>NC_092717.1:44588960-45901460 GCF_047496885.1 Scyliorhinus torazame | reverse complement strand
TTAATGAAAGTGTTCAAAGAAAATAAAAACAGTTGACAAAAAAATCACCATATTTCTTCTAATGGGTTGCGCACAGCAGGGGATTAATCTTTAATTTCTGTTTGATTGATATAAGTTTACCTACCAAGCACTGGGTTGGTAACATATCCAGTTTAGGAACAAGTGCATTCGGTCATAAATATTGTGAAGATAATTTGATACCATTAGTTGCTGATAAAGGTCAGAATTTTTGTATTATTATACTCCTGTCTTGAAAGGTTGATTTCAATTAGCATGTACTTAATAGTTTACAAATGATAGTGACCTCTGCTTTGCACAAATAGTTCCTCCTATTCAAATATTCATAATGCAGCATCTGAATTCAATGTAAACAATTTACAAGTTAGAGGATATTAATCCATTGTACTTGCTTAATTTGAAACTCAATATCCTACAATGGAATGTGGTTTGTTATGTTTCAAACCAATGCAGATTTTACTAGACCAGCACCTCGGCTGTGCTCAAATCCAATCTAAGGTCAATCAGCAAAATTAAGAAAATATATTTAGAACAAACATTATGTATACATGATGATTGCACTGGTTTATTATTGTAATCATGATTCTTTTGTATTGCATATTATTTTTCCTGGTGTGCTGTTTCGAATGTCTTAATGGAAATGAAAAATCTTTATTCTATTACTGAAGGCACAGTCTTAAGGCCATTTCAATCTTATTATTTTTGATGGTTGGAAATTTTAATTTTTGAAACAAGTGACTAGAAACAGAAAAATGCAACGGATTCTGAAATTTAAGGAATTGTTAACTTTTTAGTTTGCACATTCCCATGTTTTACCACAATGCATGCAGAGCATTGAGGAGCGAATATGCAGCAGGTGATAATAAAACTGCTAAAATTTGATTTCTATATGCCTCATAGGGGAAACACAAATTTAAAAAACACAAACCACATCTTTCAGCTCTAATGAAATATTTATAGCTTCTGGAGAATCAAGGCCACACAATTGAACATTTTTATATGTGCTTTAATGATATCATTTATTTCATGAAGCATGCCACTACCTCTGGATTCACTTGAAATTGACCGACACATATGTTTTTGTACCAATTATGTAAGTGTTCATTTTTGTCTCTGGAGATCTACAATATGCTTGAAATTAAGGTGTTTCTTTTAGAAGCTCAAATACTTCAGCAATGCAAACTTTAATCTTGTTTGTTTGTAGTAAATTCAGCTCTATCAATCGGAAATGGTGTTCAGTTCCACTTGAGCTGATCCAAATTGAACTGGCATCTTCTGGCATTTATACACTACCCAAACCCCAATTATTGAGCAATCAAGACAGATCTAGAACAAGGATTCAAATCCGACCATAAGCTGATAGTTATTGATGTTTACATTTTATTATGATCAGAGAGGATAATTACTGAACCTTTGTTATGACAGGTTTCCTGTGACTCCACTGTAAATTTGTGGTGAATCTAATAGGAGTTTCATGTGAATTTGTTTATTTTCTATTAAAAGTTGGGAGTAGTGGATTGGCAACTGGACTATTCCCCTCTAAATAGTTTCTCTTGACTGCATTCCCTGTAAAACTGGCAGTGAATGGGTTAACTGCCAATGTAGTGCATAGTTGTGAAAAAAGTTTCAGCACATTAATTTATGCATTATTTTGAAGAGATTATCTAGGCTTTGCTGTATTCGAGTCCTAATTTTAAAATGAGAGTTGGGCCCTTGCCACTCCCTCTCTTACCCCATAGTTTGATAAACGAGAAAAAGGAAGCCCTCATAATTGTTAAGAGAGCATTAACCACTTGTTAAAATAGCTTTCCCCCTTCTCATAGAGAGAGCATTTCAGACAAACAGTTGCATATTTCACATCAAGTTCTTTAAGCTTCCAAGGCATGGCTACAACTGGGTCAAATGATAAGATGAGCACAACTGAAAAACGGAGACCAGCTTTGATAAAAACTGATTGATTGATGTCTGGCTTGCCACCATCAGAAGCAGTTGTCAGTTAGTTTGGGATCAGATGATTTGGCTCCTGTGATAGAATGGGGCCTGGTAGGCAAACCTGAAGGACAAAAAGGTCAGTATCTGCTCAGTGTCAGACAGCACTGGGCTGGCACTGCTTGGGCTTTCTGTTGTATTTTTTTTCCTAACACCCTCCCTTTTCATGGTCAAGTACAAGAAACAGCTGCCAGGAGGAAAGGTGGGGGTGGGGGAAATCTTGAGAAGACTGTCACGTGTTACAATCTTTGGGATGGCAAGATAATCAAAGGTTGAGCTATTTCTATCTGTGCTTGTTATGCAGCCTCCCCTCTTTCTCTATTCCAGATTTTGCCATCTGGGAGGTTAGAGCTTCGAAGATTGATTGAATAAAGTTTCAAATGTAGGGTGAGCTCAGTGGGTGAAGAATTAATGAAGTTATTGTCATTCTGTAATGTTAAGTCACTCACAGACCCGCCGATAAGAACTAGGTCACATTAGTCAGATCTGTAGTTGTGACTCTGAGGCTGCCAACTCATATCTGTTTTTTGCTCATTATCTTTTTTTTTGCTCTTTTTTTTATTATAAAAAAAAAACTGGATTTTTTCCAGCAGCTTTTTTGATATCCATTTAGATTGTGCCTTCATTAAAAAAAACTGACAATGAAGTGACTTCAATTAAGAAATATGTGCCTGGCCTCTGGCATCACATCCTGTTGTTCTGTCTGTGCTGAGGAGAATTCATTTGTTTCTTAATTAAGAAAAACACCAATAGCGTAAAAATCTGCTTATGGTACCTGAATCATAATTAGTTAAAAAAATGTAGAAACATTCCGATAGCTGCAGAAGTGAACCCTTGCAGATAAAAATGAACTAACTACCCTTGCATTAATCGACACTGAAAAAAAGTGTGCTGTCATTATAGTTAAGACAATATGCAAACTATCTCCAAAGAAATCAAATTGCTGGAATGTTTTCATTTGCATGTATTAACCATTAACATAATGAGGAGAAGTGACACTGGACCTGGATTGTGTGTCTGTTCGGATTGATAACTCCCTGCATCTGCAAATAGTCTAAGAAAATTATGCTACCAGTCAAATCAGCATTGAACTGTGGAGCGCCTTTTTATCTGGAGCCCTGAACAAACCTGCCGCTGCCTGAATGCAAGCCATCATTCTCTGACAGCTATCCCTAAGCAGGTTGCCTCTGAGTCATTGTTTTAAGTGGCAAGGAAAATTACAATAACTTGGACACAGCAGAAATCTAAGAAAACGTATATTCCAATGAAATAAATATAGAAGAGGAAATTAAGTGAGTTTGTTTTCCTTTATGAAAAGTTTTTTTTGGGGGTGGGGCATGAGTTGTAAGCAAATTGTGCTGTTCATTGTCATAGTTCAGCATTTGAATGCCATGATTTGAGGGAATTGAAATGAAATAGTAGAGAGTAATTTATGCCAGTGGTTGTTAACAAAAGTAATTTTAACAGGGCAGATGATGTAACAACCACCAACGACAATGGTTTATAACCGTAAAATGGGATTATTGCCTTGACATCACTATAACGTGTGTGTGTGTGTACATAATATATTTAACTATATAATTCAGTATTTTTCACAGCTATACTATATAGTGTACATATTTATGGGTGGCTGTATTCATTTGTAGGTCATTTTTTAAATGTTAGCAGTCACATGTTAATGACAGCAAAAGCATTTACGGAACCCATGGAATATTATCAAGTGCATTTGTTGTCATTAATATGTCGTTAGATTCAATGTCGGATTAATATGTCACTGTTTGACAAGAAATAGATTCTGGTTAATTATGTATAAATTCTGCGGCCAGTTTCTGTGATCTAATAGAAAAGTAGGCTAAACACTTTTGCTCGCTTCAAATCCTCGCTCTACAGATTTATTTGTTACAGTCCTTAGATGGGTTTTTAAAGAGTGACTGAAGCTACTGTATTCATTGCAAGCTGCATTTCTCAGTTATTAGATGCACAGCTTCTTCTGGTGGTTGGCTATACTTGTACCAAAGATGAATACACTACCCAATCTGTCTCAACTGCATTCTTTATTATATGACAAAAGTACTTTGGCGTAATTTCAACCTCCATCAAAGCCATGACATCAAAAAGCATCCAAATCTTGTCAGAATTTAAACTTTATTACTTTGAAACCAGTTGATGTGCCCATATTTCTATGTGTGGTATCTTGAAGACATCATTGGAAAATGCAGGTTATCCCAAAAGTGAAGATGTTTTTCAGTGTAGGAGAGTTCAGATTTTCCTCCCTTGTGGTATAAATTATTCCACAGTTCTTACAGAAGATGATGAAAAGATTTTTAGATATGAAAGTACTCCTATGTATACAGTACACTGTTATGAAAATTAACAAATTCTAATCTTGTGTTCCTTATGGTCATGGTGCAGTAATTCTCTTGCAGCCTTCTTCACTCGGTTGATTGCATTTATTGAAAACATCAAGTTTAAGCTGTTAATAAGTTATGTATATAGTTAAATTTGTCATTAAATGATAAAATTATGACAACATATGAAATTGGACAGCAAATGAAAAATAACATTGTAAAACTCCAGATGGTCATGGATCTGGGTATTGCTGAACATTCCAGTAATAAAGTAAGAACACAATTAGGACCTGCTATTTTGAACAAACTATGGGAAATGTGTCCTCTGTTCACTCTGTAATAGGTTCACAAATATGCTCTTTATATATTTAATTACAAATAGTTCACTGAGAAATCTCCCATTCATGTATAATTTTATTTGTTGGGATTCTCCTTTTATCCTGGTGGACTGACTATAGTTGGAAAAAGGAAAAGTAATTTCCCGATAACTGTTAGAGATAATTAAGTGAAAAACTCTATCCAGTGTCTCCTCCACTCCATCTACTATATCTGCTAAGTCCTTAGAGAATGGGAAAATATCAAGAGCAGTAGAAACAAAATGTTTCTAAATTGTTTCCCATTGTACCTTCTGAATTCTACATGCAATGAATTTCTGTTATTGTTACAGCTATTAATCCTTTGCAGTGTTGTTTTTGTTTTAAATAACCACTGCTGCTCAATGGAATGCAGCCAGTGTGGACAATAAGCTGATTGATAGCTTGACTTATATACAAGTGCTATTCTAGTACACACAACCAGGAGAACATTGATATTTAGTAACAGTTTGTTGAGACCAACAGCTTATATGGGAATTGCAAATGAAATGAATGAAAATCGCTTATTGTCACAAGTAGGCTTCAAATGAAGTTTCTGTGAAAAGTCCCTAGTCGCCACATTCCGGCGCCTGTTCGGGGAGGCTGTTACGGGAATTGAACCGTGCTGCTGGCCTGCCTTGGTCTGCTTTCAAAGCCAGCGATTTAGCCCTGTGCTAAACAGCTACATATTGGCATGACGTGTTACTATAGCAACAAACTATATGGTGCCTTTAATGTGGTAAAATTGTAAGACACTTCACCAGAGTGTTATCAAACAAAATTTGACACTGAGCTACATAAGGAGATATTAGGGCAGTTGAATATAGATTCATAGAATATTTACAGCATTGAGGAAGTTTGGCCCATCATGTCCATGCTGGGTCGCTACAAGAGCAGCTCAGCTAATTCTACTATTTTGCCATTTCCCCGAAACCTGCAATTCTTTTCTCTTTCAGTTGCATATCTAGTTACCTATTGAATCTGCCATAATCACAACCTCAGGCAGTAGCATTTTGGATCCTGACCAAAACCTGGCGAAAAGGTTGATCAAAAACGTGTAAGAGTGTGTTAATGGAGGAAAGAGAGGTGGGCTGAATGGCCTAGGGATTCGATGATTCTTGGAGAAAATTTCTGCTCATCCAGTATTGGATATAGGAAAAACCTTAAGAAATAAAATTCAGAGTTTAGGGCCATGGCAATTGAAGACACAGTCACTAATAGCGGTGGAATTAAAATCAAGGATGCGCACAAGCGGAATTGGAGGAGTACAGATATTGTGGGAGGGTTGTAGAACTGGAAGACATTACAGAGACTTGGAGGGGTGAGATCATGGAAGGACTTTAAAAAGCAAGGATGAGAATTTTGAAATTGAAGCATTGTTTAACAGGGAGCAGTGAAGGTCAGTAAGCACAGAGGTAATGATGAAAAGGACTTTCTGTGAGTTAGAACATTGGCAGTAGAGTTTTGGGTGTCTTCAAGATTCTGGAGGGAAGTACGTGGGTTGCTGACCAGACATACATTGGAATAACTGAGCCCAGAGATAATGGTATGTATGAGTGTGTTAGCAGCCATTGAGCTGAGGTAGGGGTGGAGATGGGCGGATGTTGGCAAGGTGAAAATGTGATAGGAAGTTCATCTTGAGGTTAGATATGACACCAAGGTTTTAAGCAGTCTGGTTAAACCTCATAGTTGAGGATGGATGAAGTTGGTGGCTTGGAATCTGATTTTGTGGTGGGGACCAAAGTCAATGTTTGGAGGAATGTCATCAGGTCTTGGTGATGTTGGGTGATAGGACAGGGGATTGAGCTTAGGTAGGGTGGTCCTTTGCAGGTTTGGTGCAGACTCGATGGGCTGAATGGCCTCCTAGGGATTCGATGATTCTTGGAGAAAATTTCTGCTCATCCAGTATTGGATATAGGAAAAAGCTGTCTGACACAATTTAGAGATGGTGGAGGGGTCAAGAGAGGTAGAGGTAGAGATGTTGTGAGCATACCTTTTATGGAAGCTGATGATGTGCTTTTGGATAATGTTGCTGAGGAGCAACAGAAACAGGAGGATATTGGTGATCGATCCCTGGAGGACACCAAAAGTAATGGTATGGGAAGAGAAGCTGACAGGGAACAAGCAATGGTGGCCATCACCACAGGATGAATTGGGTCACCGAAAAGGAGGGACCCAAACCCCCACCCAAATCTTCAGCTAGGCTGTCGGGGTTTACCTGAAGGTCATGTGGCACGAGACCTCCAGCACTGTTAAAATACGGTGCTGGTAGGAGGAGTGTCTTAAGTGGCCATTAATTGACCACTTAAATTGGTACAAGGATAGGTGGGCCACCTGCCACTTACCCTGCACCATTGTTAAAATAGGAGTGGAGCCGCTTAATTAAGGAGTGTGGTTTCCCCAAAACGGCACCTGTTTTTATGCCTTCCCTGCCTGCACCCTGTGGGGGGGAGGCGGTATAAAATTAAGGCCGATCGCGGGCCAGACCCCATCGGTGGCCACCCTGGTGAAGGAGCCCCCCCCCCCCAGCGTTCCCACAGAGTTCCCGCCGGCAGCGACCAGGGGTGGACGGCACCGGCGGGAACCTGTCGTGTCGTAGCGGCTGCTCAGCCCATCTGGGCTGGAGAATCGCCGGTTCTCCGAGCGGCCCGGTGCGAATCACGCGCCGCTGGATTCCGGGGGGTGGGAGAATCGCGTGCGGGGGTCGGGGCCGTGTGGCGCGATTCACGCGGCGCCCCGGCGATTCTCCCACCCGGCGGGGGGGGGGGGCGGGGGGAGAATTGCGCCCATCTTGTGTATGAATTTCAGTCCACAAGAACTAGCTGGAATTAACTTTGTGGAATTGAAATTAACCCAAAATACCTCCAAATGGTAACAGTGAGTGGACAGATAAGTAAGGGAAATAAGTGCCGCGTGATCAAGTGCAGCTGACTTGTTTGAAGTACAAGCATATTGATAAAAGAAGTGATGAGAAAATTCTAAAGCTCGAAATCTGAAATCAATATGGAACATCCTGGAACTATACAGTCAGCATTTAATAGAAAAGAGTGAGTTAAGTTTTGGGAGAACACTTCATTTCTGACAAAGGAATTCTGGTTGAAAATTGGTTGATGGAAGATTTATTTTTAATTAACTGGTTACTTTGGCATTCTCAGTTATATCACTAATTAAGATTTCAGTGTAAAATTGTTCTTATCATGGGTAATATATCTTCTGGTATCTCTGCATGGCAAATTATTTTTTGAATAATTGCCTAGGATGTGGGCATTACTGGCAAGGCTGGAAGTTATTACATCTCTATTTACTACTTTGAAGGCATTGGTAGGCCACCTTGAACTGATGCTGTCCATGTGACGATGATACTACCACAGTGATGTGAGATGGGAAGTTCCAGCATTTTGACCTATTCCCGTGCACCTTTTTCGAGAAGGAACCACCGAAGAAGTCTTCGGAGCATAGAAACATAGAAAATAGGATCAGGAGTAGGCCATTTGGCCTACATCAGGCTGAAATTACATCAGGAACATAACTTTACATAGAAACATACAGAGGACATTCGACCATTTGAACCTGCTCCGTCATTCAATATGATCATGGCTGATCATCCAACCTGTTCCCCCTTGCCTCCCCCCCCCCCCCCCAATGACCTTTGATTCCTTTTGCCCCAAGAGCTATGTCTAGCTCCTTGAAAACATGGCACAATCCTCCTCAACTGTGACTAAGAGTTCCTGCCAGTGGGGAAAACAGACTGATTCTTGCTGGCCTGAGGAGCGACCCTGACATGCTATGCTATGGAACTTTTTCGCTGAGTTGGCTTTTCTGTGCCGTTCCATGGCACACCAGCGTCCCTATTATGTCTGAGAGGGGCGGGATCTAATCTCTGACAGGTCTGCACCTCTGAGATCAGAAAGCGTGCTCCAGTCTTAAATAGTTGCTGCCCCCCCCCCCCCCCCCACCCCGAGGGTCAGACACCTTTTTTGGCTTTTCCATTGGCTTGAGGGTACAATGGACTCGGTGTGACGTGATTGAAATCATAAGTGACTGCGAAATGTTGCCACTCCTTAGATCAAAAACCAGGACCGTTGTCACTCACGATTACTTGCGGAATTCCGTGTCTCGCAAAAATTGACTTGGTATGCAGTATTACACTGCTTGCTGTTATGCTTGGCAGTAGAGGCACTTTGGGATAGTTTGAAAAATAGTCTATGATCATTAAATAATCGTTCCCTTGCAGGGAAAATGGATCCATAGCTATTTTCTGCCATGGTGCCATAGGTAAATCAGATATTTTCATAGGTTCTCTTGTTTGCTTGCAGCGATGCGTTTGGCATGTGGCACAACAACTGACTATCCTGTCAATATCCTGGTTTATACCGGCCAGTAAACCGAGTCACAAGCTCTCTGTTTACATGTTTCAATCCTGAGATGTTATTCATGTATCCTCTTTAGTACATCCTTGCAAAGAGATTGAGGTATGACTATAGTGTCCAAACGAAGCATTACTCCATTAATGATACTGAGTTCAGATGTTATATTGTAGAACTCCATACATTGACTTCTGGACCAGTGTGAGTTGATGTTCCTCATTACCTCTTGAAGAATTTGATCCTTCCTGGTCTCTTCTTGGATCTCACAGAGTTTCGTATCTGATACTGGTAGTTGTGTGGAAATAAGATTGACATGCAGATCTACATCTTCAGCAATTTCACTACTAATACTTTGTATTGGCGCTCTCGATAATGCATCTGCTAAGAACAAATATTTGCCTGGTGTGTAGATGAGATTGAAGTCACAGCGTTGTAACTTCATCATCAACCTCTGAATGCGCAGACATCTGGTTGATATTTCTTTTGACAATAACCAAAGGGCAATGATCTGTCTCAACTGTGAAAGTTGGAAGCCCATAGACGTAGTCGTGGAATTTTTCCAAGCCTATAACTAAATCCAGGCATTCTTTTTCGATTTGAGTGTACCTCTGCTCTTTGTTGTCATTGATTGTGATGCATACGCGACTGGTTTCTAATCTTCCTGGTCGAGTTGCAGAAGAACTGCTCCTAGACTATCTTTGGACGCATCTGTTGACACTTTAATCTGCTTAGATAGGTCAAAAAATGGGAGCACGTTCGTGGTGGTGGGGTCACAAAATGTGAGAACGGGCATGGTGGTTAGTGAAGTCTTGAGCTTCTTCCACTCTTGCTCATGTTGCATAGTCTATGTTGCATAGTCCAAGTGAAATCCATTGTTTTGTGCAGGAGATCACGTAGATGTGTTGTTTTGCCTGACAGGTTTGGAATGAATTTACCTATAAAATTGATCATACCCATCAGTCTTAAGATGGCTTTCCTGTCGTGTGGTTTTGGCATGTTGAAAATTGCTTGGATTTTGTCCTTGTCAGGTTCAATGCCATGCGAGGAGAGCTTGTCACCTAGGAATGTGACCTCAGTTACTCCAAATTGGCATTTTTGCTTTTTGAGCTTCAGCCCATTTCTCCTGATGTTAGTTAGAACTTTAGCCAGCCTCATATTGTGCTCTCCTATGGTTGAGCCCCAAATGATGATATCATCCATGTACACACATACACCTTCGATTATGTGCTCCTTGGCATGGTGAAAAATTTCTGATGCTGAAATTATGCCAAACAGCATTCTCAGAAAGCAGTATCGTCGAAATGGTGTATTAAAAAGTGTAGTATTTTGTACTTTGATCCTCTAGCTTCAGTTTAAATTTTTTTTTAGAGTACCCAATTAATTTTTTCCAACTAAGGGACAATTTTAGTGTGGCCAGTTCACCTACCCTGCACATCTTTGGGTTGTGGGGTGAAACCCACACAAACACGGGGAGAATGTGCAAACTCCACATGGACTGTGACCCAGAGCCGGGATCGAACCTGGGACCTCGGCGACGTGAGGGAGCAATGCTAACCACTGTGCCTCTGTGCTGCCCTCTCTAGCTTTAGTTGCCAGAAACCTTGAGATGCGCCAAGTTTCGTAAAGAATTGTGCACCAGCCATCTTATGTGATTTCCTCATGCTTTGGTATTTGGTAATGTTCTCTTTTGATCTTCTTGATAAGATCTTTAGGAACTATGCATATGCAAGTATCGCCATTCTTTTTCTTTACACAAACCATGGTGTTTACCCAGTCAGTAGGTTCTTCTATCTTTCTGATTACTTTTAATTTTGTCATTCTGTCTAGCTCCCTTTTGAGGCGATCCCCAAGAGGTGCTGGTACTCTTCTTGGTGCCTGCATCACAGGTTTTGCATCCTCTTTGAGTTGGATCTTGTAGGCGAATGGTAGAGTACCAAAACCTGTGAACATATCGCTGAATTTGCTGATGATGTTCTCAGAATCAGCGGCGTGTTGATCCAATCCTATAATGATGCTGTATACCAACTGCACTTGACCTAATTCTTCACAGGACTGATCACTTAATAATGAATCCAAGCCCTTGGATACAATACAGAATCGCACGGAAGGCAGCGTGCCTCAATGACTACCGTCCAATGGCCTTGACTTCAGTCGTAATGAAGTGCTTCGAGAGGTTGGTCGTGAAGTGCATCAACTCCATACTCCCAGAACACCTTGACCCTCTGCAATTCGCATACCGCCACAACTGGTCCACAGCAGACGCTATCTCCCTGACCCTACACTCATCCCTAGAGCATCTCGACAACAAGGACTCCTACATCAGGCGACTATTTATTGACTACAGTTCCACCTTCAACACCATAATCCCAGCCAAGCTCGTATCAAAGCTCCAAAACCTAGGACTTGGCTCCTCACTCTACAACTGGATCCTCAACTTGCTGACCCACAGACCACAATCAGTAAGAATAAACAACACCGCCTCCACAATAGTCCTCAATACTGGGGCCCCGCAAGGCTGTGTATGTAGCCCCCTACTATACCCCCTGTACACACACGACTGCGTAGCAAAATTTGGTTCAAACTCCATCTACAAGTTTGCTGACGGCACGACCATAGTGGGCCAGATCTCAAATAACAACGAGTCAGAATACAGGAGGGAGATAGAGAACCTAGTGGAGTGGTGCAGCGATAACAATCTATTTCTCAATGCCAGCAAAACTAAAGAGCTGGTCATTGACTTCAAGAAGCAAAGTACTGTACACACCCCTGTCAGTATCAATGGGGTTGAGGTGGAGATGGTTAGCAGCTTCAAATTCCTACGGTTATACATCACCAAAAGTCTGTCCTGGTCAACCCACGTCGATGCTACCACCAAGAAAGCACAACAGCACCTATACTTCCTCAGGAAACTAAGGAAATTTGGCATGTCCACAGTCACTCTTACCAACTTTTACAGATGCACCATAGAAAGCATCCTATCTTGCTGCATCACAGCCTGGTATGGCAACTGCTCGACCCAAGACGCAAGAAACTTCAGAGTCGTGAACACAGCCCAGTCCATCACACAAACCTGCCTCCCATCCATTGACTCCATCTACACCTCCCGCTGCCTGGGGAAAGTGGGCAGCATAATCAAAGACTTCTCCCACCCGGCTTACTCACTCTTCCAACTTCTTCCATCGGGCAGGAGATAAAAAAGTCTGAGGACACGCACGAACAGACTCAGAAACAGCTTCTTCCCCGCTGTTACCAGACTCCTAAACAATCCTCTTATGGACTGACCCGATGCCGGTGTTTATGTAGTTACATTGTGTACCTTGTGTTGCCATATAATGTATTTTCTTTTTCTTTTCTTTTCATGTACTTAATGATCTGTTGAGCTGCTCGCAGAAAAATACTTTTCACTGTACCTCAGTACGTGTGACAATAAACCAATCCAATCCAACAAACTGTTCTTCACCACCACACTCCGGTAACAAGCACCATAATATTTAATGCTTGAACATTATAATCTCTGAGAGATATTTTGTGATTTCTTCTCATCGGCTGAATTTTTATATTTTTAAAGATCAGTCATGCTGATTAAATTGGCTTTGACACAAGTGTCTAACATCAATTGGTGGTAGCAGCCATTTGTCCTCATCAACCGCATTTATTTTAAATGGAACATTGCATTTTTTTAAGTGCTGGTGAATTTTTTGATGTCTCCAAAAAATGATTCTTCTCTGTTATTACTCCAACAAACAATGATGTTTCATCACTGGAGACTGTCTTTCACTGTGCTGACTGATCTGGGGTTGAGCTTAGAGTAACAATTCTGAGCAAAGTGTTTTTTTCTTTTGCATCTAGAACAAAACTTGCCAACACTGGACACTACCCTAATTTGTGCCTTTGACCACATCTTTTACACAGAAATATTTTGTCCTGATCTTCAACCTGTTTGTTGGAGGATCTGCAGGAACCGTCTTTTTTCTGCAATTTCCCGAATGGTGTATAAGGACACCCAGTTTTCATTGCGCATTTCCCTCTCTCAATTTATCACCACTCGGATAATAACCTGCCTTTTTTTGCCACCAAAGTGGATAACCTTGCATTTACCCACATTATATTGTGTCTTCCATGCATTTGTCCACTGACTCAACTTGTCCAAATCACACTGAAGCACCTCTGCATCCTCTTCATTGCTCACCCTCCCACCTAACTTTGTGTCATCTGCAATTTTAGAGATATTGGGTGGGATTCTCTGTCCCGCTGTGTCAGTTTTCTGGTACGGCGCGTCCCCGCCAGCAGCGGGATTCTCCATCCCGCCAGCCGGCCAATGGGGTTTCCCATTGTGGGCAACCCCAAGCTGTCGGGAAATCCTTGGGCTTGGGTGTGCTGCTGGCGCAGAGGAGAATCCAGCCCATTACATTTGGTTCCCTCATCTAAACCATTGATATATATATTGAGAATAGCTGGGGTCCTAGCACTGATCTCTGTGGTACCCCACTAGTCACTGCTGGCCAGTCACTGCCTGCCATTTGAAAAAATACTCATTTATCCCTACCCTTTGTTTCCTCTCTCCCAACCAGTTTTCTATCCATCTCCGTTCACTGCACCCAATCCCATCCGCTTTAATTTTTAGTTAATTGCTTATGTGGGACTTTGTCGAAAGCCAAATAAACCACATTCACCGTGCTCCCCCTTGTCAACTCTAATAGTTACATCTTCGAAGATTTGTCAAACATGGTTTCCTTTCGTAAATCCATGCTGACTCTCTCTGATTCTGCCACTGTTTACCAAGTGCTCTGTTATTAAATTTTTTATAATGGACTCTTAACATTTTCCCCACTACCGAAGCAGGTTGACTGGTCTATAATTCCCTGTTTTCTGTCTTATCTCCTCTTTTAAATAGTGGGGTTACATTAGCTACCCTTCAAGCTGTAGGAACTGTTCCTGAGCCAATAGAATCTTGGAAGATGACCACCAATGCATCCACTATTTATAGAGCCATTTCATTAAGTACTCTGGGATGTAGATTATCAGGCCGTTGGGCTTTATCGGCTTTCAATCCCTTCAATTTCCCGAGCACCATTTCTGTAAAGTCTTAGGCAAGCGACTAGTCTGAAGCGATGTAGAGAAATTTGTTTTTATTCAGGTTGCTATACACTCCTCCGACTCCCAGAAGGGTCTGCCACCTGGGCTGGGGTATTTATATCCCAGCAGTCCTAGGAACAGTGGGGTTAGCCCCACCTCCTCATCTGGATTCACGTGAGCCACATAGACTCTGATGTTGCAGAACCCTGGGCCTCAGTAGGGTTATAAAAATTTCCCTACTAATTCTGGTTTAATTCAGTTCCTCCCTCTACCTAAATCCTGTGTTCCCCAACATTTCTGGTATGTTATTGGTGTCCTCCTTTGTGGGGACAGAACCAAAGTATGTATTTAGCTGGTCAGCTATTTCTTTGTTCCCCATTATAAAGTCCCCCCTTTTCTGACTGTAAGGAACCTACATTTACCGTCACCAATCTTTTTGTCTTCACGTACCTACAATCAGTTTTAATGTTCCCTGCAAGCTTAATCTTGTACTCTATTTTCCCCTTAATCAATCCCTTTCTCCTCCTTGGTGTCTGCAGTCAGCATCCTGTAGATGGAACACACTACAGCCACGCAGGAGGTGGAGTTCTTTAAGCTTGTGGATGGGTGGCAGTTCAAGCAGATTGCTTTTTTGGAAATAGTTATGAGCTTCTTGAGCATTGCACCCTTTCAGGCACTTGCAGAATATTCCCTCCCACTTTTGTACTTACAGATATTGGGAGTTGGAAGGTGAACTGGAAGGTGAGCTAGTTGCTGCCGAATGCCCTGCCTCTGAGCTGCTCCTGTCATGGCATTTTATGGCTATTCCAGTTTAGTTTATGATTATTGATGCTCCCAGGATGTTCATGGTTATGACGTCCAATCTTAAAGGGAGGTGGTTAAACTCTCCCTTGTTGGGGATTGTGTGAATGTTCCTTGTCACTTTTTAGCTGAAGACTGGTTGCTGTTGAGGTCTTGATGCATGCAACCATGTACTGCTTCCTTATTTGAGGAATTAAGAATATGAGCTGAACAGCCCTCTTCTGTCCCTGTGATAGAGCAAAGGTTATTTTTGAATCAGCTGAATGAAGATGGTTCAATCCCAAGTCATTTGTTGTCCATTTTTAGTTGTCCATAAGCATATTTTTTCAGGATGAATTCATAGTTGCACTAGAAATACTAAACACATAAAATTATCTTGAAGATAGAAAAGCAGAGAATACTTATTCCTAATGCACAGTGTTTCTCTTTTATAAAATTCAGTATGGTCTAGTGTTAGGAGATCAACAATGTCACCATTTCCGCACAGTAGCACAATATTTTACAAATGTGTTGATTATCAGCAAATTTCAAGCATCTTGAGTCAAATTCTGTGAAAAAACATCTTAATACAGGTATTTATTTTATGACACCACATGCCTATAATGGCTGTGCAGATTTCTGTCGAGATAACTTATTCCAGGATTAAATACAGATTGCAGTGAAGATTTTTTTCCCTTGATAGCTCTTCATGAGATGTGTTGTTGGCACAGTAAAATGTAACATACAAAATTGAGACAAAAAATAATAAAAGAAAAACTAATATACAATTGTATTGCTCATGTTAAAGAAAGAAAACTATGTTTTTTGCCAACAGTTAACTGCACAGAAATGATATAAATGATTGTTGTGAATAGTAAAAACAAAATGCTGGAAATGCAACACAATTGATGGAAGGGTGCGATCAAAACCATTAATCTATACTTTTTCAGTTGCTAACTGATCTGCTGGGAACCCTCAACGTTTTCCATTTTTATCTCTGATTTCCAGCATTTTTCAAATTAACTCTAGAATTAGATAATCCTGAATAAGGAATCAAAACATCTGGTCCAGAGACTCATTATGTATGTGAGCTCAAATTTTTCTTATTGAAACAAAATATATATTATACATGTGTAAAACTTTATGGTAATTGTGCACAGTGGTGGATGGCACATGTGACACAGTTTGTTTGATCATGACTGCAGGAGCACTGACCAGAATACAGGCTGTATAAACATATCCACAGCGTAATTTATTCAGTGTTTGTGTAATTGATGCACATCAGTTGAAATGCTTGAGCACTTGACTTCCTACCAGAAGGTCATGAGTCCCAGGACTGTTGTAAGTTTCTTGAGTAAGTATTCTCTTATTAGGCCGCAATACTGAATGTCATAGGTCAGCACTAATTGGGTAATCAGAGGAATGACCAGTGTTACAATGCTCAGGTCAGGGGTGTTCTTCTGGGGTTATTGTTGGATCAGCATAAAGGAAGATGCAGTTGCAACAAACCTATACATTAGTAGACCTGGGAATGCTTGATACTGTTGCAGTTGCAGAAAGAATGCAATGTTCCATTCCCCAGCACTTCCCTCACCTTGCTAAGTATAGAAATTAGCCAAAAATCTGTCCAAATGCAGGAAGCCATCTGTGGCCATATTCAAGAATTAGTTGTTCTGAAAATAGGAAAGGATTTACATAAATAAAGGAACAATGTATTCCTTTTTTTAATGGTTTATCAAAATGGAGACGATAGGGACATTTAAGGGGCATCTTGACAAATATATGAATAGGATGGGAATAGAAGGATACGGACCCAGGAAGTGTAGAAGATTGTAGTTTAGTCGGGCGGCACGGGCTTGGAGGGCCGAAGGGCCTGTCCCTGTGCTGTACATTTCTTTGTTCTTTGTGTGAGTGTGCACACATTACGTTGGTTTACACTTCTGTCAGCTGCAAATAGAAACATGAATTTTGAATTCACTACCACAAAAAGTAGTTGAGGCAAAACATTGTGTAATTTCAAGAAGGAATTAGATACAGCTCTTGGGGCTAAAGGGATCAAGGGATATGGGGGGGCGGGGAGGTGGCTTCAGGGTATTGTACTTGATAATCAGCCATGATCATAATGAATGGCGGAGCAGAATCGAAGGGCTGAATGGCCTCCTGCTTTCTATGTATGTTTCTATGTAAAGGTATTTTCCGGATGTAATTTCTCTACTTTTGGTCATGTTAAAAATCAAATCAAAATATACTGTTATTCTTTTCTCAATCAACTGAGTGGTAAAACACAAAATTACGACCTCTGGAATTTTACAAATCTGAGCATTAACCCTGTTGTCTTAATATTTTATGTTAGCAAAATGCAACATTTCTCTACTCTCCACGTATTGTTAGCTACTGTTAGTTTTGAAGTATTTGTAGAAATGTTAGTAATAAAAGTTTAGTCTGTTATTGACACTTGGGCAATCCCAAAAAAAGAGGTATACAATTATGTCTGTGATATGCGTGCATCAGATGTGATTCCCGCAGGATGCCATATTGGTGAAGACATTACTGGCAACGCAGTACATGCCAGCTGGAAGTCTGCTGAATGGACAGATCAGGATATCAGTCAGTTTTTCCTGACAATTTGAGGGCTGCACGATGGCACAGTGGTTAGCACTGCTGTCTCACGGCACCAAGGACCGGGGTTTGATCCCGGCCCCGGGTCACTGTCCATGTGAAGTTTGCACATTTTCTCCCTGTCTGCTTGGGTCTCACTTCCACAGCCCATAGATGTGCAGGTAGGTGGATTGGCCGTGCTAAATTGCCCCTTAATTGGAATTTTAAAAAAAAGTTTGTCATGGCAATTTGGTACCAATTCTGACATTTTGGAGTTCAACGCCCAGCTAATGCTCGCTTTCAATCACACAGTTGAACACGTATACCAGTTTGTCCAATCTCACTTCATAAGACAGTCCTGCCATCCCTGGAACAGGTTTGTTGAACCTACATTGCACTCACTCTGTGGCAATAATATCCTTCTGAGGTTTGGGGACCAAAACTGCATACAGTACTCCAGGTGCAGTTTAATCAAGCTCCAATACAATTGAAGCAAGACCTCACAACTCGTGTACTCAAATCCTCTTGTGATAAAGGCTTGCACTCCATTAGCCTTTTTATGCACCTGCATGCTTGCCTTCAGTGACTTGTGGACAAGGACACCAAGGTCCCTTTGTACATCTGCACTTTCTAATTTCTTACCATTTGGGAAATACTCTGTACAAGCTACTTGCCCCTAGACATGGGTGCAGTATTCCTCTACGTCGTTACTGGGAGACTGAGCAGAGGCAACCACAGCATGGCAAGCTGCTAGAAGAAGGTAGGAGGAGGAAGGAGAGAAGGGCTCTTGGCAATAGGTAATAATTGCCTAGGCTGTTAAGGAACCAATTCTTGCACCTAAACCTTGGTCATGCAGCTATAACTGCAACCAAACTCAAGAGCAGGGCAAGGACTACATTGCCAGTCAGTGGTTGTGAAGGTGATCGTGGACATGAACTTTAATGCATCGAGTTCCTTTCAGCCTGAAACTGGAGATATTTGCAAAATCTTGACCTGATGCGTAAGGGAGTTTACTGAGGCTCTCTATTCAAAGACAGTTGATTACATTGCATCCCGTCTTGCGAGAGGGTAGCAGGCAAAGTGAATTCACGAAAATGGCAATTTTCCCTGATGGAGGTAGCCATGTCTCATGATCTCACTGACTGACTAACTGCATAGTCACGGTCAGTTTAGAAAAATGGTGGGTATCATCCTTCAAACTCACCCTGCCACTTTCTACCCTCTGCTCTCCTGTCAACTTCCCCACCCCCAATAACCAGACCCACCCAATATCACCATTTCTCTCCAATTTGTCACTCATGAACTTCTCCACGTTACCCTCACACTATCACAATCCTCCTCCCCTCAGAGTCGACACCTGTTACTGCCCACTCTGACTCTGTCACCTTCCATTATCCGGGCCGCCTGTCTTATCCCCTTCCGTGACCCATCTGATGTGACCTTAACCTAAAAGATTCTCACCATGGACCTGCTACCTGACTGCATCCCACTCCCCCTTCTGACTGAGACTGTTTCCTCCCCTCACCAGTCGTACCCTGAACTCTTACCCCCCACCCAGAATGCAACATTGATACCACCTAGGACATTCCTTTCCCACCCGTCACCCAACCTCATCCCCCTACCTGCCTCGCTTTCTGGCCTTGGCACAGCCTTTGCTAACAGGAATCAAATGAAGTTATGTGAGGTCCCCGAGAAGAAGAAAGCAACATCTATGAACCTCAGTCATGGATGAGGTGAAGCTTGCCAGGTGTATATAGCTTACATATAGCTGTAAATCTGAACCTTCGGCAGGGAACTTAATTTGTGGAGCAAACTTAATTCCGGCAAGGTGTACTTTTAATGATCATGATGAAATGCTAATGCATGCAAATGGAGTTCCTGACAATTTTTTGTCAGGAGTCTTGACCCTCATTTTACCTGCCTTGAAATTCAAGAGAACAAAATTCCAAAAGTTTATCCCACTCATGGAACTTCAATTTTTTTGCCTCCTGCCAAATGAAATGCCCCCACCTGCCACGATTCACATTGCTGGTGGAAGCAAACAATTCTGCCTCTAGAGTTTGGATAATTAGGAGCACAGAGGGAAGTCTGATGTCCACTATGCTAACATGTACTTTGCACTGCCAACTTCCACCTTTTGATAAGTATTATACTTATGGCACAATTAACTCACTCCAATGAAGTTCTTGTGCACCATGGTTGATCCTCCTGATTTAACTATCGCCCACTGGTAATTGGATGGGTCTGTAATGACTTGAGGGCTGTTTTGATTTTTAAGAATGTTTTCTGTTGATATTATTCAGTGTAACCTGAGGCCAAGTACATTACTCTTGATGTATTATGTGACATGGAATGCCCATGCATGTGGAAACAGATGTTACAGACTCAGACTTCAATTTGATGGAAAATGTATTCTAATATTGTTGTTTATACAATCTGTGTTTTTAAGTGTTACTCTTAGTTCTATAGAATATAGAGAATCCTCACATTGACATATAATCAGAAGCAAAAATCTCCAGTTCGCTTGACAATAATATTACATTTTTTTGTTATCGGTCCTGATGGTTAATCTATTTATAATATCATATCGCATTGTGATGAATTTTAACCTAGCACTAATGTAAAAGTCTTTTTCACAAATATCTGTCACTATATTATGAGGAATTGACTACAGGCACTGCACTGGGACGTGACTCAACTTTTATTTGGAATTTTACTCAAGTTGTTGCTGATGTTTATTTGGTATTTTATTTAAAATGCCTACGCAATACAAAAGTTGAACTAAAATACCCAAGGGACTAGAGAACACTGTACATTAAGGCATTATCCATTCCCTTCTGAGACCTGGGTTTGAATGCAAATGCAACCCAGAGAGATGAAGTGAAAGACTCCACTTTCCAACAGCTGTTAAGCTCCTAAGAGACAAATCAAGCAGTATTTCAGTTCCCAGTGCACATGAGCCCACAACACACATCATCATAGAATTTACAGTGCAGAAGGAGGCCATTCGGCCCATCGGGTCTGCACCGGCTCTTGGAACGAGCACCCTACCCAAGGTCAACACCGCCACCCTATCCCCATAACCCAGTAACCCCACCCAACACTAAGGGCAATTTTGGACACTAAGGGCAATTTTATCATGGCCAATCCACCTAACCTGCACATCTTTGGACTGTGGGAGGAAACCGGAGCACCCGGAGGAAACCCACGCACACACGGGGAGGATGTGCAGACTCCGCACAGACAGTGACCCAAGCCGGAATCGAACCTGGGACCCTGGTGCTGTGAAGCAATTGTGCTATCCACAAGGCTACCGTGCTGCCCCTATATCTACACCAAAAGTTCACAACTGACATGGGAAAAAATTATTATGATTTCTCAATACAAAGTGAGATCAAAGGAGGTGTTGCATAGATTTGGTAGTGAACAACATTTACATATACCATGTGCGGCTTGATATGGACTCTATTATGATTTATTCTGTAATGTGGAAGCCAACTGTTAATGTTAAAACTGGTGCTCTAACTTTGGAGACCAGTGTCCACTTCTGCCCCCTCCACACCACCCAGATTTCTGCAATCACATCTCTTCTATAAAATGATTCACAATTAGCTTCAGAGACTTTGCCAGTCTTGCAATAATTCAGTTATTTTGTGTGCATGTCCTGAATGCATCTTGACCGTGTATTAGCATGTTATTTGACCATGAGGAGATCACAATAAGCCTCGTTCCGTGTTTATATATTTGAATAAACCAGTAATTTTTCCCTGTTCTAGCTCCAAGCGAATTAGGCCAATTATAGAATCATCACCACTGCTCTTGCTGAGCTCAGCTCCCTCAGCATGGATTAGAGATTGAGCCGAGAACTTTTAAAAGGCTGTAGGTTCCAGTGTTGTATTGTGTGCTGCATTTACCCAAGTAGGCATCAGGGCCCTTTCATTAACATTTTAATTGTAATATTGTTTATCCATTTTGTTATTGTGCTGCAGAGTCAAAATCATGCATTTATAAAGTGTCTTTAATAGAAGGAGGCCATTCGGCCCATCAAGTCTGCACCGGCCGTTTGAAAGAGCACTCTACCCAGGTTCACTGCCCCGTCCTATTCCCATAACCCCATGTAAACTATGCATCCCTGGACACTAAGGGGCAATGTGGTATGACCAGTCCACCTAACCTGCATGTCTCTGGACTGTGGGAGGAAACCGGAGCACCCAGAGGAAACCCATGCAGACACAGGAAGGATGTGCAAACTCCATAAAGACAGTCACTCAAGGCCAAATTGAACCCAGGTCCCTGCTGCTGTGAGGCAGAAGTGCTAACCACTGTGGCACTGTGCCACCCCCAATGTAGGAAAACCTCCCAAGCTTCTTCACAAGTGTAATCAGACAACAGCTAACATAGTCAAAGGAGATGTTAGGAAGAGAAATTAAAAGCTTTGTTCAAGGGACCGGTTTTAAGGAGTAGCTTAAAGGAATACAGAGAGGTAAAAAGCAATAGGGGAGGAATTCCAGAGCTTGGGTTTAGATGGCTTAAAGTAAAGTCACCAATAATGGATCAAAAAGAGTGGCAGATATATAAGAGGCCATAGTTGGAGGAATGCAGAATTCTCAGATGGTTGTAGGACTGAAGGACGTACCTGAGATAATAAGGAATAAGGCCATGAGAACTTTAAAATGGAGCAGTTGGTTAATTGGGACTCATTGTAGACCAACAAGTACCGGGGTGATTAGGTCATGGGACTAGTTAGGAAATAGTGTGTGGGCAGCAGTTTTGGTTGAGCTCAAGTTCATATAGAATGGAAATGGGAGGTTGCTCAGGAGTGCATTGGAATCATCGAGTCTTACATTGCCAAAATTATGGATGAAGATTTCAGCAGCAGATAAGATGAGGTACGGCTAGAGACAGGCAATAGATGAGGCACGGGTCGTGACGGGCAATATTAAATAGGTAGAAATGGGCAGGCCTTCCAATGGAAAGAATATTGAATGGAAAGGTTGTGAGTTGCCTTGCTCAGCCGGAGCCACTGGAAAGGGAGGATGACGGAATTGATGGAAAAGGAACAAAGTTTTTCATGTGGGCTTTGGTCTTCCCAATGATTAATTTGAGAAACTGCAGCCCATCTAGGATTGGGTGTTGGACAAGAAAGCTGACAATGGGAGACCATGGAAGGTTTGAAATAGGTAGAGGAGATGTGGAGATGACTACTTTCAGCGCATGCCTTCAGCTGATTTTGAGGGGCAACATCTAGAAAAGAAGGGGAGTCAAGGTTATACCCTTAAGGGACTGCAAGATAAGGGAAGTAATTGTTGAAGATTCCATGGCAACTTTTGGAGATATAAAACTGGAACCAAGCATGACAGCGCTATCTGATAGAAAATTAAGAGGCATGCAGAATGATGGTCTTGGAGGCCAACTGGTGTCAAAGGCTGCAGGGAGATCAACAGGACAAGGAGGGGTAGTGCATCATTGCTATAGAGATAAGATCATAAGAAAATAGGAGCATGAGTAGGCCATTTGATCCCTCGAGCCTGTCCAGCCTTTCAATAAGGTCATGGCTGATCCAATTGTGGCCATGTTCCCATTCTCCTGCCTGTCCCCAATAACCCTCGACTCCCTTATAGATCAAAAAATCACTTGTTCAAATCACCCTTGAATATGTTCAATGACCAAGCCTTTAATGTTTTCTACGGAAGAGAATTCCAAACAGCCCGAGAGAGAAGAAATTCTTCCTCATCGCAGTCTTAAATGGGAGATGCCTTACTTTTAAACTGTACTTCCTAGTTCTAGATTCTCTTGCAATGGGAAATATTTTTTCACATCCACTCTGTCAAGCCCCTTTCTGAATCCTATGGGGGCGATTCTCTGAGCCCCGCACCGGGCCGGAGAATTGGAGCAACCGTGCCCCGACGGCGGCGCGCGATTCTCCGAGGTGCGGAGAATCGCCGCCATTTGTGCCGGCGCGGTGCCGGTCGCGGGCTGCTGGAATCGGTGGGGCTGCCAATTCTCCGGCCCGGATGAGCCGAGTGGCCGCTCCGACACGACAGAGTCCCGCCGGCGCCGTTCACCCCTGGTCGCTGCCGGCGGGAACTCTGCGGGAACGCTCAGGGGGAGGGGTGCTCCTTCACCGGGGGGGGCCTCCGAAGGGGTCTGGCCCGTGATCAGGGCCCACCGATCGGCGGGCCGGCCTCTCTGTCGGCGGGCCTCCTTTTCTCTGTCGGCAATGTTATAGCCCTGCGCAGTGTTGTGCGGGGCGGCCTGGGGGAGGACGGCCACTGCGCATGCACTAGTTGGTACCTGCCCAACTGCGCATGCGCGGGACCCAAGGCACTGCGTCTTTTATGCGGCGCCGGGTCTCCGACGCCGCGACGAGGCCCTGCCCCCGCAAATCGTGCCCACGCCCCTGCCAGCCCCACGGAGGCCCCAGAATAGGGGTCTGGGAACGGGTGCCGACGCCTGAGTAAAACACTCTGGTTTTTACTCCGGCATCGGCACTTAGACTCCCGTTGGGAGAATTCCACTCTATATGTTTCAATAAGATCATCCCTCATTCTTTTAAACTTCTATGGGTTTAGGCCCAATTTGCTCACCCTTTCCTCATAAGACAACCTTTAACCTCGGAATTGGCCCAGATAACGGTCTCTGAATTGTTTCCAATGCAAGTATATCTCACCTTAGGTAAGGAGGCCAAAAGAGCACGTAGAACCTCTGATGTGGGTTCATTAGTGTCCTCTACAGTTGTAGCAGGACTTCCCTACTTTTATATTCCATTCTCTTACCAATAAAGGCCAACATTCCATCTCTATTGAATTATGTGCTGTACTTGCATTCTAACTTTCTATGATTCATGTGTAAGGACAGCCGCATCCTTCTGTTCTGCAGCTTTCTGCAGTCTCTCTCCATTTAAATAATATTCTGCTTTTCTATTCTTCCTGCCAAAGTGTACAAACTCATAATTTCCCACATTATGCTTCATCTGCCAAAATTTTGTCCACTCACTTAATCTATTTATGTCCCTTTGCAGACTCTTTATATCTACCTCACAACTTACTTTCTTGCCCATCTTTGTACCGTCAGCAAATTTGGCGACAATAAAGTCAGCCTCTTTATCCAAGTCATTTAAATAGTTGAGTCCCAGCACGAATCTGGGTGGCAATCACTAGTTACAGTTTGGCAGCCTGACCAGCATGTCCTGAACCTTTGCTTCTTGTTAATTAACCAATCCTGCAGTCATGCTAATATGTCAACCCCAACACTTATCTTTTATTTGGCAACTGATCAAATGCCTTTTGGAAATCACTACATCTACTATTTCCTCTTCATGAGGAAAGGGAACCATTTACAATGTAAGCTTGCATGGAGCCCAGAAGGGGCATTGGGTTGTCAACAGTTTAGTAGAATAAAGTTGATAGATCAGGGAAATGAGCTGAGAGAGAGTTATAGTGGCATTATGACACACAAGGAGGTTCTTTGGCCCATGAAGCATAAGGAAGTTGGAATGAGGAGGGATATTGCAGGAAGGAAACATGGGAAAAATTATCTTGCTGGGCGAGATAAAACAGAGGCATCTAAACAAAGATCCCCATCCTTGTGTCAAGGAAGTCCATAAGCAGCTTGCAGTTTTTATTGGAGCTGTGGGTACAGGGGTAGCATAGAATTGCTTTGGTGGTGCATAAAATGAACAAGGACATAAATTTGAATTACAGGATGATCCTGAAATAGCAGCCTGGATATTGTGTGAGTTGTGGGCGTACTGTTTTAGCCAGCCCTAGAACGAAAGTCAGTTCAAAACTAACCTTAAAAAAGGTTGCCCCAGCGATAACGTGCTTTAAGTGGCCTAAACCAGCTGAAGCCTTTGAGCGAGAGAAAGCCCCACCATCTGATTTGACAAAAGTTTCAGCAGTGCCAGATCTCAGTAGAGGATCTGCAAGATGGGACTGTAAGACAGCTATGGAGTTTGAAGATGGACACCAGATCCAGGTAAGTCCAGGCTTTTAGGACAGGGAAGAATTGGGAACATTAGAGAGAGGGTTGAAGGGGGATGGGAACTTAGGTTTTGGAGAGCAGGCAAGGAGCACAAAGAAGGGGGTGCCCCTGATGCCTACAAGATGATCACTCCTTTCCTGCTTTTTCAGAAGGTTGTTAAACAAGAGACCTCCGGTGGCGGCATGTCGGAGGAGGAGTAAGGTAGCTCCCACTTGGGTTCTTGTTTTTTGGTCTTTTTTACCCAGTTCCTGGGGAAGTTTGGTGAATGAACCTGGCCCATTTAATTGTATTAGGCATCTGTCAGATGTCGAAGGTTACAAAAATGATTGGTGGCAAGAAGGCCATGGGCGGTAATCCTTCGATGGAACCAGAGAGTTTGCGTGGATACTTGGGAGGGAAGATGGCACAGTCAGCCCCGGAAGGTGAGACCGCTCCTATTACAGTGGAAATGCTGACTTGGGTGCTGCTGCAAGAGTTTGAAAAGCAATTCGAGAAACATTTTGATAAGCAAGGAAAGGTGATGATGGAAACCCCCAAAAACATCAATTGAGGAGGGGCTTGGCCTGTTTCGGGAGGAGCTGGGGAGAAACCTTGAAGGCTATGAAGGAAAATGGGGAGGTGCTGATAGGTGTGGAGGCGGCCTTGCTATGGCATAGTGCCCAGCAAATTGCCTTGTTGGACGCTGAGATACTGCGAGTGGAGGAGAGGAACAAGAACCTGAGGGAAAAGGTGGATGACCTGGAGAACAGGGCAAGGAAAAAGAACTTCAGAATCGTGGGATTGCCGGAAGTGGTGGAGAGCCTGAAGTTGACTGAATACGTTTCTCAGATGTTCAGCTAGCTGGTGGGGGGATGGGCAGACGTCCCCTCCAGAGTTGGGTAGGGCTCACCAAACTGGTAGAAGCCCCAAATGAACGAGCCACCACGGGCGGTGGTTGTTAGATTCCACAGCTTCCAGGAGAAAGAGCGTGTTCTAAAATGGGCCAAAGAGAATTTGGATTCGAGGCGGGAAGGAAGCAAACTCCGGATATACCAGGACATTGGAGCGGAGTTGGTGAAGAGGTGAGCGGCCTTTAATAAGGTGAAGTCAGCGCTACACAAGAGTGGAGTGCGGTTTGGAGTGGTGTACCCTACGAGGCTGAGAGTTACTTATGGATCAAAAGACTATTCTTTTCAATATGTCGGAGGAGGCTGAGGCTTTTGTCAAGGAGGAAGAACTTGGACTTAATTAAAAGGGTTCAATTGGGGCTTAAATGGGGGCGGAGGCAAAGGGTTTGCTTGAGAAGTTTTTTTTATTTTGTCTATGTTGTATGGTGGGGGATGAGGGGGCCAATACAGATCAGAGCTGCCGGGTGGGGAGGGGTTCCGATATGTCAGGAGTTCTTGAGTTTCCTGTGGTGGAGGAGGAAAGGTGCAAAGCGTTAGAGGCGTCGTTGGTTCCGGAAGAGGCCTTGGCAGCGATAGGGTGGATGCAAACAGGTAAGGCCCCTGGGTCGGATGGGTTTTTGGTGGAGTGTTATAAGATGTTTGCTGGGCAATTGGATTTGTTACTGGTAGGGATGTTTGAGGACTCTTTGGCCTGGGGCTCCATTCCTGCGACGCTTGGGAAAGCATCCGTTTCCTTTCTATTGAAAAAGGATAAGGATCCTGTGCAGTGTGAGTCACACTGTTGTATCTCATTGTTTAATGTGGACACTAAATTATTAAGGTGGCTCCCATCTGTTCGAGACGGTGAAATTGGATGCCTCATTTGGGGGTGCGGAGGGAGGGGGCTGGTGAGATTAGGAGTCCTGCTTCTGGAGGGCTGGTTTGCCAGTCTAGTGGAATTGATGGTCAAGTTTGGGCTGTCAGGCTCGGACCCGTTGAGATATCTGCAGGTTCAGAAATTTTATATGACAGATCTTACCGATATTCCCCGTAGCATCGCCAATAGCTCTGATGGCGAGTGTCCTTTTGCTCACGGGGTCAGAGGAGGGTAGCACATCTCGCATTTATGAGCGGATCCTGGCAGAAAATTTGGCTTCAGTGGAAGGGGTAAGTGCTAGATGAACAAGAACAAAACAAAGAAAATTACAGCACAGGAACGGGCCCTTCGGCCCTCCCAGCCTGTGCCAATCTAGATCCTTTGTCTAAACCTGTCCCCTATTTTCTAAGGATCTACTTCCCGCTGTTCCCCGCCCATGGGAGGATGGGAGGAGGAGCTGAGGCCCATAATAGATGATGATGATGAGGTGTGGAGTGAGGCCCTTCACAGAATGAGCTCCACGTCTTCATGTGCAAGGTTGGGTTTGATCCAGCTTGAAGCGGTGTTTAGGGTGCAGCTGACCAAATCTTGGATGAGTAATTTCTTCTCTGAGGTGGAAGATATTTGCGAGAGCTGATCCGATGATCCAGCCAACAGCACATGTTCTAGTCTTGTCCCAAGCTTGGGAGCTTTTGGGTCTCCTTCTTTAGCATCATGTTGGCGATTCTAAATATTGAATTGGAGCCCTGTCCGTTAGTTGCCTTATTTGGGTTGGCGGATTTGCCAAGGCTGAACATGGGAGCGAGATGTTTTTGCTTCGCCTCGTTGAATGCCCGGAGGCGGGTTTTGCTTGGGGGGTGGGGAAGTGGCTTAATGGTGTTTTCACTGGACTAGTAAACCAGAGAACCAGGTTCAAATCCCACCATGGCAGACGGTGAAATAAAAATTAAAATCTGGAGGTCTGCATCTCCAGCCAGCGCCTCAGTATGGTTGGGAGACTTGATGGAGATTTTGTACTTAGTGAAGGTCAAGTACACCGTGAGGACTTGGGTCGAGGGATTTCTCCGGAGGTGGCAATCTTTTATATACTTTAAGGAACTGCTCACTGTCAGTTATTTGGGAGGCGGGGTGGTGGTGGAGGGGGTTGTGTTGATGCTAAATTTTAATGTCTTTTTTCTGTTTGTTTATATAGATTTGTCTATTTTGTAATTTATGAAATGAATAATGAACTAAAAACCTTTTATAAAAAAAGGTTGTTGACCAAACTGCCTTACCACTCTCACCCGACTGCTAGTGCATAGTGTATTATGACAATGGAGCCGTATTGAGGGCCTTAGGTGGGCAATATTTGGTGGACAGGTAAGGGTGCACCTTACCCATCCCACTCCTGCATTATGGGGACCAGATTTGGGGCGGGCGAGAGGGAAAGGGTCTAACCACATATTTTATGTGTCTCCCCCACCGAAAACCTGTCTGGCGGGGTGATATAAAATCCGGCCCAGTGAATCGTTCTCACAACAAAGAGCAATGCTTGATGTGGCGATGGATGGCTAAACATGTGCACCAAATGCAGTCCAATTTGTATGCATTGGATTAATGGAAATGAATATGTGTATGTACATCTGGAAACAACTAGGGTAGACAGAGGGAGGAAGTGCTTTATTTGAAACCAGTTTATTTGATGATGAAGTGAATTAATTGAGCCGATCAATAGCACAAATATAATGGTAAATAAAGAGTAAAATGATGGACAGTTGGGATTTTGAAGGTGCAATTATATGTCATTAGAATGAGAATTTTTTCCACAGGTATATGAAAAAGGAAGTATATTTGGAAGTGTGAATAGTGAGGGACACAAAGAAGTGATAAAGCAGCAGGAGTTCGGAGAGAGAGAGAAACAGAAACCCCATTACACAGTGGGAGTTCGGAGAGGGAGAGAGAGAGCCCATGGAGCAGCGGGAGTTTGGAGAGAGGGAAAGCCTATAAAGAAGCTGGAGTTTGGAGAGTGTCATGAAGCAGCAGGAATTTGGTGACCGAGATAGCCCATTAAGCAGGGGTCAGAGAGAAAGCTGGAAGTTTAGAGATAAAATCTAAAAGTGACTTCGCAGGAGTCCTGTAAATTTCTTTTTTTATAAATGTGTTTTATTGGGTTTTTAAATAAAGTATATTTACCGTTATGTACACAAAATAGAATACATATATATTATATATACATACATAGAAGAGAAGGGAACACGCACAAAAAACAAAACAAACAAAAACAAAAAAAAAGTTAGAATAAAATAACTGGTAGGGTATTATGTGCTAGCTCAACAACAGCAGCTCTGTACAATTGGCAGTATTGTTTTTAGCACATAAGTAGACATCTGTTTGGGGGGGGGGGGTGGAAACTGGGCGAGTACATATACATTTGGGCGCCAGGGAAACAAATACAGAACAATTACAGAGGGCAATACGCGAATGGATTTGGTGTTGGTGTTGTCACTTGCTTCTCCCGGATGGTTTTCGTTGCCGTTGTCGTCAGCCATTCATCTCGTCTTTCGCCCAGATTGGAATGAGCTGAGGTACCTGTAACTCAAAAACTTCCTACGAAAGGAGACAAGAACGTATCCACAACCACCACGACAGACATTACTGGACGCAAGCATTCTGGATGAAGAGAATTGTAGCGACATGTATGACCGACTGGTAGAAAGGGCCGACACGTACTGGATGCAACAAGAAAGAAATGGGAGGAGGGCCCGGGGATTGAAGTAGGGTGGGGACAGGACGTCCGGTTGCGACTATGCCTATGTAGGTCGCACGTTCGGCAGCTCCCGCCGGGAACGGACTTTTGGGCTCTTCAGAGGGGCCCCAACGGCAGTTGTTCGACGGCTTCCAGTGTGGGAAGGTGACAGCAAGGTCCCCCCGACATTATATGGATTGGACCAGGAGTGGAGCGGCTAAAAAAAATGATCCTGGTGCAGCGAAAAGTGCGAGGGAGGAAAAGCAAGATGGCGGCGGGTGGAGACCAAGCAGCATGGGCGCAGGAGCAGCAGGAGTTTCTTAAATGCTGCTTTGAGGAGCTGAGGACAGAAATGCTGGCGCCAATGAAGGTGGCAATTGAGAAGCTTGTGGAGACCCAGAAGGCCCAAAGGGCGGCGATTTGTGAGGTGCGGCAAAAAGCTTTGGAGAACGAGGACGAGATCTTGGGCCTGGCGGTGAAGGTGGAGGCGCACGAGGCACTGCACAAGAGGTGGGCGGAAAAATTTGATGACCTGGAGAATAGGTCGAGGAGGAAGAATCTTCGGATTCTGGGTCTCCCTGAAGGAGTGGAGGGGCCCGATGCCAGGGCATATATGAGCACTATGCTCAATTCGCTGATGGGCGCGGGAGCTTTCCCGAGGCCCCTGGAGCTGGATAGGGCTCATCGGGTCCTGGCAAGGAGACCCAAAGCCAATGAGCCGCCAAGAGCTGTAGTGGTGAGGTTTCATAGATTATCATAGAATTTACAGTGCAGAAGGAGGCCATTCAGCCCATCGAGTCTGCACCGGCTCTTGGAAAGAGCACCCTATCCAAGCCCACACCTCCACCCTATCCCCATAACCCAGTAACCCCACCCAACACTAAGGGCAATTTTGGACACTAAGGGCAATTCATCATGGCCAATCCACCTAACCTGCACATCTTTGGACTGTGGGAGGAAACCGGAGCACACGGAGGAAACCCACGCACACACGGGGAGGATGTGCAGACTCCGCACAGACAGTGACCCAAGCCTGGAGCTGTGAAGCAATGTGCTATCCACAATGCTACCGTGCTACCATAAGGTTCCACCGCCTTATGAAGGGGGTGAAGTTCGGGATGCTGCAGCCAGCGCGATTGTGGGTCACGTTCCAAGATTGGCACCACTATTTTGAAACGCCCGATGAGGCATGGAACTTTATACAGACTGAAAAGTTGGACTCAAATTGAGGGTTTGTAATGGGGAGATGTTTACTGTGTTTACCGCGTTTGGGGAATGTTTTTGTTGGAGTGCTGGGTGGGGATGGGTGAATGGATTTTATGTGGGGGTTGTGGGAGAGTGTGGGCGTCAGTGTTGGAGGGGCAGGGCCCCACTGAGGAAGAGGGGCGGTGGAGTTGGGGTAAGGCCGCAAAAGGGAGCTGCGCCAGAGGGGGCGGGGCCAGCTCAGGAAAGCACGGGCTTTTTCCCGCTTAGAGAAGGATGGGGGCGGGGCTGGTGGGGAAGGCTGGTGCTGGAGAGGAGCACACACTGACTGCCAAGTGGTGGGGGGATTCTCACACTGGGGGGTTGATGGAATGGCGGGAGAGGCCGGGGTCAGCAGGAGTCAGCTGACTTACGGGAGTGTCATGGGGGAGCAAAATGGCTAGATGAGGATCTGAGGAGGGGGGGGGAACTGGGTTGCTGCTGTATTGGCCAAAAGGGAGCTGGAAGTAGGTTTTGTAAGGGCCACGAAGAATCCAGCATGAGTTTTAAGGATACAAAGTAATAACATTTATTTACTATAACATATATCCATAACAGTAGCAGTAACTTCCCTTGCTGCATGCTCCTTCCTGCTGGTTCCTGAACTGGCCAGCTTTATTTATACTAGGAGTTTACTAGTGGTTTCTCCGCCCCCCTCATTGGGGAAGCTCATACTCCCACAGGATTGTGGGATAGTCATTAGTCCCCAGCCAATGGCAAGTAGGCAGGTTATAACATCCCTCCCCCCCCCCCCCCCCCCCCAAAGTCCAAGGAATCCACCGAAGACCCTGGCGAAGGAGGGCGTCGGACTCGTTTGGCCGCAGGCCGGACACCATTTGCACGCGGCGCTGGATCAGGCGGCGTGTAACGAGACGGAGACCGGCGCTTCCGTGATGAACGGCGCGGTTGTACATCCACGGCCCGTGGACCCGAGGATTCTCCCTCTGATGCATCCTGTGTCTCCATCTCGGAGTCAGAGTCTGCTGCCTCCGTCATGTCAGCGTCTCTCTATCTCTATTCGGTCCCGTAATGACCTGCGCAGGCTTCGAGTGAGGCACCAGTGGAAGATTGTGAGGACTACCTTCCCTTGTCTCTGGTCTCTGCGGCTGTTGAAATGAGCTCCGGGGGCGGGGAATCTTTTGAGGGGATGGTCTTCTGGACCGAACGTGGTCTACATGTTTTCACTGGAGACGACCCTGGGCTTGCACTTGGCAAGATATAGGGCCCGTCTGGCGAAAGATTACACCAGGAACCCATTGGGCACCACCAGCAAAATTCCGAACAAACACTGGGTCACCGGGCGCAAACTGACGAATCGGCCGATGCCGAGAAAATCCCTGTCCCTGCCGTTCTTGTGTGCGGCGTACTTTTGCGCCAATGTCCGGGAAAATCATACTAAGGCGGGTGCGAAGTCTCCGGCCCATTAGCAGTTCTGCGGGAGCTACCCCAGTCACTGCATGGGGGGTGGTCCTGTACGTAAACAAAAAGCGAGCCAGTCTCGTGTCCATTGATCCGGAAGACTGCTTCTTTAGGCCTCTTTTGAATGTCTGCACTGCGCGCTCTGCCAACCCATTTGAAGCCGGGTGGTAAGGGGCAGTGCGGATATGGCGGATGCCGTTCATCTTCGTGAACCTCGCAAACTCCTCACTCATGAATGGAGTGCCGTTATCTGTGACCAGCACCTCGGGGAGGCCATGCGTACTAAACGATAAACGCATCTTTTCAATTGTTGCGCAGGACGTTGTCCCCTGCATCTTATGCACCTCTAGCCATTTGGACTGGGCGTCAATTAGTAGAAAGAACATGGATCCTTGAAAAGGGCCTGCGAAATCTGCATGCGAGCGTGCCCAAGGCTGCCCTGGCCATTCCCAGTGATGTAGGGGCGCGGCAGGCGGAAGCTTCTGATGCTCCTGGCAAATGGAGCAGTTTTGGGCCACCTTCTCAATGTCGGTGTCGAGGCCTGGCCACCAGACATAACTCCGGGCCAACATTTTCATTTTGGTCACGCCTGGATGCCCATTGTGCAAGTCTGATAGTATCAGCTCCTGGCCTTTTTACGGGACAATCACACGCGTCCCCCACAAGAGGATGCCGTCTTCCACGTTGAATTCTGACAGCTTGGAGGAAAATGCCCGCAACTCGCCTGGGAGCTGTCTATGTTGCCCACCATACAGGACTATGTGCCGAACCTTTGACAGGACTGGCTCCGTCTGGGTCCACTCACGGATCTGTGATGCCGTGACAGGCAAGGTGTCCATAAAATTTAGGGTTGCAACCACCTCACCGGTCGTGGGGGTCGACATGGGGCCGGTCGATAAAGGCAATCGGCTCAGTGCGTCGGCATTTGCTATCTGCGTACCTGGTTTGTGCTCCAGAGAATACTCGTATGCTGCAAGCAACAGAGCCCAGCGCTGGATCCGTGCAGAAGCAATGGGCGGTATTAGCTTATCCTCTCTGAAAAGTCCCAGCAGGGGCTTATGATCAGTCACGAAAGTGAAATGGCGGCCGTACACGTACTGGTGGAAGTGTTTCACCGCAAAAACCACTGCCAGGCCCTCCTACTCGATCTGCGCGTACTTTTTCTCCGCTGCAGTCAATGTGCGGGAGGCGAAAGCTATCAGTCGTTCGGCCCCGTTCTCCACCTTGTGGGACAGGACGGCCCCAATACCATACGGGGATGCATCACATGTGATGAGCAAAGGCTTTCCAGGATCATAGTGGGTTAGTAATCCAGACAACGACAATTGTTGCTTTACCCGCCGGAAAGCGGTTTCTTGCGGCTGACCCCAAACCCAGGTGTGATTTTTCTTTAGCAGAAGGTGCAAAGGGGCCAGCGTAGTTGCCAGATTGGTGAGGAACTTCCCGTAATAGTTTACGAGACCGAGAAAAGAACAAAGATGCGAAGTATCAGTCGGGGCGGGGGCATGTTGAATTGCATGCACCTTCTCTGCGACAGTGTGCAGACCTTCACGGTCCACCCGATAACCTAGGTAGACTACTTCCTTTGCCTGAAATACGCACTTTGTGCGACGTAAACAGACTCCAGCCTCCGAAAGGCGTCTAAGGACAGCCTCCAGATTTTCCAAATGTTCCTGCTCCAACGTCCCTGTAATCAAAACGTCATCTAGGTAGACAGCCACACGTGGTAAACCTCTCAAAATGCCCTCCATAACACGTTGAAAAATTGCGCAGGCAGAGGATACTCCGAAGGGCAACCGTGTATATTCATACAGGCGCCGGTGTGTATTAATCGTTACATATGGTCGGGAGGCAGGGTCCAGCTCCAACTGCAGGTAGGCGTGACTCATATCTAATTTTGTGAACGAGAGCCCACCTGCAAGTTTCGCGTAGAGATCCTCGATGCGAGGCATTGGATATCGGTCGAGTCGGGAAACCGTATTCACTTTAAGTTTATAGTCGCCACACAAGCGAACTGTGGCATCTGGCTTCATTACAGGTACAATTGGTGCTGCCCAGTCAGCAAAACGGACGGGCCTGATAATACCCAAACTCTCCAAACAAGTGAGCTCCCCTTCTACCTTCTCGAGCAAGGCGTAAGGCACTGGGCGCGCCCGGAAATAGCGCGGTGTGGCTCCTGGTTCAACTTGGATACGGGCTACGGCCCCTTTTATTTTCCCCAAACCAGGCTGGAATACATCTGGATATCGTCCTAGCACCTCAGTCAACCCCTCAGAAACTGTTTGGAGGATGTGCTGCCATTGCAACTGCAAATGGCGCAACCAGTCCCGACCCAACAGGCTGGGCCCATGGCCGCGCACCACGATAAGTGGGAAACGCCCCTCCTGGCATCCATAGACAACAGGGGTCATTGTAGTTCCTGCAATGTCCAGTGGTTCCCCCGTGTAGGTGGCCAACCTGGCCTGTGAGTCGGTTAATGTAAGGGTCTGTATACACTGCTTGATGCGGTCGAATGTCCTCTGGGCGATCACGGAGATCGCTGCGCCAGTATCCAACTCCATCTCAAGCGGGTGGCCATTGACCCGTACTGTCACCTTAATGGGGGCCACACTGGGAGCTGCCACACGATGCAGCTGCAGGCAGTTGTCCTCCGTCTCCACGTCCTCCGGAGTAGTCGCCGCAGGTTCATCCACATGGAAGGTACGGCCTCTGGGCTGGTCCCAGTTTCGGTCGGAACGACGGCGCCTCTGGCGCCCCCAGGACCGCCGTCCGCGACGGGGTCGGCGCCTACAAGTCTGACACGGACATGGCTCCTCATCCATTGGCTCTGGAGAAGGCTCCCTTCGGGGAGGAATGTCCGACGGCCACTGGCGTCGGTCCGGACGTTGCCTCGCCCAAGGTACCGCAGGAGTGCGGGGGGACGTTTTCGGACGGAAGGGGTTGCGCCCCAAGGCATGCACTTCCATTCCCTGTAGCTCCTGTACTCCTCGCTCTGCGCTCTCTCGGGACAATACTATTTGAATGGCCTGTTGAAAAGTCAATGTTGGCTCCGCTAACAACTTTCTCTGGGTGGCCGCATTGTTAATACCGCAAACCAAACGGTCACGTAACATTTCTGACAAGGTCTCACCATAGTCACAGTACTCCGCAATCCTGCGTAGCCTGCATAGAAAATCGTCAAGGGATTCTCCAGGGGTCCTCTCAGCAGTATTATACCGGTAACGCTGGACTATCGTGGTCGGGGTTGGGTTAAAATGTTGCCCCACTATATTCACAAGTTCATCAAACGTTTTGGTGTCCGGCGCAGCTGGGTACGTAAGGCTCCTAATCACCCGAAACGTGTGCGGGCCGCAGGCGGTGAGCAATATGACCACCTGGCGCTCGTTTTCGGTGATATTGTTTGCCCGGAAATAGTAACGCATCCATTGTGTGTACTGGTTCCAGCTTTCCAGCGCAGCATCAAAAACATCCAAACATCCGTACAGAGGCATGGTATAATAGAAAACAACTTCCAACCTGTATCCAACAAAAGTCCAGGGAGGTAACTTCAGCAGTGTAGACAGCTATTCACTTTAACCTTCGTCGCCAGTTTTGTGAGGGCCACGAAGAATCCAGCACGAGTTTTAAGGTTACAGAGTAATAACATTTATTTACTATAACATATATACATAACAGTAGCAGTAACTTCCCTTGCTGTACACTCCTTCCTGCTGGTTCCTGAACTGGCCAGCTTTATTTATACTAGGAGTTTACTAGTGGTTTCTCCACCCCCCCCCCCCCTCATTGGGGAAGCTCATACTCCCACAGGATTGTGGGATACTCATTAGTCCCCAGCCAATGGTAAGTAGGCAGGTTATAACAGTAGGAGAGGTAGTTGGGGCGGGGGGCCGCCGCCTGGGGGACTGGAGGGTGCGGGAGGCGCGGGCACGTGGTTGGCCCAGAAAAGGAGATGGCTAGTCGGCAGGGGGGTGGGTGGGGGGCGAGTAGCCCCCCGATCCGGCTGATAATGTGGAATGTGAGGGGCCTGAACGGGCGGTCAAGAGGGCCCGGGTGTTCGCGCACTTAAAGGGAGTGAAAGCAGACGTGGTTATGCTCCAGGAGACACATCTGAAGGTGGCAGATCAGGTTAGGCTGAGAAAGGGATTGGGAGGGCAGGTCTTTCATTCAGGGCTGGATACGAAGAACAGAGGCGTTGCAATACTGGTGGGGAAGCGGGTGTCGTTTGAGGCACTGAATATTGTAGTGGATAATGGAGGTCGATATGTGATGGTGAGTGGTAGGTTGCAGGGTTGTGCGGGTGGTACTTGTGAACCCCGAATTGGGATGATGCCGGATTCATGAAACGCATGTTGGGTCGGATTCCGGATCTGGAGGTAGGAAGCTTGATAATGGGGGGGGGGGACCGTTCTAGGTCCAGGATAGGTAAGAGGCCGGCTGCGGCCAACGTGCTCAGGGGGTTTATGGACCAGATATGGGGAGTGGATCCATGGAGGTTTGCCAGGCCACTGGCCAGGGAATTTTCCTTCTTTTCCCATGTCCATAGAGCCTACTCCCGGATAGATTTTTTCATTTTGAGTAGGGCGCTAATCCCGAAAGTGGAGAGAACGGAATATTCGGCCATAGCCATCTCGGACCACACCCCGCATTGGGTGGAGCTGGAGTTGGGGGAGGAGAGGGACCAGTGCCTGCTGTGGCACCTCGATGTGGGACTGTTGGCGGACGAGGGGGTGTATTGAAAGATATTTGGAGGCCAACGACAACGGGGAGGTGCAGGTGGGGGTAGTCTGGGAGGCATTGAAGCCGGAGGTCAGGGGAGAGCTAATCTCCATTAGGGCCCACAGGGAGAAGAGAGAGGGGAGGGAGAGGGAGAGGTTGGTGGGGGAGATTTTAAGGGTGGACAGGAGGTATGCAGAGGCCCCCGAGGAGGGCCTACGTAGGGAGCGACGGAACCTCCAGACGGAGTTCGACCTGTTGACCACAGGGAAAGCAGAGGCACAGTGGAAGAAAGCGCGGGGGGCGACGTATGAGTACGGGGGAGAAGGCGAGTCGGATGCTGGCGCATCAGCTTCGTAAGAGGGAGGCAGCGAGGGAGATCGGTGGAGTTAAGGTTAGAGGGGGGAATACGGTGCGGAGTGCGGTGAGAATAAACGAGGTATTTAGGGACTTCTATGGGGATCTGTACAGGTCTGAGCCCCCAGCGGGGGAGGAGGGGATGCGACGATTCCTAGATCAGCTGAGGTTTCTGAGGGTGGAGGAGGAGGAGGTGGCTGGTTTGGGGGCGCCGATTGGGCTGGATGAGCTGGTTAAAGGATTGGGTAGAATGCAGGCGGGGAAGGCCCCGGGCCCGGATGGGTTCCCGGTTGAATTCTACAGGAAATACGTGGACCTGCTGGGCCCGTTGCTAGTGAGGACTTTTAATAAGGCGAGGGAGGGGGGGGACCTTGCCCCCGACAATGTCCAGGGCGCTGATTTCCTTGATCTTGAAGCGGGACAAGGATCCTTTGCAATGTGGGTCGTGTAGACCAATCTCGCTCCTCAATGTTGACGCTAAGTTGCTGACGAAGGTGCTGGCTACGAGAATTGAGGACTGTGTCCCGGGGGTGATTCATGAGGACCAGACGGGATTTGTGAAGGGTAGGCAGCTAAACACAAATGTGCGGAGGCTCCTCAATGTGATTATGATGCCCTCGGTGGAGGGGGAAGCGGAGGTAGTGGCAGCTATGGACGCGGAGAAGGCCTTTGATCGGGTGGAGTGGGAGTACCTTTGGGAAATGTTGTGGAGGTTTGGGTTCGGGGAGCGCTTCATCAGTTGGGTCAGGCTGCTATATAGAGCCCCAGTAGCGAGTGTGGCTACGAACCGGCGGAGGTCGGAGTCCTTTTGGCTGTACCGGGGGGGGGGGGGACGAGGCAGGGTTGCCCCTTATCCCCCTTGTTGTTTGCACTGGCAATTGAGCTGTTGGCCATGGCACTGAGGGAGTCCAAGAAATGGAGGGGACTGGTCCGGGGGGGGGAGGGGGCGGGGAGAGGAACACCGGGTGTCGTTGTACGCCGACAACTTGTTGTTGTATGTGGCGGATCCAGTGGAGGGGATGGCGGAGGTCATGCGGATCCTTTGGGAGTTTGGGCACTTTTCGGGGTATAAACTCAACGTAGGGAAGAGTGCGCTCTTTGTGGTGCATTCAGGGGACCAGGGAAGGGAGCTAGATGAGCTACCGCTGAAGAGGGCGGAAAGGAGCTTTCGGTACCTAGGGATCCAAGTAGCTAGGAGTTGGGGGGCCCTGCACAAGCTCAATTTGACACGGTTGGTGGAGCAGATGGAGGAGGATTTTAAAAGATGGGATATGCTGCCACTCTCACTAGCGGGTAGGGTGCAGTCGGTCAAAATGACGGTCCTCCCGAGGTTTCTCTTTGTGTTCCAGTGCCTTCACATTATGATCCCCAAGGCCTTTTTCAAACGGGTAAGCAGGAGCATCATGGGATTTGTGTGGGCGAATAAGACCCCGAGAGTGAAGAGAGTGTTTCTGGAATGTAGCAGGGACAGGGATGGCTGCCGCTGCCAAATTTGTGTTACTATTATTCAGCAGCCAATATGGCGATGATCCGTAAGTGGGTGATGGAGGGAGAGGGGGCGGCGTGGAAGAGGCTAGAAATGGCACGAGCCTGAGGGCGCTGGTGACGGCAGCGCTGCCGCTCTCGCCGACAAGGTACACCACGAGTCCGGTGGTGGCGGCGACGCTGAAGATCTGGGGGCAGTGGAGGCGACACGGGCGAGGTGGGAGCCTCGGTTTGGTCCCCGATTGGGGAGAATCATTGGTTCGTCCCGGGAAGGATGGATGGGGGGTTTCGGAGCTGGCATCGGGCAGAGATTAGAAGAATGGGGGACCTGTTCATTGATGGGACGTTTGCGAGCCTAGGGGCGCTGGAGGAGAAGTTTGGGCTACCCCCGGGAAACGCTTTCAGGTACATGCAAGTGAGGGCATTTGTGAGTTGGCAGGTGAGGGAATTCCCGCTGCTTTCGGCCCGTGGGATTCAGGACAGGGTGATTTCGGGTGTATGAGTCGGAGAAGGCAAAGCTTCAGCGATTTACCAGGAGCTGAAGGAAGAGGAGGAGGCCTCGGTGGAGGAGTTAAAGGGCAAGTGGGAGGAGGAGCTTGGGGAGGAGCTAGAAGAGGGTCTGTGGGCTGACGCCCTGAGTAGGGTTAATTCTTCCTCTTGCGCCAGGCTCAGCCTAATACAGTTCAAAGTTACTCACAGAGCGCACATGACAGGGGCAAGGTTTAGTAGGTTCTTTGGGGTGGAGGACAGATGTGGGAGGTGCTTGGGGAGCCCGGCAAATCACGTCCATATGTTCTGGTCGTGCCCGGTGCTGGATGGGTTTTGGGAGGGTTTTGCGAGGACTATGTCCAAGGTGGTGAACGCCCGGGTCAAGCCGAGCTGGGGATTGGCATTATTTGGGGTATCGGACGAGCCGGGAGTGCAGGAGGCGAAAGAGGCCGGTATTCTGGCCTTTGCGTCCCTGGTAGCCCGACGGAGGGTTTTGCTACTATGGAAGGATGCGAAGCCCCCTAGTGTGGAAGCTTGGATCAATGACATGGCAGGGTTCATCAAGCTGGAGAGGATAAAGTTTGCCTTTCGAGGGTCTGTGCAAGGGTTCCTCAGGCGGTGGCAACCATTCCTAGACTATCTCGTGGAGCGTTAGGAGGAGGTCAGCAGCCCAAGGGCGGGGGGGGGGGTTCTCTTGGGGTGGCGTTTGGGTGAAGGTGGGGGGGGTTTCCCTATTTGTGTTTTTAAATGTTATATGGGGGTTATTGTACATGGGGGTAATCCAATGTATAATTTCTGACTGTTGTGTTCTGGTTTCTTTTTGTTGGGTGGGGGGGGGGGGGGGGGGGGAGCATAGTTCTGTTGAAAATTTGTTGGAAAATTTGAATAAATATATTGAAGAAAAAAAAGAAATACGGTGGGGACTCTGGAGTGAACCACTGAATAGGGTCAACTCCACCTCCACGTGCGAAAGGCTCAGCCTGACGCAACTAAAAGTGGTACATAGAGCCCACTTAACAAGAACCCGTATGAGTAGGTTCTTCCCGGCGGTGGAGCATCGATGTGAACGGTGCCAAGGAGGTCCGGCCAACCACGCTCACATGTTCTGGTCTTGCCCCAGACTTGCGGGGTACTGGACAGCCTTCTTCGAGGCAATGTCCAAAGTGGTAGGGATGAGGGTAGAGCCATGCCCGAAAGTGCCGGTCTTCGGGGTATCAGACCAGCCAGATCTATTCCTGTGGAGGAGGGCGGACGCCCTTGCCTTTGCCTCCCTGATCACCCGCCGTAGAATCCTGTTCGGCTGGCGGTCAGCAGCACCACTCAAAACTGCAGACTGGCTGTCCGCCCTCTCAGAATCTCTCCAAATGGAGATAATCAAATTCGCCATCCAAGGGTCAGACGACGGCTTCCACAGAACGTGGGAACCATTCATCCAATTGTTCCGGGACCTGTTTGTGGCCAACGAACAAGCAGAAGAATAGCCAGCTAGCCAAGAATCGGGAAAGTAGCTGAGGCGGGGGAGGGAGAGATAGACCGGGGGGGGGGGGGGGGGGGGGGGTGGAATAGCAGCTAAACCTAAGAGAAAAGAAAGGCGAACCACAGGAGAAGGGGAGGGGGAGGGAGGGTGTGGAAGAGGGAGGAGACAGGGAACCAGTGAGGTGGGGGGGAGGCAAGGGAATGGCAGCCGGAAGGAGGGCATGAGAAACAATAACAAACTTGGTACCTACAGGAGCAGAGAACAAGGAGTCCTGTAAATTGATCGTTGGGAAGTATAGACTTTCCTGGAAAAGGCATAGATGAGATGATTGGTGAGTTATATTATAACATAATGTCGTAAATTAAATACTTGATATAAAGTTTAAAATGTCAGTGCTGCTCGGCCTTGTGAAATGTGCATCCTGTGGGATGTGGGAAGTTGTGCAGATTCTTGATGAAGCCACCTACAGGAAATGTCACCAGTCACCAGCTGCAGAAGAAATTCTGTGTTGTCTAACTCAAGAGGCAGCTGGAGTCATTGTGCTGCATTTGTAAGGTTGAGGATTACGCGTATAGTACGCTGGAGAGGTGGTCACACCACAGCTAAGAAGTAAACAGGCAGAGAGGGAATGGGTGACCGCCAGAGTATCTAAGAGAAACAGGCCGACGTGCAGGAATCCCCTTCGCTTTCTCAGTGTTTTTCCATTTTGGATACTGATGAGCGAGAAGATTCCTCAGAGGACTGTAGCAAGAGCCAAATTTGTGGCACATTGTGTGGCTCGGCTGCACAGAAGGGAAGAGGATGAAGCGTGGAAGTGATAGGAGATTCCATAGTTAGGGGAGCAAACAGGCGTTTCTGTGGCCATAGACATAACTCCAGGATGGTAAGTTACCTCCCTGGTACCAGGGTCAAGGACATCACAGAGCAGCAACTGGGTCAGGGTACACACTGGGACCAATGACATTGGTAGGTAAAAGGATGAGCAAAACAGATGAGGCCTTGAGAGCAGATTTTAGAGAGTTAAGATGGAAATTAAAAGCAGGATTCTATGTGTCGAAATCCCACAATTACTCCCAGTGTCAAATGCTGGTGAACATAAGAATAGCGAGACTGAGCAGTTCAACACTTGCTGGAGAAATGGAGTAGGATGGAGGCCTTTAGATTTCTGAGGCACTGGGACCGATTGTGGGGCAAGTTCGACCTGTACAAGAAGGATGGGTTACACCTTAACAGGACTGGGACTGATGTACTTGCTGGGAGTTGTGCCTGTGCTGATGGGGAGGGTTTAAACGAGAGAGCTGGAAACTGGAGGGGAAATTCGGAGTGGAGAGTAGAAAAACTGGCATTGGGAAGTAGAGAAGTATTAACTACTAAGGAGGATATATCAAAAAGTAATATTGAGGTAAATAGAATACTTGGAGAGTTTGATTTGGTAGAGTAGGCAATAGTAAGGCATCACAAGGGGTCAGAGTAACAGGGAAAGTAAAAAAGCCTAAAATATGTACGTGAAAGCATAGAGTGCGGTTAATAAGATTGGTGAACTACAGGCACAAGTTGACAAATGGAATTATGATATTATTGCTATGACAGAGACCTGGCTCAAAGAAGGGCAGGACTGGGCATTAAATATTCCTTAGCACAAGGTTTATTGATTTAAAGATGATATTACGGTATTGGTGAGAGAAGATGTTCCAGAGGGGTCAAGGATGGAATCTCTCTGGCTAGAGGTAAAAGATGCAATTAAATTAATTAGTGTAGTATGTAGACCACCGACTAGTGGAAGGGACGTAGAATAAAAAATTGCAAGTAAATTACAGAGTGGTGCAAGAATTATAGAGCAATTATAATGGGGACATCAATTATCCAAGTATAGATTGGGATAAGAATAGTACAAAGGGACAATAGGGACAAGAGTTTCTGGAAAGTGTTCAAGATAATTTCCTGCAGCAGTATGTTTCCGGTCCAAAGAGAGGGTAGGCACTATTGGGCATAGTTCTGGGAAATTAGTTGGCCAAGTGGAACAAATATCAGTGGCACAGCATTTATAATTTTTAAAAACGGTGCAGAAAGAGGCCTATCAACCCATTGTTGTGTCTGCATGGACAGTGATCGGGGACAGTGACCATTGTATGCTAAGGTTTAGGTTGGCCATGGAGTAGGATAAGGAATACTCCAGAGCAGTGATATTTAACTGGTGGAAAGCCAACTTCGATGGGCTGAGAATGCATCTGATTTGAGTGTTACAATCAAATGTTGGCTGAAAAGATGGTGGCTGAACAATGGGTACCTTCAAAAAAGGTATTGCGGGCAATGTCAAGGTATGTTCCCTTGAAAGAGAAAGGTAGGACAAATAAATTCAGACCGCTCCGGATGACAAGAGAGATAGAGGTGAAGGTGGAAAGGAAGAAATGCACATATAACAGATGCCAGGTAGAAATACAATGGAGATTCGGGCTTAATATAGAAGGATCAAGGGAGAAGTGAAAAAACTGATAAGAAAAGCAAGGAGAGGGCCTGAAAGGACACTGACAGATAACAGAAAAGGGAATCCCAAAGTCTTCTATAAGCATGGAAATAATAAAGTGTGGTAAAAGAAAGAGTAGGGCCAATTAGGGATAAAAAAGGCGACCTGCACGTGGGGGCAGGAAAAATAGCGGAGGTATCAAACAAGTACTTTGCATGTCTTTACAAAGGAATAATATGCTACCCAGGCTGAAATGAGAGAGGAGGTAACTGGTACACTAGAAGAATTTATAATTGAGAAGGAGGACATGTTAGAAAGGCTATCTTTACTTGGATCAGATAAGATGCTACCAGGGATACTGAGGCAAGTGAGTGAAAATCACAAAGGCACTAGTGATAATTTTCCAGTGTTCCTTGGACACAGCGGTGGTGTCAGAGGACTCTAGAATTGCAAATGTTCAAGAAAGGTGGAAATTCAAAGCTGACAACTACAGACTAGTCAGTTTAACTTCAGAGGTAGGGAAACCTCTGGAAACGATAGCTTGGGACAAAATCAGTAGTCATTAGACACATGCAAGATAATTAAGGAAACCCAGCGTAGATTCATTAAGCGAAAATCATGTTTAACTAACTTGCTGAATTTGTTTGAGGAGATATAGATAGAAGGTTGATAAGGGAACTGCTGTTGATGTGTATATGAATTTTCAAAAAACATTTGATACAGGGCCACACAACAGACTTGTGGGCATAATTCTAGCTCATGGAGTAAAAGGGAAAGGAGGCATCTGGATAGGAAATTTGTTGAGTGACAGGAAATAATAGCGATTAATGGTTGTTTTTTGAAATGGAGGAAGGTTTGTAGGTGAAGTTTATTAGGAGTCAGTGTTGGGACCCTTGCTCTTCCTAATACATGTTAATGACCCAGACTAGGTGTTCAGGCCATGATTTCAAAATTTGGATTACGAAGATTGGTCATGTTGTCAACTGTCATGAAGATGGTCTTGATCTTAAAAAGGACAGGCATGTTGGTGGATCGGGCAGAGAAGTGGCAGATGAAGTTCAATGCAGGGAAATGTGAGGTGATTCATTTTGGTCGGAAGAATATGGAGAGACCACTTAAAACAAAGGGATAAAATCTAAAGGAGGTGCAGGAACAGAGGGACCTGGTGTATATATACATAAAGTCATTGAAGAGCATATTGAGAGAGCAGTTAATAAAGCATATAGTATCTTTGGATAAATGTGAGGTTATCCACTTTTTGGTAGCAAAAACAGGAAGGCAGATTATTACCTGAATGGCCTTAATTTAGGAGATGGAAATGTGCAATGACACTTGGGTGCCCTCATACACCAGTCGCTAAAGGTAAGCATGCAGGTGCAGCAGGCAATAAAGAAGGTAAATGGTATGTTGGCCTTAATAGCAAGAGGATTAGAGTGCAGGACCAGGGCTGGTTTGATGCAAATATATAGGGCCTTAGTGAGGCTATACCTGGAATATTGTGTGTAGTTTTGGGTGTCCTTATCTGAGGAAGGATGCTCTTGCTCTTGCAGAGAAGGTTTTTACCAGACTGATTACTGGGATCGCAGGTCTGATGTATGAAGAGAGATTGAGTCGGGGTTGTCTCTACTCCCCTTCTTGAACAAGGGGACAACATTTGCTATCCTCCAGTCTTCTGGCACTATTCCTGTAGACAATGACGACATAAAGATCAAAGCCAAAGGCTCTGCAATCTCCTCCCTAGCTTCCCAGAGAATCCTAGGATAAATCCCATCCGGCTCAGGGGACTTATCTATTTTCACACTTTCCAGAATTGCTAACACCTCCTCCTTATGAATCTCAATCCCGTCTAGTCTAGTAGCCTGTATCTCAGTATTCTCCTCGACAGCATTGTCTTTTTCCTGTGTGAATACTGATGAAAAATATTCATTTAGCGCTTCTCCTATCTCCTCGGACTCCACGCACAACTTCCCACAACTGTCCTTGACTGGCCCTACTCTTACCCTAGTCATTCTTTTATTCCTAACATACCAATAGAAAGCTTTAGGGTTTTCCTTGATCCTACCTGCCAAAGGCTTCTTGTGTCCCTCCTGGCTCTTGGCTCTCTCTTTACGTCCTTCCTGGCTAACTTGTAACTCTCAAACACCCTAACTGAACCTTCATGTCTCATCTTTACATAAGCCTCCTTCTTCCTCTTGACAAGTGATTCAACTACTTTAGTAAACCACGGTTCCCTCGCTCGACCACTTCCTCCCTGCCTGACAGGTACATACTTATCAAGGACACGCAGTAGCTGGGCAGCACGGTAGCACAAGTGGTTAGCACTGTGGCTTCACAGCGCCAGGGTCCCAGGTTCGATTCCCTGCTGGGTCACTGTCTGTGAGGAGTCTGCACGTTCTCCCCGTGTGTGCGTGGGTTTCCTCCGGGTGCTCCGGTTTCCTCCCACAGTCCAAAGACGTGCAGGTTAGGTGGATGGACCATGATAAATTGCCCTTAGTGATCAAAAAGGTTAGGTGGGGTTACTGGGTTACAGGGATAGGGTGGAAGTGAGGACTTAAGTGGGTCGGTGCAGACTCGATGGGCTGAATGGCCTCCTTCTGCACTGTATGTTCTATGTATGTTCCTTGAACAAGCTCCATATGTCAATTGTGCCCAACCCCTGCAGTTTCCTTCCCCATCCTATGCATCCTAAGTCTTGCCTCATCGCATCATAATTGCCTTTCCCCCAGCTATAACTCTTGCCTTGTTGGCATATACCTATCCCTTTCCATCGCTAAAGTAAACATAACCGAATTGTGGTCACTATCACCAAAGTGCTCACCTACCTCTAAATCTGACACCTGGACTGGTTCATTACCCAGTACCAAATCCAATGTGGCCTCGTTTCTTGTTGGCTTATCTACATACTGTGTCAGGAAACCCTCCTGCACATTTGAACAAAAACTGACCCATCTAACTATAGCGTTTCCAGTCAATATTTGGAAAGTTAAAGTCCCCCATAACAACTACCCTGTTAGTTTCGTTCCTATCCAGAATCATCTTTGCAATCCTTTCCTCTACATCTCTGGAACTTTTCAGAGGCCGATAGAAAACTCCCAACATGGTGACCTCTCCTTTCCTGTTTCTAACCTCAACCCCTACTACCTCAGTAGACGAGTCCTCATCAAACGTCCTTTCTGCCGCCGTAATACTGTCCATGACTAACAATGCCAGACCTCCCCCTCTTTTACCACATTTCCTGAGCTTACTGAAACATCTAAACCCCGGAACCTGCAACAACCATTCTTGTCCCTGCTCTATCCATGTCTCCGAAATGGCCACAACATCGAAGTCCCAGGTACCAACCCATGCTGCAAGTTCGCCCACCTTATTCCAGATGCTCCTGGCATTGAAGTAGACACACTTCAAACCACCTTCCTGCCTGCCGATACACTCCTGCGACCTTGAAACCGTACTCATGACCTCACTACTCTCAACCTCCTGTACACTGTAGCTACAATTCAGTTTCCCAACCCCCTGATGAATTAGTTTAATCCCTGCCGAAGAGCATTAGCAAACCCCCCCCCCCCCCCCCCCGCCCCCCCCCCCCCCCCCCCCCCCCCAAGCAGGATATTGGTACCCCTCCGGTTCAGGTGTAGACCATCCTGTTTGTAGAGGCCCCACCTACCCAGAATGAGCCCCAATTATCCAGGTATCTGAATCCCTCACTCCTACACCGTTCCTGTAGCCACGTGTTCAACTGCTCTCTCTCACTATTCCTCGTCCCGCTAGCACGTGGCATGGGTAACAACTCAGAGATAATAACTCTGTTTGTTCTAGCTCTAAGATTCCATCCTAGCTCCCTGAATACCTGCCTTACATCCCCATCCCTTTTCCTACCTATGTCATTGGTGCCTATGTGGACCACGACATGGGGCTGGTCCCCCTCCCCCTTAAGGATCCCGAAAACACGATCCGAGATATCACGGACCCTGGCACCTGGGAGGCAACACACCAACTGCGAGTCTCTCTCGTTCCCACAGAATCTCCTATCTGTCCCCCAAACTATGGAGTCCCCAATGACTAATGCTCTACTTTTCTCCCCCCTTCCCTTTCTGAGCAGCAGGGACGGACTCTGTGCCAGAGATCTGTACCCCATGGCTTACCCCTGGTAAGTTTCTCTCCCCCCCCCCCCCCCCCCCCCCGTGCCCAGTATCCAAAGTGGTATACTTGTTACTAAGGGGAACGACCACAGGGGATCCCTGTACTGACTGCTTTCTCCCAGCCCCTCTCACCATCACCCATCTATCTTCATTCTTCGGAGTAACTACATCCCTGAAGCTTCTAACTATGACCACCTCTGCCTCCCGAATGATCCGAAGGTCATCCAGCTCCAGCGCCAATTCCCGAACGCGGTTTTTGAATTGCTGGAGATGGGTGCACGTTCCACAGATGAAATCAGCAGGTACACTGACGGCGTCCCTCACCTCAAACATTCTGCAGGAGGAACATTGCACTGCCTTCCCTGCCATCCCCTCTAGATAACTTGTGGATAAAACAAGAAAAATAAATAAAGAGCTTACCTGATATTCACTCAACCCCTTAGTTTAGAGGAGGTGGAAGGGTGGGGGACACTACAAGTGTAGTGTCTCGTGTTTAGGAACTGCCCAACTTAGCATGGCCAATCTACCTAACCTGCACATCTTTGGACTGTGGGAAGAAACCGGAGTGCCCGGAGAAACCCACGCACACATGGGGAGAACATGCAGACTCCACACAGACAGTGACCCAAGCCGGGAATTGAACCTGGGACCCCGGAGCTGTGAAGCAACTGTGCTAACCACTGTGCTACCGTGCTGCCCTCTATTCAACTCTGTGATCAGCCATGATCATGATGAATGGCGGATCAGGCCCAAAGGGCCGAATCCTCCTATTTTCTACCTATGTTTCTATGTACTTGAAAGATCTGGGGCAAGATTCTCCGACCCCCCGCCGGGTCGGAGAATCGCCGGGGGCTGGCGTGAATCCCGCCCCCGCCGGTTGCCGAATTCTCCGGCACCGGAGATTTGGCGGGGGGCGGGAAATCGCGCCGCGCTGGTTGGCGCCCCCCCCCCCCCCCCCGCGATTCTCCGGCCCGGATGGGCCGAAGTCCCGCTGCTAGAATGCCTGTCTCGCCGGCGTGGATTAAACCACCTCTCTTACCGGCGGGACAAGGTGGCACGGGCAGGCTCCGGGGTCCTGGGCGCGGGGCGATCTGCCCCGTGGGGTGCCCCCCACAGTGGCCTGGCCCGCGATCGGGGCCCACCGATCCGCGGGCGGGGCCTGTGCCGTGGGGGCACTCTTTTCCTTCTGCTTTCGCCACGGTCTCCACCGTGGCGGAGGCGGAAGAGACTCCCTCCACAGTGCATGCGCGGGGATGCCGTGAGCGGCCGCTAACGCTCCCGCGCATGCGCCGCCCGGCAATGTCCATTTCCCGCGCCAGCTGGCGGGGCACTTCCGCCAGCTGGCAGGGCGGAAACCAGTCCGGCGCGGGCCTAGCCCCTCAAGGTTAGGACCCGGCTGCTCAAGGGGCGGAGGATTCCGCACCTTTGGGGGTGGCGCAATGCCGGACTGATTTGCGCCGTTTTTGGCGCCGATCGGCGGACATCACGCCGATACAGGAGAACTTCGCCCCTGGTTGCTGTTTGTTTGGGGGAGGGGGCTGGTGAGAGAGGTGGGGGGAAGAGGGGGGGGGAAAGTTAGTGAGGGAAGGGATTATTCTGGTGGGGTTCCTGTTACTGTTGCCGCATGTATTTTTCTGATGTATGTGTTGTGTTTTTGTAAACAGTTTGATATAAAATGTTCAAAATTTCAATTAAAATATTGTTCAAAAAAATAAGGGCATCGCGTAGAAGAGCAAGTGGAATTTGTGTAAGACACTAATTAGATTTAATTTGGAGTACTGCATTCAGTTCTGGGCACCATACTTGAGGAAGGATGTGAAGGCTCTGGGGAGACTACAGAGGAGACTCACAAGAATGATTCCAGGGACAAAGAACTGTAGCTACAAGGATAGATTGGAGTGGTTGGGACGATTTGCCTTGGAGAAAAGTAGACTGAGTGAGAGGAGACTTACTTGATAGCGGCACAGTGGTTAAAGTTGCCACACATTTGCTTTTACTGTGGCATGAGGTACACATATGTACCTAATGCCTCACTGCGCCAAGGACTTGGGTGCAATTCCAGCCATGGGTCATTTCTGTGTGGAGTTTGAACAGTCTCCCCGGGTCTGTGTGGGTTTCCTTCGGGTGCACCGGTTTCCTCCCACAGTCCAAAGATGTGCATGTTAGGTGGATTGGCCAGTCTAAATTGTCCCTTAGTGTCCCACGGCTAGGTGTGGTTACAGGGCTAGGGTGGGGGAGTGGGCCTAGGTAGGGTGCTCTTTCAGAGGGTCCGTGTAGACTCGATGGACCAAATGGCCTCCTTCTGCACTGTGGGGATTCTATGATCGAGGTATTCGGGATCCTGAGGTATACGGACAGGTTAGGTAGTGAGAAACTGTTTCCACTCGAGCATCAAGACCTATAAGGCATAGATTCAAAATAATTGCCAGAAGCACTCAAAGTGATATGAGCAAATCTTCTTCACCCGGAAGGTGGTTGGACTTTCGAACAATGTTCCTGAAAGGATGGTGGAGGCGGTTTGGTCAAGGTATTCAAAAGGGAATTGGATTGTTATCTGGAAAAAGAAAATGTGCAAATCATGGCAGGGAATGGGAATGCTCTTTCAGAGAGCCAATACAGACTCGATGTGCTGAAAGGCCACTTTCTGCACTGTAAAGATTGTGTGATGATTAGGGATGACCCTTCTGTGATTGAGACACTAGGACTGGTGAGATCATGCAAGTTGGGAAAGTGGCTGTGACTATGCAGAGGAAAGATTTTGAGGTGAATGGCCAAGAAAGGACCGAGTACGTGTGGAACTGCCACAGGAACTAGAGAATAATTTCAACTCAATAGAAGCCACATTACTCACTTTTTGTTTGGGTTCATGAAATCATGTTTAAGATGTTATGCAGTGAATTATTTCTCAACTTCTACTCCTTTTTCAAAAGTTTCAGGCATCCAAGTGGTGTTACCAAGTAGGTTACCTACTTATTTTTATTCCTAGGATGAGAGGACCTGGGCTGCAACAAATATTTCATTGAATTTAGGCATCTTTGTGCTTGTAGTAATTCACTAAAAGCACCAAACTACATTCTATCAAACAAATTCCAAACCACCACTCAAAATTCCAGTCTTTTAAAAATATAGTGAAAATGATAAGCATTTATAACCATTTGAATTTTCTGCTTTGCTTTCCTTCCTTCCTTAATTAGAATGATTGTTTTAACCCATTAATTAAATTGACTCATATAAAGTTGCCACACTTTTGCTTTTACTGTGGCATGAGGTACACATATGTACCAACTACAGGCAGTAAATTGTGATATGGATACTAATGCCAAAGGAGGATGGTAAAGAGATAGAAGAAAATTGAGGAGCTGAATTTAAATAGGCCAACTGGAAGAAGACTGTCTCTATAAGGTCATTTGTCGCAATCCTTCTGAAATGTGTTACACAAAGTATGAATCACATTTCTGGATTTATGCCATAATACTAAATCTTGCCTCCTGCTGTAGCTTCTGTTGTGCAGCTGCCCACTTTGCCTGTAGTATCACATTGAAAGAATAAATGTTAATAATTTGAATGTCAGTGTACTTGAAAAACTGTGGAAAAAATATCAAAGAAAGATTCCTGTCCTCAGTTAACCTAATCAATTGAATGCCTGGATTTTTTAAAGAGTTTCTTTTATTTACACTGTCATTCCAGCAGTGTATGTTGTACCTATTCCTTTCAGGGCTGAAACTTGACATGAAGACTGGGCAAAATTAATTGGTTTGTTTCCATGAAGAGAATTTAACAGAAGCAACGAGGGAGGAGGGAATAGTGAACACAAAACATGGTCAAGTCGCACCATATGTCAAATAATGTGAGACTGCAGGCTGCTTAAAAGCTGCTGTCATACTAAATCATATTGAAAGCATATTAGTGGAATATTTTCTGGATAATTCCAAGGAATTTCAACACAAAATTAACTCAAAGTACAAGTAAAATAACAAGAGCAAGTTAGTGAAATGAACAGATAAGCAAGTAATTTTGTTGGGTGGAGAATTCCTTGTATTACATCCTTTTAAAAATAGCCCATCGCCAGAAGTACTGCACTGGTTTCAGGATAATGCTCACCATCATCACCTAATGGGGATAAACAATAAGCCAACATTATGCAAATCCCTAGAAAAAAATAAAAATAAAACAGTCTCAGAAAATATTATTCAATTTGAGTGTTTTAATACCTTTGATCTAAACTATGGACCAGTGAGCAAAATTAACATTTTTGTGCCAATCATACAGCACAGTAGGAGACCATTCAACCCACCGAGCCTGGTCTAGCTCTCTGAAAAAGCCAACTAATCAATCCCAGTTCCCTGCTGTTTCTCCAGTACCCTGCAATTTTTTTTTCTCAAGTATATGAAATATTTCTTTTTGAAAGTTACTATTGAATCTTCTTCCATCACCCTTTCAGGCATTGCATTGCAGATTGAAATGTATGTCATACGGTTGATGAATAAAATTTTTAAAATGTGAAATAATATTGCCATTTTATACAAGTGCAAAATAAACAGTTAATAGACAATTCCCAAAGTAAAATGGCTAGAGATCAATTTTTGTTGTTCTGAATTTTATAGGAATCTGATGACATGTCTACAACTATCACTATGCTGTGCTTTAAAAAAAAAAATGTGATTAGTTTAGAAGAAAAATTGAAAGATTGCACTGCCTAGTTAGGCAGTGTAATCTTACACGTTAAAGATTGAAAACTTCCTTTTATAATTTTCTCTTGAATAAAACTTACGAATATAATTCTGCCAGACTTGTGACTACAGTATTGTTAAGAGTTATTAACGTACAAGTCTTAGGCCATGTTACTTTGAAGGTACTCTCTTTGTTCTCAGTGACAACATTAAATGTTTGATCCTTTGAAGTTTTGAGAGAAGGATGAAGAAGCAGAAATTGATTTATTGTATTAATTGGAGATCTATCATGCCACTTTAATCAATTACTATTTTTATTTTTTTTAACATGTATTTTATTGCCAAGAGAAAATAGAAAAAATTGGAAACTGAAGGAATGGAAAAAGTTTGAAAAATTTAGGGGGGAAAATTTCATGAATACAGTTTTGATGAGGTGGGCTTAATTTACTTTTTAGTTAACAAACAATTATTTTTAAAGGCACTGGGCGGGATTCTCTGAGCCTTCCCGCCGAAATCGCGCTCAGTACTGGGGCGGAGAATGGGGCGTCTGACCCGCGATCGGGTCCGACACCTTCTCTGAGGACCGGAGAATCGGCTCCAGTCGCGCATGCGTGGTCGATGCGGTGCCAGTCGGGGACCATTGAATGAGCTCCCGCGGCGATTCTCCGCCGACCACTGGCCGAGTTCCCGCCGCCGTGTTTCACTCATGTTCCACCCGGCGGGAGCTTGGAGTGGTGGCTGCGGACACAGTCCGCGGCCGCCCTGGTGGGGGGCAGGGGGTTCCGTCACCAGGGCGGCCTCCAGGATGTCCAGGCCGCGATCAGGGGCCACCGATCGGCAGGTGCGCGCAATCTGGGGAGGGCCTATATTGTCAGGACCGGCCTGCTGTGTGGGTTTGCCATGTTGCGCGGGGTGGCCGCAGCGCGCAAGTGTGGACCCGAAGCCGGAAGTGCAGGGCCCCATACCGGCAGCCGGAGCTGCGAGTACTACTCCGAGGCCCTGCTAGTCCCTTTCAAAATGGAGAATCACTCTGGACATTCTCCACGAAATTCCAGAGTGATTGGCGCCCGTTTTTTCACGGGCGTGGGGGACATAGCCCCATTATCAGAGAATTCCTCCCACTGTGTGTTCTAGTTGTTGTGGGCCCAGAGCAGAACGCCAATTTTGGTTAAAATTCAGATTAGAACCCAACTATTTGCATTTGGGAAAACTGTGAGGACATGTTATTGCACCACAGGAGCAATAACACTGACCAGTAGACCGCTTTTATACTAAAACAAGCTTTAATTTGAACACCTGAGTAAGAACATTAACAACAAAGAAATAGCTTCAAATTTAACAGTTACAACATGTTAACTTGCTTCCTGAAACCTGCCTCTACATTCCAATTAAGCAAACCCAATATTGTACAATCCCGACAGTGCAGAAGGAGGCCTTTCAGCCCATTGGGGCTGCAGCATTCCTCTGAAAGAGCCCTCCACCCAAACCCACTTCTCCATCCTATAACAATAAACTTTTAGATTATGGCTGATTTGTGTCCTAACGCCATATACCTCCGCTTGGCTTAACAAAACTCTATCTATCTTAGATTTAAAATTAACATCAGTTCTAGCTTCAACCACTGTTTGTGAGAGAGATTTCCAAACCTGTACCACCCCTTGAGTGAAGATTTGCTTCTTGCGTCTCTCCTGAATTGTCTAGCCCTAATTTGTAAACTATGCCCCCTATTTTTACAATCTCCAACCTTGGAAATAGTATATCTTTATCTACCCTGTCAATTTATTGAAGACTTGGATTAGATCATCCATTAACCTTCTAAATAGGCCTGATCTGTAATCTCTCCTCATAATTTAACTCCTGTAATCCAGGTATTATTTTTGTAAACCTACATTGCACTTACTCCACGGCTAAAATATCCTTCCTAAAGTGTGATGGCCAGAGCTGCTCTCAGTACTCCAAGTGGGGTCTAACCAGGGTTCTGTATCGGTGCAACACAACTTCTGTGTCTTTATACTCCAATGCTCTCGATATAATGGCTAGCATTCCATTAGCCTTTTTGATTAATTTCTGCACTTGTTCCTGACATTTTAAGGACCCATGCACTCAAACGCCCAAGTCTCTTTGGACATCCATTGTACATAACCTCTTTCCATTTAGAAAGTACTTTGCTCTATCCTTTTTGGTCCAAATGGGAAACCTCACACTTCACACTTGCTTACAAAGAACACAGCATTGTTTTGTCTCGTTACAAGATGTGCCTTGATTTGTTTACCAAGGCTCAAACTGTTACATTACATTCGCTTGCGCTCTGCAAACAGGTAAAATGACTTTTCATATCTGTTAGCAAAAGCGCCCACTGCAAAAATCACTGATTATTTCACTTTTAATTGCAGCTCTAGCAGACATACCGGGCTGGATTTTAAGCCGCCCACTGCTGGTAGCGAAGTTCCTGATGCGGCAGAGAAACCAACTTGGGGGTGGGGGGGGGGGGGGGGTGGGTGGGGAAAACTGAACCAACGCCCCATTCATGTCCGATGCTCCAGTCCCCTGCTGGCATCGATTTCCCACACCAGCCTATTTGCATCCTATTAATGGACCAGGCACCATATTCTCTGGGCCCTAGTGATTCTCCAGTCCTCTCGTCCAGAAATCACGTGGGTGAGAATTGCTGAAGGTCTTGATGAGTATGTGCCTGATGTGGTGGACCTTGTGGTTGACCAAGGGGGTAACTCTTGAAGAGAGTTGCCCCAAAGTCCATCAGAGGGTCAACCTACAGCACTCCTCCCACAATGCAAGACATGCCACCCCACCACTTATCCCAGAGACTTTATTAATGAATTAAACATTAACTATCTGAAGAATCCAGACCAGGAATATACATCCATTATCCAAACCAAGGGGGAAAAAATGGGGCTTGTATCTTTTTTATAATTAATTCATGGGACATGGACGTTGCAGGCTGGGCCACCATTTATTGCCCCAAATTGCTCTTCAGGGGGCAATTAAGAGACAACCACATTGCTGTGGGTCTGGAGTCACATGTAGGCTAGACGAGGTAAGGTCGGCAGATTTCCTTCCATAAAGGGCATTAATGAACCAGATGGGTTTTTACAACAATCGACAATAGTTTCTTGGTCATCATTAGATTTTTTAATTCCAGATTTTTGTTTATTGAATTCAAATTTCACCATCTGCAGTGGCGGGATTTGAACCTGGGTTCCCAGAGCATTGCTCTGGGTCTCTGGTTTACTAGTTCAGTGACAATATCATTACGCCACTGCCTCCCCATATGATCACATGACCCCACTCCCACAAGGTGCTCGAACCTGTAATATTGCCTTGTAAGCTGAAGGAGGCAGTCTGCCATCTTCCATCAACAAAAACAGCAGCAGAACTAGAACTCTGTCCAGATTTAAATGCCAGGACCTTATGTACACTGTTTCTACTGGACCAACTGAACTTCTGTACCAGTGCCTACTACAATGCTAATTCATCTCTATGTGCTTCTCCCATCATGGAAGTCAACGATTTTGAAAAGTGGATTACCCCACATCAGCTTCAGCCTGCTAACCTCTCTGAAGGAAATAGACCGTTGGACTTTTAATTCCGCACCAAGGACTCTGATTATACCACATCAGCTTCAACCTGCTAACCTCTCTGAAGGAATTAGCCAATTGGACTTTTAATTCTGGATGAACGACAATGATTCTTATTTTTGTCTGTGGTCTTTATTCTGTACCTCTTTCTTTCTATTATCCCTTTTTTCTTGTATTGGATGCAAACAAAAGGAGAGGATGGTGGGTGTTGTGAACCCTCTTCCTGCATTTTGATTTTGGGTAAAATAAACTAACCTTCCAATTGAAGAATATTGTTCCACGCTTTTGGAATTTCTAAAGTTGGTTTTGAGGAAGTTTGAGAGATTTTGAAAGATTGCCCCATGTGCAATTGTGTTCAGATTCAGAGTGAGTCAGCATGGTATGTAATTGAAAAGACATTGGTGCTGGAGGCATATTTACAGACAATGGTGGAATTCAGCCCTCACAAAGATTGTATAATTATGAATGAATGTAACACATTTGGCTGAAAACAAATATAATAGGAGATGTGAATAGGTTTTCCTCACCACGATGGGGGCAGATGCTTTTGATTTGATGTAGTATCTAACTAGTGTTCCCTGAGAGACCTCAGTACAATGGAATTAATGAAACTCCGGACTCCTATTATGGAAGGACTAAGAATGAAATTTGTAGTGAAATCGGATGATGCATCATGTTGTTTGTCATTGTCAGTGGTACAGTACAACATATTCCTGATGGGAAGAAATTGGTTTAAGATACAGTTACGTTGGCTGAGATATTTACAATAGGGATTAGTAAGAGTATGTCTCTTACATTGAAAAAGAACTAGGAAGACCAAATTATAAATTTAGGCATCACGACACTCTGCGCGTAGTGCGCGGTCAATTCGAGCCCACTTGACCTGGAGTTACAACACAAATGAAATTAGATGTTATTATAAAATACCTGAGGACCTTGGCTGAGCCCAATAAATTGCAGTCACCAGGTTTGTAACTTTAGCACAAGTGACCTTTTATTGTGTACAGTGTTATAATTAAATCGGGAGAAATTACAATTGACTATCCAATATCCCTTCCTACCCCCCCCCCCCCTTTAAGTACTCCACTCATTTTGCATATCGTACACACACTCCTTCAGAGCGGCGAGCATGCTGAAGCTGTTGTGGGGTAATCCACTTTTCCAATCGCGCTGATTGAGAAGCTATGAGAAGCTCACTTGGGTGAATTAGCATTGTAGTCGGCACTGGTACAGAAATTCTGATGCTCCAGTAGTAATGGAAGCATACAATAGATCTAGGCATCTAAAAACTGACAAAGCACTTGAGGAGCACAGTGAAAGTAGGCCCTCCAAGCCTGTACCAGTCATGATACCAACCTAGGGGCAGCACATGGCGCATTGGTTAGCACTGGGACTGCAGCGCTGAGGACCCGGGTTCATATCCCGGCCCTGCATCACTGTCCATGTGAAGTTTGCACATTCTCCCCGTGTCTGTGTGGGTTTCACCCCACAGCCCAAAGATGTGCAGGTTCGGTGGATTGGCCACACTAAATTGCCCCTTAATTGGGAAAAAAAAATAATTGTGTACTCTAAAAAATTTTTTTTTTTTTAAATGATACCAACCTTGGCCAAAACACCAGCAATTCCTTGTGCCTTTCTCCTCTGTACCCATCCTAGCCATGTATTGTCAAGATGCCTTATGTATCTGCTGCCACAACCTCCCCTGGCAACGTGTTCCAGGCACTCACCACCCTCTGCGTATAAAACCTGCCTCGCACATCTCCTCTAAACTTTGTCCCACAGACCTTAGACTTATGCCCCCTGGTTCACCAGGATGTTGCTATGAGGAAAGGTTCAATAAACTTGGATTGTTTTCACTGAAAAGACGGAGGCTGAGGGGAGACCTGATAGAGGTCTACAGAATTGTAGACTGGGTGGATAGTTAGAGGCTTTTTCCAAGGGTGGAAGTGTCAATTACAAGGGGGCACAGGTTCAAGGTGGGAAATGTTTAAGGGAGATGTGTGGGGTAGGTTTTCCACACAGAGAGTGGCGGGTGCCTGGAACGCGCTGCCAGAGGATGTCGTGGAAACAGGCACATTAGCATCATTTAAGATACATGGATACATGAATAGGGAGGAAATAGAGGGATATGGACCGAGTAAGGGCAGAAGTTTTTTTTTTTTAGTTAGGGCAACACTATCGGCACATGCTTGGAGGGCCGAAGGACCCGTTCCTGTGCTGTACTTTTCTTTGTTCTTTGTTCTCTAAACCGTGTAGATGAGGGCCAGGCAATTTAAACCTGGACAGGATTCTATTCTGCTGCTGTGTTTGTTGATGGCAGGTGGCGACTGCCTCCTTTAGCTTGAGAAAGCAATATTACAAGTTGTGGAATCTTGTGGAATTGGGGGGAAGGGGGTCATGTCACATAACTCCCACTTTTTCCTCTTGGTTTGGACAAACAAAAAAGGGGGGTTGAGAGGTACAGAAAATATTAATAAAAAGAAATGGATAAAGAATCCTTTCTGCCCTGTGATTACTTATAGCTAAGTGTATTTCTGAGGTTCAGCTTTTGTTTTGGTACTTCTTCCTTCTAGGCATGGGATGGTTTCTCTGGCAAGGTTGTCTATTTTCTCTGTAGATTCAGGATCCTTTCAAGTTTGCAGCAAAGATGTGCCAGACACTCACTGGTTTTAGAACAATAAAGAAGTTCTTTACTTCAGCAGAGAAGGAGATACAGAGGGAGACTGTTCTAGTTCTGCCCAGCTCTCTGAGAAAGCATCACGCAGGAACCAATCACTGACTGTTGTCAGGCAGAATATTGTCCCTAGAAACCCGTCGGTTGCCAGCCAAACAATCAAGCCGACTTCCTCCAAAGCTGGTTCCTAAGACCCACTCTGCACTGACGTCTCTGATTCTCCTCTCCAAAATACAAAACCTAGGAACACAATGTCCTGACCAACTGGCTGCTTCAGATTGAGGCCTCTGCTTAAAGCAGATTATGATTATGGGTCCATGGACTAAAAATAATAAAAGAAAAGAAAATTGGAGCGAAGGAAATAAACAGGAAGGACTCTTGCACAAGGTAAAGGACAATGCTGTTAGGTGAATTGGATATTCTGAATTTTTCCCCTGTGTACCCGGAATGTGGCAACGAGGAGCTTTTCACCGTAACATCATTGCAGTGTTAATGTAAGCCTACTTGTGACAATAATGATTATCATTATGTAGAAACATAATTTTGCAAGGCTATACCAGTGCCTTATCCATAGTTCGAAGCAGTAAGTAAAGAGTTCATAAACATTTGTGAAGTGTGTCTCAGACTGACTGGCCTTGACATCAATGCAACATTTGACTTGAGTGTGTGCCACCAAGGAGCTCTAACAAAACTGGAGTCAGTAGGAATCAGGGGGAAACCCTCCGTTGTTGGAGTCATGCCTAACTCAAATGAAGATGGTTGTGGTGGTTAATGGTTAGTCATCTCAAATTCAGAACATCACTGCAGGACACCCAACCATCTTCAGCTGCTTCATCAATGACCTTCCTTCCTTCATAAATTCAGCAGTGAGGATATTCTTTGTTGATTGTACAATGCTCAGCACCATTCGTGATACCTCATATACTTGAGCAGCCCACGTCCAAATGCAGCAAGACCACGACAATATCCAGGGGTGGCTGACAAGTGGCAAATAATATATTTGTGCCACACAAATGCCAAACAATGACCATCTCCAACAAGAAAGAATCTAATCATCGGCCCTTCACATTCAATGGCATTGCCATTGCTGAATCCTGGGGATTACCCTTGAACAGAAACTGAACTGGGATAGCCATATAAATTGTGTGGCCCCAAGAACAGGTCAGACAACAGGAATCCTGCAACGAGTAACTCACCACCTGACTCCCCAAGCCTGGCTACCATGTGCAAGGCACAAGTCGGGAGTATGATGAAATACTCTCCACTTGCCTGGGTGCGTACAGTCCAACAACACTGAAGAAGCTTGACACAAAGAAGCCCACTTGATTAGTACCCCTTCCACAAACATGCACTCTCTCCACCATCGGCGAACAGTGGCAGCAGTGTGTAACATCTACAAGATACACTGCTCCTTCACACTTGAAACTCATGACCGTTACCATCTAGAAGGACAAGGGCAGTAGATGCTTGGCAACACCACCATCTGTAAGTTCCCCTCCATCCTGACTTGGAAATATATTGCCATTCCTTCAGTGTCACTGTATTAAAATCCTGGAACACCCTCCCTTACAGCACTCTGGGAGTACTTACACCTCACGGAATGCAGTGGTTCAAAACGGCAGCTCATCCCCACCTCAAGGACAATTGGGGATGGGCAATAAATGCTGGCTCAGCCAGTGATGCCCACATCCTGTAAATTAATTAAAAAAATTAAATGAGAAACCATCCAACGTTCCTTTAATTTCATGCTCAAACATAAGAAAACCATAGAAATTAGTACATGTTGATTTCTTTGAGGCAGAAGGGAAAGAGTCTTTTGTTTTGGTGAATAGCTATCTTTTTCCTGAGCTCTCTGCCCAAAGGCAGGTCTAACTCACAGTGCCATGCCCTCCATCACGGATAGGATAGGGAGACAGGACCCAAATCTACCCCAACCAGAACTGGGATTGAGCCCCTGTGCTGTTGGAAGTAATCTGATCTACACCAGCCCTCCAGCAAACTGAGACAGTCTGCCACCCCCAAGGAGTCAGAGTTGTTGTAGCCTGGAGCTATGGATCATGATGGTAGAGGCTCCAATTTCTTTCCATCACATGGCTGACTCGGACTCTCTTCCAGCCTTACCATCCACCTTTGCTGTATGTTGGCAGGATTGACAAGGTTAGGCTCAACCTATTGGCTGCATTATGAACCCACCTACCTTCCTTGGCTATTTAAGTCCTGGAGTGTGACTTGAACCTGGAGCTTCTGGCTCAAAGGGAGGAATGCTACCCTGTGCTACTCCACCTCAAAAGTTATATCACTTGGAGAAATGTTTATGTCCAATACCACAAATGGCAAAATTATTTCGGTTTTGAGAAGTTGGTTTGCAGTTTATGGGTTGTCAGAGGTGTTGATGTAAAAAAATGGTTCATAGTTTACTTCACAAGGGTTTAAAATGTTTCTGAGCAAGAACGGAGTCAAGTGTAAACTAATACTACCATACCACCCAGCATTGAATGGTGTTGCAGAAAACAAGTACAGGTTGTAAATAGGTCTTCAGAGAATTATTTGCTAGGTGACAAGCCAGGCAGCAATTCCTTTGTTTACCTTTGACACATGCTGGACAATTTCTGTTTCCTTTACAGAATAACTCCAGTCTACAGTAGATTGCTCACCTTACAAGTTGGTGTTTAAACTAAATCCTAGAACAAGGTTTAGTTTGATTAAGCGCGACTTCAGAAGCACAATAATATAAAAGTAAGACAAAGCGAAGCACCAGACATAAAACGTGAGTTCAGTGCTGGTCACAAGGTCATGGTGAATATCCACCAAGATAATCAGGTGAAGTATGTGTTTAGAGTTGTTGTAAAGAGAAGACTAGGTCCATTTATGCATCCAGTGAAGATTGGAGAGAGACTCTGTCAGTATCGTGTAGATCATTTGCTTGGAAGAGAAAATCTGACAAAGCGTGAGAAAGCTCTTTAGTCCAAAGTGAAAGTCACAAAGAAAGTGAAAGTTTTCCAGTATCACAGAATCCACTGGTAGAGCAAAATGAGTTCGGGTCAATCATTAAGATCAATTAGTCAATGTCACAGTCCCAACCATTTAAGATGAGTTGGTAGTCATGTTTTGCAAAGTCTGATATATTGAAAGAGCATACTCAAGCTAAGGGCAATGGAAGAAGTTAACCAAGCAGAAACGGAAAGAATGCACCTCAGTTAATTGAAAGTATGTAGAAAGGAAAACGGGAAACTTTGGCTAGGATTTTCCACCCCTCCCCTGAATCTGACAGCAGAGGTGGCTCATCATCAGCCCCCGGGGCCTTTGGCAGGACTGGAACATCCTGTCGGCGGGAAGGAACTGAAGATCCCACTCATTGTTTTTTTTCATGATTTTCACCAAAAGATACTTTTGTTAAACACTTACTGTGTTAAAAGAACATTTTTCTTACATAGAAACTGTTGTGGTATTTATTTTCGTCATGCAACCCAAGTTTTAGTTGTGATGCAGCAAAAACAAAATGCAAACCAAGCTGTTAAATTTCAGGTATGGTTCTCATTGGTTTAGTCATATTATATTCTGGGAAACATGTACCATTTTAATTTTTAATGTACCAGTTTTTAAGTGAAGAGGCAGTGTAGCTTATTGTAAAGGCCAAACATTTTTATACTGCCTTCTTGGCTCCCCTGTCTGTTGGGAAAGTTTAATAGCAGCTGCTTGCTGTTAGTCCATGAGCTGAATATTCCTTTGGGCTTGAGAAAACCCCACCTGCACACTTTGGCAGCTCACATCGTAACTTCACATGCCATTTTTATCCTTCATCTTTCATAATGTGAAAACTGGGGATATTCACTGCTAATTGTACAGTGATTATCGTTTGCGACTCCTCGGATACTGAAGCATTCCGATCCATATTCAACCAGACCTGGACAACATTCAGGCTTGGGTTGATTAAAAAACCTTACCTGTTCAAGTCCCGCTTTGCTCCAAATTCTCACTGGTACTGTGTCTCACTCTCAACTGCTCATGCACGGATCTTACTGACAAAGATCTTTGCCCACTCATTTAACCTCTTTGTAGCCTTTTTTTGTTTGAACAACATTCTTGGTGTCACGCGGATTCCCTGAGTCGAGCGGGCGGTCTGGTCTTCCTCGTCGATTGCCTCACCCCCATGGTGGTGCAGGTGCTTGCTCGGGCGTTGTCGTCTCCGGGAGCGTATCGCTGTTTGTTCCTGTTTTACTCCTGGGCGGGCACGGGAGGAGGACCGATCCCCCCGGGAAGGGGGCGGTCGCGGGGTGCGCCGGTGGCAGGGAGGGGATTATCGGTGTCGGGGGTGTGTGTGTGTTTCCGGCGGGCGCCATGTCCCGCAGGGAGACCGTGTCCTGTCGGCCGTCGGGGTATGCCATGTAGGCGTACTGCGGGTTTGCGTGGAGAAGGTGAACCCTCTCGACCAACGGGTCCGATTTGTGCGCCCGCACATGTTTCCGGAGCAAGGTGGGTCCTGGGGCCGCCAGCCAGGTCGGCAGCGACGTTCCGGAGGAGGACTTCCTGGGGAAGACAAGGAGGCGCTCATGAGGCGTTTGGTTAGTGGTGGTACACAGCAGCGACCGGATGGAGTGGAGAGCGTCCGGGAGGACCTCCTGCCACCGGGAAACTGGGAGATCCCTGGACCGTAGGGCCAGTAGGACAGTTTTCCAGACCGTGCCGTTCTCCCTCTCTACTTGCCCGTTCCCCCGGGGGTTGTAGCTGGTCGTCCTGCTCGAGGCTATGCCCTTGCTGAGCAGGAACTGGCGCAGCTCGTCACTCATGAAGGAGGACCCCCTGTCGCTATGGATATACGCAGGGCAACCGAACAGTGTGAATATGGTGCCAAGGGCTTTAATGACTGTGGCCGCTGTCATGTCGGGGCAGGGGATGGCAAAGGGGAAACTAGAGTACTCGTCCACCATGTTCAGGAAGTATGCGTTGCGGTCGGTAGAGGGGAGGGGCCCTTTGAAATCCAAACTGAGGCGTTCAAAGGGGTGGGAAGCCTTGATCAGGTGCGCTCTATCCGGCCTGAAAAAGTGCGGTTTGCACTCTGCGCAGATGTGGCAGTTCCTGGTGACTGTACGGACCTCCTCCACAGAGTAGGGGAGGTTGCAGGACTTTACGAAATGGTAGAATCGAGTGACCCCCAGGTGGCAGAGGTCCTCGTGGAGGGCTTGGAGGCGGTCTATTTGTGCGTTGGCACATGTGCCGCGGGATAGGGCATCGGACGGCTCGTTCAGCTTTCCGGAACGATACAAGATCTCATAGTTGAAGGTGGAGTGCTCGATCCCCCACCTTAGGATTTTGTCATTCTTAATTTTGCCCCGCTGTGCATTATCGAACATGAAGGCTACCGACTGTTGGTCGGTGAGGAGAGTGAATCTCCTGCCGGCTAGGTAATGCCTCCAATGTCGCACAGCTTCCACTATGGCTTGGGCTTCCTTTTCCACTGAGGAGTGGCAGATTTCTGAGGCGTGGCGGGTCCGGAAGAAAAAGGTCACGGGCCTGTCCGCTTGGTTAAGGGTGGCCGCCAGAGCTACGTCGGATGCGTCGCTCTCGACCTGGAAGGGGAGGGACTCGTCGATGGCGCGCATCGTGGCCTTTGCGATATCCGCTTTGATGCGGCTGAAGGCCTGGCGAGCCTCTGTCGACAGGGGGAAGGTAGTGGACTGTATTAGCGGGTGGGCCTTGTCTGAGTACTGGGGGACCCACTGGGCGTAATATGAAAAGAAACCCAGGCAACGTTTCAGGGCTTTGGAGCAGTGGGGGAGGGGGAATTCCATAAGGGGGCGCATGCGTTCGGGGTCGGGGCCTATTACTCCATTGCGCACTACGTATCCCAGGATGGCCAAATGGTTTGTGCTAAAAACGCACTTTTCCTCGTTATATGTGAGGTTCCGGGCGTTAGTGGTCTGGAGGAACTTTTGGAGGTTGGCGTCATGGTCCTGCTGATCGTGGCCGCAGATGGTTACGTTGTCGAGATACGGGAACGTGGCCTGCAACCCGTGCGGGTCAACCATTCGGTCCATCTCCCGCTGGAAGACCGAGACCCCGTTCGTGATGCCAAATGGGACCCTTAGGAAATGGTATAGACGCCCGTCTTCCTCGAAGTCTGTGTACTTGCGGTCACCTGGGCGGATGGGGAGCTGGTGGTAGGCGGACTTGAGGTCCACGGTGGAAAAGACCTTATACTGGGCAATCCGATTGACCATGTCGGATGTGCGGGGGAGAGGGTACGCATCTAGCTGCGTGTACCTGTTGATGGTCTGACCATAGTCTACGACCATTCTTTGCTTCTCCCCGGTCTTTACTACTACCACCTGTGCTCTCCAGGGACTATTGCTGGCCTGGATATTGCCTTGCTTCAGCAACCGCTGGACTTCAGACCGAATAAATATCCGGTCCTGGGCGCTGTACCGTCTGCTCCTAGTGGCGACGGGTTTGCAATCCGGGGTGAGGTTTGCAAACCAGGACGGCGGTTCAACTTTGAGAGTTGCGAGGCTGCAGATAGTGAGTGGGGGTATTGGGCCGCCGAATTGGAATGTTAGGCTCTGCAGGTTACACTGGAAATCTAATCCCAGTAATGTGGGCGCGCAGAGTTGGGGAAGGACGTAGAGCCTATAGTTCTAAAACTCCCTCCCTTGCACCGTTAGGTTTGCGATGCAGAACCCTTTGATCTCTACGGAATGGGATCCTGCAGCTAGGGAAATCTTTTGCGTGCTTGGATGGATGGTCAGAAAACAGCGTCTTACCGTGTCTGGGTGAATAAAACTTTCAGTGCTCCCGGAGTCGATCAGGCATGGCGTCTCGTATCCGTTGACCAGCACCGTTGTTGTCATCGTCTGGAGCGTCCGGGGCCGCGATTGATCCAGTGTCACCGAAGCCAGTCGTAGTAGTAGTGTCGCGGCATCTTCTTCGGACCCCGTGGAGCCGTTGATGCTGGGGTCCTTTGTTGTCAACCAAGATGGTGGTGTCCATGAATCGCATGCGGCCGGGGGTGGACAAAATGGCCGCCCCCATGGATCGCACGTGGTCGGGGGTGGACAAAATGGCCGCCCCATGAATCGCACGTGGCTGGGGGGTCACAAGATGGCGGCGCCCATCCTCCCCTCGTGGTGCTCGGGACCCAAAATGGCGGCGCCCGCGGGTCGCACATGGTGCGCTGGGGGGGTGTTTGAGATGTGCTGGGCTCGTTCTTCTCCGGGGATTGCGGCGACCCCCCGGGACCGGCACACTGCCGCGTAATGGCCCTTTTTGCCGCAGCTTTTACAAATAGCTGCACGGGCCGGGCAGCGCTGCCGGGGGTGTTTTGCTTGTCCGCAGAAATAGCAGCGCCCCCCCCCCCCCGGGATGGTCTGGCGCTTTAGCCGCGCAAGCTTGCGAGGGGGGGGGGGGGGGAGTTTGTCGCGACGGGGGTCCATGGAGCCCAAGGGGCTGTCGCGCGGTCGGGGCCGTAGGCGTGGGCGTTTTGCGAGGCCACATCAAGGGAGGCTGCAAGGGCCCGTGCCTCTGAGAGTCCTAGCGACTCTCTTTCCAAAAGTCTTTGGCGGATTTGGGGAGTGTTCATACCTGCCACAAATGCATCACGAATTAGCAGGTCCGTGTGTTCGATCGCGTTCACCGGCGGGCAGCTGCAGCCTCGTCCCAAAATTAGCAGCACGGCGTAGAATTCCTCTAGCGATTCTCTGGGACTTTGCCGTCTCGTCGCGAGTTGGTGGCGCGTGTAGACCTGGTTAACAGGCCGAACGTAGATGCCTTTCAGCAATGCGAGCGCCGTCGGGAAATCCTCTGCGTCTTCTATGAGAGGGTAAATTTCCGGGCTTACCCTCGAATGCAGGACCTGCATTTTCTGGTCTTCTGTGATCCGGCCGGGGGCCGTTCGGAGGTAGCCTTCAAAGCATGCTTGCCAGTGTTTGAATACTGCTGCCGAGTTCGCTGCGTGGGGGCTGAACCGCAGGCATTCCGGGGCGATCCGGAGCTCCATAGTCTTTTAAGCTCGCTTAATAAATTGTAGCGCACAATGACTTATGAGAGACGAGAAGTGATGAAGTCGATCCAGGCTTTATTAAGCGATGCTTGTCCCCAGCAGCTCAGCAACAGAATGAAGCTGCAGGGAGAAGCTCGGGCTCTTATACTCCGCCTTCAGGGCGGAGCCAGAAGTCGGCAGATCCAACCAGGACTCTGGATCTGTCAGCCAATAGCATCTCGGCTTCACAGGTCCCACATGACCCCTAATACATACCACCACAGTTACCCCCGATACATTGAACGTTTATCACTTTTTAAATATATGCCCCAGGCACTGACATCTCTGCCAAAGTAAATAGGCCCTTTCCATCCACTCTATCGAGGTCCCTCTACATTTTGTACATCTCATTTGTGAAATATCAAATTTCTCCAATTATGATATAATTCCGTCGGATTTTAACATAATCGTGATTTTTTTAAGCATTTATGGTGTTGGCTTCCACGTAAAGTCCCAGATGACCATAGGCTGTTTTTTCCCTTTTGAGGGGGACAGCTGACTGGTGGTCATCTAACCTGAGGATTACCACACCTCAGGTGGGGGGCAAGGTTGAGAAGGCATGAATAAACTCAGCCGGTACGGGAATTGAAACCCCCCCCCGCTGCTGGCCTTGCTCTGCATCATGAACCAGTCGTCTAGCCAAATGAGCTAAACTTATTCAAGTGTGTATTTTATTTTGCTTTCTGTAAAATAAAAAAATGGATAATAACCAGTGCATTTTACTTGATTCACTGCATGTGAGAATTCCTAAATGATGTCACATACTTAGTCTGCTTGATGACATTGTTGTTGCTGGAAGCCTGGAGATTTCCTAAACTTTGTGCCAGAATAAAACTAATTGAAGAGGATGCAGAAACTATTCACGAGAATGGTTCCCGGGTCGAGGAACTTCAGTTATGAAGGTAGAATGGAGAAGTTAGGACTGTTTTCCTCAGAGAAAAGAAGGTTGAGAGGAGATTTGATAGAGGTATGCAAAATCATGAGGGGATAAAATAGATACTATTCCTAATCATGAAAGGATCAAGAACGAGAGGGCACAGATTTAAAGTAATTAGTAAAAGAAGCAAAAATGATAAAAGGAGAAGCCCTTTAGACAGCGAGTGACCAGAGTTTGGAATGTCCTTCCTGAGTGTGTAGTGGAGGCAGGTTGAAATTAAGCATTCAAAAAGAAAATTACACTGTTATCTGAAAGGGAAGAATGTGCTGGGTTATGGCACTAAGTGGGTTCATCATTCAGAGTCGGTGCAGAAGATAGGCCAAATGGCCTCCTGTGCTGTAACAATTCTGTGATTCAAAATGTCTAGAAAGGTGAAATCCACACCAGATATATTGCTAAATCTTTGTAGGTAGCTGTCTTAAGGTTAGTGTCAAGAACTGTCACTTTGTGGCTGACTGCAAAATCTGGATGTAGGATTTGGGCAAAGGTATCTGTGACTGGTGACTATATTATAAGAGCACATACCATGGAGACCACTGGATTTGAATCTCAACAAAATTCCATGTGTTATTTTTGAAAGAAAATTCTATCTGACACTAAAATGGATAGATTTTAATTTTAGCCCTTGTTTCTTTTTAAGATTTCTCTCAACATTTTTCCAAGTTTTTTCAACATTTGAGCCATTAGATAAGGAGTATGACAATAGTTTGAGTTGGCCAGCCCACTGATTTTTGCGGTCTTCCTGGGAAGTGGCATCCAGCTTCAGTTCTGCGTCAATCAGTCTCTGCTGGTGTTTCTGTGCTATAGCGCAATATATTATACTTATCACTGTATAAATAGGAACCACATGACTGCAGACCAACCTCAAGCTCAGTGAAAAATAACTTGCTGAGATGGGTAAAGCTTTGGGTAAAGCTAGATTAAGGGCAAGGTTGCTTATTTAGTGCACATGGAACGCTCAAATAAATAGCTAAACATCGCATGACTTTTGCAAAGAAAGAAGTGATTTCAGAACTGTAATCTGATCTTGGTGGTTGTATTGACAGTTCTTAACCCCTCGAACTTCACATTCATTGTCTATGGTATTACCTGAATTTTTGAGTTGGATTACTGCTTGCTATCACTTGAGGTTATTCATTATTCTCTTATCGATTTTCTATATCTGTTATCCATAATTTACAGATAAGGTTATCTGTTATCATCTATAAGTTATAAAAGGAATTATCTGTTATCTATAATTTACAGATAGTTATTTACTATCTCTAAATTGTAAATAGGAATACCTGATAATAGATAACCTTATAATGTACACGCAGGGTTATCTATTATCTGAAATTACAGGAAGAATTATCCGTTGTTTACAATTTGCTGGCTAGGAGATCTATAAAGTTTATAAAAGGTGTTATCTGTTCTGTGTACGCATATCTTTCATTCTCAATAAATTATAGAAAGAACTATATTGTCTATCATTTTAAGGTTGACTAATCTATTATCTGACATTATCTGCCCCACAATTTATAGATCGTGTTACCTATAATTTACAGAGGTTAGCTGTTTCAAAATAGCCTACATAGTACTAATTATTCTCTATAATTTATTAATAGGGTAATCATGTTCTAATTTGCAGTTGATGGTGTGCGTTTTTCATATTGGGTCACACGTTGGTCTGATTTGTTGGAGGAGTTAGCTGTTATTTATAAGTTACAGGCAGCACTATTTGTGCTCTATAATTTACAAGCAGAGTTGTTCTTTCTGATTTGCAGACACCCAATGAATTAGCTCAGTTGGCTGAACAGCTGGTTCATGAAGCAGAGCAAGGCCAGCAGCGTGGGTTCAATTCCCATACCGGCTGAGGTTATTCATGAAGGCCCACCTTCTCAACTTTGCCCCTTGCCTGAGGTGTGGTGATCCTCAGGTTAAATCACCTTTGATCCCAAAGGAACAACTCCAGCCTATCCAATCCTTCTTCATAGCTAAAATTCCCCAGTCCTGGTTATTCATGAAGGCCCCACCTTCACAACTTTGTCCCTTGCCTGAGGTGTGGTAATCATCAGGTTAAATCACCACCAGTCCACTCTCCCCCTCAAAGGGGAAAGCAGCTCCACGATGAGCTTCCAAACTGTGATGAATGCAGAAATTATATATATTACATTTCGTATTTGTGGCAGTAATGTTATTAAAAACCTTGTTTAAGCCCCACATAATTTTGATCAAATCTCCCGTCCCTCCTTTGACCCCAAAAGAACAATCCCAGCCTATCCAATCTTTCCTCATAGCTAAAATTATCCAGTCCTGGAAAAAACCTAATAATTGACCTCTGTACCATCTCTAGTGTGATCATATCCTTCCTGTAATGTGGTTACCAGAAGTAAAACAATACTTGGGATGTGGCCTAACTCTGTTTTATACACGTCCAGCATAACCATTGACCTCTGTATAATCTCTAGAGCGATCATATCCTTCCTGTAATGTGGTTATCAAAAGTAAAGCAATACTCTGGATGTGGCCTAACTCTGTTTTATACACTTCCAGCATAACTTCTATTATTCTATGCCTTGATTCCTAAAGTAAAAGATCAGCTTTCTCAACCAGCTTATCGCTTTGACTTGCTACCTGAAAGGATCTGTAGATGTGCACTGTCTGAGATTAAAGCAGATTTCTTGCAACCTCTGTCATGTTTGATTCCACGATGAGCTTCCAAACTGCGATGAATGCAGAAATGATATATATTACATTTCATATTTGTGGCAGTAATGTTACTAAAAACCTTGTTTTAAAATACATATAGTCAGCATATCTGCTAAAGCTGTAATAAAAAAGTCATAAAAGGTGACATTATCATTCTTTCCAACCACTTACTTGGTTACAGATAAAAGGCTAATGGAAATGTGTCTTTATTGCTGGTGATTCTCTGGAGAGTAGATAATTTATGTGTGATTGTATTAGTCCTACCTAAGCAGATCATAGAACTTAGAGGGATACAGATGATGTAATTAATGGGAGGAGCCATGTCTGCCTGTATTTTAGCAATCTCTTTATAGAATTTTAACTTGGAACAGCAATATTGCCAAATGCTGTTAGGTTGAGCTGAAGTTTACTAGACCTGCTCTTGAAAGGAATTCTTTTCAAAGGTCTCTACACTGATAAGCAAGTAACCTGTTCTGTACACTTTATTTATAAGTGGCATTGAACGGTATTGTATTGCCTAATTGGAGATAGTAGCAGGTATAAGACAGTAAGTTCAAGTTTTTCCTTGTGTTGAAAAACTGATTAACTGATGATTGTAAAGCTATTTTCTTTCATGTTAATGTCGTTAATTCTGTGTTTAAATTAACATTTGTTTTAACGTAAAAGATAGCTAATGGTCAGAGTCGTCACCCCTGGGGTGAATTATCATTTCCTCACATTTTTACAAATTTAAAAACAAAATGTTTAGGGTTCTCGCGCAGTATCCTAACAAATGTTGGGGTCTGGTCTGGTATCCTAAGAAAATACAGATTGATGTAATCACTAGGATCACCTATTTCCATCTCCTGTTACATCACCTGACTTTTCTTCACTTCAGCTCACATGCTTCTGAAATCCTTATTCATGCTTTGGAACTTGAGACTCAGCAATCTCCCTGGTTCCCCACATACCCACACTCTGCCCTCCATAAACCTGAGGTAATCCAAAAAGCTGCTGCCCGTGTACCAGCTCGCAAGGTCGCCTTATGTTGCTTTCGTCATTGATCTTCATTGCCTCCTGGCCAAGCAAAATCTTCATTTTAAAATTCTAATCCTTGTTTTTAAATCTCCTTTTGGCCGCAGCCATTTCTAGCTCTGTAACCTCCTCCAACTGTACATCCCTCTAAGATATCTGGGGATAGATTCTCCGCTTCCTGCCACTGGCAGCGAGAATTGCAATCGGGCGAAAAATAGTGTGTAATGGAAAAGCCATGATTTGCACCCGGCGCGATTCCGATGGCATGTTCTGCTGCCGCAGTTGGTGAAGCTCGCGCCCTATGTTGGTGGACCCATGCAAAACCGCCATTTGCATGGATTTGCTCTCATCAGCGGGTTGGACACAGCAAGCTCCCACCCCTCCAAGATGCACAACCCTTCGGAGGCGGAGGTCACACGGGTGTGAATTGGTGCATGTATTTACAAGCAGGGCCTCGGTGGCCATGGCTGTTGAGGGGGAGCGAGAAGCTAAAATAACTCTCAAAGCAGCTGGCCAAGCGGTGGGCCAGGTTTAATCGGGTCAAGGCGGCCCTATTCAGGAACATAGTGCGGTTCTGGATACTGTATCCTGTTTGTTTGTGGGTCACATATGAGGGACGGGAACACTATTGTGATATGCCGGAGAAGGCGTGTAAGTTCCTAAGGGACCCTGGACTGGGGAACTTATGAGAACGTTGGAATTTGGGTGGATTCGCCTGTAGAACGCATTGGAGGTGCTATGCTCAGGCTGGATGGGGAACTGTTTATGTTTGTACCGGGTTATTTTGTTTGGTTTTGTTTACAATGCCTGCTGGATTTAGTTAGTTATCTGTGTTAAGGCAGAACTGCTGTAACTTCTTATCCTTCCAGCCTTAGGAGCAATGTTTGATGTATATTAACATGTGGGATCTTGTGTGGACAGCTTTGGGGGAAGGGGGGTAGGAGGGGGGGGGGGTGGTGAAAGAGTAAGGGAGAGCACAGAGGTTAGGTGGGGTTGAGTGGGCAGGCAGAGGTTTTGGGAGGGAAGAAGCTGTTGCCTCGGGGAGGGGAGAGGGTCACCCTGCTAACAGATAGGCTAGTTAACTGAAGCAAAGTGGGGGTAGTGTGGTGGAGAGAGAGGGGGATGGTGGGCTTTGGAGGGGATGGTTTTCTTTGTGGCTGGGGGCAATGCGAGGACGTTTGGTGTTTGGGTTGGGGGAAGGGTAGTGGATGGGTTGTTGATGCGGAGGGTGTTGGTGTGGTGCAGTTGGTTAAGGGGAGATGGCAATGAGGAGGCCCGAGAGGTGGGCTGGGAGTTGGCCTGGAGGAGCTCGTTAAACAGTGGATATGGCTGATCAGGGTGTGGGGGTGGCATGGAGCCCTCCAGCCAGACTGATCACCTGGAAGGTTAGGGAACTGAATTGGCTGATCAAGAGGTCCTGTGTATTTGCACACTTGAAGGCAGTTGTGGTGTTCATGCAAGAGCCTCATTTACAGGTTGCGAATCAAATGAGATGAAGAAAGGTTAGGTGGAGGAGATGTTTCATTCCGGGCTGGATATGAAGACGAGGAGGGTAGTGGTGCTGGTTAGTAAGAGGGTGGCGTTTCTGGCTGCTAGTATTGTGGCAGAGCCTGGCAGGAGATTTGTGATGGTGAGCGGGAAGTTGGAGGGGCACCCGTGGTGTTGGTCACTATATATGCCCCCAACTGGGGCGATACAGAGTTTTTGAAGACGGTCCCGGACCTGGATGCCCACCGGTTGGTTATGGGGACAGATTGCAATACGATTCTGGATCGAAAGGTAGATTGGTCGTGCCCTAAGTCCCTGAAGGTGTTGGTGATGGTGAGGGACCTGCTGGGGCTTATGGAGTGAATGGGAGGGTTGGACCAGTGGTGGTTTGCGAAGGCAAAGGAATTCTTGTTCTTTTAGCACGTTCACCGGGTGAATTCCCGGATCGATTTTTTGAGGTTGCTGGCGGGGGTGGTTGGGATAGAATATTCGGTGATCGCGTTCTCTGTCCATGTGCCATATCCGGTGGACTTGCTCGTGGAAAGAAGGGGTTCCCAGTGGCAGCATTGGATGTTAGATATGGGGTAGTTGGCTGATAAGGGGATCTGCAAGGATGGGGGTGGCTATACAAAATTATGTGAAGCTAAACAGGATGGACGAGGTGTCCTCTCTGTAGTGTGGGAAGCGCTGAGGCAATGACCAGGGGGAGTTTATTTCAATCCGGGCGCATAGAGAAAAGGGGGAGCAGCTAGAAAGGCAACGATTGGTGGAGACCAGTCTGGAGATGAATCAGAAGTACTCAGCCGCTCCTGTGAGGGGGAGCTGCTACAGGAGAGGAAGAAGCTCCAGATGAAGTTTGAGCTTGTGTCTATGAGCATGGCGGTGGGGTAGTTGCATCAATGAACATGGGGGAAAAGGCCAGCAGGATGCTTGCACATCAGTTGTGGCGGCAGGTGACGGTGAGGGAGATTGGTCGGATGGAGGATTTGGGTGGTACTTCTGGTGGCGGCCATGGAGTGAGCAGTCGCACATTTGGTGGCTCCCGCTCAAGGTGGTATTTTTAGGTATTTTTCCCCTCCTGAAAGGCATAGTATTTGATGACAAGATGTGCAGGGCTGCCTGTAGGAGGTGTTACTCCTCTGCTGTGGCTGGTGGATGGATTCATTAACTAATAATAATAATCTTTATTGTCACAAGTAGACTTCCATTAACACTACAATGAAGTTACTGTGAAAAGCCCCTCGTCGCCACATTAGGTGCCTGTTCGGGTACACAGAGGGAGAATTCGGAATGTCCAATTCACCTGACGAGCAAGTCTTTTGTGGAGTGGGGTGAGAAGGAAAGAGCTGCTGGAACAGGAGAATCTTTGTGGTGCGCCACAAGATAAGATGACGGAGGGCAAGGGGGCTGCTCTGCCCCCCTAGTGGTCAACTGCGCCACTAGTGGTGTTTCTGAATGCAAAGTTCAGTCAGCAGAGGAAGGAGGCCCAGGAATACCTGCCCAAAGTGGTAGAAACAAGTCGGGGATTGAGAGAGCGGAGTAGAGGCTGGAGTCCCAGGGCCGGGTGATCCAGAAAGTGGAGGAGACAGTGGGGAAACACAAGGAGCAATTGGCCTCATTGGTGGCCGAGGTGGGGGTAATGTGGGAGATCCAAATGAGGCTGAAGGAGAAGATGGAGGTTCTGGAGAATCGCTCCAGAAGACACAACCTGAGGATCGTGGGGATGCTCAAAAGCATCGAAGGTGCGGAGGCCGGCGTGTACGTGGCCAAAATGTTGGAGACGCTGATGGGGGAGGGGTCCTTTGACTGGCCCTTTGAGGTCGACCGACTGCACAGGGAGATGATGAGGAGACCGCAAGTGGGCGCGCTGCCAAGGGCGATGGTGGTGCGGTTGCACTGCGTTCTGGATAAAGAGAAGATCCTCCGATTGGCGAGGAAGAAGAGGAAGTACACCTGGGAAGAGAACGAGTTGCGACTGTACCAGGACTTGGGCGCAGAACAGGCGAAGAGTGGGGCCAGGTTTAATCGGGTCAAGGCTGCCCTCTTTAAGAGGGGGGTGAGGTTTGGAGTGCTGTACCCAGCCTGCATCTGGGTGATTTTCCAGAAGCGTAGATACTATTTTGGCATACCAGAAGAGGCACACCAGAAGTGGCAATGGTGTTAATGAGGGCCAATGGACTGGGAGGAGAATGAGGACATTGAACTTTGGAGGAGTTTCTGTGTGTGTTTGTTCGTTTATGGAAATTCTTTTCCCTTTGAAGTATTTCCTTTGTTTTGATGGTGGGGTTTTGGAGGGCAGGCTGCTTATGGGGGAACATCAAGGGTGAGTGCACCTTTTTCTGCTTTTTCTGGGTGTACGGACAGGGTGAGGGGAATTGGGGGGGTGTAGGGAGGTTGGAGACCTTGGGCTGGGGCTGGCGAGTTAACGGAAGTGCTGTCAGGAGGTAGGTGTGGTGGGGGTGTTGATGTTTTGTTTAAGAGTGGGGGGAGCGGGTTGCTGACAAGGGTGTGGTTGATGTGACGCAGTTGGAACAGGATCGATGACGGTGGACATCTGGGAGTGGGCCTGTAGGGTCTCGTGACATGGGCCGGGGGCTGGCCCAAAAAGGGGTATTGCCGATCGGCAGGGGAGTGGAGTGGGGAGCCCCCCCCCCCCCCCGACCAGGCTGGTCACCTGGAAGGTGAGGGGGCTGAATGTGCCGGTCAACAATCACTTGTGTTCGCTCACCAGAGGAGTCTGAAGGCGGACGTCGCCTTTTTGCAGGAGACGCACTTATAGGGGACAAGACAAGATTGAGAAAAGGATGGGTGGGGTAGGTGTTTCACTTGGGACTGGATATGAAGACGAGGGGGGGTGCCGGTGTTGGTGAATAAGCGGGTGGTGTTTGAAGTGGGGAATATTGTGGCAGATGGGGGGGGAGGTGCGTAATGGAGAATGGAAAGCTGGAGGGGTTGCCGGTGGTCCCAGTAAATGATTTTGCCCCGGATTGGGATGATGTAGGCTTTATGAGGCGGTGCTGGGGAAGATTCCTGACTTGGACTTGGGCACCAGTTAATCACCCAAAGAAATTTAATACGGTTATTGAGCCGAGCTTGGACCGGTCCAGTCCGAGGTCGGTGAAGGTGTTGGCAGTGGCGAATGAGCTGAAGAGGTTCATGGAGCACATGAGGGGGTGGACTTGTAGAGGTTTGGGAGGCTGAGGGTGAAGGAATTTTCATACTTCTCTCACGTGCACCAGGTGTACTGCCAGATTGACTTTTCGGTGTTGGATAATTGTTGCTGGCAGGGGTGGGACTCGAAGTATTCGATGATCATGGTCGCTGACTACACGCTGCACTGGTTGGATTTGCAAGTGGACCGGGTAGGGGGTGGGCAGCACCCGCAGTGGAGGTTGGGTGTGGGGTTGTTGGCGGATGAGGTGTGCGAGAGGGTAGGGGCTGCCATTCAGGGGTACGTGAAGCTAAATGATACAGGGGAGGTCACGGCTGCCGTGCTGTGGGAGGCGCTCAAGGCGGTGTTAGGGGCAGCTAATCTCAATTCAGGCACACAGAGATTAGGTGGAGCAAGCGGAGATGGCAAAGCTGGTAGCTGAGATCCTGAGAGTGGACAGAAGGTATTCAGCGACCCTGGAGCAGGCTGTTGAAGGAGGGACAGAGACTCCAGATGGAGTTTGGGTTAGTGTCACAGGGAAGGCAGTGGGGCAGTTATGGAGGGCCAGGGGGGCAGTATATGAGTCCGGTGAGAATGTGAGTAGGATGCTGGCCCAATAGTCGAGGAAACGAGAGGTGGGGAGAGAGATTGGCAGAGTAAAGGACGACATGGGTAGGGTGGTGTTGGACCCGGAGGGGGCGAATGGCGTGTTTGAGACATTTTATAGAAGTTTATATGAGTCGGAGCCCCCGGCTGTGATGGAGGGAATGCGGCGGTTCTTGGACGGGCTGGAGTTTACCAAGGTAGAGGAGGAGTTTGGTGCAGGGATTGGCGGCCCCAATCAGCTGAGGAAGGCGATGGAGAGAATGGGGGAGATGCAGGCAGGAAAGGCCCTGGGGCCGGATGGGTTTCCGGTGGATTTATAAAATGTTTGGGGGGATCTGGGGCCACTGCTGGTGAGGGCATTTAACAAGGTTAAGGAGAGAGGGGAACTCCCCCTTACATTGTCGCGGGCATCCATCTCCCTGATTTTGAAGAAGAACAAAGATCCGGAACAGTGTGGGTCGTACCACCCGATATCGTTATTGAACGTAGGCGCCAAGTTGTTGAAGAAGGTGTTGGCTTCGCGAATCGAGGACTGTGTCCCAGGGGTGATAGATGAGGATCAAACGGGTTTCATGGAAAGGAAGGCAGTTGTTGATGAATGTAAGGAGGCGACTCAGTATAATAATGATGCCTTTGGAGGGGCAGGATGTGGAGGTGGTGGTGGCGATGGACGCGGAGAAGCCGTTTGACCGGGTGGAATGGGAATATTTGTGGGAGGTGCTGGTTTGGGTTCAGGCAGGGATTTATGGAATGGGTCCGGTTGCTGTACAAGGCACTGGTCGCAAGTGTGCAGATGAAGCAAATGATTTGGAGATATTTTGGGTTGCATCGGGGGATGATGTTTGCTTTGGCTGTAGAGCCGCTGGCAATGGCGCTTAGGGCGCTGGGGAATTGGAGAGGGATTGTGTGTGGGATCACCGAGCATAGGATCTCTCAATATGCCGACGACCTGCTGCTATACATTTCGTACCCATTGGGCAGTATTGGGGGCATGATGGGGATGTTGGAAGAATTTGGCCAGTTCTCCGGGTAAAAGTTGAGTATGGGGAAAGAGCGAGGTGTTTCTGATTGAGACTGGAGGGCAACAGAAGAGATCAGGAGAGCTACCGTTCAAGTAGTTGGGGCAAGCGTTAGATACTTAGGCATCCAGGTGACGCAAGGCTGGGCACAGCTGCACAAGCTGAACGTGGGAGGTGGGATGTGCTGCCAGTGTTGCTGGCGGGACGGGTGCAGACAGTAAAAATGACGGTGCTGCCAGGGTTTCTGTTCGTGTTTCAGAACCTCCCAATCTTCGTCCCGAAGGCGTTCTTCAAAAAGGTCAGTGCGCTGATCTCTAGGTTTGTGTGGGCGGGGAAGACCCCACGGGTCAGAAGGGCTTTTCTGGAGTGGGGTCGAGGAGGGAGGGGGCTTCTGGCGTTGTAGAACATGATGAACCACTACTGGGTGGCGAACATTGCCATGATCAGGAAATGGGTAGCGGGGGAATGGGTCTGCGTGGGGGCTGATGGAGGCAGCTTCATGTAGGGGAATGAGCTTCAGGGCGTTGTTGTCAGCGCCTCTGCCGTTCTTGGGCTGGGGAAGTGATTGGGTGCGTGGGGTCGATGCAGTCCGTGAAGAACCCGAGTCCAGATGCGTTCTCGGCAGAGTTGTATGAACGGTTTGGCATTGAATTGGGACCTCTACTAGTGGATATGTCGGAGTCGGTCAATAGGGGGGAGCTGCCACCCACGTTATCTTGGGCTTCAATTTCGCTTATTTTTAAAAAGGATAAGGATCCAGACGAATGTGGTTAGTGTTGCCGATATTGTTGCTAAATGTGGATGCAAAGCTGCTGACGAAGGTGCTGGCAACGCACCTTTGCATAGCGGATTGTGTGCTAGGGGTGATAGGTGAGGGCCAATCTGGGTTCATGAAAGGACAGCAGCTGTCGGCGAATATTAGGTTGTTGAATGTGATCATGATGCCCCCGGAGGGCCAGGACACTGGGGTGGTAAGAGTCGATAATTGCGGAGAAAGCATTTGACCGGGTTGAATGGGTGTATTTGAGGTGTTTGTGCGGTTTGAGTTTGGGCAGGGGTTTGTAGATTGGGTTTGGTTGCTGTATAGGTCCCCACAATGAGTGTTCATATGAACAATGTGAACTCGGGGTATTTTGATCTGCACCGAGAAACGAGACTGGGTGCCTGCTGCCTCCATTGCTTTTTGCTTTGGCAATCGAGCCTCTGGCAATGGCACGAGGGGGGGGGGGGGGGGGGGGCAGACAGTTAAATTGACGTTGCTGCTGAAGTTTGTTTGTCTTTCAAAATCTCACTTATATTTGTGCTCAAATCTTTTTTCCGTATGATCAATAGGATGCTCTCTGAGTTTATATTGGTGTATTTTATTCCGGTACCTGGGATCAGGAGGGCATTTTGGAGAGAGACCGACCGAGTGGGGGGTGGCGCTGGCGAACCTGCTGAATTATTACCGTGCAGCGAACTTTGAGAAGGTTAGGAAGTGGGCACTGGGGGCGAGGTCGGTGTGGGGGCAGACGGAGAAAGCCTCGGGTAGAGGAATGAGTGTAAGGGCGCAGTCATTGACACCTCTTCCGTCTCACCAGCCAGGTACTCCATGTTTTGCAGAATACTCGCTGGTTACTTTGTCAACTGTCCATTCCGGATTGTAGCAAAGGCTGAATGTTGGGGTGAAGGAGAGGTTACAAGTCCGTGGTTTGTTTACAGAAAAGTAGTTTGTATTCTGCGAAACCTTATATATTATTGTGCCTCCTCCACTTGTGGTATTAGCGCTATGGGTATGGAATCAATGCCGGCATCATTTTAAGATGGAGAAGATGTCACTGTGGGCTCCAATCTGTGGCAATCACAGGTTTGTTTCTGCAGGCCTAGGTTCCATGTTCAGCGTGTGGGCGAGGGCGGGGGCAGAGTGTTTTCGGGTCCTGTTAAGTTTGCAATGTTGGGAGAGCTAGAGGCAGAGTTCCAACTACTGAGGGAGAATGGCTTTCAATACTGCAAGTTGGGCACTTTAAGAAGGAGTTGTTCATGTTTCCGAAGTTACCACCCCCGGTGCTGCAAGATAACATTTTGTGCAAGGATGAGACCGGGGAGGGAAGGATCTCTGACATCTATGGGGAGTTGATGGAGAGAGGGTGGTCTTCGGTGGAGGAAATAAATCCAAAAAGAGGAGATGGGTGGGGTGGGTGGGGGTGCTTGTAGAGGCCGGGCTAAGGAGTGAGGCCCTGTGGAGGATAAACACATCCTCATCCAGTTCAAGATGTCAAGGATGAGTCCGTTCTTTCCAGGAGTAGAGGAAAGATTTGGGCAATGCGCAAGGGGACTGGCGAATCATATCCACATGTATTGGGCATGCCAGAAGTTGGAGGAGTTTTGGGAGGCTTTTGCAGGAACTATATCGAAGGTGCTGGGGGTAAAGGTGGCCCCAAGCCTGTGGGTGACAATATTTGGAGTTTCAGAAGATCCAGTAGTGCTGGTGGGGAGAGAGGCTGACAATTTGGCCTTTGCCTCTCCGATAGCCCGGAGGCGGATACTGCTAGGGTATAATAGTAACAGAAGCAAAACAAAAGGCATTAGATAGTTGGAATGAATTTGAGTTTATTTTGAAGTACCAGATAAGGAACAAACAAGTCTTTTCACATCGTTGAATTTCAATAGAAAAGGTCCTTCTAGGTGGGACTTAAAAGGCTAAAACGAGGCAGGTTGTTCAGGGTTTTGCAGACGATACAGATGTTAGTGTTGACTCTCCCACAGCTGGAAAAGTAATCTTAAGTCTTTTTAGCTCTTTTGGCCAGATATTCATGGTAGTCTAGATGAGTTGACATAAATGTCAGGTTTCTGCAAGATAAAACATTTCCGACAGAAGCTTTTCTCAAACTGACTGAAGAGGCAGGTGATGCAGAAGGAAAACCATGTAAACCTATGGCCTGAATGATTCTTTTGAGGCTGTGATATTTTTTGGTGAGATATGATTTGCTGAAAGTAGGCAGGCAGTGTTTGACTAAAAGGAGACTCCACAGTGGTATATTAGTATCAAAAAGGGAAACTTCCAGGCATCTTCATGACGAAAGATGCCTGGATGTTGATGCTTTCCCTTGGGGTGATACTATGGAATTTGAGAAATGTGTTATTAACAACATTAAGATGAATTTTAAAATTAGAAGTTCGGCTTTGGGGCTTTTAAATATATTGATTTCGACATTAAGCCAAATAGGTCTGGATTAACTGTAAATCAGCAATTCTATTTAGAGAGTTATTCTTATCCCAGTTAATTATGTTAGGTCCTCACAGAAGGATGATGGGCGCAAATCAACCCAAAAATTTCGAAGAGTCATCTTGGGCAAGTTTGGAGGGGTGGGGGGGGGGGTTCCCTGTGGCCTTTTGGATGAGCTCCAGGTTCACCTCAGCTTATTCATTCTTCGGGGCGTTGGGGAGTTTCTTCCTGGTCTAGCCCATACTTAGAAATATTTTCAGCAGTGGAGAGTTGTACTTGCCGGCAAGGCCGGCTGCTCTGAGATTGTGATGCCATTTTGAAAGGAACCCCCAATCTCTAAGTGCACTTGAGAGTTCCCCAGACACTCCACCCATGTGATCCCCTGCAGACATGGGCATTACCCCACCCCCCCACCCCCAAAGTGAGAACATCCTGAAGGCCCCCTTTTTCAGGCCACTCCCCTTTTCACCATCAACCTTTCAGGTACCTCCCCTATCCCTCATCATCGACATGGCCCTGTTCCGCCCCTGGCTCTTAGTGCTGCCAACTGTCACTGGCCGTGCAACCTGGGCACCCTTGGAGTACCAGGGTGGCACTGCAAGGGTGCTAGGCTGGCAGTGCCTGGGTGCCAGAGGGAGAGCCAGAGTGCCATCCTGCCCAATGTCCTACCATCCAGGGTTCGCCAATGGCCTGTGAGATCCCCACTGTGCCGCTATGCCTGGTTCACATTTGTTTTTTTAAAAATAAATTTAGAGAACTCAATTCATTTTTCCAATTAAGAGGCAATTTAGCGTGGCTAATCCCTGCACAACTTTGGGTTGTGGGAGCGAAACCCACGCAAACACTGAGAGAATGTGCAAACTCCACACGGACAGTGACCCAGAGCTGGGATCGAACCTGGGACCTCGGCGCCGTGAGGCTGCCGTGCTACCCACTGCACCACCGTGCTGCCCCCTAGTTCGCATTTGTGTGGACCAGTACCAAACGGTGCCCTGGCTAAATCCCTGAGGCACGGCCAGTGAATCCCAAGCCCCGGGAGAAACCAGCAAATGCATATCTGGATCTCACCCAGCGAGAGCGAGATCCGGCTTGCGATGTTCTCGTGAGATGTTTCGGGAGTCACAAATCTTATGAAAGTCTCTCTCTCGATTCAATGGCCTTGTCCCGACATCACATCGGGCGCGACGAGGCTGCTGAATTGTGCCTGTATCACATTTAAAGAAAAAAACGAGCAGTTGTAAAGCTTGATTAGTTGGTTGAATAGGTTATGGACTCAGCAAAGACCAGATAGTAGTTTTGATGTCTTGGGACAAGTATTATGATGAAACCTAAAGTTGAGAAATGTGTACTTGAGTTTCCTATCCTTGGGTAACCCAAAGAACATGAAATTAGTTATTTTTAGTGGTGCTTCTCATGTTTATCTTCCTGATGGATATTCAAGTGCAGCTGGTTTCATAATGTTTTTGGTGGGTAAAAATGGGAAAGTTGCCATTTGACCTGGGAAGCTAAGAAAATAAAAAAGATTATTAAATGATCTGTAGCTATGAAAACACGGGTTCTTTTATAAACAGTCCATATGGGATTCTATTTATCAAATATTTTGGGGGAAATTCTAGACAAGGGGCATACTGAAAACAGTTTTCCCATTGAATGTTACATAATTTTTCCTTGTGGGATAATGTGCATTCTACGGAAAATGTAACTGACAAAGTGTAGTGAGTGAGAAAGTGATTCTCCACGATCAAATGGGTTGATGCATGCCATCTATTATTTGATTGTTTCACAAAAAAAAAGTTCTTGTCCTAGAAAGTATTGGGGGTCCCAGATGAGGGCGGTCTTGTAATAGAATCATAGAATCCCACAATGTAGAAGGAGGCCATTCGGCCCACCGAGTCTGTACCGACCCTTCGAAAGAGCGCCCCACTCCCCGCCCTCTCCTCGTGACCTCACCCAACTTGCACATCTTTGGATTGTGGGAGGAGACTGGAGCACCTGGAGGAAACCCATGCGACATGGGGAGAATGTACAAACTCCACACAGCAGGGTCCTTAGCGCTGAGGCAGCAATGCTAACCACTGTGCCACCTTGCTGCATGGAATGCTTTATATAAAATATGGCCAATCATTGTTTTCTTTCCTCTTAGATTTGTTTTCAAATATTGTTTGTGAGCATTAGTTGTTTTATTTGAAGAAAAGAAGGGACTATTAATGATATAAATTAAGGTTAAGACTATGTAAATGGAGAGCATTCATTAGATAGTTAGTTGAGCGCATATAAAGAGATACTAATTCCCTGTCTTTGACCTGAGGAGGGGCCGAGTGTTTCATTTACTGGAAATTACAATGATTTAAGTTCATCGGCACACTTTAACGCGCAAAAAACAGAGTCCCGTTTTGGGTGTGTATAGCAGGGGAGAGACTCTGACGTGAACGCCTCTCATTTACCTCATTTCCTGCATTGACATGCTCAGCTCGTCAGTGTAGGAAGGTGACTCGCGGATTGGGGCACCATTTTTAAATGCTTTCACTGCGGCCTCTGAACTCCCCCATTGCCCCAACTTATCTCTGAGGGGGTCCTCGAGTCCCCCTCACCCCAGCTGATAAGGACAGGGCACCCCGCGGCCCCAATCCCTGACGCGGGCGACCTGGCACCCGGGCATCTTGGTAGTGCCAGGTTGGTACTGTCAGAGTCGCGGTGCCCGGGTGCTAATGAGAGTGGCAGGGTACCACCACTTCAGAGCCTGACAAACTGGGGGCCTCCAATGACCCCCCTCTCCCCAAGGTGCCGTTATGCCTGGTCCACATTTGGTGTGGGCCAGTGCTAAATGCCATGGTGAGGCCGTTAGTTTCCGGGCCTCTGTAAAATCTGGCGTAGACATTTAAATGAACCCAACTGCTCACTTAAATATGTTAATCTGGCCGTGATCCAGATCACGACATCTCATGAGTTTCCGAGTGCCACAAATCATTCGAGAGAACTCTCCCCAGACTTAACAGCCTGGTTGCATCACCGAGTCGGGTGCAGCAAGGCTAGTCAATTGGGTTCCCTAAGTTTCCTTCAAAGTTTTTTTTGTTACAGTGGGCTATTAATGGCCCATTCAAATTTGTTACTTAATTGATTATTTGTTCAACAAGAGGTACAAAGACTTATTGACACAGTAGGTATTGACACAGTAGGCTAGGGGGCTGCTGTGGTTGTAGAATTAGGAGCTATACATGTTTCACTTGATGAATAAATCTATAGCTGAGTAAAGATTGACTTGTGCCTGTCTACCTTGTTTTCCTCCTTTTAGGTTATTTGTTAAAACAAACCTCTTTCTCCAAGGCTTTTATCATTTGGCCTACTATCTACTTATGTGGGTATCAATTTTCCACATTACATTACAGAAGGAGGCAATTTGGCAAATTGGGCCTGCACCACCCCTATGTATGAGCACATTACCTAAGCCCTATCCCCGTAACCCTGTAACCTAACCTGCACATCTTTGGACACTATAAGGGGCAATTTTAGCATGACCAATCCACAGACCCTGCACATCTTTAGTAACGGGTTCTTTTTCTTTTTTTTGGGGGGTGGGGGGGAGGCTGGTGGTGTCGGTTAGCATGTATCCCCGAATTGGAAAGATGTAGGGTTTATGAAAAGGATGGTGGCTGACATACTACATTTGGTAACACATCAGTTAATTCTGGGTGGGGGGTATTGAATATAGTGCTGAATCCGAAGTTGGATCAGTCTAAGACGCGCTTGCTGTCCCCCTCGGGGAGGGTGGTGGGGGGGGGGGGGGGGGGGGGGGGTTGGGGGGTTGGGTGTTGGGTGCGTTTATGAAGGAGATGAGGGATACGGATCCATTGCAGGTCACGGTTTCTGCATCCACTGGGTAGGGAGTAATCCTTATTTTCGCTGGTGCATAATGTGCACTTGAGGGTCAACTTCTTTATTATGGGGAAAGCGGAAACTCGGCGATTGTTATTTCCGACCAAGCTCCGCATTTGGTGGATGCGGCCCTTGAGAAGGAGCCGGCACAGAGACCAGCGTAGAGGTTGGATGTGGGGCTGCTTGTGGACTGAATTTTGTGTAAAGATGGGAAAGATGATTGATGACTGTGGGGTTCAGGAGAACAGGGAGGTGTTCTGGGATGTGTTGAAGGTGGTGGTGAGGGGCGAGATCTCCTTGTTTAAGGTTCAGTTGGGAAGAGAGGAGTGACAGCAGCTGGTAGAGGACATTTTGGAGGTGGATGGGAAGTATGTGGAGGATCCCACTTCAGAACCTCTGGTGAGAAGAAAGGAATTATAGGCATGCAAAGGGGGTAGCATATGAATATGGGGAGAAGGCCAGTCGCTTGCTGGCGGGCCAGAGAGATTGTTTGGGGCCCGGATGGGGCAGGGGAGCTGGTTATAGCGCCGGAGCAGGTGAACAAAGCATTTGAGGAGTTTTAGAAAAGGTTGTATAGGTCACTTCCCCAGGAGGACGAGTCGGATATGAGGGATTTTCTGGGCGGGATTAGAGCGTCCGAGAGTAGGAGGAGGCTGGAAGAGCCAGCAGGGATTGAGCAGGTTCAGGCGGCAAGAGGGAAGATGCAAACCGTCAAGGCACCGGGGCCAGATGGGATCCCGGTGGAGTTTTATAACAAATTTTTGGATAGGCTGGCGTCGCTGTTGGTGGAGATATTTGAAGATGCTATGGTTAAGGGGGCGCTCTCCGAGGCGATGGAACAGGCATCCATTCCGCTGTTATTAAAAAAGGATAAGGACCTGGTGGAGTGTGGGTCGTATAGGCCAATATCTCTGCTAAATGTGGATGATAAGATTCTTGCCAAGGTGTTGGTGCTTAGGTTGGAGGAGTGCCTCCCACAGGTGATTGGGGAAGATTAGATAGGGTCTGTAAAGGGTACGCAGGTGTCCTTGAACGTTTGTTGCTTATTAAATGTGGTGATCCAGCAGAAAGGAGGGAGCCAGAGGTGGTGGTGGCATTGGATGTTGAGAGGCATTTGACCGGCATTTGAGTAGAGTTATGGAGACGTTTGGGATTGGGCCCAAGTGTGTGACATGGGTCAAATTGTTATATAGGGAACCGGAGGCACATGTGCGCACAAATTGGTGTAGTGCGGGGGACCTTCGGTTACATAGGGGAAGGAGGCAAGGGTATCCTATTTCCCCCCTCATGTTAGTGCTGGCGATTGAGCGCTTGGCCAGCGCTGAGGTGCTCGTATAAGTGGAAGGGCATCGAGAGGAAGGGGTGTGGAGCATAGAATGTCTTTGTATGCAGATGATTTGTTGTTGTACATCTTCAATCCTGAGTTCGACGGTGGGGGATATAATGGGGCTGCTCAGGAGATTCGGTGCTTTTTTAGGTTATAAGCTGAATCTGGAAGCTGAATCTGGAAAAGATCGAGTGTTTTTGGTGTCTGCTCTGTGGGAGGGAACTGGTTTGTGGGGGTTGCCGTTTCGGGCAGCAACTACCCACTTCAGGCATTTGGGGTGCAGGTAGTTTGAGACTGGGCCCGACTGCGTAAATTGAATTTCATGAGCCATGTGGGTAAGGGCAAGGCGGACTTGTAGAGTTGGGACAGACTTCCTCCATCATTGGTAGGCCGGGTGCAGGCGATAAAATGAACATCTTGCCACGGTTTTTATTTTTGTTTTAGTGCCTACTAGTCTTTTGCAAAAATCATTTTTTATCAGGGTGGAACACTTGATTTTGTTATTTGGCTGGGTAAGGTAGTAAGGATTCGGAAGTTGGTGCTTCAGAGAGGGCAGCAGTCAGGTGGCCTGGCTCTTCCAATCCTAATGGGCAGTGAACGCTGAGAAGGGTCGGAGTAGGGAGCTGCAGGCTTTGTGGGTGAGGATGGAGGCAGGCTCTTGTAAGATGTTGGAGCTGTGGGCGCTGGCAACGGCGCCCCTCTTGTTTGCCTGGGGAAATATTCTAGAAGTCTAGTGGTGATGGCACATTGAAGATATGGAGGCAATTCCAGCAGCACTTTAGGCTAGGGTTGGGGTCGAAGCTGATGCCAATCCGAGGGAATCATGTGTTCGAGCCAGCGAGGATGGATGCTAGGTTTCGGGGAGGGGGGGGAATGAAGGGCTTATTTCTAAAAGGGTGATATGTGAGTTTGGAGAAGTTGACGGGGAGATTTGGGATTCCATGAGGGGCGGCCTTCAGATTTATGCAGGTGCAGGATTTTGCGAATAAGGTTTTCCTGACTTTTCCGGTGACACCGCTCTCCTCGTTGTTGGAGGGGGTATTGCTGGTGATGGTGCTGGAGGAAAGGGTCATCTCTGCAATCTAAGGGAGGATTTTGGAGGAGGTTATGCGATGCGCGATCAATTACACTAAAGGCTTTAATCTACTAGGACGTGTTACCCAGCAGCTTCGGTACAGAAAGTGAGGTTGCTGGGACGGCACCGTTTCTTATACTCCGCCTTCAGGGCGGAGCTACGGAACAACAGCCAATGGTAGACTCCTGGGTCTAACCAATGGTCATCAGCCTCTTAGGTACTGCAATACCTGGTACTACCACATTCTCCCCCTGTTAAAAAAAGAGTCCGTCGGGAGTGGTGGCCAGTGGTAACAGTTGCCTTTAATATGGTATGATCAGGTATGGAGGTACCGTGCTGTCGAAGATATTTACAAAGTGTTCGTTCACAGTTAAAGCCGCAGTGAAGCAATCAGTCGATCGGGTGGCCTGGTCATCCTTCTGGAGTGTCTGGGCTTCGGTGGTGATTCTGGTGGGGTCCCGGTGGTTGCGACTCCGGGAGCGTGGTTTCGGCCTCCCTGGCAGCTTCATCACCCCTAGGCGGTGCTGTTGGGGCAAAAGGTTGACACGGGGGGGGGGGGGCCTGTAGGGGGCGTCGGCGGGCGGGCTGGCCTAGGCAGGAGCGGCGGGAGCACTGACCCTCCAGTGAGGTGCTGTGGGGGGGGGGGCAGCAATAGTTCGGGTGTGCGTGGGGTTCCGGCGGGCGGCAAGTTCCGGAGGGAGACTGTATCTTGCCGGCCGTCAGTGAACACCACGTAGGCGTACTGGGGGTTAGCGTGCAGCAGCTGGACCCTCTCAACCAACGGGTCCGACTTGTGCGCCCGCACGTGCTTCCGAAGCAGGATGGGTCCGGGTGTCGCAGCCAGGTTGGGAGCGAGGTCCCAGAGGAGGACTTCCTGGGGAAAACAAGGAGACGTTCATGAAGTGTCTGATTTGTGGTTGTACAGAGCAGCGACCGGATGGCGTGGAGGGCCATCGGGAGGACTTCTTGCCAGCGGGAGACTGGGAGATTCCTGGACCGTAGGGCCAGTAGAACAGTCTTCCAGACCGTTCTGTTGTCCCTCTCCACCTGTCTGTTTCCTCGGGGGTTGTAACTGGTTGTCCTTCTCAAGGCGATGCCCTTGCTGAGCAGGAATTGACGCAGTTCGTCGCTCATAAAGGAGGACCCCCTATCACTGTGTATGTACGTGGGGAAACCGAACAGTGTAAAGTTACCCTGGAGGGCCTTGATGTTGGTGGTTGTGGTCATGTCTGGGCAGGGGATGGCGAATGGGAACCGGGAGTACTCGTCAATCACGTTCAGGAAATACGTGTTGCGGTCGGTGGAGGGGAGGGGGCCTTTGAAATCCATGCTGAGGCGTTCAAAGGGACGGGAAGTCTTTATCAGGTGTGCCCTCTCTGGCCGGTATAAGTGCGGTTTGCACTCCGCGCAGATTTGGCAGTCCCTGGTGACGGTCCTGACCTCCTCGATGGAGTAGGGCAGGTTGCGGGTCTTGATAAAATGAAAAAAACGAGTGACCCCCGGGTGGCAGAGGTCCTCGTGGAGGGCTCGGAGGTGGTCCACTTGTGCAGTGTCACAAGTGTCGCGGGACAGGGCATCAGGTGGCTCGTTTAGCTTCCCCAGACGGTACAAGATCTCGTAGTTGAAGGTGGAGAGTTCTATCCTCCACCGCAAGATCTTGTCGTTTTTAATCTTTCCCCGCTGTGCATTATCGAACATGAAGGCAACCGACCGTTGGTCCGTGAGGAGAGTGAACCTCCTGCCAGCCAGGTAATGCCTCCAATGTCTCACAGCTTCTACTATGGCTTGTGCCTCTTTTTCGACCAAGGAATGGCGAATTTCAGAAGCGTGGAGGGTGCGGGAGAAGAAAGCCACGGGCCTGCCCGCTTGGTTGAGGGTGGCCGCCAGGGCTACGTCGGACGCATCGCTCTCGACCTGGAAGGGGAGGGACTCATCGATGGCGCGCATCTTGGCCTTTTCAATGTCTGCTTTGATGCGGCTGAAGGCCTGGCAGGCCTCCGTCGACAGGGGGAAGGTTGTGGACTGGATTAGGGGTCGGGCTTTGTCTGCGTAGTTGGGGACCCACTGTGCGTAATAACTGAAAAACCCGAGGCAGCGCTTCAGGGCCTTGGGGAAGTGAGGGAGGGGGAACTCCATGAGGGGGCGCATGCGCTCAGGGTCGGGGCCTATAACTCCATTTCGCTACGTAGCCTAGAATGGCTAGATGGTCGGTGCTAAACACGCATTTATCCTTATTGTATGTCAGGTTAAGGATTTGCGCGGTCTGGAGAAGTTTGCAGAGGTTGGTGTCGTGGTCCTGCTGGTCATGGCCGCAGATGGTGACGTTATCCAGACACGGGAACGTTGCACGTAAGCCGTACCGGTCAACCATTCGGTCCATCTCTCGCTGGAAGACCGAGACCCCCATTAGGGACACCAAAAGGAACTCTTAAAAATTGATACAGCCGCCCATCTGCTTTGAAGGCAGTGTACTTGCGGTCACTATTACGGAGTGGTAGCTAGTGGTAGGCGGACTTGAGATCCACCGTGGAGAAGACCTTGTATTGTGCGATTCTGTTTACCAGGTCGGCTATATGGGGGAGAGGGTACGCGTCCAGCTGCGTAAACCTGTTGATGGTCTGGCTGTAGTCAATGACCATCCTGTGTTTCTCCCCGGTCTTTACCACCACTACTTGAGCTCTCCAGGGACTGTTGCTCGCTTCGATGACCCCTTCCCCCAGCAGCCTTTGGACCTCTAACCTGATGAAGGTCCGGTCCTGGGCACTGTACCGCCTGCTCCTGGTGGCGACGGGTTTGCAATCCGGGGTGAGGTTCGCAAACAGGGAAGGCGGGTCGACCTTAAGGGTCGCGAGGCCGCAGACAGTAAGGGGAGGTATACGGCCGCCGAATTTAAAGGTCAGGCTTTGCAAATGGCATTGGCAGTCCAGCCCCAGGAGGGTAGCCGCGCAGAGGTGCGGCAGGACATACAGGCGGAAATTGTCGAATTTCCTGCCTTGGACAGTGAGGTTCGCTAGGCAGAACCCCTTTATCTCCACCGCGTGTGACCCGGAGTCCAGGGAGATACCTTTGGTTTACGGGATGGGTGACAAGGGAACAGCGCCTTACCGTGTCTGGGTGCACAAAGCTTTCCGTGCTCCCGGAGTCGATCAGGCACGACGTCAGGTGGCCGTTGATGGCGATCGTTGTAGTGGCTTTCGCTAGCGTCCGGGGCCAACCCTGGTCCAGAGTTACGGAGGCCAGCTGGAGTAAAGGAGAGTTCTGGTCGGGCAGCGTGTAGTCAGCTGTGCTGGGGGCCTGAGGCCCCATCCAAGATGGCGTCAGCCACGGGTCGCACCTGGAGTCCGGGGATGCCGAAGTAGGCGGCGGCGAGGGACAAAATGGCGGCGCCCACCCGTCCAGCGTGGTGGCCGGGGTGCAAAATGGCCACGGCCGTGGGTCGCACGCGGCCTGGGGATAGGGGGGTGGCGGTGAGCGCTGGCCGGCCGGGGCCTGAAGGGGGGGGGTTGCCGCGGCGGTCCGGAGTCGCTGGAGACCGCAGCCACAGCGCGGGCCTGGCAGACCCCCACAAAGTGGCCCTTCTTGCCGCACCTTTTGCAGGTGGTGGTGCGGGCCGGGCAGCGCGGGCGGGGATGATTCGCCTGCCCGCAGAAGAAACAGCGAGGCCCGACGGCGTTAGCTTGCCGTCTCGTAGCGCAGGCCTGCGGGGTCAGGGGGAAGGTCTGTGGGGCTGCCACTGTGGGGTGCCACGCAGCCCAGGGGGCCGCCGCGCTGTCGGGGGCATAGGACTGCGCGTTTTTGTAGGCAACGCCCATGGACCCTGCCAGGGCCCGTGCCTCTCTAAGTCCCAGTGTGTCCCTTTCTAGAAGTCTTCGGATATCTGAGGAGCTCATACCTGCTACGAAAGCATCCCTGATTAAAAGTTCCGTGTGCTCGCTCCCTGAAACTTGCGGGCAGCCACAGTTTCGGCCCAGCACCAGTAGCACCCGGTAGAAATCATCCAACGATTCCCCGGGGCTTTGCCGTCTAGTTGCAAGCAGGTGACGTGCGTAGATCTGATTTACAGGGCGGATATAATGTCCTGCTAACAGTTCGATCGCGGCATCATAGTTCTCCCCCTCTTCGATAAGGGTGTAGATCCCAGGGCTGACCCTTGAGCGCAGGAGATGCATTTTCTGTCCTTCTGAGGGGGTGCCTCCGGCCGTCTCGAGGTAGCCTTTAAAGCACGCCAGCCAGTGTTTAAATATTGCAGCCGAGTTCTCCGCGTGGGGGCTGAGTTGAAGGCACTCCGGTTTGATTCGGAGATCCATCCTTCCAGCTTAAGTCGAATAGATTAAATTGATGCGCGATCAATTACACTCAAGACAAAGTGATTTCATAACTGAAGGCTTTAATCTACTAGAACTTGTTCCCCAGCAGCTTCTGTACAAAAGGTGAAGGCTGCTGGGACAGCACCGTTTCTTATACTCCGCCTGTCAGGGCGGAGCTACGTAACAACAGCCAATGGTAGACTCCTGGGTCTAACGAATGGTCATTAGCCTGTTAGGTACCGCAATACCTGGTACTACCCCATTATGGCAGCGTTGAAGGGGGTTAAGGCCCAGTGGGAGGAGGAGCTGGGGATGGGTCTGGAGGAGGGGTTGAATGCCTCAACCTCGTGTGCGAAGCTGGAGTTGACGCAGCTAAAAGTGGTACATAGAGCGCACCTGACGAATTCGAGGATGAGCCGATTGTTTGAGAGGATCTGTTTACATTATACTTTAAAGCAGACATTTTCAAAGTGGGGGGTTGCGACCCGCGGGTGGGTGTCGGGAGGGTCGCGGAGCCAGATCGTGGGAATTCAGGCGCGGCGGCGGCAGCAGCCTGCTTTTAAAAATGGCGGTTGTGAACGTCTTTAAAATTGACGGCTGCCACCGACTTTAAAAAGACCCTGTAGAACTCTCTTTCTTTGTGAATTTTAGTGATTAAAAAGATTCACAGTACTTCGAGTTAAGTCATTCATCCTCATCTATGTCTGAAATCGTGGCATTGTAATTTGCAGACTATATCTCCAGGCTGTAAACCACCCATCTGAGGAAAACGTACATTCTGCATCTGCTCTGCAGATTCCTGAGAGAATAATGCCTGTTTCAATGAGGTCATTTCTCACTCTTCACTACTCTAGACTCTAGAATATAAGCCCAGGCTCACCTCTCGCATTAAAGGTAAGAGAAAATGGTGGGTCGCGAAGGTCGGCCGGCGTGGGTCACGAAGAATGGCCGATTGCTAAAAATGAGTCCTGGGCAAAATAGTTTGAAAAACACTGCTTTAAAGAGCTGGTTACTGGCGTTGCTGACGAGTGGGGGTGGTGGTGGTGGGGGGGTCTTGCTCTGAGTTACTGGAGTGTTGAAGGATGGGGGTATGTTTTTTTTGTTACTTTGTTTTTGTATATTTAAAATGTTAAAATTCAAATAAATAATTTTTAAAAACTGTGGCTGTAACCCCCTTTTAACTGGCATACATATTTTACATTCCCCAATATGGCCGGAAACATATTTACAGGCATTTATATACAATCTGGTTTGGGCGTTAGCTTGCCATTTGACCGGTCCCTTGCGGCTTTGTCCCTCCTGCTTGTACCTCATGTTTGTTTTTGTTTGCCCTCATCCCCCCCCCCACCACCTCATTCGAGCTCTGGTTAGGTGCGCTCTGTGCACCGCCTATAGCAGCATTAGGCTCAGCCCTGCGCATATGGAGGTGAAGTTTGCCCTGTGCAGTACTTTGATCCAGAGTCCTCCCCCCTATCCCTATGGCTAGTTCCTCCTCCCATTTTTGTCTTGTCTCGTCCAGTGGCCGTCCATACATTTCCGCACAGTTCTTCTCCCCTAGGTCACCCGCGTTCAGCAGTCTTTCCATGAGTGAGTGTCCTGGTATCTGTGGGTATGTCTTGTTTCTTTGCGGAGGAAGTTTTTGACTTGAATGTATCTTGGGTCATTCCCTCTTGGTCGTCGGAACCGCTCCAAGGTCGCTACTCTACGTCCGTGTACTTGTCCCTAACCGCCAGAGTCCCCTCGTCCTGTCTCCACCTTTTGAAGGTGGTGTCCATTATTGCGGAGGTGAACCTGTGGTTGTTGCAGGTGGGGGCCATGGTGAATATTTCGGTTATGCCGAAGTGTTGCCTCATTTGGTCCCCCGTTCGGAGCTTGTCTACTACCACTGGGCTCCTCGGGTATTTGGCCGGGTGATGGAAGTGGGGTTGTGACTGGAGCTTGGATGGATGTCCCTGTGCAGGAACTCTCCTCCATCCTCACTCAGTCTGCTCCCAGTTCCTTGACCCATCCCAGTACTCTTTGTACAATGGCCACCCAGTGGTAGAACATGAGGTTTAGAAGGGCCAGGCCTCCCACATTTCTTTTCCTTTGCAGGACCTTCTTTTGGACACACACGCACGTGCACACATACACTCACACACAAAAATACACACACACGCGTCACCGTGCTTTCCATGTGACAATGCCTCTGTGCTCCAGGGTTCTCTCTTGTCCAGGGGCCATCTAAGATGGCTGTCCTTGCCAGTCACTCCATGTGGCTGAGCCCCTGCACCCCAGGGTTTCCCGTTGTTTCGGGGTCCACCAAGATGGCCGCTTTTGGTGTTGCTGTTTTCGCTGGCACCATGTGCGATTGTTGAGCCAGCATTTTATCCAGCCCACCTGCTCCTGGTTCCCCTTCTTGGGTCTGTCCTCCCCTCTTGTCACCACCCGGGGAGCGATTCCTGTCTTCCCCCACCTATTGTGTTCTTCCCCTCCCCTCCACCTGTTCCTACACCTCTCTGCTCTCACTCACTTCTTCGTGGTACTTAAAGCTAGGTCGAAATCAAGTTCTGACCTGTGCAAATGTCTTTCTTTTTAAAACGGGTTTGTCATCACTGTTGGAGCTGTTGTTGCTGCCTTCCCAACTTGTGCCTGTGAACAAACGTGTCCCTCTCAGCCGGCATGGTGAAGTAGAATTCCTTCTCCTGGGTATCGCATCCCACCCTTGTACAAGACCACGTTGGCTATAATAAATTCAGCTTGGGGCTTGGCCAGGTCTGCCCTAATGTTTTGGTAAACTCAGATTGAATGGCCTTCCCACTGGCAGGACCGAGTGTACCTCGCCCAGTTCAGGATCTTCTCCCAGTCCTGATATTGGTGCAATTTCGCTATTACGGCTTTTGGCTGCTCCCCTGCGTTAGCTTTCGGCCGGAGTGACCTGTGGGCTCTCTATTTCCAGGAGTTTGGGGGAAGCTCCTCCTTCTGACCAGGTTACCCAGCATCTGGGCCACATATTCTTTGGGGTTTCTGCCCTCGATGCCCTGTCGTATCTCCACGATATGAAGATTTTGGTGGCCGGACCGGCTCTCCTGGTCCTCGACGTTCCCCTTCAGTGCCCCTTGTGTCACCATCAACCTTAATATAATAATAATCGCTTATTGTCACAAGTAGGCTTCAATGAATTTACTGTGAAAAGCCCCTAGTCGCCACATTCCGTGCCTGTTCGGGGAGGCTGGTAACGCCTTCTGTTGTCACTTCTGTTTCCAGGGAGGCGATTGGTCACTGGGCGGTCGCCGCTTTTTCTAGATTCCTGATTGTTGCGTCCTGTGCTTCCAGTCGGCGCTCTGTTTTCTCCAACGTCAGCTTGAAGGGGGCCAGGGAGTCCACGACTGCTGCCTTCACTGTCGCCATCATTCCCAGCTTGATGACATCTGGGTTTCTGGTGCCCCTGAGTCATGAGGTCCATTTACCTGCTTATCGGTGGACAGTTTGGAGAGGGTCCCGGCGGCTCAACTCACTTGGGTGTGGTCAGCTCCGATTTGCTACTCTTGGTCGCCATTGTCCTGGTCCGCCTCCTCCTGCCTTCGGCTGACTCTGCCAAACCTTTGGGCCCTGGAGTCATTCCCGGTCATTTCTCGGTGATTGCAGCTGTCTTGTGAGATGGTGGGAGGTTCAACAGGTTTGGTGGGTTATTTTCGCGTTCTTTGGCACTAGGTCCTCAGCGACACCCTTCTCAGTTGTGGTGAGCAAGCTGAATTCTCCCAGAATCTTCCTCCGTCACTTCTCACTGCTGCCCTCTGTTGGATGCCCTCCCTCCTTAATAATCTGAGAGAGACACCACTTCGACCTTGGCCAAGATCTTAGCGTTCACTTTTAATAAAGAAATCAGGCGGTACTGCCCACACTCTTTCGGGTCCTTCACCTTCTGTAGCAGAGGGTTGTCTCTGGAAGAGATCCCTGTGCTACCGAATCTTCAAACACCTCCACCAATAATGGCCCCAGTCTAACAGAACCTTTTCATAAAGTTCCACGAGGAACCAATCCGGCCCCGGTGCCTTACAAGTCTTCGCCCAACAGCTGTCTGGACCTCCTCTCACCCCCAAAGGCTCCTCCATCCCTTCCCAATCCTCTGACTCCACATTGGGGCACTCCATCTCCTCCAAAAACTCCCACATATCCGACTCCTCCCCAGGCAGTTCCAACTTATAGAGAATCTTATAAAACGCCTCAAATGCCCCATTAACGTTATCCGGCGCCGCCAACTAGTCCATCACCCAAATCCTGAACCTGAACAATCTCGATGAAGGTTGCCTTTCGCCGCAACTGACCAGACAACAGACGACTGGCCTTCTCCCCATATTTGCACGTTACCCCTCTCTGGCACCGCAGCTGACGCACTGCCTAAGCAGTCGATAATAGACCAAATTGTTTCTGCAATTTCTTTCTATTAGCCTGAGGTTCTGGAATAAGGTCACCTTAGTACCTTCCATATATCTCCAAGATCCCGTCCACCAACCGTTGGCATTCCACCCTCGCCTCCTGATCCACTTGCGCCCTATGCAAGATTACCTCCCCTCTCACAATTGCCTTCAGGGCCTCCCACAGCACCGTGAGCGAATGCCTCCTCATTCTTGTTAAACCCCACATACTCATCAATCACCCTAGCCATCTTCACATCAAAATCCCAAATCCGCGAACAGTCCCACATCCAAACTCCACGCTAGCCGCTGAGCCGGCTCCACATCCAAAACCACATCCACCAATTATCCCGGGAACCAGGTGTAAAGGACCAAAAACCCAGGGCTCTAGCGGGAGCTGCCTTATATGCGACCTCTTTCTACATGTCACCACTGGAGGTCCAGTACAGCATATACTTAATGGTGGGTTTTGCATTAGTATGATGGGTGATCTCATTGTAACTTCAAAAATTCTTACAGGGCATGACAGCGTGGATTTAATGATGCTTCCCCTGACTAGTGAGCCTAAAACTAGGAGTAGGAGACAGAGGCTGGCGTCAAAACCGGCGCGAGCGACGCAGGCCTCCAGGCCCAGTAATTCTCCTCTTCTTCAGGGGCTAGAATGGCGCCAGAGTGCTGTGCGCTGCTCCGGCGCAGAAAGCTGGCCCTGCACGGCCGACGCGGGGCCGTGCATGCGCGCCATGTCCATCTCCTCGCCGGCGCATGCGCGTCGTTGCCGTCTCCGCGCCGGCGCGTAGCAACATGTTGGGCCCGCGGGGGCAGGAGGTAGGCCTCCTCCAGATCACGGCTGCCCACCGATTGCGGGCCTGGACCCCGTGGAGGCTCCTCCTGGAGTCCGATCCCCTGCCCCCCCACCAGGACGTCCACATCGGCCGCTGGACCGGGCTCCCACCGGGTGGTAGGAGGTCTGAACCACGCCGGCGGGACTCGGGCCTGTCGCGCGTGGAGAATTGCCGCGAGGGCCTATTTCAGCGGCCCGTGACAGGCGCCGTGGTGACTGCGTGGGCGCGATTGGCGCCGATTCGCCAGTCGCTGGAGAATCGGTGGCCTGGCATCGGAGCGGCGTGGCAGGATTCTTGCGCCCCCCCCCGGCAATTCTCCGACCCAGCGCGGGCTCGGAGAATTCCGGCCATAATCTCAGAATAAGTGATAGGCCATTTAGGACTGGGATGAGAAGTTTTTCACCCAGAGAATGGTGAATCTTTGGAATTCTCTACCCTAGAGGGCTGGGGAAACTCAATCATTGAGGGCAGCATGGTAGCACAAGTGATTAGCACTGTGGCTTCACAGCGCCAGGGTCCCAGGTTCGATTCCCGGCTGGGTCACTGACTGTGCGGAGTCTTAACGTTCTCCCCGTGTCTGCGTGGGTTCCTCCCACAGTCCAAAGACGTGCAGGTTAGGTGGATTGACCATGATAAATTGCCCTTAGTGACCAAAAAGTTTAGGAGGAGTTATTGGGTTACGGGGATAGTGCTTAAGTGGGTCGGTGCAGACTCGATGGGCCGAATGGCCTCCTTCTGCACTGTATGTTCTATGTTCAAAATAAGTATTAAAACAGATTTCTGGTGATGAATGACATCAGGGAATGCGGTGTTAGCGCGGGAAGGTGGTGTTGAGATAGATGATCAACCATAATCTAATTGAATGGCAGAGCAGGCTTGATGGGCTGAATGACCTATCCTTGTTCCTATGACCACATCTTGCTTTTCCTCTATCATTGACCATCACACAGTACGCTTAATAAAATTATCGCAAAATAAATATTGCAATCCAAATTCGTTAATCTAAGCATGTGATATTGTATACAGATGTGATTTAATCATTCTTGTGCATTTCTGTACGGCCTTTCTTTCATGTAATGTTTTCTGCCGTAGTGCTCCTATGCACTGCTACACCAGTGACAACAACATAGTTAGTGGTTGACTGCAGACTTTCAGTGAAGGAAAATGCAGATGGTCTTGGAGGATGACCACAGGCAGCTCTGGCCCTTGAAAACTTGGCTGCAGACTGCATTACCTCTGCACCATCTGTCTGATGGGCCACATCAAAAGCACTGGCAGTAGTGGGAAGAAGAATGTTTTCGCCCCAGCAGTAGACGACAGATTTACGCTGCATGGTGCCACTGCCATTCTCCTGGGTTGATGCCTCAGCAGTCTGAGTAATCTGTTGAAGGACAGTTTGTTGGACTGCTGTGAGATCATGAGTACTAATCCATAGCCATGACAAAGCAGGCTAAGCTTGCAAGACACAAAAGTAGACTGTAGATTGAGAGCAGTCTGAGCTTGTATGGTAACAAGATGCACTTGCACAGCATCATTCTATTTTTGCATGATATCAGCTTGAATGTTCACTGCATCATCTGGATGACTTCTGCTTGTGCTGTGTTGGAAGCTGAGACATCAGCCATTGTGTCATGGTTTGGTGCACAGGTGTACGAAAGATTCTACCTACCTCTTCAATGATCCCTCATCTGAGCCCTCTGCAGCAGAACTGTTATGTGACCTCACTCTCTGGCGAGCTGCCACTAGTGCAACCTTGCCCCCTGACCTGATTGTAGGACACTGTTGCTTCGTGTCACACCACATGCAGATTCCTTTTCTGTGCTTATACTTTGAATTATGCACAGTATGAATATCTGAGCTGATGGCTGCAAATGTGAAATGGAGCAATGGTATTTCTTCTTCATCCATCAGTGTTGTTCAGTTCTTCCACCCGTTGCTCTTTCAGCATTGCCTATCTAATTGTCAGTTCCTGAGTATCTGAAGGGAGAAAGACACAAGAGCAATGATTGTGGTTACGGGAGACGGGAGGAGACAAAAGTTGCATGTTTACACCATCCACTGCTTTCATAACAGAAGAGAATGTGCACTGAGGGGGAATCAGAATGCAAGGAAGGGGATTAGATAGGACAATACCGCCACATTCTATGCTTTCAGCCCAGTCGCTGAATACCAAGACAGCAACGACTTCCAACGAAGGAGACCACAGTCTTCTCCATCTGGGTAAGGAAAATGCGACCATGCCTGTGTCCTGCCAATTAGCTCTTGCCACCTTGTTCTGTGCCATTGTGTCCTGCAAGGGAGAGAGAAATGTGTCAGTGAGTGTGGTCCACTCTCTTTAGTAATGTGCCTAAAAAGTTTGAAAAGTTGTATGTGCAAGCTTTAGGATGTGAATATGTGGCTTGCAGTAATACTAAATATGTGAGGGTGAGCTGCAGCCCTGAATGTGGGGGTAAGAGATCGTGAGCGGAGTGAGGAGGGTGTGTTGCAGTGTTCCTTGTCTTATGGCAAACTACTCAGTTAGTGGGATGTGGCATTTAACGATTGATTCACAGTTGTGTGAAATCAGTGAAATTTGTGTGGCACTGCATCTAGGACGTCGTGGCTTGACTGCTAACATTGACTGCCATGGCTACCTGGCCCGATGACTTTATGATGATATGTCTGGTTAGTCCTAGTCCCTATTGGATAAGGCACTTCCTCCGCTATGGTTTCCAGTGCAGTATCCAAGAAATTTGGAGCACTTTCTGTCCTATGTTGACTAATTATTCAGTTGGTTTCTATGCCAGAGTGACTTGTACAAAGACTTCTTGTACACGCTGCAGCCACAGTGAACTTCTCCTTTGAGAGGCTCAGGTTGGCTTTAAGTAGTGCAGGTTACCTTTCTGATTCTTACAATTTAGGGCTCCCTGCTGAGGCTCACAGCCACTCAACAGCTTGGTTAGCACTGAATGCATGGTCCAATCATGGTGATGAGCAGGCAACATGAAGTTGGCATTCTGTGTGCGTCACATTGAATGACGCAGGGTAATCAGGCATCACGAGCCCATGTGCATTTTAGGGGTTTATCCAGTTTTGCCTTCATAATGCTTTCCTTTGGAGCAATGTTGGTTCGATCAAGAGGTGAAATAGAAACAGGTTCCCAGCTGTCTGTCCTCTCAAATTGTGTAATGGTTTCAATTAAAGGTTTTCAGCAAATCTTTTTATTTCAAGTAGTGGATAAGTCATTTTCATTTGTGATATCACAGTTTACATTTCATATATTTCGGGGAGGAGACTGTTTGGTGCAGCGGTTCCCATCCATTTCCTGTTTGCGGACTGCACGTCGCAAGCCATTTTAAGTGTTAGATTTTGCATAGCCTACGGCTGACAGGAGTCAAAATTGTATATCAATGGGTATTAAAAATGCAACTGTTTCTAATAGTTTATTGCGTACACTCACAAATACATTGTGGATTACATTACACAAGGATGCTTGTGAAGCAAATTATATTGTGAATAATAATATAACATTGGTAATGATACAACTTGTATTTATCTTTTCCCCATGGACCACCTGTAGTACTCTTGCGAACCATTAGGTTGGGAAGTACTGGCACAGTGGTACTGTCACTGGATTGGGTTGGATTTGTTTATCGTCACGTGTACCGAGGTACAGTGAAAAGTATTTTTCTGCGAGCAGCTCAACAGATCATTAAGTACATGAGAAGAAAAGGGAATAAAAGAAAATACATAACAGGGCAACACAACATATACAATGTAACTACAAAAGCACTGGCATTGGATGAAGCATACAGGGTGTAGTGTTAATGAAATCAGTCCATAAGAGGGTCATTCAGGAGTCTGGTGACAGTGGGGAAGAAGCTGATTTTGAGTCTGTTCGTGCATGTTCTCAGACTTCTGTATCTCCTGCCCGATGGAAGAAGTTGGAAGAGTGAGTAAGCCAGGTGGGAGGGATCTTTGATTATATTGCCTGCTTTCCCCAGGCAGCAGGAGGTGTAGATGGAGTCAATGGGTGGGAGGCAGGTTTGTGTGATGGACTGGGCGGTGTTCACGACTCTGAAGTTTCTTGCGGTCCTGGGCCGAGCAGTTGCCATACCAGGCTGTGATGCAGCCTGATAGGATGCTTTCTATGGTGCATCTGTAAAAGTTGGTAAGAGTCAATGTGGACATGCCGATTTCCTTCGTTTCCCGAGGAAGTATAAGCGCTGTTGTGCTTTCTTGGTGGTAGCGTCGACGTGGGTGGACCAGGACAGATTTTTGGAGATGTGCACCCTTAGGAATTTGAAACTGCTAACCATCTCCACCTCGGCCCCATTGATGCTGACAGGGGTGTGTACAATACTTTGCTTCCTGAAGTCAATTACCAGCTCTTTAGTTTTGCTAGCATTGAGGGAGAGATTGTTGTCGCTACACCACTCCACTAGGTTCTCTATCTCCCTCCTGTATTCGCACTCATCGTTATTCGAGATCCGGCCCACTATGGTCGTATCGTCAGCAAACTTGTAGATGGAGTTGGAACCAAGTTTTGCCACGCAGTCGTGTGTGTACAGGGAGTAGAGTAGGGGGCTAAGTACGCAGCCTTGCGGGGCGCCGGTGTTGAGGACGATTGTGGAGGAGGTGTTGTTGTTCATTCTTACTGATTGTGGTCTGTTGGTCAGAAACTCGAGGATCCAGTTGCAGAGTGGGGAGCCAAGTCCTAGGTTTTGGAGCTTTGATATGAGCTTGGCTGAGATTATGGTGTTGAAGGCGGAGTTGTAGTCAATAAATAGGAGTCTAATGTAGGAGTCCTTGTTTTCGAGATGCTCTAGGGATGAGTGTAGGGCCAGGGAAATGGTGTCTGATGTGGACTGGTTGCAGCGGTATACGAACTGCAGTGGATCAAGGCGTTCTGGGAGTATGGAGGTGATGCGCTTCATGATCAACCTCTCGAAGCACTTCATTACGACTGAAGTCAGGGCCACTGGTCGGTAGTCATTGAGGCACGTTGCCTGGTTCTTCTTCGGTGTATGATGGTGGTCTTCTTGAAGCAGGTGGGGACCTCGGAGTGGAGTAGGTACAGGTTAAAGATGTCCGTGAATACCTCTGCCAGCTGGTCCGAGCAGGCTCTGAGTGCACGACCAGGGATCCCGTCTGGTCCCGTCGCCTTCCGAGGGTTCACTTTCAGGAAGGCCAATCTGACTTTGGAAGCTGTGATGGTGGGTCTGGGTGAATTATGGGCTGCTGGGGCACTCGACAGCAGATTGTTGGTTACCTGCTCGAACCGAGCATAGAATGCATTGAGTTCATCGGGAGGGGTGCGCTGCTGCCAGAGATACTGTTCGGCTTCGCTTTGTAGCCCGTTATGTTATTTAGTCTGGACTAGTAATCCAGACAAATATCACTGGACTAGTAATCCAGAGACCCAGGGTAATACTCTGGGAGCTTGGGTTTGAATCTCACCCCAGCAGATGGTGAAATTTGAATTGAATAAAAATCTGCAATTAAAGGTCTAATGATGATCATGAAACCATTGTCGATTATCAGAAAAACCCACCTGGTTCACCAATGACCTTTAGGGAAGGAAATCTGCTATTCATACCTGGTCTGGTCTACATGTGACTGCAGATCCGCAGCAATGTTGTTGAGTATTAAATACCCTCTGAAATGGCCTCGCAAATCACTCCAGGGCAATTAGGGATGGACAATAATGCTGGCTCAGCCATGCATGAATGAAAAAAAGATATGGAACTGGTGTAGTGAGAGAAGCATTTTTTTCCACTCACATTGTTCTGACACAAATGTGAAAAAATTGTATAAAAAGGTTTTGCTGAATTTTTTTTATGAAGACAGTCACCCTTTGATCCACATCCAACAAGCATATTCCGTAATATACCCATGTGGGATTTTGATTTAATGTTATCTGATTCTTTTGAGAAGCACTTCGAATGCAGTTTTGTCCTGAATTATAGTCAGTTATGAACATCACGGAAGCTGACCAACATTGTTTCATTTATAACATGTAGAACCTATTAGTTAGCTGGTTATGAAGACCACTAAGAACATCACGGAAGGTGACGAACATTGTTTCATTTAGAACACTTAGAATTCCAACTGTAATTGTACAACTTTATTGCAACCTGTAGCTGCAAATATATGTGAAAACACGTTTCCCAGCTCCGTATAATCCTCTTGATCAATTAATCCTTAACGCACCACGAAGAACGTCATATTGTTAAAATGGAAAATAATCTGATCATCACTGAGTTAGAATCCATTACAATTTAAAATAGCCATACATTTGTATGCATCGTAGTATTTATGCCTACAATTCTGTGTGGTTTTCTATCTAAAGGTTTCAAATGGATTCAGCTGGGAATAGACATTTCGTGAAAAATGAGCCGGGCAGCAGGTCAGCAGTAGGTTTCTTTTACATCCATGAAAAATAGCAGGAGTGAGCACAGTTGAAATGCCTGCAAAACACTAGAAAACCTAATGGTCGTGCAAATACCAAATGATTTAGCATTATTTTTAGGGTATTTAATTAATTTTTCTTTACCTGCCAATATAGCAAATCTAAATCTGCTGGCCTTTTATTCACCAGCCCTGCTGTCAGTTCACCGCTTCCTTTTAATGTGCACCATATTTAATGAAGACATGGCCCCAAAACCCAGAAGGTGGCAACCCCCAAGAGCACCTGTTTGGATGCAATCAAGGGCCATTGCTGTGTCCTCTACTCCCACTCTGGCTGATGGAGGCCCAGCAAGGTGACCAATCTGGCTTGGGAGGCAGTGGCAGCGGTGGTCAGTGCTAATGTGGTATAGCAGAAGTCAGTCACCCCATGCAGGAAGAGGATGAATAATCTCCTCTATACCGACAGGGTAAATTAACTATCTCCTCACTCTCAACTACCACTCCCAACCCTATCACACATTTGCATTGATCACACACGCTGCCTGCTCAAGGGACATCACCACTCTCTCTATCACGCTCACCTTCAAGTTGGCTGTAAAACCTCAAACACTGGGACCAGTTTATTACTCAAACGTTTCACCAAGGTGCCCTTATTTGCAAAATGAACAAAGGACAAATACAAGTTTATGATTCAACCAAATTTATTATTAAACACAGTAGAACAGTTATCCCCCTTAAATTATACCAACTAATAATAATCCCCAGACTCTTAATACTACTGTGACGATGAACTCAGCCAAGCTGCGGGTCCCATTCCCTGAATCTCGGTTGTCTCAGGGCCTTTGCCATGATGGTGGGTCTCGCTGCTGCTTCCTTCCATCCTCTGATCTGTTGTTGAGTCTTCTCTGCTACCTCCATGTCGAGTCTTTGCTCGGGAGGGTCCTGGGTGGTCGGTCTATATACCCCTCATCATGCCTTTCCGTAAAGTTCTCTGGCCCTCAGCCAATAAGGTCTTGGAGTGGGGTTCACAACTCCCAATGGAGTTGCCGATTGCAACTTTGCAGGACACCAGGAAGCCACCCCCCAGAGCTCCATCTCCATGTATATTGTCCGCATGTAACCTTACTCCACATGTAGTAATGACAGGAAAACTGGGTGCCAGAAAGGCTAGCTTTATCTGGGCAATCCACAACAATCGATCCATTTGAATGGGACCGATTATCTCCTGATGTCTTGTTGACAGGGCAGGCCCATACTTGTCTCAGCTGTTTGTCTCTATTCAGTGGAGCTGACTATGGTTTAATTAAAAATGTCCAATTCTTAATTTAAAGTGTTCAATTTTATATCGGGCCTAAAGTTCAGGCCACTGTCCATTTTGCCACAAGGGTGTGCTTCCATATCACCACAGTGTGTGGCTCTTTTCCAGATCATTCTCTGCCTCGACCTACTCCCTTGTGGGTATGGGACCAGACTTGGCTCTGGAATGACTGGGTGAGCCTCCAAGGTGCATTGCTCCAGGCCAAAACTGTTGGTCCAGGTGCGGATGGCAGAGGTGTTGTCTGCATTTATGGAAAGTCGGGGAGGGGCAGGTCCGCGGCAGTTTACGCATCCAGGGGAGAATCAGTTCTCATTTTTTCCTTTGGTACACAAGGGCAGCACGGTAGCACAGTGGTTAGCACTGTTGCTTCACAGCGCCAGGGTCCCAGGTTTGATTCCTGGCTTGGGCCACTATCTGTGCGGAGTCTGCACATTCTCCCTGTGTCTGCATAGGTTTCCTCCGGGTGCTCCAGTTTCCTCCCACAAGCCCCGAAAGCCGTGCTGTTAGGTAATTTTGACATTCTGAATTCTCCCTTCGTGTACCCGAACAGGCACCGGAATGTGGCGACTAGGGACTTTTCACAGTAACTTCATTGCAGTGTTAATGTAAGCATACTTGTGACAATAAAGATTATTATTAATTTAAGGTGCATTCGAGGATTGATTATATTATTAGGAGTCGGTCTCTTCTCGCTGGGGTGAAGAAAGCTGAGTACTTGGCGGTGGTTATTTCAAATCATGTTCCACATTGGGTGGACGTGGGGCTGAAGGTCAGTCGGAAACATCGTCGGGGGTGGTGGTTAGACGCAAGGCTGCTGTCGGACTTGAGTGAGGATCTCGAGGACCAAATATAATGATAATGGGGTGGTCTCTCCCTTGACTTTGTGGGAGGTGCTAATCAGGGGAGAGATCATAGCGCTTAAGGCACATGTCGGCGATGAGGGAGGAGTGACAGAAACTGGTGGATGAAGCTGGGCATGTTTAGGGACTCTTTAGCACAGGGCACCATTCCAGAGAGGCTAGAACAGGCTCCCATCTCACTGCACCTGAAAATAGGATAAGGACCCCACAGAATATGGGTCATATCACACGATCTCCCTGTTAAATGTAGGTGCCAAGTTATTGGCCAAGGAATTGGCATTAAGGCTGGGGCTGGTTTAGCACAGTAGGCTAAAAAGCTTGTAATGCAGAACAAGGCAGCAATACTGGTTCAATTCCGGTACCGGCCTCCCCGAACAGGTGCCAGAATGTGGTGACTACGGGCTTTTCACAGTAACTTCATTGAAGCCTACTTGTGACAGTAAGCGATTATTATTATTATTATTATTATTATTATTATTATTATTATTATTATCTTTGCCTTCTGGAAGTAGTGGGGGAGATCACATGGGGCTTGTGAAGGGACGGGAGTTTTCATCTAATGCAGGTATTTCCAAAGTGGAGGTCGCGACCCACGGGTCGCGGGCAGGTGTCGGGAGGGTTACGGAGTCGACAATCGCGGCGTGACCAATCGCGGGAATTCACGCCCAACAGCCGCCGCAGCCGGTTTTTAACAATGCCGGCTGCGAGCGGCTTTGAAAGTGGCGGCTGCAACCAGTTTTTAAAAATGCGGGCGCACTGCGCATGCTTGTCCTCTCATCAGTGCGCATGTGGCCCGGGAGTGTTGGGATCCGAACTCGGGGTCAAAGTGCGATCGCGGCATGGTGGCAGCTGACTGCGTGGTGATCACCGATGATGAACCTCGATCTGTTTTGCATCCCTAAACATTTCTGTAATGATCTGGGGAGAGTATATATTCCTCATGGTTTAATCATGGACAGAACTGAATGTTTGGCAAGGACTATAATGAAAGCCATGGAAAATCATCACATCGTCGGACTCTGTGTTCTGAAGGGTGGCATTCCGGCAAAAAGTTTGAAATCTTCCTGGTGGCAGCTGAACTAGAAGAAGTGGCCGATCCTGGAAAAACAGAGCTTCTCACCATCGCCGGTGCCAGAGCAGAAGAAATCTTTGGAAAAATTCAAGTTCTCCAAGAAGAAGCTGCGCATGTGCAATTATGAAAACGGCCATCGGTAAAGGAACAACGATCTACGCCTGCGCAATCGCTTCTTACGCGCTACGCCACATGCATCATGACATCAGAGGCCCCGGACCATGCTCATTTAAAAGGGAAACGTCCCAAATCAAAGAAAAAATGTTTTAAAGCCGTAAAACAACCTTCCTTCACCTGGAATGACAGCACAATGCCTTAAATTGAGCCAGGGAATGAAATTAGCCTCCGAAGAACCCTGCAACAAGCAGTTACCTACGCCCAAACCGATGATTCCGACCTTGAATACTTTGATACCGACCTTTACATTTTCTCTGGACCTCGCGAGCCCAATGCCAGCTCCGACGCAAACAGTGATGATATGGTCCTAGAAGACTACGACTCGGACGAACCTTTCACCTTGGGAGGCTACCCCAGTACCAAATCCGAACCGCAACTAGACGTGTTGCACATTGGCGACCCCTGTACTGAATCCGACGCAGACGCGGATTCGTTCTTCAGATTTGAGGATCTTCAGCCCAGCAGATATGACGTCCCAACTCGTGAGTGCAGGATGATGCTGCAGCCTGAAACAGAGAGCGGTACAAGCCCACAGAGAGCGGCCTGCTGCCACACAGAGCGTGGTCCACGCACCGCTCAGGGTTCCCGACTCCACAAAGGAAGACCTGCAAGACTCCACACCGCAGTCCTTGCATGAACAAGAAGTGACTCCAGTGTCACAAGCCTCCACAGCGAGCTCGTGGACAGACTCCACAATTACAGAAATGCAAGACTCCAGAGCGCAGTCCTTGCATGACCAAGAAGTGACTCCAGTGTCACAAGCCTCCACAGCGAACTCGTGGGCAGCCTCCACGATAGAAGAAACGCAAGACTCCGACGCGCAGTCCTTGCAGGAACAAGACCATGAAGGTCTAGCAACCTCCTCTGACCAACTAGCAGCAGACGATGCAAGTCTGCCATGCTCAAGTAAACAGCAAGAAGACTATGACAGTCTACCACGTTCCAGTGCACAGCAGGGCGACCATGGTGGTCTATCATGCTACAGTGAAGAACAAAGTTACGATGACAGTCCAAGCCCAAATGCAGGACAACAGCAAGACAATGACAGTCCACCCACATTGTTTGCGCCATCAGATGAAGCCTCTGACAATTTACCCAACCCAAGTGAACAACAAGCAGCTACTGAGGATCTACCCACAGCATGTGAGACGAGTGACGATAGCATCCCACTTCCCATGAAAGGTGTGCAAAGTGACAGACCTCAGCTAGTGTGTACAGAGGCACTCGACGATCACTGTGAGATCACTGGTGACACCATGATACTTTCACCCTCATTCGCTCGAACCTCTCCACAAGTCAATGCATTCCTGCATGTTCCGACTCCAGACGTGCAGCTTCAAGAAATCTCAGCTGACTCCATTGAACCTGCTAAGACTCCAGACGGGGAGCATCAACAAACCAACACTGACTCAGTTAAAACACACCAGACTCCAGATGGGGAGCAATCAAAAGTCGACTCTGATTCACGTAAGCTGGACTTTACTCTAGACAGGGAGTGCCGCAACTTCAGTGATGGCACGCTCAGGGTGACAGCAGATGCCACAACGACAGGTGATGGATCACTTAACAATTACACTGGGTCAGTAATAACAAGCAGCGGCTACAGTCCAAGAGGAATACACCAATATTCACCACAGCTATATCCACACATCTTTTCCACACCAGCAGTGCAGCCAATGACAGCTCATGTTGGACAAACCCAGTATTCAGGCATGCAGCAGCCAGCAGTCTATGCAGCATATTCTCAAACAGGCCAGCACTACGGATTGCCCACTAATGGAATCAAGACCGAAGGAGGACTCCCGCAAGCGCAATCTGCACTACAGACTGGATGCCTTAGTTACAGCCCAGGATTTGCTTCATCCCAGCCTGGCCAGATGGCATATTCCTATGAGATGCAAGGTTCTAGTTTCACACCATCACCAGGTATTTATGCGAGCAGCAATTCGGTTTCCAATTCGACAAGCTTCAACGGTTCTCAGCAGGATCACCCTTCCAGCACAGCATGTGGCCAGAACCAGTATGTACAGTCTTATCCAACTTCAACATATGGCACATCCATGACCTCGAATGATACTGTTGATGGTACCTCTTCAACGTCAACACCTTATCAGCTACAAGATGCCATCCGACAGCATCATCACAAACATCGAAAAAAGAAAGGGACTCCAAATCAGACAGCGAAGTGATTTGACCACTTCTTGGTTCCTGTGGCACAGAGGGACGTTGATGGCGTTCATAACCAAGAGAGACATTTGACCATGATGATTGATGGCTTTTGGATTCTCACAAATGATTTGGACTTATTGTTCAATCACTGTTCCCATGACTTGTATATACCTTACCTTATCTACCTGTTCTTTGTTCAATTTTCTCAAAGTGTGCAGAAAATATGTAATATATAAAAAAGGGGGGATGTGGTGATGTGCATCAATGTAAATGCATGTAGGCTAGCTAGACACTAGAGGGAGCACCAGAAACATCACACACACACACTCAACCAATATATCAGTTAGATAGGACGCGACCAATGGACATTCACGATACACAAGGAGGTGACACAACCACAGGGGGGCATTACACCAACCCATATATAAAGGACACCACACATATGATCTGACTCCTTCCAGTGGAGACAGTCAGTGAGTACAGACACAGGGTTGATTCAATATTACACCCACCACGTGGATTGCAGCAACTGGTTAGTCAGTCTGGGTAGCTATAGTAGGATTAGCAGTAGTGTCGAACCCGAGTAATAGAAGTGTAAATAGTTTAATAAACGTGTTGAAGTTATCTCCACGTCTGAACCTTCCTTTGTCAAGTGCACCACAAGGAAGCCGCTTATGTTACACCTACAACATAACAAATCAATGAACATCTTGCCATGTCTCCTGGTGTTCCTGCCACTGAGTCGTTTTTCCAAAGGGAGTCGAGAGGCTTATTACCAGCTTTATTTTGGCGGGTAAGACCCCGAGGATTCAGAGGGGGTCCCCCAAAGGGATAGACAGGCAGGGGGTCAAGGGCTGCTAAACCTGCTGTACTATTATCGGAGGCAGCACTGCCAGGCAACTTCAAGGCTGGCTCCCATTTGTGCTAACCACCTATTTCAGCCGGATGCCACATTAGGTGCATGGAAAGAGAAAGGACTGGAGAGAGTGAGTGATTCATTCTTGGAACAGCTATTTGCCAGTCTGGAGGAACTGAAAGAGAAATTTGGGCTGTCAGTCTCGGAAACGTTTAGGTACCTCCAGGTACAGTTCTTTGTTAGGTTTATTTTGGATTTCCCAGTGGCGCCGTCACTATCGGAGGAGGGCAGTACATCCAACATGTATGAATGGATCATGGGGAAGAGTTGAGTTCGATGGAAGAGGTAAAGGCTAAATGGGTGGAGGAATTGGGCTGCGGAGGGGAACATCACTTCGCAAGACTAAGCCTGATCCAGCTCAAGGTAGTGTTTTGAGCACAGCTCACTAAGGCTGTGCAAGGGAATTGGCAAAGGCAGGAGAATGGCACTCGGGGAGGCACAGTGGCATTGTGGTTTGCATTGTTGCCTCATTGCGCCAGGGACCTGAGTTCAATTCCGACCTTGGGTGATTGTGTGGAGTTTGTACATTCTCCCCATGTCCACGTGGGTTTCCTCCAGGTGCTCCAGTTTCCTCCCACAGTCTAAAGATGTGCAGGTTAGGTGGATTGGCCATGCTAAATTGCGCCTTAGTGTCCAAACAATGTGTAGGTTAGGCTATGGGCAGAGGACAGGGGAGTGGGCCTGGATAGAGTGCTCTTTCGGAGGATTGATGCAGACTTGATGGGCCGAATGGCCTCCTTCTGCACTGGTGGGATTCTATGACTGAGTCATAATGCTCATTTGGAGAGCTGGTGCAGACACGATGGGCACTATTCTCTGGCTGTGTTCCCCTCGAGCGAGAGCACGTCGCGGCTGGAGAATCCCAGGAGAACCCTCCCGCAGGCTTCGCAGCAGCCTCCACGCCTCGCGGAATTCGCCCATGTCCCACGAGACCCAGAGTCTGAACTTTGCCCACAAGGGGAGGACCGAACAGCACTCCTGGAAGTTGGTCTCAAACCTACTTAAGACCTACTCACCTGGGATACACTGGCCTCTAGCCTCCCAGGGAGGCGGCAGCCAGGTGCCGATCAGTGCTGGTCCACAAGAATGTGGACCAGGCGGACCCCTGAATGGTCAGGGTCAGTGCAGGGTGGCTCCCTGGCCCCCCCCCCCCCCCCGGAATATGGCACTTTGGCACTGCCACCCTGGCCAGGATGGCACCGCCAAGCTGGTTGGAGCACTGCCTGGGTGCCAAGAGTTAGGACACGAGGGGTGCCATGCCCATGAAAGGAGGGTGGAGAGGTGTTTTGAAGGGTGGGGTGTGCAGGAATGGTAAGTAGGGCCTCCGGGGGTGACGGGTGAGGGTCCTAGAAGGGAGGAGGTGCTTTAAGGAGACTTGGGGGGGGGCCGGGAGGGGCACCTAGGGACCCCATAGCGGGGTGTCCTCACTTGGGGCTGTGGCGTAGTGCTCGTGTGTGTGTGTGGTGTGACATTGCTTATGGGTGCTCCCACTAGTGTCTAGCGGGAGATTCAGGGGACTCCCCAGCAAGTGCTCACGCTGGCACCAATTCGTAATCCGTTTGAAAAACGTGAACCTGGCTTCTGTGGGGAGCCGAGGAGGTGAGTAGCCATCTTTGCTCACAGGCAAAGAACCCGGGGTTGCTGGGTTCGCTACCCCAGTGCTCAGCAGGGGGTGGGGGACCCTCTGCCGGAGTGGGCTGCAATGGAGGGGGGGAGGGGGGATGGGGGGGTTGCGCTGTGGGGGGTAACCGACGGGCTTGCGGCACCACCATGTCAACCCCTGGATCATGTGTACCCATTCCAGGGCAACCCCTGACTCTGCCCCAATGGCCACCCATAACTCTCACCGACAGCTGAAGGCTAATAGGAAATTGGCAATCGTGGTTAAGTCAGCACTTCACACATGCCAAATGGATTCCTGTGAGTGGGCGGGCCATGTAGCATGTGGAAGTCATTACCTAGCATCTCAATCACACCCTAATACCTGGACACTGCTTGAACCACTGCAGGAGGCAACTCCACACACACAGCATTCGAACACCCAGGCGATGGGACACAGCTCCGATGACATGTTCACGGCTGGAGGGTGGGTGAGTGCCATGGGGAAGGGGTGAGGGGGGGAAAGGTGCCTGTAGAGAGGGCAAAGGGTCAGCGGGTCAGCCTGCATTGCAGAAGGAAGTGACAGGCATCATAATGGTTTTGCGAAAAGTTGTTTAATATGTTGCACAAACCCCACTCAGGATGGTGCCCCCCCCCCCCTCACTTGTCGGTGACACATGCACAGACATGCCGCCAAGTCCCATCGGACATCCGGCCGAGACGCTCAGCCATGGCCATCACCGACTGCGTGACGCCTTGGACACCTTCACCCATGGTGTCGACGTCGTGCACCAGGCTCTCCACTGCGGTCGCCACCCTTGCAGGGTTGACCTCGGTGCCACTCATTGCCGATGCCATCTCCTGCACCCCTAGCCTCTGGGATTCCTCCAAACAGCTGTGGATCTGCTGGAGTAACGCTGACATCTCCTGCTGAACGCCCAAGTTGGTCCCTATCGTCTCCATCAGCTCTGGGTACCTCTGTACCACAGGCCCAGCATCAGGCTGGGACTCGACTGGGTCTTAGGACTGCTGTCTCGCTGGGGTTTCCTGCCTCCACCTGATGTGCATTATTTGGCGTGGTGCTCACCATACTGTGCCGCAGAGGCCTGTCTGCTATCATTTCCCACCGAGGTGTGTATATCTGCACTGGTGGAGGGTGGGGATCACAGCTGTGCCGCGACAACAGTTGCATCCTCGGAGCTCCTCCGAGGTGTTCACCTCGGAGTCAGGAGAGGGTGCCGCTTGGGGTGGGCCAGCGCTGTCGGCTGGAGGACCTGCAGGAGAATGGACATGTGATCAATGGGAGTGATGTGTCAGTTAGTAAGGCAATCACTATTCCTGTTGGCAGGTCCTCCGGGTGGAGCCTGGTGGACCCTCACCGCTGTGGTGTCCCCCAGCCTCCGCGTGGGTGACCGCTTTGTCCTCGGCCACCCCAGTCACCTCCAGGGCCCCCTCCTTGAAGGTGGTGAGGATTCTTAAGTCTGGCATCACTCCGCGAGTCTGGGCCATCGCCCGACAATTATGGTAGTGCTTTTCCTGAGAGGACACAGAGATCGCATCGTTAGCCACATGCGTAGTTTTCACTGGTGGGAGGGGGTTGTGAGGGAGGCGTTGGGGCAGGTTTGAGGGGGGTGGAGGAAGGGCTGTGGGTCACATGGGGAGTTGGGGGTGGAGGCCCCCTTTGCGTGGGGGCGGGGTGGGGCGTTGTTGTCCACTCGCTCGTCCTTCCTAATGTAGATCATTGACCCTTTTCCCGCACTGAAGGCCAGTCCTCCTGGTCACAGTCCCCGAGCTGACAGCTGCTGCCACCTCATCTCGGGCAACACCTGCTGCCTTGTGGCTGACTATACAGAACCGTCGGGGAGTAGGACATCCCTCCTGGCCTCCCCAGGTCAGCACCTCCGAATCTTGGGACCGGTCTCCTGGGCGCCATTGTTGTAAGCTAGCTGGGGTTGGATCAGCAAGTGCAGCTTAAATGCTGCTCGGCCTTGTTAGCGGGGGAGGTGTGCAAGCGTGGTCCTGGCAAATCAGCTGGCGAGCCTTCTTTAGCGACGAGAAGCCCGTGAGGCCTCATTAAGTGGACCAATTAACGTTAAATTGCATTGCCCACCTCGCTGGCCGAGCGCCGAGAAGCCCGCGGCAATTCCCGCTGGCTACCACACTTTGACTTTTTTCCAGAGAATTGCTCCTTTAGAGATCGGGGCACCCTTTGAAAATGGCGGCCCGATCTCTGAGCTCAGCTCCCCAGCGCTAAAAAAAGTTCTAAGTGTGGGCTAAACCGGCGAGAAACTCCCCAGGGCTCAAAAAGTGACTAAGTATAATTTAATAGCGGTGGGGAACTCGCCAGCAGAGCTAGTGGGGAAACTCCCTGAAAAACACGCCACAAATGAACTTAGAAATTTTCGGGGAGAATCGCAGCCGAATGGCCTCCTGCACCGTAACAATTCTGTGATTTTGTTTTACAGTGAGGTAAAACTGACTTTTGGCCTTCACCAATATTTCCAGTGCCGCCCACCGCGAACAGGGGCAGAAATGCCAGCCTCTGTCCCAGCAAAAATGCATGTACCTAGATTAGGTGAGCAGGGTTAGCTAAATAAAGAATTGGATACTTTTTTTTCAAGAAGTTCAGTAACCAGGATTTCTAATTATCAGGAGTATCTTTTGCTGAACCTTTGGGACAATTGTCATTTAGTAATACTGCCTTTTGATAATGTCTACCTTAAACCTTACACAAGAGTCCTTCCTACAGACTTATAAATGCTTCAATAGAAGCCATTTCGATTATCAATTGCCTGTTCGGTGTCTTGTAATTATAAGCTTACCAACCCTATCCCTAATATATTTCTGGATTATACAGTACAATAAAATAGTTTCTTAGTCAAAACTTCAAAACATTTATCTTGAGGTATGATGTGGAAGTTTATATATTTTAAAATAAATTTAGTGTACCCAATTCATTTTTCCAATTAAGGGGCAATTTAGTGTGGCCAATCCACCTACCCTGCACATCTTTGGGTTGTGGAAGTGAAACTCACGCAAACGCGGGGAGAATGTGCAAACTCCACACGGACTGGGACCCAGAGCTGGGATCGAACCTGGGACCTTGGCGCCGTGAGGCATCAATGCTAACCACTGTGCCACCGTGCTGCCCCGTGGAAGTTTATATTAGTGTTGAAGTTGATTTTTAAAAAACAATCGCTGAATTATTCAATGCAGGCCATTGCATTAAACAATGAAATCATAATTCCCACTCCTTCCATTTATTCCCAGCTTTGTCTTAATTTACCATTTACATATAAATGGTAGAGGATTGCCAAAGGAAGAATAGGGTAAATTAGGGTCCAAAAATAATTATTTTGCAGGTAGAGAGCATGACTGAGGTTCTATTAAATACTCTGTATCTTCACTTAAGAGGATGGTGTCAATGTCACAGTAAAGGAGAAGGTCGTAGAGAAATTAGAAGGGATAAAACTAAAGGTGTTATAACCCGCACGAGACCCACGAGTAGAAGCAATTAGCCTCCCCGTAAATCTCGTGGAGTATGAGCTCCCCAACTGAGGGGCGAGGAACACATCGACACTTTTATAACCTGTAATATAATGGGCGGCCAGTTTTGGTACCAACACCTCCGATCCAGCTGGAATCTAGAGAATATTGTACATGCCATCAAACTAGTTTCTGTTGTCCACTTGTCTCGGACTCGTTTGTCGTCACTAAACTGGTGACGAGAATAAGAGTGGAGCTACTGTCAACGTGGCTGACCATCAGACGAACAACCACCTCCTCTGCACTATTAGACTAAGGTTGAAATTTGTTTTCCAAAATGCCGTTACTTGGAAGATTGAACGTTTCATGCAGGCATTGAGGTTTGGACTTAGTACGCTGAATGTATGTGTTACTTTTTCGGGCGAATGCTATCACTGGTGAAGACCGGTAATCCTTTTAACTGCCTGTGGGGCCCACATTTATGGGGGTGATTTAAAAAGTCTGATGTATCCTGCAGCCCCAGACACCAAGACGTACAAGGAACTGGTGACCCTGGTTGAACAGCATTATATCCCCAGGCCGTCAGTCATTGTGCAGAGATACCGTTTTAACACAGCGGAGAAGACCGGAGGAGAGTCCGCGACCGAATTCCTAACATGATTGAGAAAGCTAGTCGAGTTTTGTGAGTATGGAACTTCGCTTTCGGAGATGCTACGAGACTGCTTGGTCTGTGGCATAAATAATATGGCAACCCAAAGGTAAGTGTTGGCTGAGTCATCTTTAGACTTACAACAGGTTGTGCAGATTTCGTTATGACACCTCCCCGGAGTCAGTGGAAGGGAAGCCCGGCGTTATGGGGCGTGCGGACGTAGAAACCACAGGGAGCACAAATCTGAATATAACCAGCAGCTCTGCCACCCCAACAGAGGTAGGTGCCTGCCTAGGCCCCTTACTTTCCACATTGACTGGTAGGATGAGAATTGTATGCAGTTACGTTGCATCACGGCACCCAGGGTTGCCCTCCATCTGAATCACCACGCAAGTCAATGGTCACCCTTTAGAGCTGGAACTCGATACAGGTGCTGTAGTTTCGAGCGTTGGATGGCAAACGTTCGATAGCATAACATTTGGAATAACCCCAGAGATTTACCTGCAGCTCCAGCCAAATCTTTTAATGTTCTGCTGGGTCTGGTAACCAAGAGACATACCATTCCTGGGGGACACTGTCGGGGGAATGTTGCAGTCTTCTTCCCACACCGGGAAATGTCGAACAAATGCCGTTGAGGGCTCTGTAAAGAGCCCAAAAGTCCGTTCCAAGTGGGAGCTGCCGAACATGCGACTTAGCTCTGCATAGCCGCAACCGGAATTCCCAACCCCAGAGATTTACGGGCAACAGTCAGCAAGACTCCCGCTGGTCACAGTGAAGGGACTCAACCTGTTTGGCTGCACAGGTTGCAGAGCCTCCACCTGAACTGGCAACACATTGTCCAGATGGGGACTAGAGGCCTCTGAAGTGCTGGGGAAGTGCTCTGAGGTTTTCCAGTCAAGATTAGGGAAAATCAAGGGAGCCATGGCGAAGTCTCGGGTGGGCCTGGACGTGCAGCTGAAATATTAAACTGGATAAGACAGTGAGACTGTATGGTAACTACAAGATGACGGTGAATAGGGCTTCCAGGCTGGACACATACCCGATGTCACGCTTCTAAAATTAATATGCCAAGGTGGTTGGCGGTCATTCATTCGCAAAATTAGACATGAGTCATGCATATCTACAGCTCGAATTGCACCCGGCATCGCGGAAATATGTCACTATCAACACCCATAGGGGCCTTTATGAATATACCTGGCTGCCCTTTGGCATATCATCGGCTTGTTCATTTTCCAGAGGGTCACGGAATATATACTGGGGATTGCCGCGAGTGGCGGTTTATCTGAACGTCTTAAGTCACTGGGATGTTGGAAAAGGGACTACCTGAGCAATTTGGATGAGGTTCTCCGCTGCTTCTCAGGGGTGGGCGTTCGCCTACGAAGGAAGAAATCGCGTGTTCCACATGAAGGAGGTAATTTATCTGGGTTATTATGTGGACCGAAAAATTGAGTGCTCTCCAACAAGCTCCTACACCTGAGGACACAGCCGAACTGAATTCCTTCCTAGGGTTGGTAAACTACTGAGGAAAGTTCATCCCCAGCCTCGCAACTATGTTGGCCCCCTACACCTCTGCTTAAAAAAAAATCAGGAGTGGGTGTGGAGAGCGGAACAGGAAGGAGCGTTTGCAAAAGTTGACCTGATCAGGCTTGCTCACGCATTACGACCCCACCAAGCCACTCATAGTCACATGTGACGACGCCTTGCCATCCTGCATTTGAGCTGTTCTGTCCCACCGCATGGACGATGGCAGTGAACAGCTGATCGCATTTGCCTCCACAGCAGAGCGCAACTTTTCACAGATCAAGAAAAAGGGATTGGCCATCATATTTGCCATTTAAAGAAACATGTTCCACCAGTACATCCATGTCTTTTGGTTCATGATCCTCAGAGACCACAAGCCGCTATTGGGACAAAGCAATTCTGCCCACCGCCTCATACAGCGATGGACCCTTCTACGGGCAGCATCCGAGTACTTGTTTGAGCATCGTCCAGGCACCAAAATCACGGATGCGACTGCGTAAAACAGGCTGCCATTGTCAACGTGCCCTCCATCTCCTCCTTGGAACAATGAAATAGTGGCCACACTGAACCTTATGGACACGTTGTCGGTTACAGCATCCTGGATATGGGAATGGATGCAGACGGATCCCATGCTGTCCAAAGTCTGCAACATACTCCTGTACAGGGGCCAGCATCGCAGATTATCCGAGGAACTACAGGCAATTTCAATGAAAATATCAGAGTTCTGTGTCGAAGACTGCATCTTGGTTTGGGAAATGCGTGTCATCATCCCGAGCAAGGGCCAAGACTCCATAACGGATACCCAGGGGCATTGGAAGATGCTTGCCCACAGCTATGTTTGGTGGCCAGGCCTGAACGCAGCGATGGAAAGAATGTCCCAACAATGCAGGGTTTCTCAGCTTCCGGTTGCCGCACTTCTCCACCCTTGGGACTGGTCAGGGCATGCTTGGGTGCCACACCTTGCTTATTTTGCTGGTCCATTTCTAGGATCTATGTTCTTGATTATAGTGGATGTCCACTTGAAATGGCTCGAAGGGCGACCATTGAAAAGTTATGGTTCTCATTTTGCACAGGCAATATCACAGAGGTATTGGTCACTGACAATGGGATACCCTTTACCAGTGAGGAATTCATTGGATTTATGAAGGCAAACGGGGTACGGCATATCTGAATGGCCCATATCATCTGGCTTTGAATGGGCTGGCGGAAAGGTTAGCTCAAACGGGTCTAAAGAAACAAGCTTCCGGATCAATGGACATTTGGCTGGCCAGATTCCTGTTCTGTTACTGAATCACACTGCATGCCGCAACTGGGATAGCACCAGTAGAATTGTTGATGCGCCAGCGACTACGGACCCGTCTCAGTCTTACGTTCCCAGATATTAGCAGGAAAGTACACCACAGCCAAGAGCAGCCCATGAACTGTTGCAGCCCATGATGTACCCACAGTGCTGCTTGAGGAGGAGTTACAAGCTTTTGATGTTGGTTAGGCCATTGCGAGAGTATTGTGTGCCCTTCTGGAATCCACATTGTAGGAGGGATGTGAGAGCACGGGAAAGGGTGCAGAGGAGATTTATCAGAATGTTGCCTGGGCTGGAGAGTTTTTAAAAAGTAATTTACGGGATGTGAGTGTCGCTAGTTAGACCAGCATTTATTGCCCTTAATTGCCCTTCAGAACATGGTGGTGAGTTGCCGCCTTGAACCGCTACAGTCCCTGAGGTATAGAAACACCCACAGTGCTGTAAGAGAGTGCCAGAACTTTGACCCAACGATAGTGAAGGAATGGCAATATATTTTCAAGTCAGGGTTGTGAATGACTTCAAGGGGAACTCCAGATGGTGGGGTTCCCAGGTATCTACTGCCCTTGTTCCTCTAGATGGTAGTTGTGGGTTTAGAAGGTGCTGCCGAGGGAACCGTGGTGAATTCCTACAGAGCATCTTGTAGATGCACCACAGAAAGTATCTTATTTGGCTGCATCACAGCCTGGTATGGCAATTGCTCACCCCAAGACCGTAAGAAACTTCAGAGAGTCGTGAACACAGCTCAATCCATCACACAAACCTGCCTCCCATCCATTGACTCTGTCTACTCCACCCGCTGCCTTGGGAAAGCAGGCAGCATAATAAAAGACCCATTCCACCCAGGTTATTCTCTCTTCTAACCTCTTACATCGGGCAGGAGATACAAAAGTCTGAGTCACGCACTAACAGATTCAAAAACAGCTTCTCCCCCGCTGTTACCAGACTCCTGAATTACCCTCTTATGGACTGAACTGGTCTCTTCACACATCTTCTCTACTGAATCGTGCTACACTCCATATGCTTCACCTGATGCCTGTATCTAAGCATTTACATTGTGTATTTATGCATGTCCTGTTATGGGCCAGGATTTAGAGAACCCCAAAGTGTATCATGAGTTCACCTGACCCACAACTTTTAATAGATTGTGGTATGGGGAGCACCCGGCCCACTTTACAGGTGTGGTACAGCAGAAATCGAAAAGTATTTTTTTAATCAAAACAATGTTTATTCTATTAACTCAAGTTAACCTTTTTAAAACATACAGTGAACATCTTAGCAACCATCAATTCAAATACAACCCCCAAAGAATACAACACTAAGTAATCCTTTAAGCTTTCCTTTTAACATCCATCAGACTTGAAAAAAACCTTTAAACACAAAGATCAGGTTTAAATTCACTATTGAGAGCAGTTATTAGTTTAAAATCACCAAAGGATCGATTTAAAGTCTTTAGATTACAGAGAGAGACTGATGCACCTGCTGGCTGTGACTGCAGCTATCCAGCTCTGAAAACGAAACTAAAACACACCCTGCAGCAAACAGCCTAAAACAAAAGTAAAAAACTGACAGACAGCCCAGCTCCACACACACTCTGACATAACTGATCAACACCCATTTCTTAAAGGTACATTTCTTAATCACCCATTTCTTAAAGGTACTCTCACATGACAGTCCCATATTTTTTCATGTATGGACCTGGACTTCATATTTTTTTCATATCTGCCTGGACTGTACGCAAAACAATACTTTTCACTGTACCTTGGTACACATGACTAAGTAGCCTTTTGTGAAGTATCTTACCGAATGATGTTTGGAAATCCAAGTATGTTACATCTACTTGGTCCCCTTTATCTATCCTGCTCGTTACTGCCACAAAGAATTCTCATAAATTGTCAGGCATGATTTCCCTTTCATGAGCCATACTGACTCTGCATGATTATATTAACTGTTTCTAAATGCTCTGTTATTACATTCTTTACAATGGACTCGGTAACATGCTAAGCAAACTGTTTAGTTACCTCTTTTTCTGTCCCCCTCCCTTTTAAAAAAAAAAAATACAATTTATGAAGGCATTTATGATTTTATAATAACAGAAAGTGCAAAAACAATGTAAACATAATTGAGTGCATAATACCACCCCCAACCAACAACCATACCCAGCCAACATGCACACAATTCCCCATCTCCCTCACTTTTTAATAAGGCAGTTTTCCAATCCTCTGGGACTTTTCCAGAATTTAAGGATTCTTGGAAGATTATTCCCTCGGGTGCACCCCTCCCATTTCCACCATTAGCCCAGCCAATGCCTTTGCCCCCCCCCCCCCCCCCGATGTGACCAGCGAGCATGGCCGTGACCTGTCCAACCTTGGCTCCTGCATCAGTTCCAGTCCCCCCCCCACTATCAGTGTGTGTGTGTCCAAGTCAGGGATGGCCCCAAAAACCTTCGCAAATCCCACATCGTCCCAATTGGGACCATATACACTTACAAGCGCCTCTAACCTCTCCTTCAGCGCCCCTGTCACAATCACAAATCTACCCCCTGATCTGCAACCACATTCTCCATATGGAAATGTACTCTTTTGCTGACCATTACCGCTACCCCTCGAGCCCTTCCGTCAAATCCAGAGTGAAACATCTGACTAACCCAGCCCTTTTTAAGGGTCCTTCACCTTCACTGGTCATTCACCCTCAAGTGAGTCTCCTGCAGCATTGCTACATCGGCTTTCAAACTTTTAAGATGCGCAAGCACCCTTGACCTCTTGACTGGACCTCCTAACCTCCTCACGTTCCACGTGACTATCCTAACTGGGGGTCTCTCACCCCCCCCCCTTCTTATCCACCGTCATCATAGCACCGGGCACTGCCCCATGAGCCTGACTAACCCGATCCATTATTAACATTGAACCCCTTCCCCTCCCCTCCCAGAATCTTCCTCTCGGAAAAATGTCTCCCAGCATCGATCCCTCCACCCCCCTCCTTGCTCGCCTCGTAGGCCCATCGAAACCTTCTAACCAGGCTCCAATTTCTGCAGCCCTCCCATCACCTCACCTCCGTTCACTAGCCGACTTTAGTTAGCAAGTGCGGGTGCCCCCCCCCCCCAACCCCCCCCCCCAAGGCATACCGTCCCCTCCCACCCAGTCCCAGAAGAAAGAAAACCCCAGAAACAACAATCCAGCCCTACAATTCACTAAAATAACATATAACCGTCGCAATAAAGAATGCCAATCAACCCAAATAAAAACTTAAACTCTATAACAGTGTGCAGTGAAGTAAAATACAATGCACGTCAATGAAAAGAAAGTTATAGCATTTGTACATTTTCCAGCTCCCCAAGCACAGTCCACAATCTCTCTTCCAGCTCCGCTCCTCATGCCTGTCGCAAGCCTTCTGCCCTCACAAACGCCTCAGCCGCCTCCACTGTTTAGAAATTAAATCTTTGGCGTTATACGTCCATAAGACCATAAGACATAGGAGCGGAAGTAAGGCCATTCGGCCCATCGAGTCCACTCCACCATTCAATCATGGCTGATTTCAACTCCATTTACCCGCTCTCTCTCCATAGCCCTTAATTCCTCGAGAAATCAAGAATTTATCAACTTCTGTCTTCAAGACACTCAACGTCCCGGCCTCCACCTGCTCTCTGTGGCAATGAATTCCACAGACCCACCAATCTCTGGCTGAAGAAATTTCTCCTCATCTCTGTTCTAAAGTGACTCCCTTTTATTCTACGGCTGTGCCCCTGGGTCCTAGTCTCCCCTGCTAATGGAAACAACTTCCCTACGTCCACCCTATCTAAGCCATTCATTATCTTGTAAGTTTCTATTAGATCTCCCCTCAACCTCCTAAACGCCAATGAATATAATCCCAGGATCCTCAGACGTTCATCGTATGCTAGGCCTACCATTCCTGGGATCATCCGTGTGAATCTCCGATTTGGTATGGTCACCCTCAGCTTCGCCGGGTAAACCATACCAAATCGCACTCCCTTGTTGTACAGCGCCGCCTTCACTTGACTGAACGCCGCTCGTCTTTTTGCCAGCTCCACCGTCAAGTCCTGGTAAATCCAAACTCTAGCACCATCCCACTGCACCTCGCACTTCTGCTTCACCCAGCTTAACACCTTCTCCTTCATGTGGTATTTACGGAAGCAGATAATTACTGCTCTCGGCGGCTCGTTTACTTTGGGCTTCGGCCTTAACGACCAATGAGCTCAGTCCAGCTCATACCGGGAGGGGTTCTCACCCTCCCCCATCAACTCCGCCAGCAACTTAGCGAAGTACTCTGTTGGCCTCGAGCCCTCTGTCCCTTCGGGCAAGCCCACAATTCTCAGATTGGGCCGCCTCGAGCGGTTCTCCAAGTCCTCGAGCTTTGCTCGGAGTCCTCTGTTGACCTCCACCACCCTCCGCAGCTCGTCCCCCATCAAGGTGAGCTGGTCGCTGGCTGTGACATGGCCTCCTCCACTTCCTTCATCTTCTCGCCCTGTTCTTTCACCTCGGCCGATGTCTTTGCCACATCTACCCTCACCTGGTCGATTGCCTCCTCCTCCAATTATTTCAGTGCGACCGCCATCCCCTTCCTCAACGCCACCATGTGCCTCGCAAACTGCTTCTCCAGCTCCACAGCCATCACCTCGGTCACCTTTTCCACAGTAAGCAGTGCGGCCCCACCACGCGGTCCAGCATCCGCCACCTTGTCAGCGCTTTTGCTGGTCCTCTCATTCGACGGCGAACTCGCGTTTCCTCCCTTCTTCACAGTTGCTTTTCGCATCCTTTAACGACTTATTATGTTTATTTTTCTTTCTTCTTAAAAAAAAAAATACTTAAAAAAATCAAATTCCCCTGGGACTGGATTCAGACTTCTTAAAAACACATTTTAAGCGGAAGCCACCCGATGTGCTACATCTCCACTACACCGTGCCCTGGCTTCGGGCCTGCCGCCTCTACAGCCTCTTCTTCAGTTTGGCTCCGCCTCCGCTGCTCCAAAGCCGCGCGCCCCGGGCCCAATGCCTCCGCCCTGGCCGCCCGACACTCGCACGGGGTTCCTCGCCGGTTCTCAAACCGGCCCGGCTTGATGCCCGGGACGACCCCAAAGGCTGACAAAAATCGGGGTTTAGCGAACAAAACTGAGAAATCCCCGAAAGCTCCGTAAACAGCAGGCACCGGCGGGAGCTCCTCTCAATGCGGCCGACCCGCTCGTGAACGCCACCGGAGGTCCCTCCCTTTATATTTTTAAGTCATTTATTTGTTTTTTAAAACTTTCCCAGTCCTTTGCTCTCCACCAGTCTTTGCCGCATTGTATATTTTTCTTTCATTTTAATACTATCCTGAACTTCCTTGATTAACTGTGGTAGATTTATCTCCTTCCTAGAATCTCTCTTCATCACTGGGATATATCTTTGTTGTGATCCACAGATCCTGCCAGATCTCCTGAGTATTTCCTGCATCTTCTATTTCTCATTATAGATTGTTGAGGTTGCGGGTTTGGAAGATGCAGTTGAAGGAACAGTGCCGAGTCTTGCTGTAGTGCATCTTGTAGATGGTTCGCACTGTACGCTGGGTGGAGGGAGTGAATGTTTAAGGTAATAGGTGGGATGTTGATTTAGTGGGCTGCTTTGTACTCAGTTATATTTAACTTCTTGGGTGTTGTTGGAGTTGTAATCAACCAAGCAAGTGAAAAGTATTCTATCACACTCCTGACTTGTCCCTTGTAGATGGTAGATAGACTTTGGGGAGGAAACAGGTCTGTTTCTCACTGCACAATTCCTAGCCTCTGACCTGCTGTAATAGCTACAGTGTTTAAATGGATGGATCAGTTCTGTTTCTGGCCAATGGTACATTCTGAATATTGATGATAATGCTGTTAAATTTCATGGGGAGATGGTTAGATTTTCTCTTGTTGGAAATGGCCATTGTTTTGTAATATACTATGTTGTTCTTAATGAAGGCCCGTCTTCTCAATCTTGCCCCTCACCTGCGGTGTGGTGATCCTCAGGCTAAATCATCGCTAGCCAGCTCTCCCCTCAAAGGGGAAAGCAGTTTATGGTCATCAGGGACTATGGTGACTTTACTCACTTTACTATGCTGTGATGTAAAAAAAATACATGAATGTTACTTGCCATTTATCAGACCAAGATTGCATTTTTGCCAGGTATTGCTGCATTTGGGCATGGACTGCTTCAGTTTCTGATAAGTCAGAAATGGTATTGAACAGTGCACAATTATGAGCAATCATCCCCACTTCCGACCTTGTGTTTTTGGGAAGGTCAGGGATGAAACCGCTGGAAATGGTTGGACACTACCCTGAGGAACTCCGAGAGTGATGTCCTCGGGCTGACATGATTGGTCTCCAACAACAACTATTTTCCTTTGTGCCAAGTATGACTGCAAGCAGTGCAGAGTTTTCCCTCTGATTCACATTGAATACAGTTTTGTAAAGGCTCAACAGCCCGGCTGTCAAATGCTGCCTTGATGTCACGGGCAGTCTCTCTCTCCTTGTCTTTTGAATTCAGCGTCTTTGTCTGCATTTGGACCAAAGCTGCAATGAGGTCTGGAGCTGAGTGACCCTCAAACTGAACATCAGTGAGCAGGTTATTGTTGCTTGATAGCTCTATCAATGAGATCTTCTATCACTTTACTGATGATTGAGAGTAAGCTGACGGGACAGTAATTGGCTGAATTGGATTTGTCTTGCTTCTTGTGGCGTGCCTGAAGGATTTTCCTCATTGTTGGTTGATTCCAATGATGTAGCTGTACAGGAACAGCTTGGTGTGGCATGGCTAGTTCTGGAGCACAATCTCCAGCACCGGAGCTGGGATGTTGCCATGCCCCAGACCTTTGCTGTATCCAGTGCCTTTAGCCATCTCTTATTGTCATATAGATTGAATTTCCAATGCTGGGAACCTCAGGATGAGGCCGAGATGGTTCATCCATCAGGCATTTAAGGCTGAAGATGGGTACAATCATTTCAGACTTGTCTTTTGCGCTGACATGCTCGTCTCCACCATCATTAAGAATGGGGATGTTTGTGGAGCCTTGTGCAAGCAGAATGACAAGGGTCCTGGTGGGATGGGAAAACTATGCAGCACTCCACTTGATCTGGCAATCTTCAAAATAACTTGCCTGCTATGTGCGCTGAGCCCTCCCCAGTAAGGGAGCAAGACTCTGTTGTGTTGGATCCTTCATGATATGGTGATTTTAAAGTGGCTGGCAGACAATCAATGCTGAAGTCCCATCACGGTAGTGTGTGACACCCCTATGGACTACAACCATTAGAAGACTGCCTGATGCCCTTCTGAGAGCGAGAATTCAGAGTGAGGGGAAAGTCCACTTACCCTAGCAGAGCATATTAGATCATTCATCCTTTTCCTGCATTGCTGGGCGGTCCTTTCTAGATTGCCATGGGTACTGACCTCATTGGCCCCACCCTCCCAGGTTGGTGTAGTCGGCTCCCATTCTGAGGAAAGAGGACATCCCACCTTCCCTAGGTGGTATGGAAGGGAATATCCGAGATAGGCCTCTCTGAACCATGAAATGGAGTGTTTAGATATTTTAAGTGCCATGGATTACCTGTCTGACACAACACCTGGCCTGCAGTGAGTGAACATATACGTGGATGCTGTTTAAATCTGGTGCCAAGATCTTCGACCCCATAACAAAGGAATGGACCAGTGCCCCATGAGATTCGAAGAGCATCTTGGTGATCCATAATTAATGAACTGAAAAGCAGAAGATTATGTGCAAAAATTTGCCCCACTGCCCAGCGGGAATCATGCTGATTGCCAACTCCACCCGAATTCTCAATAAGCCTTCTTCATTTTGGTTGGTTAGTTATAGACCAGAGTCTCCCATGAGTCAGCAGGGATGTTTGACCACCTCAGGTGTGCTTTGAGGCATTCCTTCTGGGAATCTCCTGCCGCAACTGAGTTCTGAGTAGAGTGGTTGCTTCAGGCGTCTGGTGTCAGGCATATGAACAATGCGTCCCGCTCGTAGCTGGTTTTGAATGTTTCACACCTTGGTGATGGGTTTGTTCTCTTGGGAGAGGACACTGCTGTTGGACCGCCTTTCATGCATTGAATTTGGAGGATCTTGTCAAAGCACTGCTGGTCGCGCTTCCCCAGTGCTTTGAGGTGCCTGCTGTCTGTTGTCCTAGTTTTCGAAGCAGATAGCCATGCTTTGAAGCATTGCTGACCAGTAAACCATGACGTTAGATCCTAATCCTCAAATCCTCTTTTGTTCAGTTGTCCAAAGACTGAGCTATGGAGGTGATGAATTTCATCGCCTCGTCTACTTTTCTTCAGAGATGGATCGCCAAATAAGGAAAATGGTCCACATTTTACAGGATCTCTCCATTGAGTTTAATCGAAGGGAGGTGTTTCCCAGTGGGAGCTGGTTGGAAGAAGATTTTTGTTTTCTGCATGTTTAGAGAAAGACCCATTTCTCACATGCTTCAGAGAAGGTGTAAACAATGATCTGGAGCTCCAGTTCTGTGTGAGTTAGCAGACACGTGTCGTCTGCGTACTGAAGCCCAATGGCTGGGGTTGGAGTGATTTTGACTTTGGATTGAAGGTGGCACAGTTTCCCATCTGTTCTGTAGATTATCTCCACACCTGTGGATAACTTGCTGGAGGTGTGGCAGTGAGAAAATTGGAGTAGAGGGTTGATGCAGCAACACAGCCTTTTTGACTCTAGCTTTCGCTCACTGAGATATGGTTTGTGGTGGTTCCACGGGTGAGGATCACACCGTACATTCATTGTGCAATAGGTGAAGGATGGGGGCAAATTGCTGAGGGTAGCCAAAGTTCAGGAGGATGCTCCATAAGTCTCCATGGTTGAAAGAGTGTAAGACATTGTGAGGTGTGCAATTTACAGTGGCTGGTGCATTTCCTTGCATTTTACTTAAATTTGCCACATAGTGAAGATCATATTTGTGGTACCTCTTGGCGAAAGCCATACTGTAACTTTGAAAGAGGTTCCTCAGCCATTGTGAGGAGGATGGTGAGGAGGATCCTTGCAATGATCTTCCCCATGGCAGACATCAGGGAGACTCCTCTAGATTTTGTAGTTGAATTTGTCTCCCTTCTAAAATATAATCATGATGACGGTATTCCTGAGATTCTTCAGCAGCACTCTTCCCAGATGAAGGATAGAGATTTGTACAGCATAGCTCTGTTGTTTTTCAGAACTTCAGGGACTTTATTGTTTTGCAGATATTGTATGGCTTTTTCATCTTCAGTCTGGATCGGGGGAGCATAGAGACCATGCTGGATACATTTTGAGGACTGGAGTTGAGGACATTCAAGTCGAAGACAGAGTCTCTGCTGAGAAGTTCTTCAAAATGTTCTCCTCAGTGATTATTTTCCTGTTCTTAATGAACCCCCTCCATGTTTCGCTCTCTGTGTGGTAGATCCTTGTATGCTTTTGCATTTCAGGTGTCATCTAAATATTGTGGTGGAGTACGGAATATTTAAAGCACAGAAATGGGCTATTTGACCCAATAGGTCCATACCAATGTTCATACTTCACACAAGCCTCATCTTCATCAAGCTCCATCGACATATCCTTTTATTGCTTTTTCTCCATTGTGTTTATCTAGCCTCACCGTAAATGCATCTATGCTATTTGCCTCACCTACTCCTATGGTAGTGATTTCTACATTCTATCCAATCTTTGGGTAAAGAAGTCTCTGATGAATATTCTGTTGGATTCATTCATGTCCATCTTATATTTATGGTCCATGGTTCTCGTTTCCCATGAAAGTGAAATCATGGACTTGCTCTTTAGGCCCTGTTTGGTCAGATGATTTCTAATTTTTTTTTTAATGGGTTAAAGGGATATGGGGAACATGTCAGGAGGTGGATTTGAGAGCAGGAAAAAAATCAGCCAAGATCCGAATGAATGGCGGAGCAGGCCTGAAGGTCTGAATTGCCAACTTCTTGCATGCTCCTATGCCCCTTACATAGGAACAATTCTTATATTCTTATTTGGTGGGCGGGGGGTGGAGCTCTTAAAAATGGTGCTGCCGGTCTGTGCTGGTTCCCAGGCTCGATCCTGATCCCAGGTCAGCTTCAGAGCTGGGGGGGGTGGGGGGGGGGGGGGGAGAGATTGGGGAAACGGCAGGGCTCCCATCTGCACATGGCGGTTCATCGATTTAAGGTAGTTAAGCAGCAGTTAAAGCCAATGAAAGGAGGCCAAGTGCAAATTTGCAGTTAGCCTCCAGCTTGGAGACCAGTCTTACCCATCAGAGGTGGTCGGGGGTAGCAATTTAGGTAGGGATAGACACCCTACCTACCTGGCTATTGCAGCAGCTGCACGCTACCCTGGAGAACATCTCTTTCCCCCCCCCCCTTCCCATCCCTCAACCCCCAACCTCAACCCCCAATAAAGATGCCCTGGCTGTCAACCCGTTATTTTTCATTTAAACTTTACAAACACTGGAGAGAAGGTACCTCCATTTGGGTGCACCCTCTCTCCATTACTCACCTGGTATTCCAGCCTGTGCTCCTTTCAAGTTGGAAGGCCTCCAACCTTGAGAGCCCCGTCTGTTATCTAAAATTGGGCAACAAGCCCACCCTCTGGCTATTAAATGGGTGCTCCTTGCAAAATCATAATGTTTCCCACATAGTACAGGCTTGATGGCAGGTTTCAGAAGCCCAAAGGGAAAAATCTGGCCCTTGGCCTCTGTCTATAATTCTCTATCACAACGGGTGTAAAATTAGGGCTTGTGGACCCTTATTTTTTCGCAGATGGTTGTTAGTCTGGGGAATTCTCTTCCCCAAAAACCAGTGGAAGCCGGGTCATTGAATATTTTTAAGGCTGAATTGGATGGGTTCTTGATTGGCAAAGGAGTCAAAGGGTTTAGGGAATAGACAGGAAAGTAGAGGTGAGGCCACAAAGTTCAGCTATGATCTTATTGCTCCCAACTTGTATGTTCGTATGCTCCTTACTGAAAATGCTCAATGAGAAAATAAGCACATAGCCCAACCATATATTTGTTTGAAGTTGCATTCTTTTTGCAGACTATTTTTTTGACAGTTGGAACTTTGACAGCATCATGCTCGTTCTAAATGTTTAACCGTTTACTGAGGACTAGGTTGTTCAATTAGCTAAGTTGCCCTTTTTGTTGATAACAAATATCAGGTATATTATATAAATGATTCACTTGTCTAATCACGCGACACAATTCCATTTCACAATCTTCTTCGATAATTGGACAGGGATTTTTTGCAAGGAGAAAATAGCCTTTTCTTTCCCCAGTAGATTGTATCTAGTGTTGGTTTCCAGCAGAATACAAATTAACACAGTTACTGGATAGGACATGAGATTAAAATAAAGACTCCAGATCAGTTTAACTTTCTAGAGCTGCTGGTCTAGTTTCTCACTGTCCCCACTTCTGACTCCAACAACATTGTTAGGTCCACAGCTAACTTCTGGTGAGACTCATTAGGTTGATGGAGTCTGAAGGGCACATGGCTATTAAGTCACAGTGCTACTGATGAACAAATTCCATCAGCATAAAGCAAAACGAATTTCAGCAACCGAAGAACACTTTTAACACCAATTAATGCTTAAAGCTAAGAAATAAGTATGGAACCTGTTAAATACATGTGAAAATTAGCTCACTAAAGGTATGTCTTCGTCAGATCTTTTTTAAAATGTTTGAATACAAAGTAATAAAATATTCCCACAGATTCCCTTGTCTGTATGCCATGAGGGGGGTATGTTGTTAGTTTGAATCTACAGTAAATGTACATCTCAAGGAACCTGAGGTATGCACTACTAGTGGCAACAGCAAATTAACCCATGTAGTGAATCGTAAGGGCAGAGGGTAAGATTACTTTGAAGAGAAAAAGGAATTATAGTCCAAAAACAGAAATCCTGAACTGTACTTTTTAGGTACTGGGAGAATTCATTTCAAATGCTGTTTATGTGGATAATGCTTTGAGACCGACGTGTGCTGTACCAGCTTTCATCTTTGGTCTACCGTGATTTAAAGGTCAGGAGGAGACAAAGTTGAGGTTTGTGCATAACTGTGAATAAGAAAACCAATGAATAGGAGTGCCATGTTTATGATCTCATTGCTACATTACCCGAATCAGCCTTTGTATGTTTATGTCCATGCATGACTCCAACTGATTCCGATAACACATACATATGTGAACATTTGCCAAATTCTAATTTGTAATATTTTTCCATGTCTATACTAGGGTTACCATTATTTTAATTAATTTGTTTAAAGACCGTGTAGCGAAATTACATGCCATAAAGTGGTGAGAAACTCAAACATGGGAGATGGTCAATAAATGCTGACCTAGCCAGCAATGTCCACACGCCATGAATGATTTTTAAAAAAATGCATGCCCAGACTGGGGAAAGAGCAGCACAGAGTTATTGTTTGTTTCGGATGCCCATTAAAGGACATTGATAACTGTCACCAACTAGATATCCTCTATGGACTATATCAGATATAAAAGTGGAAGAAGCATTTTGTTCCTCAGCACTATCAGTAGCCTGCATCAGATGAGCTCGAGAATAAAAAAAACAGGAGGATCAGATGAGAGACAGGCTGTATATTAAAGTTCAGGACAGTATTAAATGGAAAAGTTGTTTTATTTTACACCATGAACCCCTAAAAAATCAAACACTGAAAACATACGGAAATCTGAAATATTGCTGTCGTTTAAAATAGGCACATTTAAATTTTACAGTGATGAAAATCAGTACTAGATATGTAGTGTTCAAAAGGACAGCGTTCAGTGGTTTGAATGTCATTTCACAATTTGCTTTTAATTAGAAGTAATTTACAGAAACATGCCCACTAGCTAATCTTTACGGGATAATTAACTTCCATTTTCTTTACTTTTAATTAAAAAGTAGAAAAGATTTGGCTGATCCATAAAGGATCAGTCAGTTGCAAGCTCCATCAGACTTTGCTCCTTTTTTGTTATTTGTAGTGCCAGATGTTATCTGCCATTTAGTCTATTCTGAATATGAGGCCTGAACGCTTGAAAACTGTAGTACAGAATCAGACTTCCAGGCAACTGATGGAAACAATAGGTTATTCAGTGCTGTGTGCAACAGTTACTAAAATGTTTAATGAAATAATTGATCCCTGTAATTGAATAGTGGTCAATTAAAAAAAACGACATTCTTCTTTTGTTCATGTAAGTTTCTTCCATTGTACATTTAAATTATACAAATTATTTTATTCTTTATTATTTGTAATTTTGAGTCCTCCTGATGTGATAATTTGTATCAGGAAAGATTTTTTTGAAGATGGGTGTGCAAAGAGTCTACTAAATTGCCAGGTGCCCCTACTACCCTGATAGGAAATAATTGAACACTTCTCTATCCTTATCACAATATTTTATAATTTAAAATATTTAGTTGGAGGCTGAAGTTAGGGATTTGGGGTAAAATTACTCCTGATGGGATATCATGGAATCCTCCTTCACTTATATAATGGATGTTGCACACAGCACTTACTGATTAAAGCAACAAAACATTATGATGTCACCTCTTTGAGAAAATGTCGATAAAGTATTTGCTTTCAGACTGCTTCCAAAGAACTGTTTTAAAATATAAAATATGATAAGAAAAGTTGACCAAATCTCAAAATAAACGTGAGGATATTGACTTTTATCTTAACAGGTGTGATGTCAGAAAACATTTCTTCAAAGCGGTATTGAAAATTTGGAACTCTGCCCCTCAAAATGATGTTGAGGCTCAGGCAATTGAAAATCTCCGAGCTGAGATTAATACATTTTTGTTAGGCAAGGGTATGAGGGTTATGAACCAAGGCAAGTGAATAGTGTTAAGGTGCAGATAGGCCGTGAATGGTTGCATGGGCTCGAGAGGCTGAATGGCTTACTCTTTGTTATAACCCCATGGAGGACAAGGAATAAGGAAGATCTGATTCCCTGTGACCTCCACAGAATATGAACTATGCCCGTAACAGAGGCGGGGCTTTCCCTTAACAAGGGGAGCCCTCACTGGTTTAAAAAAACTCTGGGTGACCCTTCAGAGAGTGGAGAGTGTGATTGTATGAATAAACCTTCTTCATCGTTTTCCACTTGCTGTTTCATGTGTGCTGTTTTGGTGAATTCAACACTGATAGAATCATAGAGAATCATAGAAGCATGGAAACAGGCCCTTCGGCCCAACCAGTCCATGCCGCCCAGTTTTTACCATTTAAGCTAGTCCCAGTTGCCCGCACTTGGCCCATAACCCTCTATACTCATCTTACCCATGTAACTATCTAAATGCTTTTTAAAAGACACAATTGTACCCGCCTCTACTACTACCTCTGGCAGCCCATTCCAGGCACTCACTACCCTCTGAGTGAAGAAATTGCCCCTCTGGGCCCTTCTGAAACTCTCCCCTATAGAATGATGAGGATAAAGTGGAGCTGCCATTGGCGCCAAGTACTAAGCCAGACCCACTTCATCTAGGCCTCAGGAGGCCTTCAATCCATCAGCCGAAATGCAGCACATCGGGGAATTGGAACCATTTAATGCAGGGACCGATGACTGGATGCTATATGTTGAACGTATGCAGTATTTCTTTCGAACGGGTATGAAAAACAGACAGTGATGCTGTTAACGGCGTGCGGGCGTCCCACCTATAGTCTCATCTGAAGCCTGACGCACCTACATGTACCAGATTTGCGGTTGTTCGCCGCTTTAGTAGACCTGGCTGGGGTACATTTTGACTCAAAGCCCCCCCCCCCCGGCTGATTTTCCGACAGTTCCAGTTCAGCACAGCCACTCAGGCCCAGGCAGTATCCACGAGTGACTTCCTGGCCCGATTGAGAAAGTTGGCTGAAACGTGTGTTCGGCGCCTCACTCAGAAAGTCCCTACATGACCACTTAGTATGTTGGATCTGCTACACAGAAAACACTTTTGGCTGAAACTAACCTGGATCTACAGCATGTGGTAGAGATAGCTATCTCCTGCAAAAGTGCTGACAAGGGTCCAGGAACTCCAGGGAATGCCGATGCTGAGCCTGGGCTGCCAAAACGTACACCATTCGAATCCCGCTCGGGCTGAGGAAGTTGGCCCCTGTCACTGGGTGCCGCACCCGGGGCCCGGAGCGCCACTGAACATTTTTCCCTGACCGAGATGCTCCAGAGTTATGATGACTGGGCGCAGAGAACATGAGGGCCAACGACACCGCGAGAGGCCATCGCCCCCGCCGTCTCTCCAGGCGTGACCGCCCGTCTCGCAACCAGACTCACTACGTGGAGAATAACGACAGCTTCGACCAACAGCTACACAATGCAGCATCACAGAGGGCCACCTCGATTCAGGTTTCCCTGCACGCATGGGGCCATTTGATTTGGATGGAGCTCTATACCGGAGTGGCAGTAGCTCTATATCGGAGCGGCGGTATATACCGGAACGGCGGTATCTGTGATCAGCCACCACACTTTCAGCCAAATCGGGTTTAGACTCCAAACATTGACCCTTTGACACACCAACGCCCACCTTGCCACTTACACGGGGAACTCCTGGCCTTCGTGGGCACCTCAACGGTCCCAGTTGAATATGGACAGCAGTCGGCTAACTTGCCTCTGGTTGGAGTGCATGGCAATAGGCCAAGTTTACCGGGATGTGACTGGTTGCGTTACCTATGTTTGGACTGGCTGCGGGTTTGCCAAATGCACCCACACGGCCCTGAAGGGGTACTGGCGAGATTCGCATCCATTTTTCAGGATGAGTTGGGCACCATAATGGGGGCCATGACCCGCTTCAGCATCAACCCCATGGAGCAGCCTTATTATTTTCGTGCTCAGCCAGTCCCTTCTACATTATGGCCTAAAGTGTACGCAGAGCTGGACCGTCTCGAAGGCTTGAAGATCATACAGCTCGTCCAATTCGCCAATTGGGCGGCACCAGTCGTACCTGTAATGAAGCCTGATGGCTCCTGTATGGCCAATTATAAAATTACAGTGAATTGCGTCTTTCAGCTGGACCGCTATTCCATCCCTCAGGTAGAAGATGTATACGCCAAGCTCAGCGGAGGAAAATCTTATACCAAACTCGATAATAGCCATACAAACCTACAGCTGATTTTGGCCACAGAATCCCAGACCATCAACATGAACCTCCGACTGTATGAATATATCCGCCTGCCTTTTGGGTTCCCTCATCGTGCGCACCCTCCAGAGACCACATGGATGATACCCGAAAGCCATCCATGGGCTAAGAAGCTAAGGGATCCTTGGTGTCAGCCCACAGACATGGATGTCACCCTGGACTTGGTGGAGGGAGGGGGTTATAACCCCCCATGGAGGTCAAGGAATAAGGATGATCTGATTCCCTGTGACCTCCACAGAATATGAACTTCCCCGGTAACGGGAGCGGGGCTTCCCTTTAACAAGTGGAGCCCTTACTAGTATAAAATAATAATAATAATCTTTATTAGTGTCACAAGTAGGCTTGCAATGAAGTTACTGTGAAAATCGCCTAGTCGCCAGACTTTGGCGCCTGTTCTGGCGCCTGTACGGGGGGAACGTGCAGACTCTGCACAGACCGTGACCCAAGCGGGAATTTAACCTGGGACCCTGGTGCTGTGAAGCAACAGTGCGAACCACTGTACTCCCGTGCCACTCCTAACCCTGACCTGCACAGGAGATCCTTCGGGGAGTGGAGAGTGTGATTGTATTATTAATAAACTTTGTTTATCGTTTTCTGCTGTTCCATGCGTGCTGCTTTGGCGGATTCAACACCCAGGTTCCTAAATTCGTACAATGGATTATGTGGCAATTAGGTCGGGTTCATTTGCCTTTTACCATGTTACTGGCGATGGTGTTCTATGTCTTTGCTATTAATTCAAACCTGAGGCACAGATCAGCCATGATCTGATTGAAGGAGGAACTGACATGAGGGGCTAATTGGCTTTCTCCTATTCCTATCTACCTTAACCGTGATGCAGTCAATAATGGTGAGAACTAGAAAGAGATGAATTTCTGCTGCACAACAGGAACAGTAAATATTTCATATAAAGTTATTCACTTTCATTATGTATCAGCTGTAGCTCTGTCAGCATTTAGTCCCACTCCAGGCAGGGGCTGGTTTAGCACAGTGGGCTAAACAGCTGACTTGTAATGCACAACAATGCCAGCAGCGCGGGTTCAATCCCTGTGCCAGCCTCCCCGAACAGGTGCCGGAATGTGGCGTCTAGGGGCTTTTCAGAGTAACTTCATTGAAGCCTACTTGTGACATTATTATTATTACTGAACATTGAAATCTAGGTTGGCACTCAAAAGGTCAGTACTGTGAGTGCGCTACAATATTGGAGATGCTGTCCTTCAGATGAGATGTTTAAAGTAAGGCTCTGTCTGTCCACTCAGGTGGATGTTAAAGATCCCATGGCACTATTTCACAAAAGGGCAGAGAGTTATTCCCAGGATCCTTGGCAGTATTTATCCACAATCAAATCCCTGAAACAGAATATCTGGTCATTATCACATTGCTGTTTGTGGGAGCTTGCTGTGCATAAATTGGTTGCTGTGTTTCTAATAGTACTACAGTGACTACACTTCAAAGGTACTTCCTTGGCTATGAAATGATTGGATTGTTTTGAAAGGTTCTAAATAGGTGCTATATAAATGCAAGTCTTTTCGATTTTGTTTGGACTGTTCAATCTCTAAGCTGATCCTACTTTGCAAAACTTTTGTTATTTTTAATGAGTATTTTGTATTTTTATTAACGGCTTTTGGAATCAATCTAACCGGGTTCAGTAAAGCACTAATTAGAATGAGCACAGTTTGTAATGTTAATCTGAAATTCTTTAATTTAGACCAATGTGAAGAATTAACGTCATATTGCATTCTAATAAGTAGGATTTTGATTTATCTTTTAGATATCTCATATCCTTGTTACTTACTGTTGCACAGTTAAAGGTATCGTATTATTCAGATATCTGATGCCAGCTACAGTTACACATATGGTGCCGAATTGTGCTGTTTGTTCTTGAAACATTCTTTTAAGTGTTTAAGGGGTCATATTTAGGCTTCACCAGTTGAGCAACAATGAATGTGACAAATGTGCAAAAAGGCATATACACATAAGCCTGAGTTTTAAGTTTGCGATATGCTGTGACAGTGGGATTGGGAAGGCATCTGATAGAATGTGGGGAAACCCAGAAGTAGTGCAGTACAAATCAGTGGTTTTTAACCCAGACACTGCATACCACATGATTTCCAGGTTGCGATGTGGTGTGGGAGTGGGGTAGGGATGGCATCTGTCAGAATGTGGGAAACCCGGAAGGCAGTGCAATACAAATCCGTGATTACTAACCCAGACACTGCATACCATACCAGGCATGTGAGATGATTTCAACGCCAGTTTTTGAAGGGCCACCCCAAATGTACAATATGAAGAAGTGTGCAACAGGGAGCCAAAGAGCGAAGATTGCCAGAATGCAGTCCACAAGGTCGATGACTACGCCAAAAACAATGGCTTCAGCCTTCCCAATATTTAGTTGGAAGATGTTCCTATTCATCCAGTACTGGATGTCAAATGAGCATTCTGATCATTTGGCAACAGTGCAGGAATCCAGAGAGGTGTTGGCGAGGTAAAGTTGTATGGTGTCAGGGTACAGGTGGAAACTGACGCTGTGCGTTCACGTGATGTCGCTGAGGGCAGACCGCAGATAGGAAATAGGAGAGGTGAAGATTAGATCCTTGGGGAACACCAGAGATAACTGTGCGGCAGCAGGAAAAGAAACCTTTGTCAATGATACTCCAGAAATTTTAAGATGGCTAAGAATGGAACCAGGTGAGAGTGTTCCCCCCACGCTGGAGAACAAGTGGCGAAGCATTAGGTGAGAATAGTGTGGTCTCAACCATGTCAAAGGTTGCTCAGGTTTAGCAGAGCTGTGAGGGAAAGTTTACCGTTTTACTTTGTGATGTAAGAGCTGTTTTGGTACTATGGGGGGTGGGGGTGGAAACCTGAATAGAGGGTTCAAACTTGGATTCTGGGAAAGAGGGGCAAGTGACAACATCTTCAAGGACTTTGGAAAGGAAGCAAAAGTTTGGAGATTAGATGGGAATTTGCAAGAATGGCAGAGCCAATGGTTGTTTTTTTGGGAAGAAATGACAGCAGATTAAAAGGAGAGATGGACAACACGTGAAGTGAGAGAACTGATAGTAATATCAGTTAACACGATATTACTACATGACCAGGAAAGAAAAGCCTGACAAGGAAGGTGAAAGCAATGGTACATTTACCTACATCCTGCTGTGTGTATCATCCAAACCCGCTCAGGCTGATTTCTAATGCCTACTTCAGAACAGCACGCCACTCACAACATGCCTCCATTTCTACGCACTTCCTAACATTGTCATCTGTGTAGATGGCACTTCCAATCCACATAACCTCTTGGCTCAAGCACTGTGAACAAACCATTTCACACAATCAACTCAGCACTATTACTATTCTGGATTCAGCCCTCTCCACCCCTCTTACTTCTCACTTTGCTTTCACTGGCAAATTCCAGGAGTGCGGGAAATCGTGGAGTCAAGGAGAAACTCCAGAACTCGTGTTAGCATCATTGTAATTGAGCGATTAACATATTAAAACTGACAACCCATTTCATCCAGGCAACTGTCTGCCAGCAATCCCAACATGCTGCATTTAGTTCAGAACCGGTGGACACACCTGCATTTTTCTGGAATTTCAACCCCATGTACAGCAAAACTGAAAATGCTCAATGAAAATTTTGTTAATTTCCCCAGGAAGCAAAGGCACTGTTGTGCTTTCTTGGTCGTAGCACGACGTCTATGGACCAGGACAGATTGTTGGTGATGTTTACACCGAGGAATTTGAAGCTGTCAACCATCTCCACCTCGGCACCATTGATACAGATAGGGGCATGAACGACACTTCACTTCCTGAAGTTGATGACTAGCTCCTTAGTTTTGCTGACATTGAGGGAGAGATTGTTGTCATTGCAGGCATCAACAATCCTCTAATACTACACTAAGTGACCACTCTGTGTGTGAGTGTGGACTGTGATTGTTAGAAGGCTAATCAATTCTGTGATTGCATGTTTGTATTAGGGGAGGGAGACACTGCATCTCTCAATACCTAACCATTTGTGCTTCCCAGGAGGAATCACAAGATCCCTGAAGGCAGCAGGACAGGTAGACAAGGTGGTTAAGAAGACATTTGGATATGTGCCTTTATTAACCGATGCACAGAATATAAGAGCAGGGAGGTTATGATGGAGTTGTATAAGATGCTGGTTAGGTCGCAGCTAGAGTACTGTGTGCAGTTCTGGCCAGCACACTACAGGAGGGATGTGATTGCACTAGAGAGGGTGCTGAGGAAGTTCACCAGGACGTTGCCTGAGCTGGAATGTTTCCGCTATGAAGAGAGGCTGGTTAGGTTGGGGTTATTTTCCTTGGAACAGAGAAGGCTGAGGGGGGACCTGATTAAGGTGCACAAAATGTAGGAAAAACTTTTCTCCTTAGTGGAGGGTTCAATAACCAGGAGACATAGATTTAATGTTAAGGGGCAAGAGTTTTAGAGGGGATTTGAGAAGAAATGTTTTCACCGAGAGGGTGATGGGAATCTGTAACTCACTGCCTGAAAGGGTGGTTGAAGCAGGAACACTGAACATTTAGCAAGCATTTAGATTAGCACTTGGAATGCCATCGCATACAAGACTACGGAAATACCAACGCATAAAAGGCTACGGACCAATTGCTGGGGAATGGGATTAGAATAAATAGGTGCTTGATGACCAGTGCAGACACGGTGGGTCGGTGGGCCTCCTTTTATGCTGTGAAACTCGATGACTATAGCAATCTGGAGTGAAACCTCTGGGAAATTATTTTCCTTGTTCAGGGACACAGGAAAATTATATAACTTCTATTGTCACTCCACCTGAGATCATATACAGATTACTAGGGCAGGAATTTTGAACCCGAGACCTTTCTGGTTTGTATAACTCAATTTCATAAGAGACAATCTGTGTACCAACTGAACTAGAGGCCAGATGGATTCTTTATCCCAAATAATTTGTAGAAGTAAATATATTTGCATATATGGGCAGGTAACAAACTATTTTTAATTCTCAGTATATAGGTAGTTAATATTGTTGATGATTTTGATGTAAAGACATGCATATTTGCATGAATTCTTGTTGGCCTGGACAAATTCATGATTCTTTTATTTGGACTGTGTAGAAATGGAACTGAAGAATTGGCTCAGATGGCACAACGATTCATGTACTTAGAGAAAATTTAGCCATGTTTAATACAGGCAGACCACTGCTAAAACTGCGAATGGAGCAGGTTTAGGGCTCCTATTGTTCCTTCCAGATTCTAAATTGACCATCTTGTGCTTCCAGAAAAGTAATGTCGGGATGATTAACTGTGTGAGACATATGAAGCAGTTTTTTAAAGTTCTTGTTGCCTTCCATCTATATAAGATTGTGGGCATGAAGAAAATCCATTGACAATGGGATAGTTTCATATGGTGCATTTTTGGTGAAGAGACCAATCCATGAGATGCAGGTTTGACGACAAATGACACATATGCTTATTAGGTTGTGTTGTGTGTTGCGGTTTTTGGCATTGGCACCTGTTGTCAAACTGCTGTAGCAACTGTGGCGATATGCATCACTGTAAATACACAAGGGGTTAATACAAATACACTAAGACTAAATAAACACTAGAGGGAGCACCAGAGACATCATGACACACAGACATTCAACCAATAGGTCAGTAAGATAGGACACGACAAATGGGCAGTCAAGACACACCCAGAGGTGACACTACCACAAGGGGATCAGGAAGCATCACACCCACGGCATGGATTAGAGTAGACTGCTTAGTTAGATTGAGTTACTATAGTAAGATCAGCAGGAGAGTCAAACCCAAGTTAGGAGAATTGTTAACTGTTCAATAAATGTGTTAAATCTATCTCCAAGTCTGAACCTTCCTTTGTCAGAGTATACATCAAGGAAGCAGCTTATGCTACATGAAGAAGCATAACACAACAGCAACTGCTTGTCATAAAATCAGTGTTTGGGCCTTCATGCCATGTTTGCAAACATGCTTGAAGCAGAGGTGTAGGCATCCTACTGTTCTTCTAGCTCCAGCTACCTCGTCATGCAGGATATCCTTGGGAATGTGTCCATCTTCCATCCTGCTGATGTGCCTGAACCAGAAAAGTTGGGCGAGATTCTCCACTCCCGCGCCGGTTGGGAGAATCGCCTGGGCCGCCAAAGTTTCCCGGGACGCCGGTCCGACGACCTCCCGCAAATCTCCCAAGCGGCTGGAACGGCCCCGCCGCAGGCCGGAGAATCGCCGGAGACACCCAAAATGGCGATTCTCCGGCACCCCCGCTATTCTCAGGCCCGGATGGTCCGAGCGGCCAGGCCAAAACGGTGGGTTCCCCCTGGCGCCGTCCACACCTGGTCACTGCCGTTGGGAACAGCGCGGGAACGCTGGGGGGGCGGCCTGCGAGGAGGGGGGGATCCTGCACCGGGGGGTACCTCAAATGTGTCATGGCCCGCGATTGGTGCCCACCGATCATCGGGCCGTCCTCTCTGAAGGAGGACCTCCTCCCTTCCGCGGCCCCGCAAGATCCGTCCTCCGAGAGGACGGCAACCACACATGCGCGGGTTGGCGCCGGCCAACCCGCGCATGAGCGGGTGACGCCAGTTATGCGGCGCCGGCCGCGTCATCTATGCGGCACCGCCTTTACGCGGCGACAAGGCCTGGCGCGTGTAGATGACGCGGCCCCGATCCTAGCCCATTGTCGGGGCCTGAATCGGTCGGGATCGGGGCCGTTTTGCGCCGTCGTGAACCTCGACGGCGTTCACGACGGCGCGGCCACTTCGGCGTTGTCTTTGAGAGGACTACTGCATTTCTGTGATTTTCTTTCTTCCATGAGAAGTCAAGAATGTGCTGCAGACATTGAATGTGAAAATTGTTGAGCTTCCTTCCTCGATAGCTGTAAGTTATCCATGCTTCACAGCCATACAATGAGGTGCTGAGAACACAGGCCTCATAAGCCAGTTCCTAAGAGTGTCTTGTTTTTCTGTGTCTGTTTCATGAACTGGCCAAAGGGAGTAGCAGTTTTCCATATGTGTGTATCGAGTTCTGCACAATTGTCTGTCTACGTGGACCCAGGGAGCAGAATTTGAGTCTGATCGGGGGCAGAGATGTGACACCCTGTCACATAACTATGGTTTTCTTGACTGTTGTAGGAAGGAAACCATGTTACAAGCAGAGGCAATACAATCTATATGTCTTTGCAGGTAAGGTTTCATGTGAGTGACTAGTGCAGCATCATCACAGAGGAGTTCTGTGATCAAGTTGTGCTGTATTTTTGTCTTTGCTTTCAGTCTGGACAGGTGATGTAGCTTGTTGTACATTGTGCCATAGTTTGGTCAGTCCTATTCAGGCATTGGAGGTGGTTCAGAGGAGATTTACTAGATTGATACCTGGAATGAGTGGGTTGTCTTAGGAGGATAGACTAAAATGCTGGGCTTATTTACACTGGAGTTTAGAAGTGTGAGGGATGATTTGATTGAAGTTTATAAGATCTTAAATGGTCTTGAAAAGGTGGGTATGGAAAGGATGCTTCCTCTTGTGGATGAGTCCAGAACTAGAGGGCCATGTTTTAAAATTAGCCTTTCTAGGACAGAGATGAGGAAACATTTTTTCTCTGAGGCTTATGCAACATTGAAACTCTGCCTCAGAAGGCGGTGGAAATGGAGTCACTGAATATTTTTAAGACAGAGATAGATTCTTGTTGGGCACGGGAATCAAGGTTATTGGGGGGGAATGTGGAACTCAACACAAACATATCAGCCATGATCTTATTAAATGGCAGACCAGGCAAAAAGGGCCAAATGGACGACTTCTCCTATTTTGTATGTTTGTATTAGTAGTCATGAGTAGTTCAATAGTTAGCATGTATTCACTTTTACAAACTATATAACAGGTACAGTAAAGGCCCCAGCTGGGAACTGTCTCATCTACATGGCTCTGTCCAACACAACAGTGACATCTAGGTGTGGGTCACGTCTTCTTTCACATCACTATGTAGATGGTATTGTACTCAGCCCCATTTTAATCCTTTATGTGCCAGACCTTATACTACATGTTCCCAAAGTCTTTATCCAATGCACATACAAATTATCCCAATTTAACCCACATATTTACATAATGACTAATCCCCGCCCCCCCAACCCAGCAAGTCTCTGAGTTCATATGTTCAGGCTTTCTAGGGGCCTCATTACCCTTCCATATATGGTTCTCACTCGTGTTGGAGGAGCGGTATGTTCTGTCACTGCAGGTAAACTTTGATAAATTGAAGGTTGTTCTGGTATCTGGGTGTCTTTTCGTCCTCTTTTTCCATTCTTTGGAATTAAATCGCTCTTTGTCGATTTCCCCAATTGTAGTGATAGATGGGGGTTAGTTTATCGCACTCTTTACAGAGCGAATGAACTCTTGGCTCGTCTTTTTTTTCTCTTCCGTCATGCAGATCACGCTGAGATAATAGATTTGAATTTGGGTTTATTGCCATGTGTACCGAGGTACAGTGAAAAGTATTGTTATGCGTGCAGTCCAGGCAGAGCATTCCACACATGGGGAAAAAAAGATAGGACATAAGATAGATACACAATGTAAATACATAGACATAGACATCAAGTGAAGCATACGGAGTGTAGTACTACTCAGTAGAGAAGATGCGCGGAGAGATCGGTACAATCCATAAGAGAGTCATTCATGTGTCTGGTAACCAGCGTGGTGGCACAGTGGTTAGCATTGCTGCCTCACGACGCTAAGGTCCCAGGTTCGATTCCGGCTCTGGGTCACTGTCCGTGTGGAGTTTGCACATTCTCCCCGTGTTTGCGTGGGTTTCGCCCCCACAACCCAAAGATGTACAGGGTAGGTGGATTGGCCATGCTAAATTGCCCCTTAATTGGAAAAAATGATTGGGTACTCTAAATCTATTAAAAGAATGTGTCTGGTAACCGTGGGGAGGAAGCTGTTTTTGAATCTGTTCGTGCGTGTTCTCAGACTTTTGTATCTCCTGAAAGAGGTTGGAAGAGGGAATAACCCGGGTGGGAGGGATCTTTGATTATGCTGCCCGCTTTCCCAAGGCAGCGGGAGGTGTAGACAGAGTCAATGGATAGGAGGCGGGTTCGCGTGATTGATTGGGCTGTATTCACGTCTTGGGCTGAGCAGTTGCCATACCAGGCTGTGATGCAGGCAGGTAGGATGCTTTCTATGTTGCATCTGTAAAAACTGGTAAGAGTCATTGTGGACATGTCAAATTTCCATAGTTTCCTGAGAAAGTATAGGTGCTGTTGTGCTTTCTTGGTCGTAGCGTCGACATGGGTGGGCCAAGACAGATTGTTGATGTTTACACCTAGGAATTTGAAGCTGTCAACCATCTCTATCTCTGCACCATTGATGCAGACAGGGGTGTGTAGGATACTTGCTTCCTGAAGTCAGTGACCAGCTCCTTCATTTTGCTGATGTTGAGGGAGAGATTGTTGTTACACCATGCCACTAGGTTCTCTCTCCCTCCTGTACTCTGACTCATCGTTGTTCGAGATCCACCCCACTATGGTCATGTCATCAGCAAACCTACAGATGGAGTTGGAGCCAAATTTTGCCATGCAGTTGTGTTGTACAGTGAGTATAGTAGGGGCTAAGTACGCAGCACTGTGGGACCCCGGTATTGAGGACGATCATGGAGAAGATGACTCTTTGTATTGTGATGATTACAGCAGAACTGGAGTTTTAAGGATTTTCTCATTGCTGGTAGCTCTCTTGACTGTCGTCTACTTAAGCTATTGTGGTAACCACCTGGACGTTGGCACCTGTAATGAAACTGGACAAACCTGCTCTGCAAAGTGAGAAGACAATTCAGAACTGAAGTCCCAGTCAAAAGAATCTTTCCTGTTGGAGTCCTCGGGATCTTGGCAGTTCTGTGACAGTGGTTATCTTGACATGATCTACTGTTTTGAGGAGATTCAGAATTACGCAGGTATCTCCGTTCAAGAGAGCAAAAGACTGGTTATGGATGACATTCATCAACTTGAAGATTTGTCTGTTGCTATACTTTAATGGTTCCAAAATCATGCCCATGACTGGAAGTCTGGTTCCTCCAGGCCCATAAAATGTGCCTGCTGTTTGTAGCCAGAGGTGTCTCAACGTCGGTTCTCCTTCTAATAGGACGGTAACACTGGCTCCCGTGTCCAATTTAAAGTTTATGAGATGGCAATTAACTGTGCCCATTCCAGATCAGCATTCCAGAATCTTTGACCTCGCTCAAGAACATGATTGTGTGTCCTCTTCGCATGCTATTTCAACCTTGTGAATTCTTTGGGATTTGCTGTGCGTTTTGATGTTTTAGCTTTGCACAATGAGCTGAAATTGCCGCATATTGATCACGCCTCTGGGGGAGCTTTGCTCAGCAGTGGTGGCAAGGTTGCTCTACTGGTCGGTTAATGTATTGCTTCCCTCACCTTCGGAGTGTCCATGGGCGGGATTCTCTGAGCCTTCGCTCCGAAATCGCGCTCGGCGCGGGGGCGGAGAATGGGGCGTCAGACCCACGTTCGGGTCCGACGCCTTCCCACGATTCTTCGTGGTCGACGCAGTGCCAGTTGGGGGCCATTGGAAGAGCCCCCACGCGGCGATTCTCAGCCGGCAGCTGGCCGTGTTCCCGCCGGCGTGGTTCACTCATGGTTCCACCCGGCGAGAGCTCGGAGTGGTGGCTGCGGACCCAGTCCGCCGCTGCCCTGGTGGGGGGAGGGGGGGATCCGTCACTGGGGGGGGCCTCCAGGACGGCCAGGCTCGAGATCGGCAGCCACCGATCGGCAGGCACATGCGATCTGGGGGGTGCCTATATTGTTGGGGCCGGCTTTCTGTGCGGGTCCGCCATGTTGCGTGGGGCCGCTGCAGGCGCGGACCTGCGTCCGGAAGTGCAGGGCCCCGTATCGGCAGCTGGAGCTGAGTAGACTACTCCGGGGCCCTGCATCTTCCCTTCAAAACAAAGAATCACTCTGGACTTTCTAGAAAAAAGTCCAGAGTAATTCACGCCCGTTTTCTCGCGGGCGTGGGGACATAGCCCCATTTTCAGAGAATTCCGCCCCTTGTTTCTGTGCTGGACAGTGGGATTTACTTTGTACCAATGTTTGCTTTCTCCCTTCATATGGATCTGCGCTGCAAATGGATTTCAGATTTGTTGACAATCTGGATAACTTTCTCGGGGGTTAGACCTTCCTTTGCTTGAAGCGTGCCTCGGAGTGAATCATCCAACTGTCCTACAACTATTCTATCCCTGATTATCTTAGATTTCAGGTCACTGTAATCACAGCCTTCAGCCATTCTATACAGGTCATTAATGAAGGAGGTGGCAGATTCTCCTGGCTGTTGGACATGTTTATTCAATTCAATTCTTTCAAGGATTTTGTTACTTAAGTTAAAATGGCATTGAATGATTTTAAAATTCATCAAACCTTGCAGATAATTCATTAAAAAATATATTTTTTAATTCACATTTTGCACTTTATACAGTACAAAATAACAAAGAGTAAACACAGTTACATACATAAAATATAATCCCTCACAAAACCTAACTCCTCTCTTCCATTCCCCCCCCCCCCCATAACAACTTACGGTGAACAATTCCTTGAAATAAACAATAAAAGGCTGCCATCTGCGATAGAACCCCTTGATTGCTCCCCGCACATTGTACTTGACTTTCTTGAGGTATAGGAACTCCATCAGGCCTCCAGCCACACCAAAGCATTAGGTGGAGATGACGACCTCCGCTTCAGCAGTATTCGCCTCCGGGCAATCAGCGAGTCAAAGGCCAGGACATTGACCCCCGCGCCCGTCTGCAGTTCTGGTGAGTCTGACACCCCAATATGGCCACTAAAGGGCAGGGCTCCAGCTCAAACTTCAGAATCGCCAACATGGCGCTAAAGAAGGAGACACAGACTTCTGGTGGCGGTCATGGTGTGAGTGGCCACACACAGGGCAGCTCCTGCTTGAAGGCATAGAAAATAGTTCTTTTTACCCGGAATTGGGTGCAACTTCAACGTAAAAGTGTAACTAAAGGTCGGAGGAGACGTTCCGCCGGGGAGTGGTATGTTTGCTGGTTACCAAACTAGCAGAAGAAGATGAAGTAATTGGCCAAGGAATTGGAGGAGACCTGTGGTGCAGCAGTCAGTGGAAGGATGGCAGTGGGGGAAGGGCTAGTGCAAGTAGCAAAGCCCCAGATGGAACAGTTGCTGGCCTTCGTCAAGGAAGAGTTCCGCCAGCAGAGGAAGGAGATGCAGCAGGATCACTCGAAGGATATTGAATGGGCTGTGGCACCCCTGAAGGGCTCGATGGAGAGGGTGGAGAAATGCGTGGGGGCACAGGCGTCGCTCATCCGAGAGATTGAGAGGGTAATGATGGAGCACAGCGATCGGGTGGTGGGGGCAGAGGTGGGGCTCTGAGCGGCCCTTTGCAAGATGTTGAGGAGCAGGAAAATTGAGAAGCAGGTCTGCCTGAGGAAGTGAAGGTGCGAGTGCAACGAGGTACGTTTCGAGGATGCTGGCAGGGTTGGTGGCCGAGGGATTGCTGGATAAGGCCCCTGAGGTGGACAGAGCGCACAGGTCTCTGAGGTTGAAGCCTAGAGTGGGGGGGGGGGGGGGGGGAGGCGTCCTCGGCGGTGATCGTGAGGCTCCCCAAGTTTATGGAGAAGGAGAAGATTCTGCAGTTGGCCAGGGAGAAGCACAACTGTGAATGGGGGGGGGGACAGGATCCGAATATACCAGGACATTGGAGCTGAGCTGGCAAAATGGCATGCTGGGTTCAGCAGGGCCAAGGTGGTGCTGTATCGACAACGGATCAGGTTTGAGGTGCTCAACCCGCCAAAGCCTTGGGTGATGTATGAAGGCTGGGAGTACGATTTTGAGACCACAGAAGCAGCCAATGACTTTATTAAGGAACATAAACTGGGGGGGAATTGAACTGAACAATTTTGGGAGACTGAGATGCTGGCACTTTGAAGTAATTGGGAATACGGGTAGAGTGGGGGTTGGAGTGGGAGTGGGGGTGGGGGTTCTCCGAGGTGGAGGTTTTTTTTTCTACTTTTTACTATTGGGTTGACAAAGTGTAGCAGGGGTGAAAAGTTTGAAAGGGGATGGCCCATCCCTTCTGCTGCCTGGGCTGTGGCATCTAATCTTGCAGGCTTGAATAGATAGTTAACACAGATGGGAGCCAGCTTCGACACTGACCCCAACTTAAAATGTTTTCGAAATTGTCTCCATATCTTCAAAGTGGAAATAACCACTGGACATGACGAATACGTTGTCGGTGAGAACGGGAGCAAGGTTGTTATTAATGCCCCAGACCAGACTCCCCACATGACTTTGATTTGATCTGCACCCGCGGAGCCCTCGGGATCACTACATCAACCCAACACCTTCTCTGCATTGGCTGCCCAATAATAAAATATCAGGTTCAGCAACGGCAGGCCCCTGGACTGTCTATTCCTTTGAAGGAATGCCCTACGGATCCTCGCGGTCTTACCCGCCCACGTAAATGGTGAGGTCAACTTCTTGACCCAAAAAAAGATTTAGGAAGGAAAACCGGCAGATACTGGGACAAAAATCGTACCAAAGTGTTCTCTTGATCAACCGGACATTGCCAGCCAAGGACAGGGGAAGGTTATCCCACCTTTCCAGGTCGGTCTTGCCTCTACCTACCAGACTAGTATAATTCAGTCTGCAAAGTTGGGCCAAATCCCGAGCCCCAGATATCTAGGCTGGAACCAGCCCTGCAAAATGGTAGCACCCCTAGATTGGCTCCCCTCCGGGGGATTCACCAGAAAACATTCACACTTTTCCAAGTTTAGCTTATATACTGAAAAGGAACCAAAGCACCTCAAGTTCCCATATATCACCCCTGGTGGGGACCGGGTCTGTCACGTTAAGTAAAAGGTCATCAGCATACTGGGTCACCCTATTCTTCACCTATCATCGCACATTGGACAACAATTGCTGGCCTTTGTCAAATCACGTCTGATCTTCTCCAATCACCTGAGAAAGGCATGGTTGCAGATAATTCATTGATCCTTTGTCTAGCTATTGTTGTCTATCAGGCCTGCCGATTAAAGCAGTGTGTTAACTTGTTCAGCTTCTGTCCTTTTATCCTGACCTGAAGTAGTTGTTTATCTGAACAATCTCTAGAACATAGAACATTACAGCGCAGTACAGGCCCTTCGGCCCTCGATGTTGCGCCGACCTGTGAAACCACTCTAAAGCCCATCTACACTATTCCCTTATCGTCCATATGTCTATCCAATGACCATTTAAATGCCCTTAGTGTTGGCTTGTCCACTACTGTTGCAGGCAGGGCATTCCACGCCCTTACTACTCTTTCAGTAAAGAACCTACCTCTGACATCTGTCCTGTATCTATCTCCCCTCAATTTAAAGCTATATCCCTTCGTGCTAGACATCACCATCCGAGGAAAAAGGCTCTCACTGTCCACCCTATCCAATCCTCTGATCATCTTGTATGCCTCAATTAAGTCACCTCTTAACCTTCTCTCTAACGAAAACAGCCTCCAGTCCCTCAGCCTTTCCTCATAAGATCTTCCCTCCATACCAGGCAACATTCTGGTAAATCTCCTCTGTACCCTTTCCAATGCTTCCACATCCTTCCTATAATGCGGCCGCACAGAGTTTTGTACAGCTGCAACATGACCTCATGGCACCGAAACTCAATCCCTCTACCAATAAAAGCTAACACACCGTACGTCTTCTTAACAACCCTCTCAACCTGGGTGGCAACTTTCAGGGATCTATGTACATGGACACCGAGAACTCTCTGCGCATCCACACTGCCAAGAATCTTACCATTAGCCCAGCACTCTGTCTTCCTGTTATTCCTTCCAAAATGAATCACCTCACACTTTTCTGCATTAAACTCCATTTGCCACCTCTCAGCCCAGCGCTGCAGCTTATCTATGTCCCTCTGTAACTTGTAACATCCTTCTGCACTGTCCACAACTCCACCGACTTTAGTGTCATCTACGAATTTACTCACCCATCTTTCTACGCCCTCCTCCAGGTCATTTATAAAAATGATAAACAGCAGTGGCCCCAAAGCAGATCCTTGTGGTACACCACTAGTAACTGGACTCCAGTCTGAACATTTCCCATCAACCACCACCCTTTGTCTTCTTCCAGCTAGCCAATTTCTGATCCAAACTGCTAAATACGCCTGAATCCCATGCCTCCGTTTTTTCTGCAGTAGCCTACCGTGGGGAACCTCATCAAACGCTTTAATGAAATCCATATACACCACATCAACTGCTTTACCCTCATCCACCTGTTTGGTCACCTTCTCAAAGAACTCAATAAGGTTTGTGAGGCACGACCTACCCTTCACAAAACCGTGTTGACTATCTCTAATCAAATTATTCCTTTCCAGATGATTGTACATCCTATCTCTTATAAAACTTTCCAAGACTTTGCCCACAACAGAAGTAAGGCTCACTGGTCTATAGTTACCGGGGTTGTCTCTACTCCCCGTCTTGAACAAGGGGACAACATTTGCTATCCTCCAGTCACCTGGCACTATTTCTGTAGACAAAGATGACTTCAAGATCAAAGCCAAAGGTTCAGCAATCTCCTCCCTAGCTTCCCAGAGAATCGTAGGATAAATCCCATCCGGCCAGGGGACTTATCTATTTTCACACTTTCCAGAATTGCTAACACCTCCTCCTTATGAACTTCAAGCCCTTCTAGTCTAGTAGCCTGAATCTCAGTATTCGCCTCGACAACATTGTCTTTTTCCTGTGTGAATACTGACGAAAAATATTAATTTAGCACCTCTCCTATCTCCTTGGACTCCACGCACAGCTTCCCACTACTGTCCTTGACTGGCCCTACTCTTACCCTAGTCATTCTTTTATTCCTGACATATCTATAGAAAGCTTTAGGGTTATCCTTGATCCTACCTGCCACAGACTTCTCATGTCCCCTTCTGGCTCTTCTTAGCTCTCTCTTTAGGTCCTTCCTCGCTAACTTGTAACTCTCGAGCGCCCTTACTGAACCTTCATGTCTCATCTTTACATAAGCCTCCTTCTTCCTCTTGACAAGTGTTTCGACTGCTTTAGTAAACCACGGTTCCCTCGTTCGACCACTTCCTCCCTGCCTGACAGGTATGTACTGATCATGGACACGCAGTAGCTGTTCCATGAACAAGCTCCACATTTCCATTGTGCCCATCCCCTGCAGTTTTCCCCTCCATCCGATGCATCCTAAGTCTTGCCTCATCGCATCATAATTGTCTTTCTCCCAGATAAAACTCTTGCCCTGCGGTATATACCTATCCCTTTCCATCACTAAAGTAAACGTAATCGAATTGTGGTCACTATCATCAAGTGCTCACCTACCTTCAAATCTAACACCTGTCCTGGCCTATCTACATACTGCGTCAGGAAACCCTCCTGCACACATTGGACAAAAACGGACCCATCTACAGTACTTGAACTATAGCATTTCCAGTCAATATTTGGAAAGTTAAAGTCCCCCATAACAACTACCTTGTTGCTTTCGCTCCTATCCAGAATCATCTTTGCAATCCTTTCCTCTACAACTCTGGAACTTTTCGGAGGCCTATAGAAAACCCCTAACAGGGTGACCTCTCCTTTCCTGTTTCTAACCTCAGCCCATACTACCTCAGTAGACGAGTCCTCATCAAACGTCCTTTCTGCCACCGTAATACTGTCCTTGACTAACAATGCCACCCCTCCCCCTCTTTTACCACCTTCCCTGAGCTTACTGAAATATCTAAACCCCGGCATCTGCAACAACCATTCCTGTCCCTGCTCTATCCATGTCTCCGAAATGGCCACAACATCGAAGTCCCAGGTACCAACCCATGCCGCAACCCACCTTATTCCGGATGCTCCTGGCATTGAGGAAGACACACTTTAAACCACCTTCCTGCCTGCCGGTACACTCCTGCAACTTTGAAACCTTACTCATGACCTCACTACTCTCAACCTCCTGTATACTGGAGCTACCATTCAGGTTCCCAATCCCCTGCTAAACTAGTTTAAACTCTCCCGAAAAGCATTCACAAATTCCCCCCCAGGATCTTGGTACCCCTCTGGTCCAGGTGTAGACCATCCCGTTTGTAGAGGTCCCACCGACCCCAGAATGAGCCCCAATTATCCAGAAATCTGAAACCCTCCCTCCTGCACCATCCCTGTAGCTACGTGTCCAACTCCTCTCTCTCCCTATTCCTCATCTCGCTAGCACGTGGCATGGGTAACAACCCAGAGATAATAACTCTGTTTGGGCTAGATCTAAGTTTCCTCCCTAGCTCCTTGAATTCCTGCCTTACATCCCTATCCCATTTCCTACCTATGTCGTTGGTACCTATGTGGACCACGACTTGGGGCTGCTACCCCTCCCCCTTAAGGTTCCCGAAAACATGATCCGAGACATCACGGACCCTGGCACCTGGGAGGCAACACACCAACCGCGAGTCTCTCTCATTCCCACAGAATCTCCTATCTATCCCCCTAACTATGGAGTCTCCAATGACTAATGCTCTACTCCTTTCCCCCTTCCCTTCTGAGTAACAGGGACAGACTCCTTGCCAGAGACCTGTACCCCATGGCTTACCCCTGGTAAGTCGTCCCCCCAACAGTATCCAAAGCGGTATACTTGTTACTAAGGGGAACGACCACAGTGAATCCCTGTACTGACTGCTTCCTCCTAGCCCCTCTCACAGTCACCCATCTATCTTTATTCTTTGGAGTAACTACATGCCAGAAGCTTCTATCTATAACCACCTCTGCCTCCCGAATGATCCGAAGTTCATCCAGCTCCAGTTCCCTAACGCGGTTTCTGAGGAGCTGGAGATGGGTGCACTTCCCACCGATGAAATCAGCAGGGACACTGACGGCGTCCCTCACCTCAAACATTCTGCAGGAAGAACATTACACTACCTTCCCTGCCATCCCCTCTAGATAAAAACAGAAAAAGAAAGAAAGAGCTTCCCTGTTATTCACTCTACCCCTTAGGTGGAAGGGTGGGGGTCACTACAAGTGTAGTGTCTAGGGTTTAGAAACTGCCCAACTTAAATACAGGTAAAAACACTTAACCAGCAACCACTGTGCCCCACACGAAAACAGCAATCAGCTGTTAAGTGTCACTTGACAACAGCTCCTCCACAAACCACCTTCAAGTTACGGTGACCACAATGCACGTATGCAAATTTTTCCCGCAACAGCCAATCAGCAGCTCAGCTCCACTGCCCTCTACTAGATGCTTGCCTTCACTTGAACAGCTCTAGCAGCTCCCTTTCCATGAAGGCCTGCCCTGCCCTGTCTCCTTAATAGGAATTCAATCTTCAGACATGCTTGTCCTCCTGCAGCTCTTTCCTGCTGCCTGCTATTATGTGTTACCTTCTCCTGCAAGAAAGTGTGTCAATGAATGTCCTCCAATATGTTTGGGTGATGTGGTTGTCATGGCTGACTAATTGCCAATTTGAGTGAGCTGTCACTTGTGGGTGCAGGGTTTGCAATTGTCCTCCCTGTATGAGGGTGAGGTAAAATATCTGAATTGAAGGGTTGAATACTGATTGATATATATTACTGGTAGCTGTATGATGGGGGTGGAGTGGATGAGCCTCCTGATGCATTTGGTAAGATATGCTATTTGGAGAATAATTTGTCTTGACAGCTGGTGTGAACCTGTTAAACATCTTCCTGCACGGCATTCATGTTGGAAAAGCATTTCTGGCATTAACCTCTACTGCTCTTTGTTTTCACTGATTCTTGAGCATATGTCTGGAGAGCCTTTGCCCACCCTTTGCAACTGAAGGACATCCCTCCCTCTTCCACCAAGGCATCCAGTGCAGTGTCTGCAATCCTTGATGCTCACTATGTAATGGGTTCACCCATCTTTTGAATGGGTACAATTCAGGTACAATTTTCAAATGACTTTCACCATTTCCTGCAGCTACAGATCAGTGTTTGGACCTTCATACAGCTGCAACCTGTATGAAAACTTACCCGTTGGAAAGGCATTGCTGCTTCCAGGTGGGACTCAGTTTTGCAGGATATTCAACATTATTGATGGACCTAGATGAAAGTACAGAGGTGTGTTCCAAATTAGAATCATAAAACTCTTACAGTGCAGAAGGAGGCCAATCAGCTCATCGTGCTACACCGAATCTCTGAAAGAGCACTCTACCTAGGCCCACTCCCCCGTTCTATCTGCATCACCGTAATTAGGATCCAACTGTAGGCATTGGTATTATACTGTTCATGTTAGATGTTGCAGTTCCCTGCTATTTCATTTGCAGTAGGTTCAATGGTAAGGGGCTTCAATAATACAAATGGATGGTAGGGGAGCGCACTTCCTCTGTAAAAGGGCAAGGGGTGGCTCTCTACTGATTCCTGAAACCATGAAAGGGCCCGTCTGTCGATTAGGTTTCTGTATTTTCCAAAATTGATGAGAAATTTGAGGGCTTGTTGAGGCATTATGAATTTTATGAAGAACCATTTGAAATTCCGAGATACTCTGCTATTGAGACTGCCCGGTTGCTATTATTGTAATCAATCCAGATTAATGTAAGCAGTTTAGACAAATTAAATTCCTTTGCTAGTAGTTCATAGGAGCGAGGAGGACATTTGCCACAGAATCCAAGAGTCGAGAGAGTAAAGAAAGGGGAAGAGAAAGAGACACTAAGAGATACGGATGATGTCAGTGCAAGGTAAAGGGGGTGGTAAAGGGAAAGTAAGAGACCAAGAGAGAAGCAGCATTAAGAGATCGAAAGAAAATCTAAAATCTGCACCTGTAGACAGTCATTAGCCAGTCAGTTTGTCAGACCATGATTGATCAGTGATTGTGCACAATGCACCTCCTCAATTTTCTTCTTTCTCTTTCTTTGTGGGTCTTCATCATCTGCCTTGAGCACCGACAGAAATTTGGAGGCTTGATATGGCATTCTGAACCAGAAACACCTTGGCAAAACATAGAATCTATAGAATCCCTACAGTACAGAAGGAGGCCATTCGCCACATCAAGTCTGCATCGACGCACTGAAAGAGCAGCCTACCTAGGCCCACTCTCCGTCCTATCCCCATAACCCAGTGCATTGATCATGGCCAGTCATCTTGTAATAGCCTGCACAGGGCCTACGCGATGGGAAATGATTATCTTCCCCGTGGTCCTTGCGGAGTACGAGCTCCCCTGCTATAGTGTGTAAAGAAAACTACCTTTCTTTATTTTACTCAGTGTGGACTCCCTGTGTCCTTAATAAACACCTAACCTGCAGATCTTTGGTCTGTGAGAGGAAACAGAGTACCTGAATGTCTTGTTCAAGTCAGCTTTCAGGGTATCTTTGATATATTTCTCCTGGCCACCCTATGATCTTTGACTAATCATGAGCTGAGAAGTGAAGAACACATTTCGGAAGGTGAGTGTTTGGCATTCTGATACAGTGGACTGTCCAGTGTAGTCTTCACGCGAGAATGGTCACTTCTATGCTCACAATGCCTGCTTCTTGGAGGATGCTCATGGTCGTATGGATCCATCCAGGTGACTGTCTCTAGCTTTCTTAGCTGTCGGTGATATGTCAACCAGGTTTCACTGTCTTAGAAGATTGTCAGAAGGAGCATTGCAGACTTCAAACCTTTTGCGTTAATCCACCTAGCCTGCACATTTTCGGACTGTGGGAGGAAACCGGAGCACCCGAAGGAAGTCCAGACAGTAACAGGGAGAATGTAGGAAATCTGCATAGTTACCCAAGGTTGGAATCAAACCTGGGTCCCTGGTGCTGTGAGGCAGCAGTGCTAACCACTGTGCTACCATGCCGCCCATACCGAGAAAGGAAGTTGTTGACTACCTCCAGGTGGTGACCACCAGCTGTGATGCAGGGGGATTTGGTGCAAGCTTCGGTTTGGGCTGGAGAAGGATCTTTGTCTTATTGGCATTCAGATGCAGCCCTAAGACTCAAAACATTTCTTCAAACAGATCAAGGATGACTTGAGGTCATCTTCTGTGTACATCAGAATAACACCGTCACCCACATACCAGAGGTCTGTTATGGTGGCTAGTTGATTATGTTGTTAAAGATACACAGGTGATGGCATTGTTTGATAAAGGACTGAGAGCACATATAAAGGGGTCAGTAATTTAATTAGTAAAGTTTCCTTTTGGCATTTTACTTGAGTTACAGTGCCCCAGGAGGTGCTTTCAGGCCTGTAATTTTTGTTTAATTTATTGATTATTGTTTAATTAAAAAGAACATGAAGCGAGTCAGTTTTGGGGCCAAGGAGAGTCTGCGTTCCACGTTTATATAGATTTCAGCCCCTTTTTAATTGATTGAAAGGACTGCACCTCACCTTCTGGTTGTACTTCAGCCCTGTGTCCTTGACCATCGGTTACCAAGTGCAGAGGATGGTGGGGGGGAGGGGGGGGGTGGTGTTGAGGAGAGGGAGATCTCCTTCTAAACCTGCTCCCGGGCCTGGCCAAGTTGGCTATTAAGAGGTCCAGGCAATAGATCACAGAATCATAGAATCTCTACAATGGAGAAGGGTGCCATTCAACACAAATCACAACTCCTCAGATAATGAAGCAGTCCATGTCCAAATGCAGCAAGACCTGGACAATATCCAGGCTTGTGCTACAAGTGGCAAGTTACATTTGCGCCACACAAGTGCCAAGTAATGACCATCTCCTACAAGAGAGGATCTAACCACCGTCCCTTGACATTCAATGGCCTTACCATTGCTGAAACCCCCACAATCAACATCCTGGGGGTTACCATTGGTCAGAAACTGAACTGGACTAGCCATATTAATACTGTGAAAATGAAAATGAAAATCGCTTACTGTCACAAGTAGGCTTCAAATGAAGTTACTGTGAAAAGCCCCTAGCCGCCACATTCCAGAGCCTATTCGGGGAGGCTGGTACGGGAATTGAACCGTGCTGCTGGCCTGCCTTGGTCTGCTTTCAAAGCCATCGAATTAGCCCTGTGCTAAACCAGCCCCTATAAGGTGGCTACCAGGACAAGTCAAAGGCTAAGAATCCTACTGCGAGTAACTCACCTCCTGACCCCCAAAACCTGTCCACTACAAGGCACAAGTCAGAAGTGTAATGATACTCTCCACTTGCCTGGATGAGTGCAGCTCCAACAACTCTCAAGAAGCTCTAAATCATTCAGGACAAAGCAGCCCGCTTGTTTGCTCCCCTTCTGCAAACATTCAAACCCACCACCACCGACAAACACTGGTAGCCATTGTACCATCGACAAGATACACTGCAGTAACTCACAAAGGTCCCTTAGACAGCACCTTCCAAACCCATGACCACTACCATCTAGAAGGACACGGTCAGCAGATACATTGGAACACCACCACCTGGAGGCTGCCCTCCAAGTCACTCACCACCCTGACTTGGAAATATATCGCCGTTCCTTAATTGTCACTGAGGCAACATTCTGGAACTCCCTCTCTAACAGCACAGTGGGTGTATCTACACATCAAGGACTGCAGCGGTTCAAGAAGCAACTCCCCACCACCTTCTGAAGGGCAACTAGGGATGGGCAATAAATGCTGGCATAACCAACCCGCACATCCCGTAAATGAATTTAAAACCATTTGGATATTGAGTCTGCACCGACCCGTTGAAAGAGCACCCTATGTATTTTATTATATTTTTAAAATTTAAATTTAGAGTACCCAATTCATTTTTACAATTAAAGGGCAATTTAGACTAGCCAATCCACCTACCCTGTACATCTTTGGGTTGTGGGGATGAAACCCACGTAAACACGGGGAGAATGTGCAAACTCCACATGGACAGTGATCCAGAGCTGGGATCGAACCTGGGACCTCGGTGCCGTGAGGCAGCAATGCTAATCACTGCGCCACCGTGCTGCCCTAGCCACACCCTATCTATGCCCAGTCCCCAACTCTATCCCCAATGGTCGAAGGGGTCATCCGATCCGATTGTCTGCCCCTTTGCTGTAGATACATTCGGGTGACGTCGGGGAGGGAGCATGCAGTGTCCACTGGCATACTTTAGGCCTTCCATGACCAGTGGACATGGCGGGGCTGGGGTGCATTATCATCCTTAGGAATAACATTTTGGTTTCATTACTTAGGTTTTCTATTGATCTGTTTTACCCACTAGGGACTGTGATCCCCTATCATTTTTGTTTGATTTATTGATGTTTTTTTTCTAATCAAAAGAGTATAAAGAGAGTCAGTTCTGCGGCCAAGGGGGATTTGTGGCACAGTGGTTAGCACTGCTGCCTCACAGCACCAGGGACCCGGGTTCAATTCTGACCTCGGGCGACTGTCTGTGTGGAGTTCGCACATTCTTCCTGTGTCTGCGTGGGTTTTCTCCGGGTGCTCCGGTTTCCTCCCACAGTCCAAAGATGTGTAAATTGGGTGGATTGGGTATGTTAAATTGTCCTTTGGTGAGGTTACAGGGATAAGAAGTGGGATTGGCTTAGGTTAGGGTGCTCTTTCAGAGGTCAGACTCGATGGGCTGAATGGCAGCACTGTAGAGATTACATGGGTTGCAGAGGATTAAGCCTCATTTTAGTTATTTGATGGGATGCTCCTCAATTTTTGGTTGCACTTCAGCACCAAGCTCCTAAACTTCGGTCAACTGGTGTGAAGTGTGGAGGGCGGGTTGGCTGGGAGGGAGGAGGAACTTCTTGTAAGCGTGCTCCTGGGCCTGACCAAGTAGGTCATTAGCAGGCCTAGGTAGTGGCCGATTGATGGGTTTTCCAGCCCGATTGTCTGCACCTTTACCACGGCTAAACTTGCGACCAGGTGGCCGGGAAAGGGAGTTCACGGTGTACACCGGCACATTTTAGGCATTCAGCGACCAGTGGGTGCCGCATGGGCTTGGGTGCATCACCACGCCGGTAATGACATTTAATTGGTTAAATTTCCTTTTGACATTTTGCTTTAATCATAGTACCCACCAGGGGCTGTCATCCATCTCATTTTGTTCAATTTATTGATTTTGGTGTATATTATTAAAACAGTTTTGTGACCAAGGGTATCTGTGTTCCATGTGCAAGTAGATAGCACTTTTTCATTATTTGAAGGAGCTGCTCCTCAATTTTTGGTTGCACGCCAGTCTCATGCTCCGAATCTACTGTTACTTGTTGTGGGCAGGGTGGTAGGAGGACCTCCTCATAATCCTGCTCGTGGACCTTGCCTAGGTGATCATCAACAGGTTCAGGCAACGGGTGGCTGAGGGGTAATCTGATGCAAATGTCTGCCCCTATACAAAGAGGGCAATGCCTGCCCCGAGGAATTATTACAGGTCCCAGAAGAGGAATATCTTGTGATGTATCACTTTGGTGCAGTTGGAACATCAAAAATAGACTACCTTTTTTTGGTGTTTGCACCCTGTCTTCCTGCGGCTTCAATGCAGCAAAAACCATGCTTAGGCCACCGTCTGGTGTGGGCAGAATTCATTCCGTTTTGTGCTCAGTTAGGATCTGCTTACTGCCACTTTAACAACCTCCTTATGCTGCTGACCCATGACGGATGTCTTGTCTCGAATCCAGAGGGCATCAGAGCTCAGACCTGAGCCTCTCCGGATTTGTTGAGAGTGCTCACAGAGCTTTGTGAGAAGGTTTGTTGGAGGTTGGCCCAGTGGGCGCTGAGAACCTTGATGCTTTGCTCAGCTTGGCGGAGCTGACTGGCACCTTCGACAGTTTTGGTACCGTCGACAGCCTCTTGAGGGACAAGTCTCCAGAATATTCTGAGGAACTACAATGCACATGTACTGTGAGAAGGTTTAGTGACTGGAGAGAAGCCTCTCTTGTAACTCGGGGCCATCATTGTCCTGCTGCATAATCTCTGCCTAATTTAAGAGCTGGTGTCTGGCATCCCTCCTCAGCAGGAATTATAATATCTTTGCCAGGACCATGTCATCTTGCCTTGGCACTGTGATGGACTACATGATTCACCCTGACCAGTCCTATATGGTCCCAGGCTGCACCATCTACAACAACATCCATCTGTTCTAGGATTTGATCTCTTATTCCAAGAGGGCTGGTCTGTCAGCATTTTATTGTCCCTTGATCAGGAGAAGGCGTTCAACAAGTGGATCACAAATATTTCTTCAGGACACATTTTGTTGCCCGCATCTATTTCTATATGCTGCCACAGAATTTCTAATTGTGGTTAATGGTCCTTGACGGCCCCCCTTCACTTTGAGAGAGGAGTACGTCAGGACTGTCACATGTATGACCAGTTATATTCCCTTTGTATTGTGCCTTTCCAATGTTTCTTGCAGAGGCTGCCAGGGGTGGCTCTGCATAGGCTGGGCATGGTGCCACTCCACTTGCCTGAGGCTGATGATGTGCTGCTCAGGTTCATGGACCCAGCTGACCTGTGGAGGATGCGCAAGTGCCAACCAGTTTACTCCATAACATCCTCTGCCAGGATCAACTGGGGAAAATGTTCTTGACTCCTGGTCAGTCAGTGGTGGATAGACTCCCTTTTACCTGGTGCTCCACCCTTCTTCTTTATCTGGGAGTCTATCTTAGCCTCGTTGAGGGATCCTGGCTGGAAAACTGGAAAAAATTGGAGTCCGAAGTCGCTACTCACCTTGGATGCTGGACAGGACAGCTGCGAGTGATATCCTACAGAGGATACTGGACAGGACTGCTCCAAATCATATCCTGCAGAGGTCAAGTGATGGTCATAAACCAACTGGCCAACATGTTGTGGTACCAGTTGTTACTTTGTTTACTCCCTCTGAGTATGTCACAAAGATACAGAAAAAAACTAATGGACGACATCTGGGGCAAGAGGCACAGTTGCACAGTGGGTAGCACTGCTGCCTCACAGCGGTAGGCACCCGGCTTCAATTCCGACCATGGGTGATTGTGTGGAATTTGCACATTCTCCCATGTAAGCGTGGGTTTCTTCCGGATACTCTGGTTTCCTCCTGCAGTCCAAATATGTGTAAATTCAGTGGATTGGCCGTGCTAAATTGCCCCTTAGTGTCCAAAGATATGCAGGTTAGGTGGGATTACAGAGATCGGGAGGGGGAGAGTGGGTCTAGGTAGGGTGCTCTTTCAGAGGGGCGATGCAGACTTCGTGGGTGGAATGGCCTCCTCTTCACTGGAGGGATTCTGTGGCACTCTGTAGGAATGGGACTCACTGTGTCGCTGCTTAGGAACCGAGTCTCCTGCTTAGGGAGGGCAGCCAGGCACTTCGCACCCTGGTGCCGACTTTCTGCCTTCAGAGCTTGCAGCGGTACCTTCCCTTTGAGCCCCCTGCTCGATGGTGACTAATTTCTTCTGCCGGGTGAACTGACTCAATTATGTCCTACAGTTCCTGTTTCTGATCTGGAAGGCCTCTGTGCCTCCTTACAGGAGTTGCTTATCTTTCAGCACGAACTGATGAAAGTCTGGTTGCCTCATGCCAGAGTGTTCTCCTATCAGGAGTAGTGGCTATTGTCCGACAGCCGCTGCTTAGGAATTTGCACCTACACCGATATGGGATCATGTGGCTGGCGGAAGAGGGGGCTGGGGTTGCTGGGATGGCCGAGTTGCAGACTTGCTGGCTGGCAGAGGAGGTGCTGAATGTCGCCACAAGAACTTGCGTGTCTTGTTTGATGATGTCCAGCTCGTAGCCAAAATCGCCCAGAGCCTTGAACATGGTGCTCGGCCCTAACTGATCTTAAAGTGTCCAGGTGGCTTAGGATGCGGTGGACTACCAACTGAACTGACCCTTGTTGGGATGAACTTTCTCATTAGCCCCAGGTGCCGAAACCTCTGCCCCACAATTTAAGCCGTCACACAGAAATTCCCTCTGTGCTTTTCCATTTTGCATGTCGTGGTTTCCTGTATGGGCTGCTGCTGAACACCCTTAACTCCCTCTCCTTTGTCAACCATCCTGCTGTCTCGAGGTGGTGGGGGCACCAGGTGGGAGGCTCCCTATGTGGCAGTCTATCCCATTACTAGCGAGTATTTGGGTGCAGGGTATTGTATGCAACAGTCCCATGTAACAAACAAATATTGTGATTCACAGACTCCCAGATTTCTTGTCTTTTCTTTAGCCTTGCGAAGTCCATTTTCCACACTTCGATCGGTTTTGTGAGGTTGCAGACCCTTTTTGATTATTTGGAGGGTCTGCTCTTCAGGTTTTGGTTGTACTTCGGCCCTACACTCCTGACCTTTGGTCACCTGCTGCTGAGGGCAGTGGGGAGGGTGGAAACCTTATTTGTTAGACTGCTCCTGGGCCAGTCCATGGTCATTAACGTGTCCAAGTAGCAGGCGCCTGAGAGAGCCATTCGGCCCGTCTGTTCCTCTTCCGTGGTTTCATTCCCATCTGGCTGCCCCTGGAGAGAGAGCACATGGTATCTGCGGGTAAGCTTGAGGCCTTCTGCAATCTGTGGGCAACTCCGGGACTGGAGTGTATTATCAGCCCTGGAAACATAGGTAATTTCATTTAAGTTTTCTTCAAAATGTGTTTTTGTCACAGCGCCCTTTTTAGGGGCTGTTAACTTGTTTATTGTTAATTTGTTCATTAGCTTTTTTCTGGTTTATGCACAAGTGTGTAAAGAGAGTCTGCTAGAACTCTGGTGTAGTAGTTACGAGGCAGTGATCTGTAATGCTGCATCCTGTGACTAAAGCAACTTAAAAAGGAAAGATATCTGTCTTATTTGCACTGCACCATCCGGCTTGGATCCATGTAATGTGGGAGAGCATCCTTAACCATGGCTGTTAGAAAGATGAAGAAAAGTTCTAATGGGAAAGGGTTGAGACATTGTATGCCAAAAGCCAGTGACTGCGTCTCTCACCGAATCTCCGTCCCTAGGGGAAATGCGCTGAGCCATTGCATAAACTAAAACAATGAGGCTGGCAGCCAGGATGGTATCCCAGAGGAAGTACATAAGCTTGGTGGGGACTCGCTGGTGCAGATCCTAAACCTTTCTGGAAAGTCTCACATGAAGCAAGGCTTCCAGAATATCAAAGGAATGCCAAGATTGTCTCAATCTTGAGAAGGAAAACAGGACTGAATGTGCCAATTGCCATCACATAACTTTACTTTATAGATTGTAGGTGAGATCCTTGCAGGAGTACTACTGGACTGCCTGCTTCTAGTGACAGAAGTCATTCTGCCGGAATTGCAGCGAGATCTCGGAGCATCGAAAGGCACAATAGATCCATCCGTTACCATTTGGCAGATCCAAGAGATATGTCACAAGCAAAATCAAACTCTTCATTTATGTGATGAAGGCCTTCGACTGTCTACTGGAAAGTTCTCTGGAAGATCCTTGGCCACATAGACTGTCTGCGAAATATGTTGAGGTTATGTGGCTTCTCCATGATAAAATGATTCACTTCCCCAATAACAGTCCAGTGGTAAAACTGCTAGCTGATTTCGTGTTAAGCCAAGCAGACCAGAGTGTCTCAAGTTTGATTTTTCATTTGTTTTTACTGAGTTGATCTCAGCCAGATCAACAGTTGAGTATTACATTTAGCCTCAGTAAAAGTGGATAGAAAAATCCTTGAAGGATTGCACTTGTGCTCATTATACGCTGACTTCTGGAAAACCTGTGAATTTTAGTTCAGAAACATTCCAGAAAAGACCTGGGTCTGGATTCTCCGCCTTCGGGATGCTCCGTTTTGCCGGCAGCCCGAGGGTTTCCCGACGGCGTGGGGCTGTCCCACAATGGGAAACCCCATTGACCGGCCGGCGTAACGGAGCATCCCGCCGGCAGGGTGAGGCAGAAATGTGGCACGGCGGGACGGAGAATCCAGCCCCAGGATTATACTTGGCTGAGATACCTGATCACTGCCAGCATCTGTAGAGATACAGCCAACTACTCAACACTTGGAAAGGAAAAGTTATGGGCAAAGAGGAAAAAATTGCAAATACTTTCTGTGGTACAAAAGATCAGCATTTGACCACCTCAATCACCACTAAATCCCTCAATCACCCAATGATCCTGAGACTGCCACCATGCCCCAGACGGTGATCGCTTCCTATCTGCTTGCTGCTTGGCCGCCTCCTTGTGCTGCAGGCTTTCCTATCAGACAGGCAGGCCAATCATAACATCTTGGTAACGATCCTCTTGTCAGTAGAAACGGGCAGGATATTCAAATTTTGAACACCTTGATTAAATCTTCCCTCTTCTCGAAGGAGAACAATTCCAGCTTCTCTAATCTCTCCAGGTCCTCCAATTTCTCACTCTTCGCATCATTTTCTCAAAGGTCATCTGCAAAAGACCATGACATCCTATTTAAAAGTGTGGCACGCATAATTAAACACAACTCCAGCTGAGGCCTAACTGATTTTTCAAAAAAATAACTTTAGTGTACCCAATTCATTTTTTCCAATTAAGGGGCAATTTAGCTTGACCAATCCACCTACCCTGCACATAATAATAATTGCTTATTGTCACAAGTAGGCTTCAAAGACGTTACTGTGAAAAGCCCCTAGTCGCCACATTCCGGCGCCTGTTCGGGGAGGCTGGAACAGGAATTGAACCTGCGCTGCTGGCCTTGTTCTGCATTACAAGCCAGCTGTCTTATCCCACTGTGCTAAACCAGCCCATATCTTTGAATTGTTGGGGTGAAACCCACGCAAACACGGGGAGATTGTGCAAACTCCACACGGACAGTGACCCAGAGCCGGGATCGAACCTGCTACCTCGGCGCTGTGAGGCAGCAGTGCTAACCACTGCGCCACCTTGCTGCCCTCTAACTGATTTAAACTATCTCAGCAAAACTTCTTGGCTTTTGAAATAATGCCGCTATTTATAAAGCTCCGGGCCCCATATGCTTTATTAATAGTCAGTTCAATTTGTGCTCTGTATATTTATAGATTATCTCTGGTGTCCTCTAAGGCTGTAATCTTGGGCTGCTTCTATTTTTCATCTACATGCTGCCCCTTGGCAATATAATCCAAAAACACAGCCGGGTTTGAGGGGAAAGTTTTATGGGACCTGTAAGAGTAGGAAATGTGACTTGGACAGTAGCTGAAATGTCACTTTCCAGATGATGGGTTCAAATTTAGAGATTATCTCAGTGTTATGTTTGTGGTGGGTCAGGCCTCCCCTGTCCTGTGTCTGATTCCTACTTGTAATATTATGCATGGTTATTCATTATGTTAAAACTTATTGCAAATATGATCTGCATTCATGGTAAAGTCAACTGCACATGGGAACCTTGTGACATCTCATTCATCTTTGTTTAAAGGCAGCAGTTGGCTTTGTGCAGTTCCGAGATCAACCGTTTTCCTTGAACTCCATCCACAACAAGAGCAAGAGAATGGTAGCTTGCATGGAGGCTTGGGATTGGCACTTGTGTGTCAGGGGTCGGGCTGGGGTTGGGGTATGGAGGAGTGAGGTGGAAAGGGTCTGGTGTCCTGAGGCTGGTAGTGGTGGGAACGGTCAGTCAAGATTTAAAAAAAAAAAAAAATGTGGAAAGTAAAGTACAGTGTCAGTATATCCACATGTGGGACCAATGCAGGAAGTTGCTGGTCGAGTCTGTCATGATATGCAAACATGCAACCAGTGAACACTCAGAATAGGACACAACCAATGGGCAGTCAGGACACTCAGAGGTGGCATCACCACAAGAGGGTATGACATAAACACTATAAAAGGGATGAGGCACTCACACCCTGCCTCTTTTCACAGACCGACATCTAGAGAGTTAGACAGGGTTGATCAGCAGCATCACACCCCAGCACGTGGCTTAGAGCAAGCTGGTACAGTTAGACTGAGTTACTACAGTTAGATTAGCAGAGAGTCGAACTCATTTGAGAACTGTGTTAATAGTTCAATAAACACGTTGAACTCATTTCAGAGTCTGGAGCATCCTTTAGTTAAGACTGCATCAAGTAGCAGCCTGTGTTATCCGAAGCAGCATAACACAACATGATACCAGGAGTGACTGTTCAATCTATTTAGTTCAACTCAGCAAGATCCGTGACAACCAGCTACTGCATACAGGCACAATGGACAAGATTCAGGCTCCTCATCAGCTCAGGACCACCGGCAATCTTCTTGCCAACTGGCGATCATTCAAGCAGAAATTTCAACTATACATGGAAGCATCCGACCTCAATGGCGCGACTGATGCGCGGAAGATAGCTCTTCTACTCACCACTGCGGGTGACCATGTGATAGAGATCTTCAACTCCTTTCACTTTTCCAAAGGGCAGGACGAAACGAAGTACCAAACCATCCTGGACAAATTCAACAGCCACTGCGAGATGGACACCAATGAAATCTTCGAGCGCTACATCTTCAAGCAGAGGATGCAAGGTAAAGACAAATCCTTGACCTCCTATCTAACTAACCTTAGACTGCTAGCGCAATCCTGCAACTTTGGTGATATCACTGACTCCATGATCAGAGACCAAATCGTTTTTGGAGTCCACTCTGATCCTCTGCGAGAGCAATTGTTGAAAATCAAGCACATGATCCTACCAGTCGCGATTGAAACATGTATTGTGCATGAGCACTCTAAAAATCGCGATTCACAGTACACAATGGCAGAAAGTGAAAAACAAGCCTCCCACAAGGTGGAGAGTGTTCAGGCCATCTCCCGGATGCAGCGCCTCCACATTGACGAAAGTGGCCATTTCGCGTGCTCTTCCCGGGGCCCGACGCACGCGCAATGCGATCGGGAACACTAAACGGCCGAAAACCGCACTGCGCAGGTGCAGATGTCCGAGAACCGCACTGAGCGTCACGTGTGCGAACTGCGGCACCGCCCATTTTAAAAAGAACTGCCCTGCAAGAGGCAAACGCAGTTTAAACTTTGGGAAACCAAACCACTATGCAGCCCTGTGCAGATCTGCACCACCAGTCAGGAGCCAGCGCTCCCAATTCAGACAGTGGCGCATCAGAAGTGTGCAACACCGAATGCATGACTCTGATCCAGGTAGTACGACGGATGCAGATGATGAATACCTGGACAAAACTTACCGAGTGGGCATTATTATGAAGTGTGAATACGCCACACTGGATACATCGCAAGTCCAATCAGTACTGGCCGTGGATTCCGAGGACGGATGGCATGCAATGCTGAAGGTCAACCACTGCTCCATCCAGTTCAAACTGGACACAAGTGCCTCCGCCAATCTGATTTCGCAGGTGGTCTTCAAGAGAATCAAGAAGCATCCCACAATCCTTCCAGTTGCCTGCAAACTCCTGGACTACAATGGAAACACAATCAAGGCACTGGGGTCCTGCCATCTGCAGGTGTCCAGCCGACACACACAAGCAAGCTTACGCTTCGAGATTATTAAACCAGACAGGGCTAGGTGCGCACGCCTGCAAGCAACTGAACCTCATTCAAAGGGTCCACACCACAACGCCATCCCATTCGGATCTTCAGGCCAGCATCAACGACATCCTAACCCAGTACCCAGATGTATTTAGAGGGATGGGCACGCTGCCGTACGAGTACAAGATTCTACTGCGGCCTGATGCCAAGCCAGTGGTCCATGCATCACGACGAATCCCTGCTCTACTGAGAGAGCGCCTGAAGGCAGAGCTCACAAGTCTACAACAAAAAGGCATCATCTCCAAGGTCACTGCATCAACCGACAGGGTCAGCTCGATGGTGTGCATAAAGAAGCCTTCGGGGGACCTACGCATCTGCATTGACCCCAAGGATCTGAAGAAAAACATTATGTGGGAACATTACCCCATCCCGAAGACGGAAGAAATCACGAGTGAGATGGCACACGCGCGCTTCTTCACAAAATTGGCTGCATCCCAAGGATTTTGGCAAATCCAACTAAAAGAATCCAGCAGAAGGCTCTGCACCTTCAACACGCCTTTTGGCAGATTCTGCTACAACCGACTGCCATTTGGCATCATCTCGGCATCAGAGATTTTCCATCGCATCATGGAACAGATGATGGAGGGAATAGAAGGGCTTTGTGTCTACGTTGACGATATCATCATCTGGTCCACAACCCCAGAGGAACATGTGTCGCGACTCAAGAAAGTATTCCGACGCATACATGAACAAGGCCTCAAGCTAAACAGGTCCAAGTGCCTTTTTGGGACATCCACGCTGAAGTTCCTGGGCCATCAGATTTCGCGACACGGTGTGCGCCCGGACACAGACAAAATTAAAGCCATTGAGGCAGTGAAAGTCCCCGAGGACAAGAAGGCAGTACTGCGCTTCCTGGGAATGGTCAATTTCCTTGGCAAGTTCATCCTGAATTTGGCCACACACACCATGGTGCTACACAAACTGGTGAAAAAATCAACCGCCTTTGAGTGGAAGGCAGAGCACCGAACAGAGTAGCTGGAGCTGAAAGCCAAGCTCACCACTGCACCTGTCCTTGCATTCTTTGACCCAGACCGAGAGACCAAGATATCCACAGATGCGAGTCAGGATGGCATTGGGGTGGTGTTGCTTCAAAGAGACGACACGTCATCCTGGGTACCAGTAGCATACGCGTCACAGGCAATGATACCCACTGAGACCAGATATGCGCAGATTGAGAAGGAGTGTTGAGGTCTTCTCACCGGCATCCTCAAATTTCAGGATTATGTCTACGGCTTGCCAACATTTACTGTTGAGACGGATCATAGGCCTCTGGTTCACATCATCCAAAAGGACCTGAACGACATAACGCCTCGTTTGCAGAGAATTCTACTCAAACTCCGGAGGTATGATTTCAATTTGGTGTACAGCCCTGGCAAGGAGCTCATCATCGCTGATGCATTGTCCCGCTCCGTCAACTCACCCAGTGAACCACTGGAGATCATCCAGCACATTGAATTGCAGGTACAACTGTGTGCAAGCACTCTCCCAGCAACAGATGAGAAGATCGTTCTTATCCGAGAAGAGACGGCCAAAGACCTCTTGTTGCAGCGAGTCATCCACAACTTCAGCAATGGCCTCAATTCTACAATGTCAAGGATGACTTGACGCTGAAATTATGTTTGTCATTTTTATCAACGTCCTAGAGGAGGGCGCAGAAGGGTGGGTGAGTAAATTTGCAGACGACACTAAAGTCGGTGGTGTTGTCGACAGTGCGGAAGGATGTAGCAGGTTACAGAGGGACATAGATAAGCTGCAGAGCTGGGCTGAGAGGTGGCAAATGGAGTTTAATGTAGAGAAGTGTGAGGTGATTCACTTTGGAAGGAATAACAGGAATGCGGAATATTTGGCTAATAGATAAAGTTCTTGGAAGTGTGGATGAGCAGAGGGATCTAGGTGTCCATGTACATAGATCCCTGAAAGTTGCCACCCAGGTTGATAGGGTTGTGAAGAAGGCCTATGGAGTGTTGGCTTTTATTGATAGAGGGATTGAGTTCCGGAGTCATGAGGTCATGTTGCAGCTGTACAAAACTCTGGTACGGCCGCATTTGGAGTATTGCGTACAGTTCTGGTCACCGCATTATAGGAAGGACGTGGAAGCTTTGCAGCGGGTGCAGAGGAGATTTACCAGGATGTTGCCTGGTATGGAGGGAAAATCTTATGAGGAAAGGCTGATGGACTTGAGGTTGTTTTCGTTGGAGAGAAGAAGGTTAAGAGGAGACTTAATAGAGGCATACAAAATGATCAGGGGGTTAGATAGGGTGGACAGTGAGAGCCTTCTCCCGCGGATGGAAATGGCTAGCACGAGGGGACATAGCTTTAAACTGAGGGGTAATAGATATAGGACAGAGGTCAGAGGTAGGTTCTTTACGCAAAGAGTGGTGAGGCCGTGGAATGCCCTACCTGCAACAGTAGTGAACTCGCCAACATTGAGGGCATTTAAGTTTATTGGATAAGCATATGGATGATAATGGCATAGTGTAGGTTAGATGGCTTTTGTTTCGGTGCAACATCGTGGGCCGAAGGGCCTGTACTGCGCTGTATCGTTCTATGTTCTATGATCGATGGCATCCTGCACAAGCTGGACAGAATAGTCATCCCGCTACGTCTCCAGAGCATGGTGCTGCGGCAGATTCATGAGGGACACCTGGGCGCAGAAATGTGCAGACGCAGGGCCCGGCAAGCTGTCTACTGGGCCGGCATCAACCAGGACATCACGGACATGGTCCTGAACTGCGAAACCTGTCAGAGGTTCCAACCAGCGCAGAGCAAGGAGACGCTCCAACCACATGACCGCAAGACCTCTCCATGGTCCAAGGTTGGCATTGACCTATTCCACGCGAATAGTCGCGACTATATCTTAATCATCGATTACTTTTCGAACTATCCTGAGGTGCTGAAGCTGCCAGATCTCACCTCACGGACCGTCATCAAAGTGTGTAAAGAGACATTCTCACGGCATGGCATCCCGTCATGAGCGACAATGGCCCGTGCTTCCACAGTCGAGAATTGTTCACGTTAGGTAAGAGCTACAATTTCAGGCATGTCACCTCCACTCCGCACTATCCGCAGTCCAATGGCGAAGTCAAAAAAGGATGCACATCGTTAAGCAGCTCATCCGCAAGGCCTCAGACTCCGCTTCCGCCATACACTTTGCACTACTTGCGTACCGGGCGACTCCCTTGTCGACTGGCATGTCGCCAGCTCAACTGCTGATGAACAGGGACCTGCGGACGACGCTTCCAGCCATACACCTGCCCAACCTTGATCACCTCCCGGTGCTGCAGAAGATGCAGCACCTCCGCGATAGCCAGAAGCAGGGCTATGACAAACATGCCACCGATCTGGATGTGCAGACACGGTCAGGATCAAGATACCGGATGGTGGGTGGTCTTCTCCGGCTGTCGTTGTTCGACAGGCCGCGCCCAGATCCTCTGTCATACGTATGGCTGATGGCTCCATTGTGCGAAGGAATCGAAGGGCACTGCAAAAAGTTGCTTGCCCACAACCACTTTCCCCTCCCTTTCCACATGTCGAATTGCCACCTCCAGACACCTCGAACCACGAGGCCACCAGTCGTGCCTCCCACTCGCCTGTCAAGACACCGTCATCCCCTCCACCACCTCTCCGGCGGTCGACGAGGATCAGACGCAAGCCTCAGAGACTGGACTTATGAGCATTTGTTTTGTTTGTTCTGTTCTGTATTCCTCAGTCAGTCACATTAGACGGACACATTCACATGTATATACATCTTAAAAAAAAGGGGAGAAGTCATGATATGCAAACATGCAACCAATGAACACTCAGAATAGGACACAACCAATGGGCAGTCAGGACACTCAGAGGTGGCATCACCACAAGAGGGTATGACATAAACACTATAAAAGGGATGAGGCACTCACACCCTGCCTCTTTCCACAGACAGACATCTAGAGAGTTAGACAGGGTTGATCAGCAGCATCACACCCCAGCACGTGGCTTAGAGCAAGCTGCTACAGTTAGACTGAGTTACTACAGTTAGATTAGCAGAGAGTCGAACTCATTTGAGAACTGTGTTAATAGTTCAATAAACACGTTGAACTCATTTCAGAGTCTGGAGCATCCTTTAGTTAAGACTGCATCAAGTAGCAGCCTGTGTTATCCGAAGCAGCATAACACAACAGAGTCATTTCAGGGCTTTGAGTTCTTCTACAACATTTCAATTATCACTGCTGAGAATGATCTTAGACAATTTCCTGTACAATGCATCAAACCTGCAAGTTCACCCATGTTTCATCGAGTGACGAATACAACATTGGACATTCAATAAAGTGAGAATGCAAAAGCATAACCTAATTTCTTCCACAATAAAGAAATGTCCCAACTCCCCTGTAGTCATTAGTGCAATAACCTTGAGGCATACCTGTACATTTAGCTCTCTGACTAAGTTACTCCCAACAAATAACAATTCCTACACACATGAATAAAGTGAAATCAATGTAATGTGAAATGTGTACCAGTGTATCAGTGAAATTTAAATTCAAAAGGCACCCGTGCCACTTTTATGCTCCTCAGTATGTCTCACTTCCAAAAGGCGTTTGACAAAATGCCGCACAAAAGACAATCCGAAGGTGAGATCACAGGGAATTGAGGGTAGAGCACTAGATTGGATTGAGGATTGGTTGACTGACAGAAAGCAGAGAGTTGGGATAAATGGGTCCTTCTCTGGCTGGCGAACTGTAACCAGCGGGTTGCCGCAGCTGTCAGTCCTCGGACCTCAACTGTTTACAATTTATATTAATGATCTGCAAGCAGGAACAGAGTGCAACATAGCAACATTTGCGGATGGTACTAAAATAGGTGGGAAAGCAGGCAGTGAATAGGAGATAAAGATTTTGCAGACATATAGATAGGCTCAGAGATTGGGCCAAAGTTTGGCAGATGGAGTTAAATGTAGATAAGTGTGAGGTTATCCATGTGGCCAAAAAAATAGAAATGCAAATTATTATCGAATTAGAAAGCAGATTCAAGATGCACCTGGGCAGAGGGATCTGCGTGTCTTTGTTCATAAGTCACAGAAAGTCTGTATGCAGGTACAGCATGTAACTAAAAAGGCAAATGGCATTTATTGCAAAAGGACTGGAATATAAAAGTCGAGAAGTGTTGTTCCAATTGTGTCGGGTGTTGGTGAGATCACATCTGGAGTATGCTGTCCAGTTTTGGTCTCCTTATTTGAGGAAGGATGTGGTGGCATTGGAGGCAGTTCAGAGGAGGTTCAGCAGATTGATTCCAGGGATCAAAGGGTTGACGAATGAGAAGAGAATAAACAGTTTGGACTTCTTGGGCGCGATTCTCTGATCACGGGACAGAGTGTTGCGTTTCATGACGGCGCGAAGCGGGCGCAGGCACTAGCGGTTTACGCCGCTGCACTGGGGGCGCCGCCAACCCGCGCACGCGCGGTGGCTTTACGGAACGCGCCGGCCCCGACGCAACATGGCGCGGGGGTTCTGGGGCCGGACGCGCAACAAAATAAGCCCGGGGGGGAGAGGCCGGCCAGCCGATCGGTGGGCCCCGAACACAGGCCAGACCCCATCGGAGGCCCCCCCCCTGGGGACGGAGCCCCCCCCCACTGGCCGCCCCCCGACCCTTAGTGCAGAGTTCCCGCCGGCAGTGACCAGGTGTGGATGGCGCCGGCAGGACTCAGCTTTTTCCGCACGGCTGCTCGGCCCAGCCGGGCCGGAGAATCGACGGCCCCTCCTCGTACTGTGGCCCGCGACCGGCGCCGCGCCAAACGAGCTGGCGCAAATGGCGCCGATTCTCCGCACCTTGGAGAATCGCGCGCCGGCGTCGGGGCAGCGTGGCACGGTTGCAGCGATTCTCCGGCCCGGCGCGGGGCTGGGAGAATCGCACCCATACTCTCTGGAGTTTATAAAGATGAGAGGGGATTGAACCGAAAATACTAAATGGGATTGATAAAGTAATCATAGACCAAATATTCCCCCTTGAGGGGCAATCTAGAACTCGAGGTCACGGATATAGGTTGAAAGGTGGTAAATTTGATGCGACCATCAATTCATACAAAACCAGGAGTAGATATAAATTGTGTCTTTAATCAACTAGAACAGTGCCTGCCTGCGACTGATCTGTTAGTGGGAGCCGCCTACAGGGCGACTGCTCTTGATACCTCCCCTCAAGGGGTAGAGCCAGGGGCGGAGCCCACACAGGCCCGAACATGCGACATCATAGGTAATACCTTACAATGGTCCATAGGTGGAGCCCACATGGGCAACAGCGTAACACAAATATGCACATGGTGAATTGTTCCGGCAATACATTCACCACAAGATTTAGAACTGAGATGAGGAACAACTATTTCTCGTAGAGGGTGGTGAATGTGTGGAATTCGCGACCCCATAGTGCGGTGGAATCTGAGTCATTAAATAGTTTCAAGAAGGTGATAGATATATTTCTGATTTGAAAATGGGTTAAGGGATATACGGAACAGGTGGGGAGGTGGATTGGAGACCAGGAAGAGATCAGCCATGGTCTGATTGAATGGCGGAGCAGGTTCGAAGGCTGAATTGCCTACTTCAGCTCTTTTTACTTATATTAATGACAGTGGTGTTGGAACAGGAAGACTGTGGCCATGGTGAAGAGTCATCCTGTTTGTCCAGGAGGTTCTTTTATCGCCAGTCTCTACATACTGAGTTGTCAGCCGATGGTGGGATTCAACACTGAAAGTTCCCCTTACCATGTGATCGCCCGTGTCTCCCGTATACACAGCCGGAACTTAAAAGTTTAATTAGAATTGCTTGTGAGCGGCAAAAAGCTAGAGAGTGTAATTGGCACATGCTTCAAGTTCCACCATCAGGAACAGTGCACCATTGTTAAAACCCACCTGTCAGATATCACATCTATCCTGATGATATTCAATCTCACCACTATTTATCTTTACCCTCTCACTGTCTCTGATTTGCGACACTTCTTGTCTGACATCCAATATCAAATGAGCATGTGGTGAACCCCTGTAATAGGAGATGTAAGGTAGGACCTGCACTACAGGTTCGCCGGTAGCCCCTGCCGGCTGGCTCCGCCCACGGAGAACTGTATAAATATGTATGACCTCCAGTGCCCTGCCATTTCGCCAGCTGCAGTAGGAGGCCACACATCTGACTGTAATAAAGCCACAGTTGTACCCAACTTTAGTCTTTGTGCAATTGATCGTGCATCAATTTATTGCAGTCAGATTTTCCACAGAATGGATATCAGAATTAAGCCCGATCGCCTGCAGCTGGATCCGCACTCGCCCGACGCCAGGAAAAACTTTACTCACTGGCTGGCATGTTTCGAGGCTTACATCAACGCGGCGGACCCCGCGCCAACGGGGGCTCAGAAGATAAACGTCCTGTACTCCACGAATTACACAAAAGCAATAGAACTCCTCAAAGAACACCACGCGCAGAAGACGAACACGCTCTTCGCCAGGCATGTACTCGCCACCCGCTCGCCACTACCTGGTGAGTCTATCGAAGACTTCTGGCGGGCCCTAATCCCACTCGTCCGGGACTGTGACTGTCAGGCCGTCACGGCCGCCGAACACGCGAATCCCCTCATGCGCGATGCCTTCGTGACGGGGATTGCGTCGGACCGCATCCGAGAACGATTGGTGGAAGGGGCCACGCTTGAACTGGCGGAGACGAAAACTTTGGCGCTCTTCATGATGGTCGCATCCCGTAACGTACAATCGTACCTCTCCCGCCGCGCTGCCCACCCTTCTACTTCCTACCTCTCCTGGACCCCGCCGACAACCTCCTCAGCCGGGGCCCTGCCTTCGCAATACGCCTGCGCCGCACGCCGATCCGCGCACCCCGGGGGTCCCCGCTGCTACTTCTGTGGTCAGCAAAAGCACCCCCGCCAACACTGCCCGGCCCGCACAGCCGTTTGTAAAGCCTGCAGTAAAAAGGGCCACTTCGCGGCTATGTGCCAGGCCCGCGCAGTCGCTGTGATCGCGTCCACTAGTGCCCCCTCCCCCACGCCAGACGCACAATGGGAGCCGCCATCTTCTCCTCCCGGGTCCATGTGCGACCAATGGACGCCACCATCTTGTCCCCCTTCGGCCACGTGCGCTCCATGGGCGCCGCCATCTTGGCTCGACCCCACAATGTGTGCACCATGGGCGCCGCAATCTTGGCCCGACCCCACAATGTGTGCACCATGGGCGCCGCAATCTTGGCCCGACCCCACAATGTGTGGACCATGGGCGCCGCCATCTTGGCCCGACCCCACAATGTGTGCACCATGGGCGCCGCTATCTTGGCCCGACCCCGCAATGTGCGCACCATGGGCGCTGCCATCTTGTCCCGACACCACAATGTGTGCACCATGGGCGCCGCTATCTTGGCCCGACCCCGCAATGTGCGCACCATGGGCGCCGCCATCTTGGCCCGACCCCACAATGTGTGCACCATGGGCGCCGCTATCTTGGCCCGACCCCGCAATGTGCGCACCATGGGCGCTGCCATCTTGTCCCGACACCACAATGTGCGCACCATGGGCGCTGCCATCTTGTCCCGACACCACAATGTGCACACCACCCTGATCCGAGGCTTTTGTACAGTCACCCTCATGGTCCAGGGCATAGAATTTAGTAACTTCCGCCTCTATGTCCTTCCTAATCTCTGCGCTGCACTCCTGTTGGGCCTGGACTTCCAGTGCAACCTCCAGAGACTCACCCTCAAATTTGGCAGGCCCTTACCCCCCTTACCGTTTACGGCCTCGCGACCCCCCCCTCCCTTTTTGCCAATCTAACTGTGGATTACAAGCCCGTTGCCACTAGGAACAGACGGTACAGCACCCAGGACAAGACCTTCATCAGGTCCAAAGTCCAGCGGCTGCTTGCGGAGGGTTTTATCGAGGCCAGCAACAGCCCCTGGGGAGCCCAAGTGGCAGTGGTTAAAACTGGGGAGAAACACAGGATGGGCGTGGACGACAGCCAGACCATCAGTCGGTACACGCAGCTCGACACGTACCCCCTCCCATGCATATCTGATATGGTCAATCAGATTGCGCAGTACCGGGCCTTCTCAACAATTGACCTGAAATCCGCCTACCACCAGCTCCCCATCCGGAAGTCGGACCAGCCATACACTGCCTTCGAGGCGGACGGTCGCCTCTACCACTTCCTTAGGGTCCCTTTCGGTGTCACAAACGGGGTCTCGGTCTTCAAAAGTGAGATGGACCGAATGGTCGTCCAGTACGGTTTGCGGGCCACCTTTCCGTACTTAGATAATGTCACCATCTGCGGCCATGACCAGCAGGACCACAATGCCAACCTCGATAAATTCCTCCGCACTGCCACTCTTCTCAACATGACCTTTCAACAAAGAGAAGTGTGTGTTCACCACAAACCGGTTAGCCATTCTCGGCTATATAGTCCAAAACGGACTTCTCGGGCCCGACCCCGAGCGCCCCCTCATGGAACTTCCCCTCCCCCACTGCCCCAAGGCCCTCAAACGCTGCCTGGGGTTCTTTTCCTACTACGCTCAGTGGGTCCCAAACTATGCGGACAAGCCCGCCCACTCATTCAGTCCACCCAATTCCCCCTTGCGGCCGAGGCACAACACGCTTTCGCCCACATCAGAGCAGACATCGCCAAGGCCGGGATGCGCGCAGTGGATGAGTCACTGCCTTTCCAAGTAGAAAGCGACGCTTCAGACGTCGCCCTTGCTGCCACTCTAAACCAGGCAGGCAGGCCCGTGGCATTCTTTTCCCGCACCCTTCATGCCTCTGAAATTCGACACTCATCTGTCGAGAAGGAGGCCCAAGCTATCGTTGAGTCTGTGCGGCATTGGAGGCATTACCTGGCCGGTAAGAGATTCACTCTCCTTATGGACCAACGGTCGGTAGCCTTCATGTTCAATAACACACAGCGGGGCAAGATCAAAAATGATAAAACCTTGCGGTGGAGAATCGAGCTCTCCACCTATAATTATGGCCCCTCCACCGACCGTAACACGTACATTCGCAGTGTGGTCGATGAGTACTCCAGATTCCCCTTCGCCATCCCAAGCCCAATATGACGTTTGCCACCGTCAGCAAAGCCCTCAACACCATCTTTGCTCTGTTCGGTTTCCCCGCCTACATCCACAGTGACAGGGGATCCTCATTCATGAGCGATGAGCTGCGTCAGTTCCTGCTCAGCAGGGGTATAGCCTCCAGCAGGACGACCAGCTACAACCCCCGGGGAAACGGGCAAGTAGAACGGGAGAATGGGACGGTTTGGAGGGCCGTCCAGCTGGCCCTATGTTCCAGGAACCTCCCAGCCTCTCGCTGGCAGGAGGTCCTCCCTGACGCTTTGCACTCCATCCAGTCACTACTGTGCACCGCCACTAATAACACACCCCATGAACGTGTTTTTACCTTCCCCAGAGAGTCCACATCCGGGGTGTCGCTCCCGACTTGGCTCGCTGCTCCAGGACCGGTCCTTCTCCGTAGGCACGTCCGACTCCACAAGGCGGACCCCTTGGTGGACAGGGTTCACCTGCTCCACGCCAACCTTCAACATGCCTACGTTGAGTTCCCCGACGGCCGCTAAGATACTGTCTCACTCGGGGACCTGGCACCGTCAGGTTCCACCCCAACACACCACCTCACCAATGCGCCCCACCTCCCACCGCGCCGCCAATATTGACCCCACCAGACCACCCCCCCTCCCATTTTCCGCACAAGAGGGCGAAGAGGACTTCGGTATGCTCCCGGAGTTCCCCGATGACTGGCCAGCATCAGCACCGCCATCAGTGCCACCTCCACCACCGCCAGCACCGACTTTGCTGCCACCGTTACGCCGCTCCCAACGACACACCAAAGCACCGGACCGGCTGAACCTTTGATGGACTCCGGACCGTCAACATGGACTTTTCTTTCCCTACCACTGTACATAATTGCCCTAATTGTATATAGTTTCATTTCACCCCCTGCTGGACTCATTTTTAACAGGGGGTGAATGTGGTGAACCATTGTAATAGGAGATGTAAGGTAGGACCTGCACAACAGGTTCGCCGGTAGCTCCTGCCGGCTGGCTCCGCCCATGGAGAACTGTATAAATATGCATGACCTCCATTGCCCTGCCATTTCACCAGCTGCAGCAGGAGGCCACACATCTGACTGTAATAAAGCCACAGTTGTACCCAACTTTAGTCTTTGTGCAATTGATCGTGCATCAGAGCAGAAATTTCCTTCATTGAAATTTGAGAAGACTGAAGCCATTTCCTTTCATTCCTACCACAAACCTATTCGCTGACCACCACTTCCATCTTTGGCAGTTGTCTGAAACTGAGCCAGACCATTAATGACCTTAATGTTGTCTTGACCCTGAGGTGAGCTTTTGACCTCCCATTATCTTCATCACCAAGATTGTCTACTCCATCTCCTACTCTGACCCTGTCACAGCTCTGCTGCTGAACTTTTGTGACCTTTAGACTTGACTATTACAAAGCTTAATACAAAGCTAAAATACTGCAGATGCTGGAACTCTGAAATAAGAACAGAAAATACCGGAAATACTCAATAGGTATGGTAGCATGTGTGGAGACAGAAAATAAGGGGGCGAATTTGAGCCAACACTTTCCATCCGTGGAGGAAGTGGCGTGGACCCCCCCCACTCTGGTGGATTAGTGTGAACCACCATGGGAGCCCGGGAACTTCATTTTAATACATTAGCATGTCATTAGCGAGCACTCTCTCCAGACTTTCTCCTCCCTCACGGACTATTCACCTGGCGCCGGTGCTACATCACGCCAGTATCAGTTACAACAGGCCTACATGAGCTTCAACCTGACAGCTTCACCTCCGAGGGAGATATAGGAGGGGAGCGCTCAGGCAGCCATGATTCTCCAGGGTCTTCACTGCACAGGGTGCACTGGAGAGGACGTGGTAACACAGATAATTTGAACTTGGGGCCGGGCATGGGGTTCAGTCACTCTAACTCAGCGGGAGAGGTTGCTGGCATGCCTTAACTCCAATCACTTTGTGGTGCCTCTTGCTTTAAGGGGGTCTGGAGGCTGGCATGCAGCCATCACTTCCGGTGTTCTCCTTGCTGGGCTTGTACTCAAATCACCGATCAGAGAGGCGAGTGTCCTTGGTGGAGGCTGGAAAGTGGGTCGGAGGAGGTGAAATGAATGAATGAAATTAAATGAAAATGAAATGAAAATCGCTTATTGTCACAAGTCGGCTTCAAATGAAGTTACTGTGAAAAGCCCCTAGTCTCCACGTTCCGGCGCCTTTTCGGGGAGGCTGGTACGGGAATTGAACCGTGCTGCTGGCCTGCCTTGGTCTGCTTTAAAAGCCAGCGATTTAGCCCAGTGTGCTAAACCAGCCCCAGGTGAATACAGAGGTTCAGCGCCAGGGCAACCTAGGTTCCTGAGGATGGGATCCCATGAGAGGCCAGACTTCAAGGGCAGAGTGGGGTTACATCCCTGCCTCAAGTGGAATGAAGACCCTCGCACTTGGGGAAGCACAACTGAACTGTGAGTAGAGCCCCATACTCAGGCAACACTGTGAGGACCAAGGGGTCAGTCTCTATTGAATTTCTATTCCATTTGTCTGGGAGGTTTGTCTGTCAGGAATTAGTGTGTAGGGCTGTGAAATGGGAGAATGAGGGTGCCCTCTTCTTGGTTTGTATTTGTCATGCTAATTGATGGCTTCACCAAATCAGTTCATAGAATCATAGAATCCCTATAGTGCAGAAGGAGGCCATTCAGCCCATTGAGTCTGTTTCGATGGTCTGAAAGAGCATCCCACCTAGGCCCAAACCCCACCCTATTCCCATAACCCCACCTAACAGGGCAATTTATCATGGCCAATCCACCGAACTCGCACATCTTTGGACTGTGGGAAGAAACCGGTGCACCTGGAGGAAACCCACGCAGACACGGGGAGAGCGTACAAACCCCAGACAGACAGTAACCCAAGGCCGGTATTGAACCCGGGCCCTTGGCACTGTGCGGCTAACCACTGTGCCACCGTGCCTTGTCTGCCGCCAGAGGCAGTCATTAGCCTGATATGTTTCTTTATCCTTCAATGACATCCTTCTATTGTGCCAATGAAATCTGCATAGGCAAGGCTCACTGTCACTAAGTGGCGTCTCAAGCATACCAGTTGCAGAGAAGGGAGGAGGACTTCCTCGTCAACCTGCTCCTGGGCCTGACCAAACTTGCCATAAGTAGTCCAGGCACCATCGAGGCATGCCATGCTCGGTAGGCTCTGCCGGATCTGGGTAGCGGTATTCACCCTTTTAATCACATTTTAGTTTAATGTTTTAAGTTTCATTTGTGATTTGTTTTTGTTTGAGGCAGTTTCCCTTTAAGGAGTTGCCCCCTTTTAATTTGTCCCTCAGTTTATTTAATTTAGTTTAATAATTTTATACAAAATAGGTGGAGTCCCAAACTCCTGTTTGGATTTACTGCTTATACTAAACTAGACTGCCTGCTGCCTGGGAGAAAGACCTGCTGCCTGGCAGGAGGAGGCTGTCACTGCCTTCATCTAAAGCACTGCAGGTGAAGGGATATAATGTTTTCCTCTTTGACCTGGGCAAATTCCACCGAGGAGGAGAATAACACAGGAGAGAGAGGCAAGAACTGCAGATGAGGCCTGGGACTGGGTTTGAGGCTGCCTTTTTCTTTATCACCTAAAGCCTGCAACAAGGCGAGGAGTAAGAGGCTGTGACTGCTTGATTCCAACAACAACTACTGTAGCCTGGAGGCCTCACAGCCTGCAGGAGATGGAGTAGAAGAAGGATGGCAATGCAACAACTGCAAGGAGAGGAAGGTTGGTGAATTATTTCTCAATCCATCGTGCGAAGACAGGGGTGGGAGTGAAATAAACAATCATCATTTGCAGGGCCCCTCGTGGCTGAAGAGGCCACCTTGTTCCTCCCACCCACCAACTGTCTAAAGAAGACCTGGCAGTCAACCCTCTCCACTCCAATGAACTTCGGGTGTCTGTCCATCTTTTCTACCCTCCCATACTGTGCCTTCATCGCTCCTTTCTTTCTCTCTCTTTCCCTCTGTCTCTTGCACCATTTTTACCGCTGTTCAAAAATCCCAACGCTTGGGGGAGAATACCTCCAACAACTCGCTCTCCCCCACCCCAATCACAAACATCAATATTAATCACTTGGGGTGGGCGTAGCCCTAGCTGCATGGCAGCGACACCTCCTCCTTGAAGCTATGGTGGGATGTGGACAAGATTCACATCCGTGTCTTTTGTCAGGAGTATGTGAGGGTGTCGACAAAGAGGCAGAAATCCAGGCTTGAGAAGTTGGAGAAGGAGTTGGAGTCACATCTTGGTCAGCCCAATGAGGACTCGGCCCTGCAGCTGATGTACAGAAGGGTGTGCTGAGGGACCTGCAACTTGTAACGATCCACGGCACGTACATGAGGTCATGGATCCAATTCCTTCAGGATCTTGGACCGTGGCTCCCCCTTCTACTCGTTGGGAAAATGACAGGATTCGTTAGCAGCTTCTTATGTTGGGCAACGATGGATCCCTCGTATCGGATGCAGAGGGCATCATGCCCCGAGCTTCTACACTGTCCTGTTCTCTCCAGATCTATCCAGCGAAGATGCTTGCAGAGTTTTGTGGGAGGACCTGCCGCAGGTCGGCCGGGGCGGGGTGCAGGAAAGCTTGATACCCCAATCCACATGGGGAAGCTGACTAGCACCCTCGACAGACTCAGCAGGGCCAGCACTTCAGGGCTGGATGGGCTGACCATGGATGACTTCAGGGCATTCTGGGACATCATGGGGAGTAACTATGCGGGGGTCTAGTGGGGAAAGGATGGTGACTGGGGAGATGTCCCTTTCGTGGCGCAAGGCTATCATTGCCCTGCTGCCCAAGAAGGGGATCGCTGTTTACTTTAACTGTTGCACAGTCTCCCTCTTCAGCATGAACTACAACATCTTCACCAGGACAATTCTCTTCTTACCTTGGCACCACGCTGGACCACATGATCCACCCTGACCAGTCCTACATGGTCCCGGGTCGAACCATCTGTGATAACATCCACCTGGCCTGGGCCCTGATCCACTGTTCCTAGAGGCCTGATCTGTTGTGCGCCCTCCTGTCTCTTGACCAGGAGAAGGTGTTAGACCGTGTTGATCATTTAAAAAAAATTACTTTATCAGAGTTACAAAGCCAGAGCTCAGAGTGTGGCCAGGGGCAAACTCCAAATCCAGCTCCTTACCTGCTCCAAAACCAATTCAAATTGAATCCAATTCATGATCCCCACAAGAGAGACATACCAGATCCAGGCATTACACCTGACCTCACGCTCATCTTAGCCAAAAGGCCGAGAAGCGATCGACCGTGTTGATCATGAATATGCAAAACTCTGAGGGCGTTTGGGTTCGGAATGCACTTTGTCATCCTAATCCATCTTCTGTAGGCTGCTGCAGAGTGTTACGTTAAAGTTAACTTGTTCCTGACGACACCCCTTCGTTTTTGGGAGGAGAGCGTGTCAGGGCTGCCCCTTTACTGGCCAACTGTATTCTATCTAGGTGGAGCCTTTTCTGTGCCTCTTGCAGAGGAGGTTGTCAGGACTGGATCTGTGTGGGCTGGGCATCGGGATGATCCTTTCAGCCTGTGCTGACTACGTGCTTCTGATATTCACGATATGCTGACCTGCGAAGGATGCGCGAGTGCCAGGCTGTTACTCTGCTCCGTCCTCTGCCAGGATCAACTGTGCCAAGTGTTCCGGACTCCTGATCGGTCTGTGGCAGATGGACACCCTCCCAGGAGAGCACAGGCCTTTCACCTGGAGCAGGACCAGCCTCCTTCACTTGGGAGTGCATCTTTGTCCGGCTGAGGAATCCTAGCTGGCGAATTGGCAGGAGCTGGATGTCAAGGCCACCGCTCGCCTGAGGCTCTGGAGAGGACTGTTCCAAGTGCTGTCTTACAGTGGTCGAATCATGTGCCAGCTGATTGCCTCCATGTTCTGGTCCTGAGATGGAGGGTGTTGCATGCAACAGTCCGACACAATTGTCAGCTGCATCGGTTCACAAAGTCTCAAGATGCTCTTGTTTTTTGCAGCCTTGTGGAGTCTGTGGACCATGCATATATAAGTTGCTTTAGGCTGCGGCCTCTTTTTAGTTATTTGAAAATCTTTTCTTGCAGTTTTGTTTGCACTTGAGCCCCAGGCTCCTTATCCACAGGCACCCGGTGTGGAGAGGGGCAGGGAAGGAGGAGGACCTCCTCATGAGGTCAGTACTGAGACCACAAATTGATGTGGAGACATGTGACAACATATCTCATGCTTCATTGTGTGTGCTAGTCGAACAGACGATTGGACTGCTCAAGATGCCCTTCCGGTGCCTGGACTAGTCAGGGGGTGCCCTGCAATACAGCTCCCAGAGTGTGTCCCACACCACAGTGGTCTGCTGCACCCTGCACAACCTGGTGCTGCAGAGGAGTTGGAGCAGGAGGAGAATGTTCACGTTCACCACTTGAACCCTCCCTGCCAAAGTCAAGTGCAGCGTGTCCCACCTCTTAAGATCCTCCCTAGCCTCCTCCACCAGTTTTGTTAAATTCCATTTTTGTAGCATTGGCCATTCCCTCGTTACCTGAATTCCCAGGTATCTAGACCTGTCTCTGGCCACCTTCAGTGGCATCCCCCATAGATTGATTCGCCGACCCAACCCGTTCCCCGGGAACACTTTGCTTTTCCTTACATTTACCTTCTATCCTAAGAACACCCCAAACTTCCCCAACAGGCCCATAATCCTCTCCATGCTCTCCAGCGAGTCTAATACATACAATAGTCGGTCATCCGCATACAGCGGTGTTGCTCTTTTACCTGAACCACCAGACGCGAGTGACGCAGTTCTCAACATAATGGGTGACGCCGCTCCTCAACTCAGGCCACCAACGCCAAGTTTTTAAATGGGCAATGTTAGTTTCTATTCACTGATGTCTGTGCCCATCATGGAACTGGTATATAGCTGATTTCTGTCCTGGGTAGGGATCACATAAACTCCTGCCTTTAGAACTAAGCCATCCTGTATAGTGAGTGTGCCCTTCCAGGGGCTGGGTAGGTGCCATTTAAAATGTGTTTAAGGAGGGTAGCACGGTGGCACAGTGGGTTAGCCCTGATGCCTCATGGCGCCGAGGTCCCAGGTTCGATCCCGGCTCTGGGTCACTGTCCGTGTGGAGTTTGCACATTCTCCCCGAGTTTGTTTGGGTTTCACCCCCACAACCCCAAAGATGTGCAGGCTAGGTGCATTGGCCACGCTAAATTGCCCCTTAATTGGATAAAAATTAATTAGGTACTCTAAAATAAAAAATAACAAATTGTTTAAGGGATTCGTCTGCGGCCTGGGCTTGGGATAGATCTGGGGTATTGCTTTGGCATACCTGGATTGCATGCATCTCCTCGCCTTCAGGTGGCTGCCAGAAGTGACCATTGCGGGCTCCAGCTTTAGCACAGTTACCGAGTGGGGAGGTGTGGTGATGGCTTTTCACTTTAATTATGTCGTATGTGCGGCCGGTGGCTTCTTTAAGGATGTGTTTCAGTAATGGGGCTGAGGAGTTTTCCATCGGCGGACACAACCACGAACTTCCCATAGGGGGAGGAATTCAGTCAAACTTTGCAGACATACATGCTGGCTGAGTGTATGTCCGCAGGCATTGGGAAAGACTCCGATTGTGAGCGATTACATAAGCTATGGCTGCAAGTTCTGCTGCTTGGGCCCCTAAATGTCCTGGCAATTTTAAAGCTACTCCTTCCAGTGAATGTCCCTGTGGATCCTCCATATATATACCGCATCCAGTTATCCTAACACCATCTTCAATAGTGGAGGAGCCATCCACATAGATTTTAAATGTGTCCCTTGAGTGTTTGGAGTTTGGTTTCTTGCTGCCTGCTCGTGGCTGTAGTGACTGGGGAATAAAGGGTCCTGCCTGGTGTTTGGCTGTAATGATCTGGCACTCATGTGGGGTTCCTGCATATTGTAAGTTGTCTGCTAAAAATGTGGGGACCTTGGTGCACTTTACAGAGATGTCCCTGTCTTGCAGTAGTTGCGTCCAGCGCGCTACTCTGACCTGGCTGACTGAGCCTTCCTTAAGTCTACCGTCTGACAGAAGCTGAGTCGGGGTGTGCTCGGTGAGAATCGTGACCGGGTTGAGGTCCGTGATGTATGCGAAAACAAAATGTTTTTTAAAAATAATTTTTATTCAAGGTTTTCATAAAATATCAACAAAATGAGAAAGAAAAAAGAACCCAACAGGGTTAAGTACAAAACACAATCTAAAAAAGCAACCCCCCAAACCCCTCCCCACTGTACATAAATAATAAATTAACATTAACACCCCGACTTAACACAACAGGTGGAAACACCCCCTCAGACCCTCCAGTGTAAATAACATAAACAAAAATAAAGTAACCCCCCCCCCCCCCCCCCCCCCACCCCCCCGCGAGCTGCTGCTGCCATTGACCAATGTCTATCGTTCTGCCAGAAAGTCTAAGAACGGTTGCCACCGCCTAAAGAACCCTTGTACCAACCCTCAAGGCAAATTTTACCCTCTTCAATTTAATGAACCCCGCCATATCGCTGATCCAGGCTTCCACACTTGGGGGCCTCTCATCTTTCCACTGAAGAAGAATCCTTTGCCGGGCTACCAGGGACGCAAAGGCCAGAATTCCGGCCTCTTACGCCTCCTGCACTCCTGGCTCCTCTGCCACCCCAAATATTGCGAGCCCCCAGCCCGGTCTGACCCTGGATCCTACCACCCTCGACACCGTCCTCGCTACGCCCTTCCAAAATTCCTCCAGCGCTGGGCATGCCCAGAACATATGGGTGTAATTTGCTGGGCTCCCTGAGCACCTAACACACGTGTCCTCACCCCCAAAGAACCGGCTCATCCTTGTCCCGGTCATGTGTGCCCTGTGCAGCACCTTAAACTGTATGAGGATGAGCCTCGCGCACGAAGAGGAAGAGTTCACCCTCCCTAGGGCATCTGCCCACGTCCCCTCTTTGATCTCCTCTCCCAACTCCTCGTCCCACTTACCTTTCAACTCCACCACCGAGGCCTCCTCCTCCTCCTGCATCACCTGGTACGTTTCCGAGATCTTCCCCACTCTCCGCCCCCCCCCCCCCCCCCCCCCCCCCCCCACCCCACCCCCCGAGAGCACCCTGTCCTGTACTGTGTGTGGCAGTAGCCGCGGGAATTCCAACATCTGCCGTCTGGCAAACGTCCTTACCTGTAAGTACCTGAAGGTGTTCCCTGGGGGGAGCCCGTACTTCTCCTCCAGCTCACCCAAGCTCGCGGACTTCCCGTCCACAAACAGGTCCCCCAACTTTTGTATCCCTGCCCTGTGTCACCCCGAAAACCTTCCACCTGTTCTTCCTGGGGCGAACCGGTGGTTCCCCCGTAATGGGGTCCACGCCGAGGCCCCAACTTCCCCCCTATGCCGCCTCCACTGCCCCCAAACTTTGAGGGCCACCACCACCACCGGGCACGTGGTATACCTCCCTGGAGGGAGCGACCGCGGCGCCGTTGCTAGCGCCCCCAGACTAGTACCCACACAGGACGCCGTCTTTAGCCTCTTCCATGCAGCCCCCTGCCCCTCCATCACCCACTTGCGCACCATCGTCGCATTGGCGGCCCAGTAATACCCACAGAGTTTGGGCAGCGCCAGCCACCCCCCTATCTCTACTCTGCTCCAGGAACACCCTTCTCACCCTCGGAGTCCCTCGCGCCCACACAAACCCCATTATACTCCTGTTAACCCGCCTGAAAAAAGCCTTCGGGATAAACACGGGGAGGCACTGGAACAGGAACTAAAACCTTGGGAGCACTGTCATTTTGATTGACTGCACCCTACCCGCCAAGGACAGCGGCACGCGTCCCACCTCTTGAACTCCTCCTCCATTTGCTCCACCAGCCTTGCAAAGTTAAGCCTATGCAGGGCCCCCCAGCTCCTGGCCACCTGGACCCCCAAATATCTGAAGCTCCTCTCCGCCCTTTTTAGTGGGAGCTCGCCAATCCCCCTCTCCTGGTCCCCTAGCTGAACTACGAACATCTCGCTCTTCCCCATATTGAGCTTGTACCCTGAAAAGTCCCCGAATTCCCTAAGGATCCTCATTACCTCTGGCATTCCTCCCACTGGGTCCGGGTCCCACTGCTGCTACGGGAATTGAACCGTGCTGCTGGCCTGCCTTGGTCTGCTTTCAAAGCCAGCGATTTAGCCCTGTGCTAAACCAGCCCTCGGTGTTCGCACAAAAATTCGCCCATAGGGGCCATCCTTTCCCCTTTAAGTATTTCCTCAACACATCCTCTCATACAGGACACTGCTCTGACATATTGATTATCTTAACCTCGGTTTGCTGCTGTGGATTCTTAATCTTCTCTAATAATTGCGCTGCCATCCCTTCACTAGCTTAATTTGGAACAGAGGGAATAGGGAGTCGATCAAACAACGGTACGGTTTATGGCTATATTCCGGATCACAATCCCTCTGGATTTGCATGCAAGTTTGCAGAGTTTACCCAATCCTTCCCTGTTAGTTACGCATGCGGTCAGTGCACGCTTCCGAAATTCGGTTATTTGGCCAATACAAAAGTTGCGCTGGTGGTTCGTTTTCCTTTTTCCAGTTCTATTTCAAAGTTGTGGGCTTTTTCGGAGTAACAAAGTCACTTCTAGTCGAGTCGCATCAAAGTCGCCAATTAAGTGTTGCTCTTTTACCTGAACCACCAGAAGCGAGTACGTTTCTTGTATTGGACAAATGACCACACAACCTGTATGTTAGTTCAATTATAATTTATTATTAGATACAGGCTTGGTGCTATGCGTAATAATCTATACGCGGCTACTTATGAAAGTACACCTAACAACTGAAATGATCTTTACTTAACATCAAGTGACCGGCTCTGTGCAGGGCAGACAAGGCTTTTATCTGGATCCTCACGTGTGTCGGCTGGAAGTCTTGAGGCTCATCTCGGCTGCGGCTCGTCCTTCAGGGAGCGATAGCGGGTCCTTGAACTTGGCTGGTTGAGGTGCTGCAGTTGGTAGGGGCAGAGGCCGGTCCCAAAAGAGGCAGAATATTGGTCGCGCAGTTCTTCTTATCCCCCGATCTTCGGTGCCCTTTTGGGCGGGCCCAACTCCGGATCCAATGGATCGATAGGGTTTCGATCACCCTAATCGATTCTGGCCAATTAGGGGCGGGTACCTCGCTGGCATGGGTGGATCCTAGCTGCTATTGTCCAAGGCACGTATGCGCTTCCAAATAGGGTAAATAGGCACCCCAGAGTCTGCTACTGTTGCTACATTTCGATCTGTGTCCCATTGTCCTGGGGAAATCGGTGATTGACCTTTAGCTAGTGTGAGTTTCTGTCAGGTCTGGTTTCCCTTTGCACAAGACTCAGGGGCTGTGTGCCGTCTGTGTCCCAACCTGATCATAAGTCACATTATCCTTTGCGGGCGGCCATTTTAGATGGCCACAGCGGCACCCGATGCCCCCTTCATCCCGTCGTAATAGCGCACCACTCTGCCGACCCCATAAGAGCCAGAGGCACATAGCCAGCGCAAACAGCGGCGACAGCGGGCACCCCTGCCTTGTTCCCAAAAAAGTTGTTTCTTGAATACACCATATACACATGTGAAAAAAAATAATACTCCCTTCCCCCTGGGTTCTTGAAGCACCACGGATCCACCATACCCATCTTTTTCATAAAACCACCCTGCTCCTTTGCCATTCATAATCTACCCATTGAGCTGGGGCTCGCCTTATCTACCCTCAGTCTAGGACACAATTAAAATTTCCTTGCATAATCAACTAGTGTGTGGCCAAGTCCAGGACTGCTGACAGCAACCCCCTCATAAAACCTACATAGTCCCAAGTCGGTGCATACAGTACCACCGGCATCCCTCTTAATACCACACTCACCATCACATATCTCCCACCCGGGTCCCTCATGTCCTTCGTGCTTACAAACCCTGTTTTTTTACTCATCAGAATTGCCATCCCTCGCCACTTTGAATCAAACCACGCGTGGAAAACCTGACCCACCCATCCCTTCCTCAGACTAACCTGGTCCTTCACACGGAGGTGTGTCTCCTGCAGAAAGACCACCTGTGCTTTTAAACTCCTTGGGTGCGCAAAGACCCGACATCACTTCACCGGTCCAGACACTCATAGATTCCCACCAATGCTTGCACCGTGGAGCTCATGCCCTCAACCATTATTGTCATGAGCTGAGCCATGAAGCAGACATCCCCCACCATGGAGTTCACGTCCTGCAGCAAGGTCTCCACTGCAGATGTCAACCTCGCAGTGTTGGTTTCAATGCATCACATCGATGGCACCATCTCCTCGGTTAGAAGGCGATTGCACTCCTCTTGCCACCCTTGCAGTCTGAGGATGAATGCTGTCATCCTTTCCTGATATTCGCGACTCTGCCTTTGCAGTTCCATCAGCTTTACGATGACCGGACCCAGGTGCACGTCATTGGCCAAGGGCTCAGCAGAGTCCTGGGCTCCACCATCCCTCCGAGTGCTGATCTCTCGGCACGTCGGATCCCTGGGATGTCCCTCCTCCGCCTGCTGTGGATCATCAGCCGTGAGGTGCCCACCAGTGAGCGTGCCAGAAGCCTGCCTACTAATCAATCCTACCGAGGTGTGAGTATCTGAATGGTGGAGGGTGCGGGTGATGGATGTGATGCTTCCTTGATGCTGATGTCTGAAACATCCCCTTCTGAGCTACTCGGTTCGAGGGTGGTTCTTTCTGCTCTTATGATTGCCCTGCAAGGGAAAGGAAATGGCATTAGTACATCACGGGGGGTAAATGATGCGAGATGTTTACTCACGTGAGGTTTGAGTAATTATTGTGTGTTGTTTGGGGTGTCATTTTTGCTCCCTGTCCCCACTTAGCCACCCACACAGACAAGATCCTGCTCCTCCTTGGCCAGTTCAAGGTTCTTTCCTCATGGGGGGTGAGGTTGTGGTGCTCCTGTATGACTCCGGGTGGCAGGGCACTGTCACGCCGGTTATGTTTGATTTTTGTGCTGCGGGGATATAGATGGGGGGAGTGTAGACGGCGGTTCTGCCAATTCAGATGGTTAAATATTGGCATGCGAGGGACACTGGGAGCAAGAGTATGAGGAGCAGGGACTAAGTGGGTGTCAGGGGGAAAAGGGGATCTTGTGACAGGTGGGCAACCTGTGAGGTGGCTGGGTGAGAGATCATCTTGGAGGTGAGAGGGATGGGTGAGGGGGTGCATTGAGAGACTGGAGGCACCACACCTATCCTGGCCGTGCGAAGAACGTAATTAATTTTCTTCTGGCACAGCTATCAGGCCCTATTCTGTGGTGAGCTGCCACTGACTAATGTCGCTATAGCCTCCCAGGCGGGGGAGGTCACCTTGCAGGTGGGCCGCTTCTTGAAGTGTGTATACAGGATGACCCCCCCCTCTGTTGCACATCCTGAAATCTGGTGCAGGCTCCCCCTGAGAATCTTGGTGCAGGCTTTCGAGCTGATCGCCCCACAGTTGGTTCTGGAACAAGTGCTGAGGAGGCGTTTAAATGGAGCTCCCCAGTGATTGCAGTGACTGATTTTCCCCGGAGCGAGCAGATCAGCGGGAGGCCACCAAGAGCACGGCATGATTCCAGTGGACAAAAAAACTTTTGTTTAATAGGCTCAAAATTCTGTGAGAAATCCCACCGACACTGTCAGCGGGATTGGTACCGTTTTTCTCATCGGACCTGACACTTTGCTATTTTTTGGTAAGGTCGTGCCCAATGCGAAGATTGTGCCCAGTGTAAATGTTTCAGGTCAATGACCTTTCCTCAGAACTGATGACCTGAACTTTCATTAGATGCTTGTGGCCATATGGCCTGACTTCTGTGGATTAGCATCAACATTTTTTATAAACCAATGAAGCACCTCGTGACCTTTTCCAATGTTAAAGGCACTATATGAATGCAAATTATTGTTGTATATGTGAAACCTCTGGCCTCTGTTTTTGGACCCTCTTTAAAATTGCACTATTTCATTTGTATTGGCCCTTCTCCTTCTCCCTTCCAAAATATAACACTTCACACTGACCTGCTTTAACGTTAATCTGTCATGTGTCAGTTAATGTCTTCCTGATGTCCACTACGATCCTCCTGGCAGTTTACTACTTTCCTCACCTTCGTATCAGCTTCAAACTTTGAAACTGTGCCCTGACCACCCATGTCCAGTTCATTAATATGTCTCTAAACCAGCAGCAAGTGTGGTTCTAACCAACCTCTGAGGAACACCACTATATACTGCCCTCCAGTGTGAAAAACAGCCATTCACCCTACTTTCTGTTTTCTGTCCCTTAGTCAATTTTGGATTCACACTGCCACTGCCTGTACACCATCAGATTTCAGTTTTGCTGACGCCGATATATCGTCTTTTGAATGTCCATGTAGACGACATCAAGCCTCTCCATTATTTCATCAAAGAACTCAATCACGTTGGGCAAATATCATTTCCTTATAACAAGTTTGTGCTGACTTCCATGACTTCTAGCCAAAGCTCTTCCAAGTGCTAATATGGATTATTGATATGGATTTTGCAGGCTTAACTTCGTCAGATTGATTTGCCTTAAAAAAAAAAAAAAATCCGTGCTGGCTATCCATGTTTTTCCAAGTGACAGTTAATTTCTTCCTGGATTAGAGTCTTCAAAAAATGTCCCCAACACCAATGTTAGTCTGGTTGTTCTTTAGTTACCTCTGACCCCTTTTTTGAACAGGATGTAACATTTGCAACACACCACACCCATATCCAAGGAAAGTTGAAATATGGTGACCAAAGCCTGTGCTGAAAGGAAGGGAGCAGGTGATGTATTGTTAATGTCATTGGACTAGTAATGCAGAGGTCCAGGCTCATGTTCTGCGGACAATGTTCAAAATCCCACCATGGAAACTAGTGGAATTTAAATTCACTCAACAAAACCTGGAATTAAAAAAGCTGCTCTTGGCAATAGTGACCATGAAACCATTCTGGCTCACTAAGGAAACTTACCTGGTCTGGCCTCCATGTGATTCTAGATCCACAGCAATATGGTTGACTCTTAAATGCCCTCTGAAATGGTTCAGAAAGCAAACTCTGTTGTATTAAACCACTGCCATGTCTAAAAGGAATGAAATTGGATGAACCATGGCATGGGAAATGAAAACTGCACACCAAGCCTTGTTTACTCTGCAAGGTTCTCCTCACTAATATCTGGGGGCTTGTGCCAAAATTGAGAGCTGTCCCACAGGCTAGTCAAACAACAGTTTAATGTTGTTACATTCATTGAATCAAAGAACAAAGAACAATGCAGCACAGGGAACAGGCCCTTCGGCCCTCCAAACCTATATCGATCACGATGCTAACCTTTGCCAGAACCCTCAGCACTTCCTTATGCTGTATCCCTCTATGCCCATCCTATCCATGTGTTTGTCAATCCTTGCCACCAACAGGACAGATCCACCAGAGGTGGTCACATAGTGGCCTACAGGCAGGAGGAAGTTGCCTTGAGAGTCCTCAACATCGATTTTGGATGCCAGAAGGTCTCATCAGATCAAATATGGGTAAGGAAACCTCCTGCTGAATATCACCTACTGCACCCTTCTCGCTACCTCAGCTGATGAATCGGTACTTCATGTTGAACACCACTTGAAAGAAGCACTGAGGGAAGGGCACAGAATGTACTCTGGGTGGGGGACTTTAATATCCATTACCAAGAGTGGCTCAGTGGTACCCATACTGACTGAGCTGGCCGAATCCTAAAGAACAGAACTACTCAATTGCATTGGTGGCAAGTTGTAGGAAAACCAGCAAGAGGGGAAAACCTACTTGGCCTTGTCCTCCCCAATGTACCTGTCACAGATGTTCATGACAGTATCGGTCAGAGTAACCACTGCACAGTCCTTGTGGGGATGAAGTCCCATTTTCATATTTTCACAAAGATACTGGCGGAATTTGCCATCAATGGGTCCTGGCAATGGGCAATTGGGGGGGGGGGGGGGGGGTCTTTCAACCTGATTGTCTGCCCCTCTTCTGCAGCTTCATTCGTGGCTTGGTGTCCATTGACACCAAACCCGGTGGGCACCACAGGGTCTGGGGTGATTTATTGACCCTTTTAATCACCTTTAAATTTGATATTTTTAAGTTTCCGTTCATTTTTGTTTCTGTTTGGGCAGTGCCCTTTAAGGAGCGGTCCCTTTTAATTTGTTTACTTTAGTTAAAAGTTTAAAGAGTTCAAAGATCGGGAAGCCGAGCGCATCAGTGTAAAAAAAAAGACTGAGTATTTGCAACCACCTTCAGTCAAAAGTGGATGATCCATGTCGGCCTCCTCCTGAGGTCCCAGCATCAATTCCAATCTTCAGCCAATTGGATTCATTCCATGTGATATCAAGAAGCAGATTAAGGCACTGGACACTTCAACGGCTATAGGCCCTGACAACATTCTGACTGTAGTTCTGAAGACTTATGCACCGGAGCGAGCCATGCCCTTAAGCAACCTGTTCTAGTATAGCTATAACACTGGCATCTATCAGGCATTGTGAAAAATTGCCCAGATATGTCCTGTCCACAGAAATCAGGATAAATACAACCCAGTCAATTACAGCCCTATCAGCCTACTCTCAATCATTAGAAAAATGGTGGAAGTTGTTGTCAACAGTGCTATCAAGTGACACTTACTCAGTGATATCCTGCCCAAAGAGGCTCAGTTTGGTTTCTGCCAGATCCACTCACTCCTGACCTCAATACAGCCCTGGCCCAAAGATGGACTAAAGAGCTGAACTCCAGAGCTGAGGTGAGAGCGACTGTCCTGGACATCAAGGCAGCATTTGACCGAGTATGAAATCCAGATAGGGATAAGGGGGAAAACTCTCCACTGGGTGGAGTCATACTCAGCTCAAAGCAAGATGGTTGTGGGTTTTGGAGATCAATTATCAGTTCCAGGACATCATCATTGCAGGAGTTCCTCAGGGTAAGGTCTTCGGACCAACCATCTTCAACAGCCTCAGCAATGACCTTCCCTCCATCATAACTCAGAAGTGGGGATGTTCACTGGTGATTGCACAATTTTCAGCACCATTCGTGACTCGTCATATACTGAAGCAGTCTGTTTCCCTATGCATCAAGACCCGGACATCATTCAGGCTTGGGCTCAACAGTGAGAAGTGCTAGGCATTGGTCATCTCCAACAAGGGGAATCCAACTATTTCCCTTTGGCATTCAATGGCAGCCATCACCTTTAACATTTATTCCCTCCACCACCGACACAAAGTGGTAGCAATGGTACAATCTGAAATGAAATGAAAAATGAAATGAAATGAAAATCGCTTATTGTCACAAGTAGGCTTCAAATGAAGTTACTGTGAAAAGCCCGTAGTCGCCACATTCCGGCGCCTGTTCGGGGAGGCTGGTACGGGAATTGAACCGTGCTGCTGGCCTGCCTTGGTCTGCTTTAAAAGCCAGCTCTTTAGCCCTGTGCTAAATCAGCCCCTAATGGACTGCAGCAACTCCCCAAGGTTCCTTTGACAGCACCTTCCAAACCCGCAACCACCAGGAAGGACAAGGGCAGGAAATACATGGGAACACCACCACCGACAACCTCCCCTGCAAGCCTCACACCATGCTGACTTGGGGCTACAAGACTGTTCCTTCACAGTTGCTAGGTCAAAATCTTGGTACTCCTTTCCTGTCGCTGTCGATTTACCTGCACCACGTAAACTGCAGCGGTTTAAGAAGGTGGCTCACCACTACCTTCAATGGGCAATTAGAGATGGGCAATAAATACTGACTGAGCCAATAATGCCCACATCCTGTGAAAGAATGAAAAAAAACTATTCCCTTATTTGCCCCAACATCCTGAGGTTCACCACATCCAGACCATATGAATTTTCAAAGCACTGCCAACCTTTTAAGTCCCTCCTACTTATCTATTTTTATGCTACCTAATTTCTATATCCCTACTTTACTGTGACATTGGTAAGAGTTTCATTTGTGAAGGCAGAACGGAGCATTAATTACAGTGCCTCTTTTCCCATAGAAAATATACCTTTTGTTCTTACTTTACCCACCCTTCCTTTGGTTAACTATTTTCCTATTATTTATGGTTCACCACCTTGACCTGGTGGAGGGGCTTGCACATTCTGATTACCCCCTTGAATGATGCTGTTTGATAATGGCTTGGTCAGGCAAGGTGCCAGACAAGGTATTGTCCAAAAGATCCTCAATGGCAGAAAAGACAAAGGAAGGCTGTGTGTCTGACCAGCTATCAAGGTGAAAGAAGGCTGCAGCAAGGCAGCCTCCATCATCGTGGCTTGAGATGTCATCAAAATGTGACCACTCACCTATCAAATTCATGTGGACAATGATAGCACCCCAAGGTGATCATGTAAATTAAATCATGTGTGGGCTTCTACCAGTGTCCATCGACCAAATCCTGTAATGATGGAGGATTGCTGATGGGTATAGTGCTGCAAACCTCGGAGTACATATTCAAGAATCTGCCCCAGGCAGATAAAGGTCATTGGACACTTTGTTGGGACACAGATGTCTTTGACAGCAGAACCTGTGACTGGACAGTCCGCTTCAGGATACCCTCTGATCACTCTTAAGTGGGAGGAGGCTAGAGATAGTGCTCGAAAACTAAAATCTCCTCTCCCACTTTGTCCTTTCTGAAGAGCTACACCTAGAGGGATCACCATCTTTTTATCTATTCAAGGGATGTGGACTTTGTTGGCTAGGCCAGCATTTATTGCCCATCATTAATTGCCCTTGGGCTGTCTTCTTGAACTGTTGCAGTCCATTTGGTGTAGGTGCACCTACAGTGCAGTTAGGGAGGGAATTCCAGGATTTTTCAGAACAGAATTCCAGAACAGGGGGATTGAGTTTAAGAGCGGTGAGATTATGCTGCAACTGTACAAGACCTTGGTTAGACCACATTTGGAGTATTGTGTGCAGTTCTGGTCACCTCATTATAGGAAGGATGTGGAAGCATTGGAAAGGGTGCAAATGAGATTTACCAGGATGCTACTGGATTGGAGGGTAGGTCTGATGAGGAAAGGTTGAGGGAGCTAGGGCTTTTCTCATTGGAGCGAAGGAGGATGAGAGGTGACTTAATTGAGGTGTATAAGATGATGAGAGGGATAGATAGAATGGACGTTCAGCGACTTTTTCCTCAGGTGGATGTAGCTGTCACAAGAGTGCATAACGATAAGGTTCATGGTGGAAGATATAGGAGGGATGTCAGAGGTAGGTTCTTTACTCAGAGTGGTTGTGGCGTGGAACGCACTCCCAGCTGTCGTACTGGAGTCGGACACTTTAGGAACTTTCAAGCGGTTATTGGATAGGCATATGGAGTGCACTAGAATGATTGGGAGTAGGTTGATTTGATCTTAGTTTCAGACTAGTTCGGCACAACATCGTGGGCCGAAGGGCCTGTACTGTGCTGTACTGTTCTATGTTCTATATGTTCTATGTTCTATTTTGACTGAGTGACAGTGAAGGAAGAGTGATATATTTCGAAGTCAGGATGGTGAGTGGTTTGGAGGGGATCTTCCAGATGGTGATATTCCCATGTATGAGCTGCCCTTCTAGATGGTAGTGATTGTGTGTTTGAAAGGTGATGTCTAAGGAGCCTTGGGGAGTTCCTGCAATGCATCTTGTTTTTTAAAAAATAATTTTTATTAAAGGTTTTCATAAAATATCAATAACAAAATGAGAAAGAAAAAAGAACCCAACAGGGTTAAGTACAAAACACAATCTAAAAAAGCAACCCCCCCAACCCCTTCCCCCCCCGTACCTAAATAATAAATTAACATTAACACCCCGACTTAACACAACAGGTGTATACACCCCCTCAGACCCTTCCAGTGTAAATAACATAAACAAAAATAAAGTAACCCCCCCCACCCCCCGAGCTGCTGCTGCCATTGACCAGTGTCTATCGTTCTGCCAGAAAGTCTAAGAACGGTTGCCACCGCCTAAAGAACCCTTGCACCGACCCTCAAGGCGAATTTCACCCTCTCCAATTTAATGAACCCTGCCATATCGCTGATCCAGGATTCCACGCTTGGGGGCCTCGAATCTTTCCACTGAAGGAGAATCTTTCGCCGGGCTACCAGGGACGCAAAGGCCAGAATTCCGGCCTCTTTCGCCTCCTGCACTCCCGGCTCCTCTGCCACCCCAAATATTGCGAGCCCCCAGCCCGGTTTGACACTGGATCCTACCACCCTCGACACCGTCCTCGCTACACCCTTCCAAAATTCCTCCAGCGCTGGGCATGCCCAGAACATATGGGTGTGATTTGCTGGGCTCCCTGAGCACCTAACACACCTGACCTCACCCCCAAAGAACCTGCTCATCCTTGTCCCGGTCATGTGTGCCCTGTGCAGCACCTTAAACTGTATGAGGCTGAGCCTCGCGCAGGAAGAGTTCACCCTCCCTAGGGCATCTGCCCACGTCCCTTCTTCGATCTCCTCTCCCAACTCCTCCTCCCACTTACCTTTCAACTCCACCACCGAGGCCTCCTCCTCCTCCTGCAGCACCTGGTAAGTTTCCGAGATCTCAATGCATCTTGTTGATGGTACCAACTACTGCTACTGTGTATCGGTGGTGGGGGGTGCGAATGCTTTGTGGATGGGATGCCAATCAAGTGGGCTGCTTTGTCCTGGATGGAGTTGAGCTTTATTTAAAAATAAATTTAGAGTACCCAATTTATTTTTTCCAATTAAGGGGCAATTTAGCCTGATCAATCCACCTATCCTGCACATCTTCGGGTTGTGGGGGCAAAACCCACGCAAACACGGGGAGAATGTGAAATCTCCACATGGACAGTGACCCAGAGCCGGGATCGAACCAGGGACCTCGGCGCCGTGAGGCAGCAATGCTAACCACCGCGCCACCATGCTACCCCTGAGTTGAGCTTCTTGACTGTTGTAGGAGGCAAGTGTAAAATATTCCATCACACTCCTGACTTGTGCCTTGTAAATGGTGGATAGACTTTGGACAGTCAGGAGGTGAGTTACTTGCCGCAGGATTCCAGAGCTCTAACCAGCCACTGTAGTCGAAGTATTTATAAGGCTTACATTTTGAGTCTGGATGACTCTTCATCAGATGATGAGTCTGATGACAAAGTGTCACCCAGACTTAAATCGTTAGTTCTGTTCTCTCGCCACAGATGCTGTCAAACCCACTGAGATTTTCCAGCATTTTCTATATTTGTTTCAGATTCCAGAAACTGCAGTAATTTGCTTTTATCTACTTATATGGCCGGTCCAGCTCAGTTTCTTGTCAATGGCAACCCCAGGATGTTTATATTGGGGGATTCAGCGATGCCATTGAATGTCAAAGGGCGATGGTGGATTCTCTTGTTGGCACTTGTGTGTGGCACGAATGTTACTTGATACTTGCGATTCAAGAAAGAAAATCCTTACATTTTGTAACTTGGAATGTTGGAAGACTCCTGGATAATCTCAAGAGTGACAGTCCAGAAAGGAGAGGAGAAGCGCAATCATATTATGTGAGCTATCAAGACTCTAAATCACATTGCTGCCCTCAGTAAGACCTATCTTCCTGGGCAGGGGCACCTGAAGGAACAAGTAGGGGGATAAACCTTAAGCCTGTCAGCTGACCTCATTCCACAGAGTTATTTTCCTATCTGAATTAGGATCTTGGAAGCTTGCTAGAATTCTCCAATTGTGTAAGTGAAAGGCTCATGACATTTCACTAGCAGCTCAACCATAACCAATTTGCTACAGCCATCAGCGCTTATGCCCCTTAATTCCAATGAAGACGTTGAGGACGAGTTCTATACTGACCTGAATGAAGTCCTCACTGCCATCGCATCTAACGGACTTTAATGCCGGGTTGTCAATGACTCCAATGCCTCGAGCAGAATCATTGGGAAAAATGAGGTGGGAAGAGCCAACGCAAATGGTGTTCTGACTAAATCTGCTCAGTCAGCATGGTTTTGTGATAACAAACACCCTCTTCCATCAGAAGGACAAATACAAATCCACATGGAATCATCCTAAATCAAAGAATGATGTAATTGTTCAAGTCAAAGATCTATATCACCTGATTCATGAGGGGGGCTGATGCCTGCTGGACAGATCATTGACTTGCCTTACTGGTGAATGGCACCCACCGAGCACAGTGTGGGTAATCTGCAGCCCAGAGTGCGGCCCACGAGACATTTTATTGATCGCTACCCTGTGCAGGATTGCCACATTCCGCTGGTTTCTGTCTGCATTGTTTTTTTTCTGACCGGTATGACTAAACTGTTATGCGCATAAAGCAAGGGTACATGAAGTGAGGTGCTTGCTGATTGCACACAACATTGACTGTGCGAGCCGTGAAAGTGGTCACAACCGGGCCAGAGAACCAGGAGCGTGAAGAAAGTGACCAAAGCTACAGGAAAGCTTAGTGAGCGGAGGGAGGCCCAGTGCACTCCAGAGCCTTTGTCATCATGTGCTCACAGTTGCGATGTTCATTGGTCCTCCAATCACTGCCTGTCTCTGTTACATTCTCTATGTGCCACAAAGAAAAAAGGTGTGGATATGCCACATACCTAAATTTCTCACAAACATGATGCAAGGTTTATTAGATATTGCTCATACAATCTAAGATGGAGATCTGAAAGCCCGTGTAAACACTCTACTGACATCACGTCAGATCACATCACTCCTTGAGCCTAACATCAACAAATGCGGGAGTTAAACAGACCATCATTGGAGGTGTAATTCCTTGCTCAAATATCCAAACTCCCTGAACCTTCTTCCTTACATTTTCAATAATCGGTCCACGTGTCACACAGAAGACTTCTGTGGGCTATGGTTTGGACAAGCCTGATCCAGCACCAAGACATTGCAAAGCCCAAATATCAAAGAGGAAGAAGCTCAACATCTCGGCCCTAAAATAAACTGACCAAAGAGAGAAATTCTAAGTGCAGCCCTTGACCAATATGAACAATCTTGACACATCCAACTCAATCCTAGAATAGTGGGATTATATGAGCTCAACTGTACAAGGGTCTTGTGCCCAGAGCATTGGGTTCAATCATTGTCTCCTCTAGGACTTGGTTTGATGAGAACTCCGCTCAAATATGTGACCAACTATGTGGAACAAGCGAGGAGCAGGCTTTATTGTCTGGCAGGGCAACCCAAGGTCACAACTGAAGAAGACACCATTCCAACAACTCAGGACCGGCGCCAAAGACAAATTCTGAAGATAAAAGACAGGTGGTGGGAAAAGGGAGATCTAACAATATTCTGAACATTATGACATGCAAAGCTCTTTGGAAGCCAGTAAGGTCAAATGGTTCACAGACTGGTGTTTCTCTCCTTTAAGGATGACTATGTCATCCGTCAACACTGGAAAGAACATTTTGAACAACTCCTCAGCCATGAATCCATAGAGTGGTATTTGATACTCTCCAGGCTATCCCCCAATACCATGTGGTAGAACCCATGGGTGAACTTTTATCAATTAACAAGCAATCAAAACAAATAAAATAGGTATTCCAGCTGAGGTCTTCAAAGTTGACAGATTTTTGCTCATATCAAACTCCATGTACTCATTAAGGACTTTAGGAGTACTAAAGTTGCAACTGTATTGAAGGAGAGAGATAAATCATGCTGTAGAAACTATGTAGTATTTGCCTCTTGTCCAGATAGCTGAAAATCCTGACATGCGTTCTCCTGAACTGCCTACGTCTTGTGGCTGAAGAAATCCCCCTCGAGCCACAGTGTGGCGTTAGACTTTCCAGAGGAACCCCTGACCTTGGGCTGGATTCAAAATGGGACTCTGTCCCCACGGGGCCAGCATAAAAAAGTTGAAGTTTTACTCTAGAGATTCCTGGAAAAAAAGTACAGCTAATTCAATGCCCTGCAGGGGGTGAGCAGGGACCCGGAGCAATTCATGCAGCTTTATCTGCAGATACGGGCCTCCGCACTTCCGGTTTTGAGTCCACGCAAGCGCACGGCAGCGGCCTCCAGCAGCCATGCCGAGCTCCATGGCGGACTCAGACCGAGGAGGCAGACTGAAAAATTAGATCGCCCCCGATCGGCCGCGCGCCCGAGCATCTGACCGCGCGGATCTAACCCCCGTCCGCCTATAAGGTCCCCCCCCCCCCTCCCCGGTGTCCGATCCCCCTGGCCCCCACCAGGGCGGCCGCGGACTGAGTCCGCAGACACCAAGCCAGCATCCTGAACAGCAATACTAAGTTAATTCCCTGCCATCGGGAACTTGGCTGGTCGGGAGCGGAGGATCGCTGGGCTGACTTCTGTCAATAGGCCCCCAGCCGCGCGGCGTACTCTGCGATCATGCCGATTCTCGGGTTCCGGAGAATCGCCGAGCTGGCGCTGGGCCCCATTTCACGCGTGAAATTGGATCGGCGCGGGGCTGCGGAGAATCCAGCCCCTTGTCTTTGTTGCTAGATAAATTCAAAAAAAATGTTGAGGATAACACCAGGAACTCTTAGCATTTTATTCAGTAAATCATGAGGCTTCTTTAATTGTGCATTAAAAATTTGGATGTGCAACAAATTTCTTCCTAATCCTGCAATTATTTCATGAAGATATGGCTGCAACTGTCTTCAGTGGGAGATCTGAAACAGATGCCTTCAAATACAGACTGGGATCAAGCAAGGCTTATGATAATCACCATACTATTTACAGACTACCTAAGGGTGGCTATTCAACTCATCAAAGTTCATAGAATCCCTACAAGAAGGCCATTTGGCCCATCGAGTCTGCACTGACCCTTTTAAAGACCACCCTAGGCCCAATCCCCCGCCCTATTCCTGCAGTCCTATTCCCCACCCTAAAGGCCTTTGGTCTGTGGGAGGAATATGGAGCACCCAGAAGAAATGCACGCAGGGAGAATGTGCAAACTCCACACAGTCACCCAAGGTCGGAATCAAACAGGGGTCTCTGGCATGGTGAGGCAGCAGTGCTAACCACTGTGCCACCATGTGCCCTCTGGTGTCAGTATTAAATACCTTATAGATAGGAAAGGTTATTTAACTGTGATTGTTCTTGTGCCAAAACAAAACAGCCTTCCATGGGTATATATGATCCACAGTATGCAGAGTGGATAAAGGCACTGCAGACATCAGGGGCGAGATTCTCCGACCCCCCCCCCCCCCCCCCCCCCCCCCCCGCCGGGTCGGAGAATCGCCGGGGCTGACGTGAATCCCATCCCCGCCGGTTGCCGAATTCTCCGGCACTGGAGATTCGGCGGGGGCAGGAATCGTGCTGCGCCGGTTGTTGCCCCCCCCCCCCCAGCGATTCTCTGGCCCGGATGGGCCCAAGTCCCGCTGCTAGAATGCCTGTCCCGCCGGCGTGGATTAAACCACCTCTCTTACCGGCGGGTCAAGGCGCGCGGGCGGGCTCCAGGGTCCTGGGGGGGGGGCGATCTGGCCCCGGGGGGTGCCCCCACGGTGGCCTGGCCTGCGATCGGGGCCCACCGATCCGCGGGCGGGCCTGTGCCATGGGGGCACTCTTTTCCTTCCGCCTTCGCCACGGTCTCCACCATGGCGGAGGCGGAAGAGACCCCCTCCACTGCGCATGCGCGGGGATGCCGTGATCGGCCGCTAACGCTCCCTTGCATGCGCCGCCCGGCAATGTCATTTCTGCGCCAGCTGGCGGGGCACCAAAGTCCTTTCCCGCCTGCTGGCGGGGCGGAATTCAGTCTGGCGCAGGCCTAGCCCCTCAAGGTTAGGGCTCGGTCCCCCAAGATGCGGAAGGATTCCGCACCTTTGGGGCGGCACGATGCCAGACTGATTTGCGCCGTTTTTGGCGCCGGTCGGCGGACATCATGCCGATTACGCAGAATTTCGCCCCAGATTTGCAAACTGCACTCGATCCCTTCAATTCTGCATGCAAGAAGCTCATGCTGTCCTTGAATATTGCTGAACGCAACAAAATTTATATCAATGGAAGGGACTGAATGTATGGTTGCTAAATATGCTGTTTACACAAAGATAAGGTGAAAATGAGTTGTGAAGACAACATGGGGAGTCTGCAAACGGACATGTTAAGTAAATGAGCAAAAATATGGCAGAGTATATTTTAGGAAAACGTGAAGAATAGAAAGGCAGCATATTATTCAAAAGGAGAGAGATTGCAAAACCCAGAAGTACAGAGGGATCTGGTTGCACTGGTACATGAATCACAAAACGTTAGTATGCAAAACAGCAAGTGATTAAGATGACAAATTGCAAGAGGAATGGAATATAAATGTAGGTATGTTTTGTTACAGTTGTACAGGGTGTTGGTGAGACCATATCTAGAGTACTGTGTACAGTTTTGGTCTCCTTATTTAAGAAGTGACACACATGCATTAGAAGCAGTTCAGAGAAGGTTCACTCAACTGGGGCGAAATTCTCCCCCAACGGCGGGATGCCCGCCGACTGGCGCCAAAGCCGGCGCCAATCAGACGGGCATCGCGCCGGCAAAAAGGTGCGGACGTCTCCGCATCTTTGGCGGCCTAGCCCCAACATTGAGGGGCTAGGCCGACGCCGGAGGGATTTCCGCCCCGCCAGCTGGCGGAAATGGCGTTTGTTGCCCCGCCAGCTGGCGCGGAAATGCGGCGCATGCGCGGGAGCGTTAGCGGCCGCTGTCAGTTTCCCAGCGCATGCGCGGGAGCGTCAGCGGCCGCTGTCAGTTTCCCGTGCATGCGCAGTGGGGAGAGTCTCTTCCGCCTCCGCCATGGTGGAGGCCGTGGCGGAGGCGGAAGGGAAAGAGTGCCCCCACGGCACAGGCCCGACCGCGGATCGGTGGGCCCCGATCGCGGGCCAGGCCACCGTGGGGGCACCCCCCGGGGTCAGATCGCCCCGCGCCCCCCCCCCAGGACCCCGGAGCCCGCCCACGCCGCCTGGTCCCGCCGGTAAATACCAGGTTTGATTTACGCCGGCGGGACAGGCAATTCCTGGGCGGGACTTCGGCCCATCCGGGCCGGAGAATCCAGCGGGGGGTCCCGCCAACCGGCGCGGCTGGATTCCCGCCCCCGCCCAATCTCCGGGAGCGGAGACTTCGGCGGGGGCGGGGGCGGGATTCACGGCGGCCAACGGCCATTCTCCGACCCGGCGGGGGGTCGGAGAATGACGCCCCTGATATCTGGGATGGGGCAGTTATCTTATCAAGAAAGGTTGGACAGGCTTAACCATTAGAGTTCAGAAGAATGAGGGGATATCTTATTGAAACACAAATCCTGAGGGGACTTGACAGGGTAATTGCTGAAAGGATGTTACCCTTGTGTGAGAGACTAGAACCAGGGGACTCGCGTTAAAGATGGAGATGAGAAAAATGTCTTTTCTGAGGGCCGTGAATCTTTGGAATGCTCTTTCCTGAGCGCAGTAGAGGCAGGGTCATTGAATATTTTTAAGGCAGAGGTAGATAGATTTTTGACTCACAATGGAGTCAAAAGTTATCGGGGGAAGGAGGACTGGAGTTGAGGCCACAATCAGATTAGCCATCGAATGCTGGAGCAGGTTCAAGGGACCAAATGGCCTACTCCTGCTCCTAATTCATATCTTCGTATGTATAGATCAATCCACACCTGGTCAGTTTAATATTCTACCTCCTACATATGTTGAAAGAGATACTGTGGAGTATGTTGGGTAGTTCCCACAGCTTGATAGCCACCTCTCTCAAAAGGCCACTATTTGCAAGGAGTTCCAACACTGCATCACACTGCACTGCCTTCAACAAATACAGCAGCAAGGGTTTGCCAACAAAGACCCACAAGAAGGGGCAGGGGAGGGGACAAAGTGTTAATGCAATAGGGACACTGCATGTTAAAGGGAGTAAGGTGAGGCTGGATGGCCCCTAATGCTAGGATTATCATACATAAGACAGATGAGTTAAGGGTGTGTATTAATACGTAGAGTTGTGATCACAATTCAGTTAGATTCAGTATTACCATGGTAAAGGACAGAGATAAAGCAGGTGTAAACATTTTGAACCAGGGGAAGGCAAATTTTACAGAAATTAGAAGGAATGTGGCAGAGGTCGACTGGCCAGAAGAGCTAAAGGATAAATCTGTGGAAGACCAGTGGGAAGCACTAAAAGGAGAAATCCTAAATGTACAAAGTAGACATGTCCCCTCCAAAAATAAGATTTGATACTGCCTAATCTAGACCCCGTTGGTTGTCTAGAAGAATACAGGGGAAGATCAAACAGAAAAAGAAAGCATATGATAGGCACAAAGAACTAAGCACTGCAGATAGCCTAGATGAGTATAGGAAGTGCAGGGACATCAGCGCGCTGACACAGGAGCAATTTTTGTAAAATACAGTCGATGGCGTCTTCCTGCCAGAAATGGTGGCAGAGAGCAGGTCATGCACCGGTACACTGACATCACGGGCTCTGGTGTGAGAGAGATTCCTCCATTTTGAGCTGCCAGCAAGCAGGCAACAGGACAGAAGAATTAAAAATAGATTGTTTTGTAATAAGGAAGAGAGGGCCAGGGACACAAACAGACCATCATCTCATAACTGAATCTGCTGGAGAGAGCTTTTCAGGAGAGTCCACGCCAGGAAAAAACAGTGCTTGTGTGAGCACCAGGGCCTCTGGTGAACAATCCATTAAGGAGAAACTGAAATCGGGAACAAAGCAGTATAAAGATGATTTCTTGAGGTATGGCTTTACTAATTGTGCCAATGCAAATCCGGATGTAATGCTTATGTGTGTAATGTGCCAGGAATACCAGAAATTAAAGTTCAAAATCCTCAAAACTTCAAAGGCATTTCAAGACTAAGCACGGCGAATTTGAGGTTGTCCTTGATTTTTTTTTCAAACGATGCAGTGAGAACCTAAATCATCATCTGAAGTCCTCAGCAGAAATGTAACATTGAATGACAGAGCAAGTGAGATCATGAGGACCAAGCAGATTCACCTGTCACATTAAAGGTAAGCAAAAATGGTGGGTCGCGAAGGTCGGCCGGTTGGTAAAAGTGTGTCCTGGGAAAAAAGGTTTGAAAAACACTACCCTAGGCTGTTGTGTGAGGCAACAGAAGAGATCACAGGGGCTCTGATAATTTTCTAATCCTCTCAGGCCACTGGAGAGGTGCCAGAGGACTGGGGGACAACTAATGCAGTACCATTATTCAAGAAGGTAAGTTGGTAAAAAACAGGTAACTACAGGCCCGGGAGTGGAACATCAGTGGTAAGGAAATGATTGAAAAAAATTCTGAGGGACAGAATGAATCTCTACTTGGAGAGGCAAGGATTAATCAAGGATAGTCGGCGTGGCTTTGTCAGGGGGAGATCTTGTCTAACAAATTTGTTAGAATATTTTGAGGAGGTGACTAGATGTGTCGATGAGGGCAGTATAATTGATGTAGTCTACATGGACTTCAGTAAGGAGAATGTCCATGAGAAGGCCCCACGTGGGAGACTGATCAAGAAGGTAAGAGTCCAAGGGATCCAGGGCAATTTGGCAAATTGAATCCAAAATTGGCTTAGTGGAAGGAGGCAGAGGGTGATGGTCGAAGGTTGTTTTCATGACTGGAAGCATGTATCCAGTGGTGTACTGCGGGGAATAGTGCTGGGTCCCTTGCTGTTCATAGTGTACATTAATTATCTTGACGTGAGGGGTATGATCAGTAAGTTCGCAGGTGACATGAAAATTGGTGGTGTGGTAAATAGTGAGGAGGAAAGCTTTCGATTACAGGACAATGTAGATGGGCTGGTCAGATAGACAGAACAGTGGCAAATGGAATTTAACCCTGAAAATGGATGAGATAATATATTTTGGCAGGACTTGCAAGGCAAGGGAATACGCAATGAATGGTAGGGCCCTATAGGGCCCTGTAGGAAATACAGGCCCAGAGTGATCTTGGGTGCATGCCCAAAAATCCCTGAAGATAGCAGGACAGGTAGATAAGGTGGTTAAGGCATTTGGGACACTTGCCTTTATTAGCTGAGGCATATAATATAAGGCAAAGAGGTTTTGATGGAGCTGTATAAAACACTCGGTAAGCCACAGCTAGAGTACTGTGTGCAGTTCTGGTTGCCACACTATCGGAAATATGTGACTGCATTAGAGAGGGTGCAGAAGAGATTCACCAGGATGTTGCCTGGGCTGGGGCGTTTCAGCTATGAAAAGAGGCTGGCTAGGCTGGGGTTATTTTATTTAGAGCAGGCTAGTTAGACTGGGGTTAGAGCAGGGAAGGGTCCTTAGAGTAGAAAAGGCTGAGGAGGGACCTGATTGAGGTGTACAAAATTATAAGGGACAGATAAGGAAGATGGGAAGCAAATGTTCTTCTTAGTAGAGGGGTCACTAACTAGGGGGCATAGATTTAAGGGAGATTTATTGGGGATTTGAGGAGAAACATTTTCACCCAGAGGGTGGTGGGAATCTGAAACTCACTGCCTAAAAGGGTGGTAGAGACAGGAATCCACACAGCATTTAAGAAGCACTTGGGTGAGCACTTGAAATGCCATAGCATACAGGCTATCGATCAAGTGATGGAAAATGGGATTAGAATAGATAGGTGTTCGATTTCTGGCGCATATGTGATGGGCTGAAGGTCTTTGTGTGCTGTACAACTCCGTGACTATGATTCCATTATCCACTTTGTTTTTCTCTCCCTGGCTAGGTTGTTTCTTCTATTCTAACCCGTTTTCAACCTTGGTAATAACGTATTTCAGTTTCTCAGTATAATAAAGGCCTTTATTTTGCCATTTAAGCTACCACTTTATTCTGTGTCCACAATTTGGGTGGCACAGTGGTTGGAACTGCTTCCCCACAGTGCCGGGGACCTGGGTTCAATTCCGGCCTTGGTTTACTGTGTGGAGTTTGCACATTCCCCCCCTGTTTACGTGGGTTTCCTCCGGGTGCTGCAGTTTCCTCCCACAGTCCAAAGATGCGCAGGTTAGGTGGATTGGCCATGCTAAATTACCCCTTAGTGTCCAAAAAGGTTAGGTGGGTTACACGGATAGTGCGGAGGAGAGGGCCTAGGTAGAGTGCTCTTTCGGAGGATCTGTGCAGACTTGATGGGCAGAATGACCTCTTTGTGCACTGTAGAAATTCTATGATTCTACTTCTGATTTGTAAAATGAGCTATAAATAACAGTGGGCCAGATCTTCCAGTCTCTCGATAGTTGGTGACCGGAGGTACCGCAAAAGATATGTGCGGGACCCATTGGATGTTCCAGTGTAAGCACATTCCTAGGACTTAGGCAGAAAGTTTAAACTTACGATTACCAGTTTTACGCTGCTTCGATTGCTCCGCTTGGCCCAAACCATGCAGACTTGGGTTGTTTGCCCAACCTTGGTTTTTACATGGATAAACTCATAGCAGGTATAAAACCAGCAAATCTCTCAGTTGGAGTGTCAAAACACTTCAGAACCGACATCAATGATCATACCACCACCTCTGGACAATACTTACCTCTCCCTTTGTCGACCAACCCACCCCGACTACCTCCCCGACCCCACCCCACCTCTGAATGCCCAACTCTGACCAACCAACATCCCCCTGATTACCCGACCCTACCTGAATCATAATAATCTCTCAACTACTGTAAATTTATCTTCTCCCCTCTTGAAGAGGCTGAAACTATTAAATGTACCCGTTTTCCAGCAGCGAGCACTGTAGAAGGAGTGTGATTTCACTTCCCAGTGCATTACACAGGAGGATTCCAGGAGCAGCTAGGTTGCACTTTTCTCAGGAGTCCTGGGTGAGCAATGTGTAGTTCCTGACCTAAGTAAGTATAAAGGAGTGCAGTAACAATCCGAATGTGACTGCTACTCCAGAGAAGTTCGAGGCCATTACGTCTTAAAAGACCTCAATCAGATTCTTGTAACTCTTTGTGATAAACAAAGTAAGTGTTCATAATATGAAGTGACTGTGGTATCGGGTACGATGGTGACTAATTCATTGAATCCAGCTGTAAAGCAGAAAACCACTGGTTCGAAGAGGTGCAGTTGGCATTGTATAATAAACATTGTCAGTTCTGGGTTGTGCTCAGGTGTCGCATCAGAAGGCTGGTGCTGTTGCATTCACTGCAGCCTGGCAGACTATGAATTGCATAGGTGGAAGCAAAATGATTTACATGCTTTTAGCGATCTGCTGCTTTGTTCTGTCAGAATCAATTACCTCAGTTCTAATTAAGAACTGCAAAACAGGCTGTGTTTTTGATCTGGACTTCGCTTCACGCATCCTGCTGATAATTTGTGGCATTGCTATCAGAGCTGAACTGTGAGCTCCCACGATCTCCTCAAGGAAGAAGGGACCTATCTAAAGCACCAAGAGCAGACTGTATCATTGGCAGTTACTGAATTCAGAGGAAAAGAGAAGATATTGGTGAGGTAAACTATTCCGATGGTGCTAAATTAAGCTCTTCTCTGTTGTTGTGGAGATTATGGGTCTGGTTTATACTGTGTGTTAGGGCACTGATAGCAGAAGCCCAACCTTTCTCTCCTTTGTACTCAAGCAGATAATGAGCATTAACATTAAAGATGTGATTGCACTTACCAATCATCACAAGTGAAAGTGACTTTTCTGAATTATCTGATTCAAATGTTGAATATATAAATAGACCGTGTCAATTTACAGGATGCCCCCCTCCCCCTCACACAAAAGATCAACCAGGAAGTTGACTGTTGCTATACTTTACAGACTGAAAAGTTCTACAGTGGCATTAGGAACTTGGCAGAAGGTTGTGCAGATGTGGTGAATACAAAGCTTTGACTGAGTCAAACGCAGTGTTCAAATTTAACTTGAACTGATCATTTTGTAGGTTTAAACTAGGCTTCTGTTTCTGGAGCCCTTCAGCACAGTAACCAGGATGCTAGGGCCACAATGGGCACTTTACTCTGGTGTTCTAAATGCTGGGGAATGTAGCGTCTGGGCTTGTACTTGTGATTCCACATGAGTTCTAATTTTAATTGGCCTCAAGGATGAGGAGGAAAGCAGGGGGCTAGCCGTTTCCTTATAGAAAGAGAACAAGAAATAAATGGACACATCCACCCAGCACCCAGTGAGTAATGAATGGCAATTTAAGTGGGCAAAAATATTTTATACACCACACAAAGTTGGTTATTTTGTCTGGAACATGAGACTAAAACTCTGATCGCTCCAATTATATTTTGGGCTGTAAGGCACAAAATTTGAATTCAACATGAGAAACACCTGCTATAAATCCACTGACGCATTCCTGCAAGAAAGAATGATTTAGCGTGTGTTGAGGTGGTAATTTAAAACATAAACTAAATCTGGGTAGCCGTAAATATAAACCCCCCCCCCAGAAGATAGCATTTGTTTCAGATCAACTGCAGGAGTGGTTGTATAAACAAGGTAAACATTACTTGCAATTAAACCATTATTTGTTAATTTTGACATGCATGAATTCAGTAGTGCCTTAAATGAATTATTTTGGCTGGCTGAAGTGTGATTTGTCTCTAAACTATTCTTAGTGCAAGCCATGATACAGTTACGCCAAACTTGTTCGCTAACAAAATATCTCTGTGGAATTGGACTCCTGGAAGATTCAATGGAATGATAATTAAGAGGAAACTACATTTGTACAGACAGTTTGGTTTAGTTTCAGTTCACTTGCCTCTATTTTATGTCTGGCCGTCAATCCATTAGAGGTGTTTAACCCAGGACACCACTTACTGATGCCATAGACTTAGTGTTGCTGATTTAGCGTTGAAAATTTCACATGCTCATTGAACTGTAAGTACAGTAAATTCCTATTCCTTCCAATTTTACATAATTTAACAATAATTAAGAGTGTGGGTTGAAGAGGATTTGACATAAACTCAACTGCACTCCAAAAAAAATATACAAAGCAAACATGCAGTTTTAAATTTGGAATGGGACAGCTTAGACGACCTCCAAGAGCTTTTGATATTTGCAAAGATTGATTAATAGTAGATGAATTAAAATTAATCCAAAAATAATTAACGGTATGGCGACACAGTGGTTAGCACTGCTGCCTCACAGTGCCAGGGACCCGGGTTCGATTCTGGTCTTAGGTGACTGTGTGGAGTTTGCACATTCTCCATGTGTCTGCGTGGGTTTCCTCCAGGTGTTCTGGTTTCTTTCCACAGTGCAAAAGACGTGCAGGTTAGGTTGATTGACCATGCTAAATTGCCCCTTGAATGTCCAAAGATGTGCAGGTTAGGTGGATTGGCCATGATCAATGCATGGGACTACAGGGTTAGGGATGGGAAGTTGGCCTAGATAGAGTGCTCTATCGGAGGGTCAATGCAGATCTAATGGGCCGAATGGCCTCCGTCATATTCTTTAATGTAGCCACAAATTGAAGAAATCAGAAGTGGCACACATTGAGTTTGTATAACATCATGCAAGGTGTTTATTTACAAGATGCTGCTCAAACAGGGTACAATGGTGAACTCCACAAAAACCTGCAAAATGCTCCGATGACGTCATTGTGAAACACGTGACGTTACACCAGCCAACTGTGCTACTCTGATGCATAACACCCCTCCCTCTTTACTCCTTTTGTGTCCCTGACATTTTTATTTAATCAAACATTTTAAGACCGATCCAAACCCATTATGTCATAACTAACATTGTTATATTACAGATACATTTATACATTAGAAAGACAGTCTCTTGGGTGGACATCTGTCTCATTCTGGCACAACAAGACGTTAAGGAACTTGGCTCTTTGGGGTACTAGGAGTGTCTTTCTGTACACTGGTCGGTGTTACATCTGGTGAAACCAACTCAGAAACTGTCTCTGGTTGTGTGGATGATTCTGTCATAACAGATTCCATAATTTCAGCAGTTGTAGTCCTCAAATCAGGCATGTCCTTGTCCTCTGGTACAGATTCTGTACACTCACTACATGTGGTAGTACCAAGTATTGCGGTACCTAAGAGGTGGATGACCATTGGTTAGACCCAGGAGTCTACCATTGGCTGTTGTACATAGCTCCGCCCTGAGAGGCGGAGTATAAGAACTGGTGCCGTCCCAGCAGCCTTCACTTTCTGTATCGAAGCTGCTGGGGAAGAGTTCTCGCAGATTAAAGCCTTCAGTTATGAATCACTTCGTCTTGAGAGTAATTGATTGCGCATCACTACATACAGACAATAATTGGCCACCATGCCGACACCAAATTCGTTCATCGTCAGATTGTACAGTATATGAAATCGGACCCGTTTTGGTTAATACAACTGCTGGAGTCCATTTTTCACCCAAGGTGTAATTTCTCGCAAGAATACGTTCCCTACAGTCAAGGACTCTGCATCTGGAATGTTGTTCCCTTCCAACCACTTGCATCTGAATTTGTTGCCTGACTATGTCTGAGGTTGGAAAGTGAAAAGATCGAATTGAGTGCGTGGTTTCCTTTTGATCATTCGTATAGTCGGCGAGCTTTGTGTTGTTGAATGCAGAGTGTTTTTATATGTGATTAGAAAGCTGTTGACACGTTTAGGTAGAGAGCCTTTATTCCTCGAAACCTTCACTGCATGCTTGTGCAATTGATTGTATGAAATGTGCAGCTAAGCTGTTGGTAGCTGGATGGTCAGGGGCAGATTTGATATGATGGATGCCACACCCATTCAGGTAGTCATAGAATTCGGCTGATGTGAATTATCACTCATAGAGTTGTTCACATCACCCAAATCTTGCAAATACCTCGTTAATCCTTCCTGTGGTCCGTTCTGTAGTTTTGGATTTCATGATGGCAACCTCAGGCCACTTTGAATGCATGTCAACCATGATCAAAAACATGTGTCCTTCGATTGATCCCGCATAATCGACATGGATTCTTTGGCATGGCCTGGTAGGTCATTCCTGTGGATGCAACGGTTGTCATGCATTTCTCAGTGCAACACAGGATTGTTATAACCCCATCTTCTCTATTTGGACATCCAACTGAGGCCACCAGAAGTAACTTCTTGCCAACTCCTTCATTCTAACTACACCTGGATGGCCCATGTGCAGCTGTCCCAGGATTCTACTTCGTAGACACGGCTTTTGATTATTCCAAGACCGCGCGACAATGCTCCATTTTGTATTGCAAATTCAAGATGCCTGGTAAGAGAGGGTTTAAGGGCTGGGTTATTTCTGTGCTCTTGTGTTAGAATGCCTTTTTGAATCATATCCAACACCTTCCCCATCACCAGATCGGTTCGGGAGAATTGTCACACCTGAGAAGACATTACCGGAACATTTCCACATGAGATGGGTAGAATATGTCATTGAAGTGTTAATCTGATTTGTGCTTATCTTTTGGTCTTGTTGATCTTACAGCAGCAGTCCAGACAAAGTGTCTGCTCTTGAGTGCTGTTCAGAAGCACGATATTTGATGACATCGTGTGCCAACAAGATTAACACCCAATGTTGTAATCGACTAGCAGTGAATGAAGGGATCCCCTTAAGTGGCCCAAAGATTGTTGTTAAGGGGTGATGTCGGTCAGTAGAGTAAATCAACGGCCAAATAAATAATGGTGGAACCTTAGAATACGAAAAATAATGCTGTGAGGTTCTTTCTCAAGTTGAGCATAGTTGGACTAGGCGCTAGCCAACGTCCTGGAAGCAAATGCTTCCAGGTCTCTCTTCGCCTGAAGGCATTATATGCGAGATAACTGCTCCAACCCCATTGGGTGATGCATTGCAAGCAAACTGTAGCTTCAGTTTTGGGTTATAATGGATTCCTGTAATTTGCTTGACATTTTGGTAAGCATCCTCACAATCTTTCGTCGCGAGACGAGCTTGCTTGTTACAAAGCTACAAAGCAACGTGTGTAAAGGCTTCAGCCTTGTTGCTAAGTGCAGTAAGAACTTTCCATTGGCACGGTAGCACAGTAGACCGCACTGTAGCTTCACAGCGCCAGAGTCCCAGGTTCGATTCCCGGCTTGGGTCACTGTCTGTGCGGAGTCTGCATGTTTTCCCCGTGTCTGTGTGGGCTTCCTCCGGGTGCTCTGGTTTCCCCCCACAAGTCCCGAAAGACGTGCTGCTAGGTGAATTGGACATTCTGAATTCTTCCTCAGTGTGCAGCTGCTGGAATGTGGTAACTAGGAGATTTTCACAGTAACTTCATTGCAATGTAAGCCTACTTGTGACACTAATAAAGATTAATTTAATAATCCTAGAAACTACCTAATCTGAGTCACGTTCTGCGCTCGTGGAGCATTCAGGGTCCCTTTGTCTTTCTGCGCACAACATCTTTGTCAACCTCCACCTGTTGCTGGCCCTCTATCCAACCCCACTGCTCCACGATCCCCCCACTACAGTATAAATCTCATCCTATTTCCAGTTCTCAAAGAGTCATCCAGACTGCGACATTAGCTCCCTCTCTCACCATAGATGCTGTCAGACCTGCTGAAATTGTCCAGTATTTTCTGTTTCAGATTCCAACATCTGCAGTAATTTGATTTTATCTCCGACATCTTCCTCGGTTCTTTGTGAAGACCGTCCTCGTCGAAGATGTATCCAAGATAATGAATAGAAGATTTAAAAATGTTGCACTTCTCTTCCTTTGGCCTGAGATTGTGTTGTTGCAGCCTTGCAAGAGTAGCGTCTAGGTTCTTTACATGCTCTACATCATTCGAACCTGTAATCAAAATGTTGTCCAGGTAGAATTGCACACCCAATAACCCACTCAAGATCTGATCCATAGATCATTGGAAGAGAGCCAGTGCTGATGAAATCCTGCATGGAAGCCACCAATACTGAAGCAGACCAAGTTACGTCCATTTGCAAATAGGCTTGGGAGAGGTCAATTTTGTTACATTTTTGGCCACCTGAGAGGCCTGCAAAAAGATATGAAATGAAAATCGCTTATTGTCACAAGTAGGCTTCAAATGAAGTTACTGTGAAAAGCCCCTAGTCGACACATTCCAGAGCCTGTTCGGGGAGGCTGTTACGGGAATTGAACCGTGCTGCTGGCCTGCCTTGGTCTGCTTTCAAAGCCAGCGATTTAGCCCTGTGCTAAACAGCCCCTGTGAAGTGGGTATTTGTGAAGTGGTAGAGGGGACTGATCACATAATACAGGGTTGATAGTCGTTTTGATATGCCCGCATATTCGTACACAACCATCCTTCTTTCAGAGTGGGACATTTGGGGTGGGCAAATCGCTGGTGATAACAGGCTTAATGACTGCTATCTTCAGCAACCTCTCGATTTCTTATTCCACTTTAGGTCGACTAGCATAGGTAACGGTACGCGCTTTGTTGCCTTTTTTACCTACTGTAAATATGGCAGTCAGTGAGGTTGTCCTCTTTCCTTTGGATATTGATATTCTAATGCGCAGAGTCGCCAGGTATCAAATGATTACCACCACAAGGTTCAACTGGCTATCGATCAAAGAGCCAAACACCAGTTAGTTCAAGATCAATGGTGCTTTATTTACCCACACAATTAATCATGCATCATAAATAAACACTACGAGTTAAACTACACCTATCGACTATGACAACATGTACTTAACTTCAGGCACCCGGCTTGGGTCAGAATTTGGATCTATCGGATCTGTAGGAGTAACTGCTGCTCAGCTAGGCTCATTCGTCTGGTAGTGAGCGTTGAATTTGAACTTGCTTCTGGTGGTGCTGCGATTGGAGATGGACGTTGCTGGTGCGCCAGGTTCAAAAGAGGAGATGGTGGACTCTCTTATGCTTGGGGTTTTTTGCGCTCTTTTGGGCGGTCCTTCAGTTTGGACCCCACTAATTGGGTGATCACTATGTTCGATTCGAACCAATAAATGGGCGGGTGCCTTGATGGCTGGGCGTATTCCAAGCGGATATTGACCCTGTTGTTTACGCTTCCCTAGCACAGGGAGTGGTGCCGAAATGTCTTGGACCGTACTGGTCGCTCAAGTACCAGTCCTTTGTCTGGTGGAGATGGGCCATCAAATGCTAATTGGTCGGGGTTTCGATACCGTCTGGATTCCTCACTCGCAAATATACATTTCAGGCTCTGAGCCTGCCTGAATCTCACATTGTCCATTTTTCCCGCTATGCTTTGCGAACTTCTCTGTTCGTGGTTGTAAGTGGCCATCCCAGATGGCTACAGCCTTCAAACAGTTAGGCACGCTGTCTACTTTAATCTTGACTTTCACTTCAACCCCAATCATGGATACAAATGACGCCCTGAGTACTTTTGCATACTTTTTCAGAAGTTATTTAAGATCATTCGTCGAATCAATAAATTGGTTCACGATGGCCCAGTTTAACTTAATCTTCCTTAACCACAATCTCCCAAACAATGCTGGAAAGTTTCCTTGAACAATGTGAAGAGGCAACTCCACTTTCTGCTCGTTAATGTCCAGTCACCTCGATGAAGCCATTCAGTGGCACAAGCTCCTCGGCATATGTCCTCAAGACCTCATCAGATGTTTGCAATGGCAGATACTTCAGTTTTTGACAGTATATAGATTCAGGTACAAGGCAGCGCCTGTATCCATTTCCATCTTAACAGTGTTGGGTAGATGCAACATTGTTGCTGATCTACTTGTACTGCTAGAACGCCAAACTTGAATTTTTTAAGCTGACTTGACACTTGGGTACACGGTGAGTCTTCAATTGGATCACTTAACTGCTAAACACGCCCTGTAGACTTTGCAGTATTTTTCCTGGTGCACTTTTCTTGTGCCGATGAAGGTTGGATTGACCAACATGCCTTGGCAATGTGACCAACATTACCACAATTTTTGCATTTGTTCTCCTTTCTCTAATGATATCCAACCTTATGTCCCACTTGCTTGCAGTGATGAAATGATAGGTTCTTTGTGGACCTGCGTCTCACAGACTCCATCTTATGGACTTTAGCTTGAACGCTAATCAGCGAAGGTCCTCTCACAGCAAGTTTCATAGACATTGCGATTTCTTGAGCAGACTTTAGGGTCCATACACATTCAGTCAATATTTTCCTTTGTATAGCTTCATTGCTGAGGCTACAAACTAATCAGACACAAAGTGTATCATCCAAAGTTTGGCCATATTCACAGTACTTTGCCAGCTTTCTCAGTGATACAACAAATTGTGAAATGGTTTCCCCTTCCTCCTGTGCACGACGGTGTAAGCGGAATCTTTCAGCTATTGATAGTGGATGGGGAGAGAAATGTTCTTGCAAGACGGCCATTAACTCATCAGATGACTTGTCTCCAGGTTTAGCTGAGTGTACTAAATTCTGTAGTGACATTAATGTTTTCCTCCCAACTGAGCCGAGAAAGGTTGCAGTATGCAGGCATGCTGGTGTCTGATTGGCTTTAATGACTGGAACCTTTCCTCATAATTGTTCCGTGACTCCTCCTAATCAAACACCTCCATGGGATCTTTTCTTCTTGCTATTTTTAGATTGCAAATCCCTGATCTGTGCTACTCTCCTTCAGCCTATTTTCCCTGCCATTTATGTTCTCTCTATTTAAAGCAGACGAACACGCAATACGCAAGCAGAATAGCTATTTGTGTGTCCTGTTATAGGTTCCTGGGCGGTAAGTTGCAGAGTCGGCAGCCCACTTAGGTTTGGTTTCTCGCTACCCATTTCAGTGCCTCCTGAATTGTGAAATGGAACAGTTTGAAATCCACAGGATATGAAAAACCAGAATCACGGTGGTACTAACCTGTACGGCCGATGGAATGGAATTTATGCCTATGGTAATTTTCAAATGTAAAACCATGCCAAAAATCAAAGCCCCTGCAGGAGTTTTTGTGCACTACCATGTCAGTGGCTGATGGACGAATGAAGTTGTGCATCATTAATGTGTGAAATAGGCGGCCTACGCAAAAAATGTTGCTTATTAGTGTTGTACATGTGCAGATCCCATATAACCAATGAAATCAAGCTGTGAAGAAATAACACCCAAATTACAGTCAAACTAGCGAGTCTAAAATCCATAGTGCAACCTTTCGTCTGCCTCAACAAGCATAGAAAATAGGAGCAGGAGTAGGTTATTCGGACCTTTGAATCTGCTTTACCCTGAGCATCTGTCTCAATGCCATACTCCCGCTTTCTTCCCTTGACCCCTTGAGTGTTTAGAAATCTGTTTCCTTCCTAAATATATTCAGTGACTTTTCCTTCACAGCCTTCTTTGGTCAAGAATTCCACAGGTTCACCGCCCTCTGAATGAAGAGCTCTTTCCTCATCTCAGTCCGAAAGAGCCTACCCCATATCCTGAGACTATGACCTCTTGTTCTAGACTCCCCAGGCAAAGGAAACATCCAGTCTGTCCAGCCCTGGCAGTTTTATACATTTTAGTGAGGTCCCCTCTCATTCTTCTAAACTGCAGTGAATACAGGCCGAGTCCGCCCAACCTCCCCTCATGCAACAATTCTACCATCACTGGAATCAGTTTGGTGAACCTTCACTGCACTCCCTGCATGTTGAGTATATCCTTTCTTAGGTAAGAGAACCAAATTGCACACAATACTCCAGCTGTGGTCTCACCATTGCCCTCTACATCTGCAGTAAGATATCCTTGCTCCTCTACTCAAGTCTTCTTGCAATGAAGACCAACCTACCATTTGCCTTCCTATCTGCTTGCTGCACCTGCATGCTTGCTTTCGATGACTGGTGCACAAGGAAGCCTCAGTCCCTTTGTACATGATTATTTCCCAATCTTTCACCATTTAAGTTATATTCAGTCATTCTGCTTTTCTTACCAAAGTGGATAACTTCACACTTATGTCATACTGTATCTGCCATGTATCTGTGCACTCACTTAACTTGTCTCAGTTGCCTTGAAGCCTCTTCACATCCTCCTTACCTCTCACATTCCCACCAAGTGCCATCAGCGAACTTGGAAATATTACATTTGGTTCCCTCATCCAAATTATTGACCTACGTTGTGAATGGCTGGGGTCCAAGCACTGATCCCTGCGGTACCCCACTAGTCGCCACCTGCCACTTTGTAAATGATCCATTTATTCCTACTCTTTGTTTCCTGTCTGCTAACCAATTCTAAATCCATGCAAATATACCTCCAATCCCATGTGCTTTAATTTTGCACACTAACCTCTTGTGTGCAACTTTATTAAAAGCTTTCTGAAAATCTAAATATACACCATTCATTGGTTCTCCCTTATCTACTCTACTATTTACATCCTCAAAAAAACTCCAGTAGGTTTGTCAAACATGATTTCCCTTTAATAAATTCATGCTGACTTTGTCTAACCCCGTTGATGTTTTCTAAGAATCCTGTTATCACATAATTTATAATACACTCCAGCATTTTCCCTAATACTGATGTTCGGCTAACCGGTCTGTAATTTCCTGTTTTCTCCCTCCCTCCTTTTATAAATAGTGGGGTTACAGTTTCCACCTTCCAATCTGTCAGGATTATTCCAGAATCTGCAGCATTTTGGAAGATAACGACCAACTTTTTCCATGGTCACCTCCTTCAGTACCTTGACATGTAGGTTATTAGACCCTGGGGATTTATTGGCTTTCAGTCCCATTAATTTCTCCAGTGCTTTTGTAAATAATACTAATTTTCTTCAATTCCTCCTTCTCACCCGACCCTTGGTTCCCTACTATTACTAGGAAGTAGACTGCAGTTCCTTTAGCTCCTATTTACTTAGTTGGCATGTTCTTATGCCAAAAAAAATACATTGGCTGGAAAATTAATTGGAATGTGAATAATGTCACAGCCCAAGCACGCAAACTGTAATCGGTCATTTGGAGTGAGGAATTCTGGACAAACTGGAATTTGGTGACCATTCTTTCCTTCTCCAGTCATTATACTGTAAACACATAAGATATCTGCCAATGTTACTGTCATAATATACACCAGTTTATTATGGTGCAGACACACACACACTGATGGACATGCAGTGGGACCAATCAGCATACACAACACCGCAGCAAATCACCAGTGAGAGCACACGCACTATAAAGACAGGGGACAGGAGAGTTCCCACTCATTCTAGTAGCAGCCAGCTCGGAGCACAGAGCTCACAGCCTGCAACACAGACATTCACCATGTGCTGAGTGCATCATCTGGTTAGGACTAGGCAATGGTCAACAGTTAAAGCTGGTATTGCATTTACCCACAGTTCAAGTATGTTAATATAGTTAACCTTATAAGAAAATAGAGTTGCACCACTTCCAGTGTTGGTGACCTGTTTGTGATCACAGAACACCCAGCACATCAGTTACTTATTAAACTGATAAACTCTCACCTGACTTTTAACAGTAAAAGTCATATGCTTAAACTTCCATACAAAATCTGAAGAAATAACAAATCCTGATGAGAATGCTTTGATGTAAAGTAGCCATGAACCCAGAGTGGCTGCCATGGTAGTTCTCAAAGAACATGGACAGTTCTTACTGTACAATTATTTCCAAAATGAATTTTCTGCAAAATTACAACTCTAAATGTATTTGCATATGAATTAGAGAAATGATCGTCACAAAGAAGCTTTTAAATCTCAGTCTTTGAACAAACTGCCTAGAAAAAGGTACAACACCAGGTTCAAGCCCAACAGGTTTTTTTCGAATCACTCACTTTCAGAGCACAGCTCCTTCCTCGGGTGAAGCTGAGCTGTGCTCCGAAAGTTAGTGATTCGAAACAAACCTGTCGGACTTTAACCTGGTGTTGTAAGACTTCTTACTGTGCTCACCCCAGTCCAATGCCGACATCTCCGCATCATAGAAAAAGGTAAACATTATTTTTCCTTCTTTGGTCCAATGAGACAATTGCAATTATTGGAGAGGTAATGGAAAGAGGCAGTTGGTGTAGTGATTGTGGTAAGCTGCACATTATGGTGTGTTGTGTATTTATGTGAGGAAAATATTAATTAATGTTTCAACTGGAGTTATTTAATTGGCTACATTTGCAGCAACTGCAGAGGGCATTCTCACTGTATATCGGAAGAGCTACCCACTTATAAGCAGGAGGTAGTCAGCTGAGGGGAGTTAATTGGCTTTACAGAGTCTGATTGGAATTTTCTAGTCACCCAGGACAAGTTGCGGAGTAGACCAGCTGCCTGGAAGTAACTTCACATTAACAGGCTGCGGGGCTAGTGTTCCAGGCAGGCTTTGGGAACCTTCCTGCAGGATCTGGCTGCCTTGTGGAGGGGTCCACATTGTTGGCCTGGCTGCTGTGGCCATTTGTTTTTTTAAAATAAATTTAGAGTACCCAATTCATTTTTTCCAATTAAGGGGCAATTTAGTGCGGCCAATCTACCTGCCCTGCCCATCTTTGGGTTGTGGGGGCGAAACCCACGCGACGGGGAGAATGTGCAAACTCCACACGGACAGTGTCCCAGACCCGGGATTGAACCTGGGACCTCGGCGCCAAGAGGCAGCAATACTAACCACTGCACCACCGTGCTGCCCCAGCTGTGCCCATTTTTTAACCGAAAGGTTCAAGCATTCAGAGAGAGAGTGAGCGCCACAATCTGGAGGCGCCATCTCCCCCTTTTTCTCTCTCTCTTACTCTCTCTTTTACCTGACCTGCAGCTGCTGTTCCTTCTCAGTTGGTGGGCCTCCTATTGATCCTCCAACTTTGAGAACCTTCCTGAATGCCTTAGTTGGACAGTGAGCTCACTCTCTGGCCATTGATGCCCCAAGTAATGAAGAAAACATAATTTGGGTTTTCTTGAGCTGAATATTTTAATTTCCCTCTGCAAAGTTATTTGTCACATCAGCTGGATTGACCAGTGCTATTAACAAATCGAGTATGAATTGTCCGATAATGACATCATTTTGTTCAAAGGTTTCTCAGTCAGCATCTTCCAAATCCACGTTCACTGCCATCTAGAAGGACAAGAGTAGCAGATACCTCGGAACCCCACCCCTGGAGGTTCCCCTCTAAGTCACCCACCACCCTGACTTGAAAATATATTGCCGTTCCTTCACAGTCGCTGGGGCAACATCCTGGAACTCGCTCCCTAACAGCACAGTGGGTGTACCTCCACCTCGAGGACTGCAGCGGTTCAAGAGGGCAACTCACCACCACCTTCTGAGGGCAACTGGGGATGGGTAATAAATGCTGGCCTAACCAGTGATGCCCACATGCCATAAATAAATATTTTAAAAAATTATCTAACATAATTATGGTAATGGGGCAGGAATGCACGTTTGGAAGACTAAGTTTTCCTGCCAGAGTAGAATCCCTAGGAGCAGAACCTGGTGTGCGATTTCCACTTTTCAGCCATGCAAATTCATGCATGGTGGGGAGCTCGTGGGATTCCGGCGGAATCCTGATATTGGGCTGTTGTTTTGAGCGGGTGGCCCAATACTGAGGTCTGCACACATGCATGAGGGTGACCCAACCCCTCATCAAACCCCCAGAAGAGAACCCCCCCCCTCCCTGTAATCAGACACTCAACCGAGACCTCTGCCTGTAAGCTGAAGGGCAGTCCAGGCAGTCTTAACATTTGCTGTCTCTGACAAAAGTGCTCAGAGCAACAGCTGTTACAAGTGTCAGAGCCTTCCTGTAAAACCGAGTACACCTCAAAGGATTTGAAATCCCTTGGCAACCTTTGAAATGCAGATGTTCCATTCAATTTCACATAGCAATACATTGCTTTAGTCAGTGATGAACAATTTTATTACTCCAGAGACAGCTGCTTGGTGGATTGTTCATTGATTTTTCCCTTTATGCTTAAGTGTATCTGCATTGTCCTATTTTGGTGCTAACCACAATGTTTATAAACATTCTTGCTATGATTGACAGCCCCTCACTACATCAAAGACAGCTAGGTTATCCCTGCTGCGAAAGAGGAAGTCAAAGCACTCGATTCTCAAATGGGGGGTTCTATGTTGGGGGTCTCTGATGGGGGGGCGGTCTCTGTTGGGGTCTGGGGGGGGGGGGTCAGATGGGTAGGGCTGGGGTAGGATTGGGCTGGGGCCTGGATTTACATTGTGGAGGGGAGGGGGTCCCTTTGCTTGACTTAGTGGAGCACTATTGTGAGGGCCACGAAGAATCCAGTACGAGTTTGTCGAGTCAAAAAGAAAATAACTTTATTTACAATAATATATACACAGCAGCAGTAGTTCACCATTGCTTCCTACTTTACTCCTACTCACTGGCCAGCTCTATTTATACAGGTGAAACTGCAAATTATTTCCCCGCCCTCCCTCAGTGGGGAGCTCATACTCGCCAAGAGTTATGGGATAATCAATTGTCCCCAGCCAATTGTATTCAGGCAGGTTATAGCAAGCACTTCCGTTACACACTTGCCCCCTTGACTCACCAGGGGGTTCAAGTTGTCAGGGTCACACTTAAAAATACCTGCACCAATCCACGCCCATGTAAATCTCGGCTGAGAGGACTGGAGTATCAGAGGGGTGTGGGGAATCGGGCTTCCAGCCTGCAAATCGGATGCAAATGGCGCCGGGCATGTAGCTCGCTGCGACCATTAGTGGTGAACTGGAGTATCGGAATGCCAATTCCGTTTTTAGCCGCTGCTCGATTCTCCCACCCGATCAGGAACCCCGCTACTGGCGACGGAGAATCCACGCCTCGATTTATGTTTCTATAATTGAGAGTGTCTGCTAAAGAATTTAATGAAAAGACTTTGGTGGGTGGAATTGATTGTTAGGTGGGTCTTTTCACCTGGATTAATGATCGGGTATTATAGTTTCAGACAGTCAGGGATCACAGTGGCATTGAAAATAGAATCTGAGGAGGTTTGTTTGGGCGCGTAAAGCTGCACGGGTTAAGAAGGTGCTGCTGGAATGGGGTCAAGGGGGGTGGGTTAGCTCTTCCAAACCTGACGAATTATTATTGGGCGGCGAATATAGCCATGGTTAGGAAATGGGTAGTGGGGGAGGGGTTGGTATGGGAGCGGATGGAGGCAGCCTGTTGTAAGGACTCGAGTTTAGGGATGTTGTTGACAGCGCCTCTGCCATTCGTGCCGGTCAAGTACTCCACAAGCCCAGTAGTGCTGGCGATACAGAGTGTGGGAACAGTGGCGGCAGCATTTGAGGCTGTAGGGGGCCACGGTTTGGGCATTGATCTGTGGGAATCATAGGTTTGTTCTAGGTGGGCTGGATGGAGGGTTTCGGGGGGCGGCAAAGGTGGGGGGGGGGGCGGAATTGAGCGGGATCTGTTTGTTGGGGGCCGCTTCTCGAGCTTGGATGGGTTGGTGGAGGAATTTGAGTTGCCCGCCGGGAATGTGTTCCAGTATTTACAGGTGAGGGATTTTGTCAGTGAGCAGGTGCTGACCTTTTCCCACCTGCCGCCCCAGGGGCTGCAGGACAAGGTGGTGTCACAAACAGGGGTAGGTGAGGGTAGAGTTTGGGAAATTTATAAAGAGTTTATGGATTGGGAGGGAGCCCCGATTGGGGTAGTGAAGCGTAAGTGGGAGGAAGAGTTAGGGAGGTGGAGACTGGGCTGTGGGAGGAGGCCTTGAGCAGGATGAATGCATCCTCTTCATGTGCTAGGCTTAGCCTTATTCAGTTCAAGGTGGTCCACAGAGCACATATGACCATGGCCAGGATGAGCAGGTATTTTGAAGGGGTGGAGGATAGGTATGGGCGATGCACGGGTGGGCCCGCAAATCATGTCCACTTTTTTGGGCCTGTCTGAAGCTGGAAGGATTCTTCCGGGTGTTTGCTGACGTTATGTTGGAGGTCTTGAGTGTGAAGGTGGTCCCGAGTCCCGAAGTGGCAATCTTTGGAGAGTTAGAAGACCCAGATGTCCTGGAGGGTGAGAGAGGCCGATGTCTTGGCCTTTGCCTCCCTAGGAGCCTGCGGACAGATGTTAAATAGAATGGCGGGACACGGGACTGCCGAAACTGAGGTTTGGGTGAGTGACCTGGCATAAAATTCGCCTTGAGAGAGTCTGTGGAGGGCTTTGCTTGGAGATGGCAGCCGTTCATCGACTTCTTCGAAAATAGTTAAGATGTCAGCAGTGGGCTGGGGGGGGGGGGGGGGAGTAAAAAAGGGGGTAGGGGAGTTGGGGAGTAGGAGGCAGGAGGGCGGTGTGTTAGGTATTTATTTGTTTTGATTATTTGCATTCCTGTTTGCTTGCTTTTTTATGGTTGTGTTTGATGCATATATATATAAATGCCTCAATAAAATATTTTTCAAAAGAAAGTACTGGTGCTGTGGCTGGAGCCCTGCCTCCCAGAGGGGATCTCAGAGGATCAGACAGGCTTCGTTAAGGGTTGGTAATTGTCAGCCAATGTACGTCGCCTGATAAACATTGCCCTTTTCCCCTCCTCAGTGCCCGAACCGGAGGTGATTGTTTCCCTAGATGCCGAAAAGGCATTTGGTGCAGTGGAATAACTGACTCTTGGGAGGTTTAGTTTTGGAAACAAGTTTGTCTCTTGGATATGATTACTTTATAGGGCCCCCACTGCTGGTGTTCGTATGAATGCTCAGAACTCTGGCTGCTTCCTGTTGAATAGGGACACAAGACAGGGGTGTCCATTGTTTCCGCTCCTGTTTGCCTTTGTAATAGAACCGCTTGCTATAGCACTGAGGTCCTCTGTTAAGTGGAGGGAGATAAATCGGGGAAGGGTGGTACATCGGGTTTCCCTTTACACTGATAACCTACTTCTCTACATTATGGACCCAGTACCCTCTATGGACGAGACAATGAAGCTGCTTTAGCATTTTGGCTCCTTCTCTGGGTACAAGTTGAACTTGGAGAAGAGTGGATGCTTCCCAGTTAACGCCCTCCCCCCCCTCCCTCCCTCCCGGGAGGAGAGTCCAACTGGGAATGCCAATATCTTTGCCTTGCTAAGACTAGCTTTTGTTTCTGGGGGTCTAGGTGGCCCACAATTGGACTTTGTTTCATGAATTAAATTATACTTCAAGGGAATATAGCTTGATATTGGCTGCAATGCCTTTTCTTTGAAAGTGGTCCATTGTGCAGCCACCCACATTTCTGCCAACATTTGATTCCAACTCCCTCGACTCAAATGCATTCTCATGCCATCGAAGTTGGCTTTCTGCCAATTAATTGTCCTTTTCCATGGCCAACCTAAACCATATGATACAATGGTCAGTGTCCCCTAAATGTTCTCTCACTGATATTTGATCCACTAGGGCCAATTCATTCCTCCGAACCAGGTCCAACATTGCCTGACCTCTAGTCGGACCAGAAAACTACTGCAGAAAATTATCTTGAACTTTCTAAAAGCACTTGCCGCTCTTGTCCTTTTCTACTATTCCTAGCACGGTAGCACAAGTAGATAGCACTGTGGCTTCACAGCGCCAGGGTCCCAGGTTCGATTCCCCGCTGGGTCACTGTCTGTGTGGAGTCTGCACGTTCTCCCCGTGTCTGCGTGGGCTTCCTCCGGGTGCTCCGGTTTCCTCCCACAGTCCAAAGACGTGCAGTTTCGATGCATTGGCCATGATAAGCACTGCTGTCACTGTATGTATGTGGCACAGGGAATGAATGTTTGTGGAAGCGGTGCCCATAGTGACCAAAAAGGTTAGGAGGGGTTATTGGGGTTATGGGGATAGGGTGCAAGTGAGAGCTTAAGTGGGTCGGTGCAGACTCGATGGGTCGAACGGCCTCCTTCTGCACTGTAAGTTCTATGGTCTATATTTGGATAATTGAAATAATTGAATTAGCATGTAATTATTCCATAATTTTTGCAGCTCTGTAATTTCTTTGCAAATTTGTTTCTCTCCATCCCTTCCACTAGTCAGTGGTCTATTTGCTACACCGATAAATGTTCTTGCAACTTTTTCATTCCTTACCTCTAGCCAGTGAAATTCCATCCTTGGCCCCTCTGGAACAGTGGGCGAGATTCTCCACTCCAGCGCGGGTTGGGAGAATCGCCTGGGCCGCCAAAATTTCCCGGGAAGCCGGTCCGACGCCCTCCCGCGATTCTCCCAAGCGGCGGGAACGGCCCGATCGAGTTCCGCGGGCCGCAGGCCGGAGAATCGCCGGGCACACCCAAAATGGCAATTTTCCGGCACCCCCGCTATTCTCAGGCCCGGATGGGCCGAGCGGCCAGGCCAAAATGGCAGTTTCCCCCCAGCGGCGTCCACACCTGGTCGCTGCCGTCGTGAACGGTGCGTGAACGCTGGGGGGGCAGCCTGGGGGGGGGGGGGGGGGGGGGGGGGGGGCGAGGGGGGATCCTGCACCGGGGGGTACCTGAAATGCGTGGTGGCCCGCGATCGGTGCCCACCGATCGTCGGGCCGTCCTCTCTGAAGGAGGACCTCCTTCCTTCCGCGGCCCCGCAAGATCCGTCCGCCATCTTCTTGCGGGGCGGACTTAGAGAGGACGGCAACCACGCATGCGCGGATTGGCACCGGCCAACCTGCGCGTGCGCGGATGACGCCAGTAATGTGGCGCCGGCCGCGTCATCTATGCGGCGCCGCCTTTACGCGGGCGACAAGGCCTGGCGCGTGTAGATGACGCGGCCCCGATCCTAGCCCATTGTCAGGGCCTAAATCAGTCGGGATCGGGGCCGTTTCGCGCCGTCGTGAACCTCGACGGCATTCACGACGGCGCGGCCACTTCGATGCGGGAGTGGAGAATCCCGCCCAGTGTGTCTCGCTGGTACTGTAATGTCATCTTTAATCAATACTGCCCCTCCTCCCTCCCCAACTTTTCTTCCTTTCATGTATGTGCTTTTATACAGGAATATTTAACGCCAGGTCCTGCCCGACTTTGAGCCAGGTCTCTGTTATAGCAGTAATATCATAATTCCATTTGTCAACCTGTACCTGTAGATCACCAATCCTATTATCCACGGTCCATGCTTTCACATACTTGTACATTAACCCTGATTTCGACATTGACCCCCATTTAATGACTTACTATTGCCTACACTAATTCTATCCAACTCTCCAAGTATTCTATTTACCTTGATACCACTCTCTGATATATCATTCTCATCAGTTAATAATATCCTATTTTTTTCCCCTCTCCTCTATGAATTCCCTTCAGGTTTCTCCCTGCTAGTCTAGTTTAACCCCTTCCCAACAGCACTAACAAATCTGCTCACAAAGACATTAGTCCAAGCCACTCACCATATTGACTTGGAAAAATATCACTGTTCCTTCACTGTTGCTGGGTCAAATTCTTGTTCAGGTGGAGCCCATTCTTTTGTATAGGTCCTACCTGCCCCAGAATCGGTCCCAAAGCCTCAGAGAGTGAAAGCTCTCCCTCCTACTGCATTTTTCCAGTCACGTGTTGAACTGCTCAATCTTAACTATCTTTTTTAAATTATTTACGGGATTGGGCATTGCTGGCTAGGCTAGCATTCACTGACTAGATACCCTTGAAAAGATGATGGTGAGTTGGCTTCTTGAACTGTTGCAGTCCACACAATGTAGGTACACTCACAGTGCTGGTAGAGAGGGAGTTCCAGGAATTTGACCCAGCGACAGTGAAGGAACGGTGATATTTTTCCAAGCCAGAATGGTGAGTGGCTTGGTAGTGTTCGAGTGTTTGGAAGGTGCTGCCTAAGGAGCCTTGGTGAGTTCCAGCAGTGCATCTTGTAGATGATAAGCACGGCTGTCACTGTACGTATGTGGCACAGGGAATGAATGTTTGTGGAAGCGGTGTCAATCACGCGAGCTGCTTTGTAATAGATGGTGCTGAGCTTCTTCAGTGTTGTTGGAGCTGCATTTAAACAGGCAAGAGGAGAATATTCCATCACACTTCATACTTGTGCCTTGTAGATGGTGGACAAGGTTTGGGGAGTCAGGAGGTGAGTTACTTGCCATAGGATTCCTAGCCTCTGACCTGCTCTGGTAGTCACAGTATTTATATGGCTAGTCCAGTTCAGTTCCTGGTCACTGATAACCCCCCCAGGATGTTGATAGTTGGGGTTTCAGTGATGGTAATGCCATTGAATGTCAAGGGATGATGGTTAGATTCTCTCCTGTTGGAAATGGTCATTGGCGGGAACCTGTGCAAATTAGGAACAAGAGTAAGCACAAATGTTCCTTGTCACTTGTCAGTCCTAGCTTGGATATTGTCCAGGTGTCACATCATTTGGATATGGACTGCTTCCATATCTGAGAAGTCGTGAACGGTGCTGTATATTGTACAGTCAACAGCGAACATCCCCATTTGATGGAGGGAATGTCATTGATGAAGCAGCTGAAGATGTTTGGGCATATAACACTAGCTGAGGAACCCCTGTAGTGATGTCCTGGAACAGAGATAATTGACCTCTAACCACCACAATTGTCTTCCTTTGTGCCAGGTATGACTCCAACCAGCGGAGGGTTTCCCCACTGATTACATTGACTCCAGTTTTGCTAGGGCTCCTTGATGTCACACTCGGTCAAATGTTGCCTTGATGTCAAGGGCAGTCACTCTCACACATTTGTTTTGCCCATGTTTGAACCAAGGCTGTGCTGAGTGACTCTGGTGGAACCCAAACTGAACGTCAGTGAGCAGGTTATTCCTACAAAATTGCTGCTTGGTAGCACTGCATTGGGATTGGGAGTAATCCTGCGATTACTGCTTTTGATGGGGCCCCACACAGGCTAGTGGAAGATGGGTAGAATCACCATTTTCTTGTCTTGTGGTATCTATGTTCCTTGTAACAGCTGCGCCACAAAACCCAATTTTACATCTGATTAGGAGCAGGAGTAAGCCATTCGGCCCCTCAAGCCTGCTGCATCATTTGATAAGATCATGGCTTATCTGTTTGTGGTTTCAACTCAATTTTCCTGCCTACCTCCCTATGTCCATTGATTCCCTTGTCAATCAAGAATCTAACTCGGTCTTAAAAATATTAAATGATCCCATTTCTACTGTTCTCCAGAGAAGATAATTCCACAGACAAATAACCCTCAAATAATAAATTTCTCATCACCTTAAATGGGAGATCCTTTATTTTTAAACTCTGTCCCTAGTTCCAGTCTCTCTCATCAGGGGAGTCTCGCTTGTCCCATCTAGTCTCTCCTCTCAGTATCCACCGTGTCACGTTCCGTCAGGATCTTTGAATAAGGTCACCTCGCATTCCTTTGGGGGAGGCAGTGGTGTAGTGGTATTGTCACTTGACTAGTAACCCAGAGACCGAGGGTCTCTGGCAGCACGGTAGCATAGTGGTTAGCACAATTGCTTCACAGCTCCAGGGTCTCCAGGTTCGATTCCCGGCTTGTGTCACTGTCTGTGCAGAGTCTGCACGTTCTCCCCGTGTCTGCGTGGGTTTCCTCCGGGTGCTCCGGTTTCCTCCCACAGTCCAAAGATGTGCTGGTTAGGTGGATTGGCCATGCTAAATTGCCCTTAGTGTCCAAAATTGCCCTTCGTGTTGGGTGTGGTTACTGGGGTATGGGGATAGGGTGGAGGTGTGGGCTTGGATAGGTTGCTCTTTCCAAGAGCCGGTGCAGACTCGATGGGCCGAATGGCCTCCTTCTGCCATGTAAATTCTATGATTCTCTGGGAAGATGGGTCCGAATCCCACCATGGCAGATGGTGAAATTTGAATTCAAGAAAAAAATCGGGAATTAGGTGTGGGATTCTCCACTTCCACGCCGAAGTGGCCGCGCAGTCGTGAACGCCGCAAGAAGATGGGGGACGGATCTTGCGGGGCCGCGGAAGGAAGGAGGTCCTCCTTCAGAGAGGACGGCCCAACGATCGGTGGGCACCGATCGCGGGCCACCCCACATTCCAGGTGAAGCCCGGTGCAGGATCCCCCCTCGCCCCCCCACAAGCCGCCCCCCCAGCGTTCACGCACCGCCCACGACTGCAGCGACCAGGTGTGGACGGCGCCGGGGGGAACCCGCCGTTCTGGCCTGGCCGCTCGGCCCATCCGGGCCTCAGAATAGCGAGGGTGCCGGAGAATCGCCATTTTCGGTGTCTCCGGCGATTCACCGGCCTGCGGCCCGCGAAACTCGACTGGGCCTTTCCCGCCGCTTGGGAGAATCACGGGAGAGCGTCGGACCGGCGTCCCTGGAAATTTTGGCGGACCCGGCGATTCTCCCAACCAGCGTGGGAGTGGAGAATCGCGCCCTAAGAGTCTAAAGATGATCACAAAACCATTGCCGATTCCCATGGGAACTCACTTATAGGGGAGGCGGTGGCACACTGGTATTATCACTGGAGCAGTAATCGTGTAACTGGGTAATGCTCTCAGGACACAGGCTTAAAACCAACCACAGCAGACGGTGCAATTTGAATTCAATAAAATCTGGAAATAACAGTACAATGACCATGAAACCATTGTCGATTGTCGCAAAAATCCATCTGGTTCACTGGTGTCCTTTAGGGAAAGAAATCTGCCGTCCTGCCAAAGTAGACCAGTTCACATTTTCCCACATTATACTCCATCTGCTACATTTTGTGCCCACTCACTGGGGCAGGCTGCTTGTCTGCTACATCATTGTGTTGGCTTGGTTGGAATGTTTATATGATGCAAGGAGTGTTACATTCCAGGGTGTTTGAGGTGTTAGCCTTTGTTTGCTTTGAAACTGCTCAGAAACCTCCAGAAACTAATGTGATCAGCTGAAGCCATTTTAAAAAACAGTGAAAATAATAATTTTATAATATAGCCAAGCTATACAGACATACAGTCAGCCAAGCTGACTGAGATATGTATTTATTTTTTGGCCCTTCATGACTGGGACAGAAGTAAGACAAATTTCTTGGTTTATCCATTTTTAGTCTCAGCAGATAGGAGGCAAATAGGTCATCCTCAGTATCTTGGCATAGTTTTACATTCCAAAGAGTATCAGCATATACAGAAGGTATATCAGTGCCGTGAACTGAAACACATTTCTGCTTTTCTCTTTGTGAACCTATCGCCAGTATTAGAACCAGAATAAAATAAAATAATCTTTCCCCCACCTCAAAAGTATGCTTTGCAGTTTCAGAAGTGGTCCTTTTGTTGCACCGTTGTTAATTTTCATTTCCCATACTAGCCATCCGTATAACTTTGAGTGCGAGTGTAAAATGTCCTGATTGTCCAAATAGTGGCTTGCATCTGTTATGTACTGAGTGGCAGAGTGGTTAGCACTGCTGCATCACAGCACCAGTGACCCAGGTTCAATTCCAGCCTTGAGTGACCTTCTATGACTGTGGAGGTTGAACGTTCTCCCCGTGAATTTCCTCTGGGTGCTCCGGTTTCCTCCCACAGTACAAAGATGTACAGGTTAGGTGGATTAGCCATGCTACACTACATTGTCCCCTGGATGGTGTTACCGAGTTACGGGAATAGACTGAAGACATGTGCCTAGATAGGGTGCTCTTTCAGAGGGCCGGTGCAGACCTGATGGGCTGAATGGCCTTCTGTACTGTAAAGATTCTATAATAACCTGAACTATTTCCTGTTGCTGGGAGCTTTACAGCTAGCAGAAGGAGATATTTTATGCACTGGTCTGTAAGTAAATTCATATACTCTGGAAAGAAAGAAATGCTGAACTTGTATTTGTATATCACTGTTTGGGAATCTCAGAATTTTTTCAGTGCAAAATAAGGCTATTTGGCCCTTCGTGTTTGTATTGCTTCTTCAAATGAGCATCATGACATAGTGCCATTCTCCTGTCTTTTCACTGTAACCCTGCATGTTGTTTCTGTTCAAATAATCATCTAATGCCCTCTTGAATACGTCGATTGAACCATCCTCCACCATTATCACCGTCCCTGGGTATGTCTAGTCCCACCGGCCAGATAAACCCAGCAGAGGTGGCAGCACAGTGGTATGCATCAGGAGAGAGTTGCCCTGAGGCTCCTTAACATCAACTGTGCACCTCATGAAGTCTCATGGTTTCAGGTCAAACATGGGCAAGGAAACCTCCTGCTGATTACCACATACCGGCCACCGTTAGCTGATGAATCAGCACTCCCCTATGTTGAACACCACTTGGAGGAAGCACTGAGGGTGGCAAGGGCACAGAATGTACTCTGGATGGTGGCTTCAATCACCAAGAGTGGCTCCGGCGCACCACTACATATCAAGCTGGCTGTGTCCTAAAGAATATGACTGCGAGAGTGGGGCTGCAACAGGTAGTGAAGGAACCAACAACAGGGAAAAATATACTAGACCTTCTCCTCACCAACCTGCCTGCCACAGATGCATCTGTCCATGGCAGTATTGGTAGGAGTGACCACCACACAGTCCTTGTGGAGACAGTCCCATCTTCACATTGAGGATATCCTCCATCATATTGTGTGGCACGAGTAAAAGTAAAGTCACCATAGTCCCAGATGACCGGAGGCTGCTTTCTACTTTCTGGGGGAAAGCTGACTGGTGGTGATTTAACTGAAGGATCACCACACCTCGGGTAAGAGGCAAGGTTGAGGAGGCGGGGCCTTCATGAAGAACCTCAGCCGATACTGGCATAAACTTACACTGTTGGCCTTGCTCTGCAACATGAACAAGCTGTCCAGCCAACTGAGCTAAACTGGCTCCACCATTGTGCTCAGTGGGATAGATTCAGAACCGATCGAGCAACTCAAAACTGGGCATCCATGAGGCACTGTGGGTCACCAGCACCAGCAGAATTGTATTCAGCCATAATTTTTAGCCTCACGGTCTGGCATATCCGCCCCCCCCCCCCCCCCCCCCCCCCCCCCACCATTACCACCAAGCTAGAGGATCAACCCTGGTTCAATGAAGAGTGCAGGACGGCATGCCAGGAGCAACACCAAGCATAACAAAAAATTAGGTGTCAACCTGATGAAGCTACAACAGGACTACTTGTATGCCAAACAATATAAGCAGCAAGTTATAGACAGAGCTAAGTGATCACACAACCAATGGATCAGATCTAAGCTGTGCAGTCCTGCTACATCCAGTCGTGGAAGGTGGTGGACAATTAAACAACTCACTGGAGGAGTAAGCTCCACAAATATCCCCACCCTTAATGATGGCGGAGCCCAGCACATCTCTGCAAAAGACAAGGCTGAAGCATATATTACAATCTTCAGCCAGAAGTGCCAATTGGATGATCCATCTTCGTCTCCCCCAGAGGTTCCCAGCACCACAGATGCCTGTTTTCAGCCAATTCGATTTGCCCCACATGAGACCAATAAACGGCTGATGCCATTGGGTGCTGAAAAGGCTACGAGCCGTGACAACATTCTGGCAATCTACTCTCGGTCATCAGGACTACAGAGCTTGAATCTGATGCATTGGTTGTGCAATTGCTTATTTCTGTGTATGCAGCTCTGACAAAGAGTCATCCATATTTGAAATGGTAGGTCTGTTCTCTCTCTACAGATGCTGTCTGACGTGCTGAGATGTTCCAGCATTTTCTGGGTTTGTTACAGATTCCAGTATCCGCAGTAATTTGTTTTTATTTCAGCTCTGTCTGTTACTTGCTACTTGTGCTGTTTGGCACACAAGTGGTCCTATGTTGTAGCTTTGCTAGGTTGACACCTTATTTTCAGATATGTCTGGTGTTGCTCCTGGCATGCCCTCCTGCACACTTCATTGAACCAGGGTTGATCTCCTGGCTTGGTTGTAATGGTAGAGTGAGGGATAGCCAGGCCATGAGGTTGTAGATTGTGGTTGAGTACAATTCTGCTGCTGCTGATGGCCCACAGCGCCTCATGGATGCCCAGTCTCGAGTTGCTAGATCTTTTCAAAGTCTTTAACACAGTGGTTGCGCCACACAAAACGATGGCGGGTATCCTCAATGTGAAGATGGGATTTTGTCTCCACAAGGACTGTGCAGTCTCCTACCAATACTGTCATGGACAGATGCAGCAGGCAAGTTGGCGAGGATGAAATCAAGTATGTTTTTCGTAGAATCATCGAATTTACAGTGCAGAAGGAGGCCATTCGGCCCACCGTTTCTGCACTGGCCTTTAGAAAGAGCACCCTACCCAAGCCCACACCTCCACCCCATCCCCACACCTCCACTCTATCACCGTAACCCCACCCAACCTTTTTTGGGCACTAAGGGCAATTTAGCATAGCCAATCCACCCAACCTGCACATCTTTGGACTGGGAGGAAACCGGAGCACTCGGAGCAAACCCACGCCGACACGGGGAGAATGTGCAGACTCCTCACAGACATTGACCCAAGCCAGGATCGAACCTAGGACATTGGAGCTGTGAAGCAACTGTGCTAACCACTGTGCTACCGTGCGGCCCATTTTACCTATTGTTGGTTCCTCCCCACATGTCACAGTCTAGCAGCTATGTCCTTTAGGATCCAACCAGTTTGATTTGTGGTGGTACCTCGGAGCCACTATTGGTGATGGACGTTGAAGTCCTCCACCCAGAGTATATTCTGCACCCTTGTCACCCTCAATGGTATTCAACACCTTGCTATAACTGTAACATTATATTCTGCAGTCTCTCCTTCCTTCCCTATGTACGGTATGCATTGTTTGTACAGCATGCAAGAAACAATACTTTTCACTGTATACCAATACATGTGACGATAATAAATCAAATCAAAATCAAAACTAATTCACCAGCTGACCTTTGGACATTATGTGGTAATCAGTAGGAGGTATCTTTGCCCATGTTTAACCTGAAGCCATGAACCGCATGGGTCCGGAGTCAATGTCGAGGACTCCCAGGGCAACTCCCTGCGCTGCAGCCTCTGCTGAATCTGTCCTGCTGGTGGAACAGGGCATACCCAGTAATAGTGGTGGTGGTGTTTGAACTTCGCAGCTTGGCATCAAACTATCCCAATGCAGTTGTAGGCCTGAATGTTTGCAAAGACAAAAGGGCAATGTGCCTTTGGCAATATGGTGCTGGAGCCCCAAATCAGTAGGCTTCACCTTGTATTTGGCTCCCACCAGTTCTGCTGGCAGGGTAATGTGGTGAATCATATTTTACTTATCTGCGGTCCTCAAAGGAAGCTATACGTTTAATAGTGCAGTTTCTTTCAATTAGAAGCAATTTTCATCACCCAGGTTTTTGAACCATGGCGCGTGAGCTTTGTGAATGTGAGGAATAAGTGCTTCCAACTTCAATAGATGTGTGTTGAAATAAGCCTGGTGGTTATTATTATTGTAGGATTAGTGCTGCTTGACTGCTTCCACAACCTCATATTATTACATACATGACATGTGTGTTTGATGTGGGGCAATTGATTCAATTGTTTGTTTTTATACAGGATTAATTACTTGAAGGGATTTAAATGTATTAAATGTTTTTTTATCAATGTGAGTGTTTTTTTAATATAGTGAAGTCTGTAAGAGATACTTTGCAATGTATTTTATTTTGTCTCAGTATGACTCCTAAGATATGATCATGGTAGATATGTGATGAGCTGAATGGAGGGTATCAGGATCATGGGTTGGCATGAGTTGGCACTTGGCATGGAGGCTATAAAGGGCTATGGGGATGAATGGAGAATTATGAGTTAGCACTATTGGCATAGAGACTATGAGGTGCCATGTGCGTGGATGAAGAGACATAGGTTGACATGGAGGGTAAGAGGGGTTGTGGGAGATGGGTGCGACATGAGGTGGCTTGAGTTGACTTGGATAGAGAGGAGAGTGTGTGGAGGGGGTGTGAGGAGCGAGAGCTTGAGAGCCTTACTGTTATTATAACTGGGATGATGTCCCAGAGGACCGGGGTATGTCTATTAAATAGCCTGCCATGCTCTTGTGGCTGCCTTTGCACTGTTTCCAAGGGCAGTGGGTCTAACTCCAGTTAGCGCCTGTCCCATCACTCACCTCAAAAATGAAAATCCGAATTGGGCAAGTTTCCCCTGAACCTGGTTTGGGAATTTTCCCAACTTTGTGTACCCGACTTAGGAGCGAATCTATTTGCAAACATCTTTGCGAACAATATAACCTAATCTGACCAGGCCAAATATATTGTAATTTTTATGTAGTTCAGGAGAGCATCCATTTCCCTATTAGTTATCCTCATGGTTCCATTGAATGATTTGTCAATTTAAAGGGAATTATGGATAATGTTGCGCTATAGATGTTCACTGATTAAGAACTGGTCAAATTAATCGTACAGAATGCTTTTCGTCAGCAAAAAAAGGAAACTTGTATCAGTTGGAGCTAGATTCTAACCCAAGTGGCAGAAATGAAATAATGTTGTGCCAGCCTTTTATGTCATCCAGTTCCCAGTCAAGGCTCAAAGTACTAATCATGATTTTGTAATTTGCAAAGCTGAAACTCGGGAACGTAGATCTTTCAGCCCCTTGAGCCTGTTCTACTACTCAATTGAATCATGGTTGATTTGGAGGGAAGGATGGTAAATATAGTTAATGTACAGATCAGCCATGATCTAAATTAATCAATGGCCTATTTCTGTTCTTATGTTCCTATGTACCTCAATTGCTGATTTATTCCATCACCCAATAAAAATCTTTCGAACTGAGTCTTGCAACTTTCAATGAACCCCATTTCCACTATCATTTGGCTGGAGAATTATTTCATGATTTCACTCCTGAATGGCTGAGTTCTAATGTTAAGATTGTGCCCCTTAGTTCTGGAAATATAAATAATACCAGAGGAAATAGTTTCTCCCTACCTACTCTACTGAATATTTTTTGTCATTTAGTTAGTTTATTAGGCCAATCTTATGCTTCAGAAAATATAATCCAAATTTAAGGAACCTATCTCATGCTGCCTAAACCCAATATTATGGTGCATCTGCTTTGTACTCCTTGTAATATTAATTCAATCAACAACGATCTGGAGTCAGTCTGTCTTCAATATAGGTTTATTCACAAAACTCTGCATAACATAAGTGCAGATTACTTTTCACTTCCAGACAGTTTCTCCCCAACCCCAGGTGGAAACTAATATATGTGCCCTAACCTTTCCCCAATTAGCTGCTCTTAATCAGAACTAGCGTATGCGCGATTGTCACAGCTTTCTTGATTTACGGTGCCCAGAACGGAATGCAATATTCTATATAGGGTCTGATTAAGTTCCTGTACAACTGAAGAATATAGAATTTCCCTTTGCACCCAACCTCCTTGAGATAATGGCCAACATTTAATTTACCTTTTTGTTTTTCTTTGTGTCTGTTTGCTAGCTTTAAGTGATTTATCTATATATAGGCAGCCAAGTCTCTTTGGTCCTTCATAGCTTTTCATCTCAATGAGCATTTAATAAGTAAAAAATTGATCTATTACAGACACCAAAATTCTAAGGCTCAAAGTTGCAACAGACTACTTGAAAAAAGTTTTGTAAATTCTCATGTGATGTTCTGTCTCTGAGAGCTAATACCTAATGGTAACTCGGCAATATTTCTGGGGTTCTGCTCAGCGTACTTCAGTGTCAAGCCGCTGTCCTACGGTTAATCATGTCCAGAGCACCATTTCATCTGCTGACATCACAAGCTGAGCTCTGGTCTACTGCAGTGTGAATGACCCTTGCCTTGCATGATACTTACTTTAACACCTGGTAGTAGTACTCTTCCAACTACCAGTAAGCTGTGCTTCCCTGTGGGTGGTGAAAACACTGCTAGCTGTTGGTTCATTACTAAGCCACACAAACCAATCAGTACAAAAATAGAAATTAATTCATTGCAAATTTTTGGTTAAAACTTGAGGTTATCATTTCTTTAATCCAACTTTCTAATTTACAAAATGATTTATGGTTGACATGGAGAATATTAATTACATGTTGGTTTAAAACTGAGCCCCATTGGAAAGAAAAAGTTTGAAATATTTTGGTTTCTGCTTGTAAAATACAAGTAGTTCTTGTTGCTGTAAGAACTTGGGTGTGTAAGCAAACAATCACAGTGGTAATGTTACTGGATTAATGGTCCAGAGACGTGAGTTCAAATTTAATTTTGATTCACTAAATAAATCTGGAATAAAATATTAGTCTTGTTAATGATGATAATGGGGCAGCATGGTGGCACAGTGGTTAGCAGTGCTGCCTCACAACTCCAGGGACCCAGGTTCAATTCTGGCCTCAGGTGACTGTCTGTGTGGAGTATGCACTTTCTCCCCATGCCTGCGTGGGTTTCCTCTGGGTTCTCCGGTTTCCTACCAATCTACCTGTTGCAGGTGTATCTGTCAGTATCAGTAGGAGTGACCACCACAGAGTCCTTGTTGAGATGAACTCCCATCTTCACACTGAGAACATCCTCCATCGTGTAGTGTTGCACGACCAACATGCTAAATGGATACATTTAAAATAAATATAGCAGCTCAAAATGGGCATCCATGAGGTGCTGTGGACCATCAGCAGCACCTGAATTGTAATCCACCACAATCTGTAACCACATGGCCGGACTATATTTTACTCTACCAAGCCAAAAGATCAACCCTGGCGCAGTGAGTAGTGTAGGAGAGCATGGAAAGTGTAGGGGTGGGTAGTATGTGGAGAAGGCATGAGATTGGAGAGGCATGTAGGGCAGGCATTGGGGTTGCATGAGGTGGAAAGGATGTGAGCAGGGAATGTGAAGTATGGAAAAGACCTGGGAGTGGGAGAAGGAGAAGCCATAGGGCAGCGCAGTAGCACAATGGATAGCACTGTTGCTTCACCGCACCAGGGTTCCAGGTTCGATTCCTGGCTTGGGTCACTGCCTGTGCGGTGTCTGCACATTCTCCCTCTGTCTGCGTGGGTTTCCTCCGGGCGCTCCGGTTTCCTCCCACAAGTCCCGAAAGAAGTGCTGTTAGGTAATTTGGACATTCTGAATTCTCCCTCAGTGTACCTGAACAGGCGCCGGAATGTGGCGACTAGGGGATTTTCAGAGTAACATCATTGCAATGTTAATGTAAGCCTACTTGTGACAATAAAGATTATTATTAACACACACACTCACCTTTGCACTCGCTCACATTCACACTCTTTCACACATTAATGAATATCTTTGTTAATTACTCATTTTTAAATGGTCAATTGCTATGGCATTTTTTGTTTGCTGATTAAACTGTTTCTTACTGCAGCTGGGAGTGAGCAATTGAAATGTAGCCCCTTACTTGGACAATCCTGACCTAGAAGGGCAAGGGCAACCGGTGCAGGTTCCCCTCCTAGCCAAACACCATCTTGACTTGAAATTATATCGCTGTTCCTTCACTGTTGATGGGTCAAAATCTGTGAACTCTCTTCCCAGCCGCACTGAGGGTGTACCTGCAGCTTCATCTGTTCAAGAAGACCACAACCTTATGGGCAGTTAGTGATGGGAAACAAACACCTAAATCCCATGAAAGAATAAGAAAAGGTGTCAGGCAATATCCAATTCTAATGAGAGAATCTAACTACCCTCCCCTGACGATCAATGGCATTACCATCACTGAATCACCAAATATCGATACTACGAAATGTAGGCAAGAATCCTAATTAAACCAGCCTTAGAAATGCTGTGACTACAAGAACAAGTCAATGGCTGTGAATTCTGCAGCTCTTCTCCTGCATCCCCATCGGCTGTCTACCATCGACAAGGCATCGTTCAGGAATGTAATGGAATACACTGGTCAGGATCAGTAAAGCTCCAACAACTTTCCAGGTAATCAACATTGCCTAATTGATTCCCCTCCACTACATTGAACATTCACCCCTTCCACCACCAATGCATTGTGGCAGCTGTGTGCTCCATATACAAGATGCACTGCTGCAACTTGCCAAGCCTCCTTTTCCAGCTCCTTCCAAACACTTGGGGCGGGATTCTCCGTTAGCCGACGCCGAAACCAGGGTGTGCGATCAGGCGGAGAATAGCTTCCGACACCAAAATCGCAGCAGGCACAAATCGCGAAGCTCCGTCACGTAGAAAACAACAACAACGCAATGCACGCCGTGCGTACTTTAAACACCGTTCACATATCATTAGTGGGCCCACCCGCGATTCTCCGCCTCCAATGGGCCGAGTTCCCGACGGAACGGTCCATGTGTGCTCAAATATCATCGACCTGACGTGGTGGCTGCTGAGAGAGAGCGAGAGAGGGGGCATACGGACAGTGTCCGACACCGCCATACTTCGTCGACAGTCGTGCTGCTGACCGGCGGGCTTCTTCCAGGACCGGTGAGAGTAGTAGCGCTGACAACCTGCTTTAAACCTGGTGCCTGGATCGTATAGGTGACCACTCTGGCTGCAGCTTGTCAGCCCTGCGAGTGTCGATCACAAACCTAGCGAATTCCGCACCGTTTTTCATGGGAACCGATGGTGTTCCACCGGTGCTAAGCCCCTCACCGGTCGCGGAATCGGTGCAGGTGCGGCGCCTGTTTTCCTGGTGTAAAAGTCTACGGATTCCCCATTGGCGGAAATATTTAGTTGCAGAAACGGAGAGTCCAGCCCATGATCTCTACCACTGGAAGAACAAGGGGAGCAGACACGGGAACACCGCAACATGCAAGTTCTCTCCAAGTCACTCATGATCCTAGCTTAGAAATAAATCACCACTCCTTCATTGTTACTGAGTCAAAATCCTAAAACATACTCTCTGACAGCACTGTGGATGACTCACACCACATGAACTGCAGCAGTTCATGAAAGTGATTCACCACCATCTCCTCAAGCAATTCAAGGATCTGCAATAAATGGTGGCTTTGCCAGTGACTCCGACATCCCATGGACAAAGTAAATTGTATTCAGAACTGGTCTTAAAACTCACTCTCTGCAGATATTCAAAAAAAAAAAGGGCACTTATTGGTAATACATTCACAAAATAATTTTGACACTAAACTTGTAACAATGAGAGAAGTGATTTCCATGCTAACACGGTAGGGTAAATGTTTGAATTTCTGTCCCTTTGCCTGATATTTGTCATAATGGGCACAAAGGTGGATAAAGGTGCAAAAATAAGCGTGCAGAGGGAAATGAAAGTTTATGGAATTACAGAGAGTAGGTAAAACAGAAAGAAAGATGATCGAAAAGATTATCTCCAGCACAAAATGGTAAAGTGCGTGATGTGCCATCAATTAACACAAGACGAGTAGTGAACAAAACTGTGGCTTTAATAAGCTAAACAGAAAGCCTCCTGATCACTGATCATGAACTGGGGCAGGGGTCAGCCACCTTTATACCGAGCCCGAGGGGAGGCGGATCCATCAGGCAGTGGTTTACCACAATACATGTAGTACAGTAACAGTTTACCACAATACATACAATACACTAACAGTGGTTTACCACATTCACTCCCTGTTAAAAAAAAAGAGTCCAGCGGAGGTGAAGTGGACTTAAAGGTTGAGTCTTTCGGGGGCTTTGACCTTCCGCCGTGATCGCCTCAGTCCCGGCTGGGGTGTGGGCACTGGTGTCGAGACCTGCGTGTCCGGGAGCGTGTTGTCTTCTTCGCACAGTAGGTGAGTCGGTGGAGGGGGGGGGGGGGGGGGGGGGGGTAAAAGGTCGCCGGTGGGCCTGCGGGTGCCAAATCTTGAAGTAGCCGGGTAGTGGTGGAGGGAGACGGTGTAGGGGCGGGGGTGGTGGTGATGGTCGCTGGGTAACCTGCAGGTGCCAAATCCCGTAGGGAGACTGTGTCCTGTCGCCCATCCTGATGTGCCACATAGGCATATTGTGGGTTGGCATGGAGGAGCAGGACCTTCTCAACGAGAGGATCTGATTTATGACTCCTCGCATGCTTCCGGAGGAGGACGGGCCCTGGGACTGTCAGCCAGGACGGGTGCGAGACCCCTGAGGTGCACTTCCTAGGAAAGGCAAACATACGTTCGTGGGGGGTCTCATTGGTGACAGTGCACAGGAGCGACCGAATGGAGTGGAGCGCATCGGGAAGGACCTCCTGGCTGCGGGAGACTGGGAGACTTCAAGACCGTAGGGCCAGAAGGACGGCCTTCCAGACCGTCGCGTTCTCCCTCTCCACCTGTCCGTTTCCCCGGGGGTTATAGCTGGTCGTCCTGCTTGAGGCGATGCCCTTGCTAAGCAGGAACTGATGCAACTCGTCGCTCATGAAGGAGGAACCCCGATCGCTATGGATGTAGGTGGGGAAATTGAACAAGGTGAAGAGACTGTGCAGGACCTTGATGACGGTGGCAGAGGTCATGTCAGAGCATGAGATGGCAAAGGGGAATCGTGAGTACTCATCAACAACGTTGAGGAAGTACACGTTATGGTCAGTGGAGGGGAGGGGCCCTTTGAAGTCGATGCTAAGGTGCTCAAAGGGGCGAGAGGCCTTTACCAGATGCGCTCTATCCGGCCGATTGAAGTGCGGTTTGCACTCCGCGCAGACCTGGCAATCCCGGGTCACGGTCCTGACCTCCTCGATGGAGTAAGGCAGGATGCGAGCCTTGATAAAATGAAAAAACGGGTGACAGAGGTCATTGTGGAGGGCCCGAAGTCAGTCTACTTGTGTGCTGGCACATGTACAGTGGGATAGGGACTGATTTAGCACACTGGGCTAAATAGCTGACTTTTAAAACAGACCAAGGCAGGCCAGCAGCACGGTTCAATTCCCGTACCAGCCTCCCCGACCAGGTGCTGGAATGTGGCGACTAGGGGCTTTTCACAGTAACTTCATTTGAAGTCTACTTATGACAATAAGCGATTTTCATTTCATTTTCATTTAATTTCATTTGATTTTCATTTCATTTTTAATTTCATAGGGCATCTGGGGGCTCATTGTGCTTCCCAGGTTGGTACAAGATATCGTAGTTGTAGGTGGAGAGTTCGATCCTCAACCTCAGAATCTTGTCGTTCTTGATCTTGCCCCGCTGTGTATTATTAAACATGAAGGCAACCGACCATTGGTCAATGAGGAGAGTGAATCGCCTGCCGGCCAGGTAATGCCTCCAATGTCGCACAGCTTCTACAATGGCTTGGGCTTCCTTTTCGGCGAAGGAGTGTCGAATTTCGGAGGAATGGAGGGAGAAGAAAGCCACGGGCCTGCCCGCCTGGTTAAGGGTAGCGGCCAGGGCAATGTCCGACGCATCGCTCTCCACCTGGAACGGGATGGACTCGTCCACAGCGTGCATCGCGGCTTTTGCAATATCTGCCTTGATGCGGTTGAAGGCCAGGCGGGCTTCAGCCGTCAAGGGATAAATGGTGGATTTAATGAGTGGACGGGCCTTGTCCGCATAATTAGGGACCCACTGACCATAATAAGAGAAGAACCCCAGACATCACTTCAGGGCCTTGGGGCAGTGGGGGAGGGGAAGTTCCAGGAGAGGGCGCATGTGGTCGGGGTCGGGCCCTAGGACTCCGTTTTCCACAACGTAGCCAAGGATGGCTACGCGGGTTGTGCGGAAAACGCATTTCTCCTTATTGTATGTGAGGTTAAGGAGCTTAGCGGTGTGGAGGAAATGCCGGAGGTTTGCGTCATGGTCCTGCTGGTCATGGCCGCTGATGGTGACATTATCTAGGTACGGGAACGTGGCCCGTAACCTGTACTGGTCAACCATTCGGTCCATTTCTCGCTGGAAGACCGAGACCCCATTAGTTACGCCGAAGGTAACCCTGAGGAAGTGGTAGAGGTGGCCATCTGCCTCAAAGGCAGTGTATTGGCGGTCCTCCGGGCAGATAGGGAGCTGGTGGTACGCGAACTTCAAGTCAACAGTGGAGAAGACTCGATACTGTGCAATCTGATTGACCATGTCAGATATGCGGGGGAGGGGTACGCATCGAGCTGCGTGTACCGGTTGATCGTCTGACTGTCGATGACCATCCGGTGCTTCTCCCCAGTCTTGACGACCACCACTTGGGCTCTCCAGGGGCTGGTACTAGCCTCAGTGATCCCCTCTCGTAGGAGTCGCTGGACCTCCAACCTGATAAAGGCCCTGTCCCGGGCACTGTATCGTTTGCTCCTAGTGGCGACAGGCTTACAGTCCGGGGTAACGTTAGCGAAGAGCGAGGGTGGGGCGACCTTAAGGGTTACGAGGCTACAGACGGTGAGGGGGGGCAGGGGTCCACCAAACTTTAAAGTAAGGCTTTGGAGGTGGCACTGAAATTCGAGCCCCAGTAATAGCGCAGCGCAGAGATGGGGGCGGACGTAGAGCTTAACGTTAGTGTACTCTACGTCTTGTACTGAAAGGGTTGCGACAAAGTACCCCCTGATTTCTACGGAATGTGATCCGGAAGCCAGGGAGATTTTCTGGGTCGCGGGTAAAATTGGGAGGGAGCAGCGCCTTACCGTATCAGGGTGGATAAAGCTGTCTGTGCTCCCGGAGTCGAAGAGGCAGGTCGTCTCGTGCCTGTTGATCCGGACGGTCATCGTGGATTTCGTGAGTTGGTGAGGTCGAGACTGGTCGAGTGTGATGGAGGTGAGCTTCGGAAGGTGGTGGGTGGGCCGGTCGGAGGTAGTGGTGGCCAGCGTGCGACCGGGTGAGCAGGGGTCGCGCGTGGCGTCATTGAAGGTGGCGTCAAAGATGGCGGCCCCCATCGAAGGTAGCGTCAAAGATGGCGGCCCCCACGGGTAGCGCGTGGCGGGTGGAATCGAAGATGGCAGCGCCCATGGGTCGTGCGTGGCGTCATCGAAGGTGGCGTCATAGATGGTGGCCCCCACGGGTCATGCGTGGCGGGTGGAATCGAAGATGGCGGCGCCCATGGGTCGCACATGGCGGGTGGCGCGGCAGATGGGGCGGTGCCAACAGACAACAGGCAGCGCTGCTGGGCCTAGGAACTTTAGGGACAGGTCAGGTCTGGCAGACTTTGGCCAAGTAGCGCTTCCTCACACACCCGTTGCAAATCGCGTTCCGTGCAGGACAGTGTTGTCTGGGGTGCTTACCCTGGCCGCAAAAGCATTTTGGGCTTCCGGCGTTGGCGGGCTGCTGCGCGGCACAGGCTTGCGCCGCACTCGAGTCGGGTGATGACGGCGCACGAGGGTGCCACGTGGTCAGAGGTGTAGGCCTCCATGTTCTGGAAAGCCACCTCCAGCGGGTTTGAGAGCTGCACTGTCTCTGGGAGGCCAAGTGTACCCCCTTCTAGCAAGAACCATTTCTCCCCAGCAGTAAAGATTGGGAGATGATGCCCGCGACATAGGCGTACCTGATCAGCAGCTCCGTGTGTTGGACAGCCAATACCGCCTGGCAAGCATAGTTCCGGCCGAGTACCCGCAAGGCACGCAGGAATTTGGCTTGAGATTCTCCGGGGCGTTGTCGCCTCGTGGCAAGGAGGTGCCTGGCGTACACCTCGTTTACTGCCTTTACGTACTGTCCCTTCAGCAGCATTATCGCCTCCGTATATGAGGGGGCCTCTCTGATAAGAAGGAAAACTTGCGGGCCCACCCATGCGTTGAGTATTTGAAGCTTTTGGAGGTCGGTGACGTTGTCGGTGGAGGATCCGAGGTAAGTTTTGAAGCAGCTTAGCCAGTGCTCGAATGTCGCAGTGGCGTCGGCTGCCTGTGGGTCCAGCTACAGGCGATCAGGCTTGTGTGATGAATTCATCTTAAACATTTAGCTTATTAAATTGATGTGCCTTCAATTAACACAAGACGAGTAGTGAACAAAACTGTGGCTTTAATAAGCTAAACAGAAAGCCTCCTGATCACTGATCATGAACTGGGGCAGGGGTCAGCCACCTTTATACCGAGCCCGAGGGGAGGCGGAGCCATCAGGCAGTGGTTTACCACAATACATGTAGTACAGTAACAGTTTACCACAATACATAGTGTATTACCCCAAAAATCCACCTTGTTATAGATTTAAAACTTGCCTCATCAGACAGAAGTGTATTGGGGAGTATTTTCATGTCTTGAAAATTCATCATTTATTCAGAAAAATAGAAAAATTGTAATTTCATACAAATTAATCATAAATGTTCATTGTACGACTTGTTCCAGAATTAATTTCAATGCCATTTTAAAACATAGCAGATAGAACAAACTCCAACCTCCCTGAGTTATTTGGGTTATTTTATTATTCAGCCAACCCATCATCAATTTATGGTCTTAATTACCCTCACCCCAACTCATTATTAGCTGAAAAGTTATCCAGGTAATACTTTCATATGTGGGATATCTATCTCTGTGGTACTCTCTTTTAAAATAAAAAATAGCCTTAGGAATGCTGACAATAGTATCTTGGTTTCAGTTGTATTTAGACAGCTGGTCAGTGCTGAGACCCATGATGATATCAGAACCTTGCATGGTCACTGATTGTATGGTCTTTGTACTCTGAGGCTAGGCTGATGCTTTTAAGGCAAAATAAGAAAGAGCTTAAAAGTGTTGAATACAGTAGCACAGAACAGGCTTTTAAAGTCTTCAGTCAGGATGTGTATTTCCAACTAAGATCAAACAAACCTTCTACAGTACTCCTGTGCCTCAAGACTCAACATTGAGTTCAACAACTTTAGACTGTGACTTTTCTCCTCCGTCTTAACCCCTTTTTTTATATCCCATACAATTTCTCTCCATGCATAAACACTTGTTTTTAAGATTATTACACTTGTGTTGAAATCTCTTTCAGCTATAGCGTAATATCTGACAGATTTTCCACCACTCTAAGTTCTGATGAAGAGCCAAATGGACTCAAAAAGTTGACTCTGTTCTCCTTCCCTACAGATGCTGCTGGACTGGCTGAGTTTTTCCAGCATTCTTTGTTTCTTTCAGAACTAAATAGCGTCGGCAGTCTGTACGATCAGACGGGTCATTAGAGTTAAGCTGCATACTGTCCTCGCCCAATGCCACGCAAAAGCAATTTCCAGTTGGGAACATTGGAAAGTGACCAGCAGTAGAACCTAAGCAGGCAGTTATCTGGGAGAGAGTGGTGAATCTAGGAGCAGTCGTGGTCAGATGGCTCGTGAGATTACTTGAGGTTTGAGAATATATGATGGTAGTGTCCTAGCAGGGTGAGGCATTCTTAAGTCAGGATTTATAAAGGCAATAAAACACTCAGGTTGTGTGCTTGGGCTTAGGGTGAGGTGGACTGGAAAGTGTAAAAATTTGGATAAAAATGCTCAGGACTACATTCCAAATTGTTGTTGTAACATGAAAGTTTATTGCCACATTATGCCTGCACACTGCACACGCTCCAGTAATCAAATATGGCCAAGCAACAGCTATTCCCTGCTGCCATCAGACCTTTGAATGGACCTACCTTGCATTAAGTTGATCTTTTCTCTACACCCTATCTATGACTGTAACAATATATTCTGAAGTCTCTCCTTTTTTCAGTTTGGAGGAAGTTTGTAGTAGAGTATCCCAGGGGTCAGTTTTGGGACCCTTGCTCATCCGATGTATATTAATGACCAAGACTGTGGTGTGCAGGGCATGATTTCAAAATTTGCAAATGATAACAAAGGTTGGAAGTGTTGTCAATTGTGATGAGGATATCCTTGAACTTCAAAATGGGCGGCAGGGTGGCACAGTGGTTAGCAGTGGCCAGGCACTCAGGTTCAATTCTAGCCTTGGGTATCTGTATGTATGGAGTTTGCAAATTCCTCCTTGTCTGTTTGGGTTTCCTCTGGGTTTACTTCGGGTGCTCTGGTTTCCTCCCACAGTCCAAAAATATGCAGATTAGGTGGATTGGACATGACCATGGGATTCCGGGGATAGGGCGGGGAATGGGCCTACGTACAGTGCTCGGAGGGTCGGTAGGACCCGATGAGCTGAATGGCCTCCTTGTACACTGTAGGAGGTCTGTGAAAAAGATATAAACATATTGGTGAACAACTAGCAGATGATGTTCAATGCAGAGCAGTGTGAGATGATTCATTTTGGCAGGAAGAATTGGTAGAAACAATATAAAATAAAGGGAGAAACTCTGAAGAAGGTGCAGGAACAAAGGGACCTTGGTGTGTATATATATATATCTATAATATATATATATGCGTAAGCCACTAATGGTGTCGGGACATGTTGAGAGAGCTGTGTGTGAAGCAATTGATTTTATTTGCAATTTGACCTTCACCAACAACACTTGATCTTGTTAACCATTCAGCTTCACCTATAACACTTGATCGTATGATATTTGAAAATCTTTTCCATCTCGTTTTTTTAAAAGCTAATCTAAAGCCATAATTAAAACAAACTTTAGTCATTAAGTTTGCAAACATTACTTGTTGCATGCTTTATTGTTTTCATTGCTCTGCTTAAACATAGCATGAAACTTGTGTGCAAAAGAAAATATTAGTAATAAAAAAGAAAATATCAGTAATTTTCACAGGAATCATATTTTAGTTTTCAGAGTTTGAGTATTTTTTTGAGAACACAGATGATTGCTCATCTATGTCCAACCTGCTCATCTATGTCCAACCTGCTCATCTATGTTCAACCTATCACATCAGAAACTGTGATGGGGTGGACACATGCAATGCCATCTTGATCGTTACTGCAGCAATAGTACACGATCAAGGATCCCGGATAGAGGCACTATCATAAAAATATCATCAAAAATTAAAAGTATATGTTGCAGGTTGGCATGGTCGCTGTGTATGCAAGAAACATGTACTGCACTGTCCAAAAGCATATTTAAAGTACTGTTATAATCTTCACCAGCATTGGAAAGCTCGAACACTTGGGATTATATTCTGGATTGCTGTTGTAACATGCACGTTTATTTCCATATGACACACTGGCACATTGCATCAAACAAGTATCACAGTCTCAAATGATGTGGAGATGCTGGCGTTGGACTGGGGTGGGCACACTAAGAAGTCTTACAACACCAGGTTAAAGACCAACAGGTTTGATTCGAAACACTAGTTTTCGGAGCACAGCTCCTTCATCAGGTGAGTGAAGAGGTGGGTTCCACAACCACATGAATAGACAAAGTCAATGATGCAATACAATACTTTGAATGCGAGTCTTTGCTGGTAATTAAGTCTTTACCGGTCCAGACGGTGTGACTGGAGAGAGGGATAATCACAGGTTAAAGAGGTGTGAATTTCCTCAAACCAGGACAGTTGGTAGGATTTTGCAAGCCCAGGCCAGATGGTGGAGGTGAATGTAATGCGACATGAATCCAAGGTCCCGGTTGAGACCCTAGTCATGCATGCGGAACGTGGCTATCAGTTTCTCGACGATTCTGCGTTGTCGCGCGTCCTGAAGGCCGCCTTGGCGAACGCTTACCCGAAGATCAGAGGCTGAATGCCCTTGCTGCTGAAGTGTTCCCGACTGGAAGGGAACATTCCTCTGCCTGCCGATTTTTGTGCGATGTCCGTTCATCCATTGCCACAGCGTCTGCATGGTCTCGCCAATGTACCACGCCTCAGGATATCCAATCTCAAATGAGAAATAGGCTGCAAAAAGGTGGGCTTGCTCGCATTCATCTTGAGCAAGGGGTGGGTAGGAGAGCATTTAGAGAAGGTTAGCCAGAAAACATTTGGGTTGGGGTATCAACCTGCAAAGAATTATGGGTAGATGTGAAAGGGGGATATTTGCATTTTGGTCTGCACCTTGGGAATAAAATTCAACCCAGAGTAAATTCCATGTAATTTATGTGTCTCAAAAGAGCAGAAAATCAGGACATGGCTCCTTAAATAAACATAAATTGCACAAACTCTTTGATATATACATTTTTTTCCCCAAAAAATCTCTCAAAAGTTTCTTCTTATGCTGGTTCATGATTTACTTTTACAAAGAAAATTAACTTTTAAGCCCTTAAATTTGTTCATTTTTTTTGGCGGTAATCTTTTATTGATTTAATGGAATGGAAGAGGGATTTGGATTTAACAACATCTGGTAGTCAGTGACTGGTCTAGGTGTTAATTGTAACACAAATAGATTATAGGTATATGCATGCTAAAACCTGATAGCTTGATTTGCTTCAGGTAACAGTAGGAGATTGGATTCTGCATGAACGTATGTTAAGAACACAGAAAATATTGTTTCAAGTATTCAGAAAATAGGATTCTATATGGGCAGCACGGTGGTGCAATGGTTAGCTTGGCTGCCTCACGGCACCGAGGTTCCAGGTTCGATCCCGGCTCTGGGTCACTGTCCGTGTGAAGTTTGCACATTCTCCCCGTGTTTGTGTGGGTTTCACCCCCGTAACCCAAAAAAGTGCAGGGTAGGTGGATTGGCCACGCTAAATTGCCCCTTAATTGGAAAAAAATAATTGGGTACTCTAAATTTAAAAAAAGGAAAATAGGATTCTATAGATAAATTTGTTCTTTTTTCTTGTAAATTCAACTGTTCAAAGCCTGGGTCTGCCCTAGGGCAGCACTGTTGCATAGTGGTCAGCACTATGGCTTCACAGCACCAGGACCTCGGGTTCGATTCCTGGCTTGGGTCACTGTCTGTGCAGAGTCTGCATGTTCTCCCCGTGTCTGCTTGGGTTTCCTCCATGTGCTCCGGTTTCCTCCCACAAGTCCCGAAAGACGTGCTGTTAGGTGATTTGAACATTCTGAATTCTCCCTCCGTGTACCCGAACAGGAGCCAGAATGTAGCGACTAGGGGCTTTTCACATTAACTTCATTGCAGTGTTAATATAAGTCTACTTGTGACAATAAAGGTTATTATTATGAGATATTTATTTAGGGTGAACTAACCTTTTCTTATAATCAGGAGTTTGCTTGTGCTGCACATTTGCATGACAGAGATGCAACAGTGGAATGCATTTGTGCTATAACCTGCCTAGATTCTATTGGGTGTGGACAATTGGCTACCCCATGTCGCTTGGGGAATATGAGCTCCCCCAATTGTGGGAGGGGGTGTGCAGGGGCAATCGTTCGCAGTGCAGCTGTATAAATAGAGCTGGCCAGTGTGGTACCGGTTAGAGAGGGAACCAGTAGTGAACGACTGGTACTCTGTGTATATTGTTTTAAATAAATAACTTTCTGTTTGACTCCACAAACTCGTGCTGGATTCTTCATGGCCCTCACAAAAACGTGATGTATAAATTTACCTGTACCCTCTCGTTTAAATCTTGGGAAAACCTGCCTTTTATGTCCCTTACCTTCAAACCTAAACTCACTTTAAAACAGTTGCCTGCTTTTATTGTTGTTGTTAACCTGAAGTCGATTCCCAAGTCACCGATGAGATTGCGACAATGATGGTGGAATGGGGTTGCAAGGGGAAGTCATGAATACTCAGGGTAGTATAGAGAGTGGGAATAGTTGATTGGTCTCCCAATCTTTACTGCTGGGGAGAAATGGTTCTTGCATAGTGCTTGGCTTGCATCTTGGCTGACCCATACTCTCCCCATTATTTGAAACCACACAATTCATTCATTACTGATTATGGAGATGATGGCACTGGACTAATGAAAGTCACCTGTGAAATCTATGCATTTTGTTAGAGCAATTTGGAAAGGAAAGGCGGGAGGAGAGATTATAGAATCCCTACAGTGCCGAAGGAGACCATTGAGTCTGCACTGACCCTTCGGATGAGCACTCTACCAATTTACACTCCCTCACCCTATCCCACTAACTTAACCTGCACATCCCTGGACATTAAGGGGCAATTTAACATGACCAATCCATCTAACCTGCACATCTTTGGCCTGTGGGAGAAAACCAGAGCACCCGGAGGAAAACCACGTAGACACGGGAGAAAGTGCAAACTCCACACACACATGCCAGAATTGAACCCGGATCCCTAGCACTGTGAGGCAGCAGTGCTAACCACTGTGCCACCGTGCCGCTTGAGAAAGTGAGAGGTAAAAGACAGGGAGAAAAATGCAAATTGGGGAAAGAGAGACTGCTATGCACTCTGGACAAGGAGAAATATACTGGGAAAAGAGAAAAACAAATTGGGAAAAGGACTAAGAAAAACATAAACAGGGATAGTGTGGTGTGAAAAGTAAATTGGCAGAAGGAGAGAGAAACAAACTGGAGAAGGAGATCAATAGAAATAAGTGATAAGAGAGAGAAACAAATTGAAGAAAAGAGAGAGTAATACAAACTTGGGAAAGGAGAAAAAGAAATGCAAACTCCAGAAGTCAGAGAAAGAAAAACAAATGAGGTCAGAGACAAACTAATTAAAAGAATGATAGAGGGCATCACTAACTAAGGGACGGGGAGGGAACCACAATATGGGGGGGAGAGTCGATGTCTTTCTGTTATGTGTGTAGAATGTGTTTTGTTCCTCAAGTCAGGCAGCTTTGGTTCTTCCTGAAGAGGTTTCCTACCTCCCTGAAGCTGGTGTGGGAGTCAATGTAACATTAAGTTTGGTTTTAGTTTTATCTGTTATGTTTTTAAGTTGTTGTGTTAAAAGTTATTAAATTGTTCAAAAACTTCAGTTGTAAGTATTATGTATTGCTTTTTTTCTTGAATCACCTGGTATTTATTTTGTGCTGCTTGTGGTGGTCAATTGCGTAGGTGCACCACACAAGTGGGTCATTCTTAAATCATTCTGTTTTGTTTTCTTCCATTGATTTATAAACATTACTCATCTCATTAAAAGAAAAGTGAGAAATTCAGGCTTGGCGATATCAAGACACTCAACTGGGGCAAATGCAACAATATTTGCAAACAGTGAACCGATTCAAGTGATCAAATGTCGCACGCTCAAATCTTCAGGAATACAGCAAACCAAAGTTGGCAACTCCAGAGAGAAGTAAACAGAGGCAGGGGGCACTAGTGGTGGGGAGAGGGTAAAGACCAGCTGAGGAGCAGGAATTGTGGCAAAACTGAGTTGGATGATGTGGTTTTAGGATCATCAGGTGATGCGCTTGATATTTTAAGCTTCAGGTGGAGAACCACCACTGACTTAAGAGAAATAAGACTAAAACATGACATTGCAATAATGGAAAAATTGTGACGGGAAAGTGGTGCACTAGTATTTAGAGATAATAAATGTGATATGCAAAACAGTAAACCCCCCAATGCCATTGTTGTACCATCATAAATATAGTGGGCAGAACTTCCACTCATCGTTTTCATCGTGCTCTGACCCCAACCCAAATTCTAGAGGCACGGGGAGATGCCCAAGTCTAGCAAAACCCAGAGCAGCAGTCTGCCACATTAGCCCATATTTTACAGTCAGCGGCTTACAATTTTACCTTGTTAGTTGGCTGCAGTGAGAACTTTTTTCTTGCTACAACATGATCCAGAGTTGAAAGGAACTGTGAGGCCGAGCAGCAATGTGCGTTCCCAGCAAAGACACACTCCCTGGTGATAGAGTTTGAAGACTTGAGGCCAGTCTCCAGCTCAAAGGCAAGTTTGATTTGGAAATTTTAAATTTCTTAAGCATGTTTTGAATATTTTCAAACACTTCCTTAAAGAGTTCAGAAAGTTTTAAATACTTTATGATCTCAGTGGAGATCAGTGCTGTTTAATAAAGAATTTGAATTCCCAGTTATTAACTGAAAGCATTATGCCACAATGGCAGATATGCTCAGTTTGGGACACTAATGCCTGCATTCTCCGATTCTCAGACTATGTCCTGATGCCGGCATGGGAACGGTGGCCTTTTACAACTGAAGCTTTGGTGCAAAATGACCACCGATTCTCCATTTGGCTGGGGTCGAGCATGCAGGCAGCATGGAGCACCCGGCTCGAGCTGCCAATATGGCCAGAGAATTACTGGGTCTGTGGCCGCCTATGTGCCCGGCGGCCGCCGCGCATGGACCCAGCCTGCCAAATAGCCTTTGATCTCCAGACCACCCCCCAACAGTGCCGCCAGCAACTGCCAAAGTCCCCCCTGCCCACGGATCGGCCCTCGCCCGACTGTGGTGGCGCTGGACTGAGTCCGCAGCGAGTTCCCAACAAGTAATACCATGAGAGACCGACAGCGTCGGGAACTCGGCTGGTAGGGGATGGAGCATTGTGGGGAGGGCCTCAGGCAACGTCCTGTGGCCGGCAACGTGGCGTGTGGCATACTCCTAGAGTATGCTGCTTTGGAGAGGGTGGAGCATCACGAAAGAGGCGCCGCCCCTGATATGGCGTGAACTTTGATTCTCTGGCTAATCGCCGAACGCGATTTTGCCGTCGGCGACCGGAGAATCCCGCCCAAGTTGTCCCGCTGGTGTTGAATTGCTACTGATTTCGGGAGCGCAAATCACAAAACAATTTAGTATCCCTCGCCATGGAAATTTATTCGTGGCGAGTAATAGGAGGGACTTTGAGGAAACCTATTTTGGAGGCTGCCATTTTGAGTGGGCGGCTCAATAGCGAGGTCCTATGGCTGGCCACCCCCATCCTCCCCCTGCATCGCGGATCAGCCCCCTAACCCCGCATCATGGATCCCCCCGAGATCTCTTAACTAAAAGGACTCCCCCCCCCCCCCCCCCGCCCGAGACCCCAAACTAAAGGGATTCTCCCCCCGCCTGAGACCCCCTAACTAAAGGGACCTCCCCACAGAGTTACCCTAATTAAAGTGATTTCCCCCCATAGACTCCATGAGTAAAGGAACCCCCCAACAGACCCCCCCCCCCCCCCCAGAAAAGAGATCCCTGCCTTAAAGCTAGAGAGCAGTCCAGCCAACCCTTAAAAGTTACTGCTGCTCTGAACTTCTATGGCAGCGGCATTCAGGGCAGCAGGGATGCTGTGCGGCATATCTCAGTCAGCCACGCATAAGTGCATAAGGGAGGTCAGAGAGGCACTTTTTTGCAACGGCCCACATATACATCAACTTGGACCATGCGAGCCAGAACCATACGCTTCGTCCATATAGCAGGCATGCCCCAGGTGCAGGATGTCATCGACTGTACCCATGTAGCTCTGCCGTCTCCTCGGCGGCAAGGGCATGTTGCAGTCCCCGGTCCAGGCCTCATTCAATATTAGGAAACCAGACGAGGCGGCAAAATATTTCAATTTGTAAACTGTGAGGAAAGTCTACATTGCACCAGGAATGAATCCACTGACATTTAGGTTTTATATTAAAACAAACATTATTATTAACGCAGAATGTACCCCATTAACATCCAAGAAAAACAGCTTGTCAATCAACAGTTGAACAACAGTTTTTTTTAAAAAAACGGTCGGAGTTTAATTTTCCCTTCTACTTCGAAACTTCCAATTAAGCAAAATCCACACACAGATCAAATGCCGTTTATTAATAAGATTAACACTCAGTGGCTTACAGATTTATTCGCAAAGTCCTCGGGAGACACACTTCCTTTCCTCCAAAGCCAGAGCAGGACTCTAGAAATGAAACTAAAGCAACAGATATAGGGCAGGGTTGAAAAACTAAACTAAATACAGACCCAGCCCCTCCCATGAGTGACATCACAGCCTGCCTAGCTGTTAACCCCTTAATCGCAGCTTCAGCAGACATATAATCTGGATATTTTAAGGTAAGTTCTTTTAAAACATTATTGCAACAGACGCCTAATACAATAAATATTTTAAAATTCCTGCATTTATCACAGGTGCCATTTATGAACCGCAAGGGATACCACTCCCGCAATGTCCCGCTCCTCTGTGACCACACGATGTGCATCATGTGTCCGTTTCCCGGGGAGTGTCCATGATAGTTACATTAGGCAGCGCTCACAAATCTCACCTTCTTTGAGGGAGGTGAACGGCTGAAGGGATGGCTCCTTGAGGACAAAGGGTACCCCTCAGTAGATAGAGGTGATGGCGCCAGTGCGGATGCCACAAACACCCGCTGAGACTCTCCCCAAAGAGGCCCATGCATCAACGCACGCACTGGTCCAGCAGGCGATTGGACTGCTCAAGGTGCTGCTCCAGTGCCTGGACCGGTTGGTAAAGCCCTCCAAAACAAGTCCCCAGAGGGTGTCCTGCACCATTGTGGTCTGTTGCACTCTGCACAACCTGGCACTGCAGTGGGGAAAGCAGGTGCAACTTTGAGGAGCGCCACATCTTCTCGGATGAGAAGGGCGGCGAGGGTTTACACTCGGAGGAGAAGGAAGACGAACTTTGGGCAATGGCTGCGCCCACATAGAGCGAAGGGCTAGGAACGCCCTCATGGCATCTCGGTTTGGACTAGGGAGTGAAGAGCTCTCCCACCATGCGGTCTGACACCAACACACTAATGTGGTGCCTGGGGGGGAGGCCCTCGTGGGGGTTCCTACATTCATTTAAAAAGAAATTTAGAGTACACAACTCTTTCTTCCAATTCAGGGGAAATTTAGCATGGCCAATCCACCTGCACATCTTTTTTGGGTTGTGGGGGTGAGACCCACGCAGACACGGTGAGAATGTGCCAATTCCACATGGACAGTGACCCGGGGCCAGGATCGAACCTGGGTCCTCGGCGCTGTGAGGCAGCAGTGCTAACCACTGCGCCACCGTGCCGCCCTTGGTTCCTACATTCATGTTCAGGGCGCTAAAGCCATTTTCCGAGCACCGCAGTAAGAGAATGATGATGACTTGCATTGAGGGCAGAGCGATGCTCCTCTCACCATCAGCGATATGTCTGACTTCTGCCGAGAGCTGAATGTGTCCTGCCAATGAACGGGCTTATGATGGGGTTCAGAGTTACTGGATGACAAACCTCAGTTACTACTGCCCCTTCCCAGGTCAGGGGTCCTGGTGCTTTTCTCCACCATATGTATGAGATGGGCAGGCTCTCAACACTTTGTCAGCCCTTGGCACCCTCATTACGAGAGAAGAGTGATAGGCATGAGAAGCTGGAGTGTTGATGTTGTTGGGGTGGGGGAGTTCTTCACCGCCCGTTTATGAGGGGCTGATGTGGGGGGGGCGGGTGCACATCTTTACTTTGTCGTCAGTGTGGGAGATGGGAGAGACGTAGTGCTGTGATTCTCACACTCCACCGTGATGAAGATGAGGCGAGGGGGGGGGGGGGGGGGAGAGCATGGCGCTATGAGGCGACCGTGAAGTGTGTGTATGGCTGAACAAAGTGATGACGATATTACAATGATGATTTATTTCTATTAGTGCCTTGGTTCACCCATGTCCACTAGATGCCTATAGTTTCTCATCTTCCTCACCTTCCCACTGTGTGTTTATCAATTATCCACAGCTGAGGTTGAGATGGCCTGCTGCCCCCACACCCTTTTGCTTGAGATGACCTTGGTGGGTGTCCCTTGGGAGGCCTTTTCCTTGCGCGGTGTTGCAGTGCTGTCCTCCTCGTCGTGCAGGACCGGTCATGGAGGAGGTGTCAGGTGGGCTGGACACCCCCAATGTCTGCTGGGTGGAAGGCCCCAGGCTGCGCCCCTGCTGACCCTTTTCCCTTTGAGTGCTCGGGGGCTTCATGGGATAGAGGGGCAGCTGGAGTAAGATCCAGAAAACCTGATGTTCTCTGGCAATGACAATCATGAATTCCCACCAATGCCTGCACCATGCAGTTGAGCCCTGCAATATTGAGCTCATGCCCTCAGCCATGGAGGTCATGAGCTGAAACATTAAGTGGACTTCCCCCAGCCATGGAGTTCATGCCCTATGCCAAGGTCTCCACTGAGGACGCCGTGCTCGCAGTGTTAGCCTTGTGTTGAGTGATGGTGCTATTTTCTCGGACAGGAGGCAATGGGACTCCTCCAGTCGGCAGTGCAGTCCGAGGAGGGGTGCTGTCATCCATTCCTGATGCTCGTGATTCCGCCATTCAGCTGCTCTGGGATGACCAGACCCAGGGGCATGTCATCAGCCAGGGGTTCAGTTGAGTCCTGGGCTCTGGCATCACTCCCAAGTGCGGGTTCCCTAGGACACTCCTTCAGCTGTGAGATGCTCACCAGTTAGTGACTCAAAAACCTGCCTAATAGTTAATCCCATCAAGGTGTGAGTATCTGCACTGGTTGAGGTTGCGGGTGACAGATGTGGTGCCTCCTCGATGCATGTCTCCAGAATATCTCCCTCGGTGCAGCCCCAAAGGACATGAGGATGGTCTGGGCTAATTGATGGTCAACTGACTGACCTGCAAGGGAAGCAAGATGACGTTGGTGCATCACAGGGGATAAATGTTGCCAGAAGGTTAACTCGCGTGAGGCTTGCACCATGGCTGCATATTTTGACGGTCACTTTTACCTGCTACCCCACTTTGCCCTCTGCATAGATGCGGTCCAGCTCCTCATCTGCCAGTCAAGGGCTCTCTCCTCAAAGGGTGTTAGTCATCTCAACTAAGGCATGACTTCAGCTGGCTGTGCATGCTCACGCCGGTGCTGCTCAAGTTTGTCCTGCAACGAATCAGATGGGGAGACTGTAAGCGGGAGTCCAGTCATGTCAGATGGTGATGAAGTAGAACCATAGAATTCCGACAGCACAGGAGGCGGCCATTCAGCCCATCAAGTCTGCAGCAACCCTCTGAAAGATCACCCTAACTAGGCCAACTCCTCTCCTTTTCACCTAAACTCTGCACCCTTGGACAAGGGGCAATATATCATGGCCAGTGCACATAACCTGCCCATCTTTGGACTGTGGGAAGAAACTGGAGCACCCTGAAGAAACCTACGCTGACACAGGGAGGAAGTGCAAACTCCACACAGACAATGACCCAATGAATTTGAACCGGGTCCTTGGCGCTGTGAAGCAGCAGTGCTAACCACTGTGGCACCATGCTGCCCGTCTGGCATGCGTGGGATATGAATGAGAGTTGGGATGTGAGGAGCAGATTATCTTCTGGGAGGTACATGAGGAGCAGGAACAAGAGTGGGCGCCGTGGGAAGCATTGGAAATCTGTGAGATGCCCGGGTGACTGATCACTGTGGAGGTGTGAAGGGTGCAGCGGTATACATAAGGAGGCAGACTTACCCTGGCTGTGTGAAGAAGGTTTTTCATCTTCTGCCTGCACTGTTGCCCTGTCCTCTCATGCAGCTAACTGGAACTCACTGCCTCGCAGCCGGGGATGGTGACCTGGTTGATGGATGCCTGCGGGAACATGGGTGGAGGATGTCATGCCTCAATTCCAAACCATCCGTGAGTTTGGGAAGGGCTTGGTACTGTCTTCCTGGCCCATTCCCCCAACTGGACTTGGGACAAGTGTAGGGAAGTGCTGGAAGGTGTTTAAAAGGAGAGCCCCACTCACTGCAATGATTACGTTTTCCCAGGGTGAGCGAATCAGAGACAATTAAGCCACCATAAGTGCACGTGAATCACATGAGAAATTGTTAAAAGGGGTTCAATATTCGCTGAGATTTCCTGCTCTTGGCATCAGTGGGATTCTACCGGTTTTCTCCCAGAATTGACACTTTGGAAAGATATGGTAAGATTCCACCCTTCATTTCATAAACACGTACACTTTTGACCTGAAAATCTTAACAACTCACTCATCACTGTACTTTTATTTTGACACAAGAGTTCTCTTACACATTATAAGATTTTGAGCATTCCTTCTCTTCTCTTGGGACGAAACGAAGGTGTGCCAAAGCTTTCAGGAATTCACTAAGGTGCACTTTGGTGTTCTCCTATTCTCAATGTAATAGATTCTTTGGGGTCCTTCCATTAGAACCCAGCTGGATGAATCCTCCAACTTTCCATCAATACTTCACGTTTATCGATTTCCTCCGCACAAGATTGGGTTTTGCTGCATTCTTGCTTGGTGACTCCAAATCAGAAATCCTAACACCCATGGTTTCTGATAACCTTCTGTACCTGCTCCACAGCTCCCTTACAGTTCCTGCAGATTCCCTTTCTGCCTAACTCAAAGCTACTTCCAAACTGACTTCAACTGCTAAACTGTGAGAAAATACACAGATAAAACCCAAACCCAAGATGAGAATCTTGCTGAAATCTATCCCCATGGCAAGGTGGCATGTCTGGGATGTCCCAGATATGAATTCAGAATAAATTATCTCCAGCTTCAAACCTGTCTTTTGATTTGAAAAGTAAATTGACACATCAAGAGTTTTCCTTCTTACTTTCTTTGATCTAGGGAAATTATATAAATAATGTAATCTTTCAATGGGGCCAACTGTAATCTTACCAGACTCACTGGGAGGGACTTTGAGCCTGTGTTTGCCACATGTGCACATGGCAATGCGGATGCAAAGTCCCGCAAGCATCTGGAAGCAAGATTCTCGTTGGCAAGATCTCGGGTCCTGATTTTTCCACCCCTTGCTGGTGACTTAACGAGCTTTCCATTCTTACCTCATTTCCGTACATTTTAATAAATTTTCATATGATTAAGAGGCTTCCCAGCCACATGATTTCCCCCTCACTGAATATTTGTCGGCAAGGTTTATAACAATTCTATAAGAACGGAAATCAGTCAAGGGAAGCCTGCTGGGGGAGCCAAGGTAAGTATAGCCCCTCCCCCCCCACCCCGCCCCAAAAGAGGGAATCATATCTGTCCCCAGCACAGGTTGGTACTGCCCCGACACAGATTGACACTGTCCCCAGCGGTGCCAACATGGCAGTGCTGGGGGAGAGCCTTCTTGGATGCCTAATTCGGGTGGGGGGAAGGTTTCCCCTTATTTTTGGTGGAGGGGTTAGCCGTGCCTGTAGAAGGCTGGACAATGCCTGTGATGGGGAAGGCAATGCCTGTAAGGTGGGAGAGTGCCAGTGATACTGCCGCGGTGGTGGGAGGAGGGAGAGTGCATCCCGATACCTCTGGGATGGGGGTCATCCCGATACCTGTGGGTAGGGTCCTCTGTGTCCATTTTGTGGGGTAAGGGGAAATATATTCACATATTGGGACACCCTTTGAAGATGGTGCCCCGATTTCTGTGGAGCCGGCCTTGCCAGCTCTATCAGGCCCCACCGTACACACGTACACGGCACCCCCAGGTTTTCTGTGCATTAAGCGCCTGACAATCAGGCCTGAATACTCCGCTGTTCACCTGGAGAGATAGTTTTCAGTCACTGACAAAGTTTGGTAAAATCCCATCAGCTCCATTATGAAATTAAAAGTGGAGGACCACTGTTGCTAATTGCTTTCACACTTCTAACTCAAACCCCTTTAAGTAAACATGGACACCGTTTGAACTGTAATTATCTTGGGGCAGATTTGTTTTCCATTTATCTTGCATTTAAGAATTCAATTCCCACAGCTACAAGTTGTACTCTTAAAACATATGAATCACAAAATTAGATACTTGTAACAACTTTTAGTCATTTCAAAAACGCTGACTGCCCAAACTATTCATCTGAACTCGCCATTCATTTCCTCCGTTTGGTTTCTGCTGTTTTAGCAATCTGGTTTAACTATACATTTGTGAGTCACATCCGCACAACCCAAAGTTGTGCAGGGTAGGTTGATTGGCCACGCTAAATTGTCCCTTAATTTGAAAAAAAAAGAATTGGGTACTTCAAATTTATTTTTAAAAATAATAATACATTTGTTTCCCCATGGATTTTTATAAAATTTCTGAAATGTTGAGGCGGTTTTCCGCCTCCCCAATGGCGTGTTGTGTGGTCGCAGATGCATCCCACCATTGGCTGACGGAGGAATCGTCTGATCCCGCCACTGTCAATGTGATTTCCCATTGTTATCACCCTCTGATACTGGAAAACCTGCGGCGGGGGTTGGGGGTGCAGGGGGGTCTCTGGCAGTGGGGATGAAAGATCCTGCCGGTGGGGTCAGCCAGAATAACCTGCCTGTTATATTTTCTTACCTGTGAGATTCTTGCATCATTTAATTTCAAACCCTTTTATCTCCCATGTTCTTTATCTGAATTTCAGTCTGAATATTCCTTACAGCTTTCGAAGGAGTTTAAACTCTCTCCCTCCCACTTCTCCCAACCTCTCACTTTCTTTTCCCCGTGGTGAAGCTGATTGAGCTGTTGGATTTGCAAGTTGGTAAACGGCCACAGGCGCCCTCTGAGCTCCAACCACAGCAGGTCAACCTTTAACTTAGTGGACCAACACCATGAGGATCATCCACACGACCTAAGCACAGAGTCTAATCAGATGAGCACCTTGTTTAACATTTGATAAATACTTAAGCAGCCTGGCCAACCTCAAAATCCCTGGATGTATGCAGCAGAATCCTAAGGTTCTACTGAACACAGTTTGGGAGACCCTATTGTAGGATGTTGATTGCAGCTTGGAAATCTTCATAGTCATACATAGGTTACTGTAAATCTTTATTGACTTTTGGAAGTATTTACAAATATACAGTAAAGTGTAGAAGCTAGGAACTGCCTCCATGCTTGCTGGAACTCACGACTCTGTCCAACAATAGACTGACCCTGGGTGCAGGTCATGTGCTTTCCTACATCATTGTGTGAGCGGTACTGTACTTGGTCTCACATTAAACCAATATATGCCAGACACTTATACTACATTATGCTACATACTATGCTTTTTCTATTTCCTAATTTAGAATACTATATCCAATTTGTTTTCTGTACATGGTGAAAGTAAAGTAAGAAATAACTTGCATCTGTGCAGAGCATTTGATGTGCTTAGTGATGTTGATTGCGAGATAACCATTGTCAAGGCACTTAATTGGCACCCTGCCAACCATCTTAAACATTCACCCCTTCCACCACCAGGGCACAGTGGCAATATTGTGTACCATCAACAAGATGCACTGCAACAACTCTCCAAGACTCCTTGGATAGCACCATTCAAAGAATAAAGAAAGGTACAGCACAGAAATAGGTCCTTCGGCCCTTCAAGCCTGTGCCGACCATGCTGCCCGTCTAACCTAAAACCTTCTACACTTCCAGGGTCCGTACCCCTCTATTCCCATGTATTTGTCAAGATGCCCCGTAAGGGTCACTATCATACCTGCTTCCTCCACCTCCTCTGGCAGCGAGTTCCAGGCACCTACTACTCTCTGAGTAAAAATCTTGCCTTGCACATCTCTTCTAAACTTTGCCCCTCACACCTTAAACCTATGTCCCCTAGTAATTGTGTCCTCCACCCTGGGAAGAAGCTTCTGACTATCCACTCTGTCCATGCCCCTTATAATTCTGTAGACTTCTACCACATCGCCCCTCAATCTGTGTCGTTCCAGTGATAACAAACCAAGTTTATCCAACCTCTCCTCATAGCTCAGGCAACATCCTGGTAAACCTCTTCTGTACCATCTCTAAAGCATCCACATCCTTATGGTAGTGTGGCAACCAGAATTGAACACAATATTCCAAGTGTGGCCTAACTTAAGGTTCTATACAACTGCAGCGTGACTTGCCAATTTTTATACTTAATGCATCGGCCGATGAATAAAAGCATGCTGTAAGCCTTCTTGACCATCTTCTCCACCTGCATTGCCACTTTCAGTGATCTGTGGACCTGTACACCCAGATCCCTTTGTCTGTCAATAATAAGGGTTCTGAGGGCAGCAGTGGCGCAGTGGTTAGCCCTGCTGCCTCACGGCACCGAGGTCCCAGGTTTGATCCCAGCTCTGGGTAACTGTCTGTGTGGAGTTTGCACATTCTCCCCGTGTTTGCGTGGGTTTCTCCCTTACAACCCAAAGATGTGCAGGCTAGGTGGATTGGCCACGCTAAATTGCATCTTAATTGGAAAAAAATGAATTGGGTACTCTAAATTTTAAAAAAATAATAATAATAAGGGTTCTGCCATTTACTGTATATTTCCCATCTGCATTAGACCTTCCAAAATGGATTACCTCAAATTTGCCCAGATTAAACTCCATCTGCCATCTCTCTGACAGTCCTAATCACTACCCGTAATTCCACCAACCTTTGTGTTGTCCGCAAACTTACTAACCCATAACCTCAGCTACCTTGAAGGACAGGAGCAGTAGATGCATGGGAATACCACCACATACCTACAAGTTCTCCTCTGTGTCACAAATCATCCTGATTTGCAATTATATCACTGTTCCTTTACTATCCCTGAATTGAAAACTTGGAACTCCCTTCCTCAGCACTGAAGGTGTCCCTCTACCATCTGAACTGTAACGGTTCAAGAAGGTTGCGCACTACTGTCATAATATACACCAGTATATTATGGTGCAGACACACACACACACACACACTGATGGACATGCAGTGGGACCAATCAGCATACACAACACCGCAGCCAATCACCAGTGAGAGCACACACACTATAAAGACAGGGGACAGGAGAGTTCCCGCTCGTTCTAGTAGCAGCCAGCTCGGAGCACAGAGCTCACAGCCTGCAACACAGACATTCACCATGTGCTGAGTGCATCACCTGGTTAGGACTAGGCAAGGGTCAACAGTTAAAGCTGGTATTGCATTTACCCACAGTTCAAGTCTGTTAATATAGTTAACCTTATAATAAAATAGAGTTGCACCACTTCCAGTGTTGGTGACCTGTTTGTGATCCAGAACACCCAACACATCAACTACCACCTTCTCAAGGGCAATTAAGGATGGGCAACAAATGCTGTCTTTGCCAAGAATGCTGATATTCGGTGAAAGACTTAAAAGAAACAAAACACCAGGGGACAAGACCCGTACTGTTCTTTGAATAATACATCTTTTACGTCCAGCTGAGATAACATCACATCTGAAAAACAGCGGCTTCGGACTGAGTTATAGGCCTGGATTTTCACTAAGTCAGGATGACTCAGGAGTCCTTTAAAAATTGTGGGTGGGTTCAGATTCTGAGATTCTCCACCCCACATCCGGGCTTCCAATATTCAGAAGTGCCCTCTAAGGGGGTGGGCTGTTTCGGGTAATGAGCTGCACCCTGCACTCCAAACCTGGCTGGATTCATTCTGGGGATAGGCATATCACCGTCCTCCACAATTTTCATTGAGTTGGGCCAGCATTTCAAAGATCTATGTTTCATAGCACCTCAGAGGGGTTCATGAACCATCGTCTGCAAGGTAAGTCCAAGTGGGCATTTCCTTGCCCCATATGCCAAAGTCTATACCCCCAAACAATCCCAATGGCCCCTCATGCCCCCATGCCAAGATATCACACTTTAATGCCCATTAATCCCCAATACATTGTACATGAGCAATGAATTCCTTGGTGACAGTAGGATGTGTAAAAGAAAACTTCAAATAAAGACATTCATTCATAAAATTAGCTTTTACTGCAGCCCAATAAAAGTGTTGATCATCCTGACGCTTTAAAGTTTCAATAGCAGAAACTTCCAAACACTTGAAACCTCTTTATCTTGTGTAAATAAATATTGTGAAATTGACAAAGAGCTATCAATCAAGAAATGTTTTCTTTGTGGCTTGGGTTTTAACAGGCTAATGGATTTCTGGACTCTGTCAAACCTCATGACGTAGTTCTCCTTATACAGCAGAACTGTTGGCCTCTGATGGCTGGTAGTTCTTTGCGTCTGATTTCTTCCCCAGATGTGGCAGTGCAATGATTAAATGACTCCAGGAGAGCTGGGAGTCCTGGTGGCAGGGTGCCAGTTAAGAACTTTATTGTGACTCCCACAGATCAGGCCGGCATGGATACCACCAGTTTTTGTGCCGGATTGTGGGCCCCCATTAAATTCTGCCTACGTTGTGGATTTTCCCCAGTCCTTGAAAAAGGAGCTTTGCAAGCTCCAAGAAAAAATACATTTCTAGTTGGAGAAAAAGTAAGCAGTGTTTGAGACGTTATGTGCCACCATGGTCTTCAGGAACTAAACTTGATTTCCCCCAGGGAGTTGCAAAGGGGTTTTCTGAATTGGCGACAGGTTTATATTTTTCTCTGCTTTTAGTCTTGCCCAAGATTCTCTTGACAGTGGTTCTTATGACAGCACTGTTTTTGGATGGGTTGAACATGGTGGATTGGTTGAGCTTCTGTAATTTTTATTTTCTTATGCCGCATGATTAATTTTTAAAAATGAATTTCTGAATTCAAATCTAAATTCCAGTTTCCCCAGTGGATTGTGACCACGAAATGAAAATGAAATGAAATGAAAATCGCTTATTGTCACAAGTAGACTTCAAATGAAGTTACTGTGAAAAGCCCCTAGTCGCCACATTCCGGCGCCTGTTCGGGGGAGGCTGGTACGGGAATTGAACCATGCTGCTGGCCTGCCTCGGTCTGCTTTAAAAGCCAGCGATTAAACAAGTGCTTAAAGGCAATACAGTTCAGAATATAAAGCACAGAAATCGACCGTGTGGCTGAATTAGACTGTACTGGTGTTTATGTTTCACACAAATCCCTCCCGATACATCTACCTCATCTCAGCCTTTCAGCAAATCTTTTTATTCCCTCTTCTCTCGTGTGGCAGCATATACCACTAAATCTGAGTAAAGACGTCCTTAGTTCCCTATGGATTTATTGACAACTGTCTTGTATTTATGGCCGCTAGTTTTGGATTCTGCCACAGGTGGACATATTCTGTTTCTACCCCACAAACCTTTTAATAATTTTAAAGACTCCATCTTTTAAAACCTCATCAAAACTGTTGAGTTCACAGTTTTAATCAAATGGGCTGGCTCCTTTTGTTGATGTCACTTTCGTACTCAGGACAGGTTTATTGGATCGTTGGGCCCATCAATCCTTTGAATTTTTGATGTATGTAAGATTGAAACCTAGAGCAGGTAAACAAGTTGTTGCAACAGAGAATATATGGAGAGAAAAGTATTTCATGTCTCTGAACGATAGAAATAATGTGTCATCCACGGAGCTCTTCCCTGTTGCATTTGGAAATACCCAAAACATTGTCTCCTTCAAACGTTTTTCAGATCAATAGACGGTGGGAAATACATTCCAAAGTTATTTTAATTCCTCATGGATTGACTTGATCTTTATTGTTTTCTTAGTTTTTTAACGTCAACATGTTGTATTCTGTGTAATTATCATATACTTGTCACTGACTCCATGGATGGAATTTTCTTTTTTCTGCAGAGTGGTGCAGTGGGTGGGAGAAAAGGAATGGAAGCCGTAGTAACGGCGGTACAGCCGCACAGTGGTTAGCACAGTTGCTTCACAGTTCCAGGGTCCCAGGTTCGATTCCCGGTTTGGGTCACTGGCTGTGCGGAGTCTGCACGTTCTCCCCGTGTCTGCGTGGGTTTCCTCCGGGTGCTCCGGTTTCCTCCCACAGTCCAAAGATGTGCAGTTTAGGTGGATTGGCCATGTTAAATTGTTCTTAGGTTAGGTGGGGTTGCTGGTGTACAGTGACCGGGTGGAGTTGTGGGCTTAACTGGGGTGCTCTTTCCAAGAGCTGATGCAGACTCGATGGGCCAGATGGCCCCCATCTGCAGTGTAAATTCTATGTACCAAAAGGCATCTTCCTCTGCTGTGTTTTTAGCCATTTAGGGAAATAAAAGGTTCTGGGGTGGGTCCCATTGTGTCACACTGGCAGGGCAAGCTCTGATTGAGCCTGCTCCACCAGGCACTCTTCGCCTCCCACTGAATTTCACCCCCTCCCCCCGCAGAACAGGGACCGTGCCTGGGCAGTGCGAGCGATAGTGCCAAGATACTGCCTGGGCATGACCCTTTCCCCATGGGAGCTGTACCCACTGAGCTCCACCAGCAGCGTCCACTCGCCAGCTGCACATTCTGGTTCACGCCAACGTGAATGGGCAATCCAACCGGGAGAGAAACTGTCAGGCGTAAAGACCTGACAATGATATTATGGGCGGGATTTACCAACCAACCCGCCCCGTGTTTTCGGTGGCAGAGGCGGCCAGCCAGCGGGATTTTCTGCTCCCGCCATTTGGGATTTCCTGTTGACTGCACCCTCGTCGCCGGGAAACCCGTGCGCTGTCGGTGAGACCGGAATATCCCATTGGTGTGAACAGCAGTAAATTCCGCCCTTAATCTATTCAAATGGGGATCCCGACCTTCAATGTTGGGATTCTTGTTATATCATTGGCCCTGGGGGGGGGGGGGGGGGGGGGGGGAAACAATCAAAGCTGGAAATTCCAACAGCATAAAAGCTGTTTTGGGATTCCTTTTAGATCTTCTGCTCTTGCTCCGCCCACTCCCTGGGCTGGATTCTCTGCCTTGCCTTCCGTCAGGCCGGCCTGTCAATGGGGTTTTCCATTGTGGGGCAGCCCCACGCCGTTGGGAAAATCCTGGGGTGCCAGTAAAACGGAGCATCCCGCCGGCGGAGAAACCCGCCCTATACTTCCCTTGAAAATGAGAGCAGAAAATTACCCCCTGCCCCCACGATGTTTGTATCCTATATGTATTGGTGTTACAGTCTGGTATTATCACCCTTTGCATCAGTGTGACAATCATCTTACGTGCTTTGTGGCACATTATACAATAACTAAAATAATTTTCTAATCTTGTAGTATGTTGTCCCATTCAGAGCACTTATTTGGATGTAGGCTTTGATTCATTAGAAATTGAGTCTGCTTATGACAATTGCCTTTCCACTTTGTATGTGGGTTAAAAGTATCGAAGGTAGCCCAAATAATAACAATTGTACAAATGTCTCTGATAACATTTATTTAACAGAATGTTATGTTTTCCTTTTTTTGATGTCCATTTGTTGAGATTTTGAATTTTCTATTAAATATTTGACTCAAACAAGTAAAAACAGAAAGATAGCTATATGCCAGGATTCTCTGGATCTGCTAGCTAGTGGCGGGATTCGTGATGGCCCACTGAATCGGGCGTCAGAAAAACAATGGTGGCCAGGATTCTCCGAGACTACGACGGTCGGAGAATTGCCAGGAGTGCGAGAAATTCCCGCCACGCCGCTCCAAAGCTGGGCTGCTGATTTACTGGTGATCGGAGAATTGGTGCCAACCGCGCCTGCGCGATCGCCACAGCGCCTGTCAGGGGCCGCTGAAATAGGCCCCTGTAGCGATTCTCCGCGGGCGATGGGCTGAACTCGCGCCGAGTCCTGCCGGTGTGGTTCAAACCTGGTACCATCTGGCGGGAGCTCGGACCGCAGCCGCTGTGGACGTCCTGGTGGGAGGCGGAGGGGCTCCACGGGATCTAGGCCCGCTATCGGGGGCTTCCGATCGGCGGGCGGCTGCGATCTGGAGGGGGCCTACCTCCTTCCACGCGGGCCCACTGTAAGGTCCCCGACATGCTCCTCTGCGCCGACACGGTGACGGCAACCACGCGCATGCGCCGGCGCGGAGACGGCCGTGGCGCCCATGCGCAGACCCGCGTCGGCCGCGCGGGGCTGCCTTTCGGCGCCAGAGCAGCGTGCAGCACTCCGGTGCCGTGCTACCCCGCTAACAAAACAGTGAATCGCTGGGCCAGGAGGCCCGTGGACGCCGGCGTTCACCACTCCGGGGTTTAGGCCGGCGGTAACACTTGGCCAGGATTTCGGAGAATCCCGGCCGGGATGTATGCTGGGCTCCAAAGCTTTGTGAGTCTCCTGATCCATCCCGCTGGATACGATGGGTTTCCCGACCCACATGCGAGAACATGCAATGTCCTCATCTGCAATTATTTGAATGCATTTGTCGGTTTGGAATCCCGATTCAGCAGCTTCCTGCGGTACTGGGGACCAGACGGGTGTCTCACTGTGGTGAATTGGTGCAAGTTTCGCAATTGGCGAAACGGGAGCTAGCAGCTTTCACTCTGAGGAGTACCAAGGGGGTGAGTACCCTCCCTACGTTTGCCTTCAGGGTGTCGAGCGGGATCCTTTCTGGGAGGTGGACAGTGGGGGAATTGAGGGGTTCAGGTCGGGGGTATTCCCTGGGAAGAGGGTCATGTGACTGGTCTTCCCATCTGCAGTCTTTATCATTGAATCATCGAATTTACAGTGTAGAAGGAGGCCATTTGACCCATCGAGTCTGCACCGGCCCTTGGAAAGCACCCTACTCAAGCCCACATCTCTACCCTATCCCCGTAACCCGGTAACCCCACTTAACCTTTGTTGGACACTGAGGGCAATTTAGCATGGCCAATCCACCTAGCCTGCAGATCTTTGGACTGTGGGAGGAAACCGGAGCACCCGGAGGAAACCCATGCAGACACTGCAGACTCCGCACAGACAGTGACCCAGGCCGTGAATCTAACCTGGGACCCTGGAGCTGTGAAGCAGCTGTGCTAACCACTGTACTACCGTGCTGCCCTCGTGGTGAACTGGATTGTGATTTAACTATAAAGACCAGCCACGTGACCCTCTTCCCAAACAGAAGAAGGGAATAAAAAAACCCTCTTGGGCAGGATTACCCCATGAGACACACCACCTACCACGGAATAAAGGATATTTAGATCAGCCTCACCCACAGATCTCTGACAAGAGTTAGAACAGTCAAAGGGGGGGACCAACATCAAGAAAAAAGACTGATTCTCTCCTAAAAGGGGATCCAACAAACCCCAGTCCTCAACAGGATAGGTCTGCCTGGACCTGAGGAAGAAAAAGGCGCAGCGTAAAATAAAAATTTAATAAAAATAACTCAAAATTTGGGGACCTTGCTTGAATGTGGCAAGGACAAATCTAACCTTACCTCTCACACTCTCCAATGCTCTTCCCGCCCTGCTCTGCTCATCATCCTCCCCAAGGATATATTAGAATAAAGAAACTGTGCACAAATCCCGAAATCAATACTCAGCTTAACATGATAAAACCTTATTAAATCGGGATAACCAACGGTGCACAACATCACACCCAAAAAATTTACATCCCTGCAAATGAATAAATTGACAACAATAACAGACAACAACATGATTATCAGGGGATAAAGTCGAGGATAACAACTGAGGAACGAGGCAGTCTTTAAGATAAAGATCATTCCACTGACACACAAAAGAAGTAGACATCCAGGACAAAACAGGATCTGAAACAGAGAGCGCGTTTCAGGGTCTTCCAAGGATTCCAATGATCGGAACGCAGACCTTATTACTTCCAACATGTCAACTCGACCAGGTGGTCAACTACCTAGGCTCTAACAATGGGGCACGGACCGGCCAGCTTAGGCAACCCCCCATTCCTCTCGACCGCCAACAGGAGCAGGACCACACAGAACCAGGGGTAGGAAGGCCAACATAAGCCCAGGCCTTGTAGACAGGACTAAATGTTCTCCATTGAATCTAAGCAGCCCAACCTTGAGAATAAGATTCTCAAGACATGGCAGGCAGTTCTCAAACTCGGCTGGGAACATCTCTTCCACTTCACCGGACACCAGACATGATCAGGATCCTCACCGGCTCCCCTTCGTCTTCACCCGAATTCCACAGGATGGACATCAGGTCATACAACAGGAACTCAACTGTGTGGAGGTGGGCTTCAACCAGAGATGCCCTCTCTGCTACAACACCTCCTCAAGGGCTGTCACAGCCTCCACAAAGATGCCTTGCAACTCTTGAAATTTTATTTAATCTTGGCTCTGCAGTGCAGGACATTAATCAGATGGATCACCTTCATCGCTAGCAGGTAAGTGCCATGAAATCACGCTTAAGTGATTGGAATGCACTCAGTGCTTGTAATGCACTTACCTCTCTTTGATGTGGTCAATGTCTACAAACATTGGGTTTACACCACCTAGGCTACACACTGTGATGGGGTATGAATGGATCAAAGCTGCAGATGGTTTGTAGAAGCTGTCAATCACAGACCACTACTGGAAAGCTGTGAATGGCTTCCAGCTAATGGTTCTGTGGGAACCAGGTGCAGGTCACAGCTGCTCTCCTGCAAGGAATGGACACGTCGAGCTGCAAGTGTTATAGCTATAATACCTCTCTCTGGACTGCTCTCTAACATCCAGACAGGGGGCTCTTTTGTATGGGGAGGCCTCTTTAGGCTGCGGGGTCACTGTGGAGGGTCCCCCAATTACAGGGGCCTGTGTGGTCTGTGGTGCAGTCTCCCTATTACAGGGGTCTCTGTGGGGGTCCATCTTTAACATGGGTCCCTGGGGAGTCCCCCTATTACAGGGCTCTCTGTGGCGGGGTTGGGGGTCCCCCTATTACATGGGTCCCAGCGTTGGGTTCCCCTTATTACAGGGATCCCTGTGGTTGTTCCCCCTATTACAGGGGCCCCTGTGGGGGGATCTCCTTATTACAGGGATCCTTTTGGTGGGAGGATTCCTTTATTACAGGGATCTCTGTGGGGGGCGGTCTCCTTATTACAGGGTTCCATGTGGCAGGGTCCCACTATTACAGGTGTCCCTGGGGGGGGGGGGGGGGGCAGTGCATTGTGGGGGGGGGGCCTCGGACGGTCTCAACAAGCGTGGCCCATACGTGGTGAACTTCGCAGTGGGCCCACCATGAGGTCCACCACGCTAGGGCCACGCTGGTATGAACCACAAGTGGTCCACGTTCACATAATTGCCGGCCATGGGGACCGGAGAATCATGGAAGACGAGTATAGGGCACGGGCTCGTTCGAAAGGTGCAAATGGGCCATTAAGACCAATTTGCATTTATTTACATCCCCTTCGGGAACACATAGTGGACCTTGTTCATGCCACCAGCGTGAGGTCGGAGCATTATGTGGGCACTGATTCCAATTTACCCCAGATGCCTCCTGCTCCTTCCCATTGGCGAACACATTCCGGGCGTCCTGGGACGGAGAATCCTGCTCATATTGTTTCATGCTGAAACACAGACCACCAAATCTAGGAACATAGTAAAAGCCATGAAAACCGGAAAAAGACATAAAAGAGATTTGCACAAGTATAAAAACAAAGATTTGAAGGTGAGCAGAGCTGGAGCTCGCGAAAACGCAACTACTCACATCCCGTGATCCCTGTTATGTTTTCTAATATTTCATGTTCTAACTTGTTTTCTCCACAATTGTTTCTTGGCTTACATATTGTCATAGTTCCAAATTTTGCCAACACATCGGATCATAAAATGCTTCCAGGCCGAAGCAGCCTTGTCCTTGCCAGCACTCTGCAACAGCTATTCAGCTTGCCTTACTCACCTGCCTTTCCCTGTAACACTACAATTTTTTTTCTTTAGATAATTATCCGATTCCCTTTTGAAAACCACAATTGAGGTTGCCTCCACCACACTCTCTCGCAGTGCATTCCAGATCTGAATCACATACTAGGCAAAAATGGTTTACCTCGAGTTGTCATTGGTGCTTCTGCCATTCACCTTAAATTGGGATCCTCTAGTTCTTGGTCCTGCCACAATGAAAACAGTTTCTCTATACCTACTCTGGCCAGAGTCCTTTGTCACCTTTATCAATTCTCCTACCAACGTTCTCTTCTTCAAGAGGAACAGCCCCAGCTTCTTTAATCTATCCTTATCACTGAAATTCACGGGCACGATTCTCCGAATCTCTGCGCCGAAATCACGCTTGGCGCGGGGCCGGAGAATGGGGTGTCAGACCCGCGATCTGATCCGACCGCCTGCTCGCAATTCTCCATGGACTGGAGATTCGCCGCCCGTCGCGCGCATGCGCGGGTCGACGCGGTGCCGGTCGGGGGCCGTTGAAAGAGGCCCCCGCGGCGATTCTCCGTCGACAACTGGCTGAGTTCCCACCGGCATTGTTCACTCATGGTTCCACCCGGCGGGAGCTCGGAGCGGCGGCTGCGGACCCAGTCCGTGGCTGCCCTGGTGGGGGGCGGGGGATCCCTCACCAGGACAGCCTCCAGGACAGCCAGGCTCGCGATCGGCGGCTACCGATGGGGGGGCGCGCATGTTCTGGGAGGGAGGGGGGCATCTATTTACGGGGCCGGCCCACGGTGTGGGTCCGCCATAATGTGCGGGGCCGCCGCCACAGGCACAGACCCGCGGCCGGAAGTGCAGGGACCCGTATCGCCAGCCGGTGCTGCGAGGACTACTCCGAGGCCCTGCTAGCCCCCTTCAAAACTGAGAATCACTTTGGACTTTCTCCAGGAAAGTCCAGAGTGATTGGCGCCCGTTTTCTCGCGGGCGTGGGGATATAGCCCCATTATCAGAGAATTCCGGTTCTCATCCCTGGAATCATTCTTGTAAATATTTTCCCTCCCCTCTCTTCTCCCATCCTTCCCAAAATTGAACATAATGGAGGGGATTTTATGGAACCTGAGAGAGCAGAAAACATGGCATGTGGCGTGACTAAGTTAGATCGGAGCTAAAGTTTTGATTTCCCGATGGGGGGTTGAGATCAGCAGCGTGTGTTTGTGTCGTGTTGAGCCTCTCATTGTTCTGTGGCTGGTTCCTACTTGCAGTACATTTGTATGCCATAAATGCTCATTATATTGAAACTTCATTTAGTTGCGTCCTACCTTTAGGATTAAGTCAATGATACATGTGAGTCATGTGACGTCCGGTTCACATGTATTTAAAGGTAGCGTGCACTGGTCAGCTTTGTTCAATTGTGTCTAAGGTCAGCGATTTTCCTTGCTGAACTCTGCAGCACAAGGGAAGGGGACAGAAAAATTGCAGCTTGCTTGGAGACTCGGGGGTGGAAAGGGCGAGTCGGGGAGAATGGGAATTGAAAGATTGTGGTTTTGGTGCTTGGAGGTGCCAAGAAGGGATGCAATGGAGGACAGCGGGTTGGTTTTGAGTGTATGGAGGTGCGGTGAGGGAATGGCCTTGTGTCCAGTGAGTGGTAGTACTTGTGAGATGAGGTGAATGAAGGACCTAAAGGATGGGGTTGCGACTGTCGACATTGGAGTCCTGCGGGTCAAGTTAAGGATGTTCGGTGATGGAAAGGTTACAGGGGACAGGTTTAGTGTCATGGTTGGTTATTCAGAGGTCTCGTAGGATGGATGACGGGTGAAAACAAAACAGTGAGGGTTTTGGGTCAGAGTAGGCATCTAGACAGGGACAGGTATTGGCACAGGAGGGGAGATATAGCCTGTCCATGCCAATTGCGATAGGATCAAGAGTAATGGGGGGAGGTTATGTTGGGTGGGACAAGAGCAATGACGGTAACACAGGCATTGTCTGTGGCTCTTTCCAAATCCATGCCGGGATACAAGGATTGCAGATCAAAGCGGGAGGAAGCCAGCCTTGGGTGGGTGGAGTTTTCAGTCTGGATAACTTGAGAATTTAAAATGCTTACGGATCATTAGTTTTATGGAAGAGAATCATGGATAAACATGTTCTCATCTCAATGTCAGCCCTCTTAACTCAGTTCAATGAGTGGAATACCCATAAGTATCATTCACCTGATATTCCTGCAACTTTGGGAGCAGGGGGAGAGGATGTGATAAAGGAGAGCTCTTGCCAGTCAACAACATAGTCCGTAATGCTAACAATTGACAGCACCAGACAGGGACACTGGTCAGGATGCAACCATCCAGGAAAGGTATCATCGAAGATGGGTACTGAAGCACCAACACATCCTCAAGATAAGAAACTTCAGATGTCAGTGGGGCAATGGCAGAAATGATTGAGGATGTCATAGTGAAATGTGGGATTGCTCAGAAAAGCCTGCAGCCATACGAATTTGTTGGGAAGCCATGCAAATTAGGTCACTGCTGTGCTCAATACCTTTGCCAGCAATGAATTCCAGGGCAAAATTGGTAACATTTATGGCATAACACAGGCTGTCCCACACAGGTGAATAAAGGAAGTGACCAATGCCGCCTCCTATCACGCCAGTGACCTATTTATGCCTGCACAGATAATGCCAGCTAGATGGGCAAGGCCAGCTGCCTTCAGAGCCATTGTTCATTTCCCTAGCGTACAAGGAGTCTTTGCACTCTTGTGGGCATTGGAGCTCCTTGGGACCATTTGTGAATTTGAAAGACTCTCACTCGTTGCGCGTGCAACTGGTCTTCCACCACAGGTGAAGAATCATGCGAGTCTGTGACATTTTCTAGGTAGCTGTCAGGACACATAAATCTTGTCGCACTACATTTCCCAGAGGTTTTGAGGCCCCAGATCACGTTTATGGATCCTGGGGGATAAGGGCTCGATCCTGGGTGATCGGGGATATCCACTATGGACATGGTTGATGATACCATATGAGGCATTTTCAAATGCAATAGAAGTACAATCAAGCTCATGCATATACCAGAGCCAACATTAAACACACCATTAGTTTATCATAGAATCATAGAATTTATAGTGCAGAAGGAGGCCATTCAGCCCATCGAGTCTACACCTGCCCTTGGAAAGAGCACCCTCCCTAAGCCCACACCTCCACCCTACCCCTGTAACCCAGCAACCCCACCCCACCCTTTTGGACACTAAGGGCAATTTAGCATGTCCAATCCACATAACCTGCACATCTTTGGACTGTGGGAGGAAACCGGAGCACCCGGAGGAAGCCCACGCAGACATGGGGAGAGCGTGCAGACTCCGCACAGACAGTGACCCAAGCCGGGAATCGAACCTGGGACCCTGGAGCTGTGAAGCAACTGTGCTAATCACTGTGCTACCGTGCTGCCCATCGAAAGGGGCATTGAATATAAAAATTGGCAAGTCATGCTGCAGCTGCATAGAACCTTCGTTAGGCCACACTTGGAATATAGTGTTCAATTCTGGTTATCATACTACAGTTAAACACTTCCATGGCCATTATTCCATCGCCAGAACCCCGTCGCTTTCCTGAGATGTTGACCTGAACCCCGCCATCCTCCCTTGTGGAGTAACCTATAAACCTGTGTCCTCTGCCACCTAGATTAGAATGTGGAGTGGAGGTTTGTCCACCATACTCGCTGGTGGATAGATAATGGTACCAAGGACATCTGTGCGACACTTACACATACATGTATCAGCCTACCATGATCAACTCATCTGATCCAACTCCATCTGTAAAGTGCTTTGAGTGAATCTGCAGCTATCTCAGTTACATCCATTGAGAGGAATCTGGGCCAATCTCATTTAGAGTATGTAGAAGGTGAGACAAGCTGAGTCTGCATTAAGCTATGTCCCAAGGGCTAATGAGTATAAAACTGGAAGCTCGCATCAACATTCAATAAATATTGCATGGAAATGCAGGACATCTTTTTCAACAATAAAGGCAATGTTACTAACTCTCTGAAAACATCAAAGTGTGCCAACCAAAACATGTGTGCCATTAAATTTAGTTCTCATAAGTTAGAAATCCTCTAAAATTATGATTGTGTATGAATGAAGGTGGCAAAAATAGTATAGTGTGAACGTATTTACAAATGAAATATATTTGTAAAAGAAACCTGTGCGCCTTTGTCCTCATGATGTTTTTAGCTTACATTTTCTGGAACTATGTCTATTGCAATTCCAAGGTCAGTCGTTGAGGTGGAGGCAGTTTGCTCACTGTGCTGCCCTCTCGCCTTGGAAATGGGCAAGGTACTAAATGAGTACTTTGCATCAGTATTCACCAAAGAGAAGGACTTGGTGGATGATACCTCTGGGGAAGGGTGTGTAGATAGTCCAGGTGACATTGAGATCAAAATGGAGGAGGTGTTGGACGTCTTGAAAAACATTAAGGTAGATACGTTCCCAGGGCCTAATGGGATCTACCCCAGAATACTGAGGGAGGCAAGGGAGGAAATTGCTCGGGCCTTGACAGAACTCTTTGTATCCTCACTGGCTACAGGTAAGGTCTCTGAGGACTGGAGAATACATAATTTTGTTCCTTTGTTTAAGAAGGGTAGCAAGGATGATCCTTCAAATTACAGGCCGGTTAGCCTTATGTCAGTGGTAGGGAAATTATTGGAGTAGATTCTTTGATACAGAATTTACTTCCATTTGGAAGTAAGTGGGCATAATAGCGAGAGGCAGCATAATTTTATGAAGGGAGGTCGTGTCTCACTCGATCAAATTTTTCGAGGAAGTGACGAAGATGATTGATGAAGGTATGGGGGGTGGTTGTTGTCTACATGGACTTCAGTAAGGCCATTGACAAGGTCCCTCATGGCAGACTGGTACAAAAGATAAAGTAACACGGGATCAAAGGTGAGCTGGCGAGATGGATATAGAACCGGCTCGGTCACAGAAGATAGCGGGTAGCAGTGGAAGGGTGCTTTTCTGAATGGAGGGCTGTGACTAGTGGTGTTCCTCTAGGATCAATGCTCGGACATTTGCTGTTTGTAGTATAGAAATTATTTGGAGGAAAATGTAACTGGTCGGATTAGTAAGTTTTGCGGACGACACAAAGGTTGGTGGAATTGCGGATAGCGACAAGGACTGTCAGAGGATACAGCAGGATATAGATCAGTTGGAGACTTGGGCGGAGAGTTGGCAGATGGAGTTTAATCCGGACAATTATGAGGTAATGCATTTTGGAAGGTCTAATAAGGTCAGAAATATACAGTAAATGGCAGAACCCTTAAGATATTGATAGGCAGAGGGATCTGGACAGCACAGGTCACTGAAAATGGCAGCACCGGTGTAGAAGATAGTCAAGAAGCATACGGCATGCTTACCTTCACCGAAATGGGCATTGAATATAAAAATTGGCAAGTCATGCTGTATAGAACCTTAGTTTGGCCACACTTGGAATACAGTGTTCAATTTTGGTTGTCACACTACCAGAGAGATGTGGCGGCTTTGGAGAGGGTACAGAAGAGGTTTACCAGGATGTTGCCTGGTATGGAGGGCATTAGCTATGAGGAGAGGTTGGATAAACTCGGTTTGTTCTCATTGGAACGACCGAGGTTGAGGGGCGACCTGATAGAAGTCTACAAAATTATGAGGGGCATGGGCAGAGTGGATAGTCAGAAGCATTTTCCCAGGGTGCAAGAATCAATTACTAGGGGACATAGGTTTAAGGTGCAAAGTTTAGAGGAGATATGCGAGGGATAACTTTTACACAGAGGGTAGTGAGGGCCTAGAACTTGCTGCTGGAGGAGGTGGTAGAAGCAGGTACAATAGTGACGTTTACAGAGCGTCTTCACAAATACATGAATATGTTGGGAATAGAGGGATATGGACCCTGGAAGTGTTGGAGGTTTTAGTTTAGATGGGCAGCATGGTCGGTGCAGGCTCGGAGGGCTGAAGGGTCTGTTCCTGTGCTGTAATTTTCTTTATATGATTGTGGTGTGCTTCCTTTGACAGTCTGAGGCCTTGAGGTCCCCTGTGTACTGTGTATGTCCTGCTGTAGTGCAGGGGGATCCCACTCAGCCTCGTTTGCTAGAGCTATTATGGTCAGTCATTGAGGGAATGAGGAGAAGTGGCTAACTCTGGGGGAATCCTGAGACAAAAGCCTCGGTGTAGCTGGTGCACTCACCTCATCCATTTTGATACATAGTGCCACCTCCCTGTCTCCCTGAGGGGAAAGGGCTCCAAGAGGGAAGCCCAGGTGTTTTATTCTCCTCTCCCCTCGCCACCGCTGAATGGAGCCCATGGCTAGGGGGATAGAATGCAGGTCTGAACATGTATGCGTGAATGCTCAGCCAGACTCTCTATGGCAATGGACCCCTCTCCCTGAGTCGTGGCAGAACTCATGACTGACATATACTGTTTCTCACTCTGTGTAGAGCTGTGCATAATCTCTGGCAAGTCCACCATATTTTCCCCGAAATTCTACGGCACGTCCAGCAGGCTTTTTGTGACCAGAGGCCTCTCATTAGGGTGGGCTCAGAAGGGTACCTGGCAGTGCACCAATTATCTGTGGACCCAACTCCCAGCTTCCCTCAGCTGTTGGGACTTGTCTGTACTGTTCTCACCAGATTATGCTCCTGAATCTGAATGCGAGCCTTCCGCGGACCATTTGTGGATAATTGTGCTGGAGGATGCTGATGAAGTGGGTGACTGTGCGTCCTCTGGGGCATTGGCTTCCTTGCATCCAGAGGTGGATCCTTCTGTCTCAGCGATGTTGTGAGACTTTTCACGGACATAAACTATAGTGGAGAACAAACAGAACCATATTAAGAATCATCACAGTCTGAGTGCATAACATTGAATTGCATATTTCTTGTGTGCTTATGTGCCACCACCAGGATGGTTGCCAATTCCTCTTGGTTCTCCATCCTTACCATTTTCGATGTATTTCTTCTCTTGTTCCCCAGCAATCTCAATTGTCTCCTCCATGCCTTGGGTAATGAGCCTTGGGTCTGCCACTCCACCTATTGTCTGTCTCCTCTCCGATGCATATCGGTCTACTTGACCTTGACGACAAGTTGAGTGACATCTAACCCTCTTGACTGTATGCATCCCCATCGCACATACTGGGATGTCATTCACATGTTGTGTCTGAGTGCATGCAAAAGCCAAACTGCCGTATGCTTTGGGCTTGATTGCTATGTGGCACTATGGCTCATCATGTTTTCTGTCTGCTGGCATAACTGCCCATTCACACATTACTGATGACTCCACTAGAGATCTATTGCGAAGATGTGACACTGGCACTTTGTTGACGGGTCGGAGTAAGTGATTGACCTGTTTCCTGCATTGGACCCAGGTTTGGTTCATTACTCAACGGTGGCTCACCTCCTCTGTGACCTCTGTTGAAGCCACCTGGTGAAGCTGGAGGCCCTTCTAATGCCATCTGTTGGAAAGAGCAGCTCCTATCTTTCCCTGAAGGCCTGAAGGAGAACCAGCAGGGAGGCATCACTGAACTGTGGGGTTGCTCTGGGGTGAGGTTCAGACATCACAACAATAGACACTTTGGATTTAGAGTGAGGTGAGGATTTTGGTTGAGGAAACAGCAGGAAGGGGGAAATGATGAGGGAAGAAATTTGAGGGAGAATTGAGGGTTCTGAGGGAATGTTCAAATGTTGATAGGATTCTTTGTCTCTGGATGAGAATTGGAATGTTCTGACAGTGATGCAAAGCCTCCCTGTTTGACCAGGAGGCTCTTATGTAGCCTTCCTGTAGCTATAGTATTGTTCACTGATGGTGGTTACAACCCCCAGGGCTCGGTTTAGCTCCTTTGACTAGGCAGCTTGTTCATGATGCAGAACAAGGTCAGCAGCGCGGGTTCAATTCCTGTACCAGCTGAGGTTTTTCATGAAGGCCCTCCCTTCTCAACCTTGTCCCTCGCCTGAGGTGTGGTGATCCTCAGGTTAAATCGGCAACAGTCAGCTCTCCCCGTCAAAGGAGAAAATTGGGACTTTGTCAATGTTACCTTTGCCTTTCCCGCACTGCAGAATCCCATGTGTCTCCTCTGCGTGCTTATAGCACTTTAAATTTTAATTAAATGGGAAATGGAAAGGAGCAAGAAAATCGTCAGGAACGTTACGACACAGTTAAAATTCTGCTCCACATGCCAGTCGATCCATAAAGGTAGATTTCTTATCCTTGAAAATTATGAATTTATAAAGCCCAGGATTCCCTTTGCTCATGCAAGGTATCCTTTATTTCATATTGCCTTGCATGATCCTTCCTCCCAAAATATATCATTTCACATTTCCCTGTTTTAAATTTATTCTGGCATGTATCTGCACATTTTACCAGTCTGTCTGCTTGAGGTTTTTGCTTCAACACTTCGAATTTTTGGGTGGTCTGCAAATGTTTAAGTTGTGTATTGCACATCTAAGTCTACATCACTGACATCCATCAAGGAGCGAAGTACTCTTAATACTGACCCTGGGGAACTTCCTCCAGTCAGAAAAACAACTGTTTACCACTATTCTGTTTTCCTGTCATTCAACCATATCCATGCTGCCACTGTGCCTTTTAGTCCATGAATTGTACCTTCGCTTCATGCTTGTGATGTGGCAATTTATTAAAACGCCTTTTGGAGGTCAATTTGAGGTGCAAAGCGTATCAAGGCAGCATTTGACTGGCTGTGGCATCATGGAGCCCTAGCAAAACTGGAGTCAGGAAGAAAACTCTCTACTGGTTGGAGACATACCAAGCAAAAAGGAAGATGGTTGTGGTTTGTAGGAGGTCAATCAGCTCAGTTTCAGGACACCACAGCAGGAGTTCCTCAGGATCGTGTCCTAGGCCTATCATCTTGAGCTGCTTCATGAATTTTTTTTTAAATTTAGTGTACCCAATTCATTTTTTTTTCCAATTAAGGGGCAATTTAGCGTGGCCAATCCACCTAGCCTGCACATCTTTGAGTTGTGGGGGCGAAACCCACGCAAACACGGGGAGAATGTGCGAACTCCACACGGACAGTGACCCAGAGCCGGGATCGAACCTGGGACCTCAGTGCCGTGAGGCAGCAGAGCTAACCCACTGCGCCACCGTGCTGCCCTAAGCTGCTTCATGAATGATCTTCCCTCCATCATAAGGTTAGAAGTGGGGAATTTCACTGATGAGTGCACTTTGTTCAGCATTATTTGTGACTCCTGAGATACTGAAGCAGTCTATGCCCACGTGCAGCAATTCCTGGATAGCATTCCGCCTTGGATTGATAAGTGGCCAGTAACTTTTGCCCCAGACAAGTGCCAGGCAATGACCAACTCCAACAAGAGAAAATCTAACCATCTCCCCATGACATTTAATGGCATTACCATCACTGAATCCCCCACACTCAATATCTTGGTGGTTGCCATTAATCAGAAACTGAACTGGTGGAGCTATATAAATACTATGAATACAGAGGCTCGGGATCCTGCTGTGAGTAACTTACCTCCTAATTGCCCCAAACCTGTCGATCATCTGTATGATGGAATGCTCTCCACTTGTCTTGATGTGCAGCTCCAACAGTACTCAAGAGGCTCGACAACATCCAGGAGAAAGCAATCTGCTTGTTTGGCATCCCATCCACCACCATAAGCATACACTCCCTGCACCACTCACAAATATCTACAGGCGCACTGCAGCAACTCACCAAGGCTCTTTCCTGTATTACCTAAAGGACAAGCAGCAGATGTATGGGACCATCACCACCTGCAAGTTCTCTTCCAAGCCCCACACCATCCTGACTGGAAACTGTACAACCATTCCTTTATCAGCACTGGGTGAAATCCTGGAACTCCCTTCCCAAGAGCTCTGTGGGTGTACCTACACGACATGGACTGCAGCGGTTCAAGAAGACAGCTCACCACCATCTTCCCAAGGGTAATTAGGGATGGGCAACAAATGTTCTCCTGCCACTGATGCCCACACCCCTGAAAGAATTAAAAGAATGTCCATCACATCAACCACCCTCTCTGACTTAAACAATGTGCTGGAAAACTCAGCAGATCTGGCAGCATCTTTGGAGCGAGAAACAGAGTTAACATTTTGATTCCAATGTGACTCTTCTTCAAAGCTTTTTTGCTTTTTACTTTGTTTTGCTTTTATTTCAGCATCTGCAATATTTTGCTTTTATTAACTCCCTCTCTTACTTCATCAAAACCTCCATTAAGGTAGCTGCAAATTATTTGCCCATAACAAATCCAAGCTGGCTCTCTTTAATTTATTCAAATACAGACTGTTAGTTTTGTCTTGGATGATTGTTTCTGAAAGCTTTCTGATTGGGGAGGTTAAGCTGACTGACCTGTGATCGCTGGCCTTATCCATTCATCCTTTTTTGAACAAGGGTGTGTGTGACATTTGCAATTCTCCAGTCTTCTGGCACTATGTACCTCCGGAGGATTTGAAGATTATGGCCAATGTCTTCAGATTTCTCCCCTTAGGCCCTTTTTTATCCTCAAATATGAATCAGTTAAAAACTTTATTTACCAATTTTAATTACAACCAGCATCTCTAATGCCTCCTCTTTGTCAACTTTTAGCCCACCAGGTTTTGAATTACCTCTGCCTTCACAATAAATTTAGAGGCATTTTCTTTCTTCATAAAGACAGATATGGAGTACTCATTTAGTATCTCAGTGATGTTCTCTGCCTCCATTCACAAATCTTCATTTTGGTCCCTAAATAGCTCCTCCCCCATTTAACATCCTTTTACTATTTACAAGCCGATGGAAGACTTTTGGATTCTCTCTTTAGCTGCTCGACTCCTGCCACACACTCATTTCTTTTCACTTATTTTTTCACTTCCCCTCCCAACTTTCTACATTCAGTCTATGCATCATTTATCGAGAAACCTATTTCAATTTGGACAAATTCTATATTTTGATATAGTAGTGTAATATTCGGCAAGATTGGGCAGTAAGAATGGTATGTGGGTAGGGTGTGTCTTGTGGAGGCAAATGGGAATTACTGTGGAACTTGAAAGCAAAATACTGCTAGGCTGGAAATCTGAAATAAAAACAGAAAATGCTGGAAATATAAGCACCAGGTAGCATCTATTGAGGGGAAGAAAACTGACATTACAGGTTGATAAGGACCAATCATCAGAACTCTAATGAGGACTACTTTACCGTGCCGATTAATATTAGTGAGGGTAAGTTAGCTTCAATGGCTAGAGTGTTGGGCAGAATGGCACCAATGGCATAGGTTTAATCACTGGACTGTATCAGCTGCGGTCATTCATAAAGGGCTTGCCCCATGCTTGATGAGGAGTGGTGCCCCTCAAGCAAAAGAACTACCATCTGTAGAGGGCAACTATCCAAGACTTTGTCCAAGTTGTTCTATCTCCATAACCAACTTCTGGGAGGCTGGCCATGCTAGTTCACCACCTGATCTCCATTTGCCCCCTCCAATGGTGGAACATCTGAGATGTTGACCTTGCTATGCGGCAAATTACTGGAGTGACCTGAGTTATAACACTCAGTGGTACAACACATTAGACCTTCATTTTTCCATTTACTGTGATCACGCTTTTGCTACAGTTCAAGTCAATGGAATGAATTCTAGATTAAATTACAGACCATAGACTAGTAGAATGAGGGCCTGAGGAGTTGAGAGGCTCATCAACAGCATCAATTACAGACCAAAAGTTCAGACACAAAATGATAGTAAAAGACATTTATCTGAAAATAGTAAAGTGTCGTGTGATAATGTTTAATTAAGTATTTCTACTTACAGTAAATTCCAAGGTACTGCCCTGCTTGTAATTTCTGTGACTATGTCTGTTTTCGCCTGCGCCATTAGCATTCATGACAAATTCCATAAGACCCATCTGTTTCATCTTTATTTTCTTTACAGTGAATCTAAAAGCAGCAGTGTGCCATGGATGTCTATCCACTGGGAACAGGAAACAGTCTGGACTGCTTGAACTCATCATGTACAGGACTTTCGTATTAATATTCCACTGAGTAAAACGCATGTGGGAAAATTGGAGAGAGAGGATTGCACGTCATTAACAGAGCCTGGGTTTCCATCTGTTAACTGAAATGGTTGAAACTTGGCGGTCTCTATTACAGGCATGCAATTCCCCTTGTCCTATTTTTCTTTGTGTTCTATCCAAACAATTATTTATGGCCAAATGAGACAGAGAAAAGTCTGCTTTCTCCCCATCTAGGTTAACCTGTGAAAAAGAATCACTCACACAAGTCACTGGAAGCAGTTGACACAGTGCAATGATACCCCAGCATGAGTCAGCAACTTTGGCAGAAAATCGCTGCTACTTTTCATATTTTGCGGCCAAGTTCTGTAATTCAAAAATAAATACTTAAGACCATAATCTCCCTCCCATTACTTTTATCGAACTTATTTCATTCGGAAATGTTGAAGTTATCATTCGTTACAGCTGGAGACACTTATGGAGCGTATTATGAGAAAGTATTGGATTCAAATGTACAATTGAAATGAGGAAATATGCATTTACATTGAATTACAGAAAATGTACAGCACAGTAACAGGCCATTCATTCTCATGGATCTGTGTTCCTAACCACTCTTTTGGGGAGAATGTTTGCTTGAATTACTGAAGTAGATTTATTTCTGGCTCTTATATTTATGATCGATGTTCTCACTAAGCTGTGTCAGTGCTTATAAGGTATCACGAAGGCCTTGGTCCAGGTTAAATACCATGCATATGCAGTTGCTCAAATACATTTAAAAGTATCAAGAATTTTTAAAACCGGCCACACAACGACAAAATATTACAGAGAGCATTATTTGTCATCGCTAATAATGAAATCCCCCACATGTGAATGCATCAACTCTGCATCTGTCCCACGGACTTCTTCATAATTTTAAAGACCTTATTAGGTCACCCAAAAGAGCCCCAATCAGTTTCCCGATGGGTATAATCGCTCATTTCTAGTATGATTTTTGTATTTGTTTGCACGTTCTCCAATGCCTCTTGATCCTTTTTTTAATAAGGACTGTGAAAATGCGGTTAGCGAAAAAGTGAAGCTTTATGCGTTGTTTACACTTTTTGACTTTGTTCACTGACCTTTAGTAATTTGCAAACCTTTCCTCCGAGATCATTGCTCCTCTATCACGTCACACTGATCTGTCTTGGAATTTATTTGTCATACAAACATGTTTGTTAAAGTCTATTTATGTTAATTCAACTCTGGGACCAATTTCCCCATTTTAAGTTGGAAATAGAGCAGTAACACAGGCAGGGAAGAACTTACTGCCCAATTCCCACAGCCGTTCTGCACAACTGTTATAGGAGCGCAAAGTAATTTAGGGTACTAGTTTACTTCTCCACGGTTCAGTGGTTTCTTCACAATGACCGATAACACTTCACAATTCCTTTCCTGCCTGTATGGGATGAATCTATTGCTGGGAATTAATTGTTTTCAGTTCTATTACCTGTTGCAGAACTTCCATCTAATCCATATCAAAGTTATTAATTCTATTTAACTTATTCATATTTAGGAGAAGGTGAGAATATGTTACTGTGCCCCTTGGTGAATTGTTGAAAGAAGACATCATTCAGAGTACTGACCAAATTGTGCTTCTATTGCTGCCCTGATTGCATCTTTTATTATAGCATGACAAAAATGAGGAATGTCCATTTACGTTTGAGCATTCTTTGAACAGTTGTAGTTCATTTGGTGTTGGTACACCTATAGTGCTGTTAAGAAGATAGTTGCAGAATTTTGCCAAGGAAAGAATAGTAGTGATACAGTTGAAATCAGGATGGTGTGTGGCTTGGAGGGGAACTTGCAAGTGCTGGTGTTCCCAGGTCTTTGCTGCTCTTGTTCTCCTTGGTGGTAGAGGTTGCAGGTTTGGAAGGTGCTTCGATAAAACGTCGGTAAGTTGCTGTAGTTTATCTTGCACATGGTACACACTGCTTCCACTTTTGCATTGGTGGGATAAAGAGTGAATGTTTAATGTTGTGAATAGGGTGTCAGTCAAGTGGGTGCTTTGTCCTGGATGGTATCGAGCTTCTTGTGTGTTGTTGGAGCTGCACTCATTGAGAGTATTGCATTTCACACCTTCCGGATGATGGACAGGCTTTGGGAAGTCAGAAGGTGAGTTGGTTGCTGCAGAACTCCCAGCCTCTGACGGGCTGTATAGCCACAGTAATATGGCTAATTCAGTTAAGATTCTGGTCATTGGTAACCTCCAGAATATTGTTGATGAGAATTCAGCGATGGTAGTGTTAAGGAGAGATGGTTAGATTCTCTTTTGTTGGAAATATTCATTGCCCAGCACTTTGTGTGGCACAAATATTCATTACCACTTACCAGCCCAAGCCTGAATGTTTTCCTAATCTTGCTGCATTTGGACACAGACGGTTTCAGTGTCCGAGAAGTCTTCAATGTTACTGAACACAGCCTGATCATCAATGAATATTCACATTTTTGACCTTATGTTGGAAAGGAGGTACTTGATGAAGCAGTTGAAGATGGATGGACCAAAGACATTATCCTAATAAACTCCTCCAGCGATGTCCTGGGCCTGAGATGATTGTCCCCAATAATCACAACCATTTTCTTTTGTCTTAGTTATGACTCTAGCATTTGGAGAGCTTTCCCCCTCATTTCCATTGATTTTAATTTTGCTCAAGCTCTTGGCCACACTGCTGCCTTCAGATGCTGCCTTAATGTTGAGGGTGGTCACTCTCATCTCAACTCTTTTATTTGTCTATATTTGGACCATAGCTGTGGTGAGGTCAAGAGCAAAGTGGCCCTGGTGGAACACAAATTGAGCTTCAGTCAGCAGGTTATTCCTGTGCAGTTGCCGCTTGATAACACCTTTCATCACTTTGCTGATGTTTGGGAGTAAACTGATGGGGTGGTAATTGGCTGTCTTGGATTTGTCCTGCTGACATCATTCCAATAATTAATGTAAATAAATCGTAAAAGTAAATCCATGCATGGTATACTTCAAAATATTTTGTCATGGTGGTGAAAACAGCAACATTGCCATAACAGTGTCTATGGAAAATATAATCACTGATTTTTTTAAAAATTCAATGCTGTTTTAAGATATTTCAAACTGGCTGGTGAGACGTTGGAGAAGTAGGCCCCTGCGGGATGCTCCTCATCCTTGAGTGGTGGTGATCACAGGGCTGAAGATATGGTGGGGTCATCAGCAAGGTCAGGAAGGTGACTCTCAACCGACCCCTCTTAGAATCCATAGAAAGAGGTCATTTGGTCCATCGAGTCTGCACCACAACTCGGAGAGAACAGTCTTCCTGAGCCCACTCCCCCACCCCAACCCTGTAATCATACACATTGATCATGGCCAATCCACCTAACCTGCATTTCTTTGGACAGCGGGACAAACCGGAGCACCCAGAAGCCCATACAGACACAGAGACTTTGTGCAAACTCGACACAGTCATCTCCAGCTGGAATCGAACCTGGATTCCTGGTGCTGTGAGGCAGCAGTGCTCACCATTAATTGGGCATTAGTTGTCAATTTAACGGCCTCACTTAGCTTGATGGGAAGGCCCATCCACCTGCTTTCCTGCTACGGGCTTGATCAGGTTGGAGGTGGGAAAGTGAAGTGGAGCGCAATGAAGGTGACTCATTTGTGGAGACAAGACTTACATGAAACAACTTATAGCATAAAGTACATGCACTGAAAATAGTGAGAGAGAGAGACTCTAGTAGGCACAAGACAGATGTGGAATAATATATCCACGGCAAGAACAGCTCCAGGATATTTACAAGAACCTTTGTCTGTACGTCCGAGTGATTTCACAAAATCACGTTTGCAAGTTCATTAATGTTGGCATTATTCACAATTCCTTTCAATGACTTTTACTATACTGGGAGATTGTTGTTCACATTTCCTTGCTACTGGAATTTTGGGCAAATAATTTTCCCTTGTGTGTGTTTTGACTAGCTTTGCTATCAATTCGAAAGCATTATAAATCATACTTTGGACAGGCTGGGAAAATGTATCGGGTGCTTTCAGCCATTGTGGGTTAAATCAGTTTTCTACTGTACATTTTTAAGCAATCGTGAACATGTATGTTTTATTTTCCTGGCACTAATGCCATCCATTTAGTCCAAAAGAAGGCACGTTTGATGCCATTGCTTCTTTATGTTTATATTGCGACTCTCTTGGTTTATTATTGCATTTTCTCACATCTAACTCAGTGTACAAACACATCTGCCCCCGATAGGTAACAGTGCCATCTGCTGTATTGCTAAACCAAATAGATCAGAAGGTCAATTGAACTGTGTATTGGTGCTACATTCATTTCACCTATGTTAGCAGTGCTGGGGTTCCGACTGTTTCCAATCTGATCTTCTGTTTCTAACTTGAATTCAGAATGCAGTAAAAATTGATCACATTAACAGATGATACAAAGGTGCTGTGTAGGGGGGCAGTTGATCTGTTGCACCATATACGGAATTACATAGTGTCAGGAGAAAATCTTCAACTGGAGAACATGTTGACTGATTCTATGCAGATATTGGGAGGACCTGTGTATCAGCCATCATTTTGTGGGAAAGATACCGAGAGAAGATTTGCAGGGAAGATTTTCAGAGAGATGCAAGAAGTACAGAATAGTGATCATGGAAAATATTAGTTATCTAATATGAATTGAGACAGTAATAGTGTACTGAGCAGAGAAGAAGGAAAGTTTCTAAAGTCATGAACATTTTCTTGATCATTATGTTTCTGATCCAATGGGGAAGGAGACAGTGCTAGGTCTGGTTCTGGGGAATGAGGTGGATCAAGTATCAGCAGGGAAATATGTAGGAAATAATGATCACATTATCATAAAGTTTAAACTAGCTGTGGAAAAAGAAAAGGAGGGATCACGAGTAAAATACTTAATTGACATGGGACAATTTCCTTGGGTTGAGAATAGACCTGGTCTGGGTAAATGAAAACAAAAGATTTGCAGGCAAAACTGTAACAGAGCAATGGGCTGCCTTTAAATTGACGATGGCTTGAATACAGTCAAGGTACATCCATTGGTTACAAAGGTAGGGAAAACAAAGCCAGATGTCCATGGATTATGAAAAAGAATGAGGGCGCAATGTACCCACATGGGAACAGAGTCCCATAACGAGCGCGTTCAGCGCAGTCGAACGGAACTCTGTTCCCATTTGGGTAGATTCAGGGCTCAGCGGGGAACCCCTCAGTGCAGAAGGAAATGGCATCCTGACCTGATCTCTCAACAACCCCCCCACCGCCCCCCGAAACCCCAACTCACCTATAAGGGAGTCCTCTGGCCTCCCTCCTCTACCTGCACCTGTGCAGGGACCCCAGGGCCCGATCCCCGCCACGGGAAAAGTGCCGGCTTGGTAGCACTGCCAGCCTGGCACCCTGGCAGTGTCCCTGTCAGCTAGCAGTGCCACTTGGGAACCTTGACAATGCCAGGCAGGTGGCACTGACAGGGTGTCAGGGTGACAGTGCCAAGGTGCCTGGGCAGCGCCAGTGTGCCATTCTGCCCAGAGGGCAAGCATGTGGGGGCCTCAGATCCCCTGAGAGACCTCCACATGTGCCTTGCCGTCTGGTCCCTGTTTGTGGAGACTCAATGACTCAATGGAGACATTGAGTCTCCACAAACAGGGACCAGACGGAAAGGCAGGTGCTGTCTCACTCTACAATGCAGATTTTCTAAAAAGTGATCCGCCCACAACAGGCAGGATTTACATCGCGATGTCTCGCAAGGTCGCGTGAGATCTTGTAAGGCGTGGTGAGCTGAGTAGATACTGGTAGAGGTATTTCCCGACATCTACCGGCTGCGCTGCACTGCCTGGGTGTAATGCGGTCGGTAGATCGCGCTCAGAGAATGAGGTGAAGCATAAAAAGAAGGCTGAAGACAGATGTCGGGTTGACAATATAAGTGATAACGAGGCTGAATATAGCAAGTTCAGAGGAGCAGTGAAAAAGAAAAGAGTAGAGGCAATTGGAGAATATGCAAAGAGATTGCCAGCTCACATAACACTGAACCCAAAGGTCTTTTATCGGCAGGTAAATAGCAAAAGGGTGATAAGAGGAGGAATGGTGCTGTTTAGCAATGAAGAAAAGGGAATCCATGCATGGGGGCAGAGGTATTAAATGAGTGCTTTGCATCTGCGTTTGCCAAGAAAGAAGATGCTGCCATCCTTAGATTTGGGGCTGGTGCCAAAGAAATGCAGAATTGCAAATGTTGCACCCTATTCAAAAAAGAATGTAGGGATAAACTCAGCAATGACAAAAGGTGGAGATAATGTTTTGGAAATCTAGTCCGAAATGTCCTGAAAATGTGCTTTATGCCAAATAGTTTGCAATTTACTGGCTGAAAACATGAATTGGATTTTTAAGAAAGAAATGTTCGTAAAAACGCAAGTTAAAGTGACTTAAACTCACAACCAAGCTGGCTACCTATGTTTTTGTTACTGTGGACTCCACATTCCAGAGATGGAGAGAGCATGTCAGACAAACCATATCAAAGGCAATAACTTCAAGAGGAATGTGAGTGAACCATATTTCACTGGGTTAAAACAACACCCAGTTACTCAGCTGGATGGAGACAAACCATCAAACGGAATCATGTGAACAATGGGATCCTGGCTAAGAAGGGGAATTCCCAGACTTGAATTAATCAAGTTGCACTTGGAACATAATCACAAATACTGGTCAGTTGGAGAAAATGGTCACATGATAAGCAAAATAAATAAGTTACGATAGTAGATTTAGATGAGAAAAGATGGTTGGGGGCTTGAATGGAGCATTATCACTGACTTGGACTAGTTGGGCTGAATGGCCCTGGTTCTGTGCCACGTATCTTATGTAAAGATGTTTGTTTAAGGAGTGAATTCTAGAGCTTAAAGAATAGGTAACATAAGGTGTAGCTGCCAATGGTGGAACAGTGAATATTGGGGATGCACAGATAGCCTGAATTTGGGGGAGTGCAGAGATATCAGAACTCTAAGGGATTGGAGGAGGTTACAGAGCTACAGAAAGTTAAATCAGTGGCGGGGGAGGGGGGGGGATTTTAAAAACAAGGATGAGAATTTTAAAATCAAGTTTAGTCGTCCAAAGTAGGTCAGTGAGCACACGGTGATGGTTGATAGACTTGCTGCAATTTAGGATGTAGGCAACAGCGATTTGGAGGAGTTCAGGTTTATGGATGGTGCAAGGAGGGAGGCTGGCCAGGAGGTTATTGGAACAGTCAAGTCCAGAAGTAGCAAAAGCATGGATGAGAGTTTTAGCAGTTGGTAAGCTGAGGAATGGGTAATGTTACAGGGGTGGAGGTATGTGAACTTTCCGGGTCAGATAGGATGCCAAGGTTGAGAATGATCAGTCTTAGAGAGTGGTCATATGGAGGGATGGAGTTGATGACTCGTGAACAAGGTTTGGGATAGAAACCAAAGGTGATAGATTTAGCCTGCCCAATAATTGGTGGAAATCTCTGCTCATCCAGTACTGGATGTTGTTGCTCTATTAATAATGTTGGTGAACCACATGCCTTCCCTTATATCGATCAAATGACCACACAACCAGTTAGTTAGTTCAAAAGATGGTTTAGTTACGTACACAAGAGTTATGTCAACATGCAACACAATATCTACTACGAGTTAAACTACACTATCAGCTACAATAACCTATACTTAACTTCAGGGTGACCGGCACTGTGCAAATGGATAAGGCCTTTATCTGGATTTCACTTGGCTGGTTCGAAGAAAGTGGCTCTGTTTCTGCTGGGCTCATCCGTCAGGTAGCGATCGTTGGTCTTGAACTTGGCTGGCTGTTCCTGCTACGATTGGGTTGGCACAGGCCGGATCCAAAAGAGACAGAACACATGGCTGTGCTCTCTTTTATCCCTCTTGGATTTTGCGCTCTTTGGGGCAGTCCTTAACCTTGGACCCAATAGTTCAATAGATCACTGTCTTCGATTTTGGCCAATAAAGGGGCGGGTGCCTTGGTGGCTGAGGGGGTCCTTAGCGGTCATTGACCTTGGCAGTTGTGCTTTCTGAGTAAGGAGTGGCGCCGATCGGTCTGTGGCTGTACCGGTTGCTTGATTGGTGTTCCATTGTCCTGGGATAATGGGCGATTAAAATGCAAAAGAGCGGGGAGTTTTGATCGGGTCTGGTTACCTGTGTTTCAGATACACGTAGGCTCTGTATCTGTTTGAGTCCTGGGTTGGCCATAATTCCCATGGTCCTTTGCAGGTGGCCATCTTAGATGGCTACATTGTGAATAAGCAGTGTAACAAATTGGTGGTAGTAGGAGGGTTGAGGGAGGTGGTAGTGAGGTAAAACTGGGTGTTAACAGCAGGTAATGTGGATCTGATGTGTTTTCAAATGATGTTGTCTATGGACACAATATAAATGTTAACTAGGAGAGGGTGATGATGGCAGATTTGAAGGGGAGGAGATCATTATTTGTCCAGAAAGGGATCTTTTAAAACTGCAGTTTGCATGAGGGACAGGAAGGGATGGATTTTGAATGCCACATTCAGCACTGGCTATTGTGCACAGAGTAAACATCCAAGTTGTAGAAATGGTTCAAAGCAGAATCACAAGGCTGGCCTCTAATTCTAAACTTTGGAGTAATCGGGGCACGTAAAAAAAAACCTCAGCTTCTTGAGACCTATAGCAATTCTTATGATCTGGCAACGGATAATTTGGCAGATGTGTCCCAACTCTTTTTTTTGTTGTATGTTGGCCACGTGAAGGTAAGTTTATTGAATTCCGAAGTCTCAAATTACAGGAACACTTGTGAGATTTTAAACATTTAAATATTTATTAACAAAAGAAAGAAATACTTAACCGCACAATTACATTTACACAGTTAAAACCAGCCTTACAGAATATTCACTCAAATAAACTTGGTTAAGCTCACTAATAAATTGGTTTGACTGATCAATGTAAACAATAATCTCTTATTGAATATAACTATATCCAGTAATATTACCCCCAAGGCAAAGCTACTGTCACTTTGAAGAAGCATACCACATACTATCTCGCTCCTCTCTGTTCCCTGTTGCTGTAGAACTTCAAACCTTCAGACACCAGACTGCTTTTTGCAGCCTCAAATCTTTTCTGGCTTAACTGAGTAGCAGATTTCACTTTGTCTCTTCACAGCTCTCTTCCCAACACATACTGGCACTCTCGGAGGTCTCACATGACCATACACACCCCTAAGCTCTCAACATCTCTCCTTAAGTATTTTTGCTATTTTATCTTTATTCCATTGCCCTTAATGCCCCCTTTGAAACAACATTCCCAGAATATAAAAAATCTTTCATATTCGTGCTTTGCTTACTTAAGAAACCGTTGCAAGTTGTAAATCTTTTTACTTCCCTTTGCAATCTACCAGCTAAAAACAATAAACCCCTTAATTATATCCTAATGCATATTTTTGCCTGCCACTTGCTTGCTTCTGGAAAATTCAGCTTAGCTATATTTACTTCAAACACATGTCTTTTACATCTCCATAGAATGTTAGAAATATTACAGCACAGATGGAGACCATTCTGCCCATCTTGCCCATGCCAGCCTGAGAACATCCAAGTGCCCTTTCTAATCCCATCTTCCGGCACCCGGTCCATTGCTTTGTATTTTTACAGCACTTAAGATGCAGATCCAAGTACTTAAAAAAAAAAGTTTAGGGTCTCTGCCTCCACCACCAGCTTGTGCAGCGAAATCCAGACTTCCATTCCCCTCTGCGTTAAAAAGTTCTTCCTCATGTCTCCTCTACATCTGCCACTTATCTTGACTCTCTATACCCAGTTCTAGAATCCTCCACCAAGGTAAATAATTTTAATCTGTCCACTCTTATCTCTTCCCCTCATAATTTTGTACACCTCAAATCAGTCACCCCTCAGCCTTCTTTGTTCCAAGGTAAATAACCCCAACTTATCCAACCCCTCCCCATAGCTACACTTTTCTAGCCCTGGCAACATTCTTGTAAACCTTACATCCTTCCTGTACTTCGATGCACACACTACTCCAGTTGTGGCCTCTCCAGTGTTTTACACAATTTCAACATTATATCCTTACTTTTATATTCTATGTCTTTGCCAATGAAGGAGAGCATTCCATATGCTTTCTTTACAATCTTGTCTTCTTCAACTGCTGTGTTTAGGTACCTATGCACTTGTATACCAAAATCTCTTACTTCATCTACCCTTCTAAATATATTCCCATTTATTGTGTGCTCCCTATAATTGTTTGACCTCTCTAAATCCATGACCTCACACTTCTCTGTGTTAAATTCCATCTGCCACTTTACTGCCCACTCCACCAACCCATCTATATCATTTTGGAGATTATAGCTATCCTCTACACCGTTCACCACTCGGCCAATCTTGCTGTGTCTTCTGCAAATTGGCCGGGTGTAATGACAACAATCTCCCTCAATTGTTGGCAAAACTAAGGAGCTGGTCATTGACTTCAGGAGGCAAAGTATCATACACACCCCCTGTCGGCATCAGTGGTGCTGAGGTGGAGATGGTTAACAGCTTCAAATTCCTGGGTGTGCACATCACCAACAATCGTCCACCCACGTCGACGCTACAACCAAGAAAGCACAGCAGCGCCTATACTTCCTCAGGAAACTAAGGAAATTCAGCATGTCCACATTGACTCTTACCAATTTTTACAGATGCACCATACAAAGCTTCCTATCTGGCTGCATCACAGCCTGGTATGGCAACTGCTCGGCCCAAGACCGTAGGAAACTACAGTGAGTCGTGAACACAGCCCAGTCATCATGCAAAACTGCCTCCCATCCATTCACTCTGTCTGCACCCCCAGCTGCCTTGGGAAAGCAGGCAGCATAATCAAACACCCCTCTCATCGGGTTATTCTCTCTTCCAACTTCTTCCCTTGGGCAGGAGATACAAATGTTCAAGAACACGCACTAAGCGGTTCAATAACAGCTTCTTCTACGCTGTTACCAGACTCCTGAATGACCCTCTTATGGACTGAACTGATCTCTTCACACATCTTCTTTACTGAGTAGTACTACGCTCCGTATGCTTCACCACCTGCCTGTGGCTATGTATTTACATTGTATGTTTATGTATGTCCTATGTTTCTTTTCATGTATGGAACGATCTGTATGGACTGTACACAGAACAATACATCTCACTGTACCTCTGTACACGTGACAGTAAGTCAAATCAATCAATTGATCAAGCAAATTTCCCAATCATGCACGTTCAAATCATTAATATATAATTCAAACAGTAAGGGTCACTACACCGTGCCCTGTGGAACACCACTTGAAACAACTTTCCAATTGCAATGGCAGCTATCAAACATTACCCTTTGTTTCCTTTTGTTACTAAGCCAACTTTTTTTCCAGTTTCCCACATTGCTCTGTATCCCATGGGCTTTCACTCTCAAACGCCTTGCCAAAATTTATGGACACAACATCCACAGCACTACCTTCAGCAACCCTTCTTGTCACTCCTCAAAGAATTCAATTAAATTTGTGAGGCAAAAGGTTCCTTTGTCAATCCCAAGCTGCCTATCCTTGACTAGTCCCTGGGCGCAATTCTCCCATCGGGAGTCTAAGTGCCGATACCGGAATGAAAACCGGAGTGTTTCACTCCGTCGTTGGAGCCTGCTCCCAACCCCCTATTCTCCCGCCCCCAGGGGGCTAGGAGTGGCGTCACGTCATTTACACGTGCCGGGCCTTCGCGTCGCGTAAATGCGGCTCCGCGTAAACGATGCGGCCAGCGCCGCGTAAATGACGTTACCCGCGCATGCGTGGGTTGGCCGCCCTCCCCGAGGCCGACCCGCAAGAAGATGTCGGATGGATCTTGGTGGAGGAAAGGACGTCCTCCTTCAGAGAGGCCGGCCCACCGATCGGTGGGCACCGATCGCGGGCCGGACCCCATTTGAGCACCCCCCCCCCCCCCCCGGTGCAGGAACCCCCCCCTCACAGGCCACCCCCTCAGCATTCCCGCGCTGTTCCCGTCAGCAGCGACCAGGTGTGGACGGCGCCGGCTGGAACCCGTCATATTGGGCAGGCCGCTCGGCCCATCCGGGCTGGGGAATCGCCCCGGCGATTCTCCAACCCGGCGTGGGGGGGGGGGGAAATTTCGCCCCATGCCTTTCTATGTGACAGTTATTCCTATCTTTCAGGATTGATTCTACTAATTTTCCCACCACTGACGTAAGACTAACTGGCCTATAATTGGCCTTTCCTTCAATCCCTTTTTAAACAATGGAACCATGTTTGCATTTCTCCAGTCCTCCGGTCCCTGCCCTGTACCTAGTGAGGTTTGGAAAATCATCCCCAGAGAATCTGCTATCTCCTCCCTGATCTCTTTCAGTAGCCTTGGAAACAATCCATCTGACCCTGGTGACTTACTGACTTTCAAGGATTTCAACCTTTCGAGTACTTTCTCTCTCGTTATGATCATCCCACCCAATAGCTCAGTGTTCCTCGTGTACTATGATATCTGCATCATCCATTTCCTTTGCAAACACGGAGACAAAATATTAATTTAAAACCTTTTCCACAGCCTCTACATCTACACACAAGTTTCCTTCTTCATCGCTGATAGGTCCCACTCTTTCCTTAACTAACCTTTTACCATTAACATATTGGTTAAACATCTTTGGGTTTTCTTTAACTTTACTTGCGAATATTTTTTCATGCCCTCTCTTTGATTTCCTAATTTTCTTCATCCCTGCACTTCCTATACTTGTCTGGGCTATCGACAGTGCTTAGTTCTTTGTGCCTATTGTATGCTTTCTTTTTCTGTTTGATCTTCCCCTGTATTCCTCTAGACAATCCGGGGTGCGGGGGGGGTCTAGATTTGACAGTACCACTCATGTTTGGAGGGGATATGTCTACTTTGTACACTACTTTGATGTCCTAAACCTTGTAGACAATCAGTCTCCAGCTTAAGTAACTTCGTTTTACATACAGCCACATGAATGCTTCACAAAATAACTCAATAAACTCCAAAATCTTTAAAATAATAACATTTTTCATCTCACAGTGCATTCCATACTAATTAGAGTAAAGTCAGCCATCTCTCGTCACATTGATGGTTTGCACCTTGGTGATCAACCCTGTATTAAACAACACTTGGTCTGACTTTGCTGCACCTGTTGCAGAGGAACGCAGTTGGCTGAGTAGGTGCAGGGCTCTCTGGCCTCTTTTCTCCCCCTGAGTCCTCCTCTCAGCCAGCTGAGTTTTCAGTTTCTCTTTACCTCTTCGGTGGTTGTCTTCCAGTCTGTGTCGAGGTCCGCGACCTTCACGTATCTCATTTGCAAGAATCCAGAAGGCTGTGACTTAATGACCAGTTCACATACAGAAGCGCTTTGACTTTATGGTCACCATCCATCCGATGAATGTGGCCGAGACATTGCAGGTGTCGTTGGCTTGGTGCATGAAGCATTAAGATGTAACCATACGACAAGCTAGTAAACACCAAGAATAAGAATGAAGTATTTTAACTCACTTTGGCTTATACATGACTAATTTAAAATCCAATACCATATTTGAAGTTTTGTTTCACTGTGTCTTTCTTCCTTTTCAGGCTATCACATGTAACCTCTCTACTTTTAATAGTAAGCTGCACCTTTTCACTTGTACATTGTGTTGTGAAAGTCGTGTCCACGGTAGCTTGATCATGCACTGAACAAATAATTAATTCCCAAGAACAATCTTCACCCTAACCAGTCAGTTTCAGTTTTTGTATAGTTCTGAAGATTGTCATTGTAATAATGGCATAAAAAACACATTAAGGGTAGTTACTAATGGTCCTGAGGACTGCCTTACATATGCTGCTTGTAGCAGTGCTGAAATCTGCTTTGTAATGTCATTGGATGTGCTGAATGTTGTGAACTTGTAGTATTGAGTTTATTGCGACCAAACCCCCCCCCCCCCCAGAAAACTCTTGACAAGAATGTTGAAATTGTGACCAGTGCAAACTGTCTAATCGAGGCACCTCATTCTGTACTAACTTTCTGTACTAACAGGACCACTCGAAGGCGCAGTTGAGGATGATGAGGAAGAATGTCTGTCTGAAGAAAATGATACAATCAGCAGAGGAGACTACACCCTAGAGGAAAACTTCTCAGCAGACTATGGCTCAGAACATCTCAGTTGTGAAGAAGCAGAATATTACTGCGGCAAAGGTAACTGGAGTGAATACATTTTACTGTCAGATGGAGGTTATTTCTGGCCAGTGTTGTGATTGCATTGTTGTAGAATCCTCTATCCTGGAAGGTTGTTTCATTCTGTGCCATTCCCAGATCTTCGAAGTCCGTACCACAGCAGTAAATTTCAAATCTGTCTCGTTTTCAAATTTCCTGCTGCCATACGTGGGGATACAATAAATAAGGATTTCTGCATAGTTGCACAATTAATAATAAAGAAAGACAGATGAGAACAAACTCTGGTAAAATACTTGTGTAAAAGTTTTGTCACGCAATCAGTTTCAGGTATATATCTGGTACAGTTGGAATATAGACTCTTGATCCAAAAGTATTAATTCTGAGGTATGTCACATCTATTCTCAAAGTGCCAGTAGTCAAACATGCCTATTTTTGGGCTATACCTTCGCTTTGAAATTAGTGGCTATCTGTGACAATGTAGCATGATTTCCTGACTAGTTCAGTAAAGACAAGTTGTAAGGATTCAAAGTGTTAACTCTATTTCTCTCTCCACTGTTAACTGCCAGACCTGCTGAGTTTTTCCAGCCCTTTTTGTTTTTATTTCCGATTTCCAGCATCCGCGATATTCTGCTTTTTATTAAAGGCAAGTGTTTCCTTGCTTCACATACCTGAAGAGTTATTTCTTTTCAGTCGTGACACTGAAAAGGTTATGACTCTTAATAGTTGCTGGAATCTAATTTACTCTCTTCATTTTCCTGGCATGACTAATAAAAATCACCTGATAACAGTGAAGGATTTTCTTTTTTTACATTTGTTAGTGTAATGAAGCTTTTCTTCATGACACTTTTTCTAGTTTGCCTTAATTCCTCGCTCTAAGTGCTTCATCTGATAGCTTTCGATGGCTCATGTCATACATTTTCTAATCAGGCACCAGGTTTTGTCTGCCCTTCAAACCTTTTCAGTCAATATTCTGTCTTTCTTAAGCAGCTGTAATGATAGATCCCATGCCAATGTGCGAATCCCTCTAGAAGCATCAATACTCAATGCCTGTGCCTTGATCACTCTGCCTTTGTGTCGTTTAATATCAAAATCTCCAAAGCCAGTAGTACCTTTTTTGTGAGGATTATGAATTTGAGCTTCTTTAAATGATCTTAGCTACAGAACATATTATATTGACATTTGGAGTTCTCTTTGGACTGACAGAAGCTTGGTGCACAAAGCTGAAAAAAGCCGATATGACTTTGTTTCTACCTTGCTCGAGGAGTTGTATGTGTAAATCGCCTAAGCTTATTGACCCGAATCTTTGCCTTCTTGTCTTCTCATTTGTTTGGAACACAGACACTGATAGAGCATTGATACAGCCGATTTAGCAGCTCAGTGATTTGTTTTACAACAGGCGCCTTTGGCAAGACATTATCACTCCCTCAGGCCACCATTGTTTTGTTCTTTTCTCCGAGAGTCCTAAGACTTTGGTTTAAAGATGTGATCAAATTTCCTCTCATTTGATCAAATAGTTTCAGCTGATCTGTTTCTGAAAACTCTATGCTATAAGTATATTAAACTTGTCAAATTGTGCTTATATGTATTGTGATATGCAATGTGAAATGTCCAGGCATAGTATCATAGTTGTAGACTCTGCTAATTCATACTATATTACCTTTAATACCTTTAATGCTCATCCTATCAACAATTACCACTATGTCTCAGTAGTGAAAGGACATTGCAGAGGATAAACTGAATATAAAGGGGAGGTTAAGAAATATTTTTTCATGTATAGGGTTCATGAAGTCCCATGGTATAAGGTCAAACACGGGCAAGGAACCCTGCAGATTTCCACCTACTGTCTAGCCTCTACTCCATGTTGAACACCAACTGGAAGAAGCATTGAGGGTGGCAGTGGCACAAAATAGTGTCAGGTGGGAGACTTCAACGTGCATCACTGAGAATGGCTCGGTAGGAACACTATTGGTCAAGCTGAAGAACATACCTTCCAGACTGGGTCTGCGGTAGATGGTGAGAGAAGCAAGAAGAGGAAAAAATCTGACGTTTTCCTCATCAATCTACAATGTACCTGTCGTAGACGTAACTATTCATGATGGTATTGGTAGGAATGACCATCGTACGCTCCTTGTGGTGAAAAAAAAATCTTTGAATTGAGGACAACCTCCTTCATGTTGTGTGGCACCACGACCATGTTAAATGGGATAGATTTCAAACCAATCTAACAATTCATGAGGCACTGTTAGCCATCACAGCAGCAGAATTCCGATCACTCACAATCTAATCTCATGGCCCAGCAGATTCCTAATAATAATGATAATCTTTATTGTCACAAGTAGGCTTACATTAACACTGCAGTGAAGTTACCTAATAGCACGTCTTTCGGAACTTGGGGGAGGAAACCGGAGCACCCGGAGGAAACCCACGCAGACACGGGGAGAACGTGCAGACTTCGCACAGACAGTGACCCAAACCGGGAATCGAACCTTGGACCCTGGAGCTGTGAAGCAACAGTGCTAACCACTGTGCTACCGTGCTGCTCTTACTTTCCTCTTACTATCCTGGTTGAATGAGAAATCTTAGAATCCCTACAGTGCAGAAGGAGGCTATTCAGGCCATCGAGTCTGCACCGATTTCGAAAGAGTACTCTACTCTTGTCCACCCTGCCCTATCGACATATCCGCATAACCTAGTTTGCACATCCCGGGACACTAGTGGCAATTTAGCATGGCCAATCCACCTAACCCACACATCTTTGGACTGTGGGAGGAAACCGGAACACGCAGAGGAAACTGATGCAGACACTGGGAGAACATGCAAGCGCCACACAGACAGTGATCCAAGGCTGGAATTGAACCCGGGTTCCTGGCACTCTGAGGAAGCAGTGCTAACCACTATGCCACCATGCAGCGCCAAATGTAGGAGAGCATGCCAGGAGCACTAACAGCATATCTAAAAATGCAGTGCCAACGTGCTGAAACTAAATAAAGGAGTGAATGCAGGCTGAACAGCAAAAGCAGAATGCTAGTTAGAGGTACGTGATCCAACAACCAACAGATCAGATCAAGGTTTTGCATCCCTGCTATATTCAGTTATGAATGATGGTGGAGAATTAAGAAACTAACTGGAAGAGGAGATGGCTCCATAAACATCCCTATCCTCAATGAGCATCCATTCAAAAGACAAGGCTAAAGCATTTATAACAATCTTCTGCCAGAGGTATGCTCCTGAGGGCTCTACCATTACAGAAGCAAGTCTACAGTGAATTTTAAAGTGATTTTCAAAAGAAGTAAGTCTGATTTGAGAAAAAACCTTTTCACACAGCGAGTGGTTCGGATCTGGAATGCATTGTCTGTAAGTGTGGTGGAGGCAGCTTTAATTGAGGCATTCAAGAGGACATTTGATTAATATTTGAATAGAAACAATGTCCAGGAGTATGGAGAAAGGACAGGGGGATGGCACTAAGTTACAATACGTATTTGGAGAACTGGTGCAGACACGATGTGCCAAATGGCCGCCTTTTGCACTGTAACAATTCTGGGATTCTGTGAATGTTATTTGCCCCACATGATATCAAGAAACAGCGAAAGACAGTTATTTTGACAATAGTACTGAAGACATGTGCTCCAGAACCTGCTCAGCCCCTAGCCAAGCTAAGTTCCAGTATAGCTAAAATAATAGTATCTTTGCAGCAATGTGGAAAATTGGCCAGGTATGTCCTGTTCACAAAAAGCAGGACAAATCCAAACTGGCCAATTACCACTACTTTAAGTTTACTCTCAATCATCAGTAAAGTGATGCAAGGGGTCATCAACAGTGCAATCACGTGGCACTGCTCACTGCGTTACACCACCCTGGGCTAGTGCGTAGTCAATATCAGCCCCATGTGCTCTGGAGTCACAACACAAGTGAATTAACCAATAATTCTTTTAAGAGTACCCAAAATCCTTTGCCCAGCCAAGCCTGGGAAAGTCCCTCCTGTTTAAAAGCCTGCAGGCAATTGTCAGCTCTGTGAGAATTTCAAATCTCTGTTTGGGGGGCTGATGATGTGAAACACTTTCTATCAGCTAAGGCTGGCAATTAAAGTACCCTCCAGCCGGCCTGTGAATGTTCCATTTCTGAGTAAAGGATTGGGGATCTGAAACTGATTTTTCTCATCTCTGATGACCTGTGGTTAAAGACCTTTGGCTAGATTCTCCGCAGAACCCCGCACCGCAATCTCATTTGGCACGGGGCGGAGAATCGACGTTTATGCGAGAATCGGGCCCGGCGCTGCTCCCGCGATTCTCCGGTCCCTGGAGAATCGTTTGTGCGCAGATTATACGGCACGGCTGGGGGGCCATTGCCAGAGGCCCTCCCAGTGATGCTCCGGTCCCAATCGGTCGAATTCCCGACGGCATGGATCAAACCACATCTGGCTGGTTGGGATGTCCGCGGCCACCCTGTTGGGGGGTAGGGGGATCAAGTACTGGGGGGGGGGCTTATGGGCGATCGGGCGGGTTAGATGGAGCAGCGCGGGGCAGTTCGTTGGGACAAAGTTTGTTGGTCCAGGTCCGCCGACTGAGTCAGCCATCACGTTCGGCCATGCGCATGCGCGGACTCGAAACCGGAGGTATGGGGGCCCGTATCCGCAGCTAAAGCTGTGAGAAGCACTCCCGAGCCCTGCCAGCCCCCTGCAGCTATGTGAATAGCTCTTCATTTTTAAAAAATTAAATATTTTTATTCTCCTTTTTCACATTTTCTCCCGCATTTACACCCATCAACAATAAACAATAATCAGCAACAGATATGTCAATCCCCATAACAATAACAACAATCCCAACCGCCCACCAACCTCCAAACATCAGCCCGCATGTTTACATAAACAAATGACAAAAAAGAATCAGGGATTACCCATAGTCACCCTTAATATACACAGCCCACCTCCGCCCCCCCCCCCCCCCCAACCCTCCTACCCATCCCCCCCCAACTAATGTTCGATGTTGTCCAGTTCTTGAAAGTGCACAATAAATAGTGCCCATGACTTGTAGAACCCCTCCGAGCTTCCCCTCAGTTCAAACTTAACCTTCTCAAGGGTCAAGTATTCCAACAGGTCCCCCCGCCATGCCAGGGCACTGGGTGGAGCGGCTGCTCTCCATCCCAGCAGGATCCGCCTTCGGGTGACCAATGAGGTGAAGGCTATGATATCTGCCTCCGCACCCGTTTTCAACCCTGTCTGGTCTGACACCCCGAATATGGCCTCCCGGGGACCCGGGTCCAGTTTCACACGCACCACCTTGGAAACTACTCTAAACACCTTCTTCCAGTACTCCCCTAACTTTGGACAGAAGCAAAACATATGAACTTGATTAGCGCCCCCCCCCCCACCCCTGGAACGCTCACACACATCCTCTACTCCTTCAAAAAATTGGCTCATCCTCGCCCTCGTGAGGTGCGCTCGAAATACCACCTTCAGCTGTATCAGCCCCAACCTCGCACATGAGGTGGAGGCATTCACTCTCCGGAGCACCTCACACCAGACCCCCTCCTCTATAACCTCTCCCAGCTCTTCCTCCCACTTTGCTTTGATACCTTCCAGTGGTGCCTTATCCTCTTCCAAAATAGCTCCGTACACCGCTGACACTGCCCCCTTCTCCAGCAATGTGGAGGCCGGTTCCTCTTGGAAGCTCTGTATCTCTTTCCTGGCAAAATCCCGAACCTGCATGTACCTAAACACTTCTCCCTGCTCCAGCCCATACTTCGCTTCCAGCTCCCTCAATCCTGCAAACCGACCCCGAAGAAACAAATTTTTTAACGTCTTAATCCCCCTCTCTTCCCATTTCCGGAAACTTCCATCCCACCTCCCTGGCTCAAATCTGTGGTTCCCCCGAATCGGCATTTACCTTGACCCTGCTCCCAACCCGAAGTGTTGGCGAAACTGCCTCCAGATTGTCAATGAAGCTATTATTACCGGACTCCCTGAGTATTTCCTCGGAGCTATCTGGAGCGGCGTTGTTGCTAGTGCTTTCAGCCCCGACCCCCTGCACAAACTCTCCTCCATTCTGACCCACTGCGAATCAACCCCTCTGACCCAGCTCTGCACCTTCTCCACATTCGCCATCCAGTGGTAGTACAACAGGTTCGGGAGAACCAAACCCCCTGCCTGCCTTCTCCTCTGTAGCAGCACCTTTCTCACTCTGGCCACGTTCCCACCGCATATGAACGATGTAATCCTTCCCTCAATCTCCCTGAAAAAAGACTTTGGCAGGAAAATCGGTCGGCATTGAAAAATACACAGAAATCGCGGCAACACATTCATTTTAACCGCTGTACCCGATCCGCCAGTGACAGAGGAAGGCTATCCCACCTTGCCAGATCGACTTTCACTCTCCCCACCAAACTAGTGATGTTGTACCTGCGAAGCCTCCCCCACTCCTGGGCAACCTGCACCCCCAGATACCTCAAATGAGTCCCTGCTCTACGGAATGGCAGCCCCCCCACCCCTGCCCCCACCCCTGGCTGAGACACCACAAAATACTCACTCTTGTCCAGGTTCAGCTTGTACCCCGAGAAAGACCCAAATACCCGCAGTAGCTCCAATATTCCTCCTATCGACGCACTCGGTTCCGACACATACAGCAGCAAGTCGTCGGCATATAAGGACACCCTATGCTCTATCCCCCCCGCACTATTCCTTTCCATGCTCCCGAACTTCTCAATGCGATGGCCAATGGCTCAATCACAAGTGCAAACAGCAGGGGGGACATAGGACATCCCTGTCTCGTCCCACGGTGGAGAGAAAGGTATCTCGAGCTGATGTTGTGCGGACACTCGCCTTCGGCTCGTTATATAATAGCTTTACCCAGTTCACAAATCTTGGTCCAATCCCAATCCGCTCCAGCACTGCCATCAGGTACCCCCATTCTACCCGATCAAACGCCTTCTCGGCGTCCAATGCCACAACCACCTCTGTTTCCTTCCCTTCCGCCGGTGCCATAACGACGTTCAAAACCCTCCTAATCTTCGAAAACAGCTGCCTCCCTTTCACGAACGGCGTCTGATCCTCTCCTATCACCTTCGGGAGGCACTCCTCCAACCTACCCGACAGTACCTTCGCCAACACTTTTACGTCCACATTCAGAAGTGAATTGGGCCGATACGACCCACACTCCGTCGGATCCTTATCTTTTTTTAGCAACAGGGAAATCGATGCCTGCCCCAAGGTTTGTGGCAATATCCCCTTCCCTATCGCCTCTTCAAAGATCCCCACCATCAGGCGTGCCAATCTGTCCTTGAATTTTTTATAATATTCCACCGGAAACCCATCCGGCCCTGCCACCTTCCCCGACTGCATCCTCCCAATCGCATCCTTTATCTCCTGCTCCACTATTGCTCCTTCTAATGTAGCCCTGTCCCCCCTCCCCTAGCCTCGGGTACTCCAACCCATTTAGAAATTCCTGCAACTCACGGTCTCCCCTGGGTGGCTCTGACTTGTACAACCTCTCATAAAACGCCTCAAAAACCTTGTTAATCAGCACTGGAGCCACCACCAACTTCCCTGCCCTATCCCTCACCTGAAGAATTTCCCTTGCCGCTGCCTCCCTCCGGAGCTGACCTGCTAACATACATATCTGCATGTTCATAAACTGCACCCCTTGCTCGTCTCAGTTGGCATACCGCCTTCTTGGTGGACAGGCGGTCGAAGCTCGCCTGTAGTTCCTTCCTCTTATCCAGCTTCGCTGGGTCCCCATCTTCTGCATACCTCCTATCTACCTCCAACATCTCATCTATTACTCTCTGCTGCTCCAACCTCTCTTCTTTGTCCACCCTGGCCTTAAACAAAATTACCTTACCCCTCACCACCGCCTTTAGAGTCTCCCAGACGACTGCCTTCGACACTTCACCCGTACAATTGAAACCTACATATTCCTTAATTACCTTTTCAATTTTCTCACAGAACACTTGGTTCCCCAAAAGCCCCACATCCAGTTTCCACCCCGGTCTCTGCGCTACCCCCTTCTCCAGCACCATATCCACCCAATGTGGAGCGTGATCTGACACGGCAATTGCAGAGTATTCCGACCCCTTGACTCGAACCAGCAAAGCCTTTCCCACCACAAAAAAGTCGATCCGCGAGTATACCTTATGGACCGCTGAGAAAAACGAGTACTCCCGTTCCCTTGGGTGCAGGAACCTCCAAGGGTCCACCCCTCCCATTTCCACCAGTAGCCCAGCCAGGGCCTTTGCCCCCCTGATGGGACCAGCGAGCGCGGCCGTGATCTGTCCAACCTTGGCTCCTGCACCAAGTTCCAGTCCCCCCCCCACAATCATCTCATGCGTGTCCAAGTCGGGAATGGCCCCAAACACCTTCCTCGCGAATCCCACATCGTCCCAATTGGGACCGTATACACTTAACAGTGCCACTAATCTTCCCTCCAGCGCCCCTGCCACAATCACATATCTACCCCCCTGATCTGCCACCACCTTCTCCATCTGGAAACGTACCCTTTTGCTGACCAACACCGCTACCCCTCGAACCCTTCCATCAAATCCGGAGTGAAACACTTGGCTAACCCAGCCCTTTTGAAGTCTCACCTGATTTTTCACCCTCAAGTGAGTCTCCTGCAGCATTGGTCCATCGGCTTTCAAACTTTGAAGATGCGCAAGCACCCTTGAAGCCTTGACTGGACCTCCTAGCCCTCTCACGTTCCACGTGACTATCCTTACTGGGGTTCTCACCCCCCCCCCCCCCACCTTTCTTATCCACCATCACCATACCACCGGGCCCTGCCCCACAAGCCTGACCCGCCCCTGTCCATTGTTAACATCGAATCCCTTCCTCCCCACCCAAGAACCCCCCCCTACGAAAACATCCCCCAACATCCATCCCTTCCCCCCCCTCTCGCTCGCCTCGTAGGCCCATTGAAGCCTGCTATCCGAAAATGAAATGAAAATGAAAATCGCTTATTGTCACAAGTAGGCTTCAAATGAAGTTACTGTGAAAAGCCCCAAGTCGCCACATTCCGGCGCCTGTTCGGGGAGGCTGGTACGGGAATTGAACCGTGCTGCTGGCCTGCCTTGGTCTGTTTGCAAAGCCAGCGATTTAGCCTTGTGCTAAACCAGCCCCCCCAGGCTCCAACGTCCGCAGCCCTCCTTTCACCTCACCCCCGTAGCGTGGGTGGTTCCCGCCGCCAAGACATCTCGCCCCCTTCCACCCAGTCCCAGAGAAAGAAACAACAATACAAACCCAACAATCCAACCGCTACAATTCACTAACATAGCATTTAACCGTCGCAACACAGAACGTCATTAACTTGAACTCGTAACAATGCAAAGAGAAGTAAATTGTAATACAAATCAGGAAAAAGAAAGTTGTAACATTTATACATTTTCCAGCTGCTCAAACACAGTCCACAGTCTCTCTTCCAGTTCCGCTCTTCACGTCTGTCCCAAGCCTTCTGCCCTCACGAACGCCTCAGCCGCCCTCGTTGTCTCAAAATAAAAGTCTTTGACGTTATATGTTACTCTCAACTTCGCCGGGTACACCATACTAAATCGCACCCCCTTCTTGTACAAAGCCGCCTTCACTCGCCCAAACGCCCCTCGTCTTTTTGCCAACTCCACCGTCAAGTCCTGGTAGATCCGAACCGCAGTACCATCCCACAGCACCTCACGCTCCTGCTTCGCCCAGCTTAATACATTCTCCTTCATGCAAAATTTATGGTAGCAGATAATTACTGCCCTTGGCGGCTCGTTCACTTTGGGCTTCGGCCTTAATGACCGATGAGCTCGGTCTAGCTCGTACAGGGTGGGGCTCTCACCATCCCCCATCATCTCCGGCTCTTCGTTTTTTTCAGGAAAGTCTGGCGTGAAACACCAGCATTTTTATGCCGGTGTGGGACATAGCCCCATTTTTGGAGAATGCAGCCCCTTTTTCTCTGCAGTCAGGTCAACCTGTGTAATGACCAATTCCAGTGCCACCTGCAGGAAGAAGATTGTTTAAAAACCTAGTGAAATCCTCAGGTGAAGAACTCTAATATTACTTAGGTGGGTCTAAGGATTAGATTAGCAGAGGCTCTAAAAATGCAAGTGACTATCTGTTGGAAAATCTGCCGCTTCCATGTTCTAATTGAAGACGACCATTAGGAAAGACAAACCAACCGAGGTGTTCGACCCTTTGCGTCCTTGGAAAATCGCGGACCACAAAAACCACAACCTCAGGAGCAGGGAATCTCAAATCTCTCATACCTTTTAATCCCTGTTCTGTTTGAACCTTTCCTACCCCTTCACCTTGTGTCTGGGTGGAGAGTGGGACAGGGTTTGGGAATAGGTAGACTTGGAGACCATTGTTCCATAGAATCATAGACTTTACAGTGCAGAAGGAGGCCATTCAGCCCATCGTGTCTGCGCAGGCCCTTTGAAAGCAGCCCACTTAAGTCCACCTTATCCCCGTAATCCAATAACCCCACCTAACCTTTTTGGTCACTAAGGGCAATTTAGCATGTCCAATCCACATAACCTGCACATCTTTGGACTGTGGGAGGAAACCGGAGCACCCGGAGGAAGCCCACGCAGACATGGGGAGAGCGTGCAGACTCCGCACAAGTGACCCAAGCCGGGAATCGAACCTGGAACCCTGGAGCTGTGAAACAACAGTGCTAACCGCTGTACTACCGTGCAGCCCATAATGTGTTCATCTTTTACTCTTGTTATAAATAAACAGGTTGTTCATGTTTTACTTATAAATCTGGTGCCTGTAACTCATTGGAGTAACCTAGGGTTAAAGATCTTAGGAAAATACATAGATTTCTGATTAATTTACTTAAGTTGGGACTCCGGGATCTGTGTTGCTGGAACTGACTGCACACTCGTCCAGGGTGTCGGAACAGTATATATTAATAATTTGGACTTAAATGTGATTAGGCCATTCCGCCCATCGAGTCTGCTCCACCATTCAGTCATGGCTGATATGTTTCTCATCCCCAAACTACTGCGTTCTGCGTACCCCTGATCCCCATTTTAATCAAGAACCTATCAATCTCTGTCTTAAAGACAGCCTTCTGCGCAAAGAGTTCCACAGATTCACCACCCTCTAGCTGAAGAAATTCCTCCTCATCTCAGTTTTAAAGGATCGTCCCTTCGGTCTGAGGTTGATGATTGGTAGAAAGATTAGAGGGGAAATGAGGAAAAGCCTTTTCACCCAGAGGGTGGTGGATGTCTAGAATTTACTGCCCGAATTGGTCTGAAATGCTCACCTCATTTAAAAGGTACCTGGATCTGCATCTGCAGTGCTGTAACCTGCAAAGCTACAGACTTTGCAATGAAATAGGATTAAAATGAGCGGCTAGTTTTGATTTCTCTCTTCTTTTGGCTGAACGACGATCTGAATGGCCTCTTTCTGTGCTGTAACCTTCCTCTAGTTCTATGGTCGGGAATTCCAAAGATTAATAGCCCTCTGAGAGAATAATTTTTCTGTATCCCCATCTTAAATGGGAGACTCCATGGGCGGGATTCTCTGACCCCCCGCCGGGTCGGAGAATCGCCAGGTGGTTGGCGTGAATCCCGCCCCCGGCGGTTGCCGAATTCTCCGGCACCGGATATTCGGCGGGGGTGGGAATCGCGCCGCGCCGGTTGACGCCCCCCCCCCCCCCCCCCGGCGATTCTCCGGCCCGCGATGGGCCGAAGTCCCGCTGCTGGAATGCCTGTCCCGCCGGTGAGAATCAAACCACCTTTTGAACGGCGGGACAAGGCGGCGTGGGCGGGCTCCGGGGTCCTGGGGGGGGGGGCGCGGGGCGATCTGGGCCCACCGATCCGCAGGCGGGCCTGTGCCGTGGGGGCACTCTTTTCCTTCCGCCTTCGCCATGGTCTCCACTATGGCGGAGGCGGAAGAGACCCCCTCCACTGCGCATGCGCGGGGATGCCATGAGCGGCCGCTGATGCTCCCGCGCGTGCGCCGCACGGCAAAGTCATTTCCGTGCCAGCTGGCGGGGCACCAAAGGCCTTTCCCGCCAGCTGGCGGGGCGGAAATCAGTCCGGCGCGGGCCTAGCCCCTCAAGGTGAGGGCTCGGCCCCTCAAGATGCGGAGAATTCCGCACCTTTGGGGCGGCGTGATGCCGGACTGATTTGTGCCGTTTGTGGCGCCGGTCGGCGGACGTCGCGCCGCTTTCGGAGAATCCCGCCCCTTATTCTGAAACTGTTTCCCCTAGTTCTAGATTTCCCACGCGGGAAAACATCATTTCAGCATCTGCCCTGTTGAGATCCTTCAGAATTTTATATGTTTCGGCAAGTTCACCTCTCATTCTTCTAGACTCCAATGACTATCGGCCTAACCTGTTCAAGTTTCCCATTAAGACAACACCTTAATCCCAGGAATCAACCTTGTGAACCTTTGCCTCCAATGCAGGTATTTCCCTCCTTAAGTAAGGAGACCAAAACTGTCAGCAGTATGCCAGTTGTGGTCTCACCAATGCCCTTGCAGTTGTAACATGACTTCCACCCCAACCCCCTTGCATGAAGAGCCAAAATTCCATTTGCTATCCTAATTGCTTGCTGTACCTGCAAGCACATCTTTTATGATTCCTGTTCAATGAACACCCAAATTCCTTCAGTGTCATTTACACAAATACACCCAGATGCTCCTACACACCCTATAGAGTTGTACCCTTTGTTTTATGTTCTCTCTCTATGTTCTTCCACTTCACATTTCTTCACATTGAACTTCATCTGTTACCTGTTTGCTCATTCCACCAACTTATCCATGTCCTGTTGAAGTTCTAATAATAATAAAGTTTCTTGTCACAAGTAGGCTTACATTAACACTGCAATGAAGTTACTGTGAAAAGCCCCTAGTCGCCACTTCCGACGCCTGTTCGGGTACGTAGAGGGAGAATTCAGAATGACTAAATTACCTAACAGCACGTCGTTTGGGACTTGTGGGAGGAAACCCACGCAGACACACCGGGAGACTGTGCAGACTCCGCACAGATAGTGACCCAAGCCGGGAATCGAATCTGGGACCCTGGAGCTGTGAAGCTACGGTGCTAACCACTGTGCTGCCGTGCCGCTAGCCATTCTCATAGTGCACAATGCATCAAAGTTTTGTATCATCCTCAAAATATGAAATTGTATCAAACGTTAATCAGTATCAAGTGCATATGAGTAAGAGCTCTATTAGGTTGTTAGAATTTTTTCCCAACTCCACATGACTCCTGAGGTGGATCTGGGAGAACGGTAATGGAAGTGACATGGTGTATGAGGTGACATCAGGAAATGCAATGGCATGAAGGTGGATGAAAGTGGGGTATAAGGTGACATGGAGGTGTCATGGAGGTATGAGGTGACATAGCTATGAGGGTGGGGGGCATGAGTTGGGATGGGAGGGTCATGGGAGTGGGTGTGACATGGAGCGAGCATTGTGAGTGAGTGGAGGTGACGGGATTGTAAGAGATGAGGGCCTAACAGCTTCTAAAACAACTGGGACAAATCCCAGAGAGCTGAGGCAGGCCTTCTAAATTGCCTACCTCAGCACCCGTCCGCATCTATAGCTGCCTACCACCTGCTTCTGGGGCTGGCAGGCTTGACTCAATCCTGAGTCCCAGGAGCGATTATTGGGTGAAATGAGGCCCATTAAACCGAGGCAGGTTTCTCGGCTCGAGTTACCCGTCTTGGTAGCGACAATCCAGTCCTTTATGCCTGCCTCACAACTTCCTTTTTTTTTGACTGTATATCTATGTGTCATCAAAAAATTTGGCTACAATGCACCCACCCAATTTCTTCATCCAAAGTATTAATTTGTTTTTTTTCTAAATAAATTTATAGAGTGCCCAATTCTTTTTTCACAATTAAGGGGCAATTTAGCGTGGCCAATCCACCTACCCTGCACATATTTTTGGGTTGTGGAGGTGAGAACCACATAGACACTGGGAGAATGTGCAAACTCCACACAGTCAGTGACCTGAGGCCAGGATCGAACTTGGGTCCTCAGTGCTGTGAGGCAGCAGTGCTAACCACTGTGCCACCATGCCGCATATTAATTTGGTTTGTAAATCGTTGCGACCCCATCATTGATTACTCTGGCACGCCACTAGTTACAGTTAGCCAAACTGAAAATGACCCATTTATCCCAAACTCTGGGCAGAATTGTCCCCTGCCCCTGCTGACGGGATTAATTGATGTTGCGGTGGGGGTAAGTCTTGTTGGTGGAGAATTCGGCAGCAGACCCAAAAATCAGTTTTACATCTGTGTAGATTTCCCATTGAATATTCCACTGATGACCTCCATGGTGGATCAGTCATCCCGCTTATAGCCGCTGTAAAAAAAAAAGTTTTTTATTTAAAACAAATTTGTAACATTTCCAGAGAGAAAACAGGGCCTATGCAAAGGGCCTTAACATAGTGAAAACAAACAGTGGGAAAGAATAAACATGTTAACAAAGCATTTCCCCTATCAGCTCTGTTTGCCATGCCCCACGTGTTCAACTAAACTAATGTGGCTCTAAACCCCCCCCATCCCCCGGGTGCTGCTGCTATCGGTTTCCTGCGCCACTCCCTGAGAGTCCACAGCGACTCTCACCCCAGGGGATCCCCCAACATCCCCCCCCCCCCTTGCCCCTTAAGTCTCCTCTGCTCCCCTTCCCATCTGCCCCCCCCCTAACCTCCTCCACCCCCCAATGCCTGACCTGCCAGGCCAGCCCCGCGCCTGGCCCTAGCCCGCCCCTCCTCCTACTCTCCCTGGTGCCCCCTGACGTACGCTAGATAAGCTGACCCCTGCCCTTGGTGCCTGTCTGTCTCCCACCCGAGCACTCGGGCTCTCCCCCCACACACCAAGGACCCATTAACCTGACCGTATCTCCCCGTGCCCTTCCAACTCCCCTGACCAGCCCCTAGCCCATCCCCCTCTCCGAGGCCCCGATCTCCCGCCAAAAGGTAGCAAGTGCGAGACCCCCTTTGCAGGGTCCCTCTCTCTACCCCCCCCCCCCCCCTCCCCCTCGATGCAATCTCCCACAAACATCCCACACAGTGCGCCCTCCAGCCCCCGCTCCCCGTCCCGGCTGAAAACAATCTTGGATATAACATTACAGTACAGGATAATCTAACAAACCGCCGCCACACAAAAGCTCTGAGAGCCCAGAGTCCCTTAGTTCAAGTCCAGCTTCTTCTTTCAAGAAAAAAATCACTCCTAATCAGAGCAAGTTAGGTGAACAGACCGCCGCCACTGTACAGCACTGAAAAAACTAAGTGCCCTTTAGTTCAAGTCCAGCTTCTTTTCTTTGATAAAAGTCCAAACCTGCTCTGGTGTCTCAAAATAGTAGTGGAGTTCCTCAAACGTAACCCAAAGCTTCGCAGGATACAGCATTCCAAACCTCACCTTTTTGTAGAGGGCTGCCTTCACCTTGATGAATCCTGCACGCCTCTTGGCCAGCTCCGTTCCCAAGTCCTGGTAAATGCGCATCTCGCAATTCTCCCATCTGCTGCTCCTCTCCGCCTTGGCCCATCGCAGCACACGTTCCCTGTCAGCAAGCTGGTGAAAGCGGACCACCAAGGCCCTCGGTCGGTTGCCCTTCCTGGGCTTCCTTGCGGGGGCTCTATGCGCCCCATCCAACTCCAGGGGTCGGGGGAAGGCCACCGATCCCATCAGCGCCTCGAGCATACCTTTCACGTATGCACCCGCATCCGATCCATCACAGCCCTCGGGGAGGCCAACGATCCTCAAATTCTGCCTCCTGGCTCTGCTCCCCAGCTCTTCAAGCTGCTCCTGCATCCTCCTCTGGCGGGTGTTCAGCTCTTCCACCTCGTGCTCCAGCTCCGCCACCGTGTCCGCCTGGCTGGAGAGCTTTGCCTCGACTTCCCTGAGCGCCTTCTCCTGGACCGCCTGCGCCTCGACCATTCGGTCCATTACCGCCCTCATCGGGTCCAACGTGTCCCTCTTCAATTCGGCGAAGCAATTCTTAAAAATCTCCATCTGCTGCTCCCTTGGCCGGTGAGCCTCCGCTCGCTGGTCCCTGCCGTCTGCCATGTTTCGCCGCCCGGCCTGGGGTCCCCGCTGCTCCCGCTTCGAGCCCTGCCGCTCCACTCGACCACTTCTGGCCCAGTTGCTCATACCCCGGGGGGGGGGAAAGCCTCTTCCTTATCGTCCCTTCAACCTAACCAGGTCGCCAGATCCCGCAAAAGTCCGTTTAACAGGTCCGTTTGCCCATCGCGGGCGGGAGCGATCCGACCTGCTTCCTCGAGGGCGCCACCGGAAGTCAGCCGCCGTGAAACTGATTTGCATCACGCTAATGGAATGTAGATGAAGGCCTAACCCAAAATTTTCCCCCACGCCAAACTCTCCTCGGTGCCAGCAGGAAGACATGGTCCAGAACGTGTCTGGAACAACATGACGGTCAGAAGTTGGGACTTATGTGGAAAAAGGTCTGGGATTGCCTTTGGAGTTTGCAATGGAGGCTGCCAAGAACCCGGAAGCACCACAACAGTGGGTGAGCATCTATCAAGTGGATCTTCCAACTTCATTATGATTGAGGAAATCCATCTTTCCACCCCAATGTGTTCCTGGAGATCCACCTTTTTCAGGTGGCCCATCTTCTTTCTTCAGGCGGTCCTTCTTTCTTTAGGAGATCCATGTTTTTTCTTCAATGGTTGGTCAGTGATGTTGGGCACCTTTTAAATATGGCACCCAGATATGACGGCAGGACACATGCAATCAAGTCCATGGAATAGGGCATTAAACTGCAGGTGCATAATTAATGAAGTCCATGCCAGAAGATATGGCGTGGTCTCCTTTCGGCCTCCGCAGCGGGAAATACCTCCCTCCCCCCTCCTCGCCACAGGATTTAGTTCCAAATGGGAGAATTCCACCCTCTGTTTCCTGTTAGTTAGACGATTCTTTATCCATGCCAATTATCCATATTATCCCTTGAAACCATGAGTTCTTATCTTCAAGTAACCTTTATGTGACAGCTTATAGGATGCCTTTTGAAAATCCAAATATGCTGCATCTACTAGTTGTCCTTCATCCAGCTTGCTTGTTATATCTTCAAAGAACTCTATTCAATTTTTCCAACATAATTTCCTTTTCACTAAACTATGTTGACTCTGCTTTATTTTATTAGGATTTTCTAAACATTCTTCTGCATTTCATTTGTAATGAATTCCAACATTTTCCCAATGACAGATGTTTGGCTAACCGGCCTATAGTTTCTGCCTCTCTTCTTTCTCAATCAACGTCATTACCATTGCTGATTCGACCCATCTACATCCTGGGGGTGTGCATTAACCAGAAACCTAGCTGGACCAGCCATATAAATACTGTGGCTACAAGTGCAGATCAGAGGCTGGGGGTTCCTGACTGCTAAAGGCTGTTCACCATCTACAAAGCACAAGTCAGGAGTGCGATGAAATATTCTCCACTTGCCTGGATGAGCACAGCTCCAGAAACTGAACACAATCCAGTGAAAACAACCTGCTTGATTGGCACTCCATCCACCCATAAACCTAGTTATTTGTTCCCTCCAACACCTGTGGCCGCAGCGGTGTGCCATCTGCAAGATACAGAGCAACAACTTGGCAAGACTCTTTCCACAGCATTTGCAAAACCTCTGACCTCTACCACCTGGAAGTGCAAGAGCAATAGGCACAGAGGAACACAGCCTTTTCTGCACATATGTCACTGGTCCTTCACTGTCGCGGGTTTAAATGCTGGAATTTCCTCCCTAACTGCACTATTCTGTACTTACACTACATGTCCTGCAGCAGTTCAAGAAGGGAGCTCATTACCACTTTCTTAAGGGCAGTTAGACATGGGCAATAAATGTTGGCCTGACGAGTGATCTTTGCATTCGACAAATGAATTAATAAAAAGAGACATGATGGCAAAATTATTGAAACGCATGAATTTCTGGTATTGAACAGATCAGAAAAAGTTAGGACTAGTCCATTGAGATGTAAATGAATATTTTACACTGTGGTAAGCCTTAATTGCTACCAAGCAACCTCTTTGGCATTGTTATACTGTTTTAAGGTCTCATCTGTTTTAATTATGTTGAATTATGTCCAAAGATGTGCAGGTTAGGTGGATTGGCCATGCTAAATTGCCCTTAGTGTCCAAAATTGCCCTTAGTGTTGGGTGGGGTTACTGGGTTATGGGGATAGGGTGGAGGTGTGGGCTTGGATAGGGTGCTCTTTCAAAAAAGAGCCGGTGCAGACTCGATGGGCCGAATGGCCTCCTTCGGCACTGTAAATTCTACGATTGTTGGGTTTTAAAAAACCTTCAAGTTTTTATACCACAATTTGAAAAAATGTTATAAATGTTTTAAAACCTTTGCTTCGGTCTCTTTTATCTCTCTCCCTTTCGCTTTCTTTATTTCACATTCTATATCTGTTTTGGTATTCAGTTAAAGATTCTAGGTCGTATTTCCTGATTCAGACACTTTAGGGATAATTTTAACCCCTAAGATGGGTGTGTTTGGGTCACATGGAATGTTCAAATATTAAAAACCCATTCCTGGTTTTAATGGAGGGTGGGCAACCACGCCTGCCAAAAGGCTCCTTCAAATATTTAGTGAGGCTGCATGTCTTTAATTTTAGATTTATAATTCATGCAAGCTCCAGTGATACTGTTTGAATTTTCTATTTCCATTCATTTTACCAGACAAGCATTCCACACTGAGGGTCCTATCAGTATACAGTGTATTTTTTGCAGCTTAGTCCGAGTGTACACAGGCAAGGATATAGTAAAAATAATTGACATGTTCATTACTGTTAAAAGACATCAGAATTTCAAGCAGCAAATCTTTTGATTGTGCTTTAATAAAAATAATATGGCGAAGAGGTCAAAAAAGAGCAGCTAATTATTTAGAACACTGGTCCCTGCACACTGTCTGAAAATTACTTATTTCAGAGCAGATTTGTTGCACTGTCGTTTATTCAGCCCAGAGAGTTGAACACATGCATTGGTTTCTCTTCACAAAAAAGGGCACAAATAACCTCCCAGAAATGTTCGGGAACCAAGGGTCTAGTGAGAGGGCAGAATTGAAGGAAATCAGTATTAGTAAGACAATGGCGCTGGGGAAATTACTGGGGTTAAATGCTGATAAATCACCAGGGCTTGATAATCTACATCCCAGAGTATTAAAGGAAGTGACCCTGGAAATATTGGATGCATTGGTGGTCATCTTACAAAATTCTCTGGTGCAATTCCAACAGATTGGAGGGTGGCAAATGTAATCCCACTGTTTAAAAAGGGAGGGAGAGAAAAAAGGGAGAGTTACAGACCAGTTAGCCTGACATCAGTGATGGGGAAGATGCTGGAGTCTATTATAAAAGACATGGGGCGTCATTCTCCGACCCCCCGCCGGGTCGGAGAATGGCCGTTGGCCGCCGTGAATCCCGCCCCCGCCGAAGTCTCCGGTACCGGAGATGGGGCGGGAATCGGGCCGCGCCGGTTGGCGGGACCCCCCGCTCAATTCTCCGGCCCGGATGGGCCGAAGTCCTGCCCAGAAATTGCCTGTCCCGCCGGCGTAAATTAAACCTGGTATTTACCGGCGGGACCAGGCGGCGTGGGCGGGCTCCGGGGTCCTGGGGGGGGGGGGGGGCGCGGGGCGATCTGACCCCGGGGGGTGCCCCCACGGTGGCCTGGCCCGCGACCGGGACCCACCGATCCGCGCGCGGGCGGGCCTGTGCCGCGGGGGCACTCTTTCCCTTCCGCCTCTGCCACGGCCTCCACCATGGCGGAGGCGGAAGTGACTCTCCCCACTGCGCATGCGCGGGAAACTTTCAGCGGCCGCTGACGCTCCCGCGCATGCGCCGGGAAACTGTCAGCGGCCGCTGACGCTCCCGCGCATGCGCCGCATTTCCGCGCCAGCTGGCGGGGCAACAAACGCCATTTCCGCCAGCTGGCGGGGTGGAAATCCCTCCGGCGTCGGCCTAGCCCCTCAATGTTGGGGCTCGGCCCCCAAAGATGCGGAGCACCTTTGGGGCGGCGCGATGCCTGTCTGATTGGCGCCGATTTGGGCGCCAGTCGGCGGACATCGCGCCGTTGGGGGAGAATTTCGCCCATGGTAACAGAACATTTGGAAAATATTAATGGGATTGGACAAAACCAGCATGGATTTATGGAAGACAAATCGTGTTTAACAAATCTTCTGGAGTTCTTTGAGTATGTATCCTGTAGAATAGATAAGGGAAAACCAGTGGATGTGGTGTATTTGGACTTTCAGAAAACTTTTGACAAGGTCCCTCATAAGAGGTTAGAGGGCAAAATTAAAGCACATGGGATATGGGGTAATACATTGGCATGGATCGAGAATTGGTTGACAGACAGGAAACAGAAAATTGGAATAAATGGGTCTTTTTCCGAGTGGCAGGCAGTGACTAGTGGCGCACTGCAGGGATCAGTGCTTGCGTCCCAGCTCTTCACGATATACACAAATGACCTGGATGAGGGAACCAAATGTAACATTTCCAAGTTTGCTGATGACACAAAACTGAATGGAATTGTGAGGAAGATGCAAGGGGGCTTCCAAGTTGAGTGAGTGGGCAAACACATGGCAGATGCAGTACAACGTGGCTAAATGTGAAGTTCACACTCTGCTGTGAAAAGCAGAAACAAAAAGTATTTTTTAAATGGTGATATATTGGGAAGTGTGGATGTACAAATGGATCTGGGTGTCCTTGTACACCAGTCAGTTAAAGTGGACAGGCAGGTGGAGCAAGCAATTAGGAAGGTAAATGGTATGTTGGCCTTTATTACAAGAGGATTTGAGTTCAGAAGTAGAGATATCTTACTGCAGTTATACAGGACCTTGGTGAGAGCTTACCTGGAGTATTGCTTGCAGTTGTGGTCTCCCTACCTAAGAAAGGATATACTTGCCATAGAGGGCGTGAAGGGGAGGTTCACTCAGCTGATACTGAGGTTGGCAGGACTGTCCTATGGAGGAGAGATTGGTGTGATTGGGCCTGCATTCTAGAGTTTAGAAGGATGAAAGGAGATCAGCTGATACGTATAAAATTCTAACAGGGCTGGACAAACTGGATGCAGGGAGGATGTTTTCACTGGTTGGGGAATCTGGAACCAGGAACGCAGTCTCAAGAGACGGCGTAGAACATTTAGGACTGAGATGAGGAAATATTTCTTCACTCAAAAGGTAGTGAACCTGTGGAATTCTCTAGCACAGAAGGCTATGGAGGCCACGTCACCGAATCAAGAGATAGATAATCTTTTAGATTTTAATGACATCAAGGAATATGAGGAGAAAGCGGGATATGGCATTGAGATAGAGGATCAACTATGATTATATTGAATGGCAGAGCAGGCATCAGGACCCGAATGCCAATTCCTGCTCCTAATATCTATGTTTAAGAGCTTTAGAGCAGCAGTCTGAGCTGCTCTGTCTTTTAAGAGCAGATGGGATGGGCACCAGCAGGTGCCGGCAACCCAAATGGTAATTACCCTGTCTTCAAAATTGAGATGTGCCTAAAATTTCCAGTGTTAAACTGTTGTCCTTGTTATTGAATAATCTATCAAGACTTGCCATGCAGATTCACACAGAGGGGATTGTTGAGAGATGCGCAAGCTATGGATTTGTATCTCTGAAGAATTGAAAGATAGATTTTGTGGCAGTGATGATACCCGTTTCCCTCCAGTGACAAATTTTAACCCTGTCCACAGCAAGATTATGTAAATGATCTTCAAATAAAGGTCCTCAAATTCTGGTTGGGTCCAAGGCAGAAGCTCAGCAGATGTCCATATCAGAGTGGAAAATGAAGCGGAATCCATTTCTACTGGGATTTTGCACAGTTGCTTTGGTCTGCCAATTTTTCATGGTGGAAGGGGCGTAGTTGGATCTTAGTCCTGACCAATTCCTGCCCTCACAGCTCCCGCACCACCCCCACCAAGTGAAGTGGTGTGGCTGGAGAGGTCCTGGTTAATGCCAGAATGTGCAGTGCATCGTGGCCTTTGCGATGTCTGCCTTTATGCGACTGAAGGCCTGGCGGGCCTCTGCCGACAGGGGGAAACCGTGGATTGGATTAGTGGGCGGGCCTTGTCCGCATAATTGGGGACCCACTGGGCGTAATATGAAAAAAAACCCAGGCAACGTTTCAGGGCCTTGGAGCAGTGTGGGAGGGGAAACTCCATGAGGGGGCACATGCGTTCGGGGTCTGGTCCTATAACTCCATCATGCACTACGTAGCCGAGGATGGCTAGACGATCGGTGCTGAATATGCATTTCTCCTTGTTATAGGTCAGGTTAAGGAGACTGGTGGTATGGAGAAATTTGCGGAGGTTGGTGTCGTGGTCCTGCTGGTAGTGGCCGCAGATGGTGACATTGTTGAGGTACGGAAACGTGGCCCGCAAACCGTACCGTTCAACCATTCGGTCCATCTCCCGTTGAAAGACCGAGACCCCATTTGTGACACCGAAGGGAACCTTTAGGAAGTGGTAGAGCCGCCCATCTGCTTCGAATGCAGTATACTTGCGGTCGTCCGGACGAATGGGGAGCTGGTGATAGACGGATTTGAGGTCCACCGTGGAAAAGACCTTGTATTGTGCAATCTGATTGACCAGGTCAGATATGCGGGGGAGAGGGTACGCGTCGAGCTGCGTATACCTGTTGATGGTCTGACTATAATCGATGACCATCCTGTGCTTCTCCCCGATCTTTAAAGCCTCCACTTGAGCTCCCCAGGGGCTGTTGCTAGCCTCGATAATACCTTCCTTCAGTAACCACTGGACTTCCGACCTGATGAAGGTCTGGTCCTGGGCACTGTACCGTCTGCTCCTGGTGGCAACGGGTTTGCAATCAGTGGTGAGATTCGCAAACAGGGAAGGCGGGTCGACCTTGAGGGTCGCAAGACTGCAGACAGTGAGAGGGGGTATAGGTCTGCCGAATTTAAAGGTTAAGCTCTGGAGGTTACATTGGAAGTCCAATCCCAGGAGTGTGGCAGCGCAGAGGTGAGGGAGGACAAAGAGTCGAAAATTGTTAAACTCTCTTCCCTGGACTGTGAAGTTAGCTATGCAGTACCCCTTGATCTCTACAGAGTGAGACCCGGAGGCCAGGGAGATTTTCTGGTTAACTGGGTGTATAGGGAGGGAGCAGCGCTTTACCGTGTTGGGGTTTGTAAAGCTCTCTGTGCTCCCGGAGTCACTCCCGGAGTCAATCAGGCAGGATGTCTTGTGTCCGTTGATGAGTACAGTCGTCGTAGCGGTCGAAAGAGTTTGGGATGGAGACTGGTCCAGAGTCACCGAGGCGAGTCGTGGCAGAAGCTGAATGGATTTCCTCGGGCGGTGTGCGATCATCTGAATCGGGGTCTTGAGACTCCAGCCAAGATGGCGGCGCCCACGGGTCGCACATGGCCGGGGGTGGGGTGGGTAAGATGGCGGCGCCACGAATCGCATTTGGTCCCTGGGGAACAAGATGGTGGCACCCGGGGTCCGCACGTGGCTCGCGGGATCGAAGATGGCGGCGCCCACGGGCCGCATGTGGCCTGCGATGAGGGTACTGGCGGCGGCCCCGGTTCACCCTTGGAGACAGCGGCGACCACTCGGGCCTGGCATACCGCCACAAAATGCCCCTTTTTTTCACAGCCCTTGCAAGTTGCAGAGCGGGCCGGGCAGCGTTGCCGGAGGTGCTTGGCGTGCCCGCAAAAATAACATTGGGGCCCTCCGGGGTTGCCTGGCTGCCGCGCGGCACAAGCTTGTTGGTGGATGCGTCGGAATCGGCTGCGGTTGGGGTCCACGCTGCCCATGGGGCTGCCGCGCGGTCGGGGACGTACGCTCGGGCATTGCGGGAGGCTACGTCTAAGGAGCTTGCGAGGGCCCATGCCTCCTTGAGACCTAGTGTCTCCTTTTCCAGCAGCCGCTGGCGGATCTGAGAGGACAGCATACCTGCAACAAAGGCGTCCTGGATTAAAAGTTTGGTGTGGTCGTTGGCTGAAACTTGCAGACAGTCACAGTTCCTACCTAGTACCAGCAGTGTGCGGTAGAATTCGTCTAGTGATTCCCCTGAAATTTGCGCCTTGTAGCTAGAAGATGTCGGGCTTAAACCTGATTTATTGGGCGAATGTAGTGTCCTTTCAACAGGGTCATCGCAGCCTCAAAATCGCCCGCGTCCTCAATGAGCTTGTAGATTTCTGGGCTCACCCTTGAGTGGAGAACTTGCAGTTTCTGGTCCTCCGTGGGTGTAGTTGTGGCCGTCCTGATGTATCAGTTGAAACACGCCAGCCAGTGTTTAAAGGTCGCCGCTGAGTTTGCCGCATGGGGGCTAAGTTGCAGACACTCTGGCTTGATGCAGAGCTCCATTCTTCAAATCTAGTTCTTTTTAAAAAATATATATATATTTATTAAAGTTTTTAACACAATTTTTCTCCCTTACAAACAATAACCCCCCCCCCCCCCCCTCCCCGTAACAAAAAAAAAGAAACGAGAAATCTCGCGGAGCAAGATATATACATGGCAAAATAGTATATTTATATAGCTTTGTACATTGGCTCACTCCCGTACGTGCCAGTTTCCCCGACTCTTCATGTTATCTCTTGCTCATCCACCCCCCCAGGCAGCTCCCCCCCCCTCCCCGGACGTCTCTTACCCCCCCCTCAGGTTGCTGCTGCTGCTGACCGACCTTCCTCTAACATTCCACGAGATAGTCTAGGAACGGTTGCCACCGCCTGTAGAACCCCTGCGCAGACCCTCTCAAGGCGAACTTGATCCTCTCCAACTTTATGAACCCAGCCATATTGTTTATCCAGGCCTCCACGCCGGGGGGCTTCGCCTCCTTCCACATTATCAAGATCCTTCGCCGGGTTACTAGGGACGCAAAGGCCAGAATACTGGCCTCTTTCGCCTCCTCCACTCCCGGTTCGTCCACTACTCCGAATATCTTCAAATCTAGTTCAATAAATTGATGCACGATCAATAATTCCCGAAGCGAGATTGTAGGACAATTGAAGGCTTTATTGAACTAGATGTTTCCCCCAGCAGCGCAGGTACAGAATGCAGCAGCTAGAGAAACACAGACTCTTATACTCCGCCTTACTGGGCGGAACCAGCAGGCAGGCTTCACCAATGATCTTACAGCATCAGGTACCTCCAACCTAGGTACAGTAATACCCCTAATACCGACTACCACATCCTGTGAGATTGCAGGGATCTGGTGACCTGGCAAGAGTTTGGAAAGGTTGAAGTGATTCTGCAGTCGACCTAGAGAGTATAAACTGCTCTTGATGTGCCTGAAAATGGCTTATGTCAGAGCAGATTTGTTGAATCGCTGTTTCTTCGTCCTGCTCAGAGCTTTGGACAGATCAATGTTCTGAACTGCTCTTTCAAGATCAGAATGAGCAGCAGATAACGGCAGCCCACTCTGGTCAATTTATTTTGGGTCAAAATTCAACCCTCTGGCCAGAATTCCCAGCCATTGGGATTCTCTGTTACTGCCAGCAGTGCATCCCCGCCCATGCGTTTCCCAGCTGTGTGGGGTGGCTTCAATTCGAAAGACCACTGACAAGCGACAGAGTAGAGACTCCTGCCACCAGCGAATGTCACGCCACTGAGGAACACGCAGCTGGGGGACCGGACAATCCGGCCCCATGTCGACAGAATTGAAAGGAATAAAAGTAGGGGAAATCCATTGCCCTCCTTTTGCGTTATTTTATATAATAAGCCCGATGTAGTTTAAAAAGGGAAAGATAATTCAATTCACATGTATGCATCTTCACAGCTCAGAGAGAAAACTGTCCATTTCTACACTATCAAAGTGGGTCCACAGAAATTTCAGTCTTTCAAACATACCAGATTGGAATCTGCAGTGCCAATGAGATTAGTCTTTTACTTGTGTAGGTACCTCTGCCGGAGAGTCAGAAGCCTTTCTTTTGTTGCTCAAATTCATTGATGTTGTGTGATGCACTATCAATTACGACGAGACGAGAGTGGAGTGTAATCGAGGCTTTATTACGCAGGGATGTGTAGCCTCCCGCAGCTGCTGCCGAAATGGCTGCAGCTCAGTGAGCGCACACATTTATACTCCGTCTACTGGGCGGAGCCAGCAGGCAGGGATCTACCCCCGTACCTGTAATACAGGGGCCTTAGTGTAATACCCCTCGTATGCTGTATATACAATACAACAGTGGTGACTACCACATTCACCCCTTGTTAAAAAAGAGTCCAGCGGGGGGGGGTGGAAAACTATTTACATTCAGGTGTTTAACATTTTAAGGAAAAGTTTGCAAATTCAGATGATTGGGCACCTTGATCCATCGTTGTGAACGCCGCAGTTCTGGTGGCGATTTCGGCGTCAGTTCGGTAATCGGTGACTCCGGGAACGTGTCGACCTCATCTTCATCCCCGGGTGGGACCAAGAGGAGGACGGATTGTCCTGGAGCGGGGGCTGTGGTGGGGTGCGCTGGAGGGAGGGAGGGTGGCGCTGGGACAGAGGGTGGGGGGGTGGGGGGGGGGGGCGTTGTGGGGACCCAGCTGGTGCCATGTCCCTGAGGGAGACTGTGTCTTGGCGGCCGTCGGGGTACGCTATGTAGGCGTACTGCGGGTTCGCGTGAAGATGCTGTACCCTCTCAACCAACAGGTCCGCCTTGTGTAGCCGCACGTGCTTGCGGAGGAGGACAGGTCCTGGACCTGCCAGCCACATTGGGAGCGAAACCCCGGAGGTGGACTTCCTGGGGAAGGCAAAGAGACGTTCATGGGGAGTTTAATTAGTCGCAGTGCAAAGGAGTGACCGAATGGAGTGAAGTGCGTCGGGGACGACCTCCTGCCAGCGGGAGGCCAGGAGATTTCTGGACCGTAGGGCCAGCTGGACGGCCTTCCGGACCGTCCCATTCTCCTGCTCCGCCTGCCCGTTTCCTCGGGGGTTGTAGCTGGTCATCCTGCTCGAGGCAATGCCCCTGTTGAGCAGGTACTGGCGCAGCTTATCGCTCATAAATGAGGATCCCCGGTCACTATGGACGCAGGCAGGGAAACCGAACAGAGCGAAGATGGTGTTGAGGGCTTTGATGACGGTGGCAGATGTCATATCGGGGCATGGGATGGCGAAGGGGAATCTGGAATATTCGTCGACCACATTAAGAAAGTACGTGTTTCGGTCGGTGGAGGGGAGGGGCCTTTGAAGTCCATGCCGAGGTGTTCAAAGGGGCGGGAGGCCTTCACCAGGTGCGCTCGGCCTGGCCGGTAGAAGTGGGGTTTACACTCCGCGCGGACCTGGCAGTCTCTGGTGATAGCCCTGACTTCCTCGATGGAGTAGGGCAGATTGCGGGCCTTTATGAATTGATAAAAGCGGGTGACCCCTGGGTGACAGAGATCATCGTGCAGGGTCCGGAGTCAGTCCACTTGTGCGCTGGCACAAGTACCTCGGGATAAGGGCATCGTGGGGTTCGTTGAGCTTACTGGGGCGATACAAGATCTCATAATTGTAGGTGGAGAGCTCGATCCTCCACCTCAAGATCTTATCATTTTTGATCTTACCCCGCTGTGTGTTGTTGAACATGAAGGCAACCGACCGTTGGTCAGTGAGGAGAGTGAATCTCCTTCCGGCCAGGTAACGCCTCCAATGCCGCACAGCTTCAACGATAGGTTGGGCCTCCTTTTCGACAGAGGAGTGTCGAATTTCGGAGGCATGGAGAGTGCGGGAAAAGAATGCCACGGGCCTGTCTGCCTGGTTGGGGGTGGCGGCTAGAGGGATGTCTGATGCATCGCTCTCGACTTGGAAGGGGAGCGTCTCGTCGACCGCGTGCATCGCGGCCTTGGCAATGTCGGCCTTGATACGGTTGAAGGCCTGGTGAGCCTCGGCTGTCAGGGAAAACGATGGAGTGAATGAGTGGGCAGGCCTTGTCCGCATAGTTAGGGACCCACTGGGCTAGTACGAGAAGATGCCCGGGCATCGTTTGAGGGCCTTGGGGCAGTGGGGAAGGGGGATTTCCATGAGGGGGCGCATGCGATCGGGGTCGGGCCCGAGCACTCCGTTCTGGACCACATAGCCGAGGATGGCTAATCGGTTCGTGCTGAACACGCACTTCTCCTTGTTGTAGGTTCGGTGAGGAGTTTAGCGGTGTGGAGGAATTTGGAAAGATTAGCGTCATGGTTCTGCTGGTCGTGGCCGCAGATGGTGGCGTTGTCCAGGTACGGGAAGGTGGTCCGCAGTCCGTACCGGTCAACCATTCGGTCCATCTCCTGTTGGAAGACCGATAGTCCGTTAGTGACGCCAAAGGGAACGCTAAGGAAGTGGTAAAGGCAGCCGTCAGCTTCAAACGGGGTGTACGGGCGGTCCGCCTTGCGAATGGGGAGCTGGTGGTAGGCAGACTTTAGGTCCACTGTCGAGAAGACCCGGTACTGTGCAATCTGATTGACCAAATCAGATATGCGTGGGAGGGGGTACGCGTCGAGCTGCGTGTACCTATTGATGGTCTGACTGTAGTCACCGACCATCCTGTTTTTCTCCCCAGTTTTCACAACTACCACTTGGGCTCTCCAGGGGCTGTGGCTGGCCTCGATAATACCTTCCCGTAGCAGTCGCTCGACCTCAGACCTGATGAAGGTCCTGTCGTGGGCGCTGTACCATCTGCTCCTGGTTTGCAATCCGGGGTGAGGTTTGTAAACCGAGAAGGCGGGTCGACCTTAAGTGCCATGAGACCGCAGACAGGATTGGGTGGTAGGGGCCCGCCAAATTTCAGGGTTCGGCTCTGGAGGTTGCACAGGAAGTCCAGGCCGAGTAGCAAGGCAGCGCAGAGGTCGGGGAGGCCATAGAGCTGGAAGCCACTGAACTCTACACCCTGGATGGTGACGGCGGCGGTGCAGTACCCCCGGATCGCCACGGAGTGGGATCCGGAGGCCAGGGAGATTTTCTGGTTAATGGGGTGTACCGTGAGGGAGTAGCGCCTTACCGTATCAGGGCGGATGCAGCTCTCAGTGCTCCCGGAGTCCAGAAGGCAGGATATCTTGTGCCTGTCAACCTTCACTGTCGTCGACGCGGTCGCGAGGTTATGCGGTCGGGACTGGTCGATCGTGATGGAGGCGAGATGTGGCTGGTCGGCGGCGGTACCAGGTGATGGGCGGCCCGATGAGGTGGCCGACAAGCAGGAGTCCTGTGGAAGATGGCGGTGCCCATGGGCCGCACGTGTTGTGAGGCGAGCAATATGGCGAGCAAGATGGTGGCGCCCACGGGCCACACATGGTCTGAGGTGAGCAAGATGGCGGCACCCACGGGTCGCACGTGGGGGGTGCTGGGACAATAGCGCTGATCGAGTGGGCCTGGCACAGAGCAGCGACGTGTCCTTTCTTCCCGCAGGCCTTGCAGAGCGCGTTCAGTGCCGGGCAGCGCTGCCGGGGGTGTTTTGTCTGTCTGCAGAAGTAGCACTTGTGTACCCCTGACAAATGTGATATAAAATAGTTACTTTAGAGATATTAGTTACTGTAATGTAGAGAAAGGCCAGTCTGATTCTGTTAGTTCACAGACAAAGGATTTCAGAATGCATGGCAAAGCAAGGGGGAGGGGTGTCCAGCTAAGGAGGAGAAAAGGATGCTGGGTAATAGGAGGCCAGAGGAAGGGATGAGAAGTGAGCCAATTAGGATGTATGGCCAGGTCAGGAGGGGTATAGGATGACCTATGGTAATCGTGTATGTGAAACTTGATGCCATTTGAATGTATTGGTAGAGATTTCTTTGTTCTACAGACTCACTCGATTCTGGAGATGTAGGAGGCAGCATGCGTTCTGTATCTGTGTGAAACGAGTCAGACTTGCAAGTCAAATAAAAATAACTAATGCTATGCCTGCAAATCCATCTAGAGTTTTATTGAGGCCAGACTGACGGGTAAAGAATTAAGATTTCTCACCCCGGGGTTAGTTGGCTGTCGCGCAGGCCAGGGGTTGGCTGGGGGCGATCGCTGATGGGGTCCACAATGGGGTGCCACTGGTGGGGTCCACGATGCCCAGGAGGGGTGGGCCGTGCGGTCGGGGGCATACGCCTGTACATTGCGTGAAGCGACTGTGAGCGAGATCGCTAGTTGCTTGGTCGCCGCGAGGTCGAGGGTAGCCCCTTCTAAGAGGTGCTGGCGGATGTAGGCCGACCCTATGCCCGTAACGAACACGTCTCTAACTAGCAGGTCAGAATGTTCAACGGCTGAAACGGCCTGGCAATCACAGTCTCTCACCAGGGCGTGCAGGCCACGCCAGAAATCTTCCACAGACTCACCGGGGAGTTGATGCCGCGTGGACAGGAGGTGCCTGGCGTAGATTTTGTTGGGCTGCTGAGCGTAGTTCTCCTTCAGTAGCACCATGGCCTCAGCGTAGGTCGGCGCGTCTCGGATGAGGGGAAAGATATCGGAGCTCAGCCGCGTGTAAAGGATCTGGAGCTTCTGTGCCTCTGAGGGTGGGTCTGCCGCAGATCCAATATATGCTTCAAAGCAAGCTAGCCAATGTGCGAAAGCCGACTTGGCGTTGTCTGCTTGAGGGTGCAGCTGCAGGCGATCAGGCTTGATGCGGAGATCCATCGTTGTAAAATCTCTGCGTAATAAATTGATGCACTATCAATTACGACGAGACAAGAGTAGAATGTAATCGAGGCTTTATTACGCAGAGATGTGTAGCCTCCTACAGCAGCTGCTGAAATGGCTGCAGCTCGGAGAGCCCACACACTTATACTCTGCCTACTGAGCGGAGCCAGCAGGCAGGGATCTACCCCCACACCTGTAGCACCGTAATGTCCCTCATATGCGGTATATCCAATACAACAGTGGTGACTACCACATTGTACAAGTAGGTTGAGGTCGTTAAAATGTTGCCCTTCTTGCTTAGTTTCAAATTATCCGTAGCATTTTAATCTGCTGATTGACATCAGTCTGGACAGCTACATTGCAGGATTGGATGGATCTAGCCTTGTACATTTGAGGAAATTTTTAGGACTGTTTCGTTTTTTTCAACAGGGGACTCTGAAGTGGCCCTGCCTGATGTCCTTCCATGATGCCATCAATCTTTTTCCAAGTTATGTTCCTCTGTAAAATGAAAGTCGTCATGGTCCCAGAGGACCATAGGCTGCTCTCCCCTCTGAGAGAGCACTGACTGATGGTGATTTAACTGATGATCACCACATCTCAGGCAGGGGACAAGGTTGAGAAGGTAGGGCCTTCACGATAACCTTAGCCGGTACACAAATTGAACCCACGCTGTTGGTGTCACTCTGCATCACGAACCAGCTGTCCGCCAACTGAGCTAATCAACCTCCTGACTTTCCTCTGGAAGGTTGTGCCAATAGCCTCTTTATGATGGTCTTAATTGATTTGACGGCAACTTGTGTTGCTGTACCCTTGGGGTTTCTTTTGGAGAATGGATCATGTTGTGGTTTTCTGGAGCTCAGCAAGTTTCTCCGTTGCGTTTCCCATTACTCTCGGTCAATCACGCACTTTTGGAGCTCTTTGATTCTATTTATGAGTTCATAGAAAATATCAAAATATTGATTATCAGCAATTAAGCAAGTTCCAGTCCTTTGTTCAACTACTGTAATGCCATTGACATAAATGGGGAACAGGAATAAGCTGAGCTGGGGAACTCCTGCTATTGTACAAAACATGGTGGAAATTGTTACGGATACTCTAACACAGGAGATGTCAAGCTGGGAAATGAAATACTGCAATCCATTGTGCCCAAACTTGTTGAAAAATGCTTACACGTTTCAGAACAGTTCCAACATATACTTTATTTTTGCTAAAGGCTGAGAGGATGCACACTGATAATCATAGCCAAGTTGTTGCTGGTGTTTCATCCTTTCCTGAAACCCTGCTCTTAAACGTGAAAGAAGTGGTATGTACTAACTTGCTTCAGCTTATCATTTCATCAGAAGTGTCAGTGAACAAGCCTCATTTTCATGGGGGTGGTTTTCATTGACTGCCCCTTAACTGGGGTTCAGCATCAATAATTGGTTGGGCTGGAGTAGTTACAGTGCTTTTTGATACGTTGGAATAAAAATTCAAGAAAGGCTTGGGACCATGATGTGTGATTGTCTTGAGCTCGGTTTAGGTAATACAGGCAACATACAAACTTTGTAAGCCAAGTGTAGAACGGGTGGCCCTTGTCACGAACCAGCCAGTCTCCAGTTTGTCCTGGTGACTCGAATACGGCAGGAATCGCTGAGTGACGCATGATAAAAGCATTGTGGTTGTTGCCAGACGATTAGGCATTTGCTGACATGTTGCACTGTGTATCGTTGCACACCAGCTGCATGCTAAAGGAATGGTACCCCTTGCAGTTCTGGTTATATCTATTTATTGGAGTAATTGGGCGGGATTCTCCGACCCACCCCCCCCCCCCAGCCGGGTCGGAAAATCCCGGGCGGGCAGCGCGAATCCCGCCCTGCCACTCCGACGCCGGCTGCTGTATTCTGCGGCCGACGAAAAAGTCCGCCGACGGGAATCGCGCCTCGCAGAATGGTGAGAATCGGCTCGACGCGATGGTTTGAAGGGCTGCTGCAAATCTCCGGCCCGGATGGGCAGAAGTCCCAAAGTAGGTCTGAAACTGCGTCAACCAGTCGTGCTGGCTGACTCCGCCGAGCGAGGAGGTAGGGGTCGGCGTGGGGCTGCTGCCGTAGAGGAGACGGCACGGCCGTGGCTGGGGGGGGGGGGGGGGGGGAGGTTGCGGGTGCGGGTGGAGGATGCTCCCCAGGGCCGGGGATGGGAGGGCCAGGGATCGGGGGTGCCGGGGATGGGAGTGCCATGCATCGGGGGTTCAGGGTATCGGGGGTGCCCGGGATGGGAGTGCCGGGGATCGGGGGTGCCCGGGATTGGAGGGCCGAGGTTCGGGGGTGCTGGGAGGGGAGAGCTGTGGATCAGAGTGCCGGGGAGGGTATCGGGGGTGCCCGAGATGGGAGTGCTGGGGATCGGGGGTGCCCGGGAGGGTATCGGTGGTGCCCGGGATGGGAGAGCTGGGGATCGGAGTGTCGGGGATGTTATCGGGGGTGCCGGGGATCGGTGCCGAGGATCGGCGGTGCCCGGGATGGGAGGGCCGGGGATCGGGGGTGCCGGGGCTGGGGCTGCCCGGGATGGGTGGGTGGGGGGGTTGCCTGGCCAGGTGCCAGCTCACAACACTGGTGAACATGCAGCCCATGGCACCTGGCTGCGGAGGGGGGGGGATGGGCAATGATGACATGTCATCTACCCCCATGCCCTGCAGACCGTTATGTTTGGGCATCACCCAGCGATGTTGGCCGCCGTAGCGGGAGCTGCCCTTCTACATGTTGCTCTATGGGAGCTGGAGCGGGGACGTGCCAGGGAGATGGCGGAGGCTGCCGCAGAGGGGCAGGTGGCAGCGGCCCAGGCTAGAGAGCCGCCCGCTTGACAGGACGAGGAGGAGGAGGAGGAGGAGGAGGTGGTGGTGGTGCCACGGCGACGGAGGCATCCGATGAGGCCCCGTATGTACCGGCACCGCTCGTCGTAGCAGGACCTCATGGACCGGGCATGCAGGAGGAGATCCAGGATGAGCCGGGAATTCGTCACCCATATCTGCCACCTGATGGCACACCTGGCACCGCGTGGGACTGGAGGTCGACAACCCTCTCCCGATGGCCGTCAAGATGACGGTGGCCCTGAACGTAACTGCCACGGGGTCGTTTCAGTCGCCGAATGGGGACCTGTCCGGTATCTCCCAGGCATTGGTGCACCGGTGTATCCGTGCAGTGACTGATGCCCTGTACGTCATCGCGGACTGGTACATCCAGTACCTTGTGGACCGCGCCCACCAGCATGCCTGGCAGCAGGCTTTGCTGCTGTGGCCAGGATGCCCATGGTACAGGGGGCGATCGATGGGGTGCACGCCGCCATGCGGCCACCAGCGCACAACAGTGATGTGAACAGGAAGGGGATCTACTCCATGAACATACAGGTGGTCTGTGACCACCGCATGAAGATCATGCACGTCCGCGCCCAGTACCCGGGCAGTGTGCATGATTCGTTCATATTGGCGCAATGGTTCATCCCCACCATGTTTGAGGGAAGCCCCCCCCCCCCCCCCCCCCCCCCCCCCCCCCCGGCTGAGGGGCTGGTTGCTGGGCGACATGGGTGACACTTCACGGGCGTGGCTGATGACGCCTATACGGAGGCTACAGACCAACGCGGAGCACTGCTACAATGATGCCCATGCAGCGACCAGGTGAGTGATCGAGGGGTGCTTTGGGCTGCTCAAGATGCGCTTCAGGTGCCTGGACCGCACTGGAGGGGCCCTCCAGTACCCGCCGGAGAGGGTCGGCCGCATCATTGTGGTCTGCTAAGTCCTGCACAACATAGCCCAGCAGAGGGGCGATGTGCTGGAGGCAGAGGAGGGGGAGGAGCAACACGACAAAGGCCAGGCCTCCCCAGATGAAGAGGAAGAGGGCAATGCACAGGACAGACGGGCTGGACAGGGACGGGAGGCTGCCCAACGTCACCGGCTGGGCCAGCGGGCACAGGACAGGCTGATAGCCGCACGGTGCACAGACTGGGGGGGGGGGGGAATCGCCGGGTGGGGGGGGATCGCCGTGTATGGGCATGGACAGCACAGTACATCACCCCACCAACCACCCTCACCCCGCCCACCACCCTCACCCCACTCACCACCCACTATCCTCATGCACACCGCCCCTCCATTGCACATCCACCTGCAGCACAATGGGCAGGGCTCACAGGGTTGCCAGTGGAAATGGGTCCATAGCATGGCATGGAGGATGATGACAACACGCTCTGCGATGAGCTCCGGGCTCTACATCGTTAGACAATGTCTGACTCATCGCCACAGTAACACCCTCCACCTGGGCAGTCCATGCATGCGGCCTGGACACTGCAGCGCACGGTCTCGTCATCTGCCCGGGGGCGGGACGGCGAGGGAGGCCCGGGGGCACTACGGCGAGGGAGGCCCGGGGGCGGGACGGCGAGGGAGGCCCGGGGGCGGGACGGCGAGGGAGGCCCGGGGGCGGGACGGCGAGGGAGGCCCGGGGCGGGACGGCGAGGGAGGCCCGCGGGCGGGACGGCGAGGGAGGCCCGGGCGAGGGAGGCCCGGGCGCGGGACGGCGAGGAGGCCCGGGGGCGGGACGGCGAGGGAGGCCCTTGGGGCGGGACGGCGAGGGAGGCCCTTGGGGCGGGACGGCGAGGGAGGCCCTTGGGGCGGGACGGCGAGGGAGGCCCGGGGGCGGGACGGCGAGGGAGGCCCGGGGGCGGGACGGCGAGGGAGGCCCGGGGGCGGGAGGGCGAGGGAGGCCCAGGGGCGGGAGGGCGAGGGAGGCCCGGGGGTGGGAGGGGAGCCAAACTCACCTGAGCTCGTCGTCCTATCACCCCTCACACACACACTGGCGCTCACCTCCCACCCCACCCCCGCACGCATCGGACGGAGCACAGAGGCAGCTCCTGTAGGTGTGAAAGTGATTTTAATGACAAACAGTTCATACATGTGCCAACTTCGGGGTGCCCCCGGGGGTTTCCATGGGTCGGAAATGCGACCGGATCCAGCACCCGAGGCACCCCCAGCACCTGCTGCTGCCAGTCCTGGAGGCCCGCTCTGGTATCAACAAGAGTCTGCAGGTTTGCAGCCATGGAGCTCAGGGAGTCGGCCATCCCTGCCTGTGAAGGCACGCATGACCGGCACCACTCCGTGTTCCTGCACGCGGGTGGACTTCTCCACCTGCGTCTGCAGGTGCTGCAAGCTGGCCGTCACCCCCTTCAATCATCCCTGCATCGGGTCTATGGGTGGGTGTACCCGGGACCCGTCTGGGTGGCAGCTGGTTGCCCTCCGACCGTCCGACCCCTCGGCTGCTCCTACCTCCACCTGCTGTACCGGGACGGCTGTGTGGTGCGCACCAGTGAGTGTACCGGAAGCCTCATCTCTAAAGTGACCAACCGAGGTGAGTGTCTCTGCGATGGTGGAGGGTGTGTGAGATAGCAGTGGTGAAATGTCGAGGTCCTCATCGGACCCAAAGTCCGGGGTCCCCTGGTGTGGTGTTTCCTGTCCGTCCGTCCCCTGTCTTTGGGTGTCCTGGGTGGGTGTGTCCTGGGTGTGGGTGTCCTGGGTGGTTCAGTCCTGTGTGTCACTGTCATGGCTGGGTGTGTCCTGGGTGGTGGTGTCCTGTGCGTCAGTGTCCTGTGCGTCAGTGTCCTGTGTGTCAGTGTCCTTCCTGTGTGTCAGTGTCCTGGGTGAGTGAGTCCTGTGTGTGGTTGTCCTGTGTGTCAGTGTCCTGGGTGAGTGAGTCCTGTGTCTGGAGGCCCTATGTGCCAGTGTCTCGTGTGTCAGTGTCCTGGGTGTGGGTGTCCTGTGTGTCTGTCCTGTATGTCAGTGTCCTGGGTGTGGGTGTCCTGGGTGGGTGAGTCCTGTGTGTCAGTGTCCTGGGTGGACACTGGCTAGGGTTTTTTAGCTACTACGCCCAGTGGGTCCCCAACTACGCGGACAAAGCCCGTCCCCTGATCCAATCCACAGCTTTTCCCTTGTCGATTGAGGCCCGCCAGGCCTTCAGCCGCATCAAAGCAGACATTGCAAAGGCCACGATGCGCGCCATCGACGAGTCCCTCCCCTTCCAGGTCGAGAGCGATGCGTCCGACGTAGCTCTGGCAGCAACCCTTGGGCAGATCCATGGCCTTCTTCTCCCGTCCCCTCCATGCTTCCGAAATCCGCCACTCCTCAGCCGAAAAGGAGGCCCAGGCCATAGGAGAAGCTGTGCAACATTGGAGGCATTACCTGGCCGGCAGGAGATTCATTCTCCTCACTGACCAACGGTCGGTTGCTTTCATGTTCGATAATGCATAGCGGGGCAAGATAAAAAAAATGACAAGATCTTGCGGTGGAGGATCGAACTCTCCACCTACAACTACGAGATCTTGTATCGTCCCGGGAAGCTAAAGGAGCCTCCTGACGCCCTGTCCCGCGGCACATGTGCCACCGCACAAGTGGACCGCCTCCGAGCCCTCCACGAGGATCTCTGCCCCCCGGGGGTCACTCGCCTTTTCCATTTCGTCAAGACCCGCAACCTGCCCTACTCCATCGAGGAGATCAGGACAGCCACCAGGGACTGCCAAATCTGCACGGAGTGCAAACCGCACTTCTACAGGCCAGAGAGAGTGCACCTGATAAAGGCTTCCCGTCCCTTTGAACACCTCAGCATGGACTTCAAAGGACCCCTCCCCTCCACCGACCGCAACTCTACTTCCTGAACGTGATTGACGAGTACTCCCGGTTCCCATTCGCCATCCCCTGCCCCGACATGACCGCCACCACCTTCATCAAAGCCCTTCATAGCATCTTTGCACTGTTCGGGTTCCCCGCTTACATTCACAGCGATAGGGGGTCCTCCTTTATGAGCGACGAACTGCGTCAATTCCTGCTCAGCAAGGGCATCGCCTCGAGCAGGACGACCAGTTACAACCCCCGGGGTAACAGACAGGTAGAGAGGGAGAACGGAACGGTCTGGAAGACCGTCCTACTGGCCCTACAGTCCAGGAACCTCCCAGTCTCCTTCTGGCAAGAAGTCCTCCCGGATGCCCTACACTCTATCCGGTCACTACTTTGTACAACCACCAATCAGACACCTCACGAACGTCTTCTTGTCTTCCCTAGGAAGTCCTTCCCTGGGACCTCGCTCCCGACCTGGCTGGCAGCACCTGAACCCATCCTGCTCCCGTTGGACCCGTTGGTCGAGAGGGTCCATCTGCTCCATGCTAACCCCCAGTACACCTACATGGCATACCCCGACAAGATACGGTCTCCCTATGGGACCTGGCGCCCGCCGGAACCCCACGCACATTCCAGCCACCAGTCCCATCCTCCCCTCCACCGCAGCACCTTACAGGAGGATCAGTCCTTCCGCCGCCCCTGCCTAGGCCCCCCCACCCGCCAGCAGGCGCTCCCTTCCCAGGTCAGCCGTTTTCCCCACCAGCGCCATCTAGGGGTGACGAAGCTGCCATGGAGATCGAAGCCACGCTCCCGGAGTCACAGACGGCCGAGCCTCCACCGGAGTCACCACCGAGGCTCCGACGATCACAGAGGATGACCAGGGCCCCCGATCGACTGATTGCTTCATTTTAACTGTAATCTGTAAATATAAACCATCAAATGTACATAGCTACCAGACTTGTAAATAATTACTAAACACTGTACGGATGTATTACGTTACCTCCATAACTGATTATACCCTGTTGTTATGTTTTGTAGTTGCTGGCCACCACCCCCGCCGGACATTTTTTTAACAGGGGGTGAATGTGGTATTATAGGTATTATGGTACCTGAGAGGCTGAAGTACAATTGGTAGAACCTGTATGCTTGCTATTGGCTGGAGTGTATAATAGTTCCGCCCTGAAAGGCGGGGTATAAGAACCCGTGCCGTCCCAGCAGCCCTCATTCTGTACCTGACCTGCTGGGGGAAACATCAAGCTTATTAAAGCCTTCAGTTGGACTACAACCTCGTTTTAGTGGTCATCGATCGTGCATCACAGTGGTAAGCAGGCACGTTATAGCATCCCTCCCCCCTCCCCCAAAGTCCAAGGAATCCACCGAAGACCCTGGCGAAGGAGGGCGTCGGACTCGTTTTGCCGCAGGCCGGACACCATTTGTACGAGGCGCTGGATAGGGCGGCATGTAACGAGATGGAGAACGGCGCTTCCGTGATGAATGGCGTAATGGTTGTACATCCACGGCCCGTGGGCCCGAGGATTCCCCCTCTGATGCGTCCTGTGTCTCCATCTCGGAGTCGGAGTCCGCTGCCTCCGTCATCTCGCCGTCTCTATCTCCGCGCGGTTCTGCAACGACCTGCGCAGGCTTTGAGTGAGGCACCAGAGGAAGATTGTGAGGAATACTTTCCACTGTGTCTGGTCTCTGTGGCTGTAGAAATGAGCTCCGGGGACGGGGAATCTTTGGTAGGGATGGTCTTCTGGCCCAAACATAGTTTACATGCTTGCGCTGGAGTCAACCCTGGGCTTGCACCTGGTAAGAGATAGGGCCCGTTCTGGAAAAGATTACACCAGGGATCCACTGGGCACCACCAGCAAAATTCTGAACGAACAGTGGGTCACCGGGTGCAAACTGCCAAATCGGCCGATGCCGAGAAAAGTCATGTCCCTGCTGTTCTTGTGTGCAGCGTACTTTTGCGCTAATATCGGGGAAAACCATACTAAGGCGGGTGCGAAGTCTCCGGCCCATTAGGATTTCCGCGGAAGCTACCCCAGTCACCGCATGGGGGGTGGTCCTATATGAAAACAAAAAGCGAGCCAGTCTCGTTTCCATCAACACGGAAGACTGCTTATTTCGGCCTCGTTTGAATGTCTGCACTGCGCGCACCGCCTACCCATTTGAAGCCGGGTGGTAAGGGGCAGTGCGGATATGGCGTATGCCGTTCATCTTCATGAACCTCGCAAACTCCTCACTTGTGAACAGAGTGCCGTTGTCCGTGACCAGCACCTCGGGGAGGCCATACGTACTTAAAGACAAACGCATCTTCTCGATTGTTGTGCAGGACGTTGTGCCTACCATCTTATGCATCTCTAACCATTTAGACTGAGCATCGATTAATCGAAGGAACATGGATCCTTGAAAAGGGCAGGCAAAATCTGCATGCAAGCGCGCCAAAGGCCGCCCTGGCCATTCCCAGTGATGTAGGGGCGCGGTCGGCGGAAGCTTCTGATGCTCCTGGCAAATGGAGCAGTTTTGGGCCACCTTCCCAATGTCAGTGTCGAGGCCTGGCCACCAGACATAACTCCGGGCCACCATTTTCATTTTGGTCACACCTGGATGCCCATTGTGCAAGTCTCTTAGTATCAGCTCCTGTCCTTTTTCCGGGACAATCACACGTGTCCCCCACAAGAGGATGCCGTCTTCCACGCTGAATTCTGAAAGCTTGGAGGAAAATGCCCGCAACTCGCCTGGGAGCTGTCTGCTGCCCACCGTACAGGACTATGTACTGAACCTTTGACAGGACTGGCTCCTTCGGCATCCACTCACGGATCTGTGATGCAGTGACAGGCAAGGTGTCCATAAAATTTAGGATTGCAACCACCTCACCGGTCGTGGGGGTCGACATGGGGTCGGCCGATAAAGACAATCGGCTCAGTGCGTCGGCATTTGCTATCTATGGTTCCTGGTTGGTGCTCCAGAGAATACTCGTATGCAGCGAGCAACAAAGCCCAGCACTGGATCCGTGCGGTAGCAATGGGCGGTATTGGCTTATCCTCTCTGAAAAGTCCCAGCAGAGGCTTATGATCAGTCACGATAGTGAAGTGGCAGCCATACACGTACTGGTGGAAACGTTTCATTGCAAAGACCACCGCCAGGCCCTCCTTCTCGATCTGCGCATATTTCTTTTCCACTGCAGTCAATGTGCGGGAAGCGAAAGCCATTGGCCGCTCTGCCCCCTTCTCCATCTTGTGGGACAGGACGGCCCAAATATATACAGGGATGCATCACATGTGATGAGCAAAGGCTTTCCAGGATCACAGTGGGCTAGTACCCCAGACGACGGCAATTGTTGTTTTACCCGCTGGAAAGCGGTTTCTTGCGGCTGACCCCAAACCCAGATGTGATTCTTCTTTAGCAGAAGGTGCAACGGGGCCAGCATAGTTGCCAGATTGGGGAGGAACTTCCCGTAATAGTTTAGAAGGCCGAGAAAAGAACGAAGAGTCCGTCGGGGCGGGGGCCTGTAGAATTGCGCACACCTTCTCTGCGACGGGGTGCAAACCTTCCCGGTCGACCCGATAACCATAGTAGACTCCTTCCTTCGCCTGAAAGACGCACTTTGCGCGACGTAAATGGACCCCAGACTCTGAAAAGCGTCTAAGGACAGCCTCCAAATTTTCCAAATGTTCCTGCTGCAACGTCCCTGCAATCAAAACGTTGTCGACGACACGCGGTAAACCTCTCAAGATGCCCTCCATGACGCGTTGAAAAATAGCGCAGGCAGAGGACACCCCAAAGGGCAACCATGTATATTCATACAGGCCCCAGTGTGTATTAATCGTTACATATGGCCGGGAGGCAGGGTCCAACTCCAACTGTGTAGGTAAGTGTGATTCATATCTAATTTCGTGAACGAGAGTCCGCCTGCAAGCTTCGCGTAGAGATCCTCTATGCGAGGCATTGGATATCGGTCGAGCCGGGATGCCGTATTCACTGTAAGTTTATAGTCACCGCACAAGCGAACTGTGGCATCTGGCTTCATTACAGGTACAATTGGTGCTGCCCAGTCAGCGAAACGGACGGTCCTGATAATGCCCAAAGTCTCCAAACGAGTGAGCTCCCCTTCTACCTTCTCGAGCAAGGCGTAAGGCACCGGGCGCGCCCTGAAATAGCACGGCGTGGCTCCTGGTTTGATTTGGATACGAGCTACAGCCCCTTTTATTTTCCCCAAACCGGACTGGAATACATCTGGGTACCGTCCTCGCACCTCAGTCAACCCTCCAGAAACTGGAGGATGTGCTGCCACTGCAGCAGCAAATTGCGCAACCAGTCCAAACCCAACAGGCTGGGCCCGTGGCCGCGCACCACGATAAGTGGGAAATGCCCCTCATAGCGTCCATAAACAACAGGGGTCATCGTAGTTCCTGCAATGTCCAATGGTTCCCCCGTGTAGGTGGCCAACCTGGCCTGTGAGTCGGTTAATGTAAGGGTCTGTATACCCTGCTTGATGCGGTCGAATGTCCTCTGGGAGATCACTGAGACCGCTGCGCCAGTGTCCAACTCCATCTCAAGCGGGTGACCATTGACCCGTACTGTCACTTTAATGGGGGCCACACGGGGAGCTGCCACACAATGCAGCTGCAGGCAGTCATCCTCCACATCCTCGGGAGTAGTCGCTGCAGGTTCATCCAAATAGAAGGTACGACCCCTGGGCTGGTCCCCGTTTCGGTCGGAACGACGGCGCCTCTGGCGCCCCCAGGACCAAGGTCCGCGACAGGGTTGGCGCCCACAAGTCTGACACGGACTTGGCTCCTCATCAATTGGTTCTGGAGAAGGCTCCCTTCGGGGAGGAATGTCCGACGGCCACTGGCGTCGATCCGAACGTTGCCTCGCCCAAGGTACCGCAGGGGTGCAGGGGGACGCTTTCAGAACGAAGGGGTTGTGTCCCAAGGCATGCACCTCCATTCCCTGTAGCTCCTGCACTCCCCGTTCTGCGCTCTCTCGGGACAATACTATTTGAATGGCCTGTTGAAAAGTCAATGTTGGCTCAGCTAACAACTTTCTCTGGGTGGTCGCATTGTTAATACCGCAAACCAAACATTTCTGACAAGGTCTCACCATAGTCACAGTACTCCGCAATCCTGCGTAGCCTGGATAGAAAATCGGCAAGGGATTCTCCAGGGGTCCTCTCAGCGGTATTAAACCGGTAACGCTGGACTATCGTGGACGGGGTTGGGTTAAAATGTTGCCCCACTAAATTCACAAGTTCACCAAATGTTTTGGTGTCTGGCGCGGCTGGGTACGTAAGGCTCCTGATCACCCCAAACGTATGCGGGCCGCAGGCGGTGAGCAGTATGACCACCTGGCGCTCATTTTCGGTGATTTTGTTTGCCCGGAAATAGTAACGCATCCGTTGTACGTACTGGTTCCAGCTTTCCAGCGCAGCGTCAAAAACATCCAAACGGCCATACAGTGGCATGGTGTAATAGAAAACAACTTCCAACCTGTATCCAACAAAAATCCAGGGAGGTAGCTTCAGCAGTGTAGCTATTCACTTTAACCCTTGTCGCCAGTTTTGTGAGGGCCACGAAGAATCCAGCACGCGTTGAAGGATAGAAAGAAATAACATTTATTTACAATAACATATATATATTCAACAGCAGCAACTCCTTGCTGCTCACTCTCCTCTAGCCAGTTCCCAACTGGCCAGCTTTACTTATGCAGGAAATCTGCTAATGATTTCTCCGCCCCTCTCATTGGGGAAGCTCATACTCCCAAAGGATTGTGGGATTACCATTAGTCCCCAGCAGTGGTAAGCAGGCAGATTATAACAAAGATGTTAGTGTGCAACTGTTTTCCCCAGGCCTTGTTTTAAAGTCGTCCCCTTTGAACCTGTTTTTAACCATATCAGTGATAGATTGGGACATTTATTGCAGGAGGATCCTATTTCAATCAATCTGTTACTTCTGCTACTTCTGTTAATGGATCAGTTAGCTGTTGGATGATCTGTTCTAGATTGTTAGGTGATGCTCTGTGCAAGAGGCAGCCTGAAGGCAGACTAGTTCGTTCTTTGTAATCCATTCTAATGTTCTGGCTGGTTGAATTCAGGCAGAGAGGCTCAGTGGAACAGGATTAGCAGATGGGTACTTCCCAGATCTTCCCTGATGCTTGGGCCTCAGCATTTGCCTGCCAAAGGTGGTATTTCAATGGTGAGGTCAAGCATGTTGTGGATTTAATGCTGTGAGCAATGGATTCATGGGTGTTTGAAGGTGCTGTTGCCCAAACCGTTAGTTATGTCCAGCATGGCATCACCATATAGGGTGCTGGGGCCAAAGTTCCTGTTGTTTCATTTAGACTACAGAGTCAATTTAGCTATTCAGAATGTCTGGACTTGACATGACTTCCAGTGGCGACTGGTGGAAGAAGGTTGCACATAAGGTAGCTCCCGCTATGATCTTTGTTTTTGGACCTTTTAACCTGTTCCCGAGGATTTTGGTTCCAAAACTGTCCTATGGTATTCAGTGAAAACATGTTGAAATGTACGAAGAAGCTGGTGGCAAGAAGAGTGCAAGGTATAATCGTTCGACAAAGCCCGCAAAGCTCAGCAGGAAGGAAGGTGGTGGGCTCGGCCTCAGGTGGGGCTGCTCCTATCACACTGCATACATTGACTGAGGTGATGGCGCAGGGCTTTGAAAACAGTTCGCGAAGCATTTTGAAACGCAGGGCAGGGTGATGGTGGAAACCCTTTCGTGGCCAATTGAGGAGGCACTTGGCCTGATCCGGGAGAATCTGGAGGGGGTGAAGGAGCATGGAGAGTTGCTGAAAAAGGATAAGGGGACAGCCATATCGCGGGATGAGGATCAAATTAGCTCATTGGTAGCTGAGATGATGTTAGTGGAGGAGAAGAACAAGACTCTGAGGGCAAAGGTGGATGTCTTGGAGAACAGGTCGAGGAGGCAGAACCTTAGAATCGTGGTGTTGCCGGAGGGAGTGGAGGGCCTGAAGCCGACTGGGTACTTCTCTCAGGTGTTTGCAAAGCATTTGGGGGTCGGGGGTGGGGGGGGGGGGGTGGGGGGAGAGGCGGGCAATTGGCCCTTCCGCAGTTGGATCTGACCCACCGAGTACTCCGGCGGAAGCCTTGGGCGAATGAGCCGCCACCGATGGTGAATATTGGATTCCACAGCTACCAGGAGAAGGAACGGGTTCTGCAAGGGGCCAAGGTGCATCGGGGCTCAAGGTGGAAAAGTTGTACCAAGACGTTGGAGCGGAGTTGGCGAAGCGGTGTGAGGCTTTGAATGAATAATAGTCAGCGCTATTCAGGAGTGGAGTCAGGTTTGGAGTGGTGTACCCGCCGAGGCTGAGATAACGTTTCAGTCGAAAGATCATTTTTTCAATACGTCGGAGAAAGCATTTGTCAAGGAGCATGGACTTGGACTTGATTGAATGGATTTGACTGGGACTTAAATGGGGACGGATGGGAGCGGCTGGTTTGAGAAGAGTTATCATTTGTATCTGTTGTATATTTCATAGAATTCATAGATCATAGAATTTACAGTGCAGAAGGAGGCCATTCGGCCCATCGAGTCTGCACCGGCCCTTGGAAAGAGCACCCTACTTAAGTCCACATCTGTACCCTATCCCCATAACCCAGTAACCCCACCTAACCTTTTAGGACCTGAAGGGCAATTTATCATGGCCAATCCACCGAACCTGCATATCTTTGGACTGTGGAAGGAAACTGGTGCACCCGGTGGAAATCCACGAAGACACCGGGAGAACGTGCAGACTCCATGATGCACTATCAATTACGACGAGACGAGAGTAGAGAGTAATCAATGCTTTAGTACACAGAGATGTGTGGCCTCCTACAGCTGCTGCCGAAATGGCTGCAGTTCGGAGAGCACACACATTTATACTCCGCCTACTGGGTGGAGCCAGCAGGCAGGGATCTACCCCGTACCTGTAGTACAGGGGCCTTACCCTAATAGCCTCGTTTGCAGTGCAGTATATACAATATAATACAACAGTGGTGACTACCACATTCACCCCCTTTTAAAAATGAGTCCAGCGAGGGTGGTGGAAAACTATTTACATACAGGTTGTCATTAGAATTTCAGAGAAGGTTACAAATTTAGACAGTCGGGCGCCTTGATCTGTCGTTGAGAGCGCCGCAGTGCTGGTGGCTAGTCAGGCATCGGCTCGGTCATCAGTGACTCCGGGAGCATGTCGACATCCTCTTCATCCCCGGGTTGGACCAAGGGGAGGATGGATTGTCCTGGAGCGGGGGCTGTGGTGGTGTGCGCTGGTGGAAGGGACGGTGGCAGAGGGGGGGGGGGGGGTGGCGACCCAGCTGGTGTGAGGTCCCTGAGGGAGACTGTGTCTTGGGGTACACTACGTAGGCGTACTGCGGGTTTGCGTGGAGTAGCTGTACCCTATCAACCAACGGGTCCGCCTTGTGGAGCCGCACGTGCTTGCGGAGGAGAACGGGTCCTGGAGCTGTCAGCCGCGTTGGGAGCGAAACCCGGAGGTGGACTTCCTGGGGAAGGCAAAGAGACGTTCATGGAGGTTTCGTTAGTCGCCGTGCACAGGAGCGACCGAATGTAGTGAAGTGCGTTGGGAAGGACCTCCTGCCTGCGGGAGGCTGGGAGATTTCTAGACCGTAGGGCCAGCTGGACGGCCTTCTAGACCGTTCCATTCTCCCGCTCCACCTGCCCGTTTCACCGGGGGTTGTAGCTGGTCATCCTGCGCGAGGCAATGCCCCTGTTGAGCAGGTACTGGCGCAGCTCATGGCTCATAAATGAGGATCCCTGGTCGCTGTGGACGTAGGCGGGGAAACCGAACCGAGCGAAGATGGTGTTGAGGGCTTTAATGACGGTGGCAGACGTCATATCGGGGCATGGGACGGCAAAGGGGAATCTGGAATATTCGTCGACCACATTGAGAAAATACGTGTTGCGGTCGGTGGAGGGGAGGGGCTCTTTGAAGTCCACGCTGAGGCGTTCAAAGGGGTGGGAGGCCTTCACCATGCGCGCACGGTCTGGCCGGTAGAAGTGCGGTTTCCACTCCGCGCAGACCTGGCAGTCTCTGGTGACAGCCTAGACTTCCTCGATGGAGCCTTAATGAAGTGATAAAAGCGGGTGACCCCTGGGTGACAGACATCGTCGTGCAGGGCCCGGAATCGGTCTATTTGTGCGCTGGCACATGTACCTCGGGACAGGGCATCAGGGGGCTCTTGAGCTTACCGGGACGATACAAAATCTCGTAATTAAAGGTGGAGAGCTCGATCCTTCACCGCAAGATCTTACCATTTTTTTTTTCGGCAGCAGCTGTAGGAGGCCACACATCTCTGTGTAATAAATTGATGCACTATCAATTACGACGAGACGAGAGTAGAGAGTAATCAAGGCTTTATTACACAGAGATGTGTGGCCTTCTACAGCTGCTGCCGAAATGGCTGCAGTTCGGAGAGCACACACATTTATACTCCGCCTACTGGGCGGAGCCAGCAGGCAGGGATCTAACCCCGTACCTGTAGTACAGGGGCCTTACCATAATACCCTCGTATGCAGTACAGTATATACAATATAATACAACAGTGGTGACTACCACACTCCGCACAGTGACCCAAGCCGGGAATCGAACCTGGGACGCTGGAGTTGTGAAGCAACTGTGCTAACCACTATGCTACCGTGCTGTCCTTATAACCAAATGAATATTTGGGAATGAGAGGGCTACGGTTGACGGGGTGTAGTGGCCAGGGCGACGGAATGGGGACTAGTATTGTAACTGTGTGGGGCTTTGGTTATGATTCTGTCGCCGGTGTGGGCTGGTGGTGTTGTTTTCTTTGTTCTTTTGAGCATACACCCTGGGTGGGGGATTACCTTTGCTAGCTGTAAAGTTTCAGCTAGTGAACAGGAGTGAGGTGGGGGGAGGGCCTGCAACTTGTTGGACCTGCTTGAGCAAGGTTCAGGGAGCGTAGCTCATTTATTTGGTGGGGGGAAAGGGGGAAATAGGAGGGAGTTGTTTTTCTGGAAAGCTTTTTTCAGGGTTATGGTCGGGGTGCTGGGTTGGCAGGGGGAGGATCGGACGGGGACTAAGATCTTTTAAGTGTTCCATTTATCTTTAAGAATAGGTCACAGTCAGGGAGGGGTTGCTGTGGTGGGAAAAGTAAATCCGAACAGCAGGAGAATTCTGGCACTTGATTTTTTAGTATGTGGGGGCGGATTAGAATTTTCATTCTGGTGAAGGCAGGGGAAGCAGCTCATGTGTTTGTTTTTTGTTGAGTTGTTGCACTTTTTGGGGATTCCCACTCCACCACCCAAAAAGTAACCTTTGATCACAGCTAAGGTTCCAGAGACACGGAGAACAGCCAATGTTGTTCCTTTGTTTAAGAAGGGAAGCAGGGATAACCCAGATAATTATAGGCCGGTGAGCCTGACACCAGTGGTGGGGAAGCAGTTGGAGATACTGAAGGATTTATTCACAAGTGAATGGACTTGTTAGTGATAGGCAACATGGTTTTGTGCGAGGAAGGTCATGTCTTACCAACTTGATAGAGTTTTCTGAGGAGGTGACAAGATTAATTGACGAGGGAAAGGCTGCGGATGTCGTCTACGTGGACTTTAGAAAGGCGGCTGACAAGGTCCCTTATGACAGACTGATACAGAAGATAAAGCTGCATGGGATTCGGGGTGCACTAACTAGATGGATAAAGAACTGGCTTGGAAACAGGAGCAGAGAGTAACAGTGGAAGGGAGTTTTTCAGATTGGAGATCTGTATCTAGTCGTGTTCCACAGGGATCAGTGCTGGGACCACTGTTGTTTGTAATGTATATAAATGATCTGGAGGAAAATGTAGATGGTCTGATTAGCTTCAGGTTCGATTCCCGGCCTGGGTCTGTCTGTGTGGAGTCTGCACGTTCTTCCCGTGTCTGCGTGAGTTTCCTCTGGGTGCTCCGGTTTCCTCCCACAAGTCCCGAAAGACGTGCTGTTAGGTAATTTGGACATTTTGAATTCTCCCTCTGGGTACCCGAACTGGCGGCGGAATGTGGCGACTAGGGGCTTTTCACAGTAACTTCATTGCAGTGTTAATGTAAGCCTACTTGTGACAATAAAGATTATTATTATTATAATAAAAAGCAAGTTTGCAGATGACACTAAGATTGGTGTAGTTGCAGATAGTGAAGGGGACTGTCCGAGAATACAGCAGAACATAGGTAGATTGGAGAGTTGGGCAGAGAAATAGAAGACGGAGTTCAATCCGGACAAATGTGAGGTGATGCATTTTTGAAGATCAAATTCAGTAAATGGCAGAACCCTTCGGAGCATTGACATAAAGAGGGATCTGGGCGTTCGGGTCCATAGTTCCATGAAAGCGGCAATAAGGTGGTCAAGAAGGCATTATGGCATGCTTGCTTTCATCAGCCGGGGCATTGAGTACAAGAGTTGGCTTCTCATGTTACAGTTGTATAAAATCTTAGTTAGGCCACATTTGGAATATTGTGTGCAGTTCTGGTCACCACACTGGACGTGGATGCTTTGGAGAGAGTGCAAAGAAGGTTTACCAGCATGTTGCCTGGTCTGGAGGGTGTTAGCTATGAGGAGAGGTAGAATAAACTCAGATTGCTTTCTGTGGAAAGTCAGAGTCTGAGGGGAGACCTGATTGAGATCTACAAAATTCCGAGAGGCATAGACAGGGTGAATAGTCGGAAGCATTTTTCCAGGCTGGAAGACTCAATTACAAGGGAGCACAGGTTCAAGGTGAGAGGGGGGAAAGTTTAGGGGAGTTGTGTGGGAAAAGTTTTTCACACAGAAAGTGGTGGATGCCTGGAATGCATTGGCAGTGCAGGCACGCTAGCAAGTTTAAGATGTATCTTGATAGACACATGAACGGGAGGGAAATGGAGGGATACAAATTGTTTGGGCCCCCTCCAAGCAGGGAACCATAAAATTCCACCCTTTGTGCACAATGTTCTTGTATTTTTTATTTAGTTGGCGGTTTTGCATTTTCTATGCCAAGAACTCACACTTTCTCTTTACGGGGGCTATTTATATCATTCAAATTTCTTTGAAATTATGTGCGGGATTCTCCGGTCTCCCAGCCGCGTGTTTTCCAGTGGGGGGAGGCGGCACGCAGTTTTGCTGCCGGCGGGATTCTCTGCTCCTACCACTGTCAATGACAATTCCCATTGGAGCTACCCCACACCACCGGGAAACCACTGGGAACACCCGGAGGAAACCCATGCAGACTCGGAGAGAACGTGCAGAGTCCACACAGACAGTGACCCAAGCTGGGAATTGGTCGCTGGCGCTGTGAAGCAACTGTGCTAACCACTGTGCTACCGTGCAGTCCTCTTTCTCTTAAGTTATTCCTTAGAAAGTGACAGTTGCAACCGTAAAGGAGTATTGGCAGTTTTATCCACAAATATGAAAGAGTCCACTATCATAGATTGTTCCACTCAACTGAGGATGCAAACACTGCCAGAATTCATTCACATTGTGGCAGGAAATGCAAGTGACATTCAACCGTATAACTTTAGATTTTAGTTTGACTGCATAGCTGAATTTTAAAATCATTTGACACATTCTCTAAGCCGAACTATTAACATGGGATATAGTTTTAATATCCATGTACATTTTGTTTTGAAATTCTGTGGATATAGAAAATGTAATATAAATATGATTCCTAGTTTGAGCCGACCAATGATACACTGAAGTGGGTATCCTTCAGTATTACCATTTAACTGTGGCTTGACTGAGGGGAATAACTGTGAATCAGGGACTTACATCAAAGGCTGGAGATAGAGATCGTTGGAACTGCAGTATCCATTGCCCAGTGTCAATTTCCAATCACTTTTGTTCGTTCAGAATCAGCCACTTGGTGATCTGTGTATTCAGCAGAACAGTCAGTAAAAAGATTTAAATGTATGGGATGGCAATATGAGACATGCAAACAAGGGGCAATGCAATTTCTGGAAGCAATAGTGAAGAAATGGCAATATGGTTCCGAGTCAGGATGGTGTGTAACCTGGAGGGGAACTTGCAGGTAGTGGCGTTGTGATGCATCTGCTGCCCTTCACCTTCTAGGAGATAGGGTCACTGGTTTGGAGTCGTGTTAGTCACCCTGGGGTAACACGGACTGCAACTGGACGCAGTTGTACTTGAAAGTAGACACCAAACTTTGATGTAAGTTCAATACGCTTTATTGAACTTGCTGAGCAGTGCACACAGTTCGCAGTGGGTCGACACTCTACTAATCTAAGCGTGCTAACTATAACTAACTAGGTCAGACTAGCTCTGAGCCACGTGTAGAAGGTGCTAACTGTTATATACACCCTAACAGTCACTACAGTTGTCACCAGTGGAAAGAGGCAGAGTGCTGATGCCTCGTGTGTTTTATAGTGGGAAACCCCCCTCTAGTGTTCTGCCTGGTGATTGGTTGTGTTCTGTCCTGTGTGTTGATTGGCTGTACTGAGTGTCTGTCACTGCCTGTCTGTATCTCATTATGTGCATGAGTACATATCGTGACATCCCCCCCTTTTTAAAAAAAATTGTTGGTTGCTTGGAGCGTATGCGACTGTATGTACATGTATAACTATTTACATTAAATGGCGAGTGGATGAATACATACATGAGAGGTGTCTAGTGTGCAGGTACAGAACAAAATTTACAAGATAAATGTCTATAAGTCCAATCTTTGGGGCTTGTGTCGGATCCTTGTCGACCGCCTGAGAGGTGGAGGTGGGGACGACGGTGCCTTGACAGGCGGGATTGCTGCCAGATTGGTGGCCTCGTGGTGTGAGGTGTCCGGAGGAGGCGTAACAACATCTGGAAAAGTAAGATTTGGTGGTGGGCAGGCAATTTTGTGCAGTGCCCTTCTGTTGCGCCTGACAATGGAGCCATCAGCCATACGAACCACAAACTATCTGGGAGCAGTCTGTCGAACAACAACAGCTGGAGCTGACCAGCCTCCATCAGTAGCTTGATCCGAGCAGCATCTTCCGGAGATAGCACAGGCAAATTGGTAGCATGAGCATCGTACGTCAGCTTTTGCCGGTTCCTGGGTTGCTGCACCTTTTGCAGCACTGGGAGGTGATCCAGGTCTGGTAAGTGTATGGCTGGAACAGTCGTCCGCAGGTCTCTATTCATGAGGAGTTGAGCCGGAGACAGATCGGTGGATAGAGGGGTTGCCCTGTACGCCAGCAGCGCAAGGTTGAAGTCAGAAGCAGAGTCCGCAGCCTTGCAGAGCAGTTGCTTCACTATATGGACCCCTTTCTCGACCTTCCCGGTGGACTGCGGGTAGTGTGGGCGTGAGGTAATGTGTTTGAATTGGTACGACTTGGCGATATTGGACCACTCTTGGCTGTGGAAGCAGGGACCATTGTCACTCATGACAGTGAGTGGAATACCATGCCTGGCAAATATCTCCTTGCAGGCTTTGATGACTGTCCTAGATGTGAGGTCTGACAGCTTCACAACTTCCGGGTAACTGGAGAAGTAATCTATGATGAGCACATAGTCACGCCATTGGAATGAAAAAGGTCGATTCCCACCTTGGACCACGGACAGCTCACGATCTCGTGTTGCTGGAGTGTTTCTTTGGGCTGAGCAGGCTGGAAACGCTGGCAGGCCGCACAATTGAGGACCATGTTGGATATGTCCTGGTTGATCCCAGGCCAATAGACAGCCTGCCCGGCCCTGCGCCTACACTTCTCGACACCTAGGTGTCCCTCGTGGATTTGTTTGAGCACTAAGCTCTGGAGGCTGCGAGGAATAACAATACGATCTAGCTTGAGGAGGATCCCCTCGACGACTGTCAGGTCGTCCTTCACATGAAAGGACTGAGGGCATTGCCCTTTTTGCCAGCCATTTGCGAGGTGGTGCATTACACGCTGCAGAAGAGGGTCTTTGGCAGTCTCTTCACGAATGCTGATCACTCTTTCATCTGAGGCCGGGAGGATGCTGCCACACAGTCGCACCTGTGCCTCAATTTGGCGGATGAAGTCAACCTGTTCACAGGGCGAGGTGATGGAGCGGGACAGGGCATCCGCAATTATCAGCTCCTTGCCTGGTGTGTATACTAACTCAAAATCGTACCTTCGGAGTCGAAGGAGAATGCGCTGAAGCCTGGGCATCATGACATTCAAGTCCTTATGAATGATATGAACCACAGGTCTGTGGTCAGTCTCCACTTTGAATGTAGGTAGACCGTAGATGTAGTCATGGAACTTTACAATGCTGGTTAGGAGGCCCAGGCACTCTTTTTCTATCTGGGCGAACCTCTGTTCAGTAGGAGTCATGGCCCTTGCCGCATAAGCAACTGGAGCCCAGGACAAGGAGTCATCCTTCTGGAGGAGCACCGCACCAATGCCGTCCTGGCTTGTGTCCGTGGAGATTTTTGTCTCCTGCTCTGGGTCAAAAAACGCTAGTACCGGAGCAGTGGTGAGCTTTGCCTTTAGCTCGAGCCACTCTGCTTGATGTGTGGGCAGCCACTGGAATGCAGTGGACTTCTTCACCAGATGCCTGAGAGCCGTGGTGTGTGATGCGAAGGTGGGAATGAACTTTCCCAAGAAGTTCACCATACCGAGGAAGCGTAGCACCGCCTTTTTGTCTTCCGGGGTCTTCATGGTGTCAATGGCCTTGACTTTGTCCGAATCTGGTCGCACACCCTGCTGGGATATTTGGTCGCCCAAGAATAGATGGATAACATACCAAAGGAGCACTTGGCCTCACAGCTTGAGGCCGTTTGCATGGACATGTCGAAAGACTTGTTTGAGACGAGATATGTGTTCCTCGGGGGTCATGGACGTTATGATTACATCATCTACGTAGACACGCACACCCTCAATGCCCTCCATCATCTGCTCCATGATCCTGTGGAAGATTTCAGAGGCTGAAACAATGCGGAACGGCATACGGTTATAACAGTACCTGCCAAATAGTGTGTTGAATGTGCAGAGCTTCCTGCTGGACTCGTCCAGTTGTATCTGCCAGAAACCACGTGATGCATCTAGCTTTGTGAAGAATTTGGCATGTGCCATCTCACTGGTCAGTTCCTCCGGCTCAGGATCGGGTAGTGTTCCCGCATTATGTTCTGGTTACGATCTTTGGGATTTATGCATATCCGCAGCTCTCCTGACGGCTTCTTCACATAGACCATCGAGCTGACCCAGTCAGTCAGTTCCGTCACTTTGGAGATGATGCCCTGGTCTTGGAGCTCCTGTAGCTGTGCCTTTAAAAGTTCTTTCAGAGGAGCTGGCACCCGGCGTGGTGCATTGATTACAGGCGTGGCATCAGGCCTGAGTAAGATCTTGTAGCAGTATGGCAGAGTACCCATTCCACTAAACACATCCGGGTATTGCGCAAGGATGTCATCAATGTCAGCCTGAAGATCCACATTGGAAGAAGACATGGCATGGACTCGCTGTACGAGGTTGAGTGGCTTGCATGCATGGGCACCGAGCAGGGATGCCTTATCAGGCTTGACTATTTTGAATCGTAGTGTGGCATTGATGGTCTTATTGGAGACAAATAAATGACAAGATCCTCGTGCAGTTATGGCATTGCCATTATAATCGAGGAGCTGGCAGGCTGGGGGAAGAATTTTTGGTTGCTTTTTAATGCGGTCAAAATCAGCTTGAGAGATGAGATTGGCAGAAGCACCAGTGTCCAGCTTGAACTGGAAGCTGCATTGATTCACTTGTATGACAGCACGCCATTTGTCTGCAGAATCCACATTGAGGATAGATAGGCGTCTTGCTGAATTTGAGGAGGCATACTCACATGTAGTGATGATGCCCACACGATATGGGGACTCCAGGCAGTCATCCTCTGGATCCGTAGTGCTACCAGGATCAGAATCCAGTAGACCTTGCTGTACGCGCTTGCGTTGGAAATGGGATCGCTAGCCCTTGACCTGCACAAGGCTACATAATGTCCAGGCTTCCCACAATTTAAATATCGCCTGCCTTTTGCAGGGCATTGCCGCTTTAATTGGGCAGTGCCGCGGTTTGGGCACGTCGTGACATTGACGTCGTTACACTTAGTGCGTCGTCGCACATGCGCAGTGCGGTTAGCCGACGTTCGCACCTGCGCAGTTTGGTCTTTGGCCGCTTCGTTCTCCCGTTCGTGTTGCGCATGCGTGGGGCCCCAGGAAAGCGTGCGAATGGCCGCCTTCATCGATACTGAGGCACTGCATCCGGGCGATGGCCTGTACACTCTCTGCCTTGTGGGAGACAAGTTTTTCGTATTCTGCCGATTTGAAATGGGAGTACCGATTTCTCGCCTGTTCATGCACTTTACACGTCTCGATTGCGACTGGCAGGGTCATGTGCTTAATTTTGAGGAGTTGCTCCTGCAAAGAATCGGAGCTCACCCCAAACACGATCTGATCCCTGATGATGGAATCAGCGGTTGCACCATAATTGCAGGACTGCGCTAATATACAGAGAGGAGTTAGAAAGGATTGGAAAGATTCATCCTTACCCTGAAGGCGTTGCTGGAAGACAGCGCTCAAAGCTCTCGTTTGTTTCGACTTCACAGTGACTGTCAAACTTCGCTAAAACAGTCTTGAATTTGGTCTTGTCCTCGCCGTCGGTAAAATTAAACGAGTTGAAAATCTGGATGGCTTGGTCCCCCGCAGTTGATTGGAGCAGCGCGATTTTCCTGGCATCGGATGCATCCTCGAGGCCTGAGGCCTCAATGTAGAGAAGGAACCTATGCTTGAAGGACCCGCCAGTTGGCGCCGAGATTGCCGGAGATCCGGAGCTGTGGAGGGGTCTGAATCTTCTCCATGCCGCTGGAAGGCACTTGCTGGTCGTCACGGAATCACTCGCGGTAAACCACTTAGATAAAGTAGACTACTGGTACCATGTTGTGTTAGTCACCCTGGGGTAACACGGACTGCAACTGGATGCAGTTGTACTTGAAAGTAGACACCAAACTTTGATGTAAGTTCAATTCGCTTTATTGAACTTGCTGAGCAATGCACACAGTTCCCTGTGGGTTGACACTCTACTAATCTAAGCGTGCTGACTATAACTAACTAGATCAGACTAGCTCTGAGCCACGTGTAGAAGGTGCTAACTGATATATACACCCTGACTGTCACTACAGTTGTCACCAGTGGAAAGAGGCAGAGTGCTGATGCCTCGTGTGTTTTAAAGTGGGAAACTCCCCTCTAGTGTTCTGCCTGGTGATTGGTTGTGTTTTGTCCTGTGTGTTGATTGGCTGTACTAAGTGTCTGTCACTGCCTGTCTGTATCTCATTATGTGCATGAGTGCGTACCATGACAGAAAGTGCTGTTGAAAGAGGCTTGAAGTGTTGCTGCAGTATATCTTGTGTGTGGTCCACAGTGTTCCCACTGTGCATATGTGGTGGAGGGAGTGAATATTCTAGGTAGTCAATAAGATGCTAATTAAGCAGGCTGCTTTTTCCTTGATGGCGTTAAGATTCTGGTGTTATTAGAGCTGCATTCGTCAAGGCATGTTTTGAGTATTTCATCACACTCCAGACTTATGCTTTGTAGATGAAGAACAGGCTTTGGGGAGTCAGGAGGTGAGTTACTGTCCCAGCCCCAACCTGCTTTTATAGCCACAGTATTTATATAGCCAGTCCAGTTCAGTTTCTGGTCAATGCTAACCCCCAGGAAGTTGATAGTGAGGGATTGAGTGATGGAAATGCCATTGAATATCAAGAGAAGATGGTTAGATTCTTTCTTAGTGGAAATTATCATTGCCTGGCATTTGTGTGGTGCAACTGTTACTTACCAGCCCAAGCCTGTTACAGGTCTTGTTCCATATAGGCATGCAGTCCTTCAGTATATGAAGATTTGCGAATTGTAGTGAATAATGAACATTGTGCAATCATCAGCGAGCATCTCCACTTCTGACTTTATGATAGAGAAAGGTCATTGATGAAACAGCTGAAAATAGTTGGGCCCTGAGGATCTTCCACAGTGATGTCCGGGGACTGAGATGATTGACCTCCAAAGCCACAATCACCTTCCTTTGTGCCACGTATAATTCCAACCAGTGGAGATTCCCATTGAGGTGAGTTTTCCTCGGGTTCCCTGATGCCACACACAGTCAAATCCCACCTTGATCTCACCTCATCTCTTGAGTTCAACTTTTTCTTCCATGTCTGGACCAAGGCTGAAATGAGATCAGGAGCTGAGTGACCCTGGCAGAATCCAAATTGCGTGGCAGTCATTGTGGCTTGATAGCACTGCCAACGACACCTTTCATCATCTTTGTAGATGATTGATATTAAACTGATGAGGCAGTAATTAGGCAGGATGGATTTGTCCTGCATTTTGTGGGTGGGTCATATTTTCGACATTGTAGATATCAGAGTTGTAGCTGTACTGGAACAGCTTGGCTAGGGATGTGGTTAATTCTGGAGCACAAGTCTCAGTACTACTGCTGGAATGGTGTGAGGGCCGATAGTATTTGTATCATCACCCTTATCCAGTGCCGTCAGTCTTTTCTTGGTATCACATGGAGTGAATTGGATTGGTTGCAAAATTATGTCTCTGATCCATAGGCGGAGGTCAAGATGGATCATACACTCGGCATCTGGCTGAAGATGGTGGTGTGACAGTCGAGGAGTATTCTATCTAAGATCTTAATGATTAGTCGAGGTTGTAAGCTACCAGACAAGGTCTTGTGAATATCTAAAGTAAGGCTCGCTATTTGGGAGATCTAATTATAGTAAGATCTATTTGGGAATCTAAATATTCTAATTCTTGAGAGCCGGGCATGGGTAAGTGACCTTTCTGATAGCCTCAAAGGGTGAGAATGTAATGAGCCTTAGTTAAATGTCACTCTTATTTATTAAAATAGACACGGATCTGTATGGTAAAATATATACTCCATTTATTTAAAGAAAAAGGGTTTTTGGTAAATGATACAGTTTGACAAATACAGGATATATGATGAGTTAGCCTCTGAGCTTCTTAACTACATATTTGCTTAAGCTATAAACATCTCAAAGTTACATCAACTAGTAGCCTCGGAGCTCGATACTCAGTGTAGAACTCTACAAGTTGAGATAGCAGCTTGGTCAGATACACACCCAGCAATCTCCTAAACAGCTCTCCAAGCGAAACTCTTTTTGCAGCCTTTGCTTAAACATTTTTATATTATTTTCCTACTTAGGGAGTTCTAAGGAGTTTTAGCAGAGCTCCTGCTTCTGAAAAATAGATTGACTCCCCCAGTTCTTTCGAGACAAAGAACAGTCTCTCTTGGTTGGCAAGGCCTTAGTTTCAGGGAGGTCTAGCAGGGCACCAGCTCCTAAAGATACTAGGTTGATCCCCCAGTAGCCATCTCCAGAAAAACACCAGCCTCCCTAGTTGGCAAGGCCTCTTGACAAGGCCACTTAAACAAGGCCATTAGGCTTAATGAGCTCATTGTATCTGGCCAATTTACCAAAGTAATATCTATACTACTTATTGAAAGACATTATTGCGATAAGTAATGGTTTACAAGACAGACATGACTTCATCAGTCATGAGTTTTCAATATAGAGTTAAATACATGTTTTAACATAAAATCAGTTCTGATCAGCTTTTAATAAGGGTGGATACCACCACATCCTCCTCTTGAGTGAAATAAGTCTGGTGGCTAATATCTTCTTCGGATAGTTTTCCTGATGAATGTCCTTGAGTTTCGCTTTTTATGGTCATGGTTCATATTGAATGAATGTCCATCTTTCTGGTATTTCTCTTTTCCTTCTAAATTTTTGGAAAAGGGGTGATTCTGCCACCAGTCCTTCATGGCAGCACGGTAGCAGTGTGGATAGCACAATTGCTTCACAGCTCCAGGGTCCCAGGTTCGATTCCGGCTTGGGTCACTGTCTGTGTGGATTCTGCACATCCTCCCCGTGTGTGCGTGGGTTTCCTCCGGGTGCTCCGGTTTCCTCCCACAGTCCAAAGATGTGCAGGTTAGGTGGATTGGCCATGATAAATTGCCCTTATTGTTCAAAATTGCCCTTAGTGTTGGGTGGGGTTACTGGGTTATGGGGATAGGGTGGAGGTGTTGACCTTGGGTATGGTGCTCTTTCCAAGAGCCGGTGCAGACTCAATGGGCCGAATGGCCTCCTTCTGCACTGTAAATTCTATGATGGGCGTTTTTCCCATGATATATGCTTCTGATTTCCGAATAGGCGGTTCAGTCCATCTTTTGAGGGTCCATAATAAGAGGAGATAACAACAGAATCCCAAGAGGAGTTTTGCTTTGTAATTTGTCCTCATGTTCAGTGTGATTCTGGGATTAGTGTTACGGGCGAGATATGGACTGTGGGTATTTTGTTCAGGAAATCGATTTCTGTTTCGAAGGTACAGTAATCTAAGGTTATTGCATTCAATAATAATGTTACAGTTTCCTGTTATAAGTCAAGCTATTCCTAAGGTTTTCTGACGCTAATTAGGATTAAAATCGTTGATTATACAAGAGTAATGAGCATGATCTTTCTCCATAGGCTGAGTATCCTCCAAGTATATAGAGTCATAGCCGGGTTGGCCAGTCTGGAAAGATAAGGCAGGTCTAGTCAGTTAGAGTTAGTGCCTAGGTGGGGTAAGTCCCATCTATCCTATCTCTGGTGGACATCGCTGCTTGCCCATCTTAGTGCTGCTTTCTGCAGCGCTCGAAATCCATTCGGCCAGTTCCTGGCAGCAGGTTTTCTTTATTTTTTACCCAATCAGCAAAAGACTGGTTTGATGACTTGGCGTCGTTCAGGTAGGTTTGGTAGGTACTCACATGGAGCGGAGAATGACCATACATGGTTAATTTGTCTATTTCGATCTGGCGTATTTTTTGGGCATCCAAATGCCATGGACCAAATCTAATTTTGTGACTATCTCACTTCGTCACAGACCATTTTCAGCGTAAGGTTGGAAAATGTAGCTTCCGTGTGCTCATAGGCTGGGGGGCATGGGGTTTGGTTGTGTCCCCATCCATGACAGAGGGAGAATTCCTTTAATCCTTTCTTAAATTGATCAATTAATCTGTTCTCATCTCGGGCGTTCTTGGCGTAGAGGACATTTTCCCATTCTGAAAGGACTGAAAATATTTCTTGGACGTTTTGGGTATCAGCTTGTATTATTACTTTATGGATGTCTCCTTGTCCTCTTAGGGACACTATCCTTTCCAGGCAGACCATCCATCTACCATCATCTGGGTAGATCTTACGGAAGGTGTTTGTCTGCAGGAGCTCCGCTAGTGTCATGGTATTTGGGTAGTTCTGCCTGGTTTGGAGGGAGTTGGCATATCCTCCTGCCCAGAGTGTACATATTGGATTGAATGGGGTTTGCTGACCTGTTTCTTTTTCCATGGTCAGTGTTTTGAGGGCTTGTTCAGGGGTACATCCTTTTTGGGGTGCTATTTTATAAGAAGTTAATTTCAGGATTATCTTTTCTGCCAGCCTAGAATCGGCTTCATAGTTGTTAGGTACTTGGGGATCTGAAATTATTGGGTCGGAGGACCTTGAGTCATAGTTAAAACAAATTTCTATTTCCATATTAAATTCCCATGCTTGGATCAAACAGTGCAGACAAATGGGAGAGCACGTCCAGTAAATATTCTGGTTGGAACAGGTTACACACTGGAATTGTGTAAGGTGCCTTTGCTTCACGGGGTGATTGTGGGCAAAGATAGGCATTCCTGTGGTTAGATTACAATGGCTAGTTTGGGCTTTCAGGAAGTCCTTACTCATAAGTCCTTGCAAAAGGGTTTCTTCTGGTCGCTCTGGGATGTAAGGGCAAGTATAGGAATGAGAGGTTTCTCCTTTAGTTACTCCAACATGGAACTGCACTTTGTTGCAAGTGAAGGTGCCATTGTTAAATCTACAAAAGGTTAACATGTCTTTATGTCCAGGGTCGTTATTCAAGTTTTCCAGGTGGCGTGTATAGAAGTTGAAATTTAGATGATCATCGGTTGGTGTGGTCATCAAAGTGAGACAAGAGGTCCAGTCCTCGGTCCAGCGTGGGTATAGGAATTGGTATATAATTTCTCCGCATAAGGGGACGCAATGCTCAAGCAATAATTGTTGCAGCTTTCGCAGAGTATAGAGGGTCTCTTGTCTTTGTAGATCGGTTTGGATTGAGTAGTATTGATTTGTTGTGCCCCATTGATGGAGGACGGTGCAGTAGGGGGAGCAGAAGGTTGGATTATCAGACATAATGGTTTGTAGATTTGTTTTTGGTTGGTCTTCTGCTTTGGTTCAAATTTTGGCTTTGGCAGTTGGAGCTCCAAGGTGATCTGGGCCAATCTAGTTTTGATAAGGCGCAATATAATCAGGGTAAGAGGTATAAAGGCAAATGCCACAAAATATCCTCCTTTAATAATATCAAAGTTCTTTGTTCATAAGGCAATGGAGAACACAAGATTGGGAAAGTGTTAGGTCAATACTATATATTAGGAAAGTGTTACAGGGAGTTGAGGCAGATAGGGGGACATAATCTGCAAGTCATTTAATCCACAAGTCATAATTCACAAGTTGCTGGTCATATCCTCCTCTTGGCCACCTAGGCTGCTGAGCAAACCGGCGGAAATACTAGTGTCCAAGTAACCAAAAAGGGGAAGTGGAAGGGTCGTAAAAACTGTTCTTTCGTCTCATAATTTTTAGTCGGAGAGAGACACATCGAAGTTACGGTCGAACATATTGACATCAACGTCTTCTAGTCCTGGAAGTACATCCAGTCTAAGCCCAATGCTAGGCTCTTCCCTCAGCGAAGAGTCACGATTATCTGTCACTAAAGCAGAGGTAGAAACCACATCGTGCGAAACGTGTGGCGTGAAAGGCGCAGCGCATGGAGGGGTAAGGTAATAGCCAAGGATGCTCACTTGTATTGATAGTGAGTTCTCTAATGCTAAACGGTCAAGTGGGATTGGAAGGGTGTAGGATGTAGCCTCATAAAAAGATTTAAGGGGAATTTTATAAGGATGCCAATTCATAACCTTAGTGTTGTCCAGAAGTTGGCAACGCAGGGAGTGGCACCAGGAATGGACATGGCGTGAGTGGCAAGAGAAAGGTTCGAAAGATGGGCAACAAAAGTCACAAAGTGGGCATGAGGCCATAAGGGCGGAGGGAACACACAAGTGTCTCACTGCAAGCAGGTTGCTTGTAGTCTAGAGGTCTGGATGTGAGAGGCCGAGTGAGAACCACAATGACGGCCTGACCCGGAAGTAAAGAACGCCTGGAACGGAGCCATTGGAGCTCATATATCGTGGATACATATCTCCTGTGACGGTGTCAGTATTTAGTGAAAGCTTGACAAGAGCTTCTTCATATAATTCCGGTAATGACTGGGAAGAGAAGAAGGATTGGAAAGTGAATTCTTGAATTATGTCCTCGCCTCTCTTTTGGTATTGACCCATAACTGTCAATTATCTATTGGGGCGGAGGAAATGTATTAGTACTATGCCTCCAATCCCAATTGAGCCATATTTTAGATATTTTCCTAGTCCTAACATGTCGCCAAACCCGCAAAGCATTCTGGAGGCAGTGTTGACGGCAAAGTCAATAATAGGTGAGAATGAGCAAAAAGGCTCCCGCAGTTCCACGAAACGGGGACCGTCCGACCGATTATTTCCCCCCCCCACCCCCGGCGGCGACCACCACGAGGCAGGAACAAAGAGGGACTCCGGACCAGAAGCCACTCTCTCTCTCTCTCTCTCTCTCGACCTGGGTGAGTGAGGGAAAAGGAAGGAAAAAAGAACTTTTGCAAAAACAAAACTCTAAAAAGAAAACTTTTAAACTTTTAAAACTTTTAAAAAAATAGATGAGAATGCATCTGCCAGTCTCGGGAAGGCCTTTTTCGTGGTCTCGCCTAATGCAGTAAAGAATTCGCTCATGGCTCCCATATAGGAAGTGTCTATTGGCTCCAAGTGAGCCTGGAGGTGTTTTATCTGTTTCTCGATGTCCCAATTAGTATATGTAAGGACTAATGGCTCCTGTATGATGACCATTGCAGCATCCAGTATTTGTGAGATAAGCAGCCTTAGGCATAGATCTACCTCAGGGGGGCAGTAGGTAGATTGCTTATGTTGTGTGACTGGCGGTAATAAATAGCCACAAGACCTGGTGTGGCTAACCATTGGAGTAATCAGCCAGGTACCGACTGGAAGTGAGCAATCCTCGCAAAATCTTGCTGTGGCTATAATGGTTGAGCCGTTGGCCATGGAGAAGTAGGAGCGGGACGCCTGTGTGATGGGCTTGGCTATCACAGGGCAACCATGTGCACTGGTATCGCAGAGGTTAACTGGTGTCCAGTCATCAGCGATGTAGAAGATCCCTGAGGGCGTAATTTAGCCGTGAGCCAGGTAATGTTAGTTGAGACGTGTAATAAGGCCGTCTGGTTTTTAAGGGGCAGCTCACTTATACCAACATTATAGTCGGGTTTTATCTGTATCAGGGTACAGTGTTTGGCCCTACAGTGGGGAATGCCGATATTGGCCAAAAAGTAGGTGAATAATGACACTCCATTTTCATGAAACATAGGTATTGAGAATACAAGCTGAATCTTATACCGACGTCTTTGGTAATATCTAGTTACCATACCACCTAATATATCCCCAGCAGGATCTTCGGGATTCGAAGTAATGACGTTATAAAGTTTTACAGTAGTTCCTCCTCTTTGTAAAACAGCCAGATGTTTGTCTGAAGACATATATTCATTGATTGACTGTTCTAACTCTTCCCAGGGGACATGGCCCATCTGGATAGCGTTAATAATTCTAAGTAGTTGCCTATAAATTTTAGACATCGATAGTTTGGCCCCTAAATGTAACATAGCTGCTGCTGAGAGGGTGAGTCCCTGGGCCGAGTGTTTTCCAAGAGAAATAATATGGTGAGCAATATTCTGCTGGTTGTTCATCAGTTCCTTATTCCAGGATAAAAACCTGGAGAAAAGGTCTACTGAGATTTGTTGTCCCTTAACTATTTTAGCGGAAATAGATCTGCGTTCGCGGCTGGCCATGGCCTGAGACGCGGTGAGATTGTGTGTGATATGTGCGAGGCCTGAGGGAAGTTCAAGAAGATGAACCTTGCGTTTGAAGTTAGAGTTGAAAGAGGGGAGTTTATTCCTGAGGTGGCAATTAAGCTGTTGGAACCAGGCAGTCAATTGCTGCAGTCGAATTTCCTGCACTGTCTGCCAGGGTAGTGTTCCAAAAGGCAATAGCGGTTAACGCTTGGTGAAGCGAGTGTAGGAGGGTCTCGTTTTCTAATAGGACAAGATAGAGAGATCTAAGGGTGATATTCTGGTCACTGTTATCTGTTGAGATAGAGGCTGTGAGGTTATTAATACAACGCCAATAGGGTTCAGTAATGGTGCCGTTTTCTAGTGGACAAGCTCCCATACCTTTTCTGTTCAATCTCATGCCAATTGCATGGTTTGATAAGGATTGATTGAGGAGGGCAACCCATAGGGGGTGCCTGCAAATGTCACGAACAGTGATAGGTTGAAAGAAATCTTGGCATGAACCTGAATGGTTGGTGCCTTGGAGGATGTGAAGGCATGTATTGGGAAGGTTGTTGTTGGACGAATTTTGTGATAGTGACTTGAAGAAATTATTAGAATCTTTAATGGGGTCTCTGGATTCTTTATACCAGGGTCTGTAGAAAGAAGTGGAACAAATAATATGTTCACCAGCCATGAGTTGAGGCACATGGTAGCCAGGGATCGAGTGATTGATAAAATTTTGAATGTGGACCCTGTTAGAGCCTGGAGAGGAACAGTAGGAATTGATTCCGAAATTGCGTAAATATGCCATTTGGCACCACACCCTCTCTGTGTGGAGAGAGAAGAAATTTATGACTGATCATCGTCCATTGTCCGAAAATACGTATTCATCTAAGGATAGTAGCGGAGTACATTGTTCTGCTTTTAGAGTGACCGGTGGCCGGGCTTCGGGCAGCGTGACGATATAACAGTGTGCATACTGAAGGATGCCTTCTTCTGGCTCAGTGAATTGAGCAAGCTTCAGCTGGGGAGAGGTCAGTTTCAGCTGTCTGATAGCAGATGCCTCTGTTTTTTTTTGAGGTCAAGTTTATGTCTATATTCTTTTAGCATGAGTTGGGCTGAGATGACATCTGTGTCTAGGACTAAGATGTGTGGAACCATGATAGTTCCTGCCACCCTTACAGTGGGATGGAGGTCAGTATAGGCAATAATACCATCTTTGACCCATGATCGTTGAACCGGTGTCTCTGAAGGTACGAAGACCGTGGAGTTCGGCTCGTCCAATGATAAAAGGTGTCGGTTTTGCCTGTTATTATTGTCATTATTACTCACTTCTGTATAGTTAAGGTCCTGGCCTACATTAGAGTTTAGGTCAAAAGTTTGCGTCGCAGTGAGGGAGAGCGTAATAGTGCCAAGAAATGGGCTAAAAAGGATAAGTGAAAAGGTAATGCTGAGTGCGGTAAGGCAGCAGCACTGGCATTTCTGCTTTTTGGACCATCTCTTTTGGGAACGTATGATCTTTTGGACTTTGGCCTTGAACTTTCGAAGTTGAGGGTGACCTTTGAGACAGATCTTCCCAGGTGTAGTAATAACTTGAGTCAGAGGTATTTCCTCTGAAGTTTCATCTAATTCTGGCTCGTTATGGGATCTAACCTCATATCGCGCATACCAACTTGTCATTTTGTTGTTACCTGTGGTTCAAAGGCTTTGGGAACTGGTTCACAGTTATCAATGGATATTAGCTTGGTACCGTTTGTCCCGTGGTCAACTAGAAGCGTCCGACCTTGGACCTGTTTGACACAAACGGGGGGTTTCCATTTAGGTCTAAGTAAGGTATTCTTAGGATTTTTCCTTTCTTGTACACAGTCACCTTCTTGTGGTGACCACTCATTGGGTTCTGGCGGTTTAGGAGGCTGCATTTGAGACAATAAGCCAATCATTTCTTGGGCTAATTCTGGGTTGTACTGAGGAATCACTCCTTCAGATGCCTGCTGGGCTGTATTTTTTTGTACCTTAAACATTAAAAAGTAAGGTGTGATGTGTTTTTCAGGTCCTACGCGACTCAGGAGTAAATTGTTGACTGCCAGCTGTACCTCCGGCACCAATTTGGCCCAACTGCGTCCCCGTGTCATTAGAAGTTTAGTCATGCAAATCTTCACATCTTGGTTACGCCGCTCCACCGACCCACTTGATTGCGGGTGCAAAGGAGTGCTGTGTTCCAATTTAATACCTTTGTCGGTACACATTTTCTGGAACGCCTTTCCAACAAAGGCAGATCCACGATCTGTGTGGCGACATACGGGGGAACCAGCGCAGGGAAAAATGATGTTTTTGAATGCATTGACAGTTGCGCTTTCCGTACAGCGGGTTGTGGGCACCAACCACGTGTAGGAGGGACAGGTGTCAACAACTACTAAGATGTACTGGTTTTGGCCTGTATAAGGAGGGTGCCCAGTAGAGGGCGTAAAGGGTCCCACATAATCAGCCTGCCACACGGTGGGGGGCGTCTGGTTTTGCTTTTGAAATGTATTTAGATCTGGTGACTCCTCCTCCTTTCGAGGTCTGGAGGCACTGAGGACAATTTGCCACAAATTTTTTGCAATCAGTTAATATATAAGGCCACCAATAGGTGAGCAGTAGTTTAGCCATTGTTGCTTTGGCTTCAGGATGGCCAGAACCATGGCTAACGTGGGCCTCCTGTATTAAACTTTGGCGTTTCTTTGTCGGTGGGATAACCTTAGCCTCCTTTCCTGGAATATTAACCAAGACTCTTCCCATTTTGTCGCAATGATAGTTATAGTTGGATGGGTACCCGCGCGGAGTTTTCCCGGAAATAAGTAGGCGTAACTCATCATCCTGATTGTCACTGTACATTTGTCTTGTAATTACCAGGACCTTTACATGTTCTATCGCTAGTTCTTCTAGGGGCACTGCTTGTTTTGCAGCGTTCTCTGCCATTTGGTTACCGATGCTGTGGGGGCCTCCTTTTGTATGGCCTGGGACATGCATAATGGTAACATGACGCTTGTTGTCTAATTGCTGGGCAATTCTTTGCCATAAAGATATATGAGCTATTGGTTTTCCTTTATCTGTCTTAAAGGTATTCTTTCTCCATACTGGTAAGAAAGTATTAGCAGCCTTCTGGCAATAGGCGCTATCAGTGCATATTAATGTTTTAGTATCATTGGAAGGTATTTCTTGTAAGGCTAATAATAATACCTGTGCTTCTGCATATTGGGCATTATGGGGACCCAGGGTCCTTGAAATTGATTTGGTGGGGTTAAAGGTTCCATTTGAATGAGAACCTAATATTATGCAGTGGGATATCATTACCAGCTATCGTGCGCATGCGGCCTTGTCGATCAGGGATGGGCATTGCCGATCCGTCGCAGTAAATGACAAGGTCAAAGTCCTCTAGGGGAGTTACGGTAAGTTTGAGACTCGGAATATCCGGGTCCTCTTCTTGGTCCAGTTTTTCAAAACCGGGCGAATGGAGTATATCCTGCGAGTATTTTTCATTGTATTCAAAGCTCAGGGGAGGTATCATATAAAAGATGGTGCCACTTAGTGTATCTGGCCTGGGTTGCCTTGTGTCCGTTCCCTGGTGATCTCAGTTGGGGAAAACCCGTTTTGATTATAATGCGTGCATTGGCCTGAACTTTCCGCAAGGACCTTACGGCATGTAGGATGAGGACCATGCAGCGTTCTAAGGCGGTCAATCTCTGTTCACAGGGGGAGTAGTTAAGGGAGAGGTATTGGAACGGCGTCGTGGCCCCCTCATCGAAGCAGGCTGCTCGGGAAGCGATCCAAGGGATAAGGCAGATGTCCCTGGATGGGTCTCTTGAGCTAAGGTCAGTGGCATTTTTTACTGCAAGAATTAGCTGTGTAAGAGATTCTTTGCATGCTCCAGGAAGCAGAAAGGTTTATTTGTCGGGGTACAGTACTCATACAAGGGAGCTGAAAGTGGAGCGAATGCTGGTACAAACGTCCGTGCAAAATTAAGCAGTCCCAGTATAGATTGTAGCTGTTTAAGGGAAGTAGGATTCTTAATAGCCGAGAGTTTCTCGGAAAAGGAGTCAGTCAGGCCTCGGCCAGTGTCTGTGACATTGACACCGAGGTATTCAACTGATTTTTTTAAGCAATTGGCATTTCTTAAGACTGACTATGTATCCATGGATTTTTAAGAGAGTAAAGATTTCGTCCAGAGCTTCTAAGTGTTGTTCACGGGTGTCGGTTGTCACGTACACGTCGTCTACATAGACGTCGATATCGTACTTATGACGTATGGTCGCTAATGCTGAAATAACGCCGGCCGCGAAGACCTGAGGTGAATTGCAGAAGCCCTGCGGGAGTCAGGTCCAGACGTACTGGGGCCGTTAGGACCAGTGAACGCTGTGTAATCATACTCCTCGGGGAGGATTGGATGTGACCAGAAGCCGTTAGATAAGTCTAAAGTGGATTTGTACTTTTTCCGGCTAATCTGTTGTGTAACTTGTTGTATGCTCGCTGATTGGGCTGCGTTTGGAATCGTAACGCAGTTTAGTTCTCGGTAGTCGACTAAAAGTCTGACTCCGCCTTTAGCTTTGGGAATCCCAAACGTAAGGGGCGCGATTCTCCGCTCCCGCGCCAAAGTGCCCACGCCGTCGAGGTTCACGATGGCACAAAACGGCCCCTACCCTGACCGATTCAGGGCCCGATAATGGGCTAGGAGCGGGGCCGCGTCATTTACACGCGCCAGGCCTTGTCGCCACGTAAAGGCGGCGCCGCATACATGACGCGGCCAGCGCCGCATAGCTGGCGTCACCCGCGCATGCGCATGCGTGGTTGCCGTCCTCTCCGAGTCCGCCCCGCAAGATGATGTCAGACGGATGTTGCGGGGCTGCGGAAGAAAGGAGGTCCTCCTTCAGAGAGGACGGCCCGACGATCGGTGGGCACCGATCGTGGGCCACACCCCATTTGAGGCCCCCCCCGGTGCAGGATCCCCCCCCCCCAGCGTTCCCGTGATGTTCCCGCCAGCAGCGACCAGGTGTGGAGAATCGCGGGAGGGCGTCGGACCGGCGCCGCGGGAAATTTCGGCGACCCAGGCGATTCTCCCAACCTGCGCGGGAGCGGAGAATCCCGCCCAAGGGAGTTATATGGAGATGATTTTTTAATCATAATGCTTGTTGGCATAGGAAGTCGATTGTTTTTTGGAGCGCGGCCAGGCCACCGTGGTCTCAGATGTACCATTGTTTCTGAACCGGGAAGTCGTTGACGCCGGTTGTGACTGGTTGAATTTTTAGCAGTCCGCAGTGATTCTGATGTTTCTGGAATAAGTCCCAGGTCGGGATTCTCCGAGCCCCCACAGGTTGGAGATTCGCCGGGGGGGGCGGCGTGAATCTCGCCCGCGCCGGTCGGCGGCCCCCCCCCCCCGCGATTCTCCGGCCCGCGATGGGCCGATGTCCCGCTGCTGTAATGCCAGTCCCGCCGGCGTGAATGAAACCACCCACCTTACTGGCGGGACGAGGCGGCGCGAGCTCCGGGGTCCTGGGGGGGGGGGGCAATCTGGCTCCGGGGGGTTCCCCCACAGTGGCCTGGCCCACCGATCCGCGGGCGGGCCTGTGCCGTGGGGGAACTTTTTTACTACGCGTCGGCCTTGTAGGTCTCCATGATGGCCGACGCATAGGTGACCCACCCCCCTCCGCATGCGCGGGGATGCCGCTGACGCTCCCGTGCGTGCGCAGACTTCCGCCGGCCGGAGGAGTCCCTTCCGCCCTGGCTGGTGTAGCGCCAAAGGCCTTCCACACTAGCCGGCGGGACGGCAACCACTCCGGCGCGGGTCTAGCCCCTAAAGGTGAGGGCTTGGCCCCTAAAGGTGCGGAGAAATCTGCACGTTTGGGGCGGCCCGACGCCGGAATTGTTCCCGCCACTCCATCCCACCGGGATCCCCCGCGCCTCCGGGTAGGGGAGTATCCCGCCCCCAGTGTCTGAGAATTAAGTTTTTAATGTCGTAATCATGATCTTTGTCTAAATTTGGCATAGTCCAGCTTGACATCTAATTACTTGATCATGAGCTCGAAGGGTGATCTGTACCAATGGTATTTGTCTTACTTCTGAAGTTATGCCTTTTACACTCCTGGTCCCTATTATAGGTCTGTTTAAGGAATGGTAGCGGGCAAATCCTTCGTCTATGAGGGGCATTTCCACCCCAGTATCTAGGAGTAAAATTACCCCTATTGTAGCGGTTAGTAATTTTGGATTAAGATACAGGGTGGCATTTCCGTATGGGAATTGAGCGGGAGCGATTTGGGAGAATTTGGGAGTGGACCTGCCTGTTAGTCAATGGTGATTCTTAGAGACGGTGTACACTTGGATGTTGGCCGGAACGCGGCCGCCTCTAGAATTTCTACCTTGGCCTGTGATTTATCCCGTACTGCCATTAGTTCTAGGCTGATCCTGGTACTGTTGCTGTTGCCTTTGTGGATTTCTATCATCCTGGTATCTTCCAGGGGGGCGGATATTAGCGCGATCTCGGAACTCACACCGTCCTTGTTGAGGAGGGTACTGGGGTTACCATGGACCTTTGTCCTCGAATAGGCGTCGGAGTTTGTCTAAAAGACTGCTGTCTGGGACCTGAGGCTGGGCTCGTGCAGGCGTTCCTGGGGACCTTCCAGCGGGGATTTGTCTCCTGCCTGGAGTACGAGGGGCAGCTGGTGCTCCTGTTCCCCCCCTGGGTTGTGTCCCAGAGGTGGAAAGGACGTCCCAATGTCCTCCTACTTCGGGAGCCAACAGTTAGCAAAGTTCCGCAAGCCTGAATAACTGCGTGGTATTTAGCAGCCTGGTTTTGTTGACCGTGCGCTGCGTCCTGTAGGCGCAGCGGTGGGCTGAGTCAGTGACTGATTTTAGTAGCAATTGGCTGACTTGAGCAAAGTCAAATTGTAATTGTAGGGCCAGCTGGAAAGTTTCTCTGATGCTCTCTACTTTAAGGGAGTTTAAAAGAATGTTTCGGAACCTTCCTCGCATTCCATGTCCATAAATTTTCTTGTGAGCAGCAGCTAGGATTTGAAACAAGGTTCCACATTCCACTTCTGGGAGGTGAAAGCCTGTTGGGGCTGTAACTCGCAGCAGCTGCTGTTTATCTCTTGGAGTTAGAGGTCCGAAAAATGTACTGTTAACCCCAAGGCCCTGCTAGCATTGAGCGGGTCTATATCTTCTGAGTGACAGAAAACAAAGGGTACTAAATCATTTGGTTGGACACTACAACCTGGTCTGATTAGGCGGGTTGCTAATTCTAGCTGACAATCTTGTCTGTGGTTTTTCACCGGGAGAAATTCTGTTATTTCTAGCGTGAATCTCTGTCCCATTGTGAAGGGAGGTTGCAATGCGAGTAAATGATCTACCAGTAATGTTCCTTTTGGGACATTAAATGTTTGATTTGCAAGGGGATCAGGGTTTGCTGGCGGGTCACGCCAGAGATGTGCTTGAGCTGCCATAGCCATAGTATTTTAAAAATATATACTTGATCTTTTCTACTAGTAAACACTGTTTAACAATAGTAGTCTAATTCGATTTAATTTTGCTGGTATCAGCGTTTCATTTTATATTGTTCTGACCTTACTTAAGGGTCATATTTGCACCGTTTTAGTTTAGTTTATAAATTAAATATATTCTAGCGACAGAGTTATTGTGTCTATTTTTTAAGACCCAAGATTAAATCTCAGGCCCCACGTTGGATGCCAGATATGAAAGTCGAGTATTCTATGTAAGATCTTCCTGATTAGTTGAGGTTGTAAGCTACCAGACAAGGTCTTGTGAATATCTAAAGTAAGGCTCGCTATTTGGGAGATCTAATTATAGTATTCACAATGTGCTTTCACTACCTTCAGTGTACAGGATAGACTATAACTTAGATGGCTATCTTATCCTTAACTTCAACTAAATATTTCTAATTCTTGAGAGCTGGGCATGGGTAAGTGACCTTTCCGATAGCCTGAAAGGGTGAGAATGTAATGAGCCTTAGTTAAATGTCACTATTATTTATTAAAATAGACACGGATCTGTATGGTAAAATATATACGCAATTTATTTAAAGAAAAAGGGTTTTTGGTAAATGATACAGTTTGACAAATACAGGATATATGATGAGTTAGCCTCTGAGCTTCTTAACTACATATTTGCTTAAACTATAAACATCTCATACTTACATCGACTAGTAGCCTCGGAGCTCGATACTCAATCAAGAGTAGAACTCTACGAGTCGAGATAGCAGCTTGGTCAGATAAACACCCAGCAATCTCCTAAACAGCTCTCCAAGCGAAACTCTTTTTGCAGCCTTTGCTTAAACATTTTTATATTGTTTTCTTACTTAGTGAGTTCTAGGGAGTTTTAGCAGAGCTCCTGCTTCTGAAAAATAGATTGACTCCCCCAGTTATTTCGAGACAAAGAACAGTCTCTCTTGGTTGGCAAGGCCTTAGTTTCAGGGAGGTCCAGCAGGGCACCTGCTCCTAAAGATACTGGGCGCGATTCTCCACTCCCGCGCCGGTTGGGAGAATCGCCTGGGTCGCCAAAATTTCCCGCAACGCCGGTCCGACGCCCTCCCGCGATTCTCCCAAGCGGCGAGAACGGCCCCGTCGATTTCCGCGCTGCGCAGGTTGGAGAATCGCCCGAGACACCCAAAACGGCGATTCTCCGCCACCCCCGCTATTCTCAGGCCCGGATGGGCTGAGCGGCCAGGCCAAAACGGCGGGCTCCCCCCCTGGAGCCGTCCACACCTGCGGGGGGGAGGGGGGATCCTGCACCGGGGGGGGGGGCCTCAAATGGGGTGTGGCCCGCGATCGGTGCCCACCGATCGTCAGGCTGTCTTCTCTGAAGGAGGACCTCCTTTCTTCCGCAGCCCCGCAAGATCCGTCTGACATCTTCTTGCGGGGCAGACTCGGAGAGGACCTCAATCACGCATGCGCGGATTGGCGCCGGCCAACCTGCGCATACGTGGGTGATGCCAGTTATGCGGCGCCGGCCGCGTCATGACGCGGCGCCGCTTCTAGCCCATTATCAGGCCCTGTATCGGTCGGGATAGGGGCCGTTTCGCACCGTTGTGAATCTCGACGGCGTTCACGACGGCGCAAACAGTCTGCCTCCATTTCGGAGAATCCTGCCCCCTGTCTTTGTTGGGGGGAGGGGGGCATTTACTCAGACGGGAGGATGCTGCTGTCTCCCCACTGCTGTTCTGATTAAATTAAGGCTGAGAAAGCCCACTTAAGGACTTTATTTTGCCACTATTTTGGTGGGGGCTTACCCTACGGGAAGCTCAAAAAAGCTAACCCTGTTGAGGTTTCTTGCGGATGCTCCCATATTCCAAAGAACTCGGTGTCTGATCGATAAACCTGGCATTGGGATGTGGAGAGTTTGGGAGTTCTGAGAGTCACGTCCCTACCCTAGCTGCCAACCGCCCAGCCCACAATCTCTCTTTGTCATCATTCACCTGTGCCTGGGTCCCTCAGCGATCCAGGGCCGAGGGTGGGTGTAATTACCGGAAGCAGCCACTGTTTCCCCAGTGGTGCTGGTGAGAAGTGAAGAGCTGCTAGCCTCTGATTGACTTCTGCCCCCACGGTCCTTGAACCTGGCAAAGCCTCGCGGTTGGCCAGTTAAGTGCCTGATTGACACAAATGTGGCAGGTCTTCCTGAAAAGAGATGGCCCGGGGCTCTTGTTGATTCTCCAGTCGGCAGGCAACACCCCTGTGTTAATTTTCCTTATTGTTTCCAGTTGCAGTCACCAAGGGCTGGATTCTCCGATTCTGCGGCTATGTCCGGAGAATGCATCTGATCTTACGCCCAAAAAGCCGGCGCTGCCCCCGCACCGATGCTCCGTCCAATGGGGAACTAGCAGCCGTGCCACATAAAGCCCCCGGCTTTACCTGCCGATACGGACGCAGAATGGACAGGTCCGTGGCGCGCATGCGCACGGCGGTGGCCTGCGACGGCTGCGCGCGAACCCGGCCTGCCAAAAACTGACCCCCTGTAACCCCCCTCGCAACCCTCCCCCCAGCCGAAGTCCCCCTAGCAGCGGAACAGCTCCCCCGCCCCCACCCCGACTGTGGCGGCGCTGCTTCCTGCACCTGGAGTGCTCTGAGAAGTGCCCGCAACTCCTGAAGCTCATCCTCCAGCGTGAGGTTGGTTTTGAACTCTCCTGTACACCATTGATGGATGATCACTTAGCAGAGTGACTTGTACATCTCTTACACTAGATTTGCCCTCACCACTAAGCACTCCCATCTGATCTGATGCACTATTGGTTCCCAACATACCTGTGTCTGTACCAATGCTTGGAATGGAGAGATGATGTGATGTGGATGCATTTGTCCACAACTCCTCCTCAGATATCAGGGGGCGTTCCTTGGGATCTGCAGCACTTGGCGAGAATGGCGCATCTGAGGGAGGAAGAGAAGAAGTCAGTTGTTGACATTACAAACTGACTGCATGTGCTAGGGTTGCTTGTGACAATAGACAACTGCTTCAGTGATTGGTCAAGCAGTGGGGACTCTTGGTTTGCACATCTCGTTCAAAATGCCACTACCCTACATCTCTTATACAGTCTCTCAGTCTCTTCACTGACCTCTGGACTCTTATCTTCTGCCAACATCCCTTCCTCCACAGTCTGTGGACCTTGTTCAGCACTCCTGGGATGGCAGAACCGACGTATGAGGAGAGACTGAGTCGACTGAAGTCAGGGCCACCGGACGGTAGTCATTGAGGCACATTGCCTGGTTTTTCTTTGGCACTGGTATGATGCAGGTGCGGAGTAGGGACAGGTTAAGATGTGCGCGAACACACCTGCCAGCTGGTCTGCGCAGGCTCTTAGTGAATGACCAGGCAACCCGTCTGGACCCATCGCCTTCCGAGGGTTCACTTTCAGGAAAGCCGATCTGACTTTGGTCGCTGTGATGGTGGGTATGGGTGTGTTATGGGCTGCTGGGGCACTCGACAGCGGATCGTTGGTTTCCTGCTCGAACCAAGCATAGAATGCATTGAGTTCATTGGGGAAGGGTGGGCTGCTGTTGGAGATATTGTCCGGCTGTCCGGCTTCACTTTGTAGCCCGTTATGTTGTTTAGGCCTTGCCACAACTGCCGAGAGTCTGTAACGCTAGTCTGTGACTCTAGCTTGGTCTGATATTCCCTCTTGGCATCTCGGATGGATTTGTGGAGGTGGTACCTGGATTTCTTGTATAGGTCAGGGTCGCCTGACTTGAACGCCTCAGACCTGTCCTTCAGTAGGGAGTCAATCTCGCGATTGAGCCATGGTTTCCGGTTATGGAACGTACGTACTGCTTTCTTTGGCACGCTGTCGTACACACATTTCCTGATGAAGTCTGTGACGGTGGTGGCATACTCATTTAAGTTGGTCGCTGAGTTCTTAAATATGGACCAGTCCACTGTCTCTAAGCAGTCACGTAAGAACTCTTCTGTTTCCTCGGTCCAGCACTGCACAACCTTCTTAGCTGGATTCCCCCGCTTGAGTTTATGCTTGTATGCTGGGAGAAGGAGCACCGTCCTCTGGTCTGATTTTCCAAATTGCGGTCGGGGACGGTAGTTGAGGTCAAAACATTGTATGTTTCCAGAAGATATAGCTGTTTGGGGCTAAAGGGATAAAAGAATATGGGGGAAAGCGGGTACAGATTACTGAGTTGGATGATCAGCCCTGATCATAATGCATGGTGGAGCATGTTCGAAGTGCTGAACGGCCTATTTCTGCTCCTAATTTCTATGTTTCTATGTTTGGTAAGGTGGATTCCTCTTGCCATCCATTGGATCTCCCGCCAGGCACTCACTGCCTCCACAAGAGCACAGGTGCATTCATCAGAGAAATGGGATGTAGAGTGCCACCTGGCATTGCTCTCCCATTTCATGGGGGCAACGGTTCCTGAGGCCTTAGCAGCTGCCAATCATTATCCCTTGGGGTAAGTCTCCTACAGCTCCCTCAGGCCCCTCAGCAAACCCTGGCAGCCTTCGGGGAGCTTTCTGTACAATTTTTAAACCGCCCTTCAGGACCCCATTGGACCCGGCACCTGCCACGCCCCCGCCCCGCCGGCAGCGCTGAGCCACTGTCAGCATGCGTTTTATGTTGGCTGGCTGTTAATTGGCTACCCAGTGTGAAATCGGAAATGGCTTTGCGATCGCAGACAGGAGCGGATATGCATCTGCTTCTGGGCCTGCCGATTGCGTGTGCATGCCCTCTGGCCCATGAGCATGACCGTTCTTTATTTTGGGGTAAGCGTGTGAGAATAAAGAACTTTTTTCAAACGCCTGAAAGCTTGCTGTTGAATTATTTAATTAGATTAACCACTCCAAGGGTAACAAAGGACACCACTTTCCATACAAAACAGACTGGGGTGATCTGGCTGCGTTGCGCTTGGCACAAATCCCGCTATGTTGGGAAAATACCCCGAGAGCCCTGAAACAGGATACTTAATAATAATCTTTATTGTCACAAGTAGGCGTACATTAACACTGCAATGAAGTTACTGTGAAAAGCCCCTAGTCGCCACATTCCGGCGCCTGTTCGGGTACACAGAGGGAGATTTCAGAATGTCCAAATTACCTAACTGCACGTCTTTCGGGACTTGTGGGAGGAAACCGGAGCACCCGGAGGAAACCCATGCAGAAACGGGGAGAACGTGCAGACTCCACACAGACAGCGACCCAAGCCGGAAATCGAACCTGGGACCTTGGTGCTGTGAAGCCATAGTGCTAACCACTATGCTGGGACTGGGGCTGGTTTAGCACGGTGAGCTAAACAGCTGACTTTTAATGCAGAACAATGCCAGCAGCACGAGTTCAATTCCCGTACCGGCCTCCCTGAACAGGCGCCGGAATGTGGCGACTAGGGGCTTTTCACAGTAACTTCATTGAAGCCTACTTGTGAAAATAAGCGATTATTCTTCTTATTATTATGCTACCGTGCTGCCCACAATTTGGGTCAGGCGCCAAACAGTTTACGATGTTCCTGAGCAACCACAGCAGATGTAATCTGATTAGCATATTTATATCTTTATTTAAATATGCAGGATCTGTTTTAAATTGGATTCTCCCGGCTCCTGGAATTCTCCAACTATTTTTATGGAAAATAATTAAATTAAATTAAATAAATTGAAGGACAAAGTAAAAGGGGAGCCTCTTAAAGGGACACAGCCTTAAACAAAAAAAGTTGTAAATGAAGCTTAAAACATCAAACAAAAATGTGATTAAAAGGATTGATAAAGCACCCCAGAACCCGAGGCGCCCACCGGGCATGGAAGGCCTCGATAGTGCCCGTGGATCTGCAATTCTCTATCCCGCCAGCGCAGCATGAAGCCAGCATAAATATATTCTGTTATTGACAATGGCAATGCCTTGACCAATCAGCGTCAACTTACTGGCTAAACAGACGGCTCCTTGACCAATCAGCACCCCATTCTTTATTATAAATCGTGATGATTATTTGAAATTTGGCATTATTTGTTTTGTTTGATGAGTGCAAGACAAAAAATTTGGCAATGTGTTTCTCTTTTCGGCAATATTCAACTTGTAAAATGTAATTGCACTAATAATTGAGGGAAAATGCTATTGAGAAAGGACAAATGAGTGGGACTAACTGGAGAACAAAGAACAGTAAAGGCATGATCAACTTAAAGTCTTCCTTCTGTGGTCATCATTTATATTTCTAAAATTGCTGTCTGACTGATCCAGGGAATTCCATACATATACCTTCTGGATTGCTTCTGCTATGATTTCATTAGGGTGGGAATAAGAATGTCACAGGAACTCTCAGCAAAATGGTAAGTTGTAGATACTGAGTTTGGATTTCATGGGCGGGATTCTCCGATCCCCCGTCGGGTCGGAGAATCCCCAGGGGGCGGCGTGAATCCCGCCCCGCCGCTCTGATGCCTGCTGCCGTAATCTCTGCTGCTGGTTTTCTGGCGGGGGCAGAGATCACGCCACGCCGGTACAACCCCCCCCCCCCGCCCCCCCGGCAATTCTCCTGGCCCCGATGGGCCGAGCGGCCGTAGGTTTCTGGCCAATCCCACCGCCGTGGATTGGTCATGGTCCCACATGGCGGGACCTGGCAGGTAAATTGGCTGGTGCGGTCCTTGGGGGGGCGGGGGGCGATCCAACCCCGGGGGAGGCCCCCACGGTGGCCTGGCCCGCGACGCGATTGGGGTCCACCGATCTGCGGGCGGGCCTGTGGCATGGGGGCACTCCTTCCTTCCACGCCAGCCCCTGTAGGGCTCCGCCATGGCCGACGAAGAGAAGACACCCCCCTGAGCATGCGCTAGAAAATGCCGGCCGGTCTGCGCATGTGCTGAACCACGCCGACGGTTCTGCGCATGTGCTAACTCACGCAGTCCCCTCGCCGCCGGGTGGCGCGCCGCCAACCCCTCCGGCGCCGGCCTAGTCCCCGAAAGTGTGGAGAATTCCGCAACCTCCGGTCGGCCCGACGCCGGAGTGGTTTGCGCCGTTTTCTACGCCGGGGTCGGGCCATCGCGCAGATTCGGAAGAATCCCGCATCATATATCTGGCATTGTCAATCTTGATCTGACCACTAAGAATGGACGTTGTACAGGAGGAATAAGCATAGGACAAGTAAATAATTTTGCAAAAATTATTTTGATCTGGCCTTAGATCGGTTTTGCCAGAAATATAAAAGCAGTTTTGCCTGGTAACCTTGAATGGTATATGTCTCACAAAGAAAATTTAAAGGAGAGTGCGTGATACAAAACTAAAGAATCAAATTGCACCGTTTTACACGGGAATATCTAAACAGACTCCAGATTGAACTGAGATCATTCTGTTGGTGTAAGGGATTGCACACAAGCTTTCAGTTACCAGGTTCTTGTGTGTATTTTAAATTGACCTGTTTTATTGTTATTGTTTGTTTTCTGTGTTCGTGCTGTTTATCTCACTGACAGGACTGCATGTTAAACAAGTCCTGTTGTTAAATTACCCTGTAAAAATATGTTAATAAAATAAAGACAAGCTCTAACAGCTGGAAAGGCTAAATTAGCCTCACCCATTTTTTGAAAGAAGCAGGTTTGAGTAGAAGCTGCATGTTTAATTGTTCCTATTGGAGGATAAAAAGTAACAAAGCAAAAGCAGAAAATGCCGAGAATACACAACTGGTCACTTGGCACCTGTGGAGAGAAAAATGGAGCTAGGGTTAAAAGTTGGCCTGCCACATTTTTCTGTACACTGGAGTTGCAATTCATAGCCTCACCGCTCTCACCAAGGTGGAGGTAGGCAGCACTCAAATTTGGTGCCAGCTCCTCATTTACCTGGTTGAAGAGTTGTTCCAAGGGGCTTGTGCTGTGGGCTATATGAATGCTCAGCAGGGAGTCAGCCAGTGTGTGCTAAAACATGTGGTGCAGCCAGCCTTCCGTTCTTAAAGACAGGATATCCTTCTCAGAGATGAGTTGCACCAAACTGCAGGAAGCGCTGCTGAATGCTATTGTTGCAATTGCAAACAAGGAAAATAGAATGCCAGGACAGAGCAAGTGTTTACGGTTCTCCAATATAGTGCTGGAGGCCTTTGTGATAGAGGTGAACAGGAGGAGATACACATCATTTCACAGGGGTGCATGAGATATTCAGGACCACCTATAGAATGGAGTGGGAAGCAGGTCACCAGGGGCGTTAATTTCCAGCTTATGGCCCCATGGGCCTAGCAGCAGTGCTACAGACGTCTAATGACCTCAAGTAGGTAGTGAACGTCAGTGACTGCACCTTCATATGAAATCGCCTACTCACTGCTCCATGAACCTCTCATGCTGCTCACCCCGACCACTCACACACCAACACTTGGACTTACTTAGTGAGTCCTTAGGACTCACGCCTAACATGAGATACTGCACTTCAACTTTGTACCCTGGCTCTGCCACCCAGACACCTTGGCATTGCCAGGATTCCCAGGTAGCACTGCCAGGGTGTGAGGTGGGCAGGGGCATTGCCAGGGGGCAGGCTGGCAGTGCCAAGGTGCCCACATGGCAGGTTGCCCATTTTGGGGATGGGGCCTGGTGATGCCCTGCCTTTATGGGATGGGGAGAAGAGGCTCGAAGATGCCCGAAGTAACTTGGGGCGTTGGTGGTGTCTGGAGGGCACGGTGGGGGGCTTCCCGGTTGATAGCGGGGTCGTTCCCGGCGCTGCAGGTGTTCAGAGAAGGGGATGACCTCCATGCTCATGCCCTGTGTGGGCTCTTCCGTTATATGGAGCAGAGCCGGGCATGCATACTGTAGCGCACAAAGACTCCGTGAGACGAATAGAGTGAAGTCGATGAGGCTTTATTAAGCGTGTCTGTTCCCCCGCAGCTCGATAGTAAACTGACCTGCGGGGGAAGACTCCGGCTTCTTATACTCCACCTTCAGGGCGGAGCTAGAGGTCAACGGCCAACCAGGACCCGGGATCTGTCAGCCAATGACATTAGGGCTTCCAGTCCCACATGACCCCCAATACATACTACCACATTCACCCCTTGTCAATAATGAACCCGGCGGGGTGATGCTTCGTATGGTGGTAAGGGTTTACAGGGCTGGTCCTGGGAGGAAAAAAAAAACATTCACATGGCAATACAGTATTGTACAATTTTGTCCTGTTGCAACTATTTACAGAGGGTATAGGAAGAAAAGCAAAATGTTCTTGTGAAAAGTCCATATTTAGTTTTAGATCGACGCCACGAGTCGGTCGGGTGGTCTGGTCGTCCGTGTCGATCGCCTCGGCCCCGGTGGTGGTGGTGCTTGTACCGGTGTTGTCGCCTCCAGGAGCCTTACGGTTTCAGCTTGGGCTTTATTCTTTGTCGGTGCTGAGGGGAGGGGAACCGATCCTCCTGGGAAAGGGGCGGTCATGGGGTGCGGCGGTGGCAGGAAGGGGGGGGTTGGGTTGATGGTGTCGGGGGTGTGTGCGTGTTGCCGGCGGGCGCCAGATCCCGTAGGGAGACCGTGTCCTGTCGGCCGTCGGGGTACTCCACGTAGGCGTACTGGGGGTTCGCGTGGAGGAGGTGAACCCTTTCGACCAACGGGTCCGCCTTATGTGCCCGCACATGCTTTCGGAGCAGGATGGGTCCTGGGGCCGCCAGCCAGGTCGGCAGCGACGTTCCAGAGGAGGACCTCCTAGGGAAAACAAGGAGACGCTCATGAGGCGTTTGATTAGTGCTCGTACATAATAACGACCGGATGGAGTGGAGAGCGTCCGGGAGGACCTCCTGCCACCGTGAAACTGGGAGGTCACTGGACCGTAGGGCCAGTAGGACGGCCTTCCAGACCGTGCCGTTCTCCCTCTCTACTTGCCCGTTCCCCCGGGGGTTGTAGCTGGTCGTCCTGCTTGAGGCTATGCCCTTGCTGAGCAGGAACTGGCGCAGCTCGTCACTCATGAAAGAGGACCCCCTGTCGCTGTGGACGTATGCGGGGTAACCGAACAGTGTGAAGATGCTGTTCAGGGCTTTAATGACTGTGGCCGCGGTCATGTCAGAACAGGGAATGGCAAAAGGGAAGCGGGAGTATTCGTCCACCACATTAAGAAAATATGCGTTGCAGTCGGTGGAGGGGAGATGCCCTTTGAAATCGAGACTGAGGCGTTCAAAGGGGCGGGAAGCCTTAATCAGGTGCGCTCCATCCGGCCTGAAAAAATGCGGCTTGCATTCCGCGCAGATGTGGCAGTCCCTTGTGACTGTACGGACCTCCTCTAAAGAGTATGGGAGATTGCGGGACTTGATGAAGTGGTAAAACCGAGTGACCCCCGGGTGGCAGAGGTCCTCGTTGAGGGTTTGGAGGCGGTTAATTTGTGCGTTGGCACATGTGCTGCGGGATAGGGCATTGGACGGCTCGTTCAGCTTTCCGGGACGATACAAAATCTCATAGTTGAAGGTGGAGAGCTCGATCCTCCACCTTAAGATCTTGTCGTTTTTGATTTTGCCCCGCTGTGCATTATCGAACATGAAGGCTACCGACCTGAATCTCCTGCCGGCCAGGTAATGCCTCCAATGTCGCACAGCTTCCACTATGGCTTGGGCTTCCTTTTCTACTGAAGAGTGGCGGATTTCTGAGGCGTGGAGGGTCCGGGAGAAAAAGGCCACGGGTCTGCCCGCTTGGTTAAGGGTGGCCGCTAGAGCTACGTCGGAGGCGTCGCTCTCGACCTGGAAGGGGAGGGACTCGTCGATGGCGCGCATCGTGGCCTTTGCGATATCCGCTTTGATGCGGCTGAAGGCCTGGCAAGCCTCTGTCGACAGAAGGTCTATATTATGGGGCGGGCCTTGTCTGCGTACTGGGGGACCCACTGGGCGTAGTATGAAAAGAACCCCAGGCAGCGTTTCAGGGCTTTTGGGCAGTGCGGGAGGGGAAATTCCATGAGTGCGCGCATACGTTCGGGATCGGGGCCTATTATCCCATTGCGCACTACGTAGCTCAGAATGGCTAGCCGATCGGTGCTAAAAACGCACTTGTCCTCGTTGTACGTGAGGTTCAAGGCTTTGGCGGTCTGGAGGAATTTTTGGAGGTTGGCGTCGTGGTCCTGCTGATCGTGGCCGCAATGGTTACATTGTCGAGATACGGGAACGTGGCCCGCAACCCATGTTGATCAACCATTCGGTCCATCTCCCGTTGGAAGACCGAGACCCCGTTTGTGACGCCAAAAGGGACCCGTAGGAAATGGTATAATCGCCCGTCTGCCTCGAAGACTGTGTACTTGCGGTCACTTGGGCGGATGGGGAGCTGATGGTAGGCGGACTTGAGGTCCACGGTGGAGAAGACTTTATATTGGGCAATCCGGTTGACCATGTCGGATATGCGGGGGAGAGGGTACGCGTCTAGTTGTGTGTACCTGTTGATGGTCTGGCTATAGTCAATGACCATCCTTTGTTTCTCCCCTGTCTTCACTACTACCACCTGCGCTCTCCAGGGACTATTGCTGGCCTGGATTATGCCCTCCCTTAGTAGCCGCTGGACTTCGGACCGAATGAAGGTCCGGTCCTGGGCGCTGTACCGTCTGCTCCTAGTGGCGACGGGTTTGCAATCCGGGGTGAGGTTCGCAAACAAGGACGGGGGTTGCACCTTGAGGGTTGCGAGGCCGCAGATAGTGAGTGGGGGTATTGGGCCGCCGAATTTGAACGTAAGGCTCTGTAGATTGCATTGGAAATCTAATCCCAGCAAGGTGGAGGCACAGAGTTGGGGAAGGACGTTTAGTTTGTAGTTTTTGAACTCCCTCCCCTGCACCGTTAGGGTAACTATGCAGAATCCCTGGATCTGTACGGAGTGGGATCCTGCAGCTAGGGAAATCTTTTGTGCGCTGGGATAGGTGGTCAAGGAACAGCGTCTTACCGTGTCGGGGTGTATAAAGCTCTCCGTGCTCCCGGAGTCGACTAGGCATGGCGTCTCGTGGCCGTTTATTAGCACCGTTGTTGTCGTCGTCTGGAGTGTCCGGGGCCGAGCTTGATCGAGCGTAATTGAAGCGAGACGTGGTTGTAGTAGTGGAGTGGGGTCCGTTGTTGCCGTCCAAGATGGCATCGGGGATGGACAAAATGGCCGCCCCATACATCGCACGTGGCTGGGGGGTCACAAGATGGCGGCGGGGGTGGACAAAATGGCCGCCCCCACGCGTCGTACAGGTCTGGGGCGGTCCAAGATGGCGGCGCCCCTCCTACCCTCGTGGTGGCCGGGACCCAAAATGGCGGTGTCTGTGGGTCGCACATGGTGCGCTAGGGGGGCTGGGGAGCGCTAGGACCGCTAGCGCTAGGACCGCGAGCGCTAGGACCACGCGGAGCTCCCTCACCGGGGACAGCGGTGGTCGGGGCCCAAGTAGGTGATGCCGGCGGGTCAGGCGTGGGGCGCGGGGTGGGGGTTAGGGGGGCGTTAGGGACGCGCAAAACTCCCTCCTCTCCGTGGAGAGTGTTGGCCGGGACCCAAAGCGGTAGCGCCGGCGGCGGGTCATACATGGGCTGCGGGGAGGGGGGTTGGGGAGCGTAAGCGGCGTGCAGGGCTCCCTGTTCTCCCGGGACCGCGGTGGTCGGGACCCAGAACGGGTGCGCCTGCGGGTCATACATGGCGTGCTGGGGGGGTTGGGACGCGTAAACGGCTTGCAGGGCTCCCTGTTCTCCCGGGACCGCGGTGGTCGGGACCCAGAGCGGCTGCGCCTGCGGGTCGTACATGGGGCGCTGGGGGGGTTGGGGCGCGTAAACGGCTTGCAGGGCTCCCTGTTCTCCCGGGACAGCGGCGACCTCGCGGGACCGGCACACAACCGCATAATGGCCCTTTTTCCCGCAGCTTTTGCAGATAGCTGCGCGGGCCGGGCAGCGCTGTCGGGGGTGTTTCGCCTGGCCGCAGAAATAACAGCGGGCGCCCCCGGTGCGACTCGGCGTTTGGACCGCGCAAGCCTGTGTGGTGTCCGGGGGGGGGGGTGGGTTTGTCACGACGGGTACGTACGGAGCCCAATGGGCTGCCGCGTGGTCGGGGCCGTAGGCGCGGGTATTACGCGCGGCCACATCTAGGGAGGCTGCTAGGGCCCGGGCCTCAGAGTCCTAGCGACTCTCTTTCTAGAAGTCTTTGGCGGATTTGGGAGGATTGCATACCTGCCACAATAGCATCGCGCATTAACATGTCCGTGTGTTCGTTTGCGTTCACCGACGGGCAGCTGCAGGCTCGTCCCAAAATCAGCAGCGCGGCGTAGAATTCGTCCATCGATTCTCCGGGAGCTTGCCGTCTCGTCGCGAGCTGGTAGCGAGTGTAGATTTGGTTAACTGGGCGGACATAGAGACTTTTCAGTGCTGCGAACGCCGTCTGGAAATCCTCCGCGCCTTCGATGAGGGAGAAAATCTCCGTGCTCACCCTCGAGTGCAGGACCTGCAGTTTCTGGTCTTCTGTGACCCGGCCGGTGGTCGTTCTGAGGTAGGCCTCAAAGCAAGTCTGCCAGTGCTTGAAGGCTGCTGCCGCGTTCACTGCGTGGGGGCTGAGGCTCAGGCATTCCGGAATGATCCTGAGCTCCATAGTCCTTTTTAGGCACGCTTAATAAATTGTAGCGCACAAAGACTCCGTGAGACGAATAGAGTGAAGTCGATGAGGCTTTATTAAGCGTGTCTGTTCCCCCGCAGCTCGATAGTAAACTGGCCTGCGGGGGAAGACTCCGGCTTCTTATACTCCGCCTTCAGGGCGGAGCTAGAGGTCAACGGCCAACCAGGACCCGGGATCTGTCAGCCAATGACATTAGGGCTTCCAGTCCCACATGACCCCCAATACATACTACCACACATACCTTCTGTCAGTTCTGCCAGATCTCCTGTACCTCCCGTTGGACATCCAGCATTTGTCCAGCAGACCGGCATGGTGGCACAGCCACCTCACAGAGCCAGAGACCTGTGTTCAATGCTAGCCTTGGGCGACTGTGTGGAATCTGCACGTTCTCCCCGTGTCTGCGTGGGTTTCCTCCAGTTGCTTCGGTTTGCTCCCACAGTCCAAAGACGTGCAGGTTAGGTGGATTGTCCTAAAAATGTGCCGGTTAGGTGAGGTTACAGGGATATGGGGATAGGGTGGGGGACTGGGCCTAGATAGGGCGCTCTTTCAGACAGCTGGTGCAGACCTGATGGGCAGAATGCCCTCAATCTGCCATGTAGGGATTCTGTTTAAAACATTCTATGAATTTGCCGCCCCATGCATGGCTCCAGAGACTTTCACTGTTTGAAGGTGAATAAGTTAGAAACCTAAACTTATGTCAAATAAAAAGAAAAAAGCTACAAATTCTAGAAATCTGAAATAAAAACTGAAAATGATATGACAGGTTATGATCACAACTGATCAGTCATAGCCAGTCTTTTCTTTTCATCAATGTTGACTGGGCCGGCTGTGCACTTCAGTATTTTCTGGTCATGTGTTTGACGTCAAGTCCATCGTCTTATCAAACATTGCCAGCGAGAGGTCTGCTAAAATATCTATTTTGCAAACCACTGAACATAAATTCAGCTGTAAATAGTCTCCAGGTCATAAGCCTCCTCTTAAGTTAATCATATTTTGTAGTTCTAAATTGCAAAGGGCATACAGTAGGGCATTACTCTGAAATGGTTAACTGAAACAAGACACTGGTAAATGGTCTTTGAAGCAGATTTTCAGTCAATCATAATTTGAAGTCATTACTTTGATTATCACACTGCCACAGCTCAGCATCTTCCTGGTCTTCAACACTCCTTCGACTATCGAGAGTCCTGGGAAACCTCAGTCTCCAACAGCTGCCCAGGCATTTGTGATGTGCTCCAACCAGTCTGTTCATCTGTCTATATAGATCTGCTCAACCTCACAGAGGTGCCAGTATCTGAGTTGGTGCGAGTTGTGGGGCGAGGATGTGACATAGCAGCATCTGAGGGACCCTCCTCCTCCAAAGCTAATGGTGGACTGTCTGCATCCTTAACTGGTCTGGACAATGGTCCATCTGATGCAGGAAGTATACATGAGCATTGAACATAGAGACTAAGTAGCTGTTGCAACATTCTAAACATGGGCATGGTGCACCTCACACATATGACTATGAAGAATAACAAAACACTAATCACTATAACCTTACATTCCCTGCCCCAAGCCCTTCATTTCTCATGTCACCCCCACCAACCCACCTGATCAAAAGTGTACCACCTTCACTCTCACCCTCTTCAGAAACCAGTGCCTCATCTCCACCCACAAATCTTGTCCCCTGCTCACATGCCAACTCTAGAATGTCCTCCTCCATTGGCACCTGCACTGCCAGATTTGAAACTCCACCACCTGGATAGTTGCTTTCCGCCACACTGTGCTTCCTCTTTTCCTGTGAAGACAAGAGAACAATGAGCCCATAATCTACATGGCGAAGGTGTACATACTCCTTCCCAACATTTTTTTTTTTTTTTTTTTTTTTTTTTATAAATGTTTTATTGAAAATTTTTTCCCAAACAACAATTTTTCCCCTCTTACAAAGCAAACGCAACAATAACAATACAGAAATTTTAAACAATACACAAGTAACAAAACCCCTTTATCTTTGACCTAAACTAAACCCCCCCTCCCCCCCCCCCCCGCCCCCCTCCCCCTGGGTTGCTGCTGCTGGTCATCTGTCTTCCCTCTAACGTTCCCCTAGGTAGTCGAGAAATGGCTGCCACCGCCTGGTGAACCCTTGAGCCGATCCTCTCAGGGCAAACTTTATCTGCTCCAGTTTAATGAACCCCGCCATATCATTTACCCAGGCCTCCAGTCCGGGGGGTTTCGCCTCCTTCCACATGAGTAGGATCCTGCGCCGGGCTACTAGGGACGCAAAGGCCACAACGTCGGCCTCTTTCGCCTCCTGCACTCCCGACTCTTCCGCAACTCCAAATAGAGCTAACCCCCAGCCTGGTTTGACCCGGGCCTTCACCACCCGCGAAATCACTCCCGTCACTCCCTTCCAATACCCTTCCAGTGCCGGGCATGCCCAAAACATATGTGCGTGGTTTGCCGGGCTCCCGCCACACCTCCCACATTTGTCCTCCACTCCAAAGAACCTGCTCAATCTTGCTCCCGTTATGTGTGCTCTATGTAGCACCTTAAATTGAATCAGGCTAAGCCTGGCGCATGAGGAAGAGGAATTTACCCTGCTTAGGGCATCAGCCCACATACCCTCCTCTATCTCCTCCCCTAGTTCTTCTTCCCACTTTCCTTTTAGTTCGCCCACCGACTCCTCCCCCTCTTCCCTCATCTCTCGGTAAATCTCTGACACCTTGCCCTCTCCGACCCACACCCCTGAAAGCACCCTGTCCTGTATCCCCTGTGTCGGGAGCAATGGAAATTCCCTCACCTGTTGTCTAGTAAATGCCCTCACCTGCATATATCTCAAGAAATTTCCCCGGGGCAGCTTATACTTTTCCTCCAATGCTCCCAAGCTCGCAAAAGTCCCATCTATAAATAAATCTCCCACCCTCCTAATTCCCAACTGGAACCAGCTCTGAAATCCTCCATCCATTCTTCCTGGGGTGAACCTATGGTTGTTCCTGATTGGGGACCCCACCAGGGCTCCCCGCACCCCTCTCTGTCGCCTCCACTGTCCCCAGATATTCAATGTTGCCGCCACCACCGGGTTCGTGGTAAACTTTTTAGGTGAGATCGGTAGCGGCGCCGTCACCAGCGCCTCTAAACTCGTCCCTTTACAGGACTTTCTCTCCAGTCTTTCCCACGCCGCTCCCTCACCCTCCATCATCCATTTACGTATCATTGCCACATTGGCGGCCCAATAGTAATCGCCCAAGTTCGGTAGTGCCAATCCTCCTCTGTCCCTACTACGCTGAAGGAACCCCCTCCTTACTCTCGGAACTTTCCCTGCCCACACGAAGCTCGTGATGCTCCTGTCTATTTTATTAAAAAAGGTCTTAGTGATTAGTATAGGGAGACATTGAAATACAAATAAGAACCTCGGGAGGACCATCATCTTAATTGCTTGCACCCTGCCCGCCAGTGATAGAGGCTGCATGTCCCACCTCTTGAAGTCCTCCTCCATTTGTTCTACCAACCGTGTCAGATTAAGTCTGTGCAAGGTTCCCCAGCTCCTAGCGATCTGAATCCCCAGGTATCGGAAGTTTCTTTCCACTTTCCTTAGAGGCAAGCCTTCTATCTCTCTACTCTGGTCCCCTGGATGTATCACAAATAATTCACTCTTCCCCATGTTTAGCCTATACCCCGAGAAATCCCCGAACCCCCTCAAAATTCGCATAACCTCTATCATTCCCCCCGCTGGGTCCGACACGTATAACAATAGGTCATCCGCATATAACGAGACTCGGTGTTCTTCTCCCCCTCTAATCACCCCTCTCCATTTCCTGGAGTCTCTCAACGCCATGGCCAGAGGTTCAATTGCCAACGCGAACAACAATGGAGACAGCGGGCATCCCTGTCTTGTTCCCCTATATAGTCGGAAATACTCCGATCTATGTCGACCTGTAACTACGCTTGCCGTTGGAGCCCCATAAAGAAGTCTAACCCAGCTAATAAACCCGTTCCCAAACCCAAACCTCCTTAACACTTCCCATAAATACTCCCACTCCACCCTATCAAATGCCTTCTCTGCGTCCATTGCCGCCACTATCTCTGCCTCCCCCTCCACTGGGGGCATCATTATCACCCCTAATAGTCGTCGCACGTTAACATTCAGTTGTCTCCCTTTTACGAACCCTGTCTGGTCTTCGTGCACCACCCCCGGGACACAGTCCTCTATCCTCGATGCCAGTACCTTTGCCAACAATTTGGCGTCCACGTTCAACAATGAAATGGGTCTATAGGACCCGCACTGCAACGGATCTTTATCCCTCTTCAAAATTAACGATATCGTCGCCTCCGACATCGTCGGGGGTAGAGTCCCCCCTTTCCTGGCCTCATTGAACGTCCTCACCATCAACGGGGCCAACAAGTCCACATATTTTCTGTAATACTCCACCGGGAACCCGTCTGGTCCTGGGGCCTTCCCTGCTTGCATGCTTCCCAGTCCCTTAATAACCTCGTCCACCCCAATCGGTGCCCCCAGGCCTACCACCCCCCGCTCCTCCACTTTCGGGAACCTCAATTGGTCCAGGAACTGCCGCATCCCCTCCTCTCCCTCTGGGGGTTGAGACCTATACAGTTCCTCATAGAAGGTCTTGAACACCTCATTTATCTTTCCTGCCCTTCGCACCGTGTCTCCCCTTTCGTCTCTAATTCCTCCTATTTCCCTCGCTGCTGCCCTCTTTCGCAATTGATGAGCCAACAGGCGACTCGCCTTTTCCCCATATTCATACCTCCTCCCCTGTGCCTTCCTCCACAGTACCTCCGCCTTTCTGGTGGTCAGAAGGTCAAATTCCGTCTGGAGTCGTCTCCTCTCCCTGTACAATTCCTCCTCCGGGGTCTCTGCAAATTCCCTATCCACCCTTAAAATCTCCCCCAGTAATCTTTCCCTTTCCTTGGCCTCTGTTTTCCTTTTGTGGGCCCCAATGGAGATCAGCTCTCCTCTGACCACCGCTTTTAGTGCTTCCCATACCACTCCCACAGGGACCTCGCCGTCGTCATTGACCTCCAGGTATCTCTCAATACACCCCCGCACTCTTGCACACACTCCCTCATCCGCCATCAGTCCCACATCTAATCGCCAGAGTGTTCTCTGCTCCCTTTCCTCTCCTAATTCCAGGTCCACCCAATGTGGGGCATGATCCGAAACCGCTATGGCTGAGTACTCAGCTTCTTCCACCCTAGAGATCAACGACCTTCCCAAAACAAAAAAATCTATCCGGGAGTACACTTTATGGACATGGGAGAAGAAGGAATACTCCCTAGCCCTAGGTCTAAGAAATCGCCATGGATCCACTCCCCCCATTTGGTCCATAAACCCCTTAAGTACCTTGGCCGCTGCCGGCCTTCTTCCGGTCCTTGAGCTGGATCTATCTAGCCCCGGGTCCAGCACCGTATTAAAGTCCCCTCCTAAAATCAAGTTTCCTACCTCCAGGTCCGGTATACGCCCCAGCATCCGTCTCATAAATCCCGCATCGTCCCAGTTTGGGGCATACACGTTAACCAACACGACCTCCATTCCCTCCAGCCTGCCACTCACCATTACATATCTACCTCCGCTATCTGCTACGATGTTCTTTGCTTCAAATGCGACCTGTTTCCCCACCAAAATGGCCACCCCTCTATTCTTTGCGTCCAGTCCTGAGTGGAACACCTGTCCCACCCATCCTTTCCTTAGCCTAACTTGGTCCGCCACCTTTAGGTGCGTCTCTTGGAGCATAACCACGTCTGCCCTTAGTCCTTTCAAATGCGCGAGCACTCGGGCCCTTTTTATCGGTCCGTTCAGGCCTCTCACGTTCCACGTGATCAGCCTCACTAGGGGGCTACCTGCCCCCCTCCCGTGTCGACTAGCCATTACCTTCTCTAGGCCAGTCCCATATCCCGCCTCCGCGCTCCCGCTCGCTCCCCCAGCGTCGCACACCATCCCCGCCCACCCACTCTTTAGCCATTTCCTTTTGGATTTCCGCAGCAGCAACCCAGTTGTCCCCCCCCTTCTCCCTCCCTCCTCCCCTCCCCGCTAGATCTCTTTCTAGCTTGATTGCTCCCCCCATATTACTTCCGTAAGTCAGCTGACTTCAACTGACCCCGGCTACTCCTGCTCACTCCTCGACCCCCCCCATGTGGGGAACTCCCATCCGCCTTGCGCCTGTCTTCCCGCCTTATTCTTTCTGGTGCGGGAACATCCCTTTACCTGACCCGCCTCTTATGGCGCAGCTCCCTTTCCCCTCCCCCTCCCCTTCCCCATTCTCCAACTATGTCCCGTCTTTCCCCCCTCACCGGCGCCCACATTTCCCCAATGTCTCCCCCCTTCCCTGTTTACTTCTCAATTAACTTCCACCGTAACATTAACAATAACATTTCCTGCAGCATCAGTCCCTCAGTTCCGATCCAATTTCTCTTCTTTGATGAAGGTCCATGCTTCCTCCGCCGTCTCGAAATAATGGTGTCTCTCCTGATACGTGACCCATAGTCTTGCCGGCTGCAGCATCCCGAACTTCACCTTCCTTTTATGCAACACCTCTTTGGCTCGGTTGAAGCTCGCCCTCCTTCTCGCCACCTCCGCACTCCAATCCTGGTATACCCGTACCACTGCATTCTCCCATCTGCTACTCCGCACCTTTTTAGCCCATCTCAGGACCTCTTCTCTATCCTTAAGGCGGTAAAATCGCACGATTATCGCCCTGGGTGGTTCTCCCGCTTTTGGTCTTCTCGCCGGAATCCGATTTGCCCACTCCACCTCCAAGGGGCCCGTAGGGGCCTCAGCACCCATCAGTGAGCTCAGCATCGTACTTGCGTACGCTCCACAGTCCACTCCTTCCACACCCTCAGGGAGACCCAGTATCCGAAGGTTCTTCCTTCGCGCTCCATTTTCTAGGGCTTCGATCCTTTCAGTACACTTTTTATGAAGTGCCTCGTGCGTCTGTGTCTTAACCGCCAGGCCCAGGATCTCGTCCTCAATATCTGTCACCTTCTGCTCCACCACACGGAGCTCTGTCTCCTGGGTCTTTAATGTCTCCTTGAGCCCCTCAATTGCCTGTAGCAACGGGGTCAGCACCTCCCTCTTCAGCAGCTCCACGCACCGTCTCACAATTTCATGCTCAGGCCCCCATGTCGCCTGCGCTTTCTCCGCCGCCATCTTGTACTTCTCTCTTTCTGACCCTTTGGTCGACGATTCCTCGCGCTGCAGCCGCCGCCGCCGGTTTTTTCCTCCTTCGTTTGGGGGGGACTCCCTTCTCACACGCCCCACACCGGGTTGCGTCGTCGAAAAATTCCCCGTTGAGGCTCTTAAAAGAGCCCGAAGGTCCGTCGGAGCTGGAGCCGCCGAAGCGTGCGGCTAGCTAGGCATCACCACAACCGGAAGTCCTCCTTCCCAACATTGATGGGCCATGTGCCCAACAGAGTGTAGGACGTTTCCCTCTGAAGTATACCTGACATATTAAACAGCCTTGCTGGGCACAGATCTCCTTTGCCACTAGAGCCCCTCATGTACCACCGTCCAACCCCAAATGCCTACCCACCTGTATACATTCATTTAAAATGCAATGTGCTTCCCTTACACACCTTCACAGAGTGGTGAAGGTCATTGACCCACTTCTGTCACTGCATCCAGGTCCTATGCACAACCGCATGGCTGCTCACAATCACTAGCATCTCTGTCCAGGCATTGCTATTTAGATACGGAGGCTTTCACTTTTCATCACTGGCAGCAGTATCTCCTGTTGGTGACTGACTGCCTGCAGAGGGACTGCTAGCACTTGCATTGCAACGAGCAAAGCTTTGTCCTCTGGCCACCATGCCTCAAATTCCTCAACAGGTTTGTCCTGCCTTTACTGCAGGATAGCAGAGACTGACTGTCACTGAAGAAGATCCTGCAGCTGCACCCAATTTCAAAATTGTTGCTTCAATCTCCCCAGTGACCCTGCACACTACTGGCGGCCCACCTGCAGGACTAGCGATCCTTTTAATACCCCACCTGTAGGAAACGTAATGAAAGAGCCTTCCTGCCCCCATCACCTGAGAGCTCTAGCCTTCTTGGCAAACGCCTTCCTGCTGGTCATCCATTAATTGGCTAGCCAGTGCGTAACTGCTGTCAGCAGCTGGTGTTGGCCGGGAGTGGACATTTAAATATGCATCGGACTCACTCGGGGCTCAGAATTCACCGGCTGTGTCTGGGAGACCTCACCAGGGCAGTGTCTAGTACTGGTCCACACAAATGTAGACCAGTCTTAACGTCACCAGACGGGGTCTCCCAGGCCATTCGAAACTCCCCGGTTGGACATTGGGAAGGGTGGCACCCTGGCATTCTCTCTAGCAGTCGGGCACCTTGGCACTGCCAGCCTGGCATTCTGGCAGTGACACCCTGGATCTCACCCAAAATGCCGTCATAAAACACCCCACCAAACACGCCCCAAATGACTGTTGAAGAAATGTTTTGATTGAATCGCGCCCCATATCAGCTTCTGGTTATACCTAACCGAACCACAAGCTGAGCGTAACATTCAGGCCCGTGCTATTAGACTTCTCACCAGCTGATAGATTTGAAATACAAATCCAGAAACACAAAAGAAAAGAAAACAAATAAACTTCCACAAACAAAATTCTTTTTTTGCAGTTAGTAGATGACTTTTAAACTCCACAACACGTATATCTTCTATTAGATTCCATAGTAATTCATGAAAATGTTTAGTGTCATGGATTTCAAAAGGACAATACTAGACGCTAGAAATTTGGAACAGAAACAGAAAATGTTGTAAATAGTCAGGTCAAGCAGCATCTCATCTTCACTGCTTCATCAATATAGCTTCCCTCCATCATAAGGTTGAAGCGAAGATATTTGCAGATGATTCACTCCCCGCGATATCAAGAAATGGTGAAGGCACTGGATACTAGCAAAGGCTTATGGGACTTGACAATATTCCAGCAATAGTTCTAAAGGCTTGTGCTCCAGAACTAGCTGCGTCCTGAGTCCACCTGCACTAGTACATCTACAATACTGCCGCCTATCCAGTAATATGGAAATTTGCCAGATATGTCCTGCCAACAAAAAGCAGAACACGTTCAATCTGGCAATTACTGCTCCATGAATCAACTCTCAACCATCAGCAAAGTGATGAAAGGAGTAGTCAACAGTGTTATCAAGCAGCAAGTAATCAGCAATAACCTGCTCAACAATGCTCAGTTTGGATTCCACCATTACATCCTTAGTCTAAATATGGACAAATTAGCTGAATTGCCTGGCTGATGCGAGAGCAACTGCTCTTGATACCAAGGCAATATTTGACCAAAATGTAAGTAAATTGCACTTGAATCATACCTATGGGTTCTTGGGTGTAGTGTCCTAGACCCGCCCCCTAGACCCGCCCTATCAGTCTACTCTCATTCATCAGCAAAGAGATGGAAGGGATTATCAACAGCACTATCAAGTGGCACTAATTCAGAAACAACCAGCTCACTGATGCTCCGTTTGGGTTCCACCAGGGCCACTCAGCTCCTGACCTCATAACAGCCTTGCTTTATTTTGATTCAAAAATGGACAAAAGAGCTGAACTCTTGAGGTGAGGTGTGTGCGACTGCCCTTGACATCAAGGCTGCATTTGACAGAGTGTGGCATCAAGGAACATTCGCAAAACCGAGGTCAATGGAAATCAGGGGGAAAATTCTCCAATTGGGTGGAGTCATACCCAGCACAGAAGAAAATTGTTGTGGTTGTTGGAGGTCACTCATCTCAGTCCTAGGACATCACTTGCACGAGTTCCAGGATAGTGAGCTGGACCCAACCATCATCAGCTGCTTTTGCAATGATCTTCCCTCCATCATAAGGTTCGATGTGGGGATGTTTGCTGTTGATTGCACAATGTTCAGCATTATTTGTAACTCCTCAGATCCGTGCACATTTACAGCAAGAACTCAATAACAGCCAAGCTTGGGCTGATAAGTGGAAGTAACATTTATGCCACACAAGTGCCAGGCAATGACCATCTCCACTAAAATAGAATCCAACCACCTCTTCTTGGTATTCAATGGCATTACCATTACTGAGCCCACACTATCAACATCCTGGGGTTACCTTTGACCATAAACTGAACTAACCATATAAATACTGTGACTATAAGAGCAGGGCAGAGACAGGGAATTCTGTGGAGAATAACTCACCCCTAACACTCCAAAGCCATGTCGTGATATGCCTGTGAATAGTATTGTACATAGTCAGCAATGCTACCTCCAACCAGCTAGTGGTGTCAGACATCGGTCGCATGATGTAGGACACTCGCCAGTTGATAGTAAGGCGTACAACAGGACAGCCAACATAAGGTGGTTCCAGGAGAGTTCAAAGGACTCTAATAGTAACCTAGTTTGTATAGTATTCTGTTTGTTATCTTTCCATGTGTTCATCAATAAATCATCATTCTAGTTAAGTCATCAGATGTTCTGTGTGCATCATTGCAATGGCAAGGTCACAGAACACAACATGCTACTGGGTGTGTTGAGCATCTAAAGGTAACAGCAGAAAAGACGAGGCGAAACTGGCCAAAGAACGAAAAAAAGAAGATTCTTCCACTGACCTGGTGAATTATGGTCATTGGTGAAACGGTGAAGTTCGAGATGGAAGGTTTAAAGACACTCCACCAGCTTCAAGTCTCGGGTAACATAGACGAAAACTGGCGCGTTTTCAAACAGCAGTTTAAGCTCTATGTTTCAGTCCTTGGCCTGCAGGCACTGCCTGACGAGTGACACATTGTGTTGCTGCTCACAGTGGCAGGTCCACAAGCAATCAAAATCTACAATACATTCACTTTTGATAGCGAGGAGGAAAGCAAGAGCTATGATGAGGTGATAAAATACTTCGATCAGCATTGCTCTCTGAAAAAAAAAAGAAACATTTGAAAGATACATTTTTCGGACGCATATGCAGAAATCAGGCAAATCTTTTGACAGCTTTGTAACCGACTTGAGGCTGAAAGTTGGTTAAAAAGCTGTCAAAAGATTTGCCTGATTTCTGGGTACGCGTACGAAAAATGTATCTTTCAAATGTTCCATTTTTTTTCGGAGAGCAATGCTGATTACTGCAATTTCAGTTCCACGACCAAATAGTGTTTGGGATATCGAATGACAAGCTCCGTGAGAGATTGTTACGGGAAGAAGACCTGAAATTGGAAAATGCGATTAAGATTTGCCATGTGAGTGAGGTGGTTGCACAGCAGATCAGTACACTCAGTTTGAAACACTTTTGGCGCCAACGTGGGAGAATACACCAGGCCATCAGCATTGTGGCACAGTTCAATAAGAAATGTGGTCTCAGTGCGGGCGGCCATTTTAAGCGGCCAACCAGAACCGCCATCATGTGCCAGAAATGTGGCAATCGGCATGCCTCACGGCAATGTCCAGCATATGGAAAAGTATGTTTCAGGTGTGACCGTACAAATCATTTTGCGAAATAATGTTTTTCGGGTCTTCCAGTAGACCAGACAGGGTCAGTCAATGCAATTGATAAGATGTTTCTTGATGAATTATTTTTCGTTGATCTGATTACAACCAAAGACACGATGAGTCCGAATATAAAAGAGGAAGAAGTTTTAATGACCAGTTGGAATCACACTGATGATCTAACTCATACTGTTAAAAACAGATGGACAATTCCAGTGATGCTGAATGACACACTGATAAAATGCAAGCTCGACACGGGAGCGAGGACAAACCTCCTCAGTTTGTGCGATTTGCACGGGCTGCAAGTTCAACCGAAAGTGGTAAATCAACCAAGACTGCTGATAAACTACAGTGGGAATGAGATTGAGACACGGGGGGAATGTGAACTCGAAGCATAGGTACACAACAAAAGTCACATCATACCATTTTCCATTGTGGACACGAACCATGAGTCCACCATAGGGGCGGATGCATGTGAGGCCGTGAACCTAGTCAAACGGCTGTATGTCCCAGTCAGCGCTGCGACAGAAGATTACTGCGACTCGCAACTAGATACAGTGACAAGATTATCCGGTGACATACGAGCGCTGGTGAAAGTGCAGGAAGATCAAACAGAGAAAGAGATGGAGGATCCAAAGGACACTTCAGAGTTCTGGTCAGCGGTCTTCGAAAATGAGGATTTGCTCAATAACATGACACAGGAGCATGATGAGCCCATCCTGCAGCATCTGTAATAATCTTTATTGTTGTCACAAGTAGGTTTACATTAAGACTGCAATGATGTTACTGAGAAAATCCCCTAATCACCACAGTTTGGCACCTGATCGGGTGCACTGAGGGAGAATTCAGAATGTCCAATTCACCTGACAAGCACATCTTTCGGGACTCGTGGAAAGAAACCGGAGCACCCGGAGGAAACCCACACAGACACGGGGAGCACGTGCAGACTCCCCACAGACAGCAACCCAAGCCGAGAATCCAACCTGGGACCCCGGCGCTGTGAAGCAGCAGTGCTAACCACTGTGCTACCATGCCGCCCTACAGGATGTTGCCGTAAATTTCTGAGATTCTGAACAGCCAATGAGCTTCACTCTAGAGTTCAAGTTTACGATGAAGAAAATAAAGGCTCGAGGGTGAGCCAGATGAGGATGACTTTGAAACGCAAGTAAAGTTGTTTCGCAGGAGAGATGAGGTGATCATAACAGACTCCCAGTCTGCGCAGGACACCAGGAAGTGGGAAAGCTCTGAGGTGGCCTATGCAGAGGCTGAAAGTGAGATTGCAGACACTTTGGATGAAAACGTCTCAGCTGCGAACAAAGTAAGAACGAAACACCCATTCTGGAGAAACTGGCTCCAGAGGCAACGGTGAATCATCTCAGGCCTATGAAATGGTTCTGGTACTGGACTCTCCAAGACTCGAGGCCATTCACAGAAAGATGAATTAGAGGAACAAGTAGCTGTATCTGTAGGTAGCTCCACAACAATAGATGATACTTATACCATGTTACCAGACGTGACTGTATCTGTATGCAGTTCCACAATGACGGATGGTACGTATATAATATTACAAGATGAGGATGAGCCATTACTTGGTTCTTCAGGAAGAGATGACTTATGCAGTCATTGCGAGTGACGAGGAGCCATCACTTGGGGCTCAAACACAGGATGTAGGGACAGCACCCAACGTGCAGGATGTGGACCCAACCCAGGCACCATAATGCGAGGCTATGCAGCCAGCCGTTGAAGGTGCAGACTTGACAATGGCCGTACAGTCCCTCAGAAGTGTGCCAACACGAGACAACTCAACAGCAGATCGACAAATAACGGCTTCCATGGCGCAGGCCAGTGGCACGATGGCTGCTACCAAAGCCAAGTGGAAAAAGAGGAGCAGTCACAAAACCGCTCTCAAAACAAAAGAGGAAGAGAAAGAGAATGGGGACAGCATATCAAGAATTTACAGTTCCGAAGGAGGCCATTCGGCCCATCGAGACTGCATCGGCCCTTGGAAAGAGCACCCTACCCAAGCCCACGCCTCCACCCTATCCCCATAACCCAGCAACCCACCCCACCTTTTTGGACACTAAGGGCAATTTAGTGTGGCCAATCCATCTAACCTGCACATCTTTGGGCTGCGTGAGGAAACCGGAGCACCCGGAGGAAACCCACGCAGGCACGGGGAGAACATGCAGACTCCGCACAGACAGTGACCCAAGCCGGGATCGTGTCTGGGACCCTGGAGCTGTGAAGCACCTGTGCTAACCACTGTGCTACCGTGCTGCACTGCGAGTCCCACCGAGGACACCAGACAAGAAGACATGGACAATGTGGCCGGCAGACCATAGAGTGCACAACAACGCAGCAGCAAAAAGCTTTGAATAAAGACACAATAGAAGCTGTTGACTCAGAAGCTGTTGACGCAGGCATGGCCAGCAAGGATACCGGTCTTCAGGACTCATCGCGTCAAAGGGCTCAGGCACAAAAGACCTGCACGGAAACCAGGCTTCCAGAAGCGACATCGGAAAGCTGACAAGAGGCCAGAAGATCAGAGGGGTGATCCTTTTGGAGAAGCACAATGGGCTGCGCACAAGAGACGTTTAGGAGGCATATCATATTAATTGAAGCACAGTTGAATCTGTACATTCATATGCCACCTGCCTTAAAACAATAAAACAAATCATGTTTTTGTATATAAATGTTAACATCTCCAAAGGAAGCAGATGTGGTGACATGCCTGTGAATAGTATTGCACATAGTTAGCAATGCGACCTCCAACCAGCTGGTGGCGTCAGACATTGGTCACGTGATGTGGGACACTCGCCAGTTGATAGTAAGATGTACAACGGGGCAGTCATACATGGGGTAGGTCCAGGAGAGTTCACGGAACTCTAATAGTAACCTAGTCTGTATCGTATTCTGTTTGTTATCTTTCCACGAGTTCAGCAATAAATCATCATTCTAGTTAAGTCTGTGGTCTGTGTGTGTTATTGCAACGGCACGGTCACAGAACTCAACAGGTCGGTCCACCATCTGCAAGGCACACGTCAGGAGTGTGATGGGATACTCTTCACTTGCCTGGATAAGTACTGCTCCAGCAACATTCAAGTAGCTGGCCTCTATCATGGATAAAGCAGCCCGTTTGATTGGTGCACCAGCGCACCTTCAGAATTCACTCCCTCCACCACCGAGGAACATTGGCAGCAGTCTGGAGCATCTCCAAGATGCACTGCAACAACCCACCCAGGCACCGTCAACAGCATCTTCCAAACCTTCGACCTTTACCACCTAGAAGGACAAGGGCAGCAGGGATATGGGAACACCACCTACAGTTGCCCTCCATGTCACACACTATCCTGACTTGGAAATATATTGCAGTTTCTTCATTAGCACTCATTCACAATCTTTCAACTTCCTACCTCACAGCACCTTGCGAATACTTTCATCACACAGACTGCAACTGTCCAAGGCAGGTCATCAACCTGTCAAGGCAATTGAGAATGGGCAATAAGTGTTGGCTTTGCCAATGGTTCCCATATGCCACCAATTAATGAATAAAAGTATTCTTAACAAGGCACCGATGTGTCTGGAATGAATCAGGTGGTGCATTATTAATGTCTGACCACACTAAGGTGTGCTGAATTTGTTTGAGAGCTTGCTATGGAAGAAGGGCATGACAGAAAGCACATTCAAATAGCTTTTAAAAGATGATGGGTACATTTTAACGAGATACAATAACAATTGGCAACTATCTGACCATGTGCTGGCAGGTTTTATATTGCTAATATTTTAATGCATCTTTCTATCTTTGCAAAGGCTGCTTCTGTGATGAAAATGCCTGGAAAAACAGTGAGTGGCTGGCACAATAAATATGGAGACAGAAATCAGAGTTTAGGGAGGAGATTTATTTTACGAGTTGTTGGGATTTGGAATGCACTGTCTGATAGGGTATTTAAAGCATATTCAATATAAATATAGAAAATCTTATCGTGGCACAGAAGGAAGCCATTTTGTCCATGCAGCCTGAAAAATGCTATCTGGTCTAATCCGACCTTGCACATCTTGGACCTTAGCCTTATAGGTTATAGCACCTGAACCTCGGGTGCATATCCAAGTGTTTTTTTTAAATGCAATGAGAATATCTGCCTCTACCATCCTATGAGGCAGTGTTCCAGATCCTCATTGGGTGAAACAAATTCCTCTTCAACTCCCCTGTAATCCTTCTATCAGTTCGTTGTGATGCGGGGTATGTGCTAGCATGATTTCCACGTACTCGTTTGCTTCTCATTTTCAGCCTGCACTGCTGGCTAGCTGCAATATGAAAAAGAGAGACAAACAGCATAAGAAGTAGGAGCAAGAGTAGTCCATTCAGCCCATCGATCCTGCTGCACCATTCAGTAAGATCCTGAGTCTGATCTGATGGTGGCCTTAACTTCACTTTCCTACCCGTCCCAAAAAAACCTTCACTCGCTTGTCAATTAGAAATCTGTCTACCTCAGCCTTGAATATATTCAATTGTTCAGTGTTATAGACAGGAGAGGGGCAAAGCTATCTCCTTCATTTTCTCGCCGTCTGTAAGCAGGGGTGATTGTTTTGTTGAAAAAAAGGCTGTTGAACCTATTCCAAAAGCCCTGCGTTTGCATTGGCAATTTTAAAAATGATGTGCAGCAAACTCTCCTAGGATTACGTCAAAATTTCAGTTTACTCACACAGTCAAAGCCAGGATAGGAGGCTGATCATACCGACACATACACAGAAGAGACACACCTATGCACACACGCAACTATATAATATACAGTAAAGGGATGGGAAAAAGGTTTTACATCAGAATAACTTGACAGTAAAAAGAACCACAGAGGTGGGTATCAATTCACCTGATTTCCAGAGAGTCCAAATCCTCCTAAAGAAGTGCCCGGTCTGGTGGATTCCTGGCTGAAGGCAGAAGTGCAGAATCATTTTAAGCTGATAGCATTGCAGTGCGATGAGGTTGCTATTCCGAGACTTGGTCTGCTTGGTAGGCAGTGGCCAGTGGCTTCCAGATAAATAGGCTTCGAGGAATGCTTGTTGCAGGTTGTTTGGTCGGCTTGGAGTCCTGCTGTTGGATGTTAGCAGGTTGGAGATCAATCAGCAGATTGGCCTGCTTCTGTATTTTCAACTATGCAGAGACTTCAGTTTGGTCATTCGAATCATGTGACCTCCTTCCTCCACAATTAGTTCATAAAGGAATGTTTGTCTGGTGTCTGGATCTGGTTTTTGTTTGCTGGCTTACAGCATCCAGTCATTAGTCTCTGAAGAAGTCATTAACTGTATTACTATTGTCTTGGTAGATAGAGCCATGGACCCTGCCAGAGGGGTCATTTTTTTTCAAATAGAAAAAATGTTTATTTCCTTTTGAAATGGACCTTGAACGTCCTAAGTTTCAGAAGGACCTGTCAGTCCTCTGCCCTTTGGGGGAAAAATGAATTGCATTCCATTTTATTTTTTATATGTGGTCCTGCAAAATAAAACAGTGAAGTAAAGGGGTATACATTCATTCTGTCATTCACACTTGAAACTGAAACACACAGCTGTTTTGTTATGTTTCCTTTGTAACATAAGCGGCTTCCTTGTGTTGCATTTGTCAAGGAAGGTCGAGACGTGTAAATAACTTCAACTCATTTATTTACACTATGTACACTTTTATAACTTGAGTTTGACACTACTGCTCATCCTATTGTAGCTACCTAACTGACTAACCAGCTGCTGTCTTCCACGTGGTGGGTGTAATATTGAATCAACCCTGTGCCTCTCCTCACTGACTGTCTCCACTGGCCAAAGGGCTGATCATGTGTGTGGTGTCCTTTATGTATGGGTTGGTGTAATGCCCCCCTGTGGTCGTGTCACCTCCTTGTGTATCGTGAATGTCCATTGGTCGCCTCCTATCTAACTTATCTATTGGTTGAGTGTGTGTGTGATGTTTCTGGTGCTCCCTCTAGTGTCTGTCTAGCTTACATGTATTTACAGTGATGCACATCACCACATCCTCCCTTTTTTATATGTTCATATTTTCTGTACACTTTAAGAAAAACTGAACAAAGAACAGGTAGAGAAGGTAATGTATATACAAGTCATGGGAACGGTGATTAAACAATAAGTCCAAATCATTCATGTGAGTCCATAAACCATCAATCATCATGGTCAAATGTCTCTCTTGGTTATGAACGCCATCAACAGGAACCAAGAAGTGGTCGAATCACTGCGCTGTCCGATTTGGAGTCGTTTTCTTTTTTCTTTTTATGTTTGTGGTGGTGCTGTCGGATGGCATCTTGTAGCTGATAGGTCGTTGACATTGAAGAGGTACCATCAACAGTATCACTCGAGGTCATGGATGTGCCATATGTTGAAGTTGGATAAGACTGTACATACTGGTTCTGGTCACATGCTGTGCTGGAAGGGTGATCCTGCTGAGAACCATTGAAGCTTGTCGAATTGGAAACCGAATTGCTGCTCGCATAAATACCTGGTGATGGTGTGAAACTAGAACCTTGCATCTGATAGGAATATGCTGTCTGGCCAGGCTTGGGTGCAGCAAATCCTGGGCAGTAACTAAGGCATCCAGTCTGTAGTGCAGATTGCGCTGGCGGTAGTCCTCCTTCGGTCTTGATTCCATTAGTGGGCAATCCGTAGTGCTGGCCTGTTTGAGAATATGCTGCATAGACTGCTGGCTGCTGCAGACTTGAATACTGGGTTTGTCCAGCATGAGCTGTCATTGGCTGCACTGCTGGTGTGGAAGAAATGTGTGGATATAGCTGTGGTGAATATTGGTGTATTCCTCTTGGACTGTAGCTGCTGCTTGTTATTTCTGACCCAGTGTGATTGTCACGTGATCCATCTCCTGCCGTTGTGGCATCTGCTGTCACCCTGAGCATGCCATCACTGAGGTTGCGGCACTCCCTGTCTGGAGTAAAGTCTGGCTTACGTGAATCAGAGTCGACGTTTGGTTGCTCCCCATCTGGAGTCTGGTCTGTTTTTTGTTGATGCTCCCCATCCGGAGTCTTAGCAGGTTCACTGGAGTCAGCTGAGATTTCTTGAAGCTGCACGTCTGGAGTCGGAACATGCAGGAATGCATTGACTAGTTGAGAGGTTTGAGCAATTGAGGGTGGAAGTAGTGTGATGTCACCGGAGTCACCAGTGGTCTCACCGTGATCGTCGAGTGCCTCTGTACGCACTAGCTGAGGTCTGTCACTTTGCACCTTTTGCATGGGAAGTGGGATGTTGTCGTCACTCGTTTCACATACCATGGGTAGATCCTCAGTAGCTGCTTGTTGTTCACTTGGGTTGTGTAAATTGTCAGAGTCTTCATCTGGTGGCGCAAACAATGTGGCTGGACTGTCATTGTCTTGCAGTTGTCCTTCATTTGGGCTTTTCTTCTTTGGAATTTTAAATCTTCCCCTAGGCATTACAGAACCTTGTTCATTTCCCTCAATTTCTCCCATATGTAGGGCATCAAATGTTAGATCCAATGTTTCTTTCGTCATTGTACTAGTTTCCAAAAAACAGTCCGTTTCAATTTTCTTCTCAGTTACTTCATATGCATCCTTTTCTAATGTACATGCCTTCGTAGTCTCTGGCTCTGATTTTGCTGGGACTGACACAGTCACAGTCGCTCTTTTACTGTTCTCAATTGCCCACATTCTACTCCCCAGACATAAATGCTTAATCTCTGGAGTTAATGTGGTACAATGGATAATCGGGTCGACCTTATCTGCATCTTCACCATCACTGGAAAGCACAATTGGTTCACTTGAAACTGCTGCGGGTTTTAAGTGCTTTATCTGTCTACTTGATGTCGGTGTCCTCAGGATTCTTGCTCCAATGTTCTGCTCATTTATCAGTGGAGTGTGCAGAGGTTCAATGCGATTAATATTCCCATCAGGGGTTGAAGAGTCATTACTGACTAACGGCTGGTCTCTGTAGTTGGGACTTTGCGGTTTTGTGTTGAAGGGAGACAGTTGTCCCTGCTGTAGATATGATTCAGGTTGTGTTATTTCCATTAAATGAGGATCAATGTCTTGTCCATTTTTTCGATCCATACTAAAGCAATGGCAATTTTCAGTCTGCTCCTTGCAAGTTAGACATACAAGCAATTTCTTTAGCAAATCCTCAGCATCCTTCTGTGACTGCACCATTATTAATATCTCTTCGGCTAGAATGATCCTGAAGGTCAGCGCATAATCCTTTTTTCTTCGGGCTTGGAAGAGGGGATTCCTTTGGCTTGTCTTCATTTGGGCTTGAACAGTCATCAGCGCTGTTCCCTTCTTTGTAGCATGATAGACCACCATGGTCATCCTGCTGTGCAGTGGAGCGTGGTAGACTGTTATAGCCTTCTTGCTGTTTATGTGAGCATAGCAGACTTGCATCGTCTGCCGCTAGTTGGTCAGAGGAGGTTGCTAGACCCTCATGGTCTTGTTCCTGCAAGGACTGCGCATCGGAGTCGTGCGTTTCTGCAATTGTGGAGTCTGTCCACGAGCTTGCTGTGGAGTCTTGTGACACTGGAGTCACGTCTTGTTCCTGCAAGGACTGTGGTGTGGAGTCTTGCATGTCTTCTTTCGTAGAGTCGGGAACCCTGAGCGGGGCGTGGACCACGCTCTGTGTGGCAGCAGGCCGCTCTCTGTGGGCTTGTCCCGCTTTCTGTCTCTTAATTTCAGGCTGCAGCATCATCCTGCACTGATGAGTTGGGACGTCATATCTGCTGGGTTGAAGATCCTCAAATCCGAAAAATGAATCCGCATCTGCGTCGGATTCAATGTGGGGGTCGCCAATGTGCAACACGAAAGGTTCGTCCGAGTCGTAGTCGTCTAGGACCATGGAGCTGTCATTGGGCTTGCAAGGTCCAGAAAAAAATGTAAATGTCGGTATCAAAGTATTCAAGGTCGGAATCATCGGTTTGTGCGTAGGTAACTGCTTGTTGCAAGGTTCTTCGGAGGTTAAATTCATTTCCTGGTTCAATTTGAGGCATTGTGCTGGCAGTCCAGGTGAAGGAAGGTTGTTTTACAGCTTTAAAATATTTTTTCTTTGATTTGGGACGTTTCCCCTTTAAATTGGATTTGGGACGTTTCACCTTTAAATTGGTAAGGTCTGGGGCCTCTGACGTCATGACGCGCGTGACGTAGCACGTAGGAAGCGATTGCGCATGCGCAGATCGATGTTCCTTTACCGATGGCCGCTTTCATGATTGCGCATGCACGGCGTCTCGCGCATGCACAAACTAATCTTCCGGTTCTGCGCACTTCTCGCGCAACTGCGCTAGTGCAGTCCCTTTAGCAAGATGGCCGTCGACCTCGACCCAAATCGCTCTCTGGTCCGGGATTTCGGCCTCGAGGTGAGTACTGGCGCTTCTCTTACCTTTCCTTGCCGATTGGAGTGTGTTTTCCTCACCGTATTTGCCGAATTTGTCCAGGACTGCCTGGAAGTCGTACCTGTTTTGCCCCTTGGAGAACTTGAATTTTTTAAAGATTTCTTCTGCTCTTGCACCGGCGATGGTGAGGAGAAACTCTATTTTTTCATTATCGGCCAGGTCTTTAAGTTCGGCTGCCACCAGGTAGAATTCAAACGTTTGCCAGAATCGCTGCCAGCTTTTGCGGAGATCGCCGTGGCACCGGAGCGGCTGCGGAATCGGGAGCTCGTACATCTTGCTTGGGTATTGCTGGTTGTCACTGTACGCTGAGGTATGTCTATCTGCATTTAAGCAGTTCACTCGTGGTACCATGTTTTGTTATGTTTCCTTTGTAACATAAGCGGCTTCCTTGTGTTGCATTTGTCAAGGAAGGTCGAGACGTGTAAATAACTTCAACTCATTTATTTACACTATGTACTCTTTTATAACTTGAGTTCGACACTACTGCTCATCCTATTGTAGCTACCTAACTGACTAACCAGCTGCTGTCTTCCACGTGGTGGGTGTAATATTGAATCAACCCTGTGCCTCTCCTCACTGACTGTCTCCACTGGCCAAAGGGCTGATCATGTGTGTGGTGTCCTTTATGTATGGGTTGGTGTAATGCCCCCCTGTGGTCGTGTCACCTCCTTGTGTATCGTGAATGTCCATTGGTCGCCTCCTATCTAACTTATCTATTGGTTGAGTGTGTGTGTGTGTGTGTGTGATGTTTCTGGTGCTCCCTCTAGTGTCTGTCTAGCTTACATGTATTTACAGTGATGCACATCACCACATCCTCCCTTTTTTATATGTTCATATTTTCTGTACACTTTAAGAAAAACTGAACAAAGAACAGGTAGAGAAGGTAATGTATATACAAGTCATGGGAACGGTGATTAAACAATAAGTCCAAATCATTCATGTGAGTCCATAAACCATCAATCATCATGGTCAAATGTCTCTCTTGGTTATGAACGCCATCAACAGCAACCAAGAAGTGGTCGAATCACTGCGCTGTCCGATTTGGAGTCGTTTTCTTTTTTCTTTTTATGTTTGTGGTGGTGCTGTCGGATGGCATCTTGTAGCTGATAGGTCGTTGACATTGAAGAGGTACCATCAACAGTATCATTCGAGGTCATGGATGTGCCAGATGTTGAAGTCGGAATGGACTGTGCATACTGGTTCTGGCCACGTGTTGTGCTGGAAGGGTGATCCTGCTGAGAACCATTGAAGCTTGTCGAATTGGAAACAGAGCTGCTGCTCGCATAAATACCTGGTGATGGTGTGAAACTAGAACCTTGCATCTGAAAGGAATATGCTGTCTGGCCAGGCTGTGGTGCAGCAAATCCTGGGCTGTAACTAAGGCATCCAGTCTGTAGTGCAGATTGCGCTTGCGGTCGTCCTCCTTCGGTCTTGATTCTATTAGTGGGCAATCCGTAGTGCTGGCCTGTTTGAGAATATGCTGCATAGACTGCTGGCTGCTGCAGGCTTGAATACTGGGTTTGTCCAGCATGAGCTGTCATTGGCTGCACTGCAATGTCCATTGGTCGCCTCCTATCTAACTTATCTATTGGTTGAGTGTGTGTGTGTGATGTTTCTGGTGCTCCCTCTAGTGTCTGTCTAGCTTACATGTATTTACAGTGATGCACATCACCACAACAGCTAGCCGGTGTAATAATGCCCTGCTGCATTTACTGAGGTTTTTTTTTCAAGACTTGGGATAGGGCGTCAGCGATGACATTATCCTTTCCCACGATATAGGTAATTTTTAGATTAAAGTGCTGTGAGGAGCAGACTCCAATGGATGAACCTTGCATTGGTTGCTTTGAACTTTTCTAGAAACTTCAGAGAGTTGTGGCCGGTGTATACTATGGTCTCTCGGTGTCCATGGTGAGCATAGGTTTCAAAATACTAGTTAGAAGGTGACCCAGGATTTCTTTCTCAACCGTGGAGTACCTTTTCTGGTGTTTGTTAAGCTTTTTAGACAAATAGCCCATTGGACACTTGATGCCAAAATCATCTGCCTAGAGTAGGACAGCTCCGATCTCGGGATCGCATCCATGGCCTCTCTAGAAGATTTCCCAAAGTCTAGGGCAGCTAGTGTGGGCTTGTTTACCAAGATATTTCAATTTTGGCACACCACCTTTGAGTGTTTCTTCAGTGCACATGTTAAGGTGGACAACTGGGGTACCAAAGTTCAGGACAAAGTTTCTATACAAACCACATATTCCTCAAAAGCATTTGATTTCCCTCTGGTATTTGAGAGTAGGGAAATCAATTAGTCTTTGGCTTTGCAGGATAGCATGTTTCCCTGTCCCACTACATCACAGAATGATACAGCACAGAAGAGGCCCTTCTGCCCATCGAGTCTGCACCGACGCATGCCGCAGGTAAGTCTTTTTCCAAGTTCACCAATAAGTTTACCCCTTTTAGACCCTGGAACACTGCCTCCAGATGTTACTGAAAATGATCAGGTCATCCGGGTACACTGCACAATTGCTACGTCCAGCTACTGCCTGGTTTTCCAACCTCTGAAAGGTTGCTGATACATATTTAAGGCCAAATGGCATGACCTGACATCGGAATAGGCCACCCAGGGTGACAAAGGTTGAGATTTCCCATGCTCTGTGGCTCATGGGGACTTGCCAGTACACTGTTAAACATAAAAACATAGAAATTAGGAGCAGGGGGAGGCCATTCGGCCCTTCAGGCCTTCTCTGCCATTCATTATGATCATGGCTGATCATCCAACACAATAGCCTAATCCCACTTTCCCCCCATATCCTTTGATTCTCTTTGCCCTAAGATAGATTTTACTGAGGTAGGCCAAATGGTCTACCGTGCCTATACAATCGTCAAGGGAGTGGATAGCAGTTGGCCCTGGTTACTGTATTTAATTTCTAGTTCAAAGCAGAGCCATTTTAATCCATCTGGCCTTGTGACCAATACAAAGCAGGAGCTCTAACTACTCTGGCTAGGCTCAGTTATGTCTTTATTCAGAATGTGCTGGATGTCCTGTCTGATCTGAGCCAGCTTGGTAAGGGTTTTGTTTAATTGGTGGGTTGCCCCCCACGCCCATATTGTGGACTGTTAGGGTAGACCCCGGTTGGTCCCTACAAATGTCTTTAATTTTTTGGGCAGTTTGACGACAGTCTCCCTCTTCTCTTTCGTCAGGTATGTTTATTGGGCACTTTAGTCCTTTAAGGCTCCAATGTTTGCCAGCTTGGCGTACAACCTGGGGACCCTACAGTCCCTCCTTCTCAGCTGACTTCACCTGTGTCATGGGAAGGGGTGTTCCCCGAAACGGTTCCTTGTACCCTGGAACACTACTGCCCCCAAGTGGATGTTCAGCTCCTGCTGTACAAAGAACAAAGAACAAAGAAATGTACAGCACAGGAACAGGCCCTTCGGCCCTCCAAGCCCGTGCCGACCATACTGCCCGACTAAACTACAATCTTCTACACTTCCTGGGTCCGTATCCTTCTATTCCCATCCTATTCATATATTTGTCAAGATGCCCCTTAAATGTCCCTATCGTCCCTGCCTCCACTACCTCCTCCGGTAGTGAGTTCCAGGCACCCACTACCCTCTGCGTAAAAAACTTGCCTCGTACATCTACTCTAAACTTTGCCCCTCTCACCTTAAACCTATGCCCCCTAGTAATTGACCCCTCTACCCTGGGGAAAAGCCTCTGACTATCCACTCTGTCTATGCCCCTCATAATTTTGTATACCTCTATCAGGTCGCCCCTCAACCTCCTTCGTTCCAGTGAGAACAAACCGAGTTTATTCAATCGCTCCTCATAGCTTATGCCCTCCATACCAGGCAACATTCTGGTAAATCTCTTCTGCACCCTCTCTAAAGCCTCCACATCCTTCTGGTAGTGTGGCGACCAGAATTGAACACTATACTCCAAGTGTGGCCTAACTAAGGTTCTATACAGCTGCAACATGACTTGCCAATTCTTATACTCAATGCCCCGGCCAATGAAGGCAAGCATGCCGTATGCCTTCTTGACTACCTTCTCCACCTGTGTAGCCCCTTTCAGTGATCTGTGGACCTGTACTCCTAGATCTCTTTGACTTTCAATACTCCTGAGGGTTCTACCATTCACTGTATATTCCCTACCTGCATTAGCCCTTCCAAAATGCATTACCTCACATTTGTCCAGGTTAAACTCCATCTGCCATCTCTCCGCCCAAGTCTCCAGACAATCTAAATCCTGCTGTATCCTCAGACAGTCCTCATCGCTATCCGCAATTCCACCAACCTTTGTGTCGTCTGCAAACTTACTAATCAGACCAGTTACATTTTCCTCCAAATCATTTATATATACTACAAAGAGCAAAGGTCCCAGCACTGATCCCTGTGGAACACCACTGGTCACAGCCCTCCAATTAGAAAAGCATCCCTCCATTGCTACCCTCTGCCTTCTATGGCCTAGCCAGTTCTGTATCCACCTTGCCAGTTCACCCCTGATCCCGTGTGACTTCACCTTTTGTACTAGTCTACCATGAGGGACCTTGTCAAAGGCCTTACTGAAGTCCATATAGACAACATCTACTGCCCTACCTGCATCAATCATCTTAGTGACCTCCTCGAAAAACTCGATCAAGTTAGTGAGACACGACCTCCCCTTCACAAAACCGTGCTGCCTCTCACTAATACGTCCATTTGCTTCCAAATGGGAGTAGATCCTGTCTCGAAGAATTCTCTCCAGTAATTTCCCTACCACTGAAGTAAGGCTCACCGGCCTGTAGTTCCCGGGATTATCCCTGCCACCCTTCTTAAACAGAGGAACAACATTGGCTATTCTCCAGTCCTCCGGGACATCCCCTGAAGACAGCGAGGATCCAAAGATTTCTGTCAAGGCCTCAGCAATTTCCTCTCCAGCCTCCTTCAGTATTCTGGGGTAGATCCCATCCGGCCCTGGGGACTTATCTACCTTAATATTTTTTAAGACACCCAACACCTCGTCTTTTTGGATCACAATGTGACCCAGGCTATCTACACCCCCTTCTCCAGACTCAACATCTACCAATTCCTTCTCTTTGGTGAATACCGATGCAAAGTATTCATTTAGTACCTCGCCCATTTCCTCTGGCTCCACACATAGATTCCCTTGCCTATCCTTCAGTGGGCCAACCCTTTCCCTGGCTACCCTCTTGCTTTTTATGTAAGTGTAAAAAGCCTTGGGATTTTCCTTAACCCTATTTGCCAATGACTTTTCATGACCCCTTCTAGCCCTCCTGACTCCTTGCTTAAGACTCCCTTTTGATTCCTCAATTAGGTGAGGCAGCTAATGCTGTAAAAAAAAAAGGGTGTGTGGCCACTTCATTTTGACGCTACTGCACTTCAGCGCTGGCCTCGCAGATGTGCTGCATTGCATGGCTATCGCCTGGCCTGAATCAGAGGATCAGGCAAGGCAGCTGGAAAATAAAATAAGGAATTGGGTATGGATTGGCAATCCAATGCTGATTTCCATTCTGAGGAAGTTCAGGAGAATCTGAGAGAGAAGATTCTGAATGCATCAAGAACCACTTGAAGTAAAGTCCAACAGACTGCTAGGCGATGCACCAATGACTACTGACAATAACCTTGCCAGAATATCCAAATGTCCTTTGACACAGGGAATGCGAGGGACATGAATGAAGGAATCAAAAGGCACAGGACCATCAACAAAGAAAATGGCTCCATTGAAAATAAAGGCAGGGGTGGTCATCTTTGACTGAAGTAAACAGTTGGAGAGATGGGTGGAACACTACCTTGAGTTGTACTCATATTAGAACATTGCTACTGAGGAAGCTCTGAACATCATAGAAAGCCTGTCTGACATGACAGAGCTGGATATCGAACCTACAGTGGAGAAGCTGAGCAAAGTTGTTGACTCCCTTGCCATTGATAAAGTTCCAGATGCTGATGTTGTACTGTCTGAACTAATTAAGCACATGAAAGTGGCACTTCCACATCTTCGCAAACTTCTCTGTCTCTGCTGGAAGGAGGGGGCAGTGCACCAAGATCTGCATGGTGCAAAGATTGTGACTCTGTACAAGAACAAGGGTGACGGCTATAGCTACGTCTATCGAGGCATCTTCCTGCTGAATATTGTGTGGAATGTATGTGCTTGCATTGTCCTTGGCAGTCTACAGGTCTTAGCTGAATAGTGTCTGCAACAGCCCTTGGAAAGAGCACATAAACCACGCCTCCATCCTATCCCTGTAACCCAGTAACCCTACCTAACCTTTTGGACACTAAGGGGCAATTTAGCATGGCCAATCCACCTAACCTGCACATCTTTGGACTGTGGGAGGAAACCGGAGCACCCGGAGGAAACCCAGGCAGACACGCGGAGAAAGTGCAAACTCCACAGTCACCCGAGGCTGGAATTGAACCCGGGACCCTGGAGCTGTGAGGCAGCAGTGCTTGCCACTGTGCCACCCCTATACATCTATGCAAAATCCCAGTGTGGTTTGAGAACTGGAAGATCTACAGTTGACAGAGGCAGCACAGTGGTTAGCACTGCTTCCTCACAGCGGCAGGGACCCGGATTCAACTCCATACTTGGGTCACTGTGTGGAGTTTGCACTTTCTCCCCGTGTCTGTGTGGGTTTCCTCCGGGTGCTCCAGGTTCCTCCCACAGTCCGAAGATGCGCAGGTTAGGTGGGTTTATGGGATTACGGGGATAGGGCAGGGCAATGGCCTCACTCTACATTGTAGGAATTCTAAGGTTCTATGATCATCTTAATCTGGCAACTTCAAGAGAGATACTGTGAACAAATGTGACACTTATATTGCCTTCATCGATCTTGCCAAGGCATTGACGATGTGAGCAGAGGCAGTCTAGTCAAGCTGCTGGGGAAAATTGGCTGCCTGCCGAAACTGCTCACTGTGATCTACTCTACATGAAAACATGATGAGTAAGGGCAGCTGTGATGGGGCATTATTGGAACCCTTAGAGGTTTACAGTGGAGTCAAACAGGATTGTATCCTGGCAGCAACATTCTGGCATATTCTTTTCTTGTTGATGTTCAATGCCTTTAGGTAATTTAAATGGGTTCTACTTACACATAGGAATGGACAAAAAGCTCTTCCACCTTGCTCACCTGAGATCACCTGGTCAGTAGTAAGGAGGACAGCCTTCTCTGGTCAGATGGTCTGATCAGTAGCAAATGGAATTCAATCCGGATAAGCGTGAGGTGATGCATTTGGGCAGGACAAACAAGGCAAGGGAATACAAGGGGAGGCATGACTGAGATGTATAAAATTATGAGGGGCATAAATAGAGTAGACAGCAAGAAATGTTTCTCCTTGTTGGAGAGATCAATAACGAGGGGGCATAGATTTAAGGTAAGGGGCAGGAGGTTTAGACCATAAGACCATAAGACACAGGAGCAGAATTAGGCCACTTGGCCCATCGAGTCTGCTCCGCCATTCAATCATGGCTGATATTTTCTCATCCCCATTCTCCTGCCTTCTCCCCATAACCCCTGATCCCGTTATTAATCAAGAACCTATCTATCTCTGTCTTAAAGGCACTCCGTGAATTGGCCTCCACAGCCTTCTGCAGCAAAGTATCACCACCCTCCAGCTGAAGAAATTCCTCCCCATCTCTGTTTTAAAGGATCGTCCCTTTAGTCTGAGATTGTGCCCTCTGGTTCTAGTTTTTCTTACAAGTGGAAACATCCTCTCCACATCCAGTCTATCCAGGCCTCGCAGTATCTTGTAAGTTTCAATAAGATCCCCTCTCATCCTTCTAAACTCCAACGAGTACAGACCCAGAGTCCTCAAACGTTCCTCATACGACAAGTTCTTCATTCCAGGGATCATTCTTGTGAACCTCCTCTGGACCCTTTCCAAGGCCAGCACATCCTTCCTTAGATACAGGGCCCAAAACTGCTCACACTACTCCAAATGGGGTCTGACCAGAGCCTTATACAGCCTTAGAAGTACATCTCTGGTCTTGTATTCTAGCTCTCTTGACATGAATGCTAACATTGCATTTGCCTTCTTAACTACAGACTGAACCTGCACATTAACCTTAAGAGAATCGTGATCAAGGACTCCCAAGTCCCTTTGTGCTTCTGCTTTCCTAAGCATTTCCCCATTTAGAAATTAGTCTATGCCTAAATTGCTCCTTCCAAAGTGCATGACCTCACACTTTTCCACATTGTATTTTATTTGCCACCCAATCTTAGTGTTTAGAAACCGGACAATAAATGTGGGCTAATTAACACTCATTAAATTACTGCTTAGTAGAAGGCCCAAAACGCAAGTGACAGATCAATGCTCGTAGTAGTTTCCAGTCTATGGAGTGCAAATTTGGACCTAAAAATATATTCCCTTTAACAGTTTTTGTCCAGCAATGCTTGTCCTCTATTGCAAATGAGAAAATAAGATATGTACACACCGTCAGTACGCCCATTAGTATTCATCAAGGAAAGTAAAAGTTATTCATCTACTTGAGCTACTCGAGTAGAGATTAATTCTGAGCATCATCTTACTGAAGGGCCACTCTCAGAAATGCTTAAGTGATTAGACATGAGTTTGTGACCATCATTTTCCACATGGTAAGTTTCTGATTTTAAATGGATTGATGCTTATTGAAGTTAAGGCATTTCCACAAAGAAACTTTGGACTAAAAACTGTGCAGCAGTATTTTATTAAAGCTATTATTTCATTTGGAATACTGATTCTAGGAAAGCCCTAATTCCAAAATCTCATTCATTTGTTTGTCTCACTTAGGTGAGAGTGAAGTGCTGGTTTCTAGATCTGGCAGCATTGTATACCCTGTAGCACAGTAGCAGGGGCATGGATAAAAAGGAAGCAGGCCATGAATGGTTGCACCACCGCTTTCTGGGCTTGATTGAATTTTTAAAAATTATTCACGAGATGAGTGCATCAGTGGCAAGGCCAGCATTTATTGACCATCTTAACTAGCCTTGAAAAGGAGAAACTTTTGTCACTGTTTTAAATGAACCAAGTGGCATTTCAGAATCAACCACTTTGCTGTGGATCTGAGACACTTTATAGGCCAGACGGGGTAAGAATGAAAGATTTTCTTCCTTAAAGGACCACTAAGTGCTTTTGCAACAATCCATGATATTACTGATACTAACTTTTTATTCCAGATTTATTTACTGAACTGACTCTACTGTGGTGTGATTTGAACTCACGTCTCTAGTCCAATCGTCCAGTAACATAACCACTATGCTACTGTACCCATTAATAATGATACAAAGAGGGAGTGACAACTGTTACATTTGTGCAAGAATTAGAGAAATTTACCAATTGACTTTTTGCCACTCGTTTATAATTACAATAATTTTCCTACCCTTTCTTGTCCTACTGTTTAAATTTCTGAATGGGTTCATGCAAAAATGGACTTAAAAGATTTACTACAAAATGATTGTGTTCATGAACTTTTGCTATCTAATGATAATGACTAACATTCTCACAGATAGTAACCAATTAAAGCTAACTATTGGAATTTTTCTTTTCTTTTTCCTTGAATATTTGATTTATTGAAAAAAATGAACTAATTTAGTGCAGGACTACAGGATTAACTTCTTGCTATGTATGTTCGAGTTTTATTATATTAGAAGGCAATTAGAAGCCCTTATGTAAAGAAAAGAAAGATGTAGGTGAATAAGCATCTCGGTTACAGTTCTATCTATCTAACTAGAACTTTTGGGACTTTTCCTGAAGTGGAAGCATTCACTGTAAACTGTTAATCTACCCATTCTAGTCAACTTTGAGCATTGTGTTTTGTTATTTAGGTGATGAAGATGGCAGTAGGGAAACAGCAGAATCAGATGGAGAAAAGCCAGGCCAATCTAATTTGGAGTTGGAAGACTGGAGTGGACCAGGTATACCTCCGCATTCCATCATCTATTTTTATTTCTGTTTTGTTGGTATTCTGAATGATACTTTGTAAGATGGTCAAATTACCTGTTGTGTCTGATTATTAACATTTGTTCCTAAGCCTGAGGGGGAAAAAGGCCTGTGTTGAATTTGCTTTTGAATCTTTGTAATAATATGTAGTAGACATTTAAGGTCACATAACATGCTGTGTGATGTACAATAAGTGCCATTTTAAGAACAGAGGATGCCCTCATTTGAGAGAAAGGAAATTTGTTTTTGTCAAACTAATTACTAGAAGGGTAAAAATAGATACCTGACTTGGAGCAAGCCTGCCAAGGCTCTCTGTGCACAAAGAAACTCTGCCTTTTCATAAACTGCAAATTTTAATAATTCTCATCAATTTGATTTAAATGTATGAGGCCCATCAAGACAGAAGCCAAGGAGTTGCTGAATTGCCTGTCAATACACAATCACTAAGAAAATTTGCACATACAACAGAACTCTGAACCTGACCCTTCAAAGTTCATGGTCAGGAAGTGTGCCTCCAAGATTGTGCACTCGGGGTTTTGGGGGTGCCTATTCCCTAACCCTGGTTGTAAACTCCACAAATACTGTTCAAAAGGAGGTGCTGGGCTTACTCTACCTTTCACCCTGCCAAAGAACATGCTAGCTGGTCAAATAACAATCAGTGAAATAACATAATTTATATACCGTTAACCCCAAACCTGGCCGGCACCCTCCAGGTAGATCCTACATCTGCCAGTTTTTGCCAATATTATACCAGGCCCCAATTGAAGGCCAGGCCACAGGAATTCTCAACCAAGGGCATCATATCCCTGGTCCCAATTCTTCCCTTCTTTCGTTATTGCCCAGGCATGTCCTGTCCACAAAAATCAGGTCAACTCCAACCCAACCAATTACCGCCCCATAAGTCCACTCTCGATTATCAACAAAGTGATGGAAGTGGTTGTCGACAGTGCTATCAAGTAGCATTCACTCAGCATTAGGCTGCTCACTGACATTCAGTAAGTTCCGCCAGGGCTACTCAGCTCCTGACTTCATTATAACCTTAGTCCAAAAATGGGCAAAAGAGCTGAATTCCAGAGGTGAGGTGTGAGTGACTACCCTTGACATCAAGGCAGCATTTGACCGAGTATGGCATCAAGGTACGCTAGTAAAATCGGAGTCAATGGGAATCGGGGAGGGGGGGGGGATGTCTCCATTGGTTGGAGTCATACCTAGCACAAAGAAAGATGGTTGTGGTTGTTGAAGATCAATCCCAGGACACTACTGCAGGAGTTCCTCAGGGTAGTGTCCTTGGTCCAACCACCTTTAGCTGCTTCGTCAATGACCTTCCCTCCATCATAAGGGCAGAAGTGAGGATGTTCGATGATGATTGCACAATGTTCAGCATTATTCATGACTCCACAAATACTGAAGCAGTCTGTGCCCATATGGCTTGGGCTGATATGCGGAATTAACATTCATGCCACTCAAGTGCCAGGCAATGACCATCTCCAACAACACAGAATCTAATCATCTCCCCTTGACATTGTTAGGAGTAATAAAATAGATTTATTAAAAGGAGGTTAGAGCTAACACACCTGACTTAAAGAGCACAGTTAAATGCTTAGACAGCAGTGAGCTTTACACATCCTAAGGATCTATAATCAGTAGAACTCTCCATTAAGGCCTTGGGAATCAACTTTGTTTGCTGTTAGAGGGGCAGGAGTTAAGGCAAAACAGATTAAATGTCTCTGTATAGGGTAAGGAGAAGACAATTAGTATCTAGCCAAGAGGAGATAACGAGCCCTGCTCGGGTGAAATGTTCAATATAAAAGTATTTGTAGACAAGATTGGAAATTAAATAATGTTCTGTGCACATGACCAACAATGTATAAATAAAGTGAAACTTTTGTGCTAGATTAAGAGGTCTCCAAATTCATGCTCTCCCGGCATGCTTGATTAAACTATCGTGACCTGTTCCTGAGTCTCCTGTGATTAGTTTGTAGCAGTCCATCACAACAACATTCAATGGCATTACCATTGCGGACTCTTCTACTATTGACATCTTGGGGGTTACCAGTGACCGGAAACTGAACTGGACCATATAAAGAAATATTATGGGTACACAACAGGTCCGAGGCTGGGTGTTCTGTGGAGAGTAACTCATCTCCTGACTCTCCAAAGCCTGCTGGCCACCTACAAGGCACAAGTCAGTTGTGTGATGGAATCCTCTCCACTTCCACTTTCCTGAATGACTGAAACTCCATCAATACTCAAGAAGCTCAACACCATCCAGGACAAAATAGCTCACTTGATTAGTGTCCCTTCCACCACCTTCAACATCCACTTCCTATGCCACTGACACACAGTGGCAGCAGTGTGTGCACTGGAGTAGCTCGTCAATCTCATTCGGCAGCACCTTCCAAACCCGTCACCCTTACCAACTAGAAGGACAAGAGCAACAGATGCATGGGAGCACCACCACCTGCAAGTTCCCCATCAAGTCACACACCATCCTGACTTGGAAATATATTGTCATTCCTTCACTGTCGCTGGGTCAAAATCCTGGAACTCCCTCCCCCTAACTGCACTGTGGGTGTACCTACTCTACATGGAGCAGCGGTTCAAAGAAAACGGCTCACCACCACCTTCGCAAAGACAATTGGGGATGGGTAATAAATCACATTCTGTGAATTTTTTTAAATGACAATGAAACAATGTGCAATGTCTTTGCAGAAGCATTATAAAATAAGCTACGATGCTGAACTGCATTAGTGTAGATAAGTAAAAGCTTTATCAAAGAGGTAAACTTTTAAGGGCTATATTAAAAGAGGAAAGAGAGCTTTAGGGAGGGATTCTATAATTTGGGGCTTGGACAGCTGAAAGCACGGCCAGTAGTGTGTGGGCCATTTAAACTTGGTGTTGCTCGAAAGCCCATAATTTGAGGAGCACAGATATCTCTCGGGCTGTGGGGATGAATGGAGGAGACTACAGAGATTGGGGAGCCATGGACAGCTTTGAAACGAAGGATGGGAATTGGGAGCTAGTGTAGATGAACGAGCCCAGGGGTGGCTGAACAGGATGTTGTGCAAGTTAAGACAAGGGTAGGGGAGTTTTGGATGACCTTAAGTTTAGAAAGGGTATAATGTAGGAGGTGGGCTAGAAGTGCATTGGAATGAATAAGTCTAAAGGTAACAAAGGCATGGATGAAAGTTTCAGGTACTAAATGAGCAAGGACAGAGTTGGACAGTGTCACTGTTGTGGAAGTAGGCAGATGGTGCCTTTTTCCACCTCCATACACTGCCCGACCTCACTCGATCTCAGTTTATCTGCTGCTGAAATCCCCATCTATGCCTTCATTACCTCTAAACTTGACTAAGCTAATCACTCCTGCAGATCTCCCACATTCTTCTCTCCGCAAACTTGCATTCATCCAAAACTCTGCTTTCCGTGCCTTAGCTCAAAGAAAATCCCATTCCCCTATCACCTTGTGCTTCTTGACCTACATCGGTTCCCAGTCAAGTGATGTCTTGATTTTGAAATTCTCTACCTTGTCTTCAAATTTCTCTGTGACCTTACTCCTCCATATCTATGTACTTTCCTCCAATCCCACGACTCTCGAGATAGCTATGCTTCTGTAATTCTGACATCTTGTGCATTCACAATCATAATTGCACCAGCATTGCCCAGGGTTCCAAACTCTGGGATTTCCTCCCTGCACCTGTCTATTCTACCCCCATTTCCTCATATAAGACACTTCTTAAAACTAACAGCTTTGACCAAGCTCTTCGTCATCTTGTCTATTTGCTAATGTGGTTCAATGTCATACTTGTTTTTTAATGCTCCTTTGAAGCACCCTGGGACGTTTCACTGTGTTAAATGCACTAAATAAATAGAAGCTATTACTGTTGCTGAAACCTCATGCCAGGGTAAAATATCACACCAACATTGTTTCCAAACAGTCTGACTCAGGCTCCACAGTTGCCAGGGAGAGGGATGGAGTTTGTGGCTAGAGAGCAGAGGTTGTAGCAGGCACAAAAGACAATGGTTTCAGTCTTCCTAGTATTTAATTGAAGGACCTTTCTGCTTATCTAGTACTGGATGTTGGACAGCAGCTTGAAAAGAGTGTGGAGGGAAATGAGGGGGAGCAATGTGTCACCATGAATGCAAGAGAAGTCATTTCAGGTGATTTTCTGGCTTTGATTAAGTAGATACGAATGGAAACCGGTGAGTGCTGTCTGACCCAGTTGAATGACAGTGGAGATGCCTTGGAAAAGGATGGTGTGGTCAACCATGTCAGTGGTTGCAGACAGGTTACGAACGAGCGATAGTTTACTTATGTTAGTGATATAGGATGTCGTGGTGACTTTGGTAAAGGCCTTTTTTGATCTGTGTCTGACCATAAATCTGATTTGTGGGATTGAAGCAAGGAGTACAGGGATAAACTGGCATTATTTTTTGAGGCAACACCACATTCAAGAAGAATGGGAGCTTGGAATTGGGGTGGTAGTTTTCAAGAATGGTAAGGACCAAGTTTTGATTTTGAGGTGAGGGGTTATTTGAAAGGTTGGGTTACAGGCCTGAGGCGAGAGAACTGTTAACAATATCACCTAGCATGGGAGCCAGGAAAGAAAGTTGCAGGTCAATATTTTAGTAGGAATAGGATCAAGAGAGGAGGAAGTGGATCTCATTAACCAGATGAGGCATATGGGATGTTTGGATTGAAACTAGAGAAAGAGACAAGTTTAAGGCTAGGGACAGGAGAGACTTGGCGGGTTTTACACCCAGCGAGCTTTGACAAGGGAGAAGGGAAGCTGATCAGATGATTTCAGTCTTGGTGTCAAAAAATCCATGAGTTCCTTGAACTTGTTGAAGGTGAGGCTAAAAAAGACAGAGGAGATGAATAAGAAAATTACTTGCTGTCGAGAAAAAACCTGGGAGCAACCTTTGCATTTCAGGATGATCCTGAAAGAGTGAACAATTTTAGAAGATGAGAGAAACATCCAAAGCATTTTATGTGGCCCAGCCAGATCTGACAGTGAATGGTTAAACCAGTTTTCTACCATGTCCACTGAAGTCTGTGTCCCTTGGCCTGAGGGGTGGCGATGTTAGGGCTCTTCCACAGAAACCAACCGCGTGAGAGAAAGAGAGCAATGGTTTAAATGGGAATGATGGTATTGAAGGTGGAGGTGGGTACGTGGATAGTGTCGTGTTGGGTGCTCTGCTACACAAACGAACCAACAAGTTTGCGGATGGTACAACTCAGTTTTATTACTAACAGTAACAACATTTGTAAACTGGCTACTGTGGTTCGTTCATTACCCTCTAACCTGTGGACTCAGCCCTAACACTATCTTGGAGAGGCACTCAGCACATGGTGAATGTCTGAGTGGCTTGCTGTGAGCTCTGTCCCCTGAGCTGTCTCCTGCTGGAATCAGCGGGAAGTGTCGAGTTCCCCATTTTATAGTGTGCATGCTCTTGCTTGTGATTGGCTGTGATGTGTGTGTATTGATTGGTCCGTTGATCTGTCCATCAGTGTGTATGTATGTTTGCACCATGATGTTTATCTGAATATCATGACATCCCCCCTTTTTTTTTACAAGAATATGTGCCTATGTGGTAATAAATATAGATGTGTACTGAGTGCAGCTGAATGTGTGTGTGCGCAATATCTACAACATGTACATGAGGCTAAACTATATACATAGGAAGGTGTCAGGTGCAACATAGCAACGAGGTTGTACCACAAACAAAACAAGTGTAAACATCAAGCATCAAAACGAGCCCCTGTAACGACAAAAAAGAGAAACATATTAACATTGTGACATTATACTTCAGTGAGTCCAATGTTCAAACAGGCTCATCAGTCCAGCCTAGTAGGTGGGTGACGAATTTGGGTTGACCGCCTCAAGGGTGGGTCAGGATCCACCGGCTGAGGAATGGGCCTGGCCACAGGCGACAGAGGAATAGGCCTGGTGGCAGGAAGCTCCACGAATTCGACATCAGGAACAACAGGAGGGCGTGGCACCAGTGTATGATCACGCAGCGAGCACGGAAGCAGGCGAAGAGCCCGGCAATTGCGCCTGCGAATGGAGCCATCAGTCATGCGAACCAGGAACGAGCGGGGAGCCTCACGCGGAGAACTTCGGCAGTTGCCGACCAGCCACCCTCTGGTATGTGGATGCGGACATTGTCTTCAGGTGCCAGGGCAGGAAAATCAGTTGCCCGAGTGTCATGTGCCACCTTCTGCTGAGCACGCTGCTGTCGCATCCTTTTCAGTACTGGAGCATAGTTGGGTGTAGGGACCAGAATGGATGGCACAGTGGTCCTGAGGGCGCGACCCATCAACTGCTGGGCTGGTGAGAGGCCAGTGGATAGTGAGGCCGAGCGATAGGCCAGCAGGGCTAAACAGAAGTCAGATCCGGCATCAGCAGCCTTGCAGAGGAGCTGCTTGACGATGTGAACGCCCTTTTCCGTCTTGCCATTTGACTGGGGATGCAGAGGGCTGGACGTCACGTGTGTGAAGCCATACGAAGCAGCAAAAGAAGACCATTCTTGGCTTGCAAAACAGGGCCCATTGTCCGACATGACAGTAAGCGGAATGCCATGGCGAGTGAAGGTGTCTTTGCATGCCCTGATGACAGCGGACAATGTCAAATCGTGCAAGCGTATAACCTCTGGATAATTCGAAAAGTAATCTATGATGATGACGTAATCCCTGCCAAGCGCATGAAAGAGGTCCACACCCACCTTCGCCCAGGGGGACGTCACCATCTCATGGGGCTGAAGCGTCTCAGGGGGTTGCGCCGGCTGAAACCTTTGGCAGGTGGGGCATAGCGCTGTTCTGTGGGGGTCATGGCCCGCGAGCATAGGCGACCGGGGCCCATGATGCAGTGTCATCCCGTTGCAGGAGTACCGCCCCAATGCCAGACTGGCTGGCATCAGTCGAGATCTTCGTATCACGAGAGGTGTCGAAGAACGCCAATACCAGGGTTGTGGTGAGCTTAATTTTGAGCTCCTCCCATTCCTTCTGGTGTGCGGGCAGCCACTGGAACTCCGTGGACTTCTTAACTAGGTGGCAAAGAGTCGTTGTGTGGGAGGCAAGATTGGGAATGAACTTCCCCAGGAGGTTGACCATGCCTAGAAAGCGTAGCACTGCTTTCTTGTCTGCCGGCTGCGGCATGGCTGTAATGGCGCTCACTTTGTCTTCATCCGGACACACTCCTGACTGGGATATGTGGTTCCCCCAGAAATTTTAGCTCGGTTTGGCCGAAAGAAAACTTGGCTCGGTTGAAGCGTAGGCCGTGTTCCCATATCCACGCAAAGACACGCTGGAGACGACTGATGTGCTCCTGTGGTGTGGTGGACCAGATGATGACGTCATCAACATAGACGCGCACCCCTTCGATGCCCTCCATCATCTGTTCCATAATTCTGTGAAAGACCTTGGATGCCGAGATGATGCCAAACGGCATTCTGTTATAGCAGAACCTGCCGAAAGGAGTGTTGAAGGTGCACAGCTTCCTGCTGGACTAGTCCAGTTGGATCTGCCAAAAACCCTTCGACGCATCAAGCTTTGTGCAAATTTTAGCCCGGGCCATTTCGCTCGTGATCTCTTCCCGTTTGGGTATGGGGTAGTGTTCCCTCATGATGTTGTTGTTCAGGTCTTTCGGGTCGATGCAGATCCGGAGTTCGCCAGAGGGCTTCTTTACGCACACCATGGAGCTGACCCATGGCGTGGGCTCCGTGACCCGGGGTAGCACCCCTTGGTTCTGGAGATCCTGCAGCTGCTGCTTGAGGCGGTCTTTGAGTGGTACTGGGACTCTGCGAGGTGCATGAATGACCGGGGTGGCATCCGGTTTGAGCCATATTCCGTAGGTATAGGGCAGTGTGCCCATGACCTCGAATGCCTCCTGGTTGTGGGCGAGGAGCGAGTGGAGCTGTGCCCTAAATTTTGCATCCGGGAAGTCTGATGTGCCTTCTGGAGATAGAGCATGTACCCGCTGAACGAGGTGGAGAACCTTGCATGCCTGTGTGCCTAGCAGGGAGTCCTTTGATGATCCAACTATCTCGAAGGACAGTGTGGCCGTGTATGTATTGTGTGTCACCTGGAGCTGGCAGGATCCCATGGCCGGGATAACGTTTCCGTTGTAGTCGACCATCTTACAACGGGATGGCCGAAGTGGTGGTCTGACCTTCATGGCGTAGAAGGCTGACCATGCTATTAGGTTGGCGGAGGCACCAGTGTCCAAACGGAATGTGATTGGTGATCGGTTGACCGTTAGGGTGGCACACCGTTCATCACCCGGATTTACACTGTTCACTGGCATCGACTGGTGGGTCCTGCTTGGAGACATCCGGTTCCTGTCAATGACCGCAACACGGAAGGCTTCCCGGTCGTCTGTATCACCGGTCTGTACATCGTCCGGGTATGACTCGGAGTATGGAGGCTGAATGATCCACATGTCCCTGCGAGGCTGTTGGAATTGGGGAGCGTTGGCAGGTTGAGCTGCTCGACAGCAGGCAGCGTAGTGGTCCATCTTGCCACAGCGCAGGCATTGTCGGTTCTTTGCCGGACATTGCCGCACGTCGTGACGTCATGGCGTTCGTTGCACCATCGCGCATGCGCAGTTTGGTCCTGCGTAGAGCGCGCCTGCGTGTCACGAACCTGTGCGTCGACGTCTCTTTTGGCGCGTACAAACGCGGGAGGCCGCGGAAAGCGTGCGAAATGGCCGCCCTCGTCCGGGCCGCGAGCTGGGAGGAACTCGATCGCCTGGACCCGCTCGGCCTCGTAGGACCCCTGCCTTGCCGATTCGGCCACGTAGGACCCCTGCCGTGCCGATTCGGCTGCCTGGAATTGGGAGTAGCGGCTGGTCGCGTTTTCATGGAGGACACAGGCTTCGATGGCGGTGGCTTGGGTGAGGCTATTAATTTTGAGGAGCTGCTGGTGTAGGGTGCCCGAGGTGACCCCAAAAACTATCTGGTCCCGAATCATGGAATCGGAGGTGGCCTCGTAACCGCAGGACTGCGCAAGGATACGGAGATGTGTTAGGAAAGATTGAAAGGGCTCATCCTTACCCTGCAGGCGCTGCTGGAAGAGGTACCTCTCGAAACTCTCATTTACCTCGACACTGAAGTGTTGCTCGAGTTTGAGAAGGACTGTCTTGTACTTCGTCTTGTCCTCACCTTTCGCGAACACCTGGGAGTTGTAGATGAGGATGGCGTGTTGCCCTGCCGTGGAGAGGACGGCGATTTTCCTGGTGTCCGAAGCATTCTCCCTTTCTGTGGCTTCTAGGAAGAACTGGAAGCGCTGTTTAAACAGCTTCCAGTTGACGCCGAGGTTTCCAGCGATTTGGAGCGGCTGCGGCGGGCTGATAGTGTCCATGGCGCAGGATGGCGGATTCCTGAAGATGCATAGGTAGGTCTCACAGTTGCTGGGTTCTAATCCTGGTACTATGTCGTGTTGGGTGCTCTGCTACACAAACAAACCAACACGTTTGCGGATGGTACAACTCAGTTTTATTACTAACAATAACAACATTTGTAAACTGGCTACTGTGGTTCGTTCATTACCCTCTAACCTGTGGACTCAGCCCTAACACTATCTTGGAGAGGCACTCAGCACATGGTGAATGTCTGAGTGGCTTGCTGTGAGCTCTGTGCCCTGAGCTGTCTCCTGCTGGAATCAATGGGAAGTGTCGTGTTCCCCGTTTTATAGTGTGTATGCTCTTGCTTGTGATTGGCTGTGATGTTGTGTGTGTATTGATTGGTCCGTTGATCTGTCCATCAGTGTGTATGTATGTTTGCACCATGATGTTTATCTGAATATCATGACAGATCGGCAGATTGGGGAGTTACACAAATGCTCTGGTGAACAGAGTTTGAAGGGCTATTGAGATGGGATAGTGGAAGTGCAGTTGTAAATGAATTGATGGCAATTTTTTTTCCCCAGGTGTGGACACAGAAGGAGATAGGATTTGAACATGAGATGTGGGTGGAGTGTGATACAGGAAAGTGATTGGTACTATGGGAGTAATGAGCGTATGTGAGATGGCAAGGCCAAAGGGGTGGTCATAAATATAGTTCAGGTAGTTAAGGAGAGAGAAAATGATGATTGAGATGGAGATTGAAGTCACCTAAGCTGAGAAGTGGGTTGGTGCACATGCTAAGGGAGGACAACAGTGGTGAATGCTTGTTAAATCAGCATAGTAATTGCGTGGGTAGTAGAGAATGGGATGTTGAATTAGATGTTCAGAGAAGGAGAGTGCCAAAAGAGTAAGGGAACAGATCAAGTTGTGATTTGGTGATAAGGGCCACACCATCAGTGCAACAGCCTGGGTGAAGCAAATGGTGAAAGGTGGGGAGACGTTTGTTGGGAGGAAGGTTCCAGGTTTCCATAAAAGTCATGATGTAAATGCAATCATTCACAATAAGTTTATGGAATTCTGAAAGGATGGTCTTGAAGGGGATGAATAGAATGGTGGTGAGATCCAATCCACTAGCAGAGACCATAAGATCAGAACTGAGAAGGTCGAGTTGGACAGGGAGGAGATTGGCAAAATCAGTCCTAAGCCTGTGTTCTGGGTGGGAGGCTAGGTAGAGAGTCATATAAACACTGGGGTTTGCTGCTTGTAAGGAGGTAGCGACAAACACCACAGGGGGCCTTATGAAGGATGCTAGGAGAGGCATTTCTAAGAGAGAGTCAAGCCAGGGACATTCTTGGGATGTGATGGGGCAGCACGTAGCATAGTGGTTAGCACAGTTGCTTCACAGCTCCAGAGTCCCAGGTTCGATTCCCGGCTGGGTCACTGTCTGTGCGGAGTCTGCACGTTCTCGCCGTGCCTGCGTGGGTTTCCTCCGGGTGCTCCGGTTTCCTCCCACAGACCAAAGATGTGCAGGGTAGGTGGATGGGCCACGCTAAATTGCCCTTGGCTAAGGTGGGGTTACTGGTTTACTGGGATAGGGTGGAGGTGTGGGCTTAAGTGGGGTGCTCTTCCCAAGGGCTGGTGCAGACTCGATGGGCCGACTGGCCTCCTTCTGCACTGTAAATTCTATGATTTCATGATTCTATAAGCATCACTGGTAAGGCTAGCATTTTTGTCCATCCCCTAATTGCTCTTGAGAAGCTGGTGGTAAGCTGCCTTTTTGAACTGCTGTAGAGGTACTATTAGGGTGAGAGTTCCAGGATTTAAGCGACAGTGAAGAAACAATGCTATATTTATAGTCAGGATGATGTGTGATTTGGAATGGAACCTGCAGGTGATGGTGTTCCCAGATGTCTGTTGCACTTGTCTTTCTAGGTAGTGGAGATTGTGGGTTGGAAGGAGCTATTGAAGCAGTGCATCTTGTAAATGCTGCACACAACTGCCATCATGCACCAGATGGTGGAGGGAGTGAATGTTTAAGGTGGTGTTTGGGGTGCCGATCAGACGGGCTGCGTTGTGTTGGATAGCGTTCAACTTATTGGGTGTTGTTGGAGCTACACTCAACAAGCAAGTGGAGAGTATTCCATCATACTCTAACATGTGGCTTGTAGATGGTGGCCAGGTTTTGGGCAGTCAGGTGATTTATTTGCCACAGAATTCTCAGCCTTGGCCTGCTCTTGTAGATGATCCAGTTAGGTATCTGGCCAATGTTAATCCTTAGGATGGGAGATTCAGTGATGGTATTTCCATTGAATGTCAAGCTAGATGGTCAGAGGTTAGATTCGCTCTTGTTGAAAATTTATAAGCTGAAGTCTGAATGTTGTCCAGGCCTTGCTGAATATGAGCGCAGACTGCTTCAGATTCTTAGAAGTAGTACTGTTATATTTCTTTGTTGCCACAAAGAGCAAAGGCATGGAGGTGCCCATTCTCTGGATTCTTATAAAACACGATGAGAGGTTTATTAAGGGTATTGCTCATACAATCAGGATCGTGAACTGCTCAAAGCCCATGAACACTGCTGACGTCACTACACATCACGTGATGCACAACCAGCAAGAATGTATTCCCAGATACATAACCAGTATTAATCAGCCTGCAATCATCAATGAACATTCCCACTTCTGACCTTATATTGGAGGGAAGAACATTGATGAAGCAGCTGAAGATGATTGGACCCAGGACATCTATCCTAAGGAACTCCTTCAGCCATGTCCCATGGCTGTGATGATTGACCTCCAACAACCACAACCATCTTCCTTTGTGCTTTTCCCCTGAGTCGCATTGACTTAAAATCTTGCTAAAGCTCCTTGATGCCGCATTCGGTCAACTGCTACTTTGATGTCAATGACAGTCACTCTTTCCTCACCTCTGGAATTTAGTTATTTTGTCTATGTTGGCATCAACGTTATAATGAAGCCTGGAGCTGAGTGGCTGTGGCACAATCCAAACTGAACAACAATGAGCAGATTTTTGCTGAGCACGTGCTGTTTGATTGCATTGCCAATGTGTGGTAGTACCAGGTATTGCGGTACCTGAGAGGCTGATGACCATTGGTTAGACCCAGGAGTCTACCATTGGCCGTATTATGTAGCTCCGCCCTGAAGGCGGAGTATAAGAGATGGTGCCGTCCCAGCAGCCTTCACTTTCTGTATCGAAGCTGCTGGGGAACTAGTTCTAGTAGATTAAAGCCTTCAGTTATGAAATCACTTTGTCTTGAGTGTAATTGATCGCGCATCACAATGATACCTTGCAACAATTTGATAATGATTGAGAGTGGAGTGATAGGACAGCAATTGCTGGATTGATTTGTCCTGCTTTTTGTTTTGTGAACAGAATATACCTGGGAAATTGTTCACACTTCCAGTGTTGTAGCTATACTGGAACAGCTTAGCTTAGGGCGCAGCTAGGTCTGAAACACATGCCTTTGTTACTATAACAAGGATGTTGTCAGAGACTTTTCTATATCCAGTGCCATGAACCATTTCTTGTGGAGTGAATGAAATTGGTTGAAGATTGTCATCTATGATGCTGGGGACCTCAGGAGGATTGGCACTTCTGGCTGAAAGTGGCTGCAAACTCTTTCTCTTTTGTTGTGATGGGCTGGGCACTCCCATCATTGAGGATAGGGATGCTTTTGAAGCCATTAGTTGTTTACTTGTCCAATGCTATTCAAAATGGGATACACGAGAGCTGTAGAGCTTTAATTTGATCAGTTGGTTGAGGGGTCATGTAGCACTATGTTTACGGAATGACGTTTCTGATATTTATTACGCATGTAAGGTGTTAGTGAGGCCACACCTGGAGTATTGTGTTCAGTTTTGGTCTCCTTACTTGAGAAAGGACGTACTGGCACTGGAGGGTGTGCAGAGGAGACTCACTAGGTTAATCCCAGAGCTGAAGGGGTTGGATTAGGAGAGGTTGAGTAGACTGCGACTGTTCTCGTTGGAATTTAGAAGGATGAGGGGGGATCTTAGAGAAACATATAAAATTATGTAGGGAATAGATGCGGGCAGGTTGGTTCAACTGGCGGGTGAAAGCAGAACTAGGGGGCATAGCCTCAAAATAAGGGGAAATGGATTTAGGACTGAGTTTGGAGGAACTTCTTCACCCAAAGGTTGTGAATCTATGGAATTCCTTGTCCAGTGAAGCAGTAGAGGCTCCTTCATTAAATGTTTTTAAGATAAAGATAGATAGTTTTTTGAAGGATTAAGGGGTATGGTGTTCGGGCCGGAAAGTGGAGCTAAGTCCACAAAAGATCAGCCATGATCTCATTGAATGGTGGAGCAGACTCGAGGGGCAAGATGGCCTACTCCTGCTCCTAGTTCTTATGTAGCTTCACCAGGTTGACACCTTATTTTTCAGTATGCCTGGTACTACTCCTCGTATGCTCTCCAACATATTTCATTGAATCAAGGTTGGTCCCCTGGCTTGATGGTAAGGGTAGGGTGAGGGATATACTGGACCATGAAGTTACAGATTTTGGTTGAGTACAATTCTGTACCTGCTGATGGTCCACAGCCCCTTTTAGATGCTCAGTTTGAGTAGCATTGATTTGTGAAGGCAGCAGACCTGAAAGGGAAGAAATTAAAGGAGGCATGATGCCAGGGAAAAGGGGCTTGGAGGGGCATTGAAAAGAGAACTTAAAAAGAGAGGGAATCATTTGCAGACCTTTAGCATTGTTTAATTTGAAATATTTGTCAGCACAGACGTGGTGGGTTGAATGGCGTCCTTCTGTGCTGCAACCATTCATTGACAAAATACATGTTTCCACTCCATTGGTGAACAAAATAGAAATTTGAAGAGAAACATTCATTTCTTACTAGATCATATTAATGGTTAAAGGAAGGGGTAGGTAGCGTAAGGTGTGAAAGTGATGTGTGAACACAATACCACATGAAATAAGCACTGCTGCTTATGTGGGGAGTAAGCACGCATGGGACTAATGGATTGATTTGTTTCTGTATCGAATTTCTATGTAATTTCTTGGCTTTTTAACCTATTGTATCACAAAGTCTAATTTACATATATTTTGCTTGTTTGCTAAATGTATTAAGGAATTTGAGTGTTTACAGTAGAGGGGTGAAACATGAAGGACACATTTACTGACCTTAGTGAGAGTCATGGAAAGGAAATTGGCAATAGTGTTCTCACTTTAACATGTACTCTTTTTGAGGGTAACTCCCTATCAGGACCGTGGGGTTGATTAGGTTACCGTGATCATTTTAGTGTCTGTTTTTGAGTAGCGTACAGTAAAAATATCCAATATTGAAATGTAAGCTCTCTGGAGAAGCAGCAATGATGTTAATTTCTGTCACCTATGTTATGCTATCCATTTCTGGTGTATGTGATTTCCAGCAGTGTGCACCAGCATTGGTGTTACCAATGCATAGTTTACAGAAGATGCAAAACTTGTCAATGTAGTTAGTCAATGGAGAAATGGGTAATAGACTTCAGAAAGATATTCAGACTTCTGAAGGCTGTTGACATAGGCAGCTACAGAGTAGTACATGAAACTTAAAAGCGAGACATTTGAAGTGATATATTTCAGTAGGAAGAATGACGAGCAGCAATTTGAAGTAAATTGTAAAATTTTAAATAGGGTGCAGAAACAAAGAGATCTGGGGTTTATGTACTCAAAATGTTTGACAGTGGGCAAACGATGTTGAGAAGGCTGTTTGGGGGAAAAAATCATTTGTTCCTGGGCATTCTAAACGGAGGCTTGGAGTGCAAAAACAAATCTTCACAAAGCCCAAGTTAGTCCTCTGTTCTACAGGGATATGAAATTTCCACCATTTGGCGGATACCTGACATTGGCATTTGGCATCTCATAAATTACCAGTTTAAACATACGGTTCTGGTTGGCGTGAGCCTAAAGAAATTGCAACACCTATTGGGCGTTTGAGTGGCCAGAGTTGTGTTTGGGGGAGTAGCCAGTGCAGGATAGAACGTGCTGCCCCGCCATTCATAGATTCGAGACGGGATTCTCCAGTCCACCAGCCGCGTTTTCTTGCGCACGCCCCTTCGTCAGCAGCGGGATCCTGTCTTTGGGATTTCCCATTGTGGCCATCCTATGCCGTTGAGAAACGGTGGGTGTGCTGCCGGCAGAGAGTAGGATCCCGTCGACCGGGAATTCTGCAGTCTGTCTCTCCCACACTGGCTACTCCAGCTCCTCCAATCATAGATTCCCTCCCTCGCACTCTCGCTGCTCCTCCAGATGCAGAAACTGGCGGAGCAGCAAGAGTGAGTGAGAGGGAACCTGTGATTGGTGGAACTGGAACAGCAAGTGTGGGTGAGACAGAGAGCCCGATGTCATGGAAAAGCTTTGAAGTGTCGTTTCAGGCAGGTTTGGCTGGCAGTTTCTCCCAGCTGTGTCGGCGAGTTCCCCACCGCTATCTTATCACATTTAGTCAATATGGTGGACCCTGGGGAGTTCCTCTCCAGGCTGGCCCACACTTGGAAATATTTTCATCACTGGGGCGCTAACTTGCTGGGCAGGCTGGCTCCTCGGAGATTGGCCACCATTTTAAAGTGGTGCCCTGATCTCCAAGTGAACTTGAGGGACCCCACATCCACGGATAATGTTACCCCCCCCCACCCAAGATGAGGGCTCCCCCCTTTTTTGCCCCCCCCCCGCCCACACGTTCAGGACCCCCACCCTTCATCCCCCCTCCCCAATCTTCCGGAGGCCCCTTCATACCTGCCCTTCAACACCCCCCTGCCCTCCACCCATTATACTGCCCTCATCCATCCTTTCAGGGGTATGGCGCCCCTCAGGCCCTGGCCCTTCATAGTGCCGCCCTGGCTCTTGGCAGTGCCACCATGGTACTGGCACCCTGCCAGTGCCCTGGCCAGCCTGGCAGTATCACCCAGGTGCCAAGGTGCCCAGATGCCAAAGGGAGAGCCAGGGTGCCACCCTGCCCTGTCCCAGACTACCTAGTCGTTTCCAATGGCTTGGGAGACCCCCCAGGTGTCATGACACCTGGTTCACATTTGTGTGGACCAGTACTAATCAGCACCCATGTGATCTCTCACTGGGGAGCCAGTTAGATCACGGGAAGCCGTTAGGTCAGGCTTCCACCTCACTAATACAACAAAGAACAAAGAAATGTACAGCACAGGAACAGGCCCTTCAGCCCTCCAAGCCCGTGCCGACCATGCTGCCCGACTAAACTACAATCTTCTACACTTCCTGGGTCCATATCCCTCTATTCCCATCCTATTCATGTATTTGTCAAGATGCCCCTTAAACGTCACTATCGTCCCTGCTTCCACCACCTCCTCCGGTAGCGAGTTCCAGGCACCCACTACCCTCTGCGTAAAAAACTTGCCTTGTACATCTACTCTAAACCTTGCCCCTCTCACCTTAAACCTATGCCCCACAGTAATTGACCCCTCTACCCTGGGGAAAAGCCTCTGACTATCCACTCTGTTTATGCCCCTCATAATTTTGTAGACCTCTATCAGGTCTCCCCTCAACCTCCTTCGTTCCAGTGAGAACAAACCGAGTTTATTCAACCGCTCCTCATAGCTAATGCCCTCCATACCAGGCAACATTCTGGTAAATCTCTTCTGCACCCTCTCTAAAGCCTCCACATCCTTCTGGTAGTGTGGCGACCAGAATTGAACACTATACTCCAAGTGTGGCCTAACTAAGGTTCTATACAGCTGCAACATGACTTGCCAATTCTTATACTCAATGCCCCGGCCAATGAAGGCAAGCATGCCGTATGCCTTCTTGACTACCTTCTCCACCTGTGTTGCCCCTTTCAATGACCTGTGGACCTGTACTCCTAGATCTCTTTGACTTTCAATACTCTTGAGGGTTCTACCATTCACTGTATATTCCCTACCTGCATTAGACCTTCCAAAATGCATTGCCTCACATTTGTCCGGATTAAACTCCATCTGCCATCTCTCCGCCCAAGTCTCCAAACAATCTAAATCCTGCTGTATCCTCTGACAGTCCTCATCGCTATCCGCAATTCCACCAGCCTTTGTGTCATCTGCAAACTTACTAATCAGACCAGTTACATTTTCCTCCAAATCATTTATATATACTACAAAGAGCAAAGGTCCCAGCACTGATCCCTGTGGAACACCACTGGTCACAGCCCTCCAATTAGAAAAGCATCCTTCCATTGCTACTCTCTGCCTTCTATGACCTAGCCAGTTCTGTATCCACCTTGCCAGCTCACCCCTGATCCCGTGTGACTTCACCTTTTGTACTAGTCTACCATGAGGGACCTTGTCAAAGGCCTTACTGAAGTCCATATAGACAACATCCACTGCCCTACCTGCATCAATCATCTTAGTGACCTCCTCGAAAAACTCTATCAAGTTAGTGAGACACGACCTCCCCTTCACAAAACCATGCTGCCTCTCACTAATACGTCCATTTGCTTCCAAATGGGAGTAGATCCTGTCTCGAAGAATTCTCTCCAGTAATTTCCCTACCACTGAAGTAAGGCTCACCGGCCTGTAGTTCCATGGATTATCCTTGCTACCCTTCTTAAACAGAGGAACAACATTGGCTATTCTCCAGTCCTCCGGGACATCCCCTGAAGACAGTGAGGATCCAAAGATTTCTGTCAAGGCCTCAGCAATTTCCTCTCCAGCCTCCTTCAGTATTCTGGGGTAGATCCCATCAGGCCCTGGGGACTTATCTACCTTAATATTTTCTAAGACACCCAACACCTCGTCTTTTTGGATCTCAATGTGACCCAGGCTATCTACACACCCTTCTCCAGACTCAACATCTACCAATTTCTTCTCTTTGGTGAATACTGATGCAAAGTATTCATTTAGCACCTCACCCATTTCCTCTGGCTCCACACATAGATTCCCTTGCCTATCCTTCAGTGGGCCAACCCTTTCCCTGGCTACCCTCTTGCTTTTTATGTACGTGTAAAAAGCCTTGGGATTTTCCTTAACCCTATTTGCCAATTACTTTTTGTGACCCCTTCTAGCCCTCCTGACTCCTTGCTTAAGTTCCTTCCTACTTTCCTTATATTCCAGGCTTCGTCTGTTCCCAGCCTTTTAGCCCTGACAAATGCCTCCTTTTTCTTTTTGACGAGGCCTTCAATATCTCTCGTTATCCAAGGTTCCCGAATATTGCCGTATTGATCCTTCTTCCTCACAGGAACATGCCGGTCCTGAATTCCTTTCAACTGACACTTGAAAGCCTCCCACATGTCAGATGTTGATTTGCCCTCAAACATCCGCCCCCAATCTATGTTCTTCAGTTCCCGCCTAATATTGTTATAATTAGCCTTCCCCCAATTTAGCACATTCATCCTAGGACCACTCTTATCCTTGTCCACCAGTACTTTAAAACTTACTGAATTGTGGTCACTGTTACCGAAATGCTCCCCTACTGAAACATCTACCACCTGGCCGGGCTCATTCCCCAATACCAGGTCCAGTACCGCCCCTTCCCTAGTTGGACTGTCTACATATTGTTTTAAGAAGCTCTCCTGGATGCTCCTTAGAAACCCCGCCCCGTCTAAGCCCCTGGCACTAAGTGAGTCCCAGTCAATATTGGGGAAGTTGAAGTCTCCCATCACCACAACCCTGTTGTTTTTACTCTTTTCCAAAATCTGTCTACCTATCTGCTCCTCTATCTCCCACTGGCTGTTGGGAGGCCTGTAGTAAACCCCCAACATTGTGACTGCACCCTTCTTATTCCTGATCTCTACCCATATAGCCTCACTGCCCTCTGAGGTGTCCTCCCGCAGTACAGCTGTGATATTCTCCCGAACCAGTAGCGCAACTCCGCCTCACCTTTTACATCCCCCTCTATCCCGCCTGAAACATCTAAATCTTGGAACGTTTAGCTGCCAATCCTGCCCTTCCCTCAACCAGGTCTCTGTAATGGCAACAACATCATAATTCCAAGTACTAATCCAAGCTCTAAGTTCATCTGCCTTACCCGTAACACTTCTTGCATTAAAACATATGCACTTCAGGCCACCAGACCCGCTGTGTTCAGCAACTTCTCCCTGTCTGCTCTGCCTCAGAGCCCCACTGTCCCTATTCCCTAGTTCTCCCTCAATGCTCTCACCTTCTGACCTATTTCTCCCTGTCCCAGACTACCTAGTCGTCTCCAATGGCTTGGGAGGCCCCCCAGGTGTCATGACACCTGGTTCACATTTGTGTGGACCAGTACTAATCAGCAGGTAACTGGAGTACTGTTTGCGTGATTGCAGAGTATCTTCACTGTAAGTTGTCTCTTTTTTCTCTCTTTAGCTTTTCCTCCTTCTCTCCAGCACTCCACCCCCCCCCCCCCCCCCCCCCCCACAACTTGCTCTCAACACCCGACTTTCACAATTTCTATATGTGGATTAAACTGTGTTTTTCAGTAAATGAGATTATACTTGAATATAACATTTAGTTGTTGAAATCTCAGTGCAAGTAAAAATACCTAACCTTCCAACGATTTTAAATGTCTTAAGACTATGGTTCTTTTCTGAGGTGTTAGTAACTGCTCGTCTCAAGGTATTTTTACAATTTCATCTTTTCGAAGTGGCCTGGATGTATTTGCATTTCACCAAAGATGATAAGTGTTTTGATTTTCTGGCCCCTCACGTTGCAGTGACTTTGCCGCTTTGCGCCAGAATGTGTACATGATTCCTTATCACAAAGAAAATTCCAGACTTTGCCTGCAGCCACAAATTTTTCGGCCACCTGTATCTTAGGCCACTCTCACCCCTGATTCTAGGCATCAGGCTGAGGGAAGGGTGACAAGGCCTGAGAGAAGGTGCAGAAAGATTTATTAGAATGGTAGCAGGAATGAGGAACTTTCATTATATGGAGAAAAGGAGAACTTGGAGATGTTCTCCGTAGAGTAGAGAACGTAAGAACATAAGAACTAGGAGCAGGAGTAGGCCATCTGGCCCCTCGAGTCTGCTCCGCCATTCAGTGAGATCATGGCTGATCTTTTGTGGACTCAGCTCCACTTTCCGGCCCGAACCCTTGATCCCTTTATTCTTCAAAAAACTATCTATCTTTATCTTAAAAACATTTAATGAAGGAGCCTCAACTACTTCATTGGGCAAGGAATTCCATAGATTCACAACCCTTTGGGTGAAGACATTCCTCCTAAACTCAGTCCTAAATCTACTTCCCATTATTTTGAGGCTATGCCCCCTAGTTCTGCTTTCACCCGCCAGTGGAACCAACCTGCCCACATCTATCCTATCTATTCCCTTCATAATTTTATATGTTTCGATAAGATCTCCCCATATCCTTCTAAATTCCAATGAGTACAGTCCCAGTCAATCAACCTCTCCTCGTAATCCAACCCCTTCAGCTCAGGGATTAACCTAGTGACTCTCCTCTGCACACCCTCCAGTGCCAGTACGTCCTTTCTCAGGTAAGGAGACCAAAACTGAACACAATACTCCAGGTGTGGCCTCACTAACACCTTATACAATTGCAGCATAACCTGCCTAGTCTTAAACACCATCCCTCTAGCAATGAAGGCCAAAATTCCCTTTGCCTTCTTAATCACATATTGCACCTGTAAACCAACTTTTTGCGACTCGTGCACTAGCACACCCAGGTCTCTCTGCACAGCAGCATGTTTTAATATTTTATCATTTAAATAATAATCCCTTTTGTTGTTATTCCTTCCAAAATGGATAACCTCACATTTGCCAACATTGTATTCCATCTGCCAGACCCTAGCCCATTCACTTAACCTATCCAAATCCCTCTACAGACTTCCAGTATCCTCTGCACTTTTTGCTTTACCATTCATCTTAGTGTTGTCTGCAAACTTGGACACGTTGCGCTTGGTCCCCAACTCTAAATCATCTATGTAAATTGTGAACAATTGTAGGCCCAACACTGATCCCTGAGGGACACCACTAGCTACTGATTGCCAACCAGAGAAGCACCCATCAATCCCCACTCTTTGCTTTCTATTAATTAACCAATCCTCTATCCATGCTACTACTTTACCCTTAATGCCATGCATCTTTATCTTATGCAGCAACCTTTTGTGTGGCACCTTGTCAAAGGCTTTCTGGAAATCCAGATATACCACATCCATTGACTTCCCGTTATGTACTGCACTGGTAATGTCCTTAAAAATTCCACTAAATTAGTTAGGCAAGACCTGCCCTTTATGAACTCATGCTGCGTCTGCCCAATGGGACAATTTCCATCCAGATGCTTTACTATTTCTTCCTTGATGATAGATTCCAGCATCTTCCCTACTACCGAAGCTAAGCTCACTGGCCTATAATTACCCGCTTTCTGCCTACCTCCTTTTTTAAACAGTGGTGTCACGTTTGCTAATTTCCAATCCGCTGGGACCACCCCAGAGTCTCGTGAATTTTTGTAAATTATCACTAGTGCATTTGTAATTTCCCTAGCCATCTCTTTTAGCACTCTGGGATCCATTCCATCAGGGCCAGGAGACTTGTCTACCTTTAGCCCCATTAGCTTGCCCATCACTACCTCCTTAGTGATTACAATCATCTCAAGGTCCTCACCTGTCATAGCCTCATTTCTATCAGTCACTGGCATGTTATTTGTGTCTTCCACTGTGAAGACCGACCCAAAAAACCTGTTCAGTTCCTCAACCATTTCCTCATCTCCCATTATTAAATCTCCCTTCTCATCCTCTGAAGGACCACTCTTTTTTGTTTTATATATTTGTAGAAGCTTTTACTATCTGTTTTTATATTCTGAGCAAGTTTACTCTCATAATCTATCTTACTCTTCTTTATAGCTTTTTTAGTAGCTTTCTGGTGCCCCCTAAAGATTTCCCAGTCCTCTAGACTCCCACTCAACTTTGCCACTTTGTATGCTTTTTCCTTCAATTTGATACTCTCCCTTATTTCCTTAGATATCCACGGTCGATTTTCCCTCTTTCTACCGTCCTTCCTTTTTGTTGGTATAAACTTTTGCTGAACACTGTGAAAAACCGCTTGGAAGGTTCTCCACTGTTCCTCAACTATTTCACCATAAAGTCTTTGCTCCCAGTCTACCTTAGCTAGTTCTTCTCTCATCCCATTGTAATCTCCTTTGTTTAAGCACAAAACATTAGTGTTTGATTTTACCTTCTCACCCTCCATCTGTATTTTAAATTCTACCATATTGTGATAGCTCCTTCCGAGACGATCTCTAACTATGAGATCATTAATCAATCCTGTCTCATTACACAGGACCAGATCTAGGACCGCTTGTTCCCTCGTAGGTTCCATTACATACTGTTCTAGGAAACTATCGCGGATACATTCTATAAACTCCTCCTCAAGGCTGCCTTGACCGACCTGGTTAAACCAATCGACATGTAGATTAAAATCCCCCATGATAACTGCTGTACCATTTCTACATGCATCAGTTATTTATTTGTTTATTGCCTGCCCCACCATAATGTTACTATTTGGTGGCCTATAGACTACCCCTATCAGTGACTTTTTCGCCTTACTATTCCTGATTTCCACCCAAATGGATTCAACCTTATCCTCCATAGCACCGATGTCATCCCTTACTATTGCCCGGATGTCATCCTTAAATAACAGAGCTACACCACCTCCCTTACCTTCCACTCTGTCCTTCCGAATAATTTGATACCCTTGGATATTTAACTCCCAGTCGTGACCATCCTTTAACCATGTTTCAGTAATGGCCACTAAATCATAGTCATTCACGATGATTTGCGCCATCAGCTCATTTACCTTATTCCGAATACTACAAACATTCAGGTAAAGTACACTTCTGCTTGCTTTTATACCTCCGTTTTGAATCTTAACACCTCGATCAGTAACCTCTCCTAAGTTATATTTCCTCTTAACTTTTCTCCTAATTTTTCTTGTCGTTGAACCCATATCTTCATGTAACAACCTGTCGCGTTGCTTTCCATTCATGTTTTTTCTTCCCGTTTTATTCCTTTTAGTATGACTGGGCCTATTCACTGAGCTATCCTCAGTCACGGTACTTTGTACTGTCGCCCTTTTTGATTTTTGACTCTGGCTTCTCTGCCTTACACTTTCCCCCTTACTACCTTTTGTTTCTGTCCCTGTTTTACTACCTTCCGACTTCCTGCATTGGTTCCCATCGCCCTGCCACATTAGTTTAAACCCTCCCCAACAGCTCTAGCAAACACCCCCCTAGGACATCGGTTCCAGTCCTGCCCAGGTGCAGACCATCCAAAGATCAAGAGAAGATTTGGTAGAGATGTTCACAATCATGAATGCTTTTGATAGAGCAAATGAGGAGAAACTATCGCGGACAGTAACCAGAGAACAGTTTTAAAGTGGTTGGTAAAGGAACCGGAGGTTATATATGAGAAAACCTTGTTTAAGCAATGAGTTACTGTGATCTGGAAAGCCCTGATGGAAAGTGTGGTGGAAGACGACTCAATAGTAGCATTAAAAAGAGAATTGGATAAGAACTTGAAATGAAAAAAGTTACAAGGCAATAGGAAAAGAGCAGGGAAATGGGAACTAATTAGATAATCCAACCAAAGAGCCAGCACAGGCACAATAAGCCAACTTATTTGCTAAGATTCTAAGTACGCAGGTAGGAGTAAACTTTGTATAAAGTTGTGCTGGAGAAAAAAAAACTTTTTCCACATTTCAGAGTGTCCAAGTTATCAAGTATTCCAAATCAGGTGGATGACAGGACAAATCTCCACTAATTCCCACCAATGTGGTACCCATCGGGCACTGTCTCCGAATTTCCGGACGTACACAGTGTTCCATGGCTTGAACCCTCTGGCTTGCTTTCGGTGGCTATAGTACTTATTCTGGAGATTCTGTAGGAAACGTCAGGCTCAGGCGGGTCCTTGGTCTTTGGCCCATCAGCAATTCTGCCGGTGCTACCCAGTCGTTATGAGACATGGTCCGATAGTTAAATAGGAACCACCCCAATTTTGTCTTCATGGCTCCCCGTGATGGTTTCTTTATGTCCCTTTTAAAAGATCGGTTCTGCCCGCTCAGCCAGGCTGTTTGAAGATGGGTGGCACGGGGCGGTCCGAATGTGTTTGACACCATACATCTGCATGAAGTGCGAGAATTCCTCGCTGATAAAAGGGTTGCCGTTATCAGTAACAAGCACCTCCGGGATGCCATGGACACTAACCAATTGGCGTAGCTTCTCAATGGTAGGCCATGAAGTGCTGGACGACATCCAGTAAATGTCCAACTATTTTGAGTGAACGTCGAGTAGCAGGGACATTGACCCTAAGAAAGATCCGGTGAAGTAGCTGTATAACTGTACCCAGGGCCAGCCTGGCCACTCCCAGGGGGGAAGAGATGCTGCTGGTGGGAGCTTTTGATGCTCCTGACATGCTTTGCACTGCTGCAACAACCTCTCGATGTCACCATCAAGTCCCAGCCACCACATGTAACGTCTGGTGAGCATTTTCATTTTGGACATTCCCGGGTATCCATTGTGCAGGCCCTGTAATATGGCTATTCTGCCTTGGCTCGGGACCAGAACACGGGCTCCCCACAGGAGAATGCTATCCTCCTGTTGCTTAACCATGAAAACCCGCAGCTCCTAAGACAGTTTTTCCTGTCGTCCCCCGTGCAGGACGATGTTGCTCAACTTCGCCAAAGTCGAGACATTTTGTGTCCCCTCGCGAGTTTGCGAGTGCCCATAAAATTCAGCGCCAACACGACTTCATCTGTTGCCAATAATACTGCCCATTATTGTTCCCTAGCCAATGCCATCAGTGGGATTACCTTGCATTCCTTGAACAGGTCGAGGAACGGCTTGTGGTCTTTGCCGCCCATAAGCATACTGGTGAAACCTTTTGACTATGACGATCACGGCCCGCCTTTCCTTTTTTGATCTGAGCACACCTACGCTCTGCATCGGCCAAAGTCCTTGATGCATAGGCTATTGGCCTCTCCAGTCCATCTTCCATCCGGTGGGATAACACCGCCCGGACGCCATATAGGGAGGCGTCACACGTGATCAGGAGTGGTCTGGAAGGGTGCAATGCGTTAGCAGCTTGGAGGACTATAACAGTTGCTTTACCTTGGCAAACGCCTCTTCTTGAGGCACCCTCCTTGCCCAATCCTGATGGCTTTTGAGGAGTGCATGTAGCAGTGCCAGTCTGGTTGTCAAATTCTGAATGAATTTACCGCAATACTTTGAGTCTGAGGTATGACCATGGTTCAGTTGTGTTCTCAGGCATCGGGGCCTGTGTGATAGCTCAAACTTTCGCCTCCATTGGGTGGCAGCCATCCTTATGAGCAGATACCTTAGGTAAATGACCCCCTCTTCACCTGAAATACACACACACCTGCTTCAGAGAAATGGGAGAATGCTTCCTCTAAATTATCCAGATGTTCTTTCTTGGTGGCTCTGATAATCAGAACATCCTCTAAGTAACCTCCACCCTTGGGAACCCTTGAAGGATGCTCTCCATAACCAGCTGGAAGATCGCATAGGTGGACGATACTCCGAATGGGAGCCTGTTGTTTTCATACAGACCTCTGTGGGTATTAATGGTCACACATCTTCTGGACACCGCATCCAACTTCAACTGGAGTTATGAGTGGCTCATGTCTAATTTGCAGAAGGAGTGAAACCACCACCCCAGCCAACTTCACATTAGAACATATGAACTAGGAGCAGGAGTAGGCCATCTGGCCCCTCGAGCCTGCTCCGCCGTTCAATGAGATCATGGCTGACCTTTTGTGGACTCAGCTCCACTTTCCGGCCCGAACACCATAACTCTTAATCCCTTTATTCTTCAAAAAACTATCGATCTTTATCTTTAAAACATTTAAAGAAAGTGCCTCTACTGCTTCACTGGGCAAGGAATTCCATAGATTCACAACCCTTTGGGTGAAGAAGTTCCTCCAAACTCAGTCCTAAATCTACTTCCCCTTATTTTGAGGCTATGTCCCCTAGTTATGCTTTCACCCACCAGTGGAAACAACCTGCCCGCATCTATCCTATCTATTCCCTTCATAATTTTATATAAGACCATAAGACCATAAGACATAGGAGTGGAAGTAAGGCCATTCGGCCCATCGAGTCCACTCCACCATTCAATCATGGCTGATTTCAACTCCATTTACCCGCTCTCTCTCCATAGCCCTTAATTCCTCGAGAAATCAAGAATTTATCAACTTATGTCTTAAAGACACTCAACGTCCCGGCCTCCACCGCCCTCTGTGGCAATGAATTCCACAGACCCACCACTCTCTGGCTGAAGAAATTTCTCCTCATCTCTGTTCTAAAGTGACTCCCTTTTATTCTAAGGCTGTGCCCCCGGGTCCTAGTCTCCCCTGTTAATAGAAACAACTTCCCTACATCCACCCTATCTAAGCCATTCATTATCTTGTAAGTTTCTATTAGATCTCCCCTCAACCTCCTAAACTCCAATGAATATAATCCCAGGATCTTCAGACGTTCATCGTACGTTAGGCTTACCATTCCTGGGATCATCCATGTGAATCTCCGCTGGACCCGCTCCAGTGCCAGTATGTCCTTCCTGAGGTGTGGGGCCCAAAATTGCTCACAGTATTCTAAATGGGGCCTAACTAATGCTTTATAAAGCTTCAGAAGTACAGAAGTATATTCCAAGCCTCGTGAGATGAATGACAACATTGCATTTGCTTTCTTAATTACGGACTCAACCTGCAAGTTTACCTTTCGAGAATCCTGGACTAGGATTCCCAATACCTTTGCACTTCAGCATTATGAATTTTGTCACAGTTTAGAAAATAGTCCACGCCTCTATTCTTTTTTCCAAAGTGCAAGACCTCGCACTTGCCCACGTTGAATTTCATCAGCCATTTCCTGGACCACTCTCCTAAACTGTCTAAATCTTTCTGCAGCCTCCTCACCTCCTCCATACTACATGCCCCTCCACCTATCTTTGTATCATCGGCAAACTTAGCCAGAATGCCCCCAGTCCCGTCATCTAGATCGTTAATAAATATAAAGAGAACAGCTGTGGCCCCAACACTGAACCCTGCGGGACACCACTCGTCACCGGTTGCCATTCCGAAAAAGAACCTTTTATCCCAACTCTCTGCCTTCTGCCTGACAGCCAGTCGTCAATCCATGTTAGTACCTTGCCTCGAATACCATGGGCCCTTATTTTACTCAGCAGTCTCCCGTGAGGCACCTTATCAAAGGCCTTTTGGAAGTCAAGATAGATAACATCCATTGGCTCTCCTTGGTCTAACCTATTTGTTATCTCTTCAAAGAACTCTAACAGGTTTATCAGGCAAGACCTCCCCTTACTAAATCCATGCTGACTTGTCCTAATCCGACCCTGCACTTCCAAGAATTTAGAAATCTCATCCTTAACAATGGATTCTAGAATCTTGCCAACAACCGAGGTTAGGCTAATTGGCCTATAATTTTCCATCTTTTTCCTTGTTCCCTTCTTGAACAGGGGGGTTACAACAGCGATTTTCCAATCCTCTGGTACTTTCCCTGACTCCAGTGACTTTTGAAACATCATCACCAACGCCTCCACTATTTCTTCAGCTATCTCCTTTAGAACTCTAGGATGTAGCCCATCTGGGCCCGGAGATTTATCAATTTTTAGACCTCTTAGTTTCTCTAGCACTTTCTCCTTTGTGATGGCTACCATATTCAACTCTGCCCCCTGACTCTCCGGAATTGTTGGGATATTACTCATGTCTTCTACTGTGAAGACTGAGGCAAAGTACTTATTCAGTTCCTCGGCTATTTCCTTGTCTCCCATCACAAAATTACCAGCATCATTTTGGAGCGGCCCAATGTCAACTTTTGCCTCCCGTTTGTTTTTAATGTATTTAAAGAAACTTTTACTATCATTCCTAATGTTACTGGCTAGCCTACCTTCAAATTTGATCCTCTCTTTCCTTATCTCTCTCTTTGTTATCCTCTGTTTGTTTTTGTAGCCTTCCCAATCTTCTGACTTCCCACTACTCTTTGCCACATTATAGGCTTTCTCTTTTGCTTTGATGCATTCCCTAACTTCCTTTGTCAGCCATGGCTGCCTAATCCCCCCTCTGATAACTTTTCTTTTCTTTGGGATGAACCTCTGTACTGTGTCCTCAATTACTCCCAGAAACTCCTGCCATTGCTGTTCTACTGTCTTTCCCACTAGGCTCTGCTCCCAGTCGATTTTCATCAGTTCCTCCCTCATGCCCCTGTAGTTACCTTTATTTAACTGTAACACCTTTACATCTGATTCTATCTTCTTTCTTTCAAATTGGAGATTGAATTCTACCATATTATGATCACTGCCTCCTAAGTGCTCCCTTACTTTAAGATCTTTAATCAAGTCTGGCTCATTACATAACACTAAGTCCAGAATGGCCTGTCCCCTCGTGGGCTCCATCACAAGCTGTTCCAAAAAGCCCTCCTGTAAACATTCAATGAATTCCCTTTCCTTGGGTCCACTGGCAGTATTATTTACCCAGTCCACCTGCATATTAAAGTCCCCCATGATCACTGTGACCTTGCCTTTCTGACATGCACTTTCTATTTCGTGGTGCATCTTGTGCCCCTGGTCCTGACCACTGTTAGGAGGCCTGTACATAACTCCCATTATGGTTTTTTTGCCTTTGTGGTTCCTCAGCTCTACCCACACAGACTCCACATCATCCAACCCCATGTCGTTTAGTGCTATTGATTTAATTTCATTCCTAATTAACAAGGCAACCCCGCCCCCTCTGCCCACCTCTCTGTCTTTTCGATAAAGTTCCCCCTTCATCCTTCTAAATTCCAACGGGTACGGTCCCAGTCTACTCAACCTCTCCTCGTAATCCAACCCCTTTAGCTCTGGGATTAACCTAGTGAATCTCCTCTGCACACCCTCCAGTGCTAGTACGTCCTTTCTCAAGTAAGGAGACCAAAACTGAACACAATACTCCAGGTGTGGCCTCACTAACACCTTATACAATTGCAGCATAACCTCCCTAGTCTTAAACGCCATCCCTCTAGCAATGAAGGACAAAATTCCATTTGCCTTCTTAATCACCTGTTGCACCTGTAAACCACCTTTTTGCGACTCATGCACTAGCACACCCAGGTCTCTCTGCACAGCAGCATGTTTTAATATTTTATCATTTAAATAATAATCCCTTTTGCTGTTATTCCTACCAAAATGGATAACCTCACATTTGTCAACATTGTATTCCATCTGCCAGACCCTAGCCCATTCACTTAGCCTATCCAAATCCCTCTGCAGGCTTCCAGTATCCTCTGCACTTTTTGCTTTACCACTCATCTTAGTGTCGTCTGCAAAGGTCCTCCATGTGCGGCATCGGGCACCGTCGAACCAGGAGGCTTTGTTCACTGTCAATTTGTAACCACCACCCAGACAGACTGTTTTATCCGGCTTCAGCACTGGGACTACAGGCGCTTGCCACTCCGCGAACTGCACAGGATGAATAATCCCCAGACCTTCCAGCCGGCTTAGCCAGTCGCCCACTTCCGACAATACGGCATAGGGAACTGAGCGGGCCCTGAACTACTTTAGTTTGTCTTTCTGGGTCCATGTAGATTTTGGCCATTGTGGTGTTGGGTGCTCTGGTGCACAGATGAGCCAACACAGTTGTATGTGGTACAACTCTATTTTATTATAACTCTTATAATACAGTTCGTTCTGGATACTCTGCACGTGCTGTCTCCCTGAGTGTGTTTGGCAATCGATGTGTCCTGGTTCTCCTCTGCAGCTAATACTGACCACCGGGGGTCGTGTCTGTGCTTTTATATCTTTCTGTCATTGGTTGTGGTGTTGTGTGTTCTGATTTGTCTGTTGGTGTGTCTATCATGATGTGTGTGTTTGAATATCATGACATCCCCCCTTTTTACAAAGATATGTACCTACGTGGTTATAAATATAATTGTGTCGTGAGTGCATCGAAGAGTGTGTGTGTGTGTTATGTACAGCATGTGTATATGACGTAACTATTTACATGGGGCGATGTCGGGTGCGTCACACTAACAAGGTTGTACCATAACAAAACTTGGATGCGAGAGAAAAAAAAAACTTGAACATTGGTCTGGTCAGACGATATCTGGAACAATAAACAACAACAGGTTATAATACAGAAGTGTTTGACTTTTTGAACGTATGAACAGCGTTATAAGTCCAGTCTAATGGGTGACCGCCTCAAGAATGGGCTGGTCCTCAAGCCGGTTCAGCTGTGGAGATTTGGTTCTGGTGGCGATGGAAGGGGCATGATCCGTGGCATCTCCACGAAGTCATCCTTGGGAACCAGTGGAGGATCCGGCGTGTGCGTACGGTTCAGTTGTGAGTGTGGAAGGCGGCGCAAAGCTCGCTGATTGCGCCTACGCACCAATCCATCCGCCCTGCATGCCAGGAACAAGGTGGAGTCTTTTTCTTTTTATGTTTGTGGTGGACGGCATCTTGTAGCCGATGGGTCGTTGCCATCGAAGTAGCACCATCACTAATATCATGCAAGGCGATGACTGTGCCAGATGTGGAAGTTGGCCGAGACCGTGTACGCTGGTTCCGGCCACCTGCTGTGCCGGAAGGGCGACTCCGCAGAGAAACGTCGAAGCATGTCGCCTTGGAGAGAGAATTGTTGCTCGCATCAACGTCTGGCGATGGCGCAAATTGGTGTGTCCATCTTGGACCGCCGGTGCTGGTTGCCACTGCCGACCCAGTGGGACTGCCCCGCGATCCATTCCCTGTCGCCGTGGCATCCGCCGTCACCCTGAGCGTGCCATCACCGAGGCCGCGACACCGCCCGTCCGGAGCAAGGTCTGGCGTGCGCGAATCAGAGTCGGCGCTTGGCTGCTCCCCATCTGGAGTCCGGTCTGCCTTCCGTCGATGCCCCCCGTCCGGAGTCCCAACAGGTTCACTGGAGGCAGCCGAGATTCCCTGAAGCTGCACTTCTGGAGTCGGAACATGCAGGAATGCACCAACCAGTGGAGAGGGTCGAGCCATCGAGGGTGGAAGCGGTGCGCTGCCACCGCAGTCGTCAGTGGTCCCACCGTGATCGTCGAGTGCCTCGGTACGCACTAGGCGAGGTCTGTCACCTTGCACCTTTTGCATGGGAAGTGGGATGCTGTCGTCACTCGTCTCACATCCCGTGGATAGATCCTCATTAGCAGCTTGCTGTTCACTAGGGTTGGGTAAATTGTCAGAGTTTTCATCTGGTGGTGCACACCATGTCGGTGGACTGTCATTGTCTTGCCGTTGTCCTTCATTTGGGCTTTTCTTCTTTGGAATTTTAAATCTTCCCCCAGACATTGCAGAACCTTGTTTATTACCCCCAAATTCTCCCATAGGTATGGTCTCGAATATAGGATCCAATGTTTCTATCGACATTGTACTATTTTCCAAAGAACATTCCGTTTCACTTTTCTTCTCAGGTGCCTCATGTGTATCTTTGTCTAATGTACATGCCTTCATGGTCTCTGGGTCTGATTTTGCTGGGACTGGCATGGTCACAGTCTCTCTTTTACTGTTCTCAATTGCCCACCTTATACTCCCCATACATAACTGCTTAATCACTGGGGTTAGTGTGGTACAATGGATAATCGGGTCGACCTTATCTGCATCTTCACCATTAGTGGAAAGCACACTTGGTTCACTTGACACTGCTGTGGGTTTTAAATTCGTTATCTGGCTACTCGATGTCGGTGTCCTCAGGATTCTTGCTCCAATGTTCTGCTCAATAATCAGTGGAGCGTGTATAGGTTCAATGCAATTAATGTTCCCCTCAAGGTTTGAAGAGTCATTACTGACTAACTGCTGGTCTCCGAAGTTGGGATTTTGCGGTGTTGTGTTGAAGGGAGACATTTGTCCCTGCTGTAGATATGATTCAGGTTGTGTTATTTCCATTACCTGAGGATCAATGTCTTGTCCATTTTTTCGATCCGTACTAAAACACTGGCAATTCTCAGTCTGCTCCTTGCAAGTTAAACATTCAATTCATTTCGTTAGCAAATCCTCAGCATCCTTCTGTGGCCGTGCAGCATTATTAATCTCTGTTCGGCTATAATGATCCTGAAGGTCAGCGCATAAACCTTTTTTCTTCGGGCTTGGACGAGGCGATTCCTTTGGCTTGTCTTCAGTTGGGCTTGAACAGTCTTCAGCGCTGTGCCCTTCATTGTAGCATGAGAGACCGTCATGTTCATGCTGCTGTGTAGTGGAGCATGGTAGGCTGTTATAGCCTTCTTGCTGTTCACGTGAGCATGGCAGACTTGCATCGTCTGCCGCTGGTTGGTCAGGAGAGGTTGCTAGACCCTCATGGTCTTGTTCCTGCAAGGACTGCGCTCTGGAGTCTTGCGTTCCTTCCATCGTGGAGTCCGTCCACGAGCTCTCTGTGGAGGCTTGTGACACTGGAGTCACTTCTTGTTCGTGCAAGGACTGCGCTCTGGAGTCTTGCGTTGCTTCTATCGTGGAGGCTGTCCACGAGCTCTCTGTGGAGGCTTGTGACACTGGAGTCACTTCTTGTTCGTGCAAGGACTGCGCTCTGGAGTCTTGCGTTGCTTCTATCGTGGAGGCTGTCCACGAGCTCTCTGTGGAGGCTTGTGACACTGGAGTCACTTCTTGTTCGTGCAAGGACTGCGCTCTGGAGTCTTGCATTTCTGCAATTGTGGAGTCTGTCCACGAGCTTGCTGTGGAAGCTTGTGACACTGGAGTCACTTCTGGTTCATGCGAGGACTGCACTCTGGAGTCTTGCATGTCTTCTTTCATAGAGTCGGGAACGTTGAGCGGGACGTGGACCACGCTCTGTGTGGCAGCAGGGCACTCTCCGTGTGCTTGCACCGCTCCCTGTCTGTTAATGTCAGGCTGCAGCATCATCCGGTACTGATAAGTTGGAACGTCATATCTGCTGGATTGAAGATCCTCAAATCCGAAAAATGAATCCGCATCTGCGTCGGATTCAATGTGGGGGCCGCCAATGTGCAACACGAAAGGTTCGTCCGAGTCATAGTCATATAGGACCACGGAGCTATCATTGGGCTCGCGAGGTCCGGAAACACTGTAAAGATCGTCATCGAAGTATTCAAGGTAGGAATCATCGGCTTGTGCGTAGGTAACTGCTTGTCGGAGGGTTCTTCGGAGGTCAAATTCATCTCCTGGGTCAATTTGCGGCACTGTGCTGTCATTCCAGGTGAGGGAAGGTTGTTTTACAGCTTTAACAGATTTTTGTTTTTTTGATTTGGGACGTTTCCCTTTTAAATTGGATTTGGGACATTTCCCTTTTAAATTGGTGCAGTCTGGGGCCTCTGACATCCTGACGCTCGGTATGTAGCACGTAGGAAGCGACTGCGCATGCTCAGATCGCTGTTCCTTTACCGATGGCCGTTTTCTTGACTGCGCATGCGCAGCAGCTCGCGCATGCGCAAACGAAACTTCCGGTTCTGCGCACTTCTCGCGCAACTGTGCTAGCGTTATACCTTTAGCAAGATGGCCGCCGACCTCGACCCAGCCTTCTCTCAGGCCCGGGATTTCGGCCTCTGGGAATTCGGGCTCCGGGATCCCAGCCACGAGGTGAGTACTGCCACTTTTCTTACCTTTATGTGCCGATTGGATTGCGTTTTCTTCACAGTACTTGGAGAATTTGCCCAGGACTGCCTGGTAATCGTACCTTTGCTGCCTCCTGAAGAACCTGAACCTTCTGAATATTTCTCTTGCCCTTGCACCGGCGATGGTGAGGAGAAATTCAATTTTTTCCCTATCATCCAGGTCTTTGAGTTCAGCTGCCACCAGGAACAATTCGAACATTTGCCGGGATCGCCGCCAGTTTTCGCGGAGGTCGCCGTGGCACTGGAGCGCCTGCGGAACCGGGAGCTCGTACATCATGCCTGGGCACTGCTGGTTGTCTGTGTACACTGAGGTATGCCGGCAGGTATCGATCCACTCCTGTACCATGTGGTGTTGGGTGCTCTGGTGCACAGATGAGCCAACACAGTTGTATGTGGTACAACTCTATTTTATTATAACTCTTATAATACAGTTCGTTCTGGATACTCTGCACGTGCTGTCTCCCTGAGTGTGTTTGGCAATCGATGTGTCCTGGTTCTCCTCTGCAGCTAATACTGACCACCGGGGGTCGTGTCTGTGCTTTTATATCTTTCTGTCATTGGTTGTGGTGTTGTGTGTTCTGATTTGTCTGTTGGTGTGTCTATCATGATGTGTGTGTTTGAATATCATGACAGCCATGGCTCCCTTTATTTTCCCCATGCCATCCTGGAAAACTTCCGGGTATTTCCCCAGAACCATGTACAACCCACCTGTGCCCATTTTCAAAATCTGCCAATCCAGTTGGAGCCTCTTCAGTCAGTCGTGAGCCAACAGACTGGGTCCCGGCTCCTGTACACTATCAGCGGCAAACAGACGGATTGCTGCCTGGAGGCAACTGGAGTCCTCATTGTGCCAGTGATGGCCAATCAGATTGGCTGGCAACTCTAGCTGTCCCAGCAGTGCCAGAACTCAGTGGGGGGCATTGCTGGGACTGGAACTAGGCCAAGGAATGCATCTGGACTCAGGTAAGTCTGAGCTATTAGACCGAGAGGGATGAGGGAACCTAAGACCGAGGGCAAGGGGTTGAGGGTTTTGGAGAACAGGTGGGGCGGAACAAAAGGATGTAACAACTTTGGGGGAGCCCCTGAATGACGTTTCCCCCCCTTCTGTCCAACGTTTTAACCACTTGTGTTTAAAAAGCAGCACATCCTATCCTGCCTGCCTGTGAATACCAAAAGTGTTCTAATGTGGGCAGTATAATTTTCAGGTCAGTTAACAAGCTCAATTATTTTGTTGAAAGTAGCAGGCGGAATGCCGTTTTCAGTGCCCACTTAGCTACTGTTTTATGGGGACCAGGTCGGAGGTGGGCCGGCCAGCCACCCTTAATATTTTACGTGCCCCACACTCCTGTTGGAAACACAACCAGCAACGGGCCATAAAATTCAGCCTATTGTTTAGCAGCAGAATACAGATCGTCTAGTAACTGATCAGTAGGCACATGGGTAATCATCATGCTATGCTACAGACAAACAATTATGAATATTTGAGCTAAGTTCAGATACCAGAATGAGGTGGACCAGGCGGAACGGCATCTAGCGGTATTGGAGACCCATGGGTTGTCAGGGTAAGTGCCGGGTGGCCCCGTAGCCCTCCCCTGAAACATGGGCACCTCGGCACTGCCCAGCTAACACCTTGGTACTGCCACCAGGGCACTGCAAAGGTAGCCGGGTGGCATTGCCATGCTGGCTGGAGCACTACCTGGGTGCCAGGGTCAGGGCCCGAGGCAGGCTGTACCTATGAAAGGTAGGTGGAGGAATTATGTTATAGTTCCTTACTATTATAGTGTTGACTAATTCTGGCTCACTATTCAATTCTCAAGTCGAGCGCAAGCTCCAACTCGTTTTTCTGCGTCTTGAGCTGCCTACCATTAGACCTTAAAGGAACTGCTGCAGGCCACTCAAAAAAATGCCGTACAACTTTCAAAGCTCCTTTGTTGTGGCTTTTCAAGGAAGCTTCTTCGCTGGCAAAGCAATGGTGATCTGATGGGCACCATCCTTTGGCTCCTCCCTTACGATTGGCCCTAATTGCTCTTTGGTCATTGCCTATTGATGCATTGGGATTGATTTGGGGTGGCACTAAACTTAGAGCCATTCTAATGAATGACTTTTGAGATAAAATGACCAGCTGCAATATGGCAATCACAGGTATTAAAGATGCATATGACATTTTCATTTTAGTTTTAGAAAAAAAATTCTAGTGTGTATTTTTGATAGTTACTCATTTACATATGAATAAAGCCAGCCATGCTGATAATTTTCTATATAAAATAACTGAAATCCTTAGCTATGTATCTACAAGTGCTTTTTGAATGGTTTTTGTTCATTGAAGAAAGCCTGTAGTTTTGTTTTTGAAAGGTAATTTTGCCCTTAATTACTGTAATTTATTTTATTTTATAGTCGTTTTTCATAACCACGTGAATATTGGATATTCAGTCTCATTATCTATCTGTATAATTAAGTCTTGCGTCTAGTGCATGTCATTCCATTAAATGTATACATCACCCACAGTGTAATATGCTTATAATCCTTCAGATTGTAAATGTGTATAGCAAAGAAAATACTACCATTAACAGATATTTGTATACATCTCACCAATCGTATAATTATACTTTGCTGTTTAAAAGTTACCTATCTAGAACCTGTAGCCATCACAAAACATACAAGGCATCAATTCTCTCTTCTGAACCAGAAGGATGTGGTGTTCAAGCCTATTCCAGGATTTAAGCCCATAACCTAGACTGACTCTTTGGTACTGAATGGGTGTTATATTATCAGAGGTTCATTCTCTGAGTGAATTGTTAACCTTAGCTCTTTCCAGCTGTTTTGGTGGATGTAAAAGATCACATAACAGCATACCAACAAAGACTAGTAACTTCTCCAGTGTCCCTCTATATAAAAAATAAATACATTTAGAGTACCCAATTCTTTTTTTCCCAATTAAGGGGCAATTTAGTGTGGCCCATCCACCTAGCCTGCACATCTTTGGGTTGTGGGGGTGAGACCCACGTAGACACGGGGAGACTGTTCAAACTCCACACGGACAGTGACCTGGGGTGGGGATCAAACCTGGGTCCTCGTCGGTGTGTGACAGAAACGGAGGTGGAACAGGGACCGATAAAATACAGGAAATTGCATCAGGACAGTTACATGACACAGTCCCTCCACCGGATGTTATTGCAGGAGCAGGTGACAAGGTGGATCAGCTGCCTGCTTCGAGGACAGGCCACTGATTTGCACAACCAAAAGCCCTATTAAGGGCTATTCCACAAGGTGGCCAGCAATTTCTGGCCATTTTCATTGTGAGTGACCTCTCTGTGGTAGCTGGGGGAGGGGTAGAAGGGGTGGGTGCGATCGGATCCTGAGGCTCCATGCCCTACAGAGAAAGACAACCCTCATGGTCTAATGAGCCATCTGAATGTATTTGCCCTGCAATTCAGGGTGCCCCCCCCCCCCCCGGCCAATTTTAATTTGTGCGTATCTAGGGGCGGAACAGTGGTTAGCACTGCTGCCTCACAGCGTCAGGGACCCCAGGTTCAATTCTGGCCTTGGGTGACTGTGTGAAATTTGCACTTTCTCCATGTGACTGCATGGGTTGCCTCCCGGTGCTCCGGTTTCCTCCCACAGTACAAATATATGCAGGTTAGCTGGATTGGCCATGATAAAATTGCCCCTTAGGTTAGGTAAGCGTACGGGGATAGAGTGGAGGACTGGGCCAAGGTAGAGTGCTCTTTCAGAGGGTTGGTGCAGACTGGATGGGCTGAATGGCCTCCTTCTGCACTGTAGGGATTCTATCGTTCTACGAGAGTACCTGCCACCTGGACACCTTGTCACTGCCAGCCTTGGCACCTTGGCAGGCACTGTCACCTTGGCATTGCCAGGGTGCCTGGGTGGCACTTGGAGACAGGGGCACTGCCATGGTGTCAGATTGGCAGTGCCAGTGTGCCAGGGTACACTGCCAAGAGGCGGGGCTGGAGGGGACCATTCCCATGAAAGAGGATGGGGGTATGAAGGGTGGGTATAACAGGGCCTCATAAAGGTTGGGTGTGTGAAGGGTGGGCTCCTGAAATGGGGTACCCGAAAGGGGGGGGGGGGGAGAGGGGAGGCCTGAAAATGTGGGCCCTCAGCGACCCCTTGGCAGAGTGTCCTCACTTGTGTGTGTGGGTGGGGGGGGGGGGGGATGGACTAATTCCCATGTGTATGGGGGTGGCATTGTCTGTGGGTGGCGGGGTGTGGGGGACCCTCAAGCTCACTTAGAGATCGGGTCACCCTTTCAAAATGGCGGCCCGATCACTGAGGAGCCAGTCTCGCAGGTGGGCTCAGCTGTGGCTAGACCGGGGAACACTCCCCAAGGCCCAAGAAAATTACTAATGTGTGGATCTCACCCAAAAAGCCGTCAAGAAACACCCTGCTAAACGCGCCCAAAATGACACTTAGAAATGTTTGTGTCGAATTCCACCGCTAATTGTAATTTGTGCTCACTGCAGAAATAATCAGAGTTTTTTTTTGTCCTGTAAAATACATTAAAAATTTTAATGGGTCAAACGCTCTGTAAATTATCAGGGCTAGACTATGCAGAGGGAATGTTCCTGCTTCTATGGCTGGTCAGACCAGAGCTCACGCTTTTAAATGAACCTTGTAAATGATCTTTCTCCAATTTAGGTTAATCTGGCACAACTGATTTCTGATATTTGCGGCAGCCAGGCAACCAAAGGACCTGCGTACAGTCCCAGGAAAAGGTCTGTTATTTATGAAGGGCCCAACTGTAAAGCTGCTGCATTGGAATACACTTCATTCATCACATTTGGAAGTTGTGTTTTAATATTAGTTTCCAGGACTTAAGCTAAATATATTTCTGGTGCCCTTCTCCACCACTATCATTTAATTTTTACAGTGAAACAGATCGTGAAAAATACCCCACTAGTGGTTAAATTGACAATATTTTCACTACCCCCAACCCTGCAAACCGTGTTTATTTAAAAGGAAAATAAACTAATGTACAACTATCTTCAGGGTTTTTTTCCAATGAAGATTGAAATATATGAGACTTGCAAGTTAATGAGAGTCAGAGTTATATGTCAACACTGAAATCAGTTGAATTTCTCAGCAGTTAGTTTTTGTCACATTTTGCTTGTCCCTACCCCCATATCAACAAGGTACTTAGTTAGGATTAGTGGAGAGTAAGGTATGATGTATGTGTAATTAAATAATTGCAGCAACATAGGTCATGCAGCGTTATTTGGTAATGGACAGCTGGTTCGGAACGCAGAACGAGGCTAGCAGCGCGGGCTCAATTCCTGTATCAGCTGAGGTTATTCATGAAGGCCCCGCCTTCTCAACCTTGCCCCTCGCCTGAGGTGTGGTGACCCTCAGGTTAAATCACCACCAGTCAACTCTTTCCCCCCTCAAAGGGGAAAGCAGCCCATAATCATCTGGGACTATGGTGACTTTACCATTGTTAGATTAAGTTTAGCCCATAAGTTTTATTATATAGTTGGCCATGATGACTTTATCCATAGCAGAATACTCTGTTCAATGGTGGAAAGCAGTGAGTTCATTTCTTCTTTCTGCTGTGGTATGTGACACAGAATACTTGGGAGAGGAAAAGCCATTCATATGAATTACTGAAAAGCTTCAACTTTTTTTTCCAGAACTATTCGGTTTCTAAACCAAATGGATTAATTCAAAATGCTAAAGCAACTAGTAGATCTGTGTTGTTGTTCCCAGTAAATCACAGGATACACTGTTTCACAATGATCGAATTGTTGCACCATTTAACGCACAATGTATTGGTAAGTTGGGAAATGTTTGTTTCAAAGACCTTTCCTGGTAGGTGTGAAAGGGTCTGTCTTGAGGAAAGCAGTCATTTCCTATTGTGCAGCTATTATTTAATTCAGCTTTCCTCTTCAGATCACAAATTTTGATTGTACCACATCGTAAACCCTGACTAGAAACAGGTTCATTCCGAGATCACATACATTAATTAGAGTTAATTTCCGTGACTTGAAGAAGTTTGTTCACAAAACATTGGTGAAACAGCAACCTTCTAATCCTGTGTCTGAGCAAAAGGGAATGGTTAATTGGCCTTTTGATGCTTTATATTAGCAGCTGCTTATGAATCCTCCTGACCCTCTTCTTGGGAACCAGCCAGTTTATCAACTTTTGACGAAAACAGCAGCAAACAATTGTTTTTCCATTAAATACCATCTGAGGTGTAATTGATGTAATAATAACAATTTTTATTGTCACAAGTAGGCTTACATTAGCACTGCAATGAAGTTACTGTGAAAAGCCCCTAGTCGCCACATTCCGCCGCCTGTTCGGGTACACAGAGAAAGAATTCAGAATGTCCAAATTACCTAACAGCGCCTCTTTCGGGACTTGTGGGAGGAAACCGGAGCAACCGGAGGAAACCCACACAGACACAGGGAGAACGTGCAGACTCCCCACAGACAGTGACTCAAGCCGGGAATCGAACCTGGGACCCTGGCGCTGTGAAGCCATAGTGCTAACCACTATGCTACCGTGCTGAGCACTGCACTGTGATACAAGCCTTTTTAAAATGTATACACGTAGATAAATTTTCTTTAGCATTCGCTGATTAATAAAATGTTTCCCTAGGTGATAAATAAAATGTTTCCCTAGGTGATAAAAAGTTACCATGATATAATGATTGTCATGATATTCAGGTGAACATCACAGCACATACATACACACATCATGATGGACAGATCAACGGAACAATCAACACACAGAACACGACAGCCAATCACGGACAAGAGCATACACAGTACAAAGCAGGGAACACGACACTTCCTGGGCACTCGAGCAGGACAGGGCTCAGGGCACAGACCTCATTGCCAGCCACTCAGAGGTTCACCATGTGCTGAATACCAGAGTTTAATATGTTAATCGTTCATTGAAATAAAACTGCGTTGCACCATTCGCAGCTGTGTTGGTTCGTCTGTGTCTCAGAGTACCCAACACTTCATGATACCAGGAGTGATTTGACACCTACCCACAAATCTGCCATCCTGCGCCATGGACACCGTCAACACACCGCAGCTGGGAACCTCGGCGTATATTGGAAGCTGTGCCAAGCAGCGCTTCCAGCTCTTTCTGGAAGCCAACGAAGGAGAGAGCGCCTCGGACACCAGAAGATCGCCATCCTCCTCACCACCGCAGGGCAGCACGCCATCCATGTCTACAACTCCCTGGTGTTCGCGGAAGGCGAGGACAAGACCAAATACAAGACGGTCCTTCTCAAGCTCGACCAACACTTCAACGTCGAGGTCAACGAAAGCTTCGAGAGATATGTCTTCCAGCAGCGCCTGCAAGGTAAGGATGAGCTCTTTCAATCATTCCTCACCCATCTCCGCATCCTCGTGCAGTCCTGCGGTTACGACACCACCTCAGACTCCATGATTCGGGACCAGATCGTTTTTGGGGTCACCTCGGGCACCCTACGCCAGCAGCTTTTAAAAATAAAAGGCCTCACCTTAGCCTCCGCAATCGAAGCCTGTGTCCTGCATGAAAACGGGACTAGCCGCTATGCACAATTTCAGGCGGCCGAATCGGCGCGGCGGGGGTCCTACGCAGCCGGATCGGCGAGGCAGGCGCCCCACGAGGCCGAACGGGTCCAGGCGATCGAGTTCCTCCCGGCCCGTGGTCCGGCGACGTCGGCCATTTTGTGCGCTTTTCGGGGCCTCCCGCGCTTGTGCGCGCCAAAACCTACGGCAACACTGAGGGACGTGATGCGCAGGCGCACCCGACACAAGACCGAACTGCGCATGCGCAGTGGCACAACGAACGTCATGACGTCACGACGTGCGGCAACTGTGGAGCCGCACATTTAAAGCAGCAATGTCCCGCAAGAACCCGACAATGCCTCCGCTGTGGCAAGGTGGGCCACTACGCTGCTTACTGTCGAGCAGCTCAACCTGTCGATCTTCCACAACTCCGACAACCTCGCAGGGACGTGCGGACCATTCAGCCTCCCCGTTACGAATCTTGCCCAGACGACATCCAGACCGGTGACACAGATGACCGAGACGCCTTCCGTGTTGCGGTCATTGATGGGAACCGAATTAACACGATCAATCCGGGTGATGAATGGTGTGCCACCCTGACGGTCAACCGATCGCCGATAACTTTCCGCCTGGACACCGGCGCCTCCACCAACTTCATAGCATGGTCAGCCTTCTACGCCATGAAGGTCAGACCACCAATCCGGCCGTCCCGGTGCAGGATGGTCGACTACAACGGGAACGTTATCCCGGCTATGGGATCCTGCCAGCTCCAGGTGACACACAACACACACACACACACGGCCACACTCTCGTTCGATATAGTCGGCTCATCGAAGGACTCCCTGCGAGGCGCACAGGCATGCAAGGCTCTCCACCTCGTGCAACGAGTCCACTCTCTCTCTCCAGACAGAACGTCTGACTTCCCGGATGCAGAGTTTAACGCACAGCTCCAATCGCTCCTCGCCCACAACCAGGAGGCATTTGAGGGCATGGGAACACTGCCATACACCTATAGAATTCAGCTCAAACCAGATGCCACCCTGGTCATTCACGCACCTCGCAGGGTCCCTGCGCCACTCAAAGACCGCCTCAAGCAGCAGCTGCAGGATCTCCAGGACCAAAGGGTCCTATCCAGGGTCACGGAGCCCACGCCATGGGTCAGCTCCATGGTGTGTGTCAAGAAGCCCTCCGGCGAGCTCCGGATCTGTATTGATCCAAAAGACCTCAATAACAATATTATGAGGGAACACTACCACATACCCAAACGGGAAGAGATCACGAGTGAAATGGCCCAGGCGAAAATATTTACCAAACTGGATGCCTCTAAAGGCATTTGGCAGGTCCAACTGGATCTGTCCAGCCGAAAGCTGTGCACCTTCAACACCCCTTTCGGCAGGTTCTGCTACAACCGAATGCCATTTGGCATCATCTCGGCATCCGAGGTCTTTCATAGGATCATAGAGCAGATGATGGAAGGCATCGAAGGGGTGTGCGTATACGTGGACGACGTCATCATCTGGTCCACCACACCACAGGAGCACATCTATCGTCTCCAACGCGTCGTTGCACGCATACGTGAAAACGGCCTGCGCCTCAACTGAGCCAAGTGTTCTTTCGGCCAAACCGAGCTGAAGTTCCTGGGGGACCACATTTCCCGGTCAGGGGTCCGTCCGGATGCAGACAAGGTGAGCGCCATCACAGCCATGCCGCAGCCGGCAGACAAGAAAGCAGTACTACGCTTCCTAGGCATGGTCAACTTCCTGGGGAAGTTCATTCCAAACCTTGCCTCCCACACGACAGCTCTGCGCCAACTCGTCAAAAAGTCCACGGAGTTCCAGTGGCAGCACACACACCAGCAGAAATGGGAGGAGCTCAAACTCAAGCTCACCACTGCACCGGTACTGGCGTTTTTCGACACGTCTCGTGCCACTAAAATCTCGACTGATGCCAGCTAGTCCGGCATTGGGGCAGTGCTCCTGCAGCGGGATGACACTGCGTCATGGGCCCCGGTCGCCTATGCCTCGCGGGCCATGACCCCCACAGAGCAGCAGATCGAAAAGGAGTGCCTGTGCTTGCTAACCGGTTTAGACAAGTTCCATGATTATGTGTATGGTCTTCCCTGGTTCACTGTTGAAACTGACCACCGCCCCTGGTCAGCATCATAAACAAGTACCTGAACGAGATGACCCCTCGCCTCCAGCGCATCCTACTTAAACTCAGGAGGTATGACTTCCAACTGGTCTACACCCCAGGGAAGGACCTTATCATTGCGGATGCCCTGTCGAGAGCAGTGAGCATGCTGCCAGATTCGGAGGGGTTCGTCTGTCAGGTCGAGGCGCAGGTGGCCTTCACATCGGCAAATCTGCCAGCTGACGACTCCAGTCTGGCCCGTATTCGCCGGGAGACTGCGGCCGACCCCCTTCTACAACGTGTGATGCGCCACATGACGGGAGGGTGGCTCAAAGGGCAGTGCCCGCAGTTCTACAATGTCCGAGACGACTTGGCCGTCACTGATGGTGGCCTTCTGAAGCTGGACCGGATTGTGATTCCGCACAGCATGCACAAGCTGGTTCTCGACCAACTACACGAAGGCCACCTGGGGGTCGAGAAGTGCAGAAGGAGGGCCCGAGTGGCAGTATACTGTCCGGCCATCAATGATGATATTGCCAATATGGTGCTCAACTGCCCAACCTGCCAAAGGTTTCAGCCGGCGCAACCTCCTGAAACGCTTCTGCCCCATGAGCTGGTGACGTCCCCCTGGGCGAAGGTGGGTGTGGACCTCTTTCACTCACTCGGTAGGGACTATGTCATTGTCGTTGACTACTTCTCCAACTACCCAGAGGTCATACGCCTGCACGATTTGACGTTGTCCGCTGTCATAAGGGCCTGCAAAGACACCTTCGCTCGCCACGGCATTCCGATGACGGTCATGTCGGACAATGGGCCTTGTTTCGCCAGCCAGGAATGGTCATCGTTTGCTGCCTCGTATGGCTTCACACACGTGACGTCTAGCCCTCTGCACCCCCAGTCCAACAGAAAGGCGGAGAAGGGCATTCACATTGTCTCCTCTGTAAGGCTGCTGCTGCCGGATCGGATTTCTGCCTCACCCTGCTGGCCTACCGCTCGGCCCCACTAGCCACTGGTCTCTCACCAGCCCAGTTGCTGATGGGTCGCGCCCTCAGGACCACTGTGCCTTCCATTCTGGCGCCCACAATCGACCATGCTCCGGTACTGCACATGATGCAACTGCAGCGCGGTCGCCAGAAGAGGTCATATGATACACGGGCAACTGATCTTCCTGCCCTGGCTCCTGGAGACGAATCCGCATCCACCTACCAGAAGGTGGCTGGTCAGCACCTGCCGAAGTTCTCCGACGCGTGGCTCCCCGCTCGTTCCTGGTTCGCATGCCTGATGGATCCGTTCTTAGGCGCAATCGCCGGGGTCTTCGCCTGCTTCCACGCTCGCTACGAGACCTTACACCGACACCGTGCCTCCTGTTGTTCCTGATTTCGACTTTGTGGAGCTGCCTGCTACCATGCCGTCATCGCCCGTGGCCAGACCCATTCCTCAGCCGGTGGTTCCAGACCTACCCTTGAGGCGGTCTACCCGAATTCGTCGCCCACCTACTAGACTGGACTTATGAGACTGTTTATACATTGAACTCATGCAACCACTTTGTTAATATGTTTATGTTCTTATCGTTACAGGAATTCATTTTATCATTCAACATTTCCCCGTTCTTTGTTTATGGTACAACCTCGTTGTTATGTCACACCCGACATCGCCCCTTGTATATAGTTAAGCCCCATGTACATGCTGTAAATATTACACACACACACATTTAGCTACACTCAGTACACATCTCTATTTATAAACACGTAGGCACATAATCCTGTAAAAAAAGGGGGATGTCATGATATTCAGGTGAACATCACAGCACTTACATACACACATAATGATGGACAGATTAACGGACCAATCAACACACACAACACGACAGCCAATCACGGACAAGAGCATACACAGTACAAAGCAGGGAACACGACACTTCCTGGGCACTCGAGCAGGAGAGGGCTCAGGGCACAGACCTCATTGCCAGCCACTCAGAGGTTCACCATGTGCTGAATACCAGAGTTTAATATGTTAATAGTTCATTGAAATAAAACTGCGTTGTACCATTCGCAACCGTGTTGGTTCGTCTGTGTCTCAGAGTACCCAACACTTCAATGATCTCTGCTGAGAACATTTTGGGTTGGATTTTCTGGCTTCACACTGGCAGGATCTTATGGTCCAGCTGACGGCACCCCCCCACTGTGGTTTTTGCGGTGCTTTCAACGGGAAACCCTATTGACGATGGCAGAACCACAGGATCCTACCGCTGGCCATGGCGAGCTGCCCTCTGCTGCTCCAGAACACACCGTGGAGGGGAGGGAAATTCCACCCTTTGTGTCTGAAACATATTTGAATACTCAGAGCACAAAGACATTGTTTAACGATGTTAATGACCTACAGAAACAATTGATGTAAGGAAGAACTTTAACTGTTCATATCATAAAATACTTACTTGTTTAACATTGTTGTATTTATGCTTGGCTCCTTCAGTACAATTAATACTGTGATTAATTTTGAAAACGTCCATCCTACAATATCCTTTAACCATTCATTAGACTCAAAATACATAACAACATAGCATTGTCCAGTTCTAATTTTAAAAAACATGGTTACGTGTAGTCAATAATTAATTGTCACTCTGCTCAGTAGTTGCACAGTTTAATGCAATTTTCATGTAAATTCTTGTTAAGTGTGGTTTCCTGATAAGTGCATAAAATTTCATGGCAAATAGGTTTTACACTTAAGAGGAACTGACTGTAGTACAGAAGATTGATATAATCAGGAAAATCAAATTCCACATTTATCATTAATTTTCACATTTACTTTTAAATCTGTAGAAGTGCATGATAAATTGGAAGGAAATTACCATCGTAGGATAAAGATAAGAGCTGTTTTATGTTAGGAGGCAGAGAGGGGAGACAGGCAGCCTGTACAGACTCAAATAGAAATATAGAAAAGGCATATGTTGTATATTTTATTCCGCATTAAAAATTTATCAAAAATATTTTTCTTTCACATCAAAGGGAATGTAGTAAGAAAATTAGGGTTTATACTGATGTAAGAAAGTTTTTGTTACTTCATCAAATTGCAAGGATTAACTTATTCCTTACTCTTGACGTCCCTTGGGTTAATATTTCCTGACTGGTGTTCATTTGGTAGGGGGGGGGAATTGCAACCCACCCAATACAAGGATCCTAATAATGCACATTGTATTAGTTCTCACAAATATCTTTTTTTCCTGTTACGTGCCCATATTATCAAAGTACTTTTATCAGAATGGTCGTAAAAACCTGTTTCGTTCGTGTCAAATGATATGGTTCTTCGCATTTGTAACTTCAAACACATAACACAGCTGAAATGCACAAGCCCATATATGAGCTAACTTTTCAGCAAGTGTTAAGGTGTAGATTACACAGGTAACATTTATTGGATTGCAAACTTCAAGCACATATCAATGACTTCAATTCATAGAGTTGGAAGTTTGTATGCTAGTTAACATTACAAGTAAACACTGGTAAATAATGTGCAAAATAAAAGAGATGGTGGAATGCGGTAATGGTTATTGCATGTTTGTCGATTCCAATTTTTAAAAAAAAGTTTCTTATTTTTCTCCTTTAACTTTCCTCAAATCATATGTATCCATTGAGCGGGACCCATTCTCTCACTTCACAAATTCTGCTTGCAACGACGCGCCAGGAAATCCATGAAAACAATTTGAGTTTACTGTTCTAGTTCTCTGTAGCTCACTGTTAGGAAGTGTTAGGTCACCATTTGAAAACTTCCTTGAAAGGCACAAGTTGAACCTTGTGTTGAATTATAAACAATGATAGTAAATTATAAAAATGCTTTGTTTGTGCATTTTTCTGTATTGCAGTTGTGTAAGCATGTGCATCCCCTCATCTATAATCTACGTTACACATTCCAGCTGAACACAATTGATGTGTGGAACAGACTATTGATTTTTAAAAAACAATTAGAGTCTTTTAAACTTTTCGCAAATATATACATCGGTTGTGTTGAAACGCTTTTGCATGACATTAAGATCACTTATGCAGGCCAATAAGACTTTAATCTAACTTTGAACTTCAGTCTCGCATTGTTTCAAGATATCAATGTTTAAAAATGCTTTACTTGAACTATTATATGAGATGTTCTTTGTTGTAATATATTCTGTAAAACAACCAAAGCCTGTGCCAAAATGTACTAGTGTCAAAACTGAATAAATTGGAAAAGCTAACAAACTTTAGCCTCATTTATACTTCCAGCTTCTGAGAGATCACTTCCTACTCAGGTCATTCTGACCCAACTGAAGGTGATCTCCCAGAGTTTAGAGGAAGGGTTAGCCTGTAATTAGTTGATTAGTCGTGAGGTAGTAAATCACCTGCCTGACACTTGATTCTCTTTTGATTTGCAACTTAAATTGGCAGGTTATTTATGCCAACCATTTTGTACTAGGCAAATGCAAATACCTGGGGGCAATTTTGTGGAGCCTGCAAGAGCAGGAAATATGGCATGCGGGGTGACTGAATTAGGTGGGAGCTGAAATTTCAATTTCCCAACAAATAGCTGGTCGAGATACAGAGATTAAGTAGCAATGTGTCTCTGGCATTTCATGCCTCACGCCGTCCTGTGGCGAGTTCCCACTTCTAATATATTTGCACGCCATCAATATTCATTAGCGTAAAACTTTTTAAAATTACATCCTACCTTCAAGATAAAGCCACTGGTGCATGAGAATTTTGTGGCACCCGGTTAACATTCGTGTAAAGGTGGCATGCAATAGTTGATTTTGTGGAGTTGTGTCTGAGGTCAGTTGTTTTCCTTATTTAACTCTATGCACAAGGGAAAGGAGCAGGGGAATGGCAGCTTGCATATGGAGACTTGGGATCAACAAGAGTGTGCCAGTGGTGGGGGGAGAGCTGTGGAATGCAGTTGGGGCATGGAGGCATGGAAGAGGGGAGGGCGGCATAAGGCGCAGTGGATAGCACTGGGACTACGGCGCTGAGGACCCAGGTTCGAATCCCGGACCTGGGTTACTGTCCGTGTGGAGTTTGCACATTCTCCCCATGTCTGCATAGGTTTCACCCGCACAGCCCAAAGATGTGCAAGTTAGGTGGATTGGCTATGCTAAATTACCCTTAATTGGAAAAAAAAGTAATAATTGGGTACTCTAAATTTTTTTTTAAAAAATGGAATGGAAGAGGGATCCAATGGAGACAAGAGTGGTGGGTTAAGGGCATGAAGAAGTGGAAGAGGGAAGGGCCTTGTGTCCTTGGTGTGGTTGGGGGCAGGTGTCTGTCCAGGTGAGAAAATGAACTGCCCAAAGGGCCATGTCAGTATTGTTGGCATGTGAGTCTGTCTCAGGGTGTTGTCTGACAGAGAGAGTCCTTACAGGGCTTTGAGTTATCTCTGCTGAGAGTGGTCTCAGACAATGTCCTTTATAGTACGTGGAAGGAAGGGCTAGCTGAGCCTGCAAGTTCAGCCATGTCCCACAGAGTGACGAATACAACACTGGGCAATAACATGAACACTTGAGAGAACACAAAAACACATTGTTGTTTCTTCCACAATAAGGAAATGTCCCTAACTCTGCTGTAACCCTTAATGCCTAGCAATCATGCAGTGTTCCAGTATATTTAGCTGTCTGGCTAAGCTGGTCTCAATTAATGACAATGATGCACAAATGTAATGTGAAGTAAGTACAAGAGGATTTAAATTTGAAAAACACCCTTGCCACCTTTGTGCTCTCAATAAGTCTTATTTTAATTGCAGTTGAAAGTTGTGGTCCTGATGAAGAGCCTCCTTTTTATCCAGGCGGCACCTTCGTAGCCCGCATGTAACTGCCGGAATGTCAGCTGACGGCGGGTTTCACCACTGTAAACGCCCCGCCCCGCCCCGGACACCCACATGCCTCTTATACACGCTGTTGGTGATTTCATCTTAAATTGGAAACCTGCAAAAAGCAAGAAAGCGGAGGGGAGCATCCACTTCCTGTTCTGCCGTCGGGAACAGCGTACCGTGGTTAGAATCCTACCCCCTCACTTGTCAAGTTTGGGAATGCTTTAATTTTGAAGCCTAATTGAATGGTATAAATCCACATATTTACGCTCAGTTGGTGAATTTTTCCTACACATTGACAATGAATGTGAATTAGCAGAACAAGGATAAATGGGGTCACTCTGAGCTAAGCCCTTTCCTTGCTATGGCCTGCAAATGTCTAATTTAAAGTGCTAATTTTAGTCATTGTGTCCAAACACTCATTTCCTCCAATTGTGTTCCAGTGTGGGCTGTGCATTTGTGAGTACTGTGAACTCAAAACTGATAATTCTGCAGATTGTTATCTTATTATTCTATTAATAAGAAACTTCAAGCAATTGTCATATCTTAACCCCATGTATATTTGCAGCTCACTCTTGACACTGCTTCTGATTTGGACTGCAGCTACACCCTTTGCATTTCTTCTCCCAGTGGACTTTAATAATAACAGGTTGTTGGTGGAATTGCGCTATGATGGCAATGATGCAAAAAAGTTGACACTATTAACCCCAGTCTATTAGTTTATTGTTGCAAAGCAATAGTCAGGGTCAGCTGAAAGAAAGATTCAAAGAAGTCAAATATTTACAGTGGAAAAGTGGGCTACTACCCTGATTTTGATCTCGAACAGTGATGGGCAACCTGGGCTAGTGAGTGGGCCACATGAGTGGCCCTCCATCATCTCAGTGGGTCACAAGATGGAAATTAGGGTTCTCCACTAACCATGATGGAATTAAATATTTCACAGTGAGTTATAGAAAATGCTTAGTCATTTATATAATAATGGAACTGTCATCAACTTCAAATGGTAAAAACAAAATACATATTTACACTTTGGACGCAGAGGGAACGAAGAACACTACAGCACACGAACAGGCCCTTTGGCCCTACAAACCTGCACCGGTCATGATGCCTGTCTAAACTAAAACCTTCTGCACTTCCGAGGTCCGTATCCCTCTATTCCCATCCTATTCATGTATTTGTCAAGATGCTTCTTAAAGGCCGCTATCGTATCTGCTTCCACCACCTCCCCCGGCAGCGCATTCCAGGCACTCACCACCCTTTGTGTAAAAAAACTTGCCTCACACATCTTCCCGTACCAGCCTCCCCGAACAGGCGCCGGAATGTGGCGACTAGGGGCTTTTCACAGTAACTTCATTTGAAGCCTACTTGTGAAAATAAGCGATTTTCATTTTCATTTCATTTTCTCTAAACTTTCCCCCTTGCACCTTAAACCTATGTCCCCTTGTGGTAAACCACTGTGTTCCTATATTAAGGGTTGTACGATAGAACCTGCACTACAGGTTCACCTGGGCCCCTGCATGCTAGCGCCCAGGAGCCGGGTTATAAATATGCGTGGCCTTCAGCTCGCAGCCATTTCGTCAGCTGCTGTAGAAGGCCACACTTCAGATACTAATAAAGCCTCAGTTTGAATTCAACTTTGTCTCTAGCCAAATTGATCATGCCTCAATTTATTAGTATCTGATTCAGAAGATGGATGTCCGGATTATACCAGATCGACTGCAGTTGGATCCACACGCAAGCGACGCCAGAAAGGATTTTCAGCACTGGCTAGTTTGTTTTGAAGCGTATATCAACGCGGCGCCAACCCCTGTTCCAGAGGCTCAGAAGATTCAAATCTTGTACTCCAGACTCAACTCTAAAATCTTCCCGCTGATCCAGGATGCGCCCAATTACACTGACGCTATGACTCGACTCAAAGAGAGTTATGAGCAGAAGACGAACACGCTCTTTGCCAGACACGCGCTCGCAACACGTACTCAACTACCTGGTGAGTCAATCGAGGACTTCTGGAGGGCCCTGATCCCACTAGTTTGGGACTGTGACTGCCAGGACGTTACAGCTAAGGAGCACTCAGATCTCCTTATGAGGGACGCTTTTGTAACAGGGATTGGGTCCGATGTTATCAGGCAGCGGCTCCTAGAAGGGGCCACCTCGCAGAGACTAAAACACTAGCGCTTTCCATGATGGTCGCCCTGCGCAATGTACTGTCCTACGCCCCCAACCGCGCTTTATGGGCCCCACAGGTAGCCACTCAAGCAGGGGCGCTACCCACACAGTACGCCTGCACTACGCGCCAGCCAGTGATCTCCAGGGGGCCCCAATGTTATTTTTGCAGCCAACAAAGACACCCCCACCAACGCAGCCTGGCCCGCGCTGCCCTTTGTAAGGCGTGTGGGAAGAAGGGCCACTACGCAGCGGTGTGCCAGGCTCGCTCAGCGGCAGCGGTCGCCCCCACCCCCTCCGGTCACGGACAATGAGCGCCGCTATCCTCCCCTCCTCCCCAGGCCATGTGCGAGCAATGGGCGCTGCCATCTTCTCCCCCGCACAACACATGCGTTTCATGGGCGCCGCCATCTTGCTCCACCCCTGCAACGTGCGTTCCATGGGTGCCGCCATTTTGTGACCCCCAGGACCTCCGGGCGGCGCCAACTTGTCCACCCTGCAGCACATGGAGACCAACGGCGTTTCAGGACCCCGACGCAGTGGCCGCCTCACTATGCAACGATCAACCATGACTCGCATCCATGGTAATCGACCAGTCCTGACCATGCACTCTGACCAACGCATCCACCAGTGTGAAAGTCTACGGCCACGTGACCTCCTGCCTACTGGACTCCGGGAGCACCGAGAGCTTTGTACATCCAAATACGGTAAGGCGCTGCTCCCTTAAGGTATACCCTACCAATCAAAGTATCTACCTGGCCTCCGGATCGCATCGCGTAGCGATCCGGGGGTACTGCATGGTCACGCTCACAGTCCAAGGCGTAGAGTTCCACGGTTTTCACCTCTACGTTCTCCCTAACCTCTGCGCTGCGCTTGTCCTTGGCCTGGATTTTCAGTGCAACCTCCAGAGCCTGACCCTTAAATTCGGCGGACCTCACTGGGTGCGGCCTCGCGACCCGAAAGGTCGACACTCCTTCCCTCTTTGCCAATCTAACTCCAGATTGCAAACCCGTTGCCACCAGGAGCAGATGGTACAGCACCCAGGATAAGGCCTTCATCAGGTCCGAGGTCCAGCGGTTGCTTCAGGAGGGAGTCATCGAGGCCAGCAACAGCCCCTGGAGAGCTCAAGTGGTAGTGGTTAAGTCTGGGTAGAAAAATCGAATGGTCGTGGACTACAGCCAGACCATCAGCAGGTACACGCAGCTCAACGCGTACCCCCTCCCACGCATATCTGACATGGTTAACCAGATTGCACAGTACCGGGTTTTCTCAACGGTGGACCTGAAATCCGCTTACCACCAGCTCCCCATCCGTAAATCGGACCGGCCATACACCACCTTCGAGGCAGACGGCCGGCTATGTCACTTCCTTAGGGTCCCCTTCGGCGTCACCAATGGGGTTTCAGTCTTCCAAAGAGAGATGGACCGAATGGTCGACCGGTACGGCTTGCGGGCCACGTTTCCATACCTAGACAATGTGACCATCTGCGGCCATGATCAGCAGGACCACGACGCCAACCTCGCTAAATTTCTCTGCACCACCACTCTCCTCAACCTCACGTATAACAAGGAGAAGTGTGTGTTCTGTACAAACCGCTTAGCCATCTTCGGCTACGTGGTCCAGAACGGAGTTCTGGGGCCTGTTCCCGACCACATGCGCCCCCTCATGGAGCTCCCCCTCCCCCACTGACCCAATGATGCGACCATCAATTCATTCGAAGACACGTGGAGAAGGAAACCGTGGTTTTAATCAGCTGAGAACTGAGCCTGCCTGTGACCGGTACAACACTGAAGGCGGCTCCGCAGGTCAGCAGCTCTTATACTTCCTGTAAAGGGGGTGGAGCCATGGGCGGAGCCCGTACATGCCCCAACATATCCCCTGTGGGTGAAGCCACACAGTGGCCCATAGGTAGAGCCCACAGGGTTAATAACATAACACAGTGCACTGGTGACTTAACAGTAATGATACATTCACCACACCCAAGGCCCTGAAACGCTGCCTGGGGTATTTCTCGTATTACGCTCAGTGGCTCCCAAACTATGCGGACAAGGCCCTCCCACTCATACAGTCCACTCATTTCCCCTGACGGCAGAGGCCCAACAGGCCTTTGCCCGGATCAGAGCTGATATTGCCAAAGCTGGAATGCACGCTGTAGACGAAACACTTCCTTTCCAAGTAGAAAGCGACGCATCGGATGTCGCCCTTGCCGCAACCCTCAACCAGGCAGGCAGGCCCGTGGCATTCTTTTCCCGCACCCTCCCTGCCTCCGAAATTCGGCACTCATCCGTCGAAAAGGAGGCCCAGGCTTTCGTTGAGGCTGTGCGACATTGGAGGCATTTCCTGGCTGGCAGGAGATTCACTCTCCTCACTGACCAACGGTCGGTAGCCTTCATGTTCAACACATAGCAGGGCAAGATCAAAAATGATAAAATCTTGCGGTGGAGAATCGAGCTCTCCACCTATAACTACGAGATTAAGTATCGCCCTGGCAAACTCAATGAGCCCGCAGTCGCCCTATCCCGAGGTACATGTGCCAGTGCACAGGTAGACCGACTCCAGACCCTGCACGACAGCCTTTGTCACCCAGGGGTCACTCAGTTGTAGCAATTCATTAAGGCACGAAATTTGCCCTACTCCCTCGAGGAAATAAGGACGATCACCAAGGACTGCCAGGTCTGTGCCAAGTGCAAACCGCACTTCTACCGGCCGGACCGCGCGCACCTGGTGAAGGCCTCCCGCCCCTTTCAACGCCTCAGCGTGGATTTCAAAGGCCCCCTCCCCTCCTCTGACCGACACACGTATTTCCTCAGTGTGATCGATGAATACTCCCGTTTTCCCTTCGCCATTCCATGCCCCGACATGACGTCTGCCACCGTCATTAAAGCCCTTAATTCTATCTTCACTCTGTTCGGCTTCCCCGCCTACATCCACAGTGACAGGGGATCCTCATTCATGAGTGATGAGCTACGCCAGTTCCTGCCCAGCAGGGGTATCGCCTCCAGCAGAACGGCGAGCTACAACCCCCGGGAAAAGGGACAGGTAGAAAGGGAGAATGGGACGGTATGGAGGGTCGTCCAGCTGGCCCTACAGTCCAGAAATCTCCCGGCCTCCTGCTGGCAAGAGGTCCTCCCCAATGCACTACATTCCATTCGCTCATTACTTTGCACTGCTACTAACAGTACACTGCATGAACGCCTTTTTGCCTGCCCCAGGAAGTCCACATCCGGGGTATCACTCCCAACTTGGCTCATAACTCCGGGAACCATGCTTCTCCGTAGATATATGCAGCTCCACAAGGCGGACCCGTTGGTGGAAAGGGTGCATCTGCTCCACAGTACGCCTACGTGGCATTCCCCGACGGCCGCCAGGATACCGTCTCCCTCAGGGACCTGGCACCAGCAGGTCCGCCCCCACACCGCCCCCGGCACCACCCTACCCTCCCCCGCCGCCCCCATCACCCCCCCCAGGACTGTCCGTCCTCCACCTGCCCACCCCCGTTGATGAAGAGGATTTCGGCACGCTCCCGAAGTCAACTTCGACCACGACAGCACCAACATCGCCGGCTCCACTTTGTCGATCCCAGAGGACAATCAAGGCGCCGGACCGGCTGAACCTCTGACCGGCCCGTCGGATGACCAGAGACATTTTTTTTTCACTGTTCTGTAAATATTAAACATTGCGACTTGTATATAGTTATCCACCACCCCCGCCGGACTCAATTTTAACAGTGGGTGAATGTGGTAAACCACTGTGTTCCTATATTAAGGGTTGTACGGTAGAACCTGCACTACAGCTTCACCTGGGCCCCTGCATGCTAGCTCCACCCAGGAGCCGGGTTATAAATATGCGTGGCTTTCAGCTCGCAGCCATTTTGTCAGTTGCTGTAGGAGGCCGCACTTCAGATACTAATAAAGTCTCCGTTTGAATTCAACTTCGTCTCCAGCCAAATTGATCATGCCTCACCCCTGGGAAAAATCATCTGACTATCCACTCTGTCCATGCCACTGTCTCAGAATCAAGTACTTCACTCTCCATCTTGATGAAACACTGAGACACTGACAATTCTTTGAAATGGTCGACTATGAGCTGCTGAGAGAATTATGTTTCTTTGAGTGGTTTTTGAATGAATGTTTATTCATTTTGATTGTTTACTGTAAAGTATTTGAAAGATTTCCCAGTGTTGTTATAGGGCTCACGAGTTCTGCCCACGGTGAACACTGGAAGAGTGTTCAATAGATCTCGACTTCAAACCAAACTGAAGATGAAAACACATGTCCACATGATACATTAGAGGCAGATTCTGAAAAATGTAAATGCATAAAAGCCCTATATTGATTCTAATGCACACGAACACAATGCTGGTCAATTTTATGGTCACTTTTAAGACTAAATCCCTAGCATCAATCCCTCTATTAAAACACATTTAAAGTATCATACACCATTGGGCCGGCACCGCGGTTAGCACTGCTGCCTCATAGGGCCAGGGACCAGTGTTCAATTCTGGCCTTGGGTGATTGTCTGCATGGAGTTTGCACATTCTCTCCGTATCTTCCTAAGTTTCCTCCAGGTCCTCCGGTTTCCCACCACAGTCCAAAGATGTGCAGGTTAGATGGATTGACCATGTAAATTGCCCTTTAGTGTCTTAAAAGGTTAGGTGGGTGTTACTGGGTTATGGGAATAAGGTGAGGATGTGGGCCCAGGCAGTGTGCTGTTTCAGAGGGTCGCTGAAGACTTGATGGGCCGAATGGCCTCCTTGTGCACTGTAGTGATTATATTCTAGGATTCTATTCTGCATTATGTCATGTAAGGTTGGCAAAACCTTTTAAATATATCTGACAAAAAGTTCCCAACTCCAGATTAGGCATACCCTATGGTTCAGAACTCCTCGAAAGAGCCGTAAACCATAGCTCCTGCAGAGGCCTAGCCAACTGCACCGAAATTGAGGGGGGTCTGAAGTACCCATCCCCCCAATGGGCAGGAAAGCAAGAATGACGAGTATGGGCTTGCTACCTTTATCCCAGTGTCATAACAATCCTACAAGACAAGAATGGGGTTGGGAATACTGGAATCGGGTCATACCTGCCCCCCCCGCCTTTTTTCGCCATGGACTAAGGCATGAAAATCCTGGCCAATGTGTTTATCCTAGAGCTCTCAAAGCTATAAAACTGCCCCATTTGTAATATATGCATTTGAAATAAATAATAGATTAAAACATCACAAAAATATATCACTCAGCTATGTCTGCCCTCTCAAGTGGATATGCCATTCTATGTCTATTCCAAGTTTGATAGGTTAAAGGGAGCAGGGCGGTTCTAAGCGGAAGCATACTGGCAGAAATGGTGAATTTTCAATCATACAAGTTCTTAGCAATTTGCAATTTTTTTCATTGAAACATAATTCTTCCGGTATTTATAAAGCACTTAAAAAAAAATCATAGTTAGCACTTCCTATAAAGAACATCTCTAGCCTTGATCTTGGAAATATGATTGCTCTTTTTTTCACAGAGTACAGAGGGATTTGCCATTTTGGTGATTTTATAAAAACAACTCACTTCACCTCATTGCAATACATCGACCAAGGTTTCACCACTTGATCTGTAAATATATGTTGGTAACTTTCCACCCCCATTTACATTACATACCATCCAACTTAACCTAATTTAATCAGCAAACGTAGATATGTTGCTCTTTATTCTTTCATTGGCAGTGATAACTATGAAGGAGAGTAATGCAGGCCATGCCATCATGGACAAGGGGCTACTAAGTCCGGGGGGGGGGGTTAGATCAAAGTGAAGAAATACATTCTTTCTTTTTTCTTTTTTTAAAATATAAATTTAGTGAACCCAATTCATTTTTTCCAATTAAGGGGCAATTTAGCGTGGCCAATCCACCTAGCCTGCACATCTTTGGGTTGTGGGGGTGAAACCCACGCAATCACAGGGATAATGTGCAAACTCCACACGGACAGTGACCCAGAGCCGGGATCGAACCTGGGACCTCGGCGCCAAAATACATTCTTTCTTGAAGGTTCCATAGTCAGGGGTTGAACAGGCACTTCTGTAACCCCAGATGTGAGTCCTGCGTAGGGTGTTGCCTCCCTGGTGTCAGGGCAAAGGACATCACACAGAGAGTACAGAATGTTCATCAGCAGGAAGGGAGTGAGCCAGAAGTTGAGGTATGAAGGACTTAAAGAGGCAGGTATTGTGGTCTTGCCATCAGAATTTCAGGAGCTAGGAAGGAAGTTAAAAGAAGGACCTCAAAGGGAGTGATCTATGCATTTTCTAGCTTGCAATCTGATGGAATCTTCCCTGAATCCATGGAATTTTGGAAAATGAAAATCAATTCATTAGCTATCTCACTAGCCACTTTTTGCAAGACATTACGGTGAAGTCCCATCTCTTTTATATTGGCAAAGCCAATCTTTGTCAGACTCTTTGTCAAGTGTACATTATCCCATAGAGAATGGTCACTTATTTAGCACTCTGTCATGCGAGTGTCCCTTCAAGAAGTGTTTTTGTCTTATCACGGCTTCAGTGATGTCATAGTGTGGGTGGAGCTAGGCTGTGACTCTGTGGGTTTTACTTTCGCTTTGGGTTTGGACTGGTTTGATCTGCACAAGTTGAAAGAAGTGTCTATCTATCTTCATTTTAAAAGCTGTTTCAAGGCTGCTTGGTAACGTAAAAGAGATAATTGCTTTCTGGAAGGAATGCAAACCTGCTATTTTGAAAAGCGAAACAGAGTATCAATAACAGTCTTATAACACTGAAAATTCCGTGTGCTGGACCACACCGTTGAAAAGGGTTTCTAGTTTTACTTGGATTCTGTTATTGAATTGGAACAGTTAAGGGGGATTCATTAAGGGTTACACATAGATTACTGTAGCTGTGTGGGTTCTTTGTGTTTGTAATTGATAAAAGTTCTTGCTGTGTGTGTTTATACAAATGTTATCTAAGTTCTTAGAATAAAGCTTTTTTTAAATTCAAAGTGCCTAAGAGGTCTGTTGAATAATACCTGAAATGCAGGCTCTTGTGTGAATCGTAGCCAAAATCAATAAACAGTTATAGGTCAGGTGAACTCCATAATGTACGTTGAAGTTTTCTAAACCCTGACCCACAACAAAATAATGAACAAACTACTCTCAGAATGCTTTGCATAGGATTTCCCTTAAAATATTTGATTAGTAAAATCCCAAAGGTGGTATTTACAGTCCCTCTTGCGAGGGAGATTTTCCTGTCTTGCTGACATCAGTGGGTTTTTGAGCGGTTCACCACATTTTATTGACCCTGCCGTGATGGGTCATAACAATATTCTGACCCACATGTATTGCTTCTACTAGAAGCAGTGTTTCTGCAGGTAAGGTACTTCTACCACACTTTTGTTTTCTTAGCCTCTCCGGCCAAAGGACAACATTTTCCATTTTCAACCACCAAAAACATTATAAACCCAGCTGTACTTGAATACCCATCAGCAGATTGGTAAGGGAAGCATCACCAAAAAGGACTAATTTAATGTCCTTTGGGTCACCCAAGATGAAAACTTGAGCATGCATTTCTTTTTATTTAATTTTTTAATATGTTTTATCTGCTCTTAAACCATCCTCAATTGTAGCATGTGCCATCATAGTACTTAATTCTAATACATCAAAGCTGGCATTGTCTGAGTACATAACCAAGTTAACTGTTCAATCAAGCTTCTTAACTGCTCTGTTTTTTCTTTAAATGTAAGATCATCTCTCTGTGATGATCTAGCATGATTTATCGGGATACAAGTAACACTTGCTAAATATGTCAATTCAACTTCCCAATCCTGAAAACTTTCAGGACTACTTTTCCTGCCATTTAGGAGTTCACTAACACAAGGCTGCACGGTAGCACAGTGGTTAGCACTGTCGCATCACAGCTCCAGGGAACTATGTTTGATTCCCGGCTTGGATCACTGTCTGTGTGGAGTCTGCACGTTCTCCCTGTGTCTGCGTGGGGTTTCCTCTGGCTGCTTCGGTTTCCTCCCACAGTCCAAAGATGTGCAGGTTAGGTGGATTGGCCATGCTAAATTGCCCTTAGTGTCCAACAAAAGGTTAGGTGGGGTTATTGGGTTACTGGAATAGGGTGGAGGTGGGCTTAGGTGGGGTGCTCTTTCCAAGGGCTGGTGCAGACTCAATGGACTGAATGGCCTCCTTCTGCACTGTAAATTCTATGATCTCAATCTCCAAGTCTCTTTTCAAAACCCCAAGTCACTAGTCCGGCTTTAGCCCTATTTGTCCCATCTGGGAGGAGTTTTCCAGAACGTATCTATCTGTGTGATATTTGGCCAATATTTGAACTAGTAATGGTAGTTCTCCTGGTCTCCCTCCTGTAGTTGCATCCCTCCATTCACCAGACCCTTCTGGTGTGTACGTCATCCTAGCTCCAACACGAGGCAGTTATCCATCAGATATGATAGCCCTGTTCTGTGCTTGGTATCATTCTATCTTTTGCCAGCCGACAACCTATCTGCTTTATTATTTTCCTAACAACTGGCAAACATATAAGTTTGTGAGGAACAGGATTTTTCATCATCTTCTATTAATTGCTCAGATTCTGTGAGCTTGTAATCAATCCCAATTAACTGAGATTAATGGACTAATAGTTTGACTTCCATGTTGGAGAACCACTCGCTTCCCAATATATCCTTATCACCCACTGGAGCCTTTCCATTCCTTCGGGATCTCTCTTTTATGGTATGCTAAACCGCCAGACTGAAAATTTATTGCTGGTGGTCTTATGAGATGCCGGAATCCTCTCCAAACATTCTTCGAGACTTCAGCCTTGATGGATGCCCTTCTGCCCGCATGTGAAGCATTCAAGTGCGCAGGAAAAATTAAATTAATTGTGGCCCCTTCTAGGACAGGGGGTGTACCACACAGGCAGGAGGTATTTCGGAATTTCTTCCATCGACGATTGATAAAGACCATAGTCCCAAATCGTTTGAAGCTAAATCTTTGCTGCCCAAATCAGCACAGTTGTTAGCTTGCAGTTTGGATGATTAGCCAAGATCTTATGGAACATCTTATGATGCACCACGTGATTTCTTTCAGAGTAGATTACTGAAAGGACTTTAAACTGCAGCTTCCATGATCACAGTTTTCATATTTTTGCATGTCGCTAAGTTCGTCATTGGAAATCTCTCTCTCTCTCTCTCTCTCTCTCTCTCTCTCTCTCTCTCTCTCCCCCCCCCCCCCCCCCCGACCCCCCCATTGTCAGTTAGAAATTTAGCTAGTGTGCTCAGTCTGGTTCCTATCCATTTTTCCCTGACTTTATCTGCAATTACCCTTCTGTCCTTCCTACATATCACTGTAGAAAGGCTGAATCTGGTTGCCATGACTATAAAATGTAAAATAAAAATGTTTCTGCATTTGCCGCACCTTTAAATCGGCGACTACTTCATAAAGTCTCCTGCCAGTGAGAGTGTTACAACAGAGATGTTTAAAATTTAATTCCCTCCACCACCAATGCAAAGTGCGTGCCACCTACAAGATATACTGCAGCGACTGACCAAGGTCCCTTTGACAACAATCAAAACCCATGACCAACTAGAAAGGCAAAAGGAATAGATGCCCAGGAACACAGCCACTTGCAAGTTTCTCTGTGTGCCACACATCATCTTAATTTCGAACTATGAGCTTGATTCTGCGGCCACGCTGGGTCGGTAAAGCAGCACAGCGTGGCCAATGAAAGCTGAGAGATTCCACTCCCATGGTCTACCCGCCTCCCAACGCCTTGCGAGATTCAATCCCGGAGACTCTCCCATGTTGCGTTCGGGCTGTGGGGAAGTTGGGGATTCTTTTGGGGGCCTCCGAGATTGGGACGCCATTTAAAAATGGCATCCCAATCTCTTGCTACAATGGGGAGTTCCAGCGAGCAGAGCTCTCCATTGTAAAAAAACGCCCCTTACTGGTACCGGAATCAGTGAGCACTTCGCACCGATTTTCCTGTCTTCCTACAAAAGGTGTAGAGGAATGAATTTGCCAGGAAACTACAAAGAGGTGCAAGAATTATACAGTAGTTACAACTGGTGAAGGCAGTCTTTGGTGCAATGGGTAGCGTCCCTGATTTTGAGCCAGAAGCTCCGGTTCAAATCCCACCCCAGGTTCTGATGGCCAAGGAAGATATGGTCATTATGTGGCCAAACATTCCCATTCTACCCGATCCAAGGCCTTCGCAGCATCCAATGCTGCAATAGCCTCCTACCCTCTCCCTGCTGCTGGGGAAAATACCACATTTTAAAGCTGCCTCACATTAGATGACAACTGTCGCCCCTTCACGAACCCCAGGCTGGGTTCTCCCCCCCCCCCCCCCCCCCCCCCTCCCGCCGTGCCACATTTCTCTTTCATCCCACCGGCAGGATGTTCCTTTACGCCGGCCAGTCAATGGGGTTTCCCATTGTGGTGCAGTCCCACGCCGTCGGGAAACCCCCGGGCTGCCGGCAAAATGGAGCATCCCCTGTCTGATCTTCCCCAATAAACTGGGGAGACATTCCTCCAAAATCAGCACTAAGACCTTAGCCAAGATCTTAGCATCCACATTTAATAGAGAAAGCAGGCGGTACAACCGCCTGCACGGTAGCATTGTGGATAGCATAATTGCTTCACAGCTCCAGGGTCCCAGGTTCGATTCCCGGCTTGGGTCACTGTCTGTGCGGAGTCTGCACATCCTCCCCGTGTGTGCGTGGGTTTACTCCGGGTGCTCCGGTTTCCTCCCACAGTCCAAAGATGTGCGGGTTAGGTGGATTAGCCATGATAAATTGCCCTTAGTGTCCAAAATTGCCCTTAGTGTTGGGTGGGGTTACTGGGTTATGGGGATAGGGTGGAGGTGTTGACCTTGGGTAGGGTGCTCTTTCCAAGAGCCGGTGCAGACTCAATGGGCCGAATGGCCTCCTTCTGCACTGTAAATTCTATAGCCCACACTCTAACAAATCTGAACAATATCTCGGGAGGTCACCTTGCGCCTCCACTGACCAGCCCAAAGACGACTGGCCTTCTCTCCATATTTGTACATTACCCCCCTCGAGTGCCACAGCTGATACACTGCCTTATCAGTAGATAATAGATCAAATTGCATCTGTAACTTCTTTCCAAGATCTCGCCCACCACCGTTGGCGTTCCTCCCTCGCCTCCCGATTCACCTGCACATTATGCAAGGTTATCTCCCCTCTCACCACCGCCGTCAGAGCTTCCCATAGCATCAAGCGCGACACCTCCACATACTCATCAATCCCCCACCGTCACACAAAATCTAAAATCTGCCGTCAGTCCCACATCCAACCTCCACACCAGTCGCTGAGCCCGCCCCAACTCAAAAACCATATCCACCAGGTGCGAAACGTAATCTGAAATAACTATCGCGGATATTCTGCTTCCTTCACCTCGGCAGCAGAGACTTCCCCATCACAAAAAAGTCAATACGTGAAAACACGTTATGCACCGGAGGAAAGAAAGGAGAATTCCCTGCCCCCAGGGTGCAAATACCACCACGGAACTGCCCCACCCAACTCCTTCATGAATGCCGGCAGTACCTTTGCAAACCGTGACTTTGGCTCAGACCGGTCCAACTTAGGATTCAAAACACAATTCAGATCTCCCTCAAAATCAACTGGTGTGTATCCATGTTTGGTATGGCAGCCAGCATCCTCTTTATGAATGCTACATCACCCCAATTTGGAGTGTGTACACTCGCTAAAACCACCAACTTACCTTCCAGTGTCCCCGTGACTACGACATACCTCCCACTCTGGGCCCCTATCACCTTCCCCATCTGAAACCAAACTCTTTTATTAATTAGTATCACCACCCCCCCGGATGGTGCTATCAAACCAGAGTGGAACACCTGGCTCACCCAACCCTTACGGAGTCTAATCTAGTCCCTCACCTGCAGGTGGGTCTCCTGCAAAAGCATTGACTCGAAACATTCAGTTGGCCTCGAACCCTCCACCCCCTCAGGCAACTCAGGTTCTGCAGCCTCGACCTATTCTTCAGGCCCTTCTTCATTTTCCCCACCCTCCGCAGCTCAGCATCCAGTGAGGCCAACTGATCGCCATCTTGCAACAGTGTCTCCTCTTTCAACACCTCAGCATGCTCTCGCACAGTCTCCGAGGTCTTCCCAATGCCTCCATTATTGGGACCACGCGTCATCCACCAACTTTTTGAGCTCTCCAGCATCTCTTTTCTCTGCCTCTCGAAACATTTCCCAAACTGCCTTACCTGCCTAATTTTGACAGTCATTACCTCCATAAGATTGTCCACTGTAATAGGTGAGACCCACCCGATGACCTTGCCTCCGCCATCTTCGACCCTGCAGGACTCCACACCTTGCTCAGTTCCTCAGAAAGGCTACCTCTCACACCTGTCTTCCCAATATTCTTATTTGCACCTTCAGACGTCCTCACACAACAATGCTCTCAAATGGGATGAATCTGTTCACCAATTACCCCCGGGAACCGAGTGAAAAGGACGAAAAACACAGGATTCTAGCCGGAGCTACCTTACATGCGATCTCCTTCCTCACGTCGCCACCAGAAATCGCCCACCTATGTATCCTTAATCGTGAGCATACAATTAACATACCATTAGCAGATACTGAAAAATTATAGGCAGAAGCAGCAATGGGCGAAGCAAAATTCATAGGGCTGGCTTCTCTGTTCCTGAAACTAAGTGTTGACGCTAGAGCAGGACTTGTGGACTTTCACGACAGCAAAACTGGCACTGAAACTGGACCGATTCAGCGACTGTAGAGGGGCTAGCACTGGCGCCACGTGGAACACAATTGATTCCAATGAGAAACAGTGCGGGATTCGCCGGGTCCGTGATTGACACCCGGGAGGTGCAGCTGCACATGCACATTACAATCCCCACACACACTCATCCCAGCAAACAAGATGCCACTGACTGGTTGTGCTGGAGTGCACCCATACATCTGATTCGTCAGCTGGGACCAGAGGGTACCTAGTGGGGTGGCCTGGGGGGACACCTGTGCGACCTGTGCCCGTCCACCCTGACCTCACAGCCCACCTCCTGGCCACCCCCAGCTACCCCCCCCCCCCCCCCCCTCGGCCCTGGCAGAAGCCCCCCGGCCAGTGGCATAACTGTCAGCAAACTATGGTGAAGTTGGACAATACCCGTACACCCTCAGCAGCCACGGCACTGGTTTCACGATATTTAAAAGCCCAAATGAACTGCGACATCGGGAGCTCGGCACATCGGAGGCAGAGAATCGTGGAGAATACGGGGTCGGGCCCGCTAATGATATGCAAACCGTGTCTACTGTATGTGCATTCCAGACCTCATTGGCACCGCTGTCGAGATGGCGGTGAATTGCGATTTAGTGTCAAATTGGCACCCGCCGCGATTTTGCCGTTGGAACCTGTTCTCTGCCCACTTGCATGTGCCAATTTTGGCGTCAGCCATACGAGAATCCCACCCACAGTATTTGAAAGACTATCTATGTTTGGAGCAGGTAAGTTACCCGGTCTGGATAGCTTACATCCCAGGTCTCTTTGGGCTATATAAGGAGAACCAGGATGGAATTGTTAAAGACAGGTTGTGCTTGACTAATCTAATTGAATTTTCTGATGAAGTAACAGAGCAGGTTGGTGAAGTAAATGCAGGGGGTGTTTTTATATGGATTTGAAGAAAGTGTTTGACAAAGTACCACACTGAAGGTTGGTTTACAAAATTGAAACTCATGGAATAGAAAGATCGTTGTCAGTTTGGAGACAAAAATTGGCTTAAGGACGGAAAGCAATAACTTGAGGTTGTTTTTCAGCCTGGAGGATGGTCGACAGTGGTGTTCCCCATGAGTCAGTGCTAGACCACTGCTTTTTTTGTGATATGCACATGGCTTCGACATTGGAATGCAGAGTAAAGTTTATGGTTGGTTGGTCATACAGAACTTGAGTGTTGCTGAAAAAAGAGACATGCTTCTCAAGCTTTTCATCCTGCACTCATCAGGACAGTAAAGAATAGTAATGGGAAAAACAATTTACACTGCATGAGTAGAGAATGCTGATTAGTTGGCAAGTGCACTTTGATTAGTAGAGGCATTGGTTTAGCACAGTGGGCTAAATAGCTGGCTTTTAAAGCAGACCAAGGCAGGCCAGCAGCACGATTCAATTTCCGTACCAGCCTCCCCGAACAGGTGCCGGAATGTGGTGACTAGGGGCTTTTCACAGTAATTTCATTTGAAGCCTACTTGTGACAATAAGCGATTTTCATTTCATTTTCATTTCATTGCCATAGAGAATACACCTGGATGCTGGCGCATCAGCTTCGGAAGCGGGACGCAGCTAGGGAGATCGGGGGAGTTAAGGACAGGGGAGGGAGTGTGGTGCGGAGTGGGGTTGGCATCAATGGGGTCTTCAGGGACTTCTACGAGGAATTGTACCGATCCGAGCCCCCACGGGAGGAGGGAGGGATGGGCCGTTTCCTGGACCAATTGAGGTTTCCAAAGGTGGAAGAGGGACTGGAGGCGGGACTGGGGGCCCCGATTGGGCTGGAGGAGCTGATCAAAGGGATAGGAAGCATGCAGGCGGGGAAGGCACCGCGGCCGGACGGTTTCCCGGTCGAATTCTATAAAAAATATATGGACCTGTTGGGCCCGCTGTTAGTTAGGATCTTTAATGAGGCAAGGGAGGGGGGGGGCTTTACCCCCGACGATGTCCCGGGCACTGATCTCCTTGATCCTGAAGCGGGACAAGGATCCCCTGCAATGTGGGTCTTACAGATCGATTTCCTTGCTAAATGTAGGCGGGTTAACAGGAGTATAATGGGGTTTGTGCGGGCGCGATGGACTCCGAGGGTGAGAAGGGTGTTCCTGGAGCGGAGTCGAGATAGGGGGGGGGGCTGGCGCTGCCCAACCTCTGTGGGTACTACTGGGCCGCCTATGCGACGATGGTGCGCAACTGGGTGATGGAGGGGGAGGGGGCTACATGGAAGAGGCTGGAGACGGCGTCCTGTGTGGGTACGAGTCTGGGGGCGCTGGCAACGGCGCCGCTGCTGCTCCCTCCAAGGAGGTATACCACGAGCCCGGTGGTGGTGGCGGCCCTCAAAATTTGGGGGCAGCGGAGGCGGCATAGGGGGGAAGTTGGGGCCTCGGCGTGGACCCCATTACGGGGGAACCACCGGTTCACCCCAGGAAAAACAGGTGGAGGGATTTCGGGGTGGCACAGGGCAGGGATACGAACGTTGAGGGACCTGTTTGTGGATAGGAAGTTCGCGAGTTTGGGTGAGCTGGAGGAGAAGTACGGGCTCCCCCGGGGAACACCTTCAGGTACTTACAGGTAAGGGCGTTTGCCAGACGGCAGGTGGTGGAATTCCCGCAGCTACTGCCACACACAGTACAGGACAGGGTGCTCTCGGGGGGGGGGGGGGGGGGGGGGTGGGTGGGAGTGGGGAAGATCTTGGAAACTTACCAGGTGATGCAGGAGGAGGAAGAGGCCTCGGATGTGGAGTTGAAAGGTAAGTGGGAGGAGGAGTTGGGAGAGGAGATCGAAGAGGGGACGTGGGCAGATGCCCTAGGGAGGGTGAATTCTTCCTCTTCGTGCGCGAGGCTCAGCCTCATACAGTTTAAGGTGCTGCACAGGGCAGCCGGTTCTTTGGGGGTGAGGACAGGTGTGTTAGGTGCTCAGGGAACCCAGCAAATCACACCAATATGTTCTGGGCATGCCCAGCGCTGGAGAAATTTTGGAAGGGCATAGCGAGGACGGTGTCGAGGGTGGTAGGATCCAGGGTCAGACCAGGCTGAGGGCTCGCAATATTTGGGGTGGCAGAGGAGCCGGGAGTGCAGGAAGCGAAAGAGGCCGGAATTCTGGCCTTTGCGTCCCTGGTAGCACGGCAAAGGATTCTCCTTCAGTGGAAAGATGCGGGGCTCCCAAGCGTGGAATCCTGGATCAGCGATATGGCAGGGTTCATTAAATTGGAGAGGGTGAAATTCGCCTTGAGAGGGTCGGTGCAAGGGTTCTGTAGGCGGTGGCAACCAATCTTAGATTTTCTGGCAGAACGATAGACATTGGTCAATGGCAACAGCAGGGGGGGGGTTTACTTTATTTTTGTTTATGTTATTTACACTGGAGGGTCTGAGGGGGTGTATACACCTGTTTTGTTAAGTCGGGGTGTTAATGTTAATTTATTATTCATGTACGGGGGGAGGGGTTTGGGGGGTTACATTTTTAGATTGTGTTTTGTACTTAACCCTGTTGGGTTCTTTTTTCTTTCTCATTTTGTTATTGATATTTTATGAAAACCTTTAATAAAAATTATTTTTTTTTAAAAAAGAGAATACACCTGGAAACAGTTAGCCGCCAAACTAAATTGAAACCAGACAGGTCGATTCTGATGGGTCAAGTAATTGCCATGAGGAATGAACAAGGAGATGGCTGTCTCCCAAGCTTTTGTTTAGTTGAGAGAGGTGCAAGGCAGGGACTTGCTCCTTCTGTTTGCATAGGACAGGGCCAGGTATGTGAAGATATGCAGTTTCCTGCATATGCAAGTGAACCACACTGTGAGACATTGATCATCTTAAATTGGTTTTCCGTATAATCCTTAGCACAATCAGGATTGTTTAGCAATTGTGGGGAGGTGGTGGCGTAGTGGTATTGCCACTGGACTAGTAGACCAGAGACCCACAGTAATGCTCTGGGGACTCAGGTTCAGATCCGGCCTCTGCAGATGGTGAAATTTGAATTCAATAAAAATCTGGAATTAAAAGTCTAATGGTGACCATGAAACTATTGCCAATTGTTGTAAAAATCCATCTGGTTCACTAATGTCCTTTCGGGAAAGAAATCTGTCATCCTTACCTGGTCTGGCCTACATGTGACTCTAGACCCACAGCAATGTGGTTGACTCTTAACTGCCCTTTAAGGGCAATTAGGGATGGGCAATAAATGCTGGCATAGCTGCGACACCCAGATCCCATGAACAAATTTTTTTTTTAAAGTGTTGTCCAAACGCAGAATCACTATGGATGGAATGTTCCTGTCTTGCCATGACGGACAGGAGAATTCAAAGAGAGGTTAAAAAAGTGGGCATTATATTGTATTAGCGGGAAATCACTTCCAAATTTTCCCCTCACCACTTTCATGGTGGACTGCTGGTTGGTTGAGTTTCCCTTTGATCCCAGTCACGAATGCCATTTGCGCGCATTTCTATATAATGAATGCTCATTAAGAATGCTACTCACTGGAAACACGTTCCTATCCCAATCTTGCTGGTGGAAATTAGACCAGTTGAAAACACAGTTGGAAATGAGTGGCATGCAGCTGTCCGCCCTCAGTGTGCTTGTGACTTTCAGGCGAGGGCAACATTCAAAGCTTACCCACAACAGCGCTGTTCCAGTTTCTCAGGACTGCACTAGTGTGGGTGTAGTGTTTGTCTGCTCATGGATCCTCTGCACTTCGGAAGGGCAACACTCAATGAGTGCAGCAGCTCTCAGTTGTGGCTGCACTCTGAAACATGGTGGGGGGAGCGGGAGGTGCAGAAAGGATGAATCACAGAATTGTTATGGCGCAGAAGGAGGTCAGTTGGCTCTCCAAATGGACATCATGACTTTGTGCCATTCTCCTGCCTGGGTATCATCTACCTCCTTGGTAAAGATCGATACAATATAATGCCCTCTTGAGTGCCTCGGTTGAATCTGCCTTCACCACCCTCCCAAGCAGAACGTTACAGAGCCGAATCACTCTGTGTATGAAAAAGCTTTTTCCTCACATCAGCCCCGTAACAGCCTCCCCGAACAGGCGCCGGAATGTGGCGACTAGGGGCTTTTCACAGTAACTTCATTTGAAGCCTACTTGTGACAATAAGCGATTTTCATTTCATTTCATTCATATTTGTTTATTTTGCAAATCACTTTAAATCCGATCCCTGGGAAACATCAATGCAAACCATCCTCCACTCCGGACAATATCCTTTTACCATTATTCTGTGCTTCCTATTATACAGCCAATTTTGTATCCACATTGGTATTGTCCCTTATAGCTCATGGAATAAAACTTTCCTCATATGTCTGTTGTGTGGCACTGCTGCAAGGCTAGTCATTTCATGCACATTGTGGTCCTTTTGTACGCTTTAACGAGAGATTGAAGGAGTCACTTCACAATACAGTTGCTGCTTTTGAGCATGAACAGAGGAATGTGAGAATGGAAAATGAAGGTAACTGTTAAGGAAGCACAGCTGCTTCATATCTGCCAGATCATCAATGGAACCTCTGATATGCTTTTTCCAGTTAGCATGAATAACGGGCCAAATGGTATCCCGTCATTGCTGAACAGAAAGTTGAGCTCAATCAAAATACCAGATCAGAGATTGCAAGAGTGTCTTTGGTAAGGAAGCACATTTCATGAATGCATGCAAACCTCATCCAACCTCTGGGATTGAGATGTCAAGTATCATTGTTGGCATCTTGGTCACTTCGATCTGTGAGTGTGCATCAGCTACAAGATTGTATCGGCAAAAAGCTAGTAGCACAGACACAGCTCTAGGGCATGACAGTGGCTTTCTCTTTGCAAGTGGTTGCCCTACTATATTTGCCGAGTATTCATTAATCTGTTGGATCTCTCTGCCCATAGGGAGGAGGAGGATTGAATAATGGAGTATATGCTCAATGCTGCCTTCTTGATGCAGTGATCCAATTGAGGAGGAGAAGAAGGGTCCTGTCTGGTGCAAAAACAAAAGAGGAAAGGTGGCTGAACCATGGCTTACAAAAGAAATTCGGGATAATATTAAATCCAAAGAGGAGACATATAAAATTGCCAGAAAAAGTAACAAACCTGAGGATTGGGAACATTTTAGAATTCAGCAAAAGAGGACAAAGAATTTGATCAAGAGGGGAAAAATAGAGTATGGGAGTAAACTAGGTGAAGAGAAAAAGATTGGTAAAGATAGATGTAGGCCCCTTACAGTCAGAAATTATAATGGGAACAAAGAAATGGCAGAAGAATTGAACATATATTTCGGTTCTGTCTTCACCAAAGAGGGCACAATTAACCTCCCAAAAATATTAGGGTGCCAAGAGTCTAGTGAGGAGGTGGAATTGAAGGAAATAGATATTAGTAAGAAAATGATGCTGAGGAAATGAATGGGATTAAAGGCTGACAAATCTACATCCCAGAGTATTAAAGGAAATGACCCTGGAAACATTGGATGCATTGATGATCATCTTCTAAAATGCTTTAGACTCTGGAGCAGTTCCAACAGATTGGAGGGTGGCAAATGTAATCCCAATATTTAAAAAGGGAGGGAGAGAAAAAAAGGGGGCATTGCAGACCAGTTAGCCTGACATCAGTGGTGGGGAAGATGTTGGAGTCTATTTTAAAAGACATGGTGACGGAACATTTGGGAAGCATTGCTGGGATTGGACAAAGCCAGCATGGTTTATGGAAGGCAAATCATACTTAACAAAACTACTGGTGTTTTTTGAGGATTTAAGTAGTAGAATAGATTAGGGAAAACCAGGGATGTGGTGTATTTGGACTTCCAAAAGGCTTTTGATAAGGCTCTCTGTCATAAGCACAGAATCACAGAATAATACAGTGCAGAAGAGGCCCTTCGGCCCATTGAGTCTGCACCAACACAAGAAAAACACTTGACCTGGCTACTTAATCTAATTTGTCAGCACTTGGCCCATAGCCTTGAATGTTGTGACTCTTGGAAGACTGCTGCCAGTGCATCTACTGCAACCCATCAGGTCCAGGGAAGTTATCAGCCGTTAGCCCCATTAGTTTCCCTAGTACCTTTTCTCTAGTGATAGTTATTGTATTTGTTTCCTTCCCACCTTTTGCTCCTTGATTATTTTGTATTTTTGGAATGCTATTAATGTCTTCTCTCATGAAGACTGACGCAAAGTATTTATTTAACTCCTCAGCCTTTTCCTGGTTCCCCGTTATTATTTCTCAGCTTTCCCCACGTGTACAACGGGGGAAACCATTGTTGATCTCCCTGTGGGACTCATGGAGTACGTGCTTCCCTGGTAGGGTCAGAGGCCACCCACCTGGAGCTCGTTGAAGAGCTACACGTTAAAGCCAGCTCATGCAGGGTCCCAGAATCATTGGTTGTCTCAACAAGGACTGGATTGGGAGAGAGTTACTTCCATGGGCAGAGTATTGCATGTAGTTCAATAAATCCTTGTTCCACTACCCCCGGCTTCCTCAGTTACTAAACTGGCGATGAGAACAACGGAGACTCTGGACTCTTTTGTGGAAATGCCCAGCCGCCCCGGATGATTGCCATCCCAGATCATGTGGACATAAAGTTCAATCACATCAGGATACCACTGTTCGGTAAGGTAGGAGCCTACGCTGCAGGGCTGGAAGACTGGAGCCAGGATGCTGAACGCAAGAGGTACTTCTTCAAGGCCAATGGTATTTTGGGGGAAGACCATCATGAAGTCTTCCTCCTGACTGCCTGTGGCACTCCAACTTTTGTAATTAAAGAAGTCTCACTTACCCGGCCGCACCAGACTCCAAATCATTTTATGAGCTGGTCACGTCGGTAGCTGAACATTATGACCCTAAACCTTCAGTTATCATGCAGCTTGAATATGGCGCTGCAGTCTCCAGGTGAATCGGTCACTGACTTCTTGATCTGCCTTAGGCGATAGATCATTCCGAGTTCGGGCAGTCCCTCTCCGAAATTTTGATGGATATGTTGGTTTGAGGGATAAACAACACGGTCATTCAGAGGAAGCTGTTGGCAGAGCCCACCTTAGATTTAAAGCGGGCCATCGAGCTGTCACTGTGCCGTGAACATGCAGAGAGAAGAGTGCAAGAGCTGCAGGGGCCCATGGACTGTGGCATCCATAATGTTTCCCGCCCTTCGTTTTGAATTCCCACTGCATCACGGGGCAATGCCAGTTGGGCCAGATCACCTCCAGAGGGCAACCCCTGATGCAGTTCTGCAGCCAGGCCAAGGACTCAGGAGCCACCGTCACGGTCCCGAAGGCAATGCCAATCTGGCTTATGTTACAAGTAAGTGGTCATCCTGTAGTGATGGAAATGGAGACTGGAGCTGCCGTCTCCATCGTAGACCATCAGACATTGCGATGGCTTCGCGCAGGGATCATGCCGCTGACGTTGCGCGTTGCCTGGTATGGAGGGCATTAGCTATGAGGAGCGGTTGAATAAACTCGGTTTGTTCTCACTGGAACGACGGAAGTTGAGGGGCGACCTGATAGAGGTCTACAAAATTATGAGGGGCATAGACCGAGTGGATAGTTAGAGGCTTTTCCCCAGGGTAGAGGGGTCAATTACTAGGGGGCATAGGTGTAAGGTGAGAGGGGCAAGGTTTAGAGTAGATGTACGAGGCAAGTTTTTTTACACAGAGGGTAGTGGGTGCCTGGAACTCGCTACCGGAGGAGGTGGTGGAAGCAGGTACGATAGTGACATTTAAGGGGCATCTTGACAAATACATGAATAGGATGGGAATAGAGGGATGCGGACCCAGGAAGTGTAGAAGATTGTAATTTAGTCATGCAGCATGGTCGGCATGGGCTTGGAGGGCCGAAGGGCCTATTCCTGTGCTGTGCATTTCTTTGTTCTTTGTACTCATTCCTCCTTCTCCTTGTGCGCCCAGATCAAAATGAACTCCTCCCTTACCACTGCCTTGGGAGGCGGCTGAGGCCTCACCTGTGTCATTCAGTTCCATATATCCCGGATGGCAGCCCTCACCAGCTTGCACACCTCCTCATCCGCCAAGTCCCACATCCAGCCTCCACTGTGGCCCACTCTCAAATCCACCCAGTGCAGCACGTGGCCTGAGACGGCGAGTCAACGTCGCCTGCCAGCAGCGTCTTATTTTTTTAAATTTAGAGTAGCCAATTCTTTTTCTTTTTCCAGTTAAGGGGCAATTTAGCGTGGCCAATCCAACTAATCTGCACATCTTTAGGTTGTGGGGGGTGAAACCTACGCAGACATGGGGAGAATGTGCAAACTCCATAGGGGCAGTGATCTAGGGCTGCGATTCGAACCCGGGTCCTCAGCGCCACAGTCCCAGTGCTAACCACCAGGCCACATGCCGCCCCCGCCAGCAGCGTCTTGCCCACTATGAAGAACTCAATCCGAGAGTACAGCCGGTGCACATGGAAGAAGAAGAGAACTTCACTCTCGGCCACCCAAGCCCCCATATGCTTCATGAACCACTTCAGCTCCTTTGCCATCGCCGACACACTCCCCGACCTCGGGCTTGACCAGTCCAAACCCAGTTCAATGACTGAGTTAAAGTCCCCCCCATAATCAACCGGTGCAAGTTCAGGTCCGGGATCTTCCCTAACTCCCGCCTCATAAACTTCCCATCATCCCAGTTTGGGGCATGAACATTAACCAAAGCCACCGGCACCCCTCCAGCATCCCGCTCACTATCACAAATCTGCCACAATGTTCCCCACCTCGAACGCCACACGTTTGTTCACCAGCACTGCTAACCCCCTCGTCTTTATGTCCGACCCCGAATGAAAGACTGGCCCTACCCACCCTTTCCTTAACCTTGTCTGATCACCGATCTTCAAATGTGTTTCTTGCAAAAATGCCACGTCCGCCTTCAAGCTCCTCAGATAAGTGAACTGAACACACGCAACCTTTTAACTGCCCCATTCAGCCCGCTCGCATTCCATGTGACCAACCTGATTTGGGGGGCACCCCCCCGCCCCCCTTGCTGATCAACCATATCCTTTCTTGGGCCAGCCCCCGGCCCCTGTTACGCGACCCTCCAGGCCCACTCTCGGACGCCCACCGTCATCACCCCTTTTCTTGCTGCGCCTCAGCAACCATACCTTTGTCAGTAGCCCCCCCCCCCTCACCCAAGCAAAACAACAACCCCCTCTCACTCTTTAACACTAACCACCTGGCCAAGTCCCACTGTGCTTCCGTTAGCTCGCCTGCCCAGCTAGACTGGCAGCCCCCGTCTAAGGGTACTGAGCCACCTACCCCTCCCCCCCCACACTGATTCCACCAACCCCCTCCGTCGCATACCTCCATAAAACAAACAACAACGAAACAAGAAAAAAGGTGCACTCGCTCTCGGCGCTCCCCAAGCCTCCCACCACCAAATCCAACAAAACAGCTCAAAGGAGAAAAGCTTTCCAACTACCAACAAATAAAAAGACAGAGAATGCAAACATCTCCTCACACCTCCTTCAAAGTTCAGTGTCCTCCATCTCCTGCCAGTCCATTGTCTCTCAAAAATTCCATCGCCTCCTCTGGTGTCCAGAAATAATATTCTCGGCTGTTAAAAGTCACCCAGGGGCGAACCGGATACAACATCCCAAACTTCACCCCCTTTTTAAAGAGGGCAGCTTTCACCCGATTAAACCTGGCTCTCCTCTTTGTCAGGTCCGCGCCCAGGTCCTGGTGCATCCGAAGCTCGCTCCCCTTCCAGGTGCACCTCCATGTCTGCCTTGCCCATCTCCATATCTTTTCCTTATCTAGGAACCGGTGAAGACTCATTACAATCGCCCTTGGCGGCTTGTTCGCCTGAGGCTTCCTCATGAGCGCCCTGTCCGCTCGACCGACCTCCAGGGCCCGGTCAAAGGTCCCCTCCCCATCAACCTCTCCAGCACTTTGGCCACATACGTGCCAGCGTCTGCTCCTTCGATGCCTTCAGGCATCCCCACGATTCTTAAAGTCTGTCTCCGGGAGCCATTCTCCAGGTCCTTCACCTCCTTTAACCGCTTCTGGGTCTCCTACATTTTCAGCTGCCAACGAGGTGAGATGCTCCTACTGTGCGCCCCCGCCACCTCTACTTTCCGGATGGCCTGGCCCTGGGACCTGTTCCATATAGTCAATACCCGATTTTAATCATTCCGCCACCTTGGCTAGGTCCTCCTGGGCTTCCCTCCTCTGTGGCTGAACTCCTCATTTAAGAAGTCTTCCAGTTTCTCCATTGACCACTGGGGAGGCAGAGCTGGCCCTTTATCCTCAGCTTACTTTGCCAAAGATCCTCTTGCTCCAACTGCTCCCTTCCTTTCACCCCACTGCTGGTCCATCAGCCCCACCATTGGAGTTTAACTTTCTCCAGGCACCCCTGCACCTTTTTGTCAGCAAAACATCCACTCTTCAAAGGGGGAAAAGGTCTGAAAAAGCCGCTTTGAGCGGGAGCTGCCAAATGTGTGGCCACTCACTCCATGGCCGTCACCGGAAGTCCACTAGACAGTTACATTTTTGTCAATTTAATTAAATTACTATTAAATAATAAAAGGTTATTTGTGTTAAAGTTACAACTCTGGTGACTGCAGTTTATTGGGCTCAGCCAACGTCCTCAGGTATTTTATAATAACACTAATTTCACTTGTGTTGTGATTCTGGGTCAAATAGGGCTGGAGTTGACCGCGCACTAGCCCAGGGGGTAATGACAATAGTGAGGTTGATATGGTTTATATGGACTTCCAAAAGACATTTGTTAAAGACTTGTTCACAAAAATAAACCCATGGGATTAAAGAGATAGTTGTAGCTTGGTGTGAGAGGACTAAGACCTCACCCAGTATATTTTTTAAAGAACTGTTAGATATACCCAAGTAGATGGTGTTTCTGTGGGTTCTGATCTATGCCCAGCTCTCATAAACATCTTGGTTGGGCTCCATGAGAAATGTGTCTTTGACGGAAAGATATCTGACCTACTACTACCCCGTTCATATTTTTGATATGTGGCTCATACGTTTGCTGTATTTAACTCTGTCGCTGCATGTGTTAATTTCCCTACATGTGTTATTGGGCTCCATCAAATTAACCTCTGAAATGGAGCAATCAAGTTAACTCCCTTTCCTTGATGTATTGGTTGTGAAATCTGCCGAGGGGTTCTCTACCAAGGTCTACCGCAAGCCTAAACTTCACTGGTCATTATGTACGTTGACATTCTTACAGTTCCACGCGGTATTAGATTGACCTTATCAACAATCTTGTAAATAAAGCCCAAGCCATTTGTTCACTATGTAAGCTTGATGCTGAAGTAGGGCGTCAAAAACATCCTGTGGGATAATGACGACCCTGATCAGATCATTTTGCGCTGTATAGTGTGCAAACCCATGAACAGCCCTGAAGAGTACCCAGTCCACATCATATTACTCTGGAAGGGAAAGGTATCTCATATTTGAGCAACAAGTAAAGCTAGCTGTTTCACACGACTACTCTGCCTTAACAACACGAGCAGTATTTGCCACTAATAGGTTGTTATTATCAAGCCAAAAAGACACCTGTCTATCACAGAAATGAGTGATGTGAATTTCAGTGCCAGTGTGATGCTAGATTTGTAGGCCGTATATCACAAAGACTGGCAGATCATATCAAACAGCCTGTCCTTGCAGCTGTTTGCAGTGGGAAAGATCCAGAACGTACCCAACCAACCCATGCTTGCAGAACTGAAAACATTGGTCAGGATTCTCCGTTTGGGAGTCTATGTTCCCCCGCCGGATTGGAATCGCTCCTCAGCTGTGCTGCAGTTAGGAGTGGCACAAAGGAGCGATTGAATCTGCTGAGCCATGCAGATTTATGCACAGCGGGGAGCTCCTGGGATTCCATTCCAAATCCTGCTATCGGGTCGCCATTTTGAGTGGATGGCCCAATACCGAGGTCCGGTGGCTGGTCCCCTTACCACAACTCAATCCTGCCACCCCCGCTGACAATTAGGAGCATCTTCCCCCCCCCCCCCCACTGCATGCATCCATGAGGTTTACGGACCCCCAACAGACCCCCATCGGAGACTCCCTATCAGACACCCATAATAGACCCCCATATTGGACATCCTCATCTGTTTCCCCCCCCATCGGAGACTCCCCTCAGAGACCCTCCTCATATCAGAGAACCCCCCCCCCCGATATCAGAAATAGTGAAAAATCACAGCTTTTTTACTTACCTGTCCCTACACATGTTGCTTTCTACACATCTGTCTGAGGCAGCAGGTGTAAGGACAGGTAAGTAAAAAGCAGTAATTTTTCATTGTTTCTCCTGGACTGCTCTTTATCTTCCAGGCAGGGGTGACTGATGGGAGGCTTCAGATATGGTGGGGGGGGGCTCTCTTATATGGGTATCTGATAGGGGCGGCGGGGGGTCTGATTTGTGGATTCGCTATGGGGGGGATTGACGGGCCTTTCTGATGGGGGGTCTGATGGTGTGGCTCGGGGGTGGGTGGGCAGGATTTGTGTTGTGGGGGGCCCTCCGATGGACATTTCGGGCACCTACATTAAATATTCACCTCTTGGCCCACCGCATCAGGGCCATGCTGGCAAATACTTGTACGAATCCCCGCCTGTGTGAACCCTGGCTGAAAGGGATGGAGAATCCGGTGTTCAATCCGTTAATTGAATGCAAGTGGGTTCAAATTACCCACTTGCCCCCTCCCGCCGGTGTGGGAGGTGTAACCCACTGCCGCTGTCAGCAGTGGATCGGAGCATAAGAATAGCGGCGATCCCGTTTTTTACATGACATGGAATTCTCCGCCGCATCGGGAACTCCGCTCCTGGTGGAAGGCGGTGAATAATACAGTCCAGTGTCCAAAATTAGACATGATTGCACGTTTGGACAAAAGTTGCAAAATAATCCTCAGTGTGCTAAGAATTACACAGACCACCAATTTAAGATTGTCAGTTGGGTTCACAGTGTGACGCTTTTGCCTGTTTGGAAGCAAAATATATTAATACATAGGGCCCTGTTCTTTGTAGACAGAATATACATGTAAACACATTTTGCCTGTTTCAAGATAATTGGCAGCATTTGCTGGTTCATTCCTTAGGGCAATGCCTCAACCAATCGGAGTCATGCTGCCCGGTTTTGAATTCAAACAATGATTGGCAGTTTATTGTCATTCACCATCAACTGGTGCATTCTCAATGGCAACACCTCTACCAATCAGAGTGCACATACAAATTTATACAGTATAAATTTGTTGATTTCCCTTACATTGTACTCCTGAAGAGTGCAAGATAAACGCTTTGACAATAAAAGTATTTTTTCAGTAATACTCAGCCATAGATATAGATATTCTTCTGGCTATTTCCAAAATTTGAAAAACTGGACAATGACTTTTTAAAATGGTTGAAGCTATGTCTGTCTGTTGCACTTGAACAAAAGGAGCTACCTTGGCAGTGTTGAAGAAACGTGCACCCTGAAGAGACACTAATGATTCCCCTTTGGGCTGCAAAGTGAAAATTCAAAGAGAGCTGACCAAAGGCCATCTGCATTTTATAACCGGATTGGCTAACCAAAGTATACTTGTCTGCCAGGACAAAGGGCCCCGCAAACCTCCTTTCAATGTTCAACGGTTGGAACATTGTGAGACCCAGATGAGGAATTCACATACCTTGTCAAAGACAATGTGGAGAGGTGGGAATCCAATGGCATGGACCTCTTTCTTGAGTAACAAGTGGTATTGCCTCATTGGACTGCAAAATTTGTCTGCAGTTTAGCACTCTGCAAGCACCCTCACAGAAAAAGGACTCTGCCCATGTTGAATGCCTGGCACCATCTACACTTCTGGATATCACCTACAAGATTCATCCATTTGTGTATTTTGTGTGCCTATCTCATTATGTGAAGTCAACTCCACTGGAAAAGTGAATTACACAACATCAGTTTCAGCCTGCTAAACTCCGTAAAGCAATACTTCATTGGATTTTGAGTTTGGACTCTAGAACCCAAGCGAAACAGCATGGGCTGGATTCTCTGATTTTGAGGCTTTGTCCGGAGCATGTGTCTGGTATCAGGAACAAAACTTCGGCGGCGCCCCCTCTCAGAGCGGAGGACTCGCCAATGATCCCCACCCCTCCGGATCACCAGCTGTCTCCTCCTGGTGAGACTGGCAGCACTGACTGCCTCTGCCCCCACCTCCAAGGTAGTATTCAGGACGGCAGCTTTGAGTCTGCGGTCCACGATGGGGGAGAGGCTGTCCCTCCACTCCTCATTGGCATGGAGCTGTGGGGCCTCCTCGGACCCTCGACCCCGGGGGGGGGGGGGGGGGGGGGGGGGGGGTGGTGTACCGCATGCAATTCAGCCCCGGTGTCAAAACTTAGTCTCTCAAAAGAAGAATTTTGCCCTTTGTGTTTCCATGTGATGCTGAGGATGCGTCATAAACCTTGTAGATGAAAGTTAATGAGCCTTTTCTGTGGCCAAGATGAGGGAAACTGTAAATATGGTTTTAAGGATTCATTTTCATTAAAGAGAATTTAAATAATCAATATATTTTTTGATAGTGTGCTCCTACAATGGCCCAGTGAGCTTTCTATGAGTAGCTGAGGTATAGAGATACAGGAAAGTTACAATTTGCCCCATTTGTGCTGAATGAACTGATGAACCAAGGAATTGGTAAGTGGGAGTTAGAATTGTCCGAAACACCTTCGGTTTAGGGAGGGGAATATTGTCCAGGGTCTCAGCTATGATCATAATTCAGCAACCTCTGCTGACAATACATATTGTGGACTTGTGTTGGAGATGCCTAGATTCATAGAAGAATGATGATCAATTTGGAAACACCAGAAGGTGACCAACATCTTAAAGTTTCAATTCCACAATGAGAAGAAGATGAAAAGAAATGATAAAACAGGAAAAATAAGGTTAGTTAAGCGATGAAGCACTGCAGTAATATTGACAGAAATATTTGTAACTTGATATTCAGATGCACCATAGAACAGGATGATTATATAATTGGCCAACTATGCCTACACTAATTCTCTGCGCACTTGGCAATGGCGGAGTGGCATTGCCACTGGACTAATAATCCAGAGATCCAGGGTAATGGGCACGTTCAAATCCCACCATGGCAATGGTGAAATTTTAATTCAATAGAAATCTGGAATTAAAAATCTAACGATGACCATGATACCATTGTTGACTGTTGTAAAAACCCATTTGGTTCACTAACGTCCTTTAGGAAAATAAATCTGCCATCCTTATCTGGTCTTACTAACTTGTGACTCCACATCAACAGGTTGACTCTTAAATACCCCTCTGAAACGGCCTAGCAAGCCACTTGCTTCCAGCGATGTCCACATCCCATGAAGAATTTTTTTAAAGACTCAATTTAGTGCAATTTGCCTGCTCTTTTCTCAAACTTTAAGATTTTTTTCAAATATTTATTTATTTTCCTTCTAAAATCTATTTCAAATGTTAAATTTTACTTCCAATAATGTATATATTAGGGTATTCCATTACCTTATCGAATGTGTGTAGAAACATTACCTGGTATCTTTCAATTTCTCCAACAGTTTTTCAAAGCATGTCAGGCTGAAAAACAGTTGGGAATCAGATGGCCAGTATGGTAGGCATTGGATAGATTTGGATATCATAAGATATGGGGATAACATTGAGAATAAGATTGGGCATTAGAGGGACGGCGGCCAGGCACCAGGTTTGGGGAAGGGTGGCTGGATATCAGGGTGGGGTGTATGGGATCATGGGCAATGTGGGAGGAATCAATCGTCACTGAGATGATTGGGATATTGCTGGAAACATTGTGGGATCTATTCATTTGGTGGTTATCTTGTTGGATCTGGCGGAAACACTCCTGGTCCTTCTGGCCACCAGGTAGTGCAATAAAAGCACTTAAATCTGCCCTTTCTCACCTCCATTTTCCTGCCAGGATTCTCACGAAATCGAAATTTTGACCTCCATGTGTCAAAAATGAAAATGTGGTAAAACCTGAGGAAAGCAATCGGCTTAAAATATTTTAGTGACCAACTTTCTTCCTTCGAGCTGAATTTAAAATGGAACCGGATGTGTTGAGGCTCAAATGTGAGAATTTTAAATGTTTGCATCTTCTCACATGTCATCAATGAACCCACCCTTGGGTTAAACGTCCTCCCACATCTGCACTACAAAGCACATAGCTGCTTCCACCCTCTTTCTATTCTTCCCCCAGGTGCAATCAATTCCCACCTGAGCTCTGCTACCATTCCCCTCTACCTCCATATTCCTGAGACAATCTGACTGCTAAACAGACGTGCTAGGACCAGTGCTGAATAATTTTAAGACTCTATTTTGAATAGGCTTAAAACAATACAATTATGGATACCATAATTGTGAGGATCTTAAGGCGCACATTGCAACATGATAATATGCAAAGTTTTATTAACAATTGGAGCAAGATGCTTATCTGCGTTACTTGTACTATTGCTGTTTGTGTTACTTAAATTAGATTTGTCGTGCAAAAGTTTGTCTTAAGATGACAATCTGTTTGCATTATTACTGTGCAACAGATTAGGATATCAAAAGAAGATATGATTGTTGGAAGATATGAATTTATTGAAAATAATTATAGTTGATTATTGCTTAAAATTTGTCTGGCTTTTTTCAGTGATCATTGTACACTGAAATCATTAATTAATTAATGATGAATCTATTAATTGTAAAGGACAAGAACAGAGCATTGCTCAACAGACAGAAGCACGAACCTGCAGAGTTCCTCTCATTACAAGCAATTCCTTGTTTCATTAAAAGTACATCAACATGGGTGTTCTGGGAAGGAGGTGACTGATGAAACAAGTTAACAGACAAACCAAGCGTATAGATGCAGATTAAGCTTCAGAAGATGAGGGCGTAAAAGGGATTTAATGGTAGGATGGATTATAGAAATCCTTGTAACAATGTTAAATAATTATAGTTCCAGCAGAGATCAAAGCAACATTGATTGAACCCCCAAGCCTATAACATACAGTATCTTGGAAACCAACGATTGGTCAGCTTGTACTGAATCCTCCCTAGTTATATTCACTAAATAGGATTGGAATTTTTAGTTCTGTGGTGTGATATTCCACGAATCTAAGTTTCATGCATTTTATTACATGAAAAATAACTCATTCCAGCCCAGCCTCTGGATTTTTTTTTGTCTTTGGTTATAGCTGCTGTTCTTTTTCAAATCCTTTCAATTCAAGGTCACTCACAAAAGCCTGAATATCTCACGCAACAGAATAAGATTGTTCCAAATTCCCTCATAACTCAATCTCTCCTTTGATGACAGTACAGACATTTGTGCTAGAAAGGATAGTGAAACTGTGGTTAAAACATTTTTTCTTGGTTTTAATTTTTTGGGGAGGAATATCATTTACCATTATCCACACTTCAAAGGGCTGAATTCCAAGCTTAAGCATAGGGGGGAAACACATGTGCTTTTATGATTCTGTGAGTTTGTCTTATTCAATTATGCAATTTTCATTGGCATATTAATCATCTTTTCAACAAACAAGCAAGCTTTAATTAACCAAACCTTGGATAAAGACATGTTGCTGGATCATCATTTGGTTTATCACAAGGCGCAGCCAGTCGTTAAGTAAATTCTGGATTGTGAAATGAATTTAAATGTTTTTTTTTCTTTTTTGTTACGGTTTGAATAAAACTCATCTTAAACTCCCAGATTCCGAATGGAGGGATGAATTCATTTATAATTTGATGGAGCTGCTTCATTCCTATTGATGGGATTGGGCTATCATGCAGCAAACCATTTTATTTTTGCAGAGGTTACACTACAGATCCATATATGGGCGAAGACAGCGTTTTTTTAACTTTTTAAGTTTAAAATTAATTTAAGATAAATCATAAAGGGGAACAGCAGGAAAAATTGCAGTACATGATTGCAAATACAACAAGCATCTCAACTTTTGTGGAATAAACCGAAAATCATGATTGTGAATCAAAGTAGATGACTGGATGAAAACAAAATAAGTTGGACTATTTTATCAAGTCGAGCACGTCCTGTCTTTCCTACCTAAATGTGGCCAGTAGAACAAAAAAAAACTGTTGATTATCTGCTGTAATTTTCGATTGCAAATTTACCTGTCCCTAATTTAAAAATTTTAACCAAACTAGTTCTAGTTTTTTTCTTCACATTCAGCAGTTTTGATGCTTATTTCTCTTTATTTATTTATTTTTTAACCTGTTGTTGAATCGCTTTAAATTGAAATACGCGAGCACATAGCTCTAGTTGTTCCAGACGTAACAGTGAGATTCTATAACTGTCTTCTTATTTTAGTTTCCCTGATAGAGATCAGTGCCACCTGGTGAAAGCACAACGGACAGCTGCAATTGCATGACAGTAGAACTTGGAAGTCGACCAACATAAAAATTACAATTCGGCTATTTAAAAAAAAAAATTGTACATATACTACAGGCGTACTTCAAGACTGTGGTCGAACAGTTAATAGCCGATGAATAATTAAGTGAGCTGCAGATCCACTATTGTGCCAATGAAACACAGGCTATTATGTAAAAAAGTCAATCTTCAAGAAAGTTTAGTGGTTTACGAGAATTTTAATCTAATAAAATTAAGATTAGCAAGCAAAGATCAGAAGTTTATTTTGAAAAAGTTTACATTCCATAAATTCAAGAGGTACGTGCTGATTCGCATAGATAGCTTTTTATTTGCATGCTTTTATTATTCAAAATATTTTTGAAGCCAAAGTATTAAAAAAATTACCCGTTCGTAAAAAATTAAGTGTTCATTATTAGTGCTGTCTAATTCCGAGACGCTACTACCCATGTGTCCTGTGTCGATGCTGACATGTGTAAAGGTTTTGGAGAATCACTTAACATAATTGGATTTATTGTGCAGAAAAATGTGAACTTTTATTAGCAAGCAGATGGCAAAGAGCACCTAACAGTTCAATACTGTTTGAATGTTGTCAGCCAACAACATTTTGCAAGCGTGGCTTTTACTTCAGTGATGGAAGTGAAGGTAAATCGCAGGCACAGACTGCATTGTGAGAATAGCGCTGGCCGCCTCCGCAGCCAAAGACCAGATGCACCTCCATATCCTAATCTGTAAACGACTTAGAGGGCTGTTATCTCCGGGTTCTGCTGCTTCATTTCATGCTTGATTTGCTTTAATTTGTCTGATAGGGCACAAGGATTTTGAAATGGCCCATCTTTCTGCTGGAAATGTTCTGATTTTACTTCGTTATTGTTATGTGGGGGTTTTGACTTTTTTTATGTCGGGGAAAAAAAAATCTTGCTCCTGTGTAACGGTTTGTTTGTGCGAATTTAACATCTAAAGCATGTTCTGATGGAGAAGTCATGTTATGTACTGCTGGCTGTCCTCAGTAAATTGCCCCAACTTTTTTTGTGAAAAGAAATGTCCATTATTAACTTTATTGATATGTCTGGCAAACATAAATAATAAAATGTGGTGAGATTTCCTGCTGTTTGGGTATTAGTGACCACTTCAGAGCGATTATCAATGTAATTCAGAATAATGGATCGGCAGGAGGCAGCTACAAAGTCATAACAGAGTCAGTGGGATTGAAGACAATATAAACAATGAGAGAACATATTCAGCAGTTTATGCATAATATATAAAGCCTAAAATTGTGTTCTCTAACTTCTGCCGATAATTTTAACTAATTTCGAAATATATTTTCCCACAGTTCCTTTTGTTCTCTCTCTGTGGCACCATGCCCCAGTCAAAAGGGAGACAAACAATTTTGACAAAGGCTGCTTGAGCAAGCTACTGGATGAGAGACACGAGAGACTTGTCCCTCAGTAATCGTTCACACTGTGAGCAAGCAGCCACGCTGATGGCGCAAGCAAAATCATTGTGGATACAACCCTAATTTGACTGAGATGTAGCATTTTGATATGGCAGGTTGTTACACTACCAGTTTTTATATTTTGGACACCTACACAATATTTTTCGTAGTGAATATTTTAATATTCGAGTAACTTTTCAGTAAGACTGAATTCTGCCTGATACAATGTTCGGGAGTATACTATAAATGGATGGTGATGGAAAAAAAAAAATACAATATTGTCTTACTTGTGCGTGGAAATTGAAATTTCTCTTTGTGATGAGATATTGAACTCTTTGTTGTCCTATGTTTTATAACAATAATGCATTTCCTGTTACAGAGATTAAAAACCACAACATTAAAAATGGATTTGTTTATATTACTCCTCTTCATCCAAAACGATCTTTAAAAATTTGTTCAGAAGTGAAACAGTGAGGGAAAGAGAGGAAGTGTGATGAATCTCCTAACATAAGTTAGTTCCAGAAGCCTAAGAAACTCAAGATATTGAAACACTGTGATGTTCAATTTTAATATTTGCTTTTTAAAATTGTTATTCAGATAAATTTGGCAAGGCTCTGCACCCAGTACAAAGTCTCAAAGGAATGCGGTGGTTCAGAGAATTGGGTGTGGAGGTCAGCATGGCCAGCTTGTGGTATTCTCAGTATTTCAGTGCTTTATTTTAATGAACTAATTAATTGTGCATCAATTTCTTATAATGATGAGAAATTATGAGGGCCATGAATTATCTGTACTGATGTCCATGCTCAATTTTCTACTCTATGCTCCTGTCGAATGAGGCTCCACATTGGGAGCAAGGCCTGACGAAGTTGACCAAGCTGTCTTGATGAGCTTGGCCTAGGGTATCAGGTAAACATTCTGTTTCAGGTGGATTAGATAGGATTGGTCCTGTTAAAACTTTAATTAGGCTACAATATGGATGACATAGCAGATTCCATTATTGAATTTAGACAATTTTGAGGAATATATCATTAGACTTTTATGGCAAGAAAGCTAATGTAATTTACATAATTAGACCACGAGGCCAATAATATACTGCACACCCCAATACAACAACTTTGTATCATGTTTTTCTATTATAAATCCCTAAGTCCACATTTGCAATTAATTTAGTAGAATATACAGGCACAATTAATGGTGAATCCCTTGTATTACTGAATATTATGGGTATGCTTTTGAAATTAATTTAGCTTACATAAACCACCTTCCATTAATTAAATAATGGGAATATGGAGATAACATAAGGGTGGCACAGTAGTTAGCACTGCTGCCTCACAGCGTCATGGACCCAGGTTCAATAATGGTCTGTTTGGAGTTTGCATTTTCTCCCCATGTCTGTGTGGGTTTCCTTCAGTGCGCCTGTTTCCTTCCACAGTCCAAAGATGTGCAGGTTAGGTGGGTTGGCCATGATAAATATCCCTTTAGTGTCCAAAGATGTGCAGGGTAGGTGGGGTTATGGGGATAGGGGAGTGGGCCTGGGTTGGGTGCTCTTTCAGAGGGTCGGTCCAGACTCGATGAGGTGAATGGCCTCTTTCTGCACTGTAGGAATTTTATGATTCCATGCTAAGTGTTGAATAAGTACACCACATAGAAAAATACCAAATATGAATGATGTCCCACAATGGGATGGTGGCTCATCGAATAACGTGTTAAGAGAATAAACTGTTCAAACAAAAGGACATATGTGAGAAGAATGTAGGTTCAAGAGTCTTCTGGTCACTGCAGGTATAACTCTGTAAATGCATCAGTGAAGATTTTCTCTGATACGGCAATGCTCTCAATTCATTGTGTCCACAATTGCACCAGAAGGAAAAATCTTTGCAGCTCATTTGTATTGGGGAATGTTAAATATGGATGAGCTCAGACATTTCGTTACAGTTTCAAAGTTTGAATCATGGAAAAATGCAAACATGTCGAGAAGGTGGTCCAACCGACCAAATTTTGTATTTAACTCCAGTGTTTTAATCTACTTGTGCTCAACACCCTCAGGAGAGATGAGCTCAATTTCAATATGTTAATCACTGAATTTCAGTGATATTAATATGGCTTTTGCCAGGGAACTTGCCAGAGAAAGCAAGTTGATAACCCAGTTGAAGTGTTGGGTGCTCTGAGATACAGATGAACCAACACGGTTGCGATTGGTACAACGCAGTTTTATTCCTTTAAACTATTTATATAACAAACTTGGTACTCAGCACATGGTGACTGTGTGAGTGTCTGGCTTTGAGGTCCTTGCCCTGTGCCGTCTCCTGATGGACTGCCCAGGAAGTGTCATGTTTCTTGTTTTGTACTGTGTATGCTCTTGTTTGTGATTGGCTGTCGTGTTATGTGTGCTAATTGGTCCGTTGCTCTGTCTATCATTATGTATGTGTGTATGTGCTGTGATGTTCACTTGAATATCATGACATCCCCCCTTTTTTTACAAGGTTATGTGCCTACATGGTTATAAATAGAAATGTGTACTGAGTGCAGCTAAATGTGTGTGTGTGTAATATTTACAGCATGTACATGGGGCTTAACTATTTACAAGGGGCGATGTCGGGTGTGACATACTAACGAGGTTGTACCATAACAAAAAAAAAAGTGGAAATGTGGAACGATAAAACGAATGCCTGTAACAAGAAGAACATAGACATGTTAAAACAGTGGTTGCATGAGTTCAACGTGTAAACAGTCTCATAAGTCCAGTCTAGTAGGTGGGCAACGAGTTCGGGTTGACCGCCTCAAGGGTGGATCGGGAACCACCGGCTGAGGTGCGGGCCTGGCCACGGGCGGCGACGGAAGGGGCATGGTAGCAGGCAGCTCCACAAAGTCGCTATCAGGAACCACAGGAGGACACGGCGTCAGTGTAACGTCTCGTTGCGAGCGTGGAAGTAGGCGAAGAGCCCGACGATTGCGCCTACGCACGGATCCATCAGGCATGCGTACCAGGAACAAGCGGGGAGCCACGCGTTGGAGACCTTCGGCAGGTGCTGACCAGCCACCTTCTGGTAGGTGGATGCAGACGTCGTCTCCAGGGGCCAGAGCGGGAAGATCAGTTGCCCCCATGTCATATGACCTCTTCTGGCGACCACGCTGCAGTTGCATCCTATGCAGTACCGGAGCATGGTCTATTGTTGGTGCCAGGATGGAAGGCACAGTGGTTCTGAGGGCGTGACCCATCAGCAGCTGTGCTGGTGAGAGACCAGTGGCTAGTGGGGCTGAGTGATAGGCCAGCAGGGCGAGGCAGAAGTCCGACCCGGCAGCAGCAGCCTTGCAGAGGAGCCGCTTGGCAATGTGAACGCCCTTCTCCGCCTTTCCATTTGACTGGGGATGCAGAGGGCTGGACGTCACGTGTGTGAAGCCATACGAGGCAGCAAACGATGACCATACCACGCTGGCGAAACAGGGCCCATTGTCCGACATGACAGTCATCGGAATGCCGTGGCGAGCAAAGGTGTCTTTGCAGGCCCTGATGACAGCAGACGACGTCAAATCGTGCAGGCGTATGACTTCCGGGCAGTTGGAGAAGTAGTCAACTATGATTACATAGTCCCTGCCAAGCGCGTGAAACAGGTCCACACCCACCTTCGCCCAGGGGGACGTTACCAGCTCATGGGGCAGGAGCGTTTCAGGAGGTTGCGCCGGCTGAAACCTTTGGCAGGTTGTACAGTTGAGCACCATGTTGGCAATATCGTCACTGATGCCCGGCCAGTATACCGCCTCTCGGGCCCTCCGTCTGCACTTCTCGACCCCCAAGTGGCCTTCGTGTAGTTGGTCAAGAACCAGCTTGCGCATGCTGTGCGGAATCACAATACGGTCCAGCTTCAGAAGGCCACCATCAATGACGGCCAGGTTGTCTCGGACATTGTAGAACTGCGGGCACTGCCCTTTGAGCCACCCTCCTGTCATGTGGCGCATCACACGCTGTAGAAGGGGGTCGGCCGCAGTCTCTCGGCGAATACAGGCCAGACTGGAGTCGCCAGCTGGCAGATTTGCCGATGTGAAAGCCACCTGTGCCTCGATTGGTACAACGCAGTTTTATTCCTTTAAACTATTTATATAACAAACTTGGTACTCAGCACGTGGTGACAGTGTGAGTGTCTGGCTTTGAGGTCCTTGCCCTGTGCCGTCTCCTGATGGACTGCCCAGGAAGTGTTGTGTTTCTTGTTTTGTACTGTGTACGCTCTTGTCTGTGATTGGCTGTCGTGTTATGTGTGCTAATTGGTCCGTTGCTCTGTCTATCATTATGTATGTGTGTATGTACCGTGATGTTCACTTGAATATCATGACACCAGTGACAATTGAGGACACTGAAGACTTGAGAAGAAAATGTAGCAATAAATACTGACGCCTCACGATTGCTTTTTTGCCTGCTTGTGTGAAAGGCTTTGTTCATGGTACTTGTCCTGACAGATTACTCATACAGCTTTGGTGTTGAGGTGGTCATCTACAGTTTTTCTGATCTGCAGTTTGGAATCTGATCCATTAGACAAGGATTGGTGTCATATGCTATATTACTTTGCGTCTCAGATGAGGACTGAGATGACCAGCACCAGCAGGAGCAGAAACAGCTGCTTGTTCACAGGCTTGCAGCTCCACAGGACAGAGGGGATTAGCACAGAGGTGCAGCTTGCAGGAGGCCAAACCCAGCTCACACAATCTACAGGCAGAGGATACGTTTCCTCGACATATTGGAAGACCAATACTTCAGGAGTCTCCCGAGTCATGGCAGACACTTGCAGCCTGCTGGAACCAGACCTGGTGCCGTGTCAGCCTGCTGTAAAAGCTTTATTAGTGTTGCCAATCTTTCAGCATCCAGCATCGCCAGAACGGTTATGCGCACTGTGCTATGCACAACATTGCACAGTAGCGAGATCTGGAATTTCAGCAAAACATAATAATGATCTTTATTGTCACAAGTAGGTTTACATTAACACTGCAATGAAGTTACTGTGAAAAGCCCCCAGCAAAACAAGGTGGAGAATACACAATCATTTCATGACGAAACTGAGGAGGATGTGGAGGTGATGTGGCCAGGACACCAGCATCGGCATGTATTGTTGCCCAGGTTTCTCCCATTATGGCATGGTTTACTTCAGTACCACTAATCCACCCATGTGATAATAGTATACAAAAGTCACTTCCTCCACTATGCTCCTCCATGATATGACAATAACACCATGCAGTCCTGCAAACCGCCTTCAACAGTCCCCATTGTTCTTATCAATTCACACCTTAACATTTATTAGAAGTGTAAAGGCACGGGCTGGCATGTGGTGCATTGGTTAGCACTGGGACTGCGGCGCTGAGGACCCGGGTTCGAATCCCGGCCCTGGGTCACTGTCCGTGTGGAGTTTGCACATTCTCCTTATGTCTGCGTGGGTTTCACCCCCCACAACCCAAAGGTGTGCAGGTTAGGTGGATTGGCCATGCTAAATTGCCCCTTAATTGAAAAAAAAATAATTGGGTATTCTAAATTTTAAATACTCCCATTATTATGAGGTTCGCAGCAACTTCATGCAAAATCTGCTTTTGCACTATTATGTGGTGCAAGCAAAGGTGGTGGTAGGCTGCTCAGTTTCCTGATCAGACTGCAGTAATGCTCTTGTCTGGTGTCCTCTTGATTTTGAAACCCATTAGGGCTCAGCCAAGCTTTGCCCCACCTGCACCCGTGCAGGGGCAGATTCAGATAATAGAGTGAGAAGCGGAAGCGCCGTAAGCTCAGTTTGCATTTGCTGCGTCCCCTTCCATCATCCCCTCTCTCATGGTCCACTTGCACTTTCCTGCAGCAATAAGCTGGAGAACACTGTGTTGCAGATCCAGTGTATCAATGAATGGCCAAGTTTTGGGTATCTTGCACCCTATTTAAGATGTCATTCGTAGTGTTGATGCCATTGGGCGAAGGTCACTTGCATGTAGATGACCATTCTTTCCATGAACTAAAACATCATTGCAACGGCCGGAGACATCTTTCCACTTGTGCTTTGAATGGATTCCTCTGCTGCAATCTATGAAAATGCATGTGCGATGTAATCGCAATGGCTGCCAATACATTGCACATTCTTTGCTGCTCCTTCAGAACAGTGGTTAGCATTGCTGCCGCATTGTGCCAGGGACCCGGGTTCGATTCCGACCTTGGGTGACTGTGTGGAGTTTGCATGTTCTTCCCATGTCTGCGTGGGTTTCCTCCGGGTGCTCCAGTTTCCTCTCACAGTGCAAAGATGTGCAGGTTAGGTGGATTGGCTTTGCTAAATTGCCCCTAAGTATCTAAAGTTGAGGGGGGGGGGGGGGGTTATGGGGATAAGGGGGGAAGTGGTGTTAAGGAACAGCGTAGACTTCATGTACCGAATGGCCTCCTTGTCCACTGTACGGATTCTCTGATTCTAAGTATCCTCTTCATCTGTGGTCCCCGAGATACTGCTTCTGCAACCAGCTGAGTAGGTCTTGAAGTATCCTTGGCCTCTGATATGGGGGGTGATTCTCCAGGGCTGCTAGCCGCAGAGGAGAATCGTGATGGCCCGTTGAATTGGGGAGTGGGCCAAAACAGGATTCTCGCCTGGCATCAAACCCATTGCGAGTCTCCAGTCAGCTCCGCTGGCCCCGATCAGCTTCCCACCAGCCCCGATCAGGTTCTCGTCCATAGCGGCCGAGAACATGCGAACGAGGATTTACTTTTAATTTGAATGTAATTATTGGGCAGGAAGCCCAATTCACCGGCTTCCTCGGATGCTCGAGCCACCCCAGCCAGGAGTCACGTGGGCATGAATTAGTGTAGGTTCTGACAAGTGGTGATCTGCTGCTGTGGACTCCGAGGGGGGACAAGGGGTGAGTACTGTCTCTACACTAACCTCCAGGGTGCCGAGGGGGATGGTGGGGGGGGGGGGGGGGTACTTCAGAGGAGGTAGGGTCAGGAGGGTTGGGCTGGTCTGGAGGGGCTGGTCTTTCCCAGGATTGGGGTTGTGTGTCACAGGTCTTCCCTCTGTAGATTTGAAAATCATTACACTGTCAGCGTGTCAAGCTCCAGTTAAAAGTTTTCCCTCTGATGTGTAGGGACCTTTTGAAGTGCTTTTTATGCAGTAAAGTTAATTCCCTTTACCTTTTTCAAGTCTCTGGGCGTTCTGAGAAGCCTAAAAGCTTTGAATGTATTATTTACATTCAATTTCACTGTCCATTACATTTTATAAGCCTCTTGATTGACAGGTCCAGGCTATTTCAAAGAAGAATACACACACTCCCTACAGTGCAGAAGGAGCCTATTCGGCACATTGAGCCTGCACCAACCGACCCTCTGAAAGAACTCGCCACTCAAGCCCACTTCCCCGCCCTATCCCAATAACCTCGTAACATAACGTGCACATCCCTGGACACTAAGGGGCAGTTTACCTAACCTTCACATCCATCAATCTACCTAACCTGCGCATCTTTGGACTGTGGGAGCACCCGGAGGAAACCCGCTCAGACACGGGGAGCAAGTGCATACTCCACACAAACAGTCACCCAAGGCAGAAATTGAACTTAGGTTCCTGGAGCTGTGAGGCAGCAGTGCTAACCACCGTGAAGCCCCAAGAGATTAGCATTGTTTGTTTTTATAGATCTTCACGGTCAATTAACTCTGAAGTGCTTCCTCTTTTGGACAGATGTCCTTTCTGACTGTTTTTTTTTAAAGGCTGTCCCTTTATTCTCGGAAGAGCAGGTGCGGGGGCAGCACTCAGTCAGAGTACCTGGTCTTTTCAGGAAACTCCTAGGGGCGGAGCCGGAGAGGGATGAAGGGGGGGCGGGCGCATTTGGCAAGGCCATTACAGGGTGTTGCTTCCTTGGGGGTGGGGGAGGGGGGGGGGGGGCGACCTTGCCATTGATTGTATAAGGGATCCTTGCCAGCGGTTCCGGAGGGGGAGTGCTTTTGCCAGCAACTGGGAGGGGAGACGACAAGAGATCGGGGTGACCTTTAAAAAGGGCGCCCTATAAGACCAGAACATATAGGACCAGAATTAGACCATTCGGCCCAATGAGTCTGCTCTCTGCCATTCAATCATGTTTCTCACCCTCGTTCTCCTGCCTTCTCCCCATAGCCCCTGATACCCCTTATAAATCAAGAAGCTACCTATCTCTGTCTTAAAGACACTGAGTGACTTGGCCTTCTGTGGTGATGCGACCATCAATTCACACAAGACGATTAGTAGAAGTGAACAGTGGTTTTAATAAGCTAGATCTGTGCCTGCCTGCGACTGCTCTGTACTGAGTGCCGCCTACAGGCTGCAGGTTTATATACCATCTCTGAGGGGGAGGAGCCACAGGCGGAGCTCACAGGGGCATCAACATAGTACAGTACAATACAGTGGTGAATTGCAGTAGCAATACGTTCACCACATTCACCCCCTGTTAAAAATTGAAGTCCGGCTGGGGTGAAGTGGGTTCCCATATCGCGTCTGTCCGGAGCCTTAAGCGTTCTCTGTGATCGTCCCAGCTCCGGCTTCGCTGCGGGCACGGGTGTTGGACTCGTTGACTCCGGGAGCGTATCGTCTGGAGCTCCATCACGGTGTGTCGGCGATGGGGGAAGGGGGGGGGGGTGTAGGCCGTGTAGGGGCGGGAGCAGTGTTCAGGATCCCCAGGGGGGCAGCTGGTAGCCCGCCGTGAGGGATTCGGTTGGTGGTGATAGGCGGTGTGGGGGGGGGGGGGGGGGGGGTGGAGGAGGTGTTGGTGATGGTCGCTGGGGAACCGGCGGGTGCCAGATCCCGGAGGGAGACTGTATCCTGTCATCCGTCGCGGTGCGCCACGTAGGCATACTGAGGGTTGGCATGTAGGAGCTGGACCCTCTCAACCAGGGGGTCGGACTAATGGCTCCTCACGTGCTTCCGGAGAAGGACAGGCCCCGGTGTTGTCAGCCAGGATGGAAGCGAGACCCCGGAGATGGACTTCCTGGGGAAGACAAATAGACGGTCGTGAGGGGTCTCATTCGTGGCTGTGCAGAGGAGCGCCCGAATGTAGTGGAGCACTTCGGGGAGGACCTCCTGCCAGCGGGGAACCGGGAGACCTCTAGACCGTAGGGCCAGAAGGACGGCCTTCCATACAGTCACATTCTCCCTCTCCACCTGTCCGTTTCCCCGTGGGTTGTAGCTGGTCGTCTTGCTCGAGGCAATGCCCTTACCGAGCAGGTACTGATGCAGCTCATCGCTCATAAAAGAGGAGCCCCAGTCACTGTGGACGTATGTGGGGAAACCGAACAGGGTGAAGATGCAGTGCAGGGCCTTAATGACTGGCCGCGGTCATGTCGGGACATGGGACGGCGAAGGGGAAACGGGAGTGCGCCTCAACGACGTTGAGAAAGTACACGTTGCAGTCAGAGGGAAGGGGCCCTTTGAAATTTACGCTGAGGCGCTCAAAGGGGCAGGAGGCCTTCACCAGGTGGGCCGTGTCTGGCCAATAGAAGTGCGGCTTGCACTCCGCGCAGACTTGGCAGTCTCTGGTCATGGCCCTGACCACCTTGGTGGAATAGGGCAGGTTGCGGGCTTTGATGAAGTGGAGACACCGGGTGACCCCCGGGTGACAGAGGTAATTATGGATGGCCCAAAGTCGGTCATCTTGTGCGTTGGCGCATGTGCTGTGGGACAGGGCATCTGGGGGCTCATTGAGCTTCCCAGGACAATACACAATATCGTAATTATAGGTGGAGAGTTCGATTCTCCACCTCAAGATCTTATCATTCTTGATCTTGCCCCGCTGTGTGTTGTTGAACATAATGGCTACCAACCGTTGGTCGGTGACTAGGGTGAACCTCCTACGGCCAGGTAGTGCCTCCAATGTCGCACAGCTTCCACAATGGCTTGAGCTTTCTTTTCGACAGAGGAGTGTCGAATCTCGGAGGCGTTGAGGGTACGGGAAAAGAAGGCCATGGGCCTGCCTGCCTGGTTAAGGGTAGCGGCCAGGGCGACGTCAGACGCATCGCTCTCCACCTGGAAGGGGATGGACTCATTCCACCGCGTGCACCGTGGCCTTGGTAATGTCTGCCTTGATGCGGCTGAAGGTCAGGCGGGCCTCAGTCGTCAGGGGTAAGATGGTGGCTTTGATAAGTGGGTGGGCTTTGTCCGCATAGTTGGGGACCCACTGGGCATAATATGAGAAGAACCCCAGGCATCTCTTCAGGGCCTTGGGGCAGTGGGAAAGGGGGAGTTGCAGGAGGGGGCGCAAGCGGCCGAGGCCAGGCCCTAGGACTCCGTTTTCCACGACATAGCCGAGGATGGCTAGTCGGGTTGTGCGGAAAACGCATTTCTCCGTGTCGTAGGTGAGATTAAGGGATTGGGCGGTTTGGAGTAACTTCTGAAGGTTGGCGTCGTGGTCCTACTGATCATGGCTGCAGATGGTGACATTATCCAAGTACGGGAACGTGGCCTGCAGCCCGTGCTGGTCAATCATTAGGTCCATCGTTCTTTGGAAGACCAAGACCCTATTGGTGACGCCGAAAGTGACCCTGAGGAAGTGGAAGAGGCGGCCTTCTGCCTCAAAGGCAGTGTAGTGGCGGTCTTCCGGGTGGATCAGAAGCTGGTGGTATGCGGACTTCAGATCTACCATGGAGAAAACCCAGTAGTGGGCAATCTGATTAACCATATCTGCTATGCGGGGAAGGGGGTACGCATCGAGTTGCGTGTACCGATTTATGGTCTGGCTGTAGTCTACAACCATCCGGTTCCTTTCCCCGGTCCTGACGACCACCACTTGGGCTCTCCAGGGGCTATTGCTGGCCTCGATGATCCTCTCCCTCAAGAGCTGCTGGACCTCCGACTTGATGAAAGTCCTGTCCTGGGCACTGGACCGCCTGCTCCTGGTGGCAATGGGTTTACAGTCGGAGGTGAGGTTTGCGAAGAGCGAGGGAGGGGCAACCTTAAGGGTCGCGAGGCTACATACAGTGAGGGGGGGTGGGGGTCCGCCGAACTTCAGGGTCAGGCTTCTGAGGTTGCACTGGAAATCCAGTCCTAACAAGAGAGGAGCGCAGAGATGGGGAAGGACATAGTGTTTAGAATTGGCGTACTCGGCGCCCTGTATCGCGACGTTCATGACACAGTACCCCCGGATCTGCACTGAATGTGATCCGGAGGCAAGGGAGATTGTTTGAAATGCAGGGGAAATCTGGAGGGAGCAGCGCATTACCGTGGCCGGATGGATGAAGCTCTCTGTGCTCTCGGAGACAAACAGTCAGGGTGTTTCGTGCCCATTGACCCGGACGGTCATCATGGAGTTCTTGAGGTGCTTGGGCCATGACTGCGTCGAGAGTGACCGCGCCGAGCTGCGGTTAGCCGGCGTGGTCGGTGGTAGCGAGGGTGTCCCAAGTTGGCGGCCAAGATGGCGGCCCCCATTGGTTGCAAGTGTTGGACGGCGTTGAAGATGGCGGCCAAGGTGGCGGCCCCCATGAGTCACGCATGGCGTGCAGGGTTCAAGATGGCGGCCAAGATGGCGGCCCCCATGAGTCGCACGTGCTGGGCGGAGTTAAAGATGGCGGCCCCCACGGATAGCACGAGGCAGATGACGTGTCAGAAGGGGGCGTTACCGGCAGGTACGCAGCGACGCTGCGGGGTCTGCGGGCCTGTGAGTCGGGCCTGCGATTTTGGAACTTTGGGTCGGGCCAAGCTGACTTTGGCAAAATGTCCTTTCTTGCCACAGTCACTGCAGGTCGCGTTCAGAGCTGGGCAACGCTGCCTGGGGTGCTGGTTCTGACTGCAGAAGTAGCAAGACGGAACCCCAGGTTGGGCAGGCAGTCGCGCGGCACAGGCCTGGGACACCCTCGGGTCGGGTGATGGCCGCGCCTCCGGCGCCCATGAGGAAATCACGTGGTTGGAGGGGAAAGCATTTCAGCTCTGGACGACTACCTCTAACGAGGTGGATAGTTTTGCCGTCTCTTCTACGTCGAGGGCGCCCTTCTCGAACAGGCGTTGTCTGGCATAGCTGAACCAGACTCCAGCCACATGGGTGCCCTGGATGGCGAGTTCCATGTGCTGCCAGGCCGTGACGTCCTTGTAGTTACAGTTCCGAGCGAGTACCCTCAGGTCGCGTAGATATTCCTCCAGCGATGTCCCGGGGCATTGACGACGTGTGGTGAGGAGATGCCGCCCGAACACTTCGTTCACCAGCCTCACGTAATGTCTTTTCAGGATCGCGACCGAGTCTGCATACATGGTCGCATCCTCGATTAGTAAAAAGATTCTGTGGCTCACCCGGGCGTTGAGGAGACTCAGCTTGTGTGCCTCGGTGACAGCGGGCGAGGGGGAGGAGGCGAGGTAGGCCTCAAAGCAGCGGAGCCAATGTGAGAAGATTCCTTTGGCTTCAGCTGCCTGTGGGTCGAGTTCCAGTCGATCAGGTTTGATGGCGGCTTCCATTGCAATATCTTAGCTTATTAAATTGATGCGACCGTCAATTCACACAAGACGATTAGTAGAAGTGAACAGTGGTTTTAATAAGCTAGATCTGTGCCTGCCTGCGACTGCTCTGTACTGAGTGCCGCCGACAGGCTGCAGGTTTATATACCACCCCTGAGGGGGCGGAGCCACAGGCAGTACAATACAGTGGTGAATTGGAGTAGCAATACGCTCACCACATGTGGCAATGAGTTACACAGATTCACCACACTCTGGCTAAAGAAATTCCTCGGGCGGGATTCTGCGGTCACCGCTGCCAAAATCGTGTTTGGCAATCAGTCGGAGAATACCCGATACCGACCAAATCGGGGGCAGCGCCGCTTTCGCGATGCTCCACCCTCTCCAAAGCAGTGTATCGACGGCCTCAGGATGTTGCCTGAGGCCCCCCCCGAAGCATCGCCCTCAACTGGCTGAGTTCCCGAAGGCGTGGGTCTCTCATGGTCTCACCCGCCGGGAACTCGGTGTGGCGGCTGCAGACTCAGTCCATGGGCAGGGGGGACCTTGTCAGGGCCTGGGGGCACTGTTAAGGGGTGGTCCTGGGCTCGCGAGCCGACCAAAGGGGGGGGGCACTATTTTTCAGGCCGGGTCCATGTTGCACAGCGCGGCCGCTGCAAGCCGTCGCCGTAAGCATGCGCGGCCATTGACCCGGCAAATCTCCGGCTCGTATCGGCAGCTAGAGCCGGGTGCTCTACCTTGCCGGCATGCTAGCCCCAGCTCCACGGAGGGTCGGTGGCTGTTTTGCGCTGAATTTTCAGGTGTAAAACGCTTCCATTCCCACGCTGGCATGAGGACATAGCCTCACAATCGGAGAATCGAGCTTCTCATCTCAGTCTTAAAGGATTGTCCCTTTCTTCTAAAGCTATGCTCTCGGATTCTAGTCTCTCCTACGAGTGGAAACATCTCCTCCAGGCCCACTCTATCTAGGCCTCTCAATATTCTGTAGCTTCAATGAGATCAACCCTCATCCTTCTGAACTCGATCAAGAACAGATCCAGAGATCTCAACTGCTCCTCATATGACAAGCCCTTCAATCCGGGGGTCATTCTTGTGACCCTCCTCTGGACCCCCTCTAAGGCGAGCGCATCCATCCTTCAATACAAAATGAATGCTAACATTGCATTTGCCTTCCTGACTTCCAAGAGAACCTGCACGCTATCCTTAAGATAATCCTGAAGTGGGTCTCCTAGGGCCCTTTGTGCTTCAGATTTCTGAAGCCTTTCCCCATTTGGAAAATCATCTCTGCATCTATTTTTCCTACCAAAGTGCATAACCTCACACTTTTCCACCTGCCACTCTTTGCCCACTCTCCTAGCCTGTCCAAGTCTTTTTGCAGCCAGTCCGCTTCCTCAACACCACCTGTCCCTCTACATATCTTTGTATCACCTGTAAACTTATCAACAATGCCCTCAGCCCCTTCTTCCAGATCATTAATGTATACCGTGAATAGCAGTGGTGCCAACACTGACCCCTGCGGAACACCACTAGTCGCCGGCTGCCGTCCTGAAAAAGACGTCTTTATCTCTACTCTCTGCCTTCTGCCAGTGAGCCAATCCTCTGTCAATGACAGTACCTTGCCGCTAACACCATGGGCTTTTATTTTATTTAGCAGCCTCCTATATGGCACCTTGTCAAAGGATCCAAATAGATCACGTCCACTGGCTCTCCTTTTTTTAACTTATTTGTTACCTCCTCAAAGAATTCTAACAGATTTGTCACGCATGACCTTCCCTAGATGAAGCCTTGCTGACTCCGTCGCATTTTACCATGCACTTCCAAGTTCTCCGCAATCTCATCCTTAATAATAGACTTGAAAATCTTACCAATGACCAAAGTCTATTCAGCATGTTATGTCTGTTTGCAACCCCTTCCTGAGTTACAACAGAAAATTCACAGCATACAGGTTGGAGATGGCTAAAATAGGTACAGGTTCATGATCCAAATGTTCAATTATCATCTGTGCTTCTAATTCTACAGAAAACGTAATTAATTCGTGTTTAGTTAGTTGCGGGGGGGGGGGGGGGGGGGGGGCGGGAAGAGGTGAGTCAAGAACAAAAACAATTCACATGCGGAAAAACACAATAGTATTTTATTGGAATTTCCATTGAGGAGAATGATCTCTCCGAAAGAAAATCTACTATTACAAATATTCTTTATGCAAAATACAGAATATTGTATATCGCTCCAATCTTTATGGATCTGGACCTGTCAGTGGGTTTAGGCTCGCGCCCCTCTCAAGGCCAGCATAAAACCCGACCCTGTCAAAAAAAAGTGTTTTAAGTGCCCCTCATTTCCTCATTCAGCATGTTAATTTTGTTGTCTCTACTTCTAAGGGACCAATGTTTACTTCAGCTACTGTCTTCCTTTCTATACACTTGTATTACTACCTTTTTTTAATACTGCTGACTAGTTCACTGCCATATGCTCTTTTTTCTCTTTTTATTCAGTTTTTTGATGGCCATTTTCTGGTTTCTAAAGCACTCCCAATCTTCAGACCTACTACTATTCTTTGCAACACTCTGAACCATGGGTGGGATATACAGACCAACCCGCCACGTGGTTTTCAGCAACACAGGAAGCCCGCCAGCGGGATTTTCTTGTTCTGCCGTTGTCAACGGAATCGTCTATTGACTACACTGCTTGTTGCTGGGAAGCTCATCCGCCGTCGGTGGAACCGGAATATCCCACTGGCGTGAACCGCCGGTAACTTCCGCCTTACATCTTTTAATCTAATGCTATCCTTATCCTCATTTGTAAGCCATGTCTCAACGTGCCGTGATTGAAACCATACGTGACTGCGAAGTGTTGCCACTCTTTACAGCTGACACAAGGACCGTTGTCACTCAGTTTTTATACTCGGGTAATATATTAGTTTTTATACTAATGAGACTCCAAGTGGTCAGTCGGTGAATTACAACACAACCATGATATCACTTCACTCCTGACTGGCTCCGCGCCTCCCAGGATTCTCCAAAGCCCGCCGATACGTCGGAGTCAGAACCCCACCCCAAATGGGCAAGACCAAATGATTCTGACAGAATTAGGTCGTAAGTATAAACCTACTTACGACCTACCTGCGCAGGATCCACCGGCCTCCCTTGATTCTTCGGCCTCCCCAGGAAGGCTGCCGCCGGGCATGTGGACCAGGCACCCGGGGAGGGGGCGGGGGGGGGCATCTCCTGGGCCAGCAGAGACCCCTGGGTGGCCAGGGTAAGTGCAGGGTGGCTCCCTGCACAGGATTTTCCGGTCCTGCTGATGTCCATGGCATTTTGTGTAGCTCGTCCGGGGATCTCAACACTTGAGCGTTGCTTTTGGTGGGACCAGGAGATCCTGCCAGCAGGACGGGCTGGAAAATCCCACCCAAATTTTCAAATGCAAGATGAGGCTTCATAAAGTTGGAAGAATATATCAGCATGCATGGAGTTCAGGGCTGCGGGCGACCTTGATGGCCACCAGGAGCAGGTGGCCTCCTCCTTCACGTGGTGCCAAGTCCACAAGGACATGGCACAGGTGCAGCATAGTCCTCTTGTTGAGGAGGAACCTCCTGCGACACATAATGTTCGTCATCTGTTCCAGTCACCAGGGATGCCTGTGCACTTTGGGCCATCGTGGGCCTCCTCCTGTGGGTCCCTCCTTGGCCTGATGGTTGTCCGGGTCCTCAGGGTATGGGGTGGGTCCTGCACATGGGGCAGCACTTCTGTCAACACTGCCGCCGCCGCCTCCTCTGGCGTTTGGCCACCTGGCCTGCCAGCAGCACCATGAGGGTAGCTTCCACGGGGTCCCAAATATCATCCATACCGTGTAACATCTGTAAGGAATTGGAGAGGGTGTGAGACTGTTAACCAGGGGTATCTTCCACCCTGAGACCTCCATTCCCCCATTTCTCCACCTCTCTCCCCCTCCCCCACCCATTCCCCCATTGTTCCTCCCCCTCTCCCCCGACACACCCTGTCCACACACCCCCAACCGTCAGCGGGGTCCTTGGTCACCGGATCCCACACCCTGTACCCCAGACACTCGCATGTAACCCCTCTCCAGTGCACACATCCACCCGCTGGGTTGGATATTGGTTGCTACGTCCATAGTGTTGCTTTCTGCAGTGTCTCAGGCACAGTGTCCAGGCATCACGGTCTGATTGATGGGATGCTAGGCAATAACTCCCATGTGCTGCATGGCACGCCTACCCACGGGGATCCACTTGGGATGTGTGAAGTGCTCACTTAACTACAATTGCAAATTCACAATTAGCAATAGCCTTCAGCTGCCCAGCCAGAGTGGGTGTTCTGGGTGGCCGGTGGAGCAGGTGGGCTGGGATTACCCCTGGAATGGGACCGCATGATCCAGGGGTTGGCATGATGGTCCCGCGGGCGCTGAGACACCCATTTCTCCTCTCCCTCCACCAATGGCGGCCCACCCCTACTGAGGCTGCCCCACGCCTCCACGAGCACCAGGGCAGCAACCCAATTGCACCCGGGCTCACTGCCTGGCAGTGAAGATAGCTTCTCTCCCTCAGATCTTCCGACCCCCACAGCAACCTTTCCACCAGCTTCATGTTTTTAAAAGGAATTCTAATCAGCTCCCGGGTGACCACTCACTGGGAAGGGAGCTCAATTACGAAGGGCAGTTAGATAGGGGGTCGCTCCTGTTAATTGTAAGGAGGTTGGGCTTAAGTGGTGATGATTGTTTCTCGCCACGCTATGACGAGATCCTGATCTGGCCAACGGGAGTGGGCCGCTTCGGTCATAAACAGATTGGCGCCCGGCGCAGTTCTCGATTTTGGCCTCTTCCCCCGATTTAACTGCCTCATTGTCCTCTCGCTTAAGTGTAATGCGGCTATTAAATCGTGCCCTAAGTGTCATTTTGGGCGGGTTTGGTGGGGTGTTTCCTGCTGGCTTTTGGGTGAGATCCACACCAGTATTCAGCTACACTGAGTCATTTTTGGGGGTCTGGTGAGTTTCTCTCCAGTCTAGCCCACACGTTTTTCAGCACTGCCAGACTGCAAGACTGGCTCCTCGGAGATCTGGCTGCCATTTTGAAAGGCTGCACTGATCTCTAAGTGAGCATCAGCATCTCCCACTACCCCCACCCACGGGCAATGTCACTCTCCACACATATGGGCATTACCAACCCCTCCCCAACTGAGGATACCCTCCTATGGAGTCGCTGATGGTCCCAGCCCTTTTCAGGCATCTCTACCACCTCCCCCCCCCCCCCCCCCCCCCCCCTTGGGTTTACCCCCCCTTCAGGGGCCACACCGTTCACTACATGTTCACTGAGGTCCCTGCATACCCACCCTTCATCACCCCCTAGCCTTCATGCCTCCTCATCCCCCCTTTCATGGGCTTGGCCGCCTCATGAACAGATCCTTGACAGTGCCACCCTGGCACCCAGGCATGGCAGCACCAACCTGGCACCCTGGCAGTGCTAAGGTGCCAGGCTGGCAGCCCCCAGGTGCCAGAGAGAGAGCCAGCGTGCCACCTTTCCCTGTCCCTGACCACCTGTCTCCAATGACATGGAAAAACCCTGGGTGCCGTTACGCCTAGTCTACATTTGTGTGGACCAGCACTGAGCAGCGCACGGTCAAGGCCCAACTGAGGAGGCCATTAGTTGCCGGGAACCTAGAAAATCCGGCTCATGCTTATTCAAATGAGCCTAATGACTCATTTAAATATGGTGATCTCAGATCATGCCCAGTGCAGGCGAGATCCAGACCGCGACATCTCGCGAGGTTCAGTTGAATCTCACGAGACATCCCGAGCATTGCGAATCTCATGCGATTCAACAACGTCGTCACGACACCAAGTCGGGCGTGACGGGGCTGGTAAATTGTGCCCGTAATCTCTCAGAGAATCAAGAGAGTGGTGAGAAAGCGGAATTGAAGCAGAAGACCAGCTGTTATCCTATTGAATGGCGGAGTAGGCTTGAGGGCCATGTGGTTTATCCCCGCTCTTATTTATGTTGTCACGTATGTCACAAAACCTAGCCAATGTCTCTACTACATGGTGAAAAGTTGAATAGATAGTTGCTTCCTTGATAGAATGTCTATATCATCCACAAAACAAAATAATACTAAACCAGCTGGCGTACAATAAAATTAGGCTATTTTATTTATTTTTACTTTTACTCATGTTTTGTGTCCATCAAGTTGACGGATATTAATGCTGTGCAATATAACATTTTACATTTCAGACATGCAGGTTAGTATTAATATTATTAGACACCAGGTAAAGCTCCCTTTATTCTGTTCTAGCAACATGCCCAGCTCTAACCTCGGGAAATTTAAAATCACTCCGCCCAGAATGATTGTGACCTGTTTGCTTGAAAAGTACTGCGTAACTGTACAATATTATTTTTTTTATTTTACATCCTAATTATTAAATTAGTATTTAAGCCCTCTAATTACTTCATTGTATTGTAGAGGAACCATCAACAGCAATAATTACGATGAGTGCTCTGACTAATCAGTAACATGTGTCTTTCTAAACTATTTGTCTTCACTTGACAGTGATATAAATAGATGACCGAAAGCTCCCTGGGGTTAACCATTGCACTAGAATCTAGTTCAGCAGGGGGAGGGGATGCAGTGTGTTGAGTTTCAAAGGAGTAGGTGAGGCTGGATGGCCTCAACTTTAAAGCTAGGAGTATCATAGCTAAGACAGAAGAGTTAAGAGCGTGTATTGACATGTGAAGTTGTTGCCATAACAGAGAAGTGCAATTCAGTGGAAACATTTCTACGTGTCATTTTGGGCATGTTTGGCAGGGTGTTTTTCGACGGCTGCAGTGGCGAGATCACGGCCCGTATTCAATGGCACTTAGTGCTAAAAATGAGCCTCCGTGAAATTCTCGCCATTACTGGCTCCCTCACTGTCTGATTCACCTGACTCATGCCTCAGCTTCTCACCGCTAACAAGGGGCAGCTGTTTTTAAATGCTCCCCTCATCACTCACTCCCAGTCAACACATGAGCAGGGCAGTGCACACACCTGCTCCTCATGATGACGATGAGAGTTGGACCACACTGTTCCCCCAAGGGGGTCGGAAGACCAGCTGCGGTGTCAGCAATGCCGCCTGGGAGGCAGTGGCAGCAGCTATCTGTGCAACAGCATGACCAGGAGAGCCATCGTCCAATGTTGGAAGAAGACCAATGACCTCCAAGTTGCAAGGGTGAGTAACCACCTCTTTCCTGGCATCCGTTTGACCTACCCCCTCAACCCACAAATCGCTGTCTGACACCTCGTACCCTCATCACAGCTGATCTTTGTGCTAGTTCCTCAGCACTCCTGGCACCCACCAGCACAACCCCTTCATTTCCAGGTGCGGTGCCCACACATGCTACCTGCTAAAGACTCCCTGACCCATCAAGTGTGCTACTCACAATGCCCTGTCTTTGTCCCTGCAAGAGATGATTGCCCATAATAAGTGGGAAAGGCCAAGACGAGGGGGGGGGGTAGGAGATCCAAAGATCCGAGTCCTCACCCGCTATGAGGATTGGGCCCTCAAAATTGCGGGGTTGTCCAAGGAGAGAGCAGTCTTTGAGAGTGAGGTTGGCGTGTGCCACAGAGGTGAGGATCCACTGCCCCTTCACCTAGATGACCTGTCTCAAGTGAGTTGTTCATGACAGACACCCCCCTCCCCCCCCCTCGGAGGAGAGCTTTGAGAAGAGCATCGCCGGGGTCTGACAGTTATCACCCCCACTTTCCACCAGCAGAGAGACACACAGCTCAGTGGATGACACAGTGGACAGGCATCTGGGGCACAATATGATGAGCACCACACAGGGGCTGGTGAACATCAGGTGGAGGTAGAAACATCCAAGGGAGACAGCAGTTGGAGGGCTGCTGAGACCACTTAGATATCGAGCCTCTGGGCAAGGTTTTTCCAGAGCTGATGCAGATGATAGAACACAGCTCTGGCATTCAGGAGAGGATGTCAGCAACATTCCAGCGCCTGCATAGCTGATTGGAGGAGTCCCAATGGCTTTGGGTGCAGAAGATGCTGCCGACCATGCGTGGCTCCGAGGCCAACACTGCTAGGGTGGCTACCACAGTGGAAAGACTGGAGCATAACATCTGCATCTTGAGTGGTGGTGCCCAAGGCATGGCTCAGTCTGTGGCGATGATGGCTGAGGGCCTCGACATCATGTCCCAGTCACTGAGGGACATGTCCCAGACGCAAGTGGACATTGCTGAGGCACTCCAGAACATGCTCAATCACTGAGGACCATCGTTGAGGGTGCCAACACCATGGTACAGACAATGGGGAGCTGTCAGGACTCACTCCAGCCGCCTGCTCCCCTACATCCCATGGAGTTCTCCCTGAGGGTGCCTGTAGGACCCTGGGGGAAGGAAGTGCTGGAGGCCAACCACGGAGATGATCTCAATTAGAGTTCAGTGCAGCCTTTCAAAATGGCGGCCAGATCTCGGAGGAGCCAGTCTTGCTGGCGAGTTCAGCTCCACAGTGTTGAGTCCCATCTCCTGACACCAACGCATCCCAAGGGCAGCGGATAGAATAGGGTGGCATGGCAATGCCTGTGACACCGGTAAGTTGGCCGGGGTCCTCTGGCTGAAGGCCTTCCAGAGGACGTCAAACAAGGGCATTAAAGGATTGTGGATCAGTGGACTGGTCCATATTCAAGAACTCGGCGCTCATCCTATATGAGAAGGCCACTACCATCACGCTTCATCAGTACGCGTGTTGAGGACTGCGTGCCGTAGAAGGTAGTACGTGCTTTCCCCAACCGGAAACCATGTTTGACCGGGTGATCCACTTCCTACCGAAGTCCAGAACTGAGGTGTTCAAGATGGGTGACACTGACCTATATAAGAAATCTTGGTAAGACCTCTGCAAAGCCATAAGGGGCGCCAAGAGAGAGTCCCGACTAATGACACAAACTCTCGTCAGTTGTGGCAAGGCTTAAACAACATAATGGAGGAAAAAGCAAAGCCGAGTAGAATTTCCAGCAACAGAGCACCCCTCCCCGAAGAACTCTACGTTTTATGCTCATTTTCAGCAGAAGACCAATGAACTGATGTCTCCTGCCCCAATAGCCTCGGACACACCCATTACTACCGTCACAGCCTCAGAAGTTAGATCGGCCTCAGAATTATAGAATCTCTACATTGCAAAAGAAAGCCATTTGGCCCATCGAGTCCGCACCGACCCTTGGAAAGAGCACCCTACCTACACACCATCCCTAACCCTGTAACCTAGTAGCCCCACCTAACATTTTGGACACTACGGGGCAATTGTATGGCCAATCCACCTAACCTGCACATCTTTTGGACTGGAAACTGGAGCAGCCGGAGGAAACCCACGCAGACACGGGGAGAAAGTGCAAACTCCACACAGTCAACCAAGGCCAGAATTGAACTCGTGTCCCTGATGCTGTGAGGCAGCAATGCTAACCACCGTGCCGCCCTCCTTGAAAGTGAACCCACGGGAAGCAACGGGTCCTGACGGAGTACCTGGTCATGCACTCAGATCCTGCGTGCGTGGACCAACTGGCGGGTGTGTTCGTAGACATCATAGATTATCATAGAATTTATCATAGAATTTACAGTGCAGAAGGAGGACATTCGGCCCATCGAGTCTGCACCGGCTCTTGGAAAGAGCACCCTACCCAAGGTCAATACCGCCACCCTATCCCCATAACCCAGTAACCCCACCCAACACTATGGGGAATTTTGGACACTAAGGGCAATTTATCACGGCCAATCCACCTAACCTGCACATCTTTGGACTGTGGGAGGAAACCGGAGCACCCGGAGGAAACCCACGCACACACGGGGAGGACGTGCAGACTCCGCACAGACAGTGACCCAAGCCGGAACCGAACCTGGGACCCTGGAGCTGTGAAGCAATTGTGCTATCCACAATGCTACCATGCTGACCCAACCTCTACCTACTCTGTTCTGAGGTTCCCCCCTGCTTCAAGGAGACCACTATCATAGAAACAGGCAACGTGTCTCAACGACTATCGACCGACGGCCCTGACATCTATTATTATGAAGTGCTTTGAGTGGTCAGTCATGAGACACATCAACTCCACCCTTCCAGATTGCCTTGATCCACTGCAATTTACCTACCACCATAACCGGTCCATAGCAGATGCGATCTACCTGGCCCTACATTCACCCCTGGAGTATCTTGACAACAAGGACACCTATGCCAGACTCCAATTCATTCTACAGCTCTGCCTTCACCACCAGAATCCCAGCCAAGCTCATATCCAAACTCCAAAACCCTAGGACTCGGCACCTCCCTCTGCAACTGGATCCTCGATGTCCTGCCGCACAGACTAATCAGTAAGAGTAAAAAACACCTACTCCATGATAGTCCTCAATACCGGGGCCCTCAATGCTGCGTGACTAGCCCCTTACTATATTCTCTATACACACGTGACTGTGTGCCAAAATTTGTCTCCCAACTCCATCGATAGTTTGCTACATGCTGATGACACGACCGTGGGTCGGATCTCAACAATGACGAGTCAGAGTACAGGAAGGAGGTAAAGAACTTAGTGGCATGACAACAATCTCTCCCTCAATGTCAGCAAAACAAAACAAAGGAGCTGGTCATCGACTTTGGGAAGCGAAATTTCATCTACACCCTTTTATCTATCGTGCCGAGGTGGAGATAGTTGACAGCTTCACATTGCTAGGTGTGAACATCACCAACAATCTGTCCTGGTGCACCCACATCGACGCTACTACCAAGAAAGCACAACAGTGCCTATACTTCCTCAGGAAACTAAGGAAATTTGGCATGTCCACAATGATTCTTACCAATTTCTATAATGTACCATAGAAAGCATCCTATGTAAATTGAGAGAGGTGGATATGGATATTCAAGAGAGACCTTGATGTCCTCGTGCATCAATCACTGAAAGTAAGCGCGCAGGTACAGCAGACAATAAAGAAGGCAAATGGTATGTTGGTCTTCATAGCGAGACAATTTGAGTATAGGAATAGAGATGTTTTACTGCAATTGTATTGGGCATTGGTGAGGCCACACCTGGAGAATTGTGTGCAGTTTTGGTGTCCTTATCTGAGGAAGGATGTTCTTGCTCTCGAGGGAGTGCAGCGAAGGTTTACCAGGCTGATTCCTGGGATGGCGGAACTGGCATATCAGGAGAGACTAAATCGGTTAGGATTATATTCATTGGAGTTTAGAGGGGATCTCATAGAAACTCACAAAATTCTCACAACATTAGACTGCGTAGATTCAGAAAGAATGTTCCCGATGGTGGAGGAGTCCAGAACGAGGGGTCATAGTTTGAGGATAAGGGGTAAATCTTTTAGGACTGAAGTGAGGAGAAATTTCTTCACCCAGCGAGTGGTGAATCTGTGGAATTCGGTACCACAGAAAGTAGTTGAGGCCAAAACGTTATGTAATTTGAAGAAGGAATTAGATATAGCTCTCGGGGCTAAAGGGATCAAGGAGTTATGGGGGGAAGGCGGGATCAGGGTATTGAAATTGATGATCAGCCATGATCATAATGAATGTGGAGCAGGCTCGAAGGGCCGAATGGCCTCCTCCTGCTTCTATTTTCCAAGTTTCTGTCTGGCGGCATCACAGGCAGCAAGAAACGACAGAATCCTGAACGCAGCCCAGTCCATCACAGGAACCCACCTCCCACTCATTGACTTTGTCCACACCTCCCGCTGCCTCGGGAAAAAGGGCAACATAATCAAAGATCCCTGCCACTTGGGCTATTCTCTCTTCCAGCCTCTTCCATCGGGCAGAAGATACATAAGTTTGGGAACACGCACCAATAGATTCAAAAGCAGCTTCTTCCCTGCTGTTCCCGGACTCCTGAGTGACCCTTTTAGGGTCTGAACTGATCTTATGGACTGAACTGATCTTTCTACGCATCTTCTTGATCTTGGTGTGTTTGTCCACAGATCCCTGAAGTCGACAGGACAGGTGAATAGGGTAGTTAAGAAGGCATGTGGGACACTGCCTTTATTAGTCGTGGCATATATTATAAGAGCAGGAAGTTTGTGTTGGAGCTGTACAGGACTGTGGTTAGGCCACATGGTACACTGTGTTCAGTTCTGGTCACCGCACTATGGGAAGGATGTGATTGCACTAGAGAGGGTGCAGAATAGATTCATCAGGATGTTGGTTGGGATGGAGCATTTTAGCTATGAAGAGAGGCTGGCTAAGCTTTGGTTGTTTTCTTTGAGGCTGAGTGGGCACCTGATTGAGGTGTATAAGATTATGAGTGACAAGGACAGGGTGGCTAGAAAGCAGCTGTACCCCTTGGTTGAAGGGTCAATAACAATGGGGCATAATTATAAGGTGAAAGTCAAGAGAGTCAGAGGAGATTTGAGGAAATATTTTTTCCACCAGGGGTCTGGAATGCACTGCCTGGAAGGGTAACTGAGGCAGGAAAACTCACAATCTTTAAAAAGTACTTGGATGAGCACTTGGAATGTCAAAACATTCAAAGCTCAGGTGCCAACCTTCCCACTCCTGCCGCTAAGGGGGATTCAGGATAGGGTGGTTTCTAGAGGATGGATAGGAGAGGGGAGCGTCTTGGACATATGTAAAGAGCTTACGGGTTCGGAGGAGACGCAGACCGCGGAGCTGAAGCGAAAGTGGGAGGAGGAGCTGGGGGGGAGAGATAGAGGAGGGCCTTTGGGCGGATGCATTGGGTAGGGTCAACGTGACCGCAACATGTGCCAGGCTCAGCCTGATCCAATTTACGGTTGTTCACCGGGCTCACATGACAGTGGCCCGGATGAGCAGATTCTTTGGGGTGGAGGACAGGTGTGCGAAGTGTGCGTGGAGGGCCAGCGAACCATGTCCACATGTTCTGGGCATGCCCAAAACTGAGGGGATTTTGGCAGGGGTTTGCTGACATCATGTCCAAGGTATTAAATACGAGGGTGGCAATGAGTCCAGAGGTGGCGATTTTCGGGGTGTCGCAGGATCCGGGAATCCAGGAGGAGAAAGAGGCAGATGTTCTGGCCTTTGCTTCCCTGGTAGCCCGGAGGCAGATATTACTAGCATGGAGGGACTCGAAGCCCCCGAAATCGGAGACCTGGCTATCGGACATGGCTGGCTTCCTCTGCCTGGAGAAAATTAAGTTCGCCATGAGAGGGTCTCTGTTAGGGTTTGCCCGAAGGTGGCAACCATTCGTCGACTTCTTCGCGGAGAATTAATCGTCAGCAGAGGGGGGGGGGGGGTGCGGGGGGGGGGGGGGGGGGGGGCGTTAGGCTAGCATAGATTAGGGGGGTAAGTAATGGTGGGACCTGTGGGAGAGGGAGGAGGTATTTGCACTATGTTAACATTTTCCTTGTTATGTACATTGTTGATTTTGTTGCTGTTACAATGCCAAAGGAATACCTCAATAAAATGTTTATTAAAAACATTCAAGGCGATGGGCCAAGTACTGGGCAGTGGGATTAGTGTAGAATAGAGTTGTTATTTTTTGTCAGCGCAGGCTTGATGGGCCAAAGTGCCTCGTCTGTAGAGTAGGGTTCTGTGAAAAATACTTTCATCCTGACTTTTAACTTAAACTTTGTTAGATTGCTTTTTTAATATTTTGGACAGTTGGAATAACATTTATTCATGATGAAATTCAAATCTAAATCTATGTATGTGTGTAACACCAGCTTTCAGCAGAACTTAATAGCACATTGTAAATACGTCCTTGAAGATTTAGCAACCATAATCAACTAATCTGTCCAAATATTAACATTTATATACTGCTACAAGTTCTATCCACATTCTATTTATGTTCAGAATGTAAAATATCTGTCTGACTTTGCTTTTCTGGTGCCTATATATGTAAGTCTGATAAAAGTAGATACTTCTAGTCAGTTCACTGGTACGGAGACACCTTACTGCATACTAGCACAGTTCAGTTCCAGAATGCCAATGGTTAAATTTCCAATTGTCACACAGCACTACCAAACATTAGGTGGAAAATTTCTCAGTTTACAAGCAAGGACCTTAATATTAATTTACGGGATGTGGGAGTCGCTGGCTGGGACCATTTCAGAGAGCATTTGAGAGTCAACCTCATTTCTGTCGATCTGGACCAGGTAAGGATGGCAGATTTCCTTCCATAAAGGAGATTGGTTAACCAGATGGGTTTTTACGACAATTGACAATGCTTTCATGGTCATCATCAGACACTTTTAATTCCAGATTTTTTTTGTTGAATTTGAATTTCTGTCGTGGTGGGATTTGAACCCCTCTCCCCGGATCTTGCCCTGGGTCTCTGGATAACTAGTCCAGTGCCAATACCACTCTGCCACTCTCTAGCTTGTCTACATAATATAACTACAGTAAGTGTTATGCTGAGTTAATAAATGTATTTGTGTTTTTGCGAATGTAACAAATAATGTCGATAAAAGGATCCAGCAGGTATAGCATACCTGGATTTCCAAAATGAATTTGATAAGGTGATTACTTGAGATAAGATTAATTGAGTTGGGGAAAATACATTTACAAGGTAGGAGGATTGGTTAGTGGCCAGGAAGCAGAACGTAGGGTCAGACATGGCATTTTCAATTTGACATGCTGTAACTGTGGAGTGCTGCAAGGATTAGACCCGGAGTCTCAACTACATACAATCTACATTAATGACTGAAATGAAGAGGTTGAGAGGAATGTATCCAAGTTTGCTGTCAATACAAATATAAGCTGGGAGGAGGTCACAAAGCTGCTGCATATAAACAGGTTAAGTGAGTGGACAGATAGGGGGGTACAATGTGGAGAGGTGTGAGGTAATTCACTTTGGTACTGAGAATAGAAATGCAAAATACTTTTTAAAAGGCATGACATTTCTAAATGTTGGTGTTCAGAGAGACTTGGGTACAAGGAGCACAAAGGGTTTGCATTCAGGTGTATTTAGAAGGAAAATGGTTTGTTGCTCTTTCTTGTAAGATTTCAGAAAAATGGAAACCCTGCTACAATTGTTATAGGACATCGGTGAGACCACACCTGAAGTACTGTGTCCATATCTAAGGAAAGATATGAGAGGCAGCAAAGCGAAGGTTCGATAGATTTGTCTCTCCAATGAGAGAGTTCCCTATGATGAGAGTCTGAGTAAATTGTGTTTACTTGCTCTGGCGAAAGATGAGAAGTGATCTCATACGAGATTCTGAAGGTACTTGGCAGGTTCTTTCCTCTGGCTAGGATACAGTCTCAGAATAAGAGACTGAGGTGAGGAGCAATTTCTTGATTCAGAGTATTGTGAACCTTTAGATGCTCTATCATTGAATACGTGTAAGGCTGAGTCTTAGAATTTTTGTCTCTTACTGGATTAAGGGATATGGGAAGCAGGAAGAAATGTGAAATTGAGGCAGCGAATCAGCCATTATCTTATTGAATGGTAGAGCAGGCTAGAGGGGTCTTCGACTCTCCTCTTGCTCCTATACTTCTTCTGTTTTTCTGTGCTTGTGTTAAGTGCAGTTGTATAGATACATACATAGATACATAGAAGATAGGAGCGGGAGGAGGCCTTTTGGCCCTTCGAGCCTGCTCCGCCATTTATCATGGCTGATCATCCAACTCAAAGCCTAATCCTGTTTTCTCCCCATAACTTTTGATCCCATTTGCCCCAAGTGCTATATCTAGCCGCCTCTTGAATATGTTCAGTGATTTAGCATCAACTACTCCCTGTGGTGATGAATTCCACAGGTTCACCACTCTTTGTGTGAAGAAATGTCTCTTCATCTCTGTCCGAAATGGTTTACCCTGAATCCTCAGACTGTGACCCCTGGTTCTGGACACACCCACATCGGGAGCATCTTCACTGCATCTACCCTGTCTAGTCCCGTTAAAATTTTATAAGTCTCTATGAGATCCCCCCTCATTCTTTTGAACTCCAGCGAGAACAATCCTAACCTAGTCAGTCTCTCCTCATAAGACAGTCCCGCCATCCCTTTTTTTTAAAGAAATATTTTAATTCAAATTTTACATATTTTCAACAAACCCCCCCTTACAGAAAAAAGAAAAACAAAGAACACATAAATAAACATCTTACAACTACCTCACAAATTCCCCCAATATACAAACCCCCCATTAAGCAATAATAAACACAGTAGAAAACACAAAGTACACCCCCCTCCCCTCTGGGTTGCTGCTGCTGCTGACCACCTCCTAACGCTCCGCTAGAAAGACTAGGAACGGTTGCCACCGCCTGAAGACCCTTGCACAGACCCTCTCAAGGCAAATTTTACCCTCTTCAATTTAATGAACCCTGCCATGTCGCTGATCCAGACTTCCACGCTTGGGGGCCTCGCATCCTTCCACTGTAGCAGAATCCTCTGCCGGGCTACCAGGGACGGAAAGGCCAGAATACCGGCCTCTTTCACCTCCTGCACTCCCGGCTCGTCCGATACCCCAAATAGTGCTAATCCCCAGCTCGGCTTAACCTCGGTGTTCACCACCTTAGACACCGTCCTCGCAACGCCCCTCCAGAACCCATCCAGTGCCAGGCACGCCCAGAACATGTGGGTGTGATTTTCTGGGCTCCCCGAGCACCTCCCACACCTGTCTTCCACCCCAAAGAACCTGCTCAGCCTCGCCTCTGTCATATGCGCTCTCTGAAGAATCTTAAATTGTATCGGGTTTAGCTTGGCACAAGAGGAGGAATAATTAACCCTACCCAGGGCATGCGCCCAAGCACCCTCGTTTATCTCCTCGCCAAGCTCCTCCTCCCATTTACCCTTTAGCTCCTCCACCAAGGTACCCTCCTCCTCCTGCATCTCCTGGTAGATCGGCGAGACCCTGCCCCCTCCAACCCACACCCACGAGAGCACCCTATCCTGGATCCTGAGTGTTGGAAGCAGCAGGAACTCCCTCACCTGCCGTCTTACAAACGCCCTTACCTGCATGTACCTGAAGGCATTTCCGGGGGGAAGCCCAAATGTTTTCTCCAGCGCCCCAAGGCTCGCAAACGTTCCATCAAAAAACAGGTTCCCCTTCCTTCTAATTCCTGCCCTGTGCCAGCTCAGGAACCCTCCATCCATTCTCCCCGGGACGAACCGATGGTTCTCCTGGATCGGGGACCAAACCGAAGCCTCTACTTCACCCCTGTGGCGCCTCCACTGCCCCCAAATTTTCAAAGTCCCCGCCACCACTGGACTCGTGGTCTACCTAGTCGGCGGGAGCGGCAACGGTGCTGACACCGGCGCTCCCAGACTCATGCCCACACAGGACGCCATCTCGAGCCTCTTCCACGCCACCCCCTCCCCCTCCATTACCCATTGCGTATCATCGCCACATTGGCAGCCCAGTAATACCCACACAGATTAGGTAACGCTAACCCTCCTCTGTCCCTACTCCGCTCCAGAAACACCATTCACACCCTCGGGGTCTTTTTCGCCCACACGGATCCCATGGTGCTCCTACTGACCCGCTTAAAAAAGGCCTTAGGGATCAGGATGGGGAGGCACTGAAATATAAAAAGGAACCTCGGGAGCACCGTCATCTTCACCGACTGTACCCTACCCGCCAGGGAGAGTGGCAGCATATCCCACCTTTTAAACTCCTCCTCCATCTGCTCCACCAGCCTCGTCAAGTTGAGCTTGTGTAGGGCCCCCCAGCTCCTGGCTACCTGGATCCCTAAGTACCGAAAACTCCTTTCCGCCCTCTTCAGTGGAAGCTTGTCTATCCCCCTTCCCTGGTCCCCTGGGTGTACCACGAAGAGCTCACTCTTCCCCACGTTGAGCTTATACCCGGAAAAGTCCCCAAACTCCCTGAGGATCTGCATCACTTCCGGCATCCCCCCCACTGGGTCCACCACATACAGTAACAGGCCATCGGCATACAATGATTCCCGGTGTTCCTCCCCCCCCCGGACCAGCCCCCTCCAGTCCCTGGACTCCCTTAGAGCCATAGCCAAAGGCTCAATTGCCAATGCAAATAGCAAGGGGGTTAGGGGGCACCCCTGCCTCGTCCCACGGTACAGCGGAAAGTATTCCGACCTCCTCCGATTCGTGGCCACACTCGCCACCGGGGCTTCGTAAAGTAGCCTAACCCAACTAATGAACCCCTCCCCGAACCCAAACCTCCTCAACACTTCCCAAAGGTACCCCCACTCCACCCTATCGAAGGCCTTCTCCGCGTCCATCACCGCCACTATCTCCGCTTCCCCCTCCACTGCAGGCATCATGATTACGTTAAGAAGCCTCCGCACACTGGTATTCAGCTGCCTTCCCTTAACAAAATCCGTCTGGTCATCGTGAATCACCCCCGGGACACAGTCCTCAATTCTGGTAGCCAACACCTTCGCTAACAGCTTCGCGTCCACGTTGAGGAGAGAGATTGGCCTATACGACCCACACTGTAATGGTTCCTTGTCCTGCTTCAAGATCAGCGAGATCAGCGCCCTGGACATCGTCGGGGATAGGGCCCCCCATCGCCTCCCTCGCCTCATTGAAAGTTCTCACTCATAGAGGGCCCAGTAGGTCCATGTACTTCCGGTAAAATTCCACCGGGAACCTATCTGGCCCCGGTGCCTTCCCCACCTGCATACTCCCCAGCCCATTAGTCAGCTCCTCCAGCCCTACTGGTGCCCCAAGCCCAGCCACCTGCTCCTCCTCCACCCTCGGGAACCTCAGCCGATCCAAAAATCGATGCACCCCCTCTCCTCCGTCGGGGGCTCAGACCTATACAGCCCCCTCATAAAAGTCTCTAAATACCCCCATTTATTCCCACCGCACTCCGCACCGTGTTTCCCCCTTTGTCCCTAACTCCCCCAATCTCCCTCGCTGCCTCCCGCTTCCGAAGGTGGTGTGCCAACATCCGGCTAGCCTTCTCCCCGTACTCATACACCGCCCCTTGCACGTTCCTCCACTTCACCTCTGCCTTCTTGGTGGTCAACAACAGGTCGAACTCGGTCTGGAGGATTCGTCGCTCCTTGAGTAGTCCCTCCTCGGGGACCTCTGCATACCTCCTATCCACCCTTAAAATCTCCCTCACCAATCTCTCCCTCTCTCTCCTCTCCTTCTTCTCCATGTGGGCCCTAGTGGAGATTAGCTCTCCCCTAATCACCGCCTTCAGCGCCTCCCAGACCACCCCCACGTGCACCTCCCCATTATCGTTAGCCTCTAGATAGCTTTCAATGCACGCCCGGATCCGCCCGCTCACCTCCTCATCCGTCAGCAAGCCCACATCCAGGTGCCACAGCAGGCGCTGGTCCCTCTCCTCCCCTAGCTCCAGCTCCACCCAATGTGGGACATGGTCTGAGATGGCTATGGCCGAATACTCCGTGTCCTCCACCCTCCGGATTAGTGCCCTGCTCATAACGAAGAAGTCTATCCGGGAGTAGGCCTTATGGACGTGGGGAAAAAAAGAAAATTCCCTGGCCCCCGGCCTGACACACCTCCATGGGTCCACTCCTCCCATCTGGTCCATAAACCCCCTCAGCACCTTGGCCGCTGCCGGCCTCTTACCCGTCCTGGACCTGGAGCGGTCCAATGCTGGATCCAGTACCATGTTAAAGTACCCCCCCCCCCCATTATCAAGCTCCCTGCCTCCAGGTCCGGAATCCGGCCCAACATGCGCCGCATAAATCCGGCATCATCCCAATTCGGGGCATATACATTCACTAATACCTGGAGCATAACCACACCTGCCTTCAGTCCCTTCAGGTGCGCAAACACACGGGCCCTTTTGACTGGCCCGTTCAGGCCTCTCACATTCCTAGTTATCAGCAGGATCAGGGGGCTTCCCGACCAACCCCCCCCTGCCGATCAATACAGAACAGAACAGAACATCCCCCAAAGCACAGTAATCACAGTAGCCCCCCGCGACCTACCCTCACAACCGACCCTCAGTCCGTGTCCAACTTTTCGGCCTGAATAAAGGTCCACGCCTCCTCCGGCGTCTCAAAGTAATGGTGCCGGTCCTTAAACGTGATCCACAGTCGCGCCGGCTGCAGCATCCCGAATTTCACCCCCTCCGATGCAGAACCGCCTTCGTCCGATTGTACCCGGCCCTCTTCTTGGCCACCTCCGCGCTCCAGTCCTGGTATATACAGACCTCTGCATTCTCACACCTGCTGCTCCGCTCCTTTTTTGCCCATCTTAGGACACAGTCCCTGTCCACCAAGCGGTGGAACCACACCAATACCGCCCGCGGCGACTCGTTAGACTTAGGCCTCCTCGCCAGGACTCGGTGGGCCCCATCCAGCTCCAGGGACCTCGGGAAGGCACCCGCGCCCATCAAGTGTTCAGCATCGTGATCACATATGCTCCAGCATCCGACCCCTCTACTCCCTCCGGGAGACCTAGAATCCGCAAGTTCTTCCTCCTCGACCGATTCTCCATGCCCTCAAACTTCTCCTGCCATTTCTTATGCAGCGCCTCGTGCGCCTCCACCTTCACCGCCAGGCCCAATATCTCGTCATTCTCCAAGGCCTTCTGCCGCACCTCCCAGATCGCCACCCCTTGGGCCTTCTGGGTCTCGACCTGCTTGTCGATCGAAGCCTGCATCGGCTCCAGCAGCTCTGCTTTCAATTCCGTGAAGCAGCACTTGAGAAACTCCTGCTGCTCTTGCTACTACTGCGCCCACGCTGCCTGGTCTCCACCCGCCGCCATCTTGGCTTTCCTCCCTCGCACTTTTCGCTGCACCAGAATTACTTTTTTCACCGCTCCACTCCTGGTCCAATCCATACAGTGCCGGGGAAATGATATTGTCACCTTCCCACACTGGGAACCGTTGAACAAATGCCGCTGGGGCCCCTAAAAAGAGCCCAAAAGTCCGTTTCTGGAGGGAGCTGCCGAACGTGCGACTCAGCTCAGCAGTCCAGTCCCGCCATCCCTGGAATCAGTCTGGTAAACCATCGGTGCCCTCCCTCGAGAGCAAGAACATCCTTTCTCAGAAAAGGAGACCAAAATTGCACACAATGGGGGCAATTCTCCGAGCCCCGCGCCGGGCCGGAGAATCGCCGCAGACGCCCCGACGCCGGCGCGCGATTCTCTGAGGTGTGGAAAATCGGCGCCATTTGTGCCGGCGCGGCGCCGGCCGTGGGCCGCTAGAATTGGCGCCGATTCTCCGGACCGGATGGGCTGAGCGGCCATGCCGATACGACAGAGTCCCGCTGACGCCGTTCACCCCTGGTCGCTGCCGGCAGGAACTCTGCGCGAACGGTCGGGGGGTGGCTGGGGGGGGAGGGGGGCTCCTTCACCGGGGGGGTGGCCTCCGATGGGGTCTGGCCCGCGATCAGGGCCCACCAGTCGGGGGTCGGCCTCTTCCCACCCATTTCCTTGGACCTACTTTCTGGCGCGGCTGGCCCCTGAACACCAACGTACTGTTGAGTCAGGGCCGGCGCGCTAAAGAAGTCCCCCGCGCATGCGCGGGTTGGCGCAACCCAACTGCGCATGCGCGGGTTGGCGCAACCCAACTGCGCATGCGGGGGTTGGTGCGGCGCCTATTTGGAGCCGCGAAAGGAGGCTGGACCGGTGTGAACCGCTCCAGCGCCGTGCTGGCCCCCTAATGGGGCCAGAATCGGTCATACCCGGGCCCGGTTCGCGCCGTCGTGAAACGCGACGGCCTTTTCGATGGCGCGAACACTTGGGTTCCATATTGGAGAATCACCCTCCATATTCTAGGTGTAGCCTCACCAAGGCCCTGTATAATTGCAACGACACATCCCTACTCGTGTACTCGAAGCCTCTCGCAATGAAGGTCAACATACCATTAGCCTTCTTTACCGCCTGCTGCGCCTGCATGTTTACCTTCAGTGACTGTTGAACAAGGACACCTAGGTCCCACTGCACACTCCCTTGTCTCAATTTACAACCATTCAGGTAGTAATGTACCTTCCTGTTTTTGCTTCCAAAGTGAATAACCTCACACTTATCCAAATGTGTAGCCCTCACATTTTGTGATCACTTGCAGTGGTTTATGTCAATTATATTCAGTTTTTGAGAGAGAGAATGAATGTGCAAATCAGTGAAGCATTATGGATGAGTGATGAATGATCTCAAAATGCTAGTTGCTGAGGAAAAATGACCTTTACCGCGACACACCTAGATACTGACAAATGTTTGGAGTTGATAAAGAAATGAAAATGAGTTCCAGCTGAATTCTTTGTGATCAGAATAATGTTCTGATACAATTTTATTGGTTTTGTAAACTTCTATTTTATTATTAATATGCTGTCACTGATTAACTGTTGTGCTATCACACTGTTTCGGTGCAGATAGTTTGAATAGTATATTTCAACATGGCAGTGTTTGTCCAGCTAACTTTACATGTTTGTGGCATTAGTGGTGCAGTAATCTTGCAATAATCCAAATAGCTGGCCGAGGCGTAAGTGACCATTGGTAAAAGCCCTATTATGGAGTCATTGTTAATACAAAAGTACCTTCAGAATCAGGAAAAGAGCACAGTATCACCGATCTTCCAGAGTGTGGTAGTCAGAGAAACTATCAAGTTTTTCATTTTCTTTCCTTGTGCCCATGCATTGGATGCAATGTTGTCCCAGTTGCTTCTACTCTAAGCATCATCATTTTCATGAGAAGGTCTCATTGCTAACTATGAAACGATACTTGATAATATCTTAATTATTTGTGAGGCCACCAGTCCACTTCATCAGGAGAGTGCCCTGGATCTGTCACCCACCTTGCTGGCATCTATCTTCATAGCCACTGTCTTGCTATGATTACCTCTTCATTCCAGATGTCATGCATTTAGGAGTGATGCCCCCTATCTACACAAGATGAAATTGACGATAGCCTCACTTACTTTAGTTCATGAACCAAAAGCGAGATGCCAAGCCATGTCTATTAGTGGAATTACCAACTTTAGAGGCATACATGAAAACTGAGGATGCTGTGGGACACCAATTAGCCTCACCCACATTCAAAACTGGAATGTGTGGTTGGCAATGACTCAGAGATATTGTTACATAAGAGCCTTGTTACATAAATACCCGATATACCCTAATGGCTTTAAACAAGCACATTTTTAGGCATAAAATCCCTCTTTAAAAGTAAGCTGTGGTGTTGGGTGCTCTGGTGCACAGATGAGCCAACACAGTTGTATGTGGTACAACTCTATTTTATTATAACTCTTATAATACAGTTCGTTCTGGATACTCTGCACGTGCTGTCTCCCTGAGTGTGTTTGGTAACAGATGTGTCCTGGTTCTCCTCTGCAGCTAATACTGACCACCGGGGGTCGTGTCTGTGCTTTTATATCTTTCTGTCATTGGTTGTGGTGTTGTGTGTTCTGATTTGTCTGTTGGTGTGTCTATCATGATGTGTGTGTTTGAATATCATGACATCCCCCCTTTTTACAAAGATATGTGCCTACGTGGTTATAAATATAATTGTGTCGTGAGTGCATCGAAGAGTGTGTGTGTGTGTTATGTACAGCGTGTGTATATGACGTAACTATTTACATGGGGCGATGTCGGGTGCGTCACACTAACAAGGTTGTACCATAACAAAACTTGGATGCGAGAGAAAAAAAAAAAAAAACTTGAACATTGGTCTGGTCAGACGATATCTGGAACAATAAACAACAACAGGTTATAATACAGAAGTGTTTGACTTTTTGAACGTATGAACAGTGTTATAAGTCCAGTCTAATGGGTGACCGCCTCAAGAATGGGCTGGTCCTCAAGCCGGTTCAGCTGTGGAGATTTGGGGTCACACTGGTTCACCTTGGACTGTTGGAGGTGATGCTGTTGCCGAAGTCTCTACTTTACCATTTGTTGTACTTCGTGCAGTGCTTGGTTTTTTCATTCGTGCAAATATAACATTCAACATCTTTGTTAGTGGTGCCTTGGCTGTGGTTTGGTTCTGGTGGCGATGGAAGGGGCATGATCCGTGGCATCTCCACGAAGTCATCCTTGGGAACCAGTGGAGGATCCGGCGTGTGCGTACGGTTCAGTTGCGAGCGTGGAAGGCGGCGCAAAGCTCGCTGATTGCGCCTACGCACCAATCCATCCGCCCTGCATGCCAGGAACAAGGTGGAGTCTTTTTCTTTTTATGTTTGTGGTGGACGGCATCTTGTAGCCGATGGGTCGTTGCCATCGAAGTAGCACCATCACTAATATCATGCAAGGCGATGACTGTGCCAGATGTGGAAGTTGGCCGAGACCGTGTACGCTGGTTCCGGCCACCTGCTGTGCCGGAAGGGCGACTCCGCAGAGAAACGTCGAAGCATGTCGCCTTGGAGAGAGAATTGTTGCTCGCATCAACGTCTGGCGATGGCGCGAATTGGTGTGTCCATCTTGGACCGCCGGTGCTGGTTGCCACTGCCGACCCAGTGGGACTGCCACGCGATCCATTCCCTGTCGCCGTGGCATCCGCCGTCACCCTGAGCGTGCCATCACCGAGGCCGCGACACCGCCCGTCCGGAGCAAGGTCTGGCGTGCGCGAATCAGAGTCGGCGCTTGGCTGCTCCCCATCTGGAGTCCGGTCTGCCTTCCGTCGATGCCCCCTGTCCGGAGTCCCAACAGGTTCACTGGAGGCAGCCGAGATTCCCTGAAGCTGCACTTCTGGAGTCGGAACATGCAGGAATGCACCAACCAGTGGAGAGGGTCGAGCCATCGAGGGTGGAAGCGGTGCGCTGCCACCGCAGTCGTCAGTGGTCCCACCGTGATCGTCGAGTGCCTCGGTACGCACCCGGCGAGGTCTGTCACCTTGCACCTTTTGCATGGGAAGTGGGATGCTGTCGTCACTCGTCTCACATCCCGTGGATAGATCCTCATTAGCAGCTTGCTGTTCACTAGGGTTGGGTAAATTGTCAGAGTTTTCATCTGGTGGTGCACACCATGTCGGTGGACTGTCATTGTCTTGCCGTTGTCCTTCATTTGGGCTTTTCTTCTTTGGAATTTTAAATCTTCCCCCAGACATTGCAGAACCTTGTTTATTACCCCCAAATTCTCCCATAGGTATGGTCTCGAATATAGGATCCAATGTTTCTATCGACATTGTACTATTTTCCAAAGAACATTCCGTTTCACTTTTCTTCTCAGGTGCCTCATATGTATCTTTGTCTAATGTACATGCCTTCATGGTCTCTGGGTCTGATTTTGCTGGGACTGGCATGGTCACAGTCTCTCTTTTACTGTTCTCAATTGCCCACCTTATACTCCCCATACATAACTGCTTAATCACTGGGGTTAGTGTGGTACAATGGATAATCGGGTCGACCTTATCTGCATCTTCACCATTAGTGGAAAGCACACTTGGTTCACTTGAAACTGCTGTGGGTTTTAAATTCGTTATCTGGCTACTCGATGTCGGTGTCCTCAGGATTCTTGCTCCAATGTTCTGCTCAATAATCAGTGGAGCGTGTATAGGTTCAATGCAATTAATGTTCCCCTCAAGGTTTGACGAGTCATTACTGACTAACTGCTGGTCTCCGAAGTTGGGATTTTGCGGTGTTGTGTTGAAGGGAGACATTTGTCCCTGCTGTAGATATGATTCAGGTTGTGTTATTTCCATTACCTGAGGATCAATGTCTTGTCCATTTTTTCGATCCGTACTAAAACACTGGCAATTCTCAGTCTGCTCCTTGCAAGTTAAACATTCAATTAATTTTGTTAGCAAATCCTCAGCATCCTTCTGTGGCCATGCAGCATTATTAATCTCTGTTCGGCTATAATGATCCTGAAGGTCAGCGCATAAACCTTTTTTCTTCGGGCTTGGACAAGGCGATTCCTTTGGCTTGTCTTCAGTTGGGCTTGAACAGTCTTCAGCGCTGTGCCCTTCATTGTAGCATGAGAGACCGTCATGTTCATGCTGCTGTGTAGTGGAGCATGGTAGGCTGTTATAGCCTTCTTGCTGTTCACGTGAGCATGGCAGACTTGCATCGTCTGCCGCTGGTTGGTCAGGAGAGGTTGCTAGACCCTCATGGTCTTGTTCCTGCAAGGACTGCGCTCTGGAGTCTTGCGTTCCTTCCATCGTGGAGTCCGTCCACGAGCTCTCTGTGGAGGCTTGTGACACTGGAGTCACTTCTTGTTCGTGCAAGGACTGCGCTCTGGAGTCTTGCGTTGCTTCTATCGTGGAGGCTGTCCACGAGCTCTCTGTGGAGGCTTGTGACACTGGAGTCACTTCTTGTTCGTGCAAGGACTGCGCTCTGGAGTCTTGCGTTGCTTCTATCGTGGAGGCTGTCCACGAGCTCTCTGTGGAGGCTTGTGACACTGGAGTCACTTCTTGTCCGTGCAAGGACTGCGCTCTGGAGTCTTGCATTTCTGCAATTGTGGAGTCTGTCCACGAGCTTGCTGTGGAAGCTTGTGACACTGGAGTCACTTCTGGTTCATGCGAGGACTGCACTCTGGAGTCTTGCATGTCTTCTTTCATAGAGTCGGGAACGTTGAGCGGGACGTGGACCACGCTCTGTGAGGCAGCAGGGCACTCTCCGTGTGCTTGCACCGCTCCCTGTCTGTTAATGTCAGGCTGCAGCATCATCCGGTACTGATAAGTTGGAACGTCATATCTGCTGGATTGAAGATCCTCAAATCCGAAAAATGAATCCGCATCTGCGTCGGATTCAATGTGGGGGCCGCCAATGTGCAACACGAAAGGTTCGTCCGAGTCATAGTCATATAGGACCACGGAGCTATCATTGGGCTCGCGAGGTCCGGAAACACTGTAAAGATCGTCATCGAAGTATTCAAGGTCGGAATCATCGGCTTGTGCGTAGGTAACTGCTTGTCGGAGGGTTCTTCGGAGGTCAAATTCATCTCCTGGGTCAATTTGCGGCACTGTGCTGTCATTCCAGGTGAGGGAAGGTTGTTTTACAGCTTTAACAGATTTTTGTTTTTTTGATTTGGGACGTTTCCCTTTTAAATTGGATTTGGGACATTTCCCTTTTAAATTGGTGCAGTCTGGGGCCTCTGACATCCTGACGCTCGGTATGTAGCACGTAGGAAGCGACTGCGCATGCTCAGATCGCTGTTCCTTTACCGATGGCCGTTTTCTTGACTGCGCATGCGCAGCATCTCGCGCATGCGCAAACAAAACTTCCGGTTCTGCGCACTGCTCGCGCAACTGTGCTAGCGTTATACCTTTAGCAAGATGGCCGCCGACCTCGACCCAGCCTTCTCTCAGGCCCGGGATTTTGGCTTCTGGGAATTCGGGCTCCGGGATCCCAGCCACGAGGTGAGTACTGCAGCTTTTCTTACCTTTATTTGCCGATTGGATTGCGTTTTCTTCACAGTACTTGGAGAATTTGTCCAGGACTGCCTGGTAATCGTACCTTTGCTGCCTCCTGAAGAACCTGAACCTTGTGAATATTTCTCTTGCCCTTGCACCGGCGATGGTGAGGAGAAATTCAATTTTTTCGCTATCATCCAGGTCTTGGAGTTCAGCTGCCACCAGGAACAATTCGAACATTTGCCGGAATCGCCGCCAGTTTTCGCGGAGATCGCCGTAGCACTGGAGCGGCTGCGGAACCGGGAGCTCTATCATTTTGCCTGGACACTGCTGGTTGTCTGTGTACACTGAGGTATGCCGGCAGGTATCGATCCACTCCTGTACCATGTGGTGTTGGGTGCTCTGGTGCACAGATGAGCCAACACAGTTGTATGTGGTACAACTCTATTTTATTATAACTCTTATAATACAGTTCGTTCTGGATACTCTGCACGTGCTGTCTCCCTGAGTGTGTTTGGTAACAGATGTGTCCTGGTTCTCCTCTGCAGCTAATACTGACCACCGGGGGTCGTGTCTGTGCTTTTATATCTTTCTGTCATTGGTTGTGGTGTTGTGTGTTCTGATTTGTCTGTTGGTGTGTCTATCATGATGTGTGTGTTTGAATATCATGACATAAGCTATTAAACTACTGAGCATTGAATTATTGATCCAGGAGGTTGCTTTTATTAGAAAATTTGGTCTGAGCATTCAGAGGTATGGGAGTTTAGAATTGCGGTTTCTTTGCATAAAGTTCACTGTTTCGTGATGTCCCCATTCACAAGCCAATTTTCCCCAATTTTCTAATGGCATAACCTCTAATTTAGGTTTATTGGCACAAAGGATAGCACCCTGCCTCTAAGCCAGAAGCTCCAGGTTTGCGTTTCACCCCAGGATTTAATGGCCAAGAAATGTTCATTCATAACGTGGTCAAACGGGTTGATTATCAACGTGCAAATCTTAACTACACAGTAAGCGGAGGAGAAATTCCTCCTGATCAGCCTAGTGATGAAAACAAAGTTGTAGGCTACCATCACTGCCATAGCTTAAAACTACAACATGCATGTTGCCACAGCAACTCCAATTCCCGAGTGATATGTAACAAACTACCACCTCTTATTTAAATGAGTAATTTCAAAGAATTACCACTGTTTTATTAAAGTTATCTCTGAAGTCAGCATGGCAAATGGAAGCAAGCATTATTAATCGCAATGACTTAGCAACACCACAGGTTATTTCTGAAAAAGTTGCTATGTGTGAAGTGATGTACATATTCAAATGTAATCATTGATCTGATTAAGCAACTGGATCCATGACTCGCATGGTCAACACCTTGTTATTTACTGTATTTTGTGCAGTACAGCTAGCTTCACTAAACCTTGTTACATTACAGCCCTGTCTGATGTTTTTGCTCTCACTTCACAAATTATAAATTACAAAATGGCCTTTCAAAATCCCAATCCGACCAAGCAGCAATAAGTTAAAAGCCATGTCAGTAAATTGTTTAATGCTAAACATGGTAGCACAGTGGTTAGCACTGTTGCATAACAGTTCCAGGGTCCCAGGTTCGATTCCCGGCTTGGGTCACTGTTTGTGCGGAGTCTGCACCTTCTCCCCGTGTCTGCGTGAATTTCCTTCGGGTGCTCCGGTTTCCTCTCACAGTCCAAAGATGTGTAGGTTAGGTGGATTGGTTTTAGTGTCCAAAAAAGGCTAGGTGGGGTTGCTGGGTTCCAGGGATAGGGTGGAGGTGTGGGCTTAAATAGTGTGCTCTTTCCAAGGGCTGTTGCAGATTCTATGGGCCGAATTGCACTATCAAATTCTATGATCCATGATCTAAACTTTATGGGCGTGATTTAAGGCGCATAAAAACAGAGTCCCGCTTTGAGCCTGTATGATGAGGTGTTTCTCTGCGCTGCAGCACCGAGAACGACCCCACTATCAAACGGGACTTTGTTACTTTTATCGCCTCTGTCAGGAACACCCTGAAGAAGCTGCACTTACCTCGTTTCTTGTACTGATAAGCTCAGCTCGCAAGTGCAGGAAGAGATTGGGGTGCCATTTTTAAATGCCGCCTGATCTTTCAACCCCACTTGGAATCCTCACCGCGGTCCCCGTACCCCCCAGCTGTCCCAACTTATTTCTTAGAGGGTCCTCAAACCCCCCCTAACCCATATCTTAAGGGCAGGGCGCCCCCTGGCCTAATTCCTGGCATGGGCAACCTGGCACCCAGGCACCTTGGAATTGCCAGCCTGGCACCCTGGCAGTGCCCCAGCCAGCCTGGCAGTGTGACATTGCCAGGCTGGCAATGTAAAGGTGCCCATGTGCCAATGTACCAGCCTGCCGAGACCGGGGGGCATATTTAAATGAGCCTCATGGCTCATTATTAATCTGGATCTCGCCCACCAAGAGCGAGATCCAGATCGCGACGTCTCACGAGATTTCGTTGGATCTTGCAAGGCGTTCCAAGCATCGCAAATCACGCGAGAGGCCTCTTGCGAGATTTAACGGACTCATTGCATCACCGAGTCGGGTATGATAAGGCCATTCGATCGCCCCCTTAATTTTGCCACCATGACAGCAATGAAAAAATATCAATTTAAATTGTTACTCTGGTCACACCATAGTTGAATACCATGCCCAGTTCCCATTGTTCAACTAATTGTAGAGCAAAGAAGAGCTGAGAGGCCGATTTGACTTATGAATTATGGGGGAAGGTGGGAGATATTTGGACTCTACAGCTAGAAAGGAGGCATTTTAGAAGTGATCTTGCAGCCCATGATGTACAGTATGTATAGTATATATAAATATATAGTTAAGCGTATAGAAAAAATTAACCTAGAATATTACTTTTAATTAAACTCTGGGAGCAGAGCTAAGGAACATAGGTTTAAACTAGTAAAAAAAGGCTGGTATACTATTCACACAAGAAGTGATCAACGTGTGGGCTAAACTTCTAGATAGATAGAGCAGTGCATGAAAATATTTATGATTCCTCTGGATTATGTACTAAATGAGCTTTGCCTCATCTTTAATAATGCTTGGAACTCTATAACATTAGATTTTGACCACAAAGGGATAGATTTTCATGGTGCCTGGGCATTAAACTGACAATGTGGATCAGGCGCTTGCCTCGAAACAGCCCGATCCACAATGCCACTTTTAGACCCTATAATTATTAACCAGTCTTGACAAATTTGGGACATTTGGCTCCAATTGAGGGTGTCTTTTGGCACATATCTTCTGGTCTCCGGATCTGCAGAGGCTGGACAGAAGCCCCAATGTATTGACACTGTGAGAATTGCTCAGGAAGATTGAACTTCCAAGAGGCAATTCTCCTGTTCCCCGAAAGTCTCCTACATTGAGTTGGAATTGGAGACTTGGACAGTTACAACATACTTACACAGGGAATGTTAGATAGAAGATTCCTAGTCTAACTCCAGGGTAACTGTACAACTGACCCCTTCCCCAATCACACTGATCTCCTTGAATCCCACCTTGAACTCCTCACTACCCGATCCGCTGGCTACTCCCTTCACCCCCAGCTCCCCCTGACTCTTTCAACTCCTTTCCACTCACCACCTACCTCACCTACCTACTACCTTACCTAGCTGCCACCCTTCCCACTCACCTATCCAATCCACTTGCACACGATGCACTCACCCATTCACTCACCAACTAAATCACACATTCACTTGTGCACCCATTCACTAACACACTGAGAACCTGGGGGACATTTAAATAATTACTGCTACATTCTGGTATATGCCATAAAAAGGCTTCTTTACAGTTTCTCTTCACTGCTCTCTGTGAGGGTGTTCTGCCTCATTGGTTAGAAGTCAAAGTCTTTTTAACATATTGTTATGGACGCCTGGTCAGATCCCAACAGTGACTAAAATACTGGACCAGAACCGCAATGTTTTTTTAATTTTTAAGACTACGGAAAGATCGATTCACTCCAGCATTGATTGCAAAAGAAATAGGACTTGGCTATTTTTACCTTTGATTATCCATCCCATTTACAGAAATAAACAGGGCCAAGCTATGAATATGCAACTAACGTCCAGTTTACGGACAAAAGAGACCATCAGACTTTGTAATAGGCTAATGACTGGTTCAATAGTGAAGAGGATTGTCCGAGGATACAGCAGGACATAGATCGGTTGGAGACTGGGGCAGAGAAATGGCAGATGGAGTTTAATCTAGGCAAATGTGAGATAATGCATTTTGGAAGGTCTAATACAAGTGGGAATTATACAGTAAATGGCAAAACCCTTCAGAGTATTGACAGACAGAGGAATCTGGGCGTACAGATCCACAGATCACTGAAAGTGGCAAAGCAGGTGGATAACGTAGTCAAGAAGGCATAAACCATACTTGCCTTCAGCGGTCGGGGCATTGAGTAAGTTATGGTGTAGCTGTACAGAACCTTAGTTAGGCCACATTTGGAATATTGCGTACAATTCTGGTCATCACACTACCAAAACAATGTGGATGCTTTGGAAAGGGTACAGAAGATATTTACCAGGATGTTGCCTGGTCTGGAGGGTATTAGCTATAGAATCCCTACAGTGCAGAAGGAGACCATTCGGCCCATCGAATCTACACCAACCCTCTGAAAGAGTACCTTACCTAGGTCCAAACCCTGCACTATCCCCATAACTCCATTTACGGCCAATTTAGCATGGCGAATCCACCTAACCTGCACATCTTTGGACTGTGGAGGAAACCGGAGCACCTAGAGGAAATCCACGCAGACACGGGTAGAGAGTGCGAACTCCACGCAGCCATTCGAGGTCGGAATCGAACCCGGGCCCCTGGCGCTGTGAGGCAGCAGCACTAACCACTGTGCCACTGTGCTACCCATTATGAGGAGAGGTTAGATAAACTCGGATTGTTTTCACTGGAAGAACAGAGGTTGAGGGCTAACCTGATAGAAGTTTACAAAATTATGAGGGGCATGGACAGAGTGGATAGTCAGATGCTTTTCCCAGGGTGGAAAAGTCAATTACTAGGGGACATAGGTTTAAGGTGCAAGGGGGAAAGTTTAGAGGAGATGTGCGAGGCAAGGTTTTTACACAAGAGGGTTAAGAGGCATCTTGAGGAATGCATGAATAGGATGGGAATAGAGGGATTTGGACCTCGGATGTGCAGAAGGTTTTAATTTAGACAGGCAACGTGACCAGCGCAGGCTTGGAGTGCCGAAGAGCCTGTTCCTGTGCTGCTGTACTGTTCTTTGTTCAGACCAGAGTGTCCCAGAGGACAATGGATCTTGAGTGAATCACTCCAGCTGAACAGAGGTATCCTGTTTATTCCCATTAGCGAGTTGAAGTTGAATGGGACAAAGCCACTCAGGCCAGGTGTGGGCATATATCTTTGACTCAGTGCTAGTAGTTTTACCCTCAGGTTGCTAAATTGCCCACCACATCTTCGATCCAATTTCCTAACAACTCAGTGTGTAGATAAGTGGGTAGTTTTCTGGAGATCTGTGCGGGTCGCAAGGGCTCTGATTTTAATTGAAGGTTTGGGCCAATATTATTCTACATTTATTTTATTTTTAAAAAATATTTTTATTCTCCTTTTTCACATTTTCTCCCAAATTTGCACCCACCAACAATAAACAATAATCAGTAACGAATCTAATGTCAATCCCCACATCAATAACAACGATCCCACACTCCCACCAAACCTCAAACATTATCCCGCATGTTAACATAAACAAATGATAAAAAGGAATCAGGAATCACCCAGAGTCACCATTAACACACACAGTCCCCCCCCAACTAATGTTCGATGTTATCCAGTTCTTGAAAGTGCCGAATGAATAATGCCCATCCTTCCCCTCAGTTCGAACTTAACCTTCTCAAGAGTCAAGAGAACAGATCTCCCCGCCACGCCAGGGCTCAGGGTGGAGAGGTTGCTCTCCATCCCATCAGGATCTGCCTTCGGGCGACCAACGAGGGGAAGGCTACAACATCTGCCTGCACACCCGTTTCCAACCCCGGCTGGTATTCAACATTTATTTAATAACCATTCCCTATTCCAATAACTGGAGGCCCTTGTTTCCTCTGCACTTCTTTTCGCCCATTCTGGTTCCTCATTGACAGTGTGCCAGAATGCTTGGATACCTAGATACCAAGCACAGCCAATTGTAACAGTGAGAGAGAAAAAAATGATGACTATGCATTTTGCTTTTTGAGTGCAGTCCCATTACAGTAGCTGCCACTTTGGAGAAACTAGGCAGAGCTGTAATTCAGGGTGAATGATATAGTGTTGTAATGATCACTATCTACATAACTGTGCTGTGACACTCTATAGTTAAGAAAATATTGAGAGGTAATGGATCACGCTTTTTTTTCCCTACCTACTTAACGCCAAAGTTGACATGTAGTTTGAATAAATGCTCTTTTTAATGTATAAAAACACACGTTGTGTGGTTGCCTGGAAACTTTGCCCACACGAGTGTCAACTTTCTTTTGGAAATGAAAAGGAAGATTGAGCTTCACAATGAGCTTTAGTCTCAGAGAAAAAAAAGGTTCTTCTGTGTTTAAAAACAAGTGTCTAGCCAGTAGATAATGGTGGTGCTTCAGGTTATAAATGATGCATTTTGTTCACCATAGCTTGATAATAGCATCAGGAAAAAAGTTCATCGCTCCCTTATCAAAACAGGGTGACATTTCTTTCTCAACTGTGAAATTCCATATCGCATCCCTCCTACTGAAATTCCAAGAAAACTAAGCTGCTCCTGAAAAAACTAACTTGACAATGGATTTAGAATTCGGGGAATTTATTTTGGGAGGCAAAAGGGGAAGAGAGCGAGCGAGAGGATGACATGCTTTGCTTCTTTTTTAACCATCCAGTGCAAAACAAATGGACAAGGGACAGAGAGTGGCTTTGTGTTATCTGAGCTGCATCTGTTCACAATGGGACATTCATCAGGGCTGTTGAGCGTCCTCGGAGAAATGGAGCAGACCCCGGAGTCTTGCAGCAGATGACGATCTTATCAAAAAGCCCTCTTCAATCACATCATCAGTTTGCTGCTGCCAAGTCTGTGGCATTTGTGCTGTGTGTTTTAGAGCTGTAACTACTGGGATAAAATATTTATTAAGTAGAGCTGATTCCCACAGTCCTCCCTTTATCGACCTGATCTTTTCTGGTGAGAAATTTGGATGTGACTCTGGGCAGCACTGAACTGTACAGCTTTACGTATAACTGTGAAAAAAATGTCAGCTTACATCTTATGAATGTAGAATTCACATAGAGAGTGTGGAAGAGCTCTCATTGTTCACTATATGCTGCTGGGTGGAATTCCCTGTCAAAAAATGACTATGGCCAGAATTTTCTGTCCATTCACGCTGGCGGGATTGTCCTGTCTCACTGCAGTGAATGGAGTTCTGGCTGAGCGCCAAATCCTCCATTCTCACTGGTAGCGGATCTGGCCATTTCAGGCGAGAAAATCTGTGCGAATCACTCTGGCATTGAAAGGGGTCGGGCCTAAAAGATGCCAGTATTACCGGCTTCACAGAGATCAGGGCACCTTTTTTAAAAGGGGCAGTGTCAGGGGACAGTGGCATGGCACTGCCTCGCTGTGTCCCCGACCACCCAGTGGCTCCAATGCCCTCAGAGTCGCCAGCATAGTAATCACATATGGTCTGCAGTGGTGGAGACGAGTAGTGATTTCCTTTGGCTACACGCTGCAGCGGTGGAGGGAGAATATTGTGAACCGGGAGAAACTGTTCTTGTGTATTTAAATAGCAATTTAAATATGCTAATCTGGTTCACGCCCAGCGAAGACGTGAACCAAATTAAGTCAGCTGTAGCAGGCTGGGAGCATCGCACACTGTTTGGTGCCTGGCACACATCCTGTTTAGGGGCTGCCCCGCTATTGTCCCAACATCGCAGCATTTGCGCCAGGCGCAATGCAGTCGGAGAATCATCCGTAATATAGACTATATTTAATTGAGTACATTAGGACATGGATCACACTCATGCCAGACAAGAAATTTGTCATTGTATAGCAATGCACCTCATCTGTAAAGCTTGTACCTATCTGAGAAGCTAGCCCTCAATCATGCTCTCAAAAATTATTTTGCTATATTAACCACAAACGTGTTCAGCTCATGGAATTTATGTATTTGTAGTTGACAAAGGTACAGATGGCCCATGTGGATTTAGTAGAAGGGTAGAGAGAACTGTCAGTTTTTTATTTTTCTGTTCTTTTATTGGATGTGAGCATCATTAGAAAGGCTAGTATTTGTGTCCCATCTCTAATTACCCTTGAGAAGGCGTTGCCTTCCTGAATTACTGTGGAACATCTGGTGTTGGTACACCCACAGTGCTGTTCGGAAGGGTGTTCCAGAACCTTGATCCAGCGAAGTAAAGGAATGACGATCCAGCTCCATGTCAAGATGGTGCGTGACTTGGAGGAGAGATGCAGGTGGAAGACAAAAAAGGAAGAAAAAGAGGGAGAGCATGACATACCATACTTTTTTAACGTCAGTGCAAAACAAATGGACAAGGGACTAAGTGGCTTTGCGTTATCTGAGCTGCATCTGTTCACAATGTGCCATTCATCAGGGCTGTTTAGCATCCTTAGAGAAATGGAGCAGACCCCTGAGTCTTGCAGCCGATAACGATCTTATCATGCATCTGCTAACATTGTCCTTCAAGTCATGGACGGCACGGTAGCACAGTGGTTAGCACTGTTGCTTCACAGTGCCAGGGTCCCAGGTTCAATTCCCGGCTTGGGTCACTGTCTGTGCGGAGTGTGCACATGCTCCTCATGTCTGCGTGGGTTTCCTCCGGGTGCTCCAGTTTCTTCCCACATGTCCCAAACGACGTGCTGTTCGGCAATTTGGACATTCTGAATTCTCCCTCAGTGTACCCGAACAGGCACCGGTGTGTGGCGACTAGGGGATTTTCACAGTAACTTCATCGCAGTGTTAATGTAAGCCTGCTTGTGACAATAATAAAGATTATTAAAAGATTATTAATATTATTAGGTAGTGGATGTCATAAGTTTGGAAGGTGCTTTTGATAGAGTTGACAAGTTGTGCACTGCTTCTTTATCCTTGATGATGTCGAGCTTCTTGAGTGTTGTTGGAGCTGCACTTAGGCAAATGAAGAGTATTCAATCACATTCCTGATTTGCCTTGCAGATGGTGAGCAGGCTTTGGAAAGTCAGGGGATGAGTAACTCTGCAGAATTCCCTTCTTTTGCATACACAGTATTTATATGGCTGGTCCAGCAAAGTTTCTAGTCAATGGCAACCTTCAGGACGTTGATGGTGGGGAATTAAATGATGTTAATGTTGTTGAATGTCAAGGAGAGATGATTAGATTCTCTCTTGCTGGAGATGATCATTGCCTGGCAATTGTGTGGCCCGCATGTTACTTGCCATTTATTAGCCCAAGCCTGGAATGCTGAATATGGGCACTGGCTACTTCAATATCTGATGACTCATGAATCATAAAGAACATTGTGCAGTAAGCAAACATCCCCACTTCTGATCTCATGACAGTCCTGGATGAAGCAGCTGAAAATGATTGGACCTAGGACACTACCTGAGGAACTCCTGCTGTGATTTCCTGGGATTGATTGATCTCCAAAAACCTCAACCATCTTCCTTTGTACTAGATATGACTTCAACTAGTGAGCCCCCGCTAACCCCCCCCCCCCCCCCCCCCACCCCCCCGAGTCCCATTGATTTAAATCTTGCTAGGGTATTTAATACCACTGTTGGTCAGATGCTGCCTTGATGTTAAGGACAGTCACTCTCACCTTACTTCTTGAATTCATCCCTTGTGTCCATGCTTGGATCAAGACAACAATGAGTTCAGGAGCTGAGTGGCCCTAGCAGAACTGAAACACCACTGGTGACCATTGTAAGTGACACTTCATAGCACTGTTGATAACACCTTCCATGATGAGTTGATTGATGGGACGGTAATTGGCTGGATTAGATCTGTTCTGCTTTTTATGTACAGGGTGTATGTACCTGAGCAATTGTCCACTTTGCTGGATAGACACCAGTTTGCAGCTGTACTAGAACAGCATGGCTTGCAACGTGGCTAGTCCTGGGACACCAGTAATCCGTACTACAGCTGGAATGTTGTCAGGGTCCATAGCCTTTGCTGTATCTGGTGCCTTGAATCATTTCTTAATATCACGTGGAGTGAATCGAATTGGTTGAAGACTGACATCTCTGATTGTGGAGGTCCCAGGAGGAGGCTGAGACAGGTTATCCATTCAGCACTTCTGGCTGAAGATAGTTACAATTGCATTTGTGTAATCTTTTGCAATTATGTACCATGCTCATCTGTGGATGCTTGGATATTTGTGGTGCTTCTTCCTCCTCCAGTTAGGTGTTTAATCTTTCACACCCAATTGTGACCCAACGTTGGATGTCGTATGGCTACCGAACTTTGATCTGATCTGTTGGTTTTGGCATCACGTAGCTCAGCCTATCACATGCTGCTTCCCCTGATTGAAATGCAAGTAATACTGTAATGTAGCGTCAGTATTTTGCTACCTCATTTTTAGATATGTCGGTGGCTGCTGATCCTGGCATGCTCTCCTGCACGACTCATTGTTCCCTGGCTTAATGGTAATGGGAAAGTGAGGGATATGCCAGACTATGAGGTGACAGATTGTGATTGTATGCAGTTCTGCAATTCACTGATGGTCCACAGTGTCTCATGAATGGCAGTTTTGAACTGATACATCAGTTCTGAATCCATGCGATTTAGCACAATGATAGTGTCACACAATTCAATGAATGGAATCGTCAATGTGTATACAGGAATTCATTTCCACAAGGACAAAGATTGTGCATTGGTCACTTCTACAATGGACCGATACATCTGTGACAGATAGGCCGGTGAGGCAAAGTCAACTAGGTTTTTCCTCTTGTTAGTTCCCTCACCACCTGCGGAGGCTCGGTCTGACAGATCTTGATGTGTTGGGTGCTCTGGACCCATGGAACATATACAGGTCACCAACACTTAAAATAGTGCAACACTATTTTATTAAATCAGACACTGTTGAACATACTTTCACTGTGGGTTAACACGATATTAGATTGAAGTAAAGACCTATGCCTTGTCCTAACCAGTCTATGCACTCAGCACATGGTGAGGACCTGTGCTGTAAGCTGTGAGCTCTGTCCTACTAGGAGGCTGCAGCTAGAATGAGCGGGAACTCTGATGCCCCCTGTCTTTATGGTGCGTGTGCTCTAACTGGTGTTTGGCTGCGGTGTTGTGTGTGTTGATTGGTCCCACTGTGTGTCCATCAGTGTGTGTGTACCTGCACCATGATATACTGGTGTATATTATGACATCCCCCCTTTTATAAAAGAATGTATATGTGTGGCAATAAATAATGTATGGTGAGAATGTTCCGAACTATGTGTGGAGTGGGAAGACATATTTACAGGACTACGTACATGAGAACTAAGCTATTTACATGGGAAGGTGCCTGGTGCAGAGAAGCAGTATGCAACAAGAATAACGAGATGAACACTATATACAAACCAGGTAAATGATCAAACAAAGTAACAAAACAATTCAGAAAGTCTATATGTCTGCAAAGTTCATATATTAAGGGCGGGATTCTCCACTCCCACGCTGAAGTGGCCGCGCCGTCGTGAACGCCATCGAGGTTCACGACGGCGCGAAACGGCCCCGATCCCGACCGATTCAGGCCCTGACAATGGGCTAGGATCGGGGCCGCGTCATCTACACGCCTTGTCGCCCGCGTAAAGGCGGCGGCGCATAACTGGCGTCATCCGCGCATGCGCGGGTTGGCCGGCACCGATCGCGGGCCATGCCACATTTAAGGTACCCCCCAGTGCAGGATCCACCCCCCCCCCCCCCAGCAGGCCGCCCCCTCAGCGTTCACGCACCGTTCACGACGGCAGCGACCAGGTGTGGACGGCGCCAGGGGGAACCCGCCGTTTTGGCCGCTTGGCCCATCCGGGCCTGAGAATAGCGGGGGTGCCGAAGAATCGCCATTTTGGGTGTCTCCGGCGATTCTCCGGCCTGTGGCCCGCGGAACTCGAGGGGGCCATTCCCGCCGCTTGGGAGAATCGCGGGAGGGCATCGGACCGGCGTCCCGGGAAATTTTCGCGGCCCAGGCAATTCTCCCAACCGGCGTGGGTGTGGAGAATCTCGCCCTAAGTCTCTGAGGTGGGCGACGAATTCTGGTTGACCGTCAGGGTGGCACACCACTCATCGTCTGGATCAATGCTGTATACCGATAGAGGCTGGATTCTTTGCTCCGGGGGCACCCTGTTTTTTTTAACGATACCGACTCGAAAAGGCGCATTCGGGTCCTCGGTGTCAATGTTGGGTAGTAGGTCCGCATCGGACTCGGTGACCATGGGTTGAATGGCCCGGACATTCCTGCGAGGCTGGCTGAAGCGACGAGAGTTGGCAGGCTGAGCTGCTCTGCATACTCAGCATAGTGTCCAAGTTTGCCACATCTCAGGCATTGTCGGGATTTGGCAGGGCATTGCCGCTTTAAATGGGCGGATCCACAGTTGCCGCACGTCGGAGCGTCAGTACGTTCACTGCGCCACCGCGCATGCGCGGTGCGGTCGTACGTGGTGCGCGCCTGCGCAATCCGTTCGTCGACATCGCCGTCCCCTCGTTTGGTGCGCACAAGCACGGGAGTCCGCGAAAAGCACACAAAATGGCCGCCCTCATCCTAGCTGAGGCCCCGGAGTTGCTCGATTGCTTGGACCCGTTCCGCCTCGTGGGGACCTTGCTGCGGCATTTCAGCCGCTTGGATGTGGGAATACCGACTTGTGGCGTTTTTGTGTAGCACGCAGGTCTTGATGGCGGTCGCTGCTTTACCTTGAGGAGCTGTTTTACCTTGAGGAGCTGCTGGCATAGGGGGTCCGACTGAACACCGAAAACGATCTGGTCGCGTGTCATGGAGTCGGAGGTGAGCCCGTAGCTACAGGACTGCGCAAGGATGCGGAGGTGGGTGAGAAAGAACTGGAAAGGTTCATCCTTACCCTACAAACGCTGTTGGAATACATAGCTCGAAACTTTCATTCACCTCTATGCTGCAGTGAGTGTCATACTTGAGGAGGACCGTCTTGAACTTTGTTTTATCGTCATCATCCGCAAAGGTGAGAGAATTGAAAATGTAGATGGCATGGTCCCTGGCCGTGGATAGGAAGAGAGCGATCTTCCTGGTGTTCGAGGCATCCTCCCGGTCTGTGGCTTCAAGGTAGAGTTGGAAGCGTTGTTTGAATATTTTCCAGTTGGCCCCTAGGTTACCGGTGATGCGGAGCGGCGGCAGCGGGCAGACGCTGTCCATTTTGCAGGATGACTGTATGCGGGTGGAAGGCAGATCACTTGCAGGTAGGTCTAAGAAGTTCTAATATCCCTCAACTCCTGGTATCATGATGTGTTGGGTGCTCTGGATCCGTGGAACACATACAGGTCACCAACACTTAAAATAGTGCAACACTATTATTAAGTTAGAAACTATTGAACATACTTTCACTGTGGGTTCACACGATATTAGATTGAAGTAAAGACCTATGCCTTGTCCTAACCAGTCTGTGCACTCAGCACATGGTGAGGACCTGTGCTGTAAGCTGTGAGCTCTGTCCTACTAGGAGGCTGCAGCTAGAATGAGCGGGAACTCTGATGCCCCCTGTCTTTATAGTGCGTGTGCTCTAACTGGTGATTGGCTGCGGTGTTGTGTGTGTTGATTGGTCCCGCTGTGTGTCCATCAGTGTGTGTGTATCTGCACCATGATATACTGGTGTATATTATGACAGATCTGATCTTCAAGGCTCATCCAGCTGAGTCAGTAATAGTGCTGCCAAGCCACTTTTGGTGATGGGTATTGATCCACCACCCCGAGTACCTTCTGTGGCTTTGTTACCCTCAGTGTTTCTTCAAAGTAGTATTCAACATGGAAGAGGATTGATTTATTAGCTGAGGGAGAGTGTTGGGTGACAATCAGCAGGAGGTTGCCTTGCCCATATTTGACCTGAAGTCTGGAGACTTCATGGGGTCTGAAGTCAATGTTGAGAATTCCAATGGGCAAATCAGTCCCAGGAATCCATTAATTTCATGGCTACACTAGCTTTTAATTCCAGATTTCATTAATTGAAGTTAAGTTTCACCAACTGTTGTGGTGGGATTTGATTTGGCCTCTTGATTATTGGTTCAATAACATTACCACTCGGGAGTTGTGGGTCCTGAGGCGACTAAAAAGTCCAATGCAGGATCAACATACTCTGCCACAGGTGGGCAGCTAGTGTTTGATAAGGTGGGTGGGAAGCTTGAATTTTGATGCACTACTGTTTGCATTTGGCCTCCATTTGGGTCTGCTGAAGACGCTCAAAATGGTTCGCACCTTCGCAGATGCTTCTTCTCCAATGTGGGCGGTGTCGAGCAAAAGATTCCCACAGATTGGTGGGGATGTTGCATTTTTTCAGAAAGGCTTTCAGGGTGTCCCTGAAACGTTTCTTTAGCCACGAGAGTGTGCTGTGATATTATATCACGTTTAAAAAGCTGCACAGACACCAAGTTCCGTACACATTTAAGTGGACGTCTGCCATTCTGATTCCCCATAAAAATTACAGACGTCAATCTGTGATCATACCAAAACATTGAGAAGAGCTTCCAGTACCTGTTAATGGAGAAAAATGCGCAGTCACTCGTGCACTTTAGTTTCGTTAGTTTCAGAACAGCGTATGGGTAGAAGTGCGAATCTATCTGCTTTAACCCTTTTTTATCTGGAGAATCAGAAGGAACCTACCAGGTAACGGGGATTAAAAACAAGCCAGCTAAATGGACTTTGAGCCACAAAATGTTTTTTTTAATATACTAATTTTAAAAAGTGCATCATTCCTTTCCTGCGTAGTTTAGTCTATTTGTGCCACGAGAAAGCTAAGAAATTTGATTTGCTTTGTAAAGATTTGATTGAGCACTCCAAGGCTTATATATTTGCTGTTGGTTATTTCCACATTACAGTGTTATAAGAAAGACCTTTGTGTCTCCGATCTGTATCATCTCAGTTTGAAATACACTTGATCCTGTATCTCATATCCTGGTTGCTCACTGTGTACCGGCCATTCCAGAAAGTAGAATAACCTAATTTCCACAACATTTCATTAATTTCTCATAAATGTAGCATGGAACATCACTTATACTTTCCTGTTCCATAATTTTGTGTCTGCATTCAATTATGATAGCAGACTCATTATTAATTTGTTGTAATTTGGTATTTTGATAAAATATTAAATCAAGTAAGAGTTGACTGTACCTGGAGAATTTTCAGGACAACAGTTAAAGGAATGGGTCAGTTATCCACTTTGTTCCCTTTCTACAGGCACCTTAATGCCACTGCTATTGGAAGCAAATGAGGCTGCCGTCTAGGGCGGCATGGTAGCACAGTGGAGGGCAGCACAGTCGTACAGTTAGCACTGTTGCTTCACAGCGCCAGGGTCCCACGTTCGATTCCCGGCGTGGGTCACTGTCTGTGCGGAGTCTGCATATTCTTCCCGTGTCTGCGTGGGTTTCTTCCTACAAGTCCCAAAAGACGTGCTGTTAGGTGAATTGGACATTCTGAATTCTCCCTCAGTGAACCCAAACATGCGCCGGAGTGTGGCGACTAGGGGATTTTCACAGTAACTTCATTGCAGTGTTAATGTAAGCCTACTTGCCACACTAATAAAGATTATTATTAGTGAAAGTCTCATTTTTGGATGCAAATAAGGGTTCTATTTTATCAGTAGCACCCTGGCAACCTATCAGCCATGGGTTTAGTGGGGCCCTCACCACAGTTGCCCCTTTTAATGAAAGCCTGGCTGTTTTTAGTGGCTGTTTTCCAAGCACTTCAACAGGCATCGAAAGGAGATGATGGCCTTGCTCCAGGAGTGGTGGATGAGACCCTTGCCCCGATAAAGGAGGCTGTGGCAAAGACATCGATGTAGGTGCGGGAGCAAGAAGAGGTGTTGAAGAGGTTGTTGCATCACAGCGACCTGTTCGCCATGATGGGTGAGGAGCCGCTGAGGGTGGCACCGAAGGACTGAAAGCCAAGGTGGAGGACCTGGAGAACTGGTCTCGAAGGCAGTATCTGAGGATCGAGGGGCTGCCTGAAGGACTGGAGGGCCGGAAGCCGACTGAGTATTTTGCGGAAATGTTCGCCAGGTTTTTGAGGCAGGAAGAGGACTCCTCCATGTAGGAGCTGGACAGGGCTCGCCGGTCGCTCCGGCCAAAACCACAGGCAAATAAACCACCAAGAACTGTGATAGTCTGCTTTCACAGCTACCAACTGAAGGAAAAGGTGTTGTGATGGGTGAAGCTGAATTGAGAGGTGCAGTGGGAAAGCGATGGTATATACCAGGAGCTGGCAAGAAGGCGGGTGGTCTTTGGTAGGGCTAAGGCAGTGGTGTACAAAAGCAAGGTCAGGTTTGGGGTGGCCTACCCGGTGAAGCTGACACATAACTCCATGGACTACTATTTTGAGACGGCGGAGGAGGCAGAGGCATTCGTGAAGGCTGAAGGACTGGGACGGAATTGAATTTGGACTTTATATCTTTTTTCCTTCTTTCAGGTTGTGTTTGGGAGGGATGGTTCTGGGACATAAGGATAATTTGTCAGGATTTTTTTCTTCTTGGTTTGAAGGATTATTGTATTGGGGCTTTTGAAGATCTGGGCTTGGGGGAGCCTTTGTGTTGGGCTTCTTTTTGATATTGGACGGGGGTTGTGGCAGGGTCTACCTCGCTAGCAAACGTAAGTAGGCGAGTGAACGGGAGCGAGGTGGGGGGAGGGGTCGTGGTCATTGGAACCTATATGGGCAGGTTTCAATGGGCCTGGGAGGTGTGAATGGTGGGAGGATGGAGATGATACTGGGAAAAGTGGTTTCAAGAGGAAGTGTCTGAGGGGCTTCTGGGAAGGAAAGAGAGGGATAGATGGCTGACGGTGACTAGGGATAGGGCTAGGTTCCGCTGGCCAGGTGTAGCAATTATGACTGATAGGACGGCTGGGAAGGGATTGGTTTTGGGGTGGGGGGCAGGGGGGCGACCCCCGGTCCTTTTGGTAACATTGAATGTGTGAGAGCTGGGGGGGGACCGGTGAAGCAAGCGGGGGGTTTCTCACATTTGAAGAGCTTGAAAGCTGACATGGTGTCGCTGCAGGAGACCCTTCTGAGGATGAAGGAGCAGGTGAGACTTTGGAAAGGCTGGGTGAGTCCGGTGTTCCACTCGGGCTTTGCTAGTACAGCCCAGGGGGGATAGCGATACTGGTGGGTAAGAGAGTGAGATTTCAGATGGAGAAGGTGGTGTCTGATCAGGGGGACAGGTATGCTATAGTAACGGGTGTTTTGGAGGGGAGGTTGGTAGTGCTGATTAACCTGTATGCCCCAAATTTGGATGACGTAGGGTTTATGAAGATGTTGGCTGCCATACCGAATTTGGATACGCACCAATTAATATTGGGGGGGGGGGCGCTTGGTTACAGTACTGAATCCGAAGGTGGATACGTCCAAGCCATGTTCTCTGACCCCCCCTCGGGGAGGGTGGGGGGAGGCAATGTGTTGACTATGTTTATGGGGGAGATGGGGGGGTGGGTTTGGACTTTGGGAGAATGTGCAAACTCTATACAGTCACCCGAGGCTGGAATTGAACTCGGGTCCCTGGTGCTGTGCGGCAGCAGTGCTAACCACTGTGCCACCATCCCGCCTTTTTAAAATCTTTTTGACCTTGTGTAGTAAAGTTTATTTTTGTTTGTTCAAATCCATGGAAAATTATGGCTTTGTTTGAATCTCAAACTTTGACACATTTAAACAAAAAAAATTGACCCCTAACCGGATCTTACCAGAAATATTTGGGATTTGGTTTAGGATCAAAACACTGCTCAGAGATATTCATTGATTGATGTAAATAGGAAGTGAGGAGTGATTTTCAGTGTCTATTTTCTTTATGTACCTGCCAGGAATTCATTTAAGTGGAGTCAACTATTTTAAATTTTAGGCCACAAAATTTGGTTCCTTTGGGGCAATTTTTCTTACTGCTATGAGTTTCATTTTGTCTCCAAAATGGCATCCAAGGCGCACGTGCACATTTCTGATGTTAACTGTGCCAGATTTAGTGAGATCATGCAGGGTGCTTCTGCTGGAAAGAAGCAGAGTAGGAAATTGTGACATCAATTGGTACGTAGCACTCCAGCAAATGTCATCTCTGAAACACACACAGTTGAACATGCATTCAGCAGCAGGAATGATCGCCACCCACAAACGCTATTTAAAGTGATAATCAATTACTTTCAGGTTAGTTGCTGATTGATATCTACTGGCTATTGCTGTGATTGCAGAAGTGTTTGATAGTTACTGGAGTTTGAATCATTGAATGATTACAGCACAGATGGAAGCCAATCAGACCATCCTATCTATGTCTGCTCCCTGCAAGAGCAATTCACCAAGTCCCACTGTGTTAGTTTTTGACTTGCAAATATTTTCTTTTTTGATGGACTCAATTGAATCTACCATCACACTCTTAGACAGTGCATTCCAGATCTGAACCACTTGCTGCATTAAAAAAAATCTTTCCTCAAACTGCTGCCACTTCTTTTGCTCATCATTTTAAATTTACATCCTCTGGTTCTGGATCCTTCCGTCAAAGGGAACAGTTTCTCCCTATATATTCAGTCCAAAACCTCCATGATTTTCAACACCTCTACCAAATCTCCTCTTAATCACTCACTGAAGGAGAACAGTCTTAGCTTCTTCCATTCGCAGAAGGTGCCGTACAGACAATGAAGTGGGGCCTGAAGGTTCGATGGATATCAGGTTGGCACGCTTCCTCTTCTCAAATAGGACGACTCCTCATGCTGTTCCAGGGTGGACCCGGCCGAAATGTTGATCAGATGCCGACTCTGGACCCAGTTGGGTTTGCTTCGAACCAACTTCGGTGCAAAGATATGCGCCACACAGGATTTTCAAGGCTGTTGCCAAAATAGGTGTCGTCTCTACAATGTTTCGCACCCAGACCGGTCAGCGTTCTGAACATTGGTGAAGGTCCCTGTTTGTTTCCTGAGGTTGTTGTTTGCCAAACAGATCCCGTTTCATACCAGATCCATGTTCAAGGCCAACTAACGAAGCGTCACTTCGACCATCTTCGTGCTCGTCAGTCTTCAACTCCGGATGCTCTTCGTGGGGTCTCTGCCCCGCTCCGGCCTGCCTCTCGGGTGGCTCCTCGGGGGAACTCCGCCCCGGTCCTTCTGATTGCTCCATTCCACAGTCTGCATAGCCGACTACGTTGTTTTCTTCTCATGATACCAAAATGACTGATGTCTGGTCGTCTGATTCCGATATGGAGTCACAAACCTCTGGGGTTTCTGACTCAGACGCGTTGTCCATTCACCTTCGTTGGTTCTCTGCCTACGAGGTCCAGCCGCAAGCGTCGTTCTCCGGCTCATTTTAATCTAGTTGACCCAGTCCCACCGCCAGCCATTGATGTACCAAGACCAAAGCGTATGCATCACCCGATGGGGCTCTACCAGTTTCTTCTGAGTCTTCCTCGTCATCTGTGTTTTTAACTTCTTTTTCATCTTCTCCTCATTTTCATCTTACTTGTCGCCCTCATCATTCCTTTTGGGGGTCTTCGGGCTTTGGGTGGGAGGGCATAATAACCTGCACAGAGCACACAGGGCTGGCTTGATTATTTTCCCCATGTGGCTTGAGGGGTATGAGCTGCCCCGCTAACTATGGGGCTATTACCATGTTTATATAAGATCCACCAGATAGGGATCGACCAACAGAGAGAGAGAGGACCCGGTGAAATTTAACTTTGTAAATAGTACGTATTATAAATAAATTTCTTCTTTATGTTACTCGTCTGACTCCCTTCGTCTTTATTAAAGTAGCATTTATAAGGAAGCCGTTGGCTTCAATACGGATTTGGACACACATCAGTTGATTTTGGGGGGAGATTTAAATTGTGTGTGAGACCAGACCGTTCTAAAGCAAAGTTGTGGTCGAAAGCTGTAGAGGGGTACGTAGGATTTAACAGGAATGGGTCGGTCTCACTCTCCATTTTGTGGGAGGCCCTGAAGGCAGTGATGAGAGGGGAGATCCTATCATATAAAGCACACGTGGATAGGGAATACAGAGGGAGCACCAGTAGCTAGTGGACGAGATTTAGAGGTGGACCATAGGTACTCAATAGACCCAACCATGAAGCTCCTTGCAAGCAGGAAAAAGCTGCAGATGCAGTTTGCTCTGTTGTCAAGAGATAAGGTGGTGCGCCAACTGCAGTGTTTGAGGGGGTTATTTATGAATATGGGGAGAAGGCCAATCATCTTTTACTCACCAGTTGAGGCAGCAGGCGGCCTCTCGGGAGATTACTCAGTTTAGGTACTCGAGGGTGGACTGGTGTCAACCCTGGACAAAGTTAATGGGGCATTTGAAACTTTCTGTAAGAAGCTTTACAGGTCGGGGCCGCCGAAGTGGGGGTCAGATATATTGCAGTTCTTGGAGGGCTTGGAGTTTCCCGTGGTGGGGGAGGAAAGATGCGAAGAGTTGGAGGCGCTTTTGGTTCCGGAGGAGGTCCTGGTACGGATACGACGGATACAAACGGGTAAGGCCCCTGGCCGGACGAGTTCCAGGTAGACTTTTACAAGAGGTTTGCGGGGAAGTTGGTTCTGTTACTGGAAGAGATGCTTAAGGACTCTTTGGCCTGGGGCTCCCTTCACGCGATGCTTGCGCAGGCATCAATTTCCCTTCTACTGAAAAAGGGATAAGGATCCCGTGGTGTGTGGGTCATACCGTCCAATCTCTTTGATTAATGTGGACGCTAAGTTATTGGCAAAGGAGTTGGTGCTGAGGTTGGGGAGGTCTTCCTGGGGAGGATAGGCAAAGATCAGATAGGATTTGTTAAAGATAGGCAACTGTCCTCTAATGAATGGCGATTGTTAAATGTATTCGACAGAGTAGAATGGATGTACCTCTTTACGGTTTTGGAGAGGTTCGGGTTGTAGCCAAGGTTCGTGTCGTGGTACGTTTGTTATATAAGGCTCCCTCAGCTAGTGTTCGCTCCAAGACCATGAGCTCGGATACTTTCAGTTGAACAGGGAAGCGACACAGAAGGGTCCAATGTCCTTCTTCCTGTTTGCATTGGTGATTGAGCATTTGGCCATCGCTTTGAGGGCTTAATGTAAATGGAAGGGGATAATTAAAAGGGAGTGGAGCATAGGGTATGCTGACGACCTTTTGCTTTACGTGATGGAACTGGTCCCCTCTATGACTGATATAATGGAGCTAATGAAGAGCTTTGGCTCTTTATCAGGATATAAATTCAATCTGGGAAAGAGTGAGTATTTTCCTGTAAACCCCCCGAGGAAGGAGCCAACCTGGGAGTTCCTTTTCGCCTTGGTGGCTCGGGATTGGGCCTGGCTTCATAAACTGAATTATACTCCAGTGAGTAAGGTCAAGACTGACCTGCCAAGGTGGGATAACCTGCTCCTGTCCTTGTCAGGCAGGTTCCAGTCAATTAAGATGAACATCTTCCATGTTTTGGGTTCGTTCCCAGTGTTGATAGACATCAATTCAGACAAGACGCTGAGAAGTGAACCGATGTTTTAATAAGCTAAATCTGTGCCGACCTGTAGCTCCTCCCGCACTACAGGGCTGACCCAGGTCAACAGGCTTCATACCTCCACAGCTGGGCGGAGCCACAGGCAGAGCCAACAGCAGCACCAATAATAACATTCCAACAGTACAACAGCAACAACCAATAACAGAACAGCAATAACAAGTATATACAACAGTGGAGATAACAATACTAATAGAACAGTAGAACAATAGTGAACATATATACAACAGGCTTACGCAGCCGTACGTGGCTCACCACAAGTGTCTTCCTGTTTTCCTCTCTAAGACCTTTGGGAAGGTCGGTAAGATGATATCATCCTTTATATGGGCGGGCAAGACTCCGAGCATTCGTAGGGTAGTCCGTCAAAGAGACAGACTGTCAGTGGGGCTGGTCTTGCCTAACTTGCTGTTTTTATTGGCAGCTAATGCGGAGATGGTGTTAGGTTGGTGTAGCGATCCGGGGTCCACTTGGATGCAGATAGTGGCGAGGTCGTGCAGGTGATCAGGTTTTGAGACACTGGTGACGGCTTCCCTCCATTTTCGCCGACACGATACTCTTCAAGTCCAGTGGCTGTTTCCACTCGAAAAATATGGAGACAATTTAAACAACATTTTAAACTTGGGTCAGTGTCAAAGCTGGCCCCCATTTGTGCCAACTATCTGTTCAAGCCAGTGAAATTGGGCACCACATTTGGGGTATGAGGAGGGAGGAAGCTGGAAAGATTGGGAGACTTGTTTCTGGACGGGCAATTTGTCAGTTGAAAGGAACTGATGGTGACGTTTGGGCTCCCGGGCTCGGACCTGTTCAAATTCTTCCAGGTTCGGAATTTTATATGATGGACCTTTCCAACATTTCCCGTGACACCACCAGTTTCTCTGATGGATAGGGTCCTTTTGCTTGCGGGGTCGGAGGAGTGTAGCACATCCAGCATTTATGGGCTGATTTTGACAGAAGATTCTGTTTCAGTGGAAGGGGTAAAGGCTAGGTGAGAGGAGGAGTTGGGGCCCATAATAGATGATGAGGTGTGGATTGAGGCCCTTCACAGGTCAGTATGGGTTGTAGGAGTTTTTGTACCTAGAGAGTCAAGTATACTGCAAGGGGATCGGTCAAGGGATTCTACTTGTCGGTGGTCCCCATATTTCAGGGGTCCCTGTGGGGGGTTGCCCAATTACAGGGGTCCCTGGGGAGGTCTCCCTATTACAGGAGTCCCTGTGGAGGGTCCCCCTGTTACAGGGGTCCCTGTGAGAGATCCCACTATTACACGGATTCCTGGCGGGTGGCCCTCCTATTTCAGTAGTCTTTTGGGGATCCCCCTATTACAGGGGTCTCTTGCGGGATTAGCTATTACAGGGGTCCCCGGGTAGGGGGTGGGGGGAGGTCTGCTAGAGGAGATGTGGGCAGGCAGTGTATTGTGGGGTGGGGGGTCGGAGAGTGGCGCTTGGATCGGATGGGCTTGGAGTATCTCTACCAGTGTGGCTCTGTCACCTTGGACCTTGCGTTGGCCAATCTTTGGCCTACTGCAACATTCACCACATCAGGTTCACGATTGCTGAGACTGCAAGTGATCTGCACCCACATGATTCCCGGCTGTGGGGACCGGAGAATCATGAGAGGTCAGAGCATAGGGCGCTGGGCCCGCTAAATAGATGCAAATGAGTCACTAAGACCAATTTGCATTTATTTACATAACCTGATGGTGCGTGTCATGGAGCTTGTTCATGCGCCAGTGGGGGATCGGAGATGCTGATCTCGATTTTTCCCGCCGCCCGGTTCGCCGTTCTCTCGGGGCGCATCACAGAAGGGAGAATTCCACCCATCCTTCTTGCAATCCCATCCCATCTGCAGCAAGATGTTCTATCCTCCTATTTCTATGAAATGAAATGAAATGAAAATCGCTTATTGTCACAAGTAGGCTTCAAATGAAGTTACTGTGAAAAGCCCCCAGTCGCCACATTCCGGCGCCTATTCGGGGAGGCTGGTACGGGAATTGGACCCGTGCTGCTGGCCTTGTTCTGCTTTACAAGACAGCTGTTTAGCTTACTGTGCTATTTTTATAATCACTTGCATGTGGTTTACTGCATTGGGAAATTACTACCTTTGAGGTTCCTCTGCCTAGTTTGCTTCCTGGCTCCCTACATTCTGCCTGCCTGAGCACACCCCTCTTTCTACCATGTTGTCGTTACTGATATGGACCATGACCACTGATTGTTCACCTTGATCACTCAGAGTGCTCTGCAGTCACTCAGTGACATCCTTAACTCTGGTACTCGGGAAACAATATACCTTTGTGGATTTGCGTCTGCGGCCACTGAAACATTTGTCTTTTTCCGTAATTATTGAATCCTCTATCACTATTGCTTTCACAATATTCCTTCTGCCCCTTTGTGCAACTGAGCTGGTTGTGGTACTGTCAACTTGGTTCTGGCTGCAGTGCTCAGATCATTCATCACTCTCACAAGTATTCAGAACTGAGCACTGGTTAGAAAGTGAGGTGCAGTCAGGCATCGAAGTACCTGCCTGATCATCCTTCATTGCCTGGCGATCCCTCCTTCCCGCTCCTGCATACCCTTAAGTTGTGGAGTGATCACATCTGCAAATGTGCCATCCATGAAACACTCAACCTCGCAGATGCACCACGGTCATGCCAGCTGCTGCTCAAAGCCAGAAACCTGGATCTTGAGCAGCTATGGCTGGCGATACTCCCAACAGATGCGCTTGTCCAGTAGATGAGAAGTGTCCTGGGATTTGCACATGAAACAAAACGCACAGAGAGGCGGCACAGTGGTTAGCACTGCTGCCTCATAGCGCCAGGGACCCGGGTTCAATTCTGTACCTTGGGTCACTGTCTGTGTGGAGTTTGCACGTTCTCCCCATGGCTGCGTGGGCTTCCTCCGTGTACTCTTGTTTCCTTCCACATTCCAAAGATGTGCAGGTTAGGTGGATTGGCCATGCTTAAATTGGCCCTTAGTGTTCATGGTTATGGGGATAGAATGTGAGAGTGGGCGTAGGTAGGGTGCTATTTCAGAGGGTCAGCATAGACTCGATGGGCTGAATGGCCCCTTCTGCACTGTAGGGATTCTATGATTCACTCCATGCCTCTATTTCTTGAATTAACTTACTCAACAGATAAAATTAGTCAAATTAATATACCTGCTATTTTGTTCACTAATCAACTCCCTATATTCCTCAAGTAAAATGTGTTTGTTTGATTGTCAGGAAGATTTTCTTCCCCAAACTTTCATTGTGTTCCCATCTCAAAATATTCACTCATATCAAGGGTGTAGAAACATTTTTGAAATAAGTTTTAAAAAGTTGTTGCAAAGCATTGAGAAATACATAATATAATCAAGCAGATGCTTCATGAAGGAGAAATCATGCCTGACAATTAGAATTAGAATTATTTGAGGTTGTAACAAGCAGGATTGACAAACGGATAGATGTAATATACTTGGATTTCCAGAAAGCAGTTGATAAAGTACCACTCAAAAGACTACTTAATAAGGTAAGAATCCATGGTGTTTGGGATAGTTTATTAGCATGGATGGAGCATCAATTAGCCAAACTAATAGAAGACAGAGAGTTGGATTAAGAGAAGCATTTTCAGGATGGCAACCTGTAACTAATGGAGTGACACAGGGATCAATGCTGGGGCCACAACTAGGATGGGGGAAGTGAATGTACTATTGCCAAGTTTGCGGATTGCACAAAAATAGGTGGGAAGGAAAGTGGTGAAGATGACACTACGTGTCTACAGAGGAATATAGACAGGTTAGGTGAGTGGGCAAAAACTTGGCAGATGGAATATAATGTAGGAAAATGTGAAGATATGCACTTTGGTAGGAAGAATAAAGGAGCTGAATATTATTCAAATGGAGACAGATTGCAGAAAGCTGCAGCACAGAGGGATTTAGGGGTCCTCGTGCATAAATCACAAAAAGCTGTCATGCAAGGACAGCAAATGGAAGGCAAATGGAACATTGCTCTTTATTTCAAAGGTAATGGATTTAAAAACAGGGAAGTCCCGCTAAAACTATACAAGGAACTAGTTAGACCACACCTGGAATACTGTGAAGAGTAGCTGACAAGACCTATCCAAATTGTGGATATTTGTACAGCTAAAATGTTAAACCTGTACCTTCTAATGGCCGAGAAAACTTGTTGAAAAAGTATTTGAGCAGTGCAATCCAGGAAAGCTTCAGGTTCTATCACTAGTCTGTGCTAAGTTAGCTGATTTCTGCTGGGGTCATGGTAGAGCCTCTACAATTGGGGCCTTGGTGTTCTGACTTTTGGTGGGAAGTTCTTTCTCGATTGTTATCTTGTAATCCTTGTCAAAAGTGAAAATACAGATGCCAATTAAGTGCAGAACCTCTAACTTTCATTGACTATTTATAAAGACTGTCAGCAGGACACAAATCTTGTCTCATTAGCAACTTAGGACAAATACTCTCCATCTCTGTTTAAAATCCTTTGAGCCTCGGACCTCCATTTCATCATGTTTAAATCATGAATCAACAACAACTTCTATTTATGTAGTCATTCTCATGGTGAGCACAACATCTCAGGTGTAATTGGATTATTACGGAGCAATTATCATCTAAGGTGTACTTATCTAATATATAAGGGAGAAGAGAACAAGAGAGTTATTACAACGATAGATTTAGATGAAGAAAGATGGAAGAAAGCCCAAGTGGTATGGGTCTAATGATTTGTTTCTGGCTCGTGTAGCTTATATATAATCCTATGTAAATGATGCAAATGTGTAATCATTGAACATATTAACTATTTACGCTCATCAATTAGTTCTAAACCACTAATCATGACTGTCAGTCCTATTGGAAGGATTTATTTTTGTTGTGTTTCGTGTCTGTACCTAACGCTTTGGTTATGAAATATTGTTCTCTCCATGAGAATTGCTACATATGTATAAGTTTTTATTGCTGAATGTTTTGAACATTGATGAAATACATAGCCACAAAGGACTTAATCAGACAGATTCCCATAGTTGGATAGTATTTATACTAAGTTGCTATTATCATCTTGATGTCTTCTGCTTTGATTTTGCCAAGATGAGCATTTTTTCTATTTTATAAGGTGCTTGCTTTGCTTGGAAGTTGTAGTTGTTTGTTTAGTTTACTTTTGTTAACCTTGGTGCCTGCTCTTCCTATATGCTCAACAGTGTGTTTTTAAAGGTTTTCCAGTTTTTCTCAGCTGAACTGTTATAACTACTCTGCACCACCCACATCCTCCAGTCAATTAGCTTTCTGCTTTTCCCTCAATTAATTTAAGTTGGTGTATTTTGAATTGTATACCTGATGAATTCAAGATCCTGTTGAACTTAATCATATTGTGGCTGCTATTACCTCTGAGCAATACGACTTTCATTCCCAGTATACTTTCTGTTACACTCACCATTATTGAGATGCAAGTTGCTTCTTGTGACTTCCCTGATGGGCTTGATCATGAAACTATTTTGCATCACATTCAGTAACGCGGTCCCAGGTTTTCGTCCCTGGGTCGGATGTGCAGAGTCAGAAGATTTTCTGTCTCGGTTAACCCAACGTTTAAAAATGCAGCTTGGGATTCAGGTGGAGAGAGGTCATGAGGATGGACCTTTCTGGAGGGAATTCCAGTGCTAGGGACCTGGGTAGCTGAAGGAATGGCTGCCAGTGATGTAGTGAATAAAGTCAGGAATGTTCAAGAGGTGAGTAATTGAGGAGTGTTGTTGAGCTGGAAGAGATAGGGAGGGGCAAGGCCACGGGAGGGAAAGTCAGGATGGAAATGTTAAAACCTAGCTGTTGCTGAAGTTGAAGCCAGTGTAGATCAGCAAGCATATGGGTGATGGATGAATGGACATACTGTTTGGAAAATCAGAGTGCAAAAGGATTTGAGGAGCAAATGGATATAAATGTGGTCATAAAATTAAGATAAATTATTAATACATTCAGTAACAAATTCAGGAGAAACTTCTTTATCCAGAGAGTGATTAGAATGTGGAACATTCTACTCCATGAACTTTTGAAATGAATAACAGATTTCCTGACTCCCCAAGCCCCGACTCACATATAAGAGAGTCCTTGCTCCCCTCTCCCCTGGACAGGGCAGCTCCCAGGCCCGATCCCCGTCAGGTGAAAAATGCCAGCTTGACACCTTGGCAGTGCCAGCCTGACAGTGCTACCCCGGCACCTTGGAAGTGCCAGGCTGGCACATAGGTGGCATTGCCAGGGTGTCAGAGTGGCAGTGTCAGGGTGCCCAGGTGGCATTAGCAATGCCAGTGAGCCACTCTGCCCAGAATGCCATTTTGTGGAGCACTGAACTGCACTCACCCGAGGTCTCCAAGGCGAGGGAGTAAAGATCCCACGCCTTGGTTAGATTTTGGGAATGCACATGAGAGTGAGACTAGCATTCTCACTCTAATATGTAGATTTGCCAGAAAGTGATTCTACTCACAATGGGTGGGATTCACATTGAAGCATCTCACAAGATCACGTTAGATCTCAAAAGAGTGGCAAACTGGGTAGATCCCAGAAAGGGATCTCCCGGCATCCACCGGCCATGCTGCACTGCATTTTGGGCGCAATGTGGCCGCTAGATCTTGCCATTAGTCACTATTTTGGGTCGTGGGGAGTTTCTCCTCGGTTAAGCCCATGCTTAGAATTATTTTCATCACTGTGGGGCTACGCGCGCTGGCCAGACCTCAGCGAACGGGCCACCAATTTGAAAGTGTGCCCTGATCTCTGTGGGCTTGTGTGTTCCACGCGCCTCCCACCCATGGGCAATGTCACCCCTCTCCCAAGTACTGACTCTCCGGTATGGAGTCGCTGAGGGCCCCCCTTTTCATAGAACATAGAACATAGAACGATACAGCGCAGTACAGGCCCTTCAGCCCACGATGTTGCACCGAAACAAAAGCCATCTAACCAACACTATGCCATTATCATCCATATGCTTATCCAATAAACTTTTAAATGCCCTCAAGCCTTACCACGCCCCCCTTTCAGGATCCCCCTTCCAGAATCCCCACCCTTCACACCCCAACATTCCAGAGGCTTCTTCATATCCGCTCTGCACTCTCCTTTCATGGGCATGGCGACCCAGGTCCTGACCCTTGGCAGTGCCATTCTGGCACCTTGACACTACCAGCTTGGCAGTGATACTGCCAGCTTTGAAGAGGCATCTGGGCCCTTTGGCAATGACAGGGTGGCAATGCCAAAGGGTCTATGCTGTAAGTGCCAAGGTGCCCGCGTTCTGGGGGAGGGCCAGGTGGCCATTCTGCCCTGTCGCCTAACCACCCAAGAGCCCCAAAGGCACGGGAGCCCCCCCCCCCCCCCCCCGGGTGCCATCCGTCTGGTCCACGGTTGCGGGGACTCCCTGGGGAGGCCGTTAGATGCTGGGAGCCAGGTAGATTCTGGATGAGCATGCCTAAGTGAGTTTAAAACTGACTTAAGTGCGCCCACTTTGTGCAGGATCCTGACCGTTACACCCCATGAAGTTTGGATAGATCCCATGAGACGCACTCGTTGTCAGAAAGCCCAAGGGAGGTTTCTCCTGACATCTACTGGCCGATAGATCGCACCCATTGTCTTTAGCCCCCATCACAAACTCCATTCCCTCATACCAACTCTAACCCAGACTGTTTGGAAACTTGGGTGTAATAAATGACCTCATGATTAGTTGCAACAACACATTTGCCCCATCATTAAGTCTGCCTATTCCCACTTCCATAAAATTTACCTACTTCACCCTCATTTGTGCATTTGCTACCTCGAGACTTGATTATTCTAATGCTCTCCTGCCCAGCCTAACATATTCTATTCTCTGTAAATTGAGGTAATCGCAAACTCTGCAGCTGATGTCCTTACTTGCCCCAAATCCCATTCACCCAATTTGATTTTGAGTTGATTTTGATTTTGATTTTTGATTTGATTTATTGTCACATGTACCGAAGTACAGTGAAAAGTATTTTTCTGCGGCCAAGGAACGCACACAGTACGTACATAGTAGATACAAGAATAATCAACAGAGAACATTGACAAATGGGACATTAACAAAACAGTGATTGGTTACAGTGCGGAACAAGGGACCAAACAAAGCAAATACATGAGCAAGAGCAGCATAGGGCATCGTGAATAGTGTTCTTACAGCGAGCAGATCAGTCCGAGGGGGAGTCGTTGAGGAGTCTTGTAGCTGTGGGGAAGAAGCTGTTCCGATGTCTGGATGTGCGAATCTTCAGACTTCTGTACCTTCTGCCTGATGGAAGGGTCCAGAAGAAGGCAATGCCTGGGTGGGAGGGGTCTCTGATAATGCTGTCTGCCTTCCTGAGGCAGCGAGAGGTGTATACAGAATCAATGTGCGGGTAGCAAGTTTGTGTGATGCGTTGGGCTGAGTTCACCACAGTCTGCAGTTTCTTGCGATCTTGGACTTTCTTGACTGTTGCATCAGCATGAGTGAACCAGGACAGACTGTTGGTGATGGTGACCCCCAGGAACTTAAAGCTATTGACCATCTCCACTTCGGAGCCAGTGATGCAGACGGGAGTGTAAGTCGTGCTGCGCTTCCTGAAGTCGATGATCAGTTTCTTGGCCGTTCCAACATTTAGAGAGAGATTGTTTTCAGTACACCATGCAGCCAAGTGATTTATCTCCCTCCTGTAGTCTGATTCGTCGTTGTTTGAGATACGGCCCACCACAGTCATATCATCCGCAAACTTATAGATGGAGTTGGAGTTAAATGTTGCCACACAGTCATGTGTGTATAGGGAGTACAGTAGAGGACTGAGCACACATCCTTGCGGGGCTCTGGTGTTGAGGACTATTGTGGAGGAGGTGCTGTTGCCTAGCCTGACAGATTGTGGTCTGTTGGTGAGGAAGTCGAGGATCCAGCTGCATAGGGAGGGGTCAAGTCCAAGATTGCAGAGTTTGGTTTATAGTCTTGTTGGGATAATGGTGTTGAAGGCGGAGCTGTAGTCTATGAACAGCAGTCTTACATAGGTGTCCTTGCTGTTGAGGTGTTCGAGTGTTGATTGCAGAGCCAGTGAGATAGCGTCTGCTGTGGACCGGTTGCGGTGATAGGCAAACTGCAGTGGATTGCGACCCTCTCATGACTAGCCGCTCGAAGCATTTCATGATAACAGACGTTAGGGCCACCGGATGGTAGTTGTTGAGACAGGCTACCTTGTTCTTCTTTGGCACAGGTATTATGGTGGTCTTCTTGAAGGAGGTGGGGACCTCAGAGCGGAGGAGTGAGGTGGTGAAGATATCTGCGAATACACTCGCCAGCTATTCTGCGCAGGCTCTGAGTGCTCGCCCAGGGACTCGGTTGGGGCCCATCGCTTTCCACGGATTCACTTTCAGGAAGGCAGCTCTTACCTCTGAGGCTGTAATAGTGGGTATGGGTGTGTCCAGGGTTGTTGGGGCGGGTGACATTGATACATTGGCTGACTGCTGAAAGCGGGCGTAGAACTTGTTCAGATCATCGGGTAGGGATGCTCCAGCCCCAGATATTCCACCTGGCCTTGCTTTATAGCCTGTGATCTTGTGTAGGCCCTGCCATAGTCGGCGTGGGTAGTGCCATTGGCCTGGGTCTCTGGTTTGAACATAGAACATACAGTGCTGAAGGAGGCCATTCGGTCCATCGAGTCTGCACCGACCCACTTAAGTCCTCACTTCCACCCTATCCCCCTAACCCAATAATCCCTCCTAACCTTTTTGGTCACTATGGGCAATTTATCATGGCCAATCCACCAAACCTGCACGTCTTTGGACTGTGGGAGGAAACCGGAGCACCCGGAGGAAACCCACGCAGACAAGGGGAGGATGTGCAGACTCCGCACAGACAGTGACCCAGCGGGAAATCAAACCTGGGACCCTGGCGCTGTGAAGCCACAATGTTATCCACTTGTGCTACCATGCTGCCCACGCTATTTGATGCAATATTGTCTTTTTGCGTCTCTGATGGCTTTCCGTACATCGTACCTGTCATAATATACACCAGTATATTATGGTGCAGACACACACACACACACACACTGATGGACATGCAGTGGGACCAATCAGCATACACAACACTGCAGCCAGTCATCAGTGAGAGCACACGCACTATAAAGACGGGACAGGAGAGTTCCCGCTCATTCTAGTAGCAGCCAGCTCGAAGCACAGAGCTCACAGCCTGCAACACAGACATTCACCATGTGCTGAGTGCATCACCTGGTTAGGACTAGGCAAGGGTCAACAGTTAAAGCTGGTATTGCATTTACCCACAGTTCAAGTATGTTAATATAGTTAACCTTATAATAAAATAGAGTTGCACCACTTCCAGTGTTGGTGACCTGTTTGTGATCCAGAACACCCAACACATCAGTACCTGGATTTTTTATGTAGATCAGGGTCGTCAGACTTGGCCGCCTCCGCCCGGAACTTCAGCAGGGAGTGAACCTTTTGGTTGAGCCAGGGTTTCCGATTGTGGAATACCCGTATTGTCTTCTCCTGGTTTCCAATCGAACAACACCACGTTTTCAAAACACACCATGGGCTCACACTCTCACTCCCGCCTCTGTAATCTCTTCCAGTTCACAACCTTCTGGGATTCATGCACTCATCTAATTCTGGCCTCATGTGAATTCCTGATTTTAATTGCTGCACTATTGTTGGCCTTGCGTTCAACTGCCTACACCCAAAACTCTGGCATTCTCTCCTTACCCTTGCCACTTCTTACCTATTTATCCTCCTGTAAGACACTCCATAAAACCTGCCTCTTTGATCAAGCTTGTGGCTATCAACCACCTTATGTGCCTCAGTGTATAATGTTGATTATCCCGTGAAGCATCTTGGAACGCTAATTACATTGAAAGTCTATGTACAAGTTGTTGTTGTAAAACACGTTCTAAAGCAACAGCTGAGTTGCTGAGCCAAATTATTGCCATGTTGTGAATATAAAAACTTACCCTGGTGAATTTGCTGATACAGAACGCAAATAAAACATTGTATAAAATAATGACTGGCACGTGAGTGTTTCACAATGTCTGGGAATCATGAAGCCCATGAGGAATATAGATCATGAACTGGAAATTATTGAAACTATCTTGTGAGGGTGGGGAGGACAGTTAGGAAGGAAGGAATTTGGATGAGGGTCAGTTACAAGGAGACACAAGTTCAAATTGAGGGGTGGGAAGTTCAGGGGAGATTGGAGGAAAAGCCTTTTTGCCCAGAGAGCGGTGACGGTCTGGAATGCACTACCTGGGAGGGTGGCAGAGGTGGGGTGCTTCATATCCTTTAAAAAGTACCTAGGTGAGTACTTGGCACGTCTTAACATTCGAGGCTGTGGGCCAAGTGCTGGCAAGTGGGATGAGGTGGGCAGGTAAGGGCCTTTCATGCGTCGGTGCTGACTAAATGGGCCGAAGGGCCTCTTCTGCAGTGTGGTATTCTGCGATTCTACACAAGACCAATAGTTACCAATAGTTCATGACCATCCTCAACAAGAGAGAATCTAATGAAATTTTCTTGACATTCAATGGCATTCCTCCACTATCAAAATCCTTGCTGGTGGGGGGTCTAGTGGGGTTACCATTTGACCAGACTTTGGACCAGCTTCATAAGAATAATACATCTACAACAGAAGGTTGGAGGCTGCAGCAAGTACCTCACCTCCAGACTTTACAAAGCCTGTCCACCATCTACAAGGCAAAAATCCCCCACTGGATGCAGCTCCAAAATCACTCAAGAAGCTTGGTATTATCTGGAACAAAACAGTCTGCTTGGTCAACACTCCATCCACCGCCTTAAACATTCACTCCCTCCACCACTGGCACACAGTAGCAGACGGCACATGGGAACACCATTACCTGCAAATTTCATTCTAAGTCACACACCATCCATCACTGATTTCCCCGTCTCTCACTGTGATGTAATGTGGTTCCTGCCCAGAAATGTCTGGAACCTGGGGCGGGATTCTCCGACCCCCCCGCCGGGTCGGAGAATCGCCGGGGGCTGGGGTGAAACCCGCCCCCGCCGTGTCCCGAATTCTCCGCCACCAGAGATTCGACGGGGGCGGGAATCGCGCCGGTCGGCGGGCCCACCCCCGGCGATTCTCCGGCCCGCGATGGGCTGAAGTCCCGCCGCTGTCAACCCTCTCCCACTGGTGTGGATTAAACCACCTACCTTACCGGCGGGAGCAGGCGGCGCGGGCGGGCTCCGGGGTCCTGGGTGGGGGGGCACAGGGCAATCCCCATGGTGGCCTGGCCCGCGATCGGGGCCCACCAATCTGCGGGCGGGCCTGTGCCGTAGGGGCACTCTTTTTCTTCCGCCTTCACCATGGCGGAGGCGGAAGAGACCCCCTCCCCTGCGCATGCGCGGGGATGGCCTCAGCAGGCGCTGACGCCCCCGCGCATGCGTGAATTACGCAGGCCGGCAAAGTCCTTTCGGCCGCAGCTGGTGTGGCGCCAAAGGCCTTCCACGCCAGCCGGTGTAGCGGAAACCACTCCGGCGCGAGCCTAGCCCCTCAAGGTGAGGGCTTGGCCCCTAAAGGTGCCGAGACGTCCGCACCTTTAGGGGCGACCCGACGCCGGAGTGGTTCCCGCCACTCCATCACGCCGGGACCCCTCACCCCGCTGGGTCGGGGAGAATCCCGCCCCTAATTTCAATTAATTAACATCTCATTAAAGGGCTTCCCCTTTGTATTGTCCCCCACGTTAGGAATTCCCTCCCCCTCCTTGCCTACGTGACTTCATGTCAACGAGGTTCACAACAGGATTTTGAAAAACATGAACCAAGCGAAGGGAACGTGTTGGGATGCACAGATAAGTATAGTCCCTGAGGGGAGAGGGATGTGCCTGGGAAGTACTCTGGCACCCTCTCACTACCCTCTGGCAACCTGGCACTGCCCCCCAGGGTCAGTGCCCATTATTCATGTGGATGAGGGGGGAGCAGGTTCTCCATGTCTGTGGTGGGGGGCTTCCCTATGTCCGTGGAGGGGTGGGGGATTGGGTCTCCCCGTGCTTTGTGGGGGAGGGGGACTGAATTCTTTGTTTATTATCAGGGATAAAATCGCGCCCCGATCTCAGGGTTGCCGGTTTTCCCACCCCGCCAGTGTGACGGCTTGGGCCACGCCCATACATTTTCGCTGCACAATGTGACGAGAAAGGCTGGCTGTGCAGCTGCTGAGCTGAATGCCAGTTTCCCTGCATTAACTGGCACACTGTGCAAAAAGGAAATATTCTGCCCATCTGTCCAATTTTTACTTTTCGGGTCTCTAATAGGCCCTACCCTTTCCTTAATTGTCCTTTTGTTCTTTATATGTTATTAAAGCAACTTTGGCTTTTCCTTGGTCTTAGCGATCAAAATGTTATCATGCCCTCTCTTTGCTTTCTTAACTTAACCTTTTAAGTTTTGCCCCTGCATTTTCTGTATTCCTCTGAGCATTTTGCAGTGTTACGCTCTCAATTTCTGACAACCTACCTTGTTTGCTTTACTCTATCCTGTCTGCTCTTTGACATCCAGGAGTCTCGCCCTTTTTTCTTTCTGGGAACATATTTATTATGACCCCTCTCAACCTCTCCCTTAAATACCTCCCACTGCTGGTATTGATTTACCTCCAAGTAGCTGTTTCCAGTCCACCTTTGCCAAATCACAATCTCAGCTCAGGAAAATTGGTCTTTCCCCAATTTACAACCTCTTGGTTTACCTTTGCCCTTTTCAATATCTAATACTAACAACCGCCAAATGCTTGCCCACTGGTGCCCCTTCCATCTGCCCAGCTTCTTTTCCTAAACTAAATTCAGAACTGCCCCTTCTCTTGATGGGCTTGCTACGTACTGCAAGAATATTTTCCTGAATGCATTTAAGAATTATGCACCCTGGACATCTTTTACACTGATTTTATTAAGAATTAGCTTTCAATGTTGAAGTACTGTTGTAGCAGGTTGGTTATATAAACGATTATTTTCTAACAGATCAGTCATTCCATAAATAACTTAATACATAACTACAATGCAGAAAGAGGAAAGATGAATAATAAAGCATGAAGGAGAGGTGCTGAGTGAGGGCAAAGAAATGGTCGGAAATGAACACGCATGTGACTCAGTATGCCATAAATGCCTGCCATAGTGAACAAGCTGGGAATTGAGGCAGAGGACCTTCACACCACCAAAACAGAACAAAACTGACCCTGCAGTGCTGTTTCAAATGTTGGGTGTGATTTTCCAGTCACGCCTAACCCAGGACCAGAAATTCTCGTCTGAGGTCAACCGACCTTTCGCTGGTCCTTCAAATTATCTGTTACTCCCGCAATGGTTCCCTCGGTGGGACGGACTGTAAAATTTAGGCAAAAGTATCCAGCTCTTGATCCTGGCCAGAACCATGAAGTGGACCCCACTTCTGCACTAATTGTCAATTGGATAGCCCTATTCTGGGTGTCACTGAGGTCTTTGAATTTCCAGATATAGCGAGGCTCCATTCCCTCACCGTTATCAGGATTAGGGCACAGGCTCCACCCCAACGGGTCATCCAGAATCCCCATATACAATATAGTTTCCAGGACTTTTGTGTTTTTTTTCTCTTTAAAGCATGATGTCCAATACTGCAGGTCATTTGAGATGTAAAGTAAAAGTAAAGTTGCCAGAGCCCCAGATGACCAGAGGCTCCTTTCCCCTTTGAGGGGGAGAGCTGACTGGTGGTGATTTAATCTGAGGATTGTCACACCTCAGGCGAGGGGCAATGTTGAGATGGCTGCCCAGGGGCCCCAAGCTTCTCCATGGGATAGAGGGGGAGTTCGACTGACACCCTTGGATTCCCACTAATGCCTGCACTATACAGTTGAAGCTCTGCACCATGGGGCACATGCCCCCAGCTTATTGCAGTCATAAGCTGAACCATGGAGCGGACATTCTCCACCATGGGGTGCATGTCCTGCACTAAGGTCTCCACTGCACTCCTCGCAGTGTTGGACTCATTGCATCAAAGTGACAGCACCATCTCCTCGGACAGACAATGGGACTACTCCAAGTTGGCATTGCAGTCTGAGGAGGGATGCTGTCATCCGTTCCTGGTGCTCACGACTCTGCCTTTGTAGCTTCAGCAGCTCTGGGATGACCATGCCTAGGGCACATTATCGGCCTGGGCATTCATCAGTATTCGGCTCCGGCAACCGTCTGACTGCCGGATTCCTGGCACTTCCCTGCCTCCGCCTACATGGATCATCAGGTGTGAGGTGTTCACGAGTGAGTGACGCAGAAGCTTGCTTCTTCCTCAATCCCACCACGGTGTGAGTATCGGCGCTGGTGTAGGGTGCGGGTGACAGGTGTGACGCCACTTCAAAATTAGTCTCTCAGATGTCTCCCATGCAGTTGCTTGGGTCTGTGGTGCTCAGGGGCCACAAAGATGGCCCAGGCTGGTCTGCTGATTGATGTACAATAGAAGGTAGTTGCCATTATTGTGGGGCAGTGTAATGCTGATGGGAGAAAGTTCACTCATGTGAGGCTTGCACCATGGTTGCATGTGTTGAAGGTTCTAAATTGTGTGTTTGGCCCCCACCATGCAAACATTAGGGCACTCCCCCTTCCATCCACCCACCCAACCTCACAGGCATCGACCCCACTCCCACACATCCATCAGTGCGTCCCTCCATCCACGTCAGTGGCCCCTACCTGCTTCCTTCCAGCATTGGGGTGATCCCCCCCTTAGGATTGGGGCACTGCCCCCTCATCACATGCACTGCCCCCTCCTACCCCAATGCAGGCATCAACTCCCCCTCACAAATATTCCCTCCCACATAAGGGGAACTCCCAAATGGAGCACCCCAGAGTGCCAATCCCTGGCACTGCCAAATTGGCATTGGAGTTTGGTGGGCTGCACGGTGGCACAGTGGTGAACACTGCTGCCTCACAGCGCCAGGGACATGGGTTCAATTCTGGCCTTAGGTGATTCTTTGTGTGGAGTTTCCACATGTCTGTGTGGGTTTCCTCCGGGTGCTCCGGTTTCCTCCCACAGTCCAAAGATGTGCAGGTTAGGTGGATTGGCCATGATAAATTGCCCCTTAGTGTCCAAAAAGGTTGGATGGGGTTACTGTGGGGTTACGGGGATAGAGTGGAGGTGTGGGCTTAGGAAGGGTGCTCTTTCCAAGGGCAGACTCGACAAATCCTTCTGTACTGTAAATTCTAAAGCAAAAAGGGACAACAAACGGTGGGAATTGTTTATAGGCCATCAAACTGTAGTGATAATGTTGGGCACAGTATAAATCAAGAAATTAGAGCTGTATATAACATGGGTAATATAGTAACGACGGGTGACTTCAATTTACGCAAAGAGTGAGTAAATCTAATCAAAATTAATGCTGATGAGAGTGACTTCCTGGAGTGTGTATAAAATGGGTTTCTGGAACAGTGCATTGAAGGAGCAACGAGAGGTCAGAGTATTTTAAATTTAGTGTTGTATGACAGGAAAGGGCTCATTAATAACTTTCCTGCAATAGAACCTTGAGGAAATAGTGACCATAATATGGTAGAATTTTACATTAAGTTTGAAAGTGATGTAGTTTGTTCTGAAACTAAGGTCTTAAGTCTGACAGAGGAAATTATGAATGGCAAGTTAACTATGGTGGATTGAGAAAATACACACAAGCATTTGATGGCAGTCGGTAATGGCTGGTATTTAAAATATCATATGGATAACAAATCTACATTCCTCGAAGACACAAAAATTCAACAGAAAATGAGAATCAACCATGGCAAACAAAATATGTTAAATATTGCATTCGATCAAAGAAAGTGGCTTATAAGATTGCCAGAAAAAATAGTAAGCCAGAGGACTGGGAACAGTTTAGAATCTAGAAAAGAACAAAGAATAATACAGCACAGGAACTGGCCCTTCGGCTCTCCAAGCCTGTACCAGTCATGATACCAACCTTTGCCAAAACCCTCAGCACTTCCTTGTGCCGTATCCCTCTATACCTATCCTATCCATGTGTTTGTCAAGATGCCTTTTGAGCGTCATTAATATCTGCTTCCACAACCTCCCCTGGCAACGCTTTCCAGGCACTCTCCACCCTCTGCGTAAAAAAAACTGCCTTGCACATCTCCTCTAAACTTTGCCCCGCGGACCTTAATCCTATGCCCCCTGGTGACTGACCCCTCCACCCTGGGAAAGAGTGCCAGCCCATCCACTCTATCCATGCCCCGATAATCTTGTAGACCTCTATCAAGTCACTACTCAACCTCCGTCTTTCTAATGAAAACAGTCTGAGTCTATTCAGCCTCTCCACATAACTAACACCCTCTAGAGCAGGCAACATCCTGGAAAATTTCCTCTGCACCCTCTCCAAAGTCTCCACATCCTTCTGGTAGTGTGGCGACCAGAACTGTGCGCAATATGCCAAGTGCGGCATTACCAAGATTCTATACAACTGTAGCATGACTTGCCAGTTTTTATACGCGGTGCCCCATCCAATGAAGGCAAGCATTCCGTTTGCTTTCTTGACTACCTTGCCCACTTGTGTTGCCACCTTCAAAGATCTGTGGCCCTGCACGCCCAGATATCTCTGACTTTCCATATTCCTAAGAGTTTTACCATTTACGGTATATTTCCCCTCTGTTAGACCTACCAAAGGAGGAACAAGAAACTGATAAAGGAATAAAGAATATGAATGCAAGCAAATGAAAAACATAAAGGTATGTGAAAAGGAGAGGATTAGCAAGGACAAATGTGGGTCCATTACAGGCAGAAACAGGAGAATTTATAATGGAGAATAGAGAAATGGCAGAAAACTAAAAAAAAATGCCTTGTATCTGGCTTCACAGAAGAAGATACAGAAAATTTCTCAGAAATACCAGGAGACCAAGGGGCATGTGAAAACGAGGAACTGGAAGAATTGAATGTTAATAAAAAGGCATCACTCAAAAAATTAATTGGATTGAAGGTTGACAAATCTCTTGGACCTTGATGAGCTGGATCACAGAGTGTTGGAAGTTTGGCAATAGAAATACTGGTTGTTATCTTTCAAAATTGCTGATACAAAGCCAGATGCAGACTGAAATGTAGCAAAGGAAACCCCACTATTTAAAAAAAGCGGGAGAATGAAAATGGAGAAAGACAGATCTGTTATTTTGATGTCAGCAGGAGGGAAATGTTAGAATCTTTTATAAAGGGCGGCACGGTGGCACATTGGTTAGCACTGCTGCCTCACAATGCCAGGGACCCGGATTCGATTCTGGCCTTGGGTGACTGTCTGCGTGCAGTTTGCACGTTCTCCTGATGGCTGCATGGGTTTGCCCTGGGTGCTCCGGTTTCCTCCCATAGTCCAAAAATATGCAGGCTCGGTGAATTGGCCATGTTAAAATTGCCCCTTAGTGTCCAAAGATGTGCAAGTTAGGTGGAGTTACAGGAGTAGTGAAGGGAAGTGGGCCTAGGTACATTGCTCGTTCAGAAGGTCGGTGCAGGTTGAATGGCTTCCTTCTGCACAGTAAGGATTCTAGGATATGATAATTAGAAACCGGAAAATGATAATATAATTGGGCAAAGTCAACATGGATTTATGAAAGGGAAATTACGTTTGACAACCTTGTGGAGTTTCTTATGGATGTTACTTGTAGCAGAGATAAAGGAGAACCAGTAAATGTGCTGTAATTGGATTTTCAGAAGGCTTTTCATAGAATCTATCTACGGCAGAGACAGGCCCTTCGGCCCAAACTTGTCCATGCCAACCATAAAGCCCATATAAGTTAACTCCATTTGCCTGCATTTGGCCATATCCCTCTGAACCTTTCCTATCTATGTATGTGTCCAAATGCCTTTTAAATGTTGCCAATGCCCCTGCCTCAACCACTTCCTCCAGCAGCTCATTCCACATACGTACCACCCTCTGTGTGACAAAAGTTGCTACTCGGGATCCTATTAATTTTTTCCCCTCTTAACTCAAACCTATGGCCTCTAGTTCTCGATTCCCCAACCCTGGGAATAATACTGAGTGCATTCATTCACCCTTTCCATGCCTCTCAATACACCTCTATAAGATCACCCCTCAGTTTCCTATGCTCCAAAGAAAAAAGTCCGAGCCTGTCCAGTCTCTCCCTGTAACTCAATCCCTTGAGCCCTGGCAACATCCTTGTAAATCTTTTCTGCACTCTCTCCAGTTCAATAACATCTTTCTTTCCTATAGCAAGGCGACCAAAACTGAACACAATACTCCAGGTGTGGCCTCACCAATATCCTATACAACTGCAGCATAACTTCCCAACGTCTATACTCAGTACCCTGACTGACGAAGGCCAGCATGCCAAAAGCTTTCTTCACTGCCCTATCTACCTGTGACTCCACCTTTAGAGAACAGTGCACCTGAACTACCTGAACTACTCTGTTCCTCGATATTTCCTAAGGTCCTACCATTCAACGTGAAAGTCCGACCCTGATTTGACTTTCCAAAATACAACACCTACATTTATCTGTATTGAACTCCATTTGCCATTTCTTGGCCCACTTACTCATATGATCAAGATCCTGCTGCAATTTTTGATCATCTTCCTTAGTGTCTACAATACCACTAATTTTAGTGTCATCTGAAAACTTACAGATTATGCCTTGTGCCTTCTCATCCAAATCGTTGATATAGATAACAAACAGCAGTGGGCCAAGCACTGACCCCTGAGACACACCACTAGTCGCCGGTCTCCAGTCCGACAAGCATTCTTCCACCAAAACCCTCTGCTTCCGACCATCAAGCCAATTGTATATCCAATTTTCCAGCTCTCCCTGGATTCCATGTGATCTACCTTTCCAGTTAGAGAGGGAGTAGGAACCAGGGGACCCCTGCACTACTTGCCTAGTGTTTCTGCTCTGTCTTTTTTTGGTCACCCATTCCCTTTCCGCCTGTGTACTCTTTATCTGTAGTGTGACCATCTCACTGTACATGCTCCTTTTGGATGTTCTCCAGTCACAGCTCCAGCTCTGAAATACAGATTTTGAGTAGATGCAATTGGAGACACTTACAGCACATGGTACCCTGGCTGCTGGATGTGTTCCTGGCTTCCCACATCACACAAGAGGAGCATTCCACACAACTGAGCTGCGCTGCCATGGCCCTTAAATTGCTCCCTTTACTTTTACTCCCTCTAGTTTAGGGTATACTGCAAACAGAAAAATACTCACCACGTCTTACCTACCAAGGCTGCTGCTTTTCTTTCTGAAGAAAGGTAGAAAATTAAGCGATCACCTGGCTTCCTCCTCACCAAACTCTCTCAGTTACCAAACCCCAACTTTAGAACTCTACCGCAGTCAAAAGCTGCACTAAGACTTCATTGAGATCCACCAAACAATATTGAGGGTGGCATGGTAGCACAGTGGTTAGTACTGTTGCCTCGCAGAGCCAGAGATCCGGGTTCAATTCTGGCCTTGGGTCACTGTGTGGAGTTTGTACGTTCTCCCCGTATCTGCTTGGGTTACCCCCGGGTGCTCCGGTTTCCTCCCCCAGTCCAAAGATAAACTGGTTAGGTGGATTGGCCATGATAAATTGCCCCTTCGGGTCCAGGGATGTGCAAATTAGGTTATGGGGTTTTGGGGATAGGGCAGGGTGGACAAGTGAGTGGATATTGGTAGCATGCTCCATTGAAGGGTTGACTCGATGGGCAGAATGGTGCCTATCGAGGGATTCTATGAAATCTAACATCCTTCTCTATGGCGGCAGTGGAGGGAAAAAACCTAAAGCTTGCAATAAAATGCAGAAAAAAACTAAAATCCTGCAAGACTAATGAAAAATTAGGGTATTGCCTGCTGCTAGACATTTCTACAACTGTTATCAGTAATACGATTTTGCGGAAGACAACTGGATCAAAGAATGGAATAGTTAGCAAGTTATCATTTGCAAAGTGGAGAATGGAGATTTGAACTGAAAATAAATATTTATTTAGCAGAAAAGTACTGTTGCAAACACAAAAAGCCTTTGAGGTAAGAAATATTATACGTCTTGAACACAGTATGATCATTACTGTCTTTTTTTGTCCTATTTGTAACATCACAAGTCTCTTGCTTAAGACCTGAAAATTGCAGAGTTCCCTGATCACAAATGGCAGATGGATGTCTGGTCATCGATCTCTGCCAATGTCTACTTTGTGCCATCCACTTGGATATACTCAAGAGTAACATGAGGTGACTATCGCTGCAGTTTTCTCTCGCGTTCCTGAAGTGGCTCATGTCTTTACACAGCAGTCATCAGTCAGTATCTTCAATGAATAACCTGCTGTGAGAACCCTCACTGGCACAAAAAAGCAGGCCATTATTCCATCATGACAGATTGGAGTACCAGTGCCAAACACCACAAAAAATGTTGCTAATGTCATAACCGCCTGCTTAAGAGAAGGATTTTGAAGTTGTGACTTGCTAAAACACATAAAACGTTAAGCTTCCATTTAAAAAATATATATATTTTTATTCTCCTTTTTTTTCACATTTTCTCCTGAATTTACACCCACCAACAATAAACAATAACCAGCAACAGATATGTCAATCCCCATAATAATAACAACGCTCCCATCCTCCCACCAACCCCCAAACATCAGCCCGCATGATTACATAAACAAATGACAAAAAGGAATCAGGGTTTACCCATAGTCACCCTTAATCTACACCGCCCACCTCCCCCCCCAACTAATGTTCGATGTTGTCCAGTTCTTGAAAGTGCACAATAAATAGTGCCCATGACTTGTAGAACCCCTCCGAGCTTCCCCTCAGTTCAAACTTAACCTTCTCAAGGGTCAAGTATTCAACAGGTCCCCCCGCCATGCCAGGGCACTGGGTGGAGCGGCTGCTCTCCATCCCAGCAGGATCCGCCTTCGGGTGACCAATGAGGTGAAGGCTATGATATCTGCCTCTGCACCCGTTTCCAACCCTGGCTGGTCCGACACCCCGAATATGGCCTCCTGGGGACCCGGGTCCAGTTTCACGCGCACCACCTTGGAAATTACCCTAAAAACCTCCTCCCAGTACTCCCCTAGCTTTGGACAGGACCAAAACATATGAACGTGATTAGCGGGGGGCCCCCCACAACACTCACACACATCTTCTACTCCTTCAAAAAACCTGCATGTATCTAAACACTTCCAGCTCCCTCAATCCTGCAAACCGACCCCGAAGAAACAAATTTTTTAGCGTCTTAATCCCCCTCTCTTCCCATTTCCGGAAACTTCCATCCCACCTCCCTGGCTCAAATCTGTGGTTCCCCCGAATCGGCATTTACCTTGACCCTGCTCCCAACCCGAAGTGTTGGCGAAACTGCCTCCAGATTGTCAATGAAGCTATTATTACCGGACTCCCTGAGTATTTCCCCGGAGCTATCGGGAGCGGCGCTGTTGCTAGTGCTTTCAATCCCGCCCCCTGCACAAATTCGCCTCCATTCTGACCCACTGGGAATCAACCCCTCTGACCCAGGTCCGCACCTCCTCCACATTCGCCGCCCAGTAGCAGTACATCAGGTTCGGGAGACCCAAACCCCCTGCCTGCTAGCAGCACCTTTCTCACTCTGGCCACCTTCCCTCCCAATATGAACGAGGCAATCCTTCCCTCAATCTCCCTGAAAAAAGACTTTGGCAGGAAAATCGGTAGGCATTGAAAAATAAACAGAAATCACGGCAACACATTTATTTTAGCCGCCTGTACCCGACCCGCCAGTGACAGAGGAAGGCCATCCCACCTTGCCAGATCGGCTTTCAATCTCCCCACTAAACTAGAGATGTTGTACCTGCGAAGCCTCCCCCACTCCCGGGCAACCTGCACCTCCAGATACCTAAAGTGAGTCCCTGCCCTACGGAATGGCAGCCCCCCCACCCCTGCCCCCACCCCTGGCCGAGACACCACAAAATACTCACTCTTGTCCAGGTTCAGCTTGTACCCCGAGAAAGACCCAAGTACCCGCAGTAGCTCCAATATTCCTCCTATCGACGCACTCCGTTCCGACACATACAGCAGCAAGTCGTCGGCATATAAGGACACCCTATGCTCTATCTCACCCACCCCCCCGCCGCACTATTCCTTTCCATACTCCCGAACTTCTTAATGCGATGGCCAATGGCTCAATCGCAAGTGCAACAGCAGGGGGGACATAGGACATCCCTGTCTCGTCCCACGGTGGAGAGAAAAGTATCTCGAGCTGATGTTGTTTGTGCGGACATTCGCCTTCGGCTCCTTATATAATAGCTTTACCCAGTTCACAAATCTTGGTCCAATCCCAATCCGCTCCAGCACTGCCATCAGGTACCCCCATTCTACCCATTCAAACACCTTCTTGGCATCCAATGCCACAACTACCTCTGTTTCCGTCCCTTTCGCCGGTGCCATAACGACGTTTAAAACCCTCCTAATGTTCGAAAACAGCTGCCTCCCTTTCACGAACGGCGTCTGATCCTCTCCTATCACCTTCGGGAGGCACTCCTCCAACCTACCCGACAGTACCTTCGCCAACACTTTTACGTCCACATTCAGAAGTGATATGGGCCGATACGACCCACACTCCGTCGGATACTTATCTTTTTTTTAGCAACAGGGAAATCGATGCCTGCCCCAAGGTTTGTAGCAACATCCCCTTCCCTATCGCCTCCTCAAACATCCCCACCATCAGGGGTGCCAACGTATCCTTGAATTTTTTATAATATTCCACCGGAAACCCATCCGGCCCTGCCACCTTCCCCGACTGCATCCTCCCAATCGCATCCTTTATCTCCTGCTCCACTATTGCTCCTTCTAATGTAGCCCTGTCCCCCTCCCCTAGCCTCGGGTACTCCAACCCATCTAGAAATTCCTGCATCTCACGGTCTCCCCCGGGTGGCTCTGACTTGTACAACCTCTCATAAAACTCCTCAAAAACCTTGTTAATCAGCACTGGAGCCACCACCAACTTCCCTGCCCTATCCCTCACCTGATGAATTTCCCTTGCCGCTGCCTCCCTCCGGAGCTGACCTGCTAACATACTTATCTCCATGTTCATAAACTGCACCCCTTGCTCGTCTCAGTTGGCGCACCGCCTTCCTGGTGGACAGTCGGTCGAAGCTCGCCTGTAGTTCCTTCGTCTTTTCCAGCTTCGCTGGGTCCCCATCTTCTGCATACCTCCTATCTACCTCCAACATCTCATCTATTACCCTCTGCCGCTCCAACCTCTCCTCTTTGTCCACCCTGGCCTTAAACGAAATTACCTCACCCCTCACCATCGCCTTTAGAGCCTTCCAGGCGACTGCCTTCGACACCTCACCCGTATAATTGAAACCTACATATTCCTTAATTACCTTATCAATTTTCTCACAGAATACTTGGTCCCCCAAAAGCCCCACATCCAGTTTCCACCCCGGTCTCTGCGCTACCCCCTTCTCCAGCACCATTTCCACCCAATATGGAGCGTGATCTGACACTGCAATTGCAGAGTATTCCGACCCCTTGACTCCAGCCAGCAAAGCCTTTCCCACCACAAAATAGTCGATCCGCGAGTATACCTTATGGACTGCTGAGAAAAACGAGTACTCCAATTCCCTTGGATGCAGGAACCTCCAAGGGTCCACCCCTCCCATTTCCACCAGTAGCCCAGCCAGCGCCTTCGCCCCCCCTGATGGGACCAGCGAGCGCGGCCGTGATCTGGCCAACCTTGGCTCCTGCACCAAGTTCCAGTCCCCCCCCCACACAATCAGCTCATGAGTGTCCAAGTCGGGAATGGCCCCAAACACCTTCCTCGCGAATTCCACATCGTCCCAATTGGGACCATATACACTTAACAGTGCCACTAATCTCCCCTCCGACACCCCTGTCACAATCACATATCTACCCCCCTGATCTGCCACCATCTTCTCCATCTGGAAGCGTACCCTTTTGCTGACCAACACCGCTACCCCTCGAGCCCTTCTATGAAATCCGGAGTGAAACACTTGGCTAACCCAGCCCTTTTTAAGTCTCACCTGATCCTTCGCCCTCAAGTGAGTCTCCTGCAGCATTGCTACATCTGCCTTCAAACTTTGAAGATGCGCAAGCACTCTTGACCGGAGCTCCTAGCCCTCTCACGTTCCACGTGACTACCCTTACTGGGGTTCTCACACCCCCCCCCCCCAACCTTTCTTATCCACCATCATCATACTACCGGGCCCTGCCCCATAAGCCTGACCCGTCCCTGTCCATTATTAATATCAAAACCCTTCCCCACCCCCTCGCAAGAACCCCCCCTACATTTCCCCCTGAAACAACATCCCCCAACATCCATCCCTCCCCACCCCCCCCTCTCGCTCGCCTCGTAGGCCCGTTGAAGCCTGCTATCGAGGCTCCAACGTCCACAGCCCCCGTTCACTAGCTGACTTTAGTTAGCTAGCGCGGGTGGCTCCTCCCGTCAGGACATATCGCCCCCTTCCACCCAGTCCCAGAGTAAGAAACAACAAAACAAACCCAACAATCCAACCCCTACAATTCACCAACTTAACATTTAACCGTCGCAACACAGAACGCCAATCAACCCACCATTAACTTGAACTCTGTAACAATGAAAGAGAAGTAAATTACAATACAAATCAGTAAAAAGAAAGCTGGAACATTTATACATTTTCCAGCTGCTCAATCACAGTCCACAGTCTCTCGTCCAGTTCCGCTCTTCACGTCTGTCCCAAGCCTTCTGCCCTCACGAACGCCTCAGCCGTCTCCGCTGTCTCAAAATAAAAGTCTTTGGCGTTATACGTTACCCTCAAATTCGCCGGGTCCACCATACCAACTCGCACCCCCTTCTTGTACAATGCGGCCTTCACTCGCCCAAACGCCGCTCGTCTTTTTGCCAACTCCACCATCAAGTCCTGGTAGACCGCAGTACCATCCCACAGCACCTGACGCTTCTGCTTCGCCCAGCTTAATACCTTCTCCTTTATGAAAAACTTATGGAAGCAGATAATTACTGCCTTTGGCGGCTCGTTCACTTTGGCCTTCGGCCTTAATGACCGATGAGCTCGGTCTAGCTCGTACCTGGAGGGGTTCTCACCCTCCCCCATCAGCTCCGCCAATTTCTTAGGGAAGTATTGTGTTGGCCTTGGGCCCTCTGACCCTTCGGGCAAGCCCACAATTCTCAAATTATGCCGCCTTGAGCGGTTTTCCAAGTCGTCTAGCTTTGCTCGGAGTCCTCTGTTAACCTCCACAACCCTCCGCAGCTCGTCCCCCATCGAGGTGACCTGGTCGCTATGTCGTGACTCGGCCTCCTCCACCTCCTTCATCTTCTCACCCTGCTCTCTCACCTCGGCCGATGCCTTTGCCACCTCCACCCTCACCGGGCCGATTGCCTCCTCCACCAATGACCTCAACACGACCGTCGTCTCCTTCCTCAAGGCCTCCATGTGCCTCGCAAACTGTTTTTCCAGCTCCACCGCCATCACCTCGGTCATCTTCTCCACCGTGAGTAGTGCGGCCCCGCCTTGCAGTTTGGCTTCCGCCATCCTGTCAACACTTTTCCTCGTCTTCTCCTTCAGCGGCGAACCCGCGTTTCCTCCTTTCTTCGACGCTGCTCTTCGCATCCTTTAGTGGCTCATTGTTTTTTATCTTCTTTCTTTTCTCCTCTCTCCCCCTTCACCCTCCTGTCCTTCATCAATCTGAATTATTATTTTTTTTTAATAAAGGGGGGGGAGAAAAAAAAAACTTTTTCCAAACTTCCTTAAACCTTCTTTCTTTCTCCTCTGCATTCACCCAGAGCTCCCCTGGGACCAGGCTTCAGCCTTCTTTCTTCCTCCTAAGTGGGAGCCATCCAACGTGGAGCACCCTCCCTCCATAGTGCCCTGGCCTCGGGCCTGCCACCTCGGCCTCCTTGTAGCTCCGCCCCCGCTGCTCTGACCTCGACGCCGCGCTGGGCCCAGCGCCTCAGCCCCCGCCGCCTGACACCCGCGCGGGGTTCTTCGCTGGTTTTTAAACCGGCCCCGCTGGCTGCTCGTGGCGGCCCCAAAGGCCGACGAGAGTCGGGGGTATGTGTGAAGACTCGGGGATTTCCCCGAAATCGCCGCGAATCGTGGCCACCGGCGGGAGCTCTTGTTGCTGCGGCCGCCCTGCTCGCCCACGCCACCGGAAGTTCCCGTTTAAGCTTCCATTTAAACAGGTTTTTTTTCCTGTGATTTTCCCTAATAAATTCTTGAAATCACTAACTTCTTTTGGGATATAAGGGCATTTGTTGCACCCTTCGGACTTCGTTGCTCTATGTGGCTCAGTTCCACTTTAGGCAGTGGGCTTACTAATGAGCAAGTGGGGAAGAAGCATCCCATTCTGTTGCTACGAGGGACTAGATTCAGCTGAGGACAAAGTTGGCCTTTGAAGTTATTCTATTTTCAAAATGATTTGTCTTTTAACATTTTCTTAACAAAATGCATTTTTTATGGGGCGTTGGCTTCGCTGGCTAGGCCAGCATTTGTTACCCCATCCCTAATTGCCCTTGAGAAGGTGGTGGTGACTGCCTTCTTCAACTTCTGATGTCCATGTGGTGTAGGTACACCTACAGTGCTACTAGGGAGTACCAGGATTTTCATCCAGTGACAGTGAAGGAACGGCTATATATTTTGAAGTCAGCATGGTGAGTGACTTGGAGGGGGAACCTCCAGGTAATGGTGTTCCCATGTATCTGTTGTCCTTGTCCTTCTAGATGGTGGTGGCTGTGGGTTTGGAAGGTGCTGCCTAAGGTGTCTTGATTAGTTCCTGCAATGCATCTTGTAGATGGTACACACTGCTACTATTTGTATCGGTGGTGGAGGGAGTGAATGCTTGTGGAAGGTGTGCCAATCAAGCAAGCTTCTTTTTCCGGGATGGTGTGGAGCTTCTTGAGTATTGTTGGAGCTGCACTCATCCAGGCAAGTGGTGAGTATTCCATCACACTCCTGACTTGTGCCTTGCAGGTGGTGGACAGGCTTCGGGGGGTCAAAACGTGAGATACTCACCACAGGATGTCTAGCCTCCGACCTGCTCTTGTAGCCACAGGGTTTATATAACTAATCCAGTTCAGTTTGTGGTCAGTGATTACCCTCAAGGTGTTGATAGTGAAGGATTCAGTGATAGTAATGCCATTGAATGTCAAGGGGTGATTGTTTGATTGTCTCTTATTGGAGATGGTCATTGCCTGGTACTTGTGTGGCATGAATGTTACTTGCCACTGGTGAGCCCAAGCCTGGATGTTGCTCAGGTCTTGCTGCATTTGCACGTGGACTGCTTCAGTGTCTGAGGAGCCGCAAATGGTGCTGAAGTTTGTGCAATCATCAGCGAACATTCCCATGACTGATTGTGGGTTGGCCTAGGACACTACCCTGGGGAACTCCTGCAGTGATGTCTCGGGACTGAGAAGACTGACCTCCAACCACCACAACCATCTTCCTTTGTGCCAGGTACGACTCCAACCAGCGGAGAGCTTTCCCCTGATTCCCATTGACTCCAGTTTAGCTGGGGCTCCTTGATGCCATGCATGATCAATTGCTGCCTTGATGTCAAGGGAAGTCACTCTCACCTCACATCTGGAGTTTAGATCTTTTGTCCATGTTTGAACCAAGGCCGTAATGAGGTCAGGAGCTCAGTGATCCTGCCGGAACCCAAACTGAATGTCAGTGAGCAGATTATTTTTAAGTAAGTGTTGCTTGACAGTATTGTTGATGACCCCTTCCATCACTTCATTGATGATTGACAGTAGACTGATCGGACAGTAATTGGCCGGGTTGGATTTGTTCTGCTTTTTGTGCACAGGACATACCTGGTCAATTTTCCACATTGCCGGGAAGATGCCAGTGTTGCAGCTGCACTGGAACAGCTTGGCTTGGGGTGCGGTAAATTCTGCAGCACAAATCTTCAGTACTGTTGCTGAAATATTGCCAGGGCCCATAGCCTTTCCAGTATTCAGCTGATAGAAATCGTGGTGAAATGTGAGGGCTACTGCTCTCAGAATGGTGGAGAGGAATTCCCACATACTCATGCGCAACGATACAACCCCAATCAAAATTCCAGAAATGCGGACATTTACTTTGCACAGCACTTGTTTCAAATTGCTGGGTGAATGATTGGACTGAGGCCATGTCACATTGATGGTGAAGGAGAGGTCTGAAAGAGTCTGACAACATTTTGTGGCCCGAATTGAGCAAACAGGCCAATTGGAGAAAATAATTAATTTCTTCCAGGAACAATTAACCTTTCCCAGGTTTACAGCGGCAGGCCGCACCGGCCACTGGAGAACTTTCCGGATGTTGTGCTCAAGGCGGCTTTCAATCGACAGCTGGAGCTGGAACAGAAAGGGCGCTAATTCTCCAGAACCGACGGCAGTACACAGCCCTGTAAATCCTGGGAGTGCCACTCCATGTTCCTAGAACTGGAGGCTTTCATGAAACTACAGCCATGAAACTACAGTCAACGCCTATTCAATATTTTGGAAGAGAGTACACCTTTTCGTATCAGTATCAGTCTCTACAGCAGCTATCAGTTCATATATTAAATCAAATATTTATCAACAGAAACTATGTTGGGTAGAGAGTTGAAAAGACATGGGGTGAGAGTCTCCGACCCCCCGCCGGGTCGGAGAATCGCCGGGGGCTGGCGTGAATCCTGCCCCCGCCGGTTGCCGAATTCTTCGGCACCGGATATTCGGTGCGGGCAGGAATCGCGCCGCGCCGGTTGGGCCGAAGTCCCGCTGCTAGAATGCCTGTCCCGCCGGTGTGGATTAAACCACCTACCTTACCGGCGGGACAAGATGGCGTGGGCGGACTCCGGGGTCCTGGGGGGAGGGGCGCGGGGCAATCTGGCCCCAGGGGGTGCCCCCACGGTGGCCTGGCCTGCGATAGGGGCCCACCGATCCGCGGGCGGCCCTGTGCCGTGGGGGCACTCTTTTCCTTCTGCCTTCGCCACGGTCTCCTCCATGACGAAGGTGGAAGAGACTCCCTCCACAGCGCATGCGCGGGGATGCCATGAGCGGCCGCCCGGAGATCTCATTTCCGCGCCAGCTGGCGGGGCGGAAATCAGTCCGGCGCGGGCCTAGCCCCTCAACGTTAGGGCTCGGCCCCCCAAGGTGCGGAGGATTCCGCACCTTTGGGGCGGCGCGATGCCCGACTGATTTGCGCCATTTTTGGCGCCGGTCGGCGGACATCGCGCCGATACTGGAGAATCCCGCCCATGATATGTTTTGAAGTGATGCAAGATACTGGGCGTCATTCTCCGCCGGCGGGAGTCTCCGTTTTGCCGGCGCCCGGGGGTTTCCCGACGGCGTGGGGCTGCCCCACAATGGGAAACCCCATTGACCGGCCGGTGTTACGGAGACTCCCGCCGGCCGGTCGGCGCAGAAATGTGGCGGGGCGGGTAGGAGAATTTTGCCCACTATTCCAAAAGTACAAAAGCTGACGTAGATTATTGTGAGTGCGAATGAAATGTGCTCCTAGTACAGCTAACATATCTTTCTATAGTGACTTGTTGGCGAACCTTTATTTTTGGGTTGTATCTGAATAATGCCCATTCGTTTATTCTTGTGCGCTGTGCCTGAAGGTGTTCACAGAGAATTGGCAACAGCTATAGCCTACCTTCTGTAAAATAGGTGTAATTTATAAAGGTAGTGTGGAACTCCCTCATTCAGCTGCCCCTGATTTGGACAGGAAGTTCACAGATTATTTTGTCACTTATCAAAATTAAAAGAGATATTTCAGTCAACTAGAATCTCAGCAAAACTATGTTTCCTCCCAAGTTTCTGCCTTAAACAAACCTCTCTCTTGGAACCCATGAATTTCACAGTGCATGTTTATTGTGGATTTCTGCACAATTCAAGAAAGGAGGCAGAATGGAGAACTACAGGCTAGTTGATCTGACATCTGTAGGAAAGTTGCCAGAATCCATTAAAGACATGAAACAGGACACTTAAAATATTGTACGATGATTGGACAGAGTCACACAAATTTATGAAAGGGAAAAAATGTTTGATGAATCCGTTGGGAGTTTTTTGAAGTTGTAATCAGCAGGCCGGATAAGGAAAAACCAGTGAGTGGAATCTTCCTAAAAAAGCAGTGTTGGCTCAGGCGGGAAAATCCGTGTGAAACTCACAGGCGTCACAACCAGCTTTTCTTGCCGTACTGAACAACATTCTGTATATTTTGAAAGGGGACCGAGAATCAGACAGTCACCTGGAGGGGAAGGGCCTAAAGAAGCCAAAAAGGCCAGGCAACCAGAGAAGGGCGTCCCAATCTCCAACTTAAATAAAATGGCCCCTACCCCCTCACCCCCATGAACATCGCTCCCCCCCACCAGGATCGGATACCTCCACCCCACCATGAAAACACGTCTCCCCCCGCCCCCAGATGCACCACGCGTGTATCGGGCCCCTTCTGCCCCCCCTCCCCCACACCAAACATAAGGGGACCCCCCCCCCCCCACCCCCAATGGGGCTCCCCAGAGGGCCTGCCCTGCCAAGCCAATGTGGCTTGGTTAACACGGCCAGGGGGCAGTACCAGGCTGCCAGGGGCCAGGATGGACACTGAAAACCAGAGGTTTATTTTAAAAACCAGTATGATTCGTGCTGGCCTGGCATCACACCACCATGGGCGAACGTTACAGCATCAAGCCTGGTAAGCATATATATATTGAAATTTGTGGACATCCGGACCCTGATTACACACCGACAGGAGGGGCCGGAGAAAATTCTGAAACTGAGATCTCCCCGCTGCATATCCGTTTTTTGGACACGTGGAAGATTTAGTGACCATTATGGATTTTGCGCCTGCAATCAACATTAAATCACGGCCAGTGTGTTTGAATTCTCAAAAACATTCAATAGGGGGCCATAAGATGTCGTACTCTCAATTCCGTAAGCCCTATTTTTGTATAATGTATTAGCATTGATTGAGGATTGGTTTATTGACACAAACGAAAAAGTTGGAATAAAGAGATCATTTTGCATTGCCAGGCTATAATATTGGGGAACTGCAGGAATGGGTGCTTGAGCCTCAACTATTTCTATTCAATATGAATGATTGAGATGAAGAGGCTGAATGTAATGCATCCACGTTTTGTGATGATACGTTATACAGAAACGTAAAGAGTGGGGTAGTTGCAAAAATACTGCAAAAGGACACGGACAAGTTACGTGAGTGGGCAGGATCGTTATAGATGGAGCATTATGTGAAGAAATGTGAGGTTATCCGCTCTGCGAGGAAAAATAGAAACTTGTTTTAATTGTTAAGATGCTTGTAAATGTTGGTAATCAACAAAGTAACATGCAGGTACATCAAACAATTAAGAAAACAAATGATACTTTAGCCTCTTTTGCAAAAGGATTGGGAGTATAAGAGAAACAAGATTTTCCTGTAACTGTATCCGGCCTTGGTGAGACCAAACCCTGAGAGGGGTATACTTGCCTCAGAAAGTGTGCAACAAAGATTCACTATTTTGATTCCTGGGATGAGAGGATTGTCTTGTTATCCCCTTGAGTTTAGAAGAATGAGGGATGATCTAATTTAAACATACAAAATTCTTATAGAGCTTCACAGGGTAGATGTTAAGAAGGATGTTTTTGCTGGCTGGGGAGTCCAGAACTAGGGGTCACAAAATGAGGGGTGGGCCATTTGGAACTAAGATGAGGATTGTGATTATTTGCAATTCTCTACCTTTTGAGAGCTGTGGGTGCGTATTCAAGACAAAGATCAATTTATTTTTTGGAAACTAAGGAAATTAAGGGATAGTGTGTGAAGGTGTAGAAGATCAGCCATGATCTTGATATCATATCCTGAAACACTTGGCAATTTAGGAATTGGAATTAAAGTTGGACTGAAGGAAAGAAAAAAATCTTATTCAAGTGATTGTCCTTGCACTGTATTTCTATCTCACTCTCTCTCACACTGTCCTTTCTGCTTTTCCCTCGCAATACATAAAAAAATGCTTCTCCCTTCCCCATTTAAGGCACATTTCTGCACAGCATCCAGAGAGTTCATTATCACTGATAGCCATGATATCAGCACTTAGAGATTTTACTGTTTGTACACAGTGTCTTAATGTAATTAATCTTAAACAGGAATGCTTGGCTTGGACAGCCTCTTCTCAACCCATCTGCCGTTTCTACCTAACAGGCTTTGCATTCCACGGAGTGGGGATAATGAGCTTGGATGGTGCAAATACTATTCAATAAATTCAAGCCAAAAAAAATTAACCTTTTGTTTCCCATCGGGAAACTTTGGCAAATCCGGCAGTACCGTATACTCTATGAAAGCAGCTACAAATGGAAATATATACCCTGTGATAAAACTCTACATGCAAATAGTTTTGGGCATAAGTATCATACAATGTTATAAGTTACAGAGAGAAATTCATGTCCTTTTAGTGGGACAAGAGGGCTACTGACACCAGTGCATGCAATGTCTGTTTTTACCCCTTGGATAAATTTGTCATGTTTTATTTTAGCCTTACTTTTGCTCCAAGGTTCCTTCTCATCCTTCTTTCTCTTCCAAAGGCCTGATGTAAACAAGTTCCACTGAGCAGCTGAACTAACTGGTGCATTGCCCTTGAGTGCTTGCACACCCACAGCCACTACTCACATGCACACTTCCAGCAGGGTTAACAGCAGCTGCAACCAGGCCAATTCTTGCCTCCCTCATTGTGAAGGCAATTGTAGCACTCCTGCTGCTGACCTGGAAGAGATGTACAAACTCATCATCGGCCAGCCATTGAATCTGGGACCTTCTTCATGTTTTGGCTAAAGTTCCTCATCTTAATCAGATGAGCCACTGGGGAGCCCTAATTTTTTTTAAAATTGCAACTGGTTGATTTATCACAGCTGTTATTTGTTTTCTGAAAGGGGCAAGGATTATTTCCTGTAATCTTTTTTTTCTTTTTTTTTTAAATTTAGAGTACCCAATTCATTTTTCCAATTAAGGGGCAATTTAGCATCTTTGGGTTGTGGGGGCGAAACCCACGCAAACACGGGGAGAATGTTCAAACTCCACGCGGACAGTGACCCAGAGCCGGGATCGAACCCGGGACCTCGGTGCCGTGAGGCAGCAGCGCTAACCACTGTGCCACCGTGCTGCCCCATTTCCTGTAATCTTAAGCAAAAGTACAGTAACCAACCAGATGGAATTAGTGCCTTCAACAAGCTAGAAATAAAATAACATTGGTAAAGGCTTTGGCATCACCTGCTTTTGTCATCTATGGTTACTTTCCAAACCAAAGAGTGCATCTTTTAAAATTGGATTAGAATCCCACATTGGCAGTGCAAATAGTACTTCAGGCACACTTTTTCAAAGACCTCGAGTAAACACTGTCATAATATACACATCAGTATATGATGGTGCAGAGACACACACTGACTGACACACTTCAAGACCAATCAACACACACAACACAGCAGCCAATCACCAGTTAGGGCAGGGTCACTATAAAGACAGAGGGCACTGATGTGTTGGGTGTTCTGGATCACATACAGGTCACCAACACTTGAGGTAGTGCAACACTATTTTATTAAAAGGTTAACTATTTAAACATACTTGAACTGTGGGTAAATACAATACCAGCTTTAACTAAAGACCTTTGCCTTGTCCTAACTAGTTGATGCACTCAGCACAAGGTGAATGTCTGTGTTGCAGGTTGTGAGCTCTGTGCTCATAGCTAGCTGCTACTCGAATGAGCGGGAACTCTGATGTCCCCTGTCTTTATAGTGCGTGTGCTCTCACTGGTGATTGGCTGTGGTGTTGTGTATGTTGATTGGTCCTACTGTATGTCCATCCGTGTGTGTATGCACCATGATATACTGGTGTATATTATGACGGGCACTAGTTTTCCCGCTCATTCGGGATGCAGCCTCTGAGACAGACCGAGCCCGCAGTCAGTAGCACAAACATCCACCATGTGCTAGCAGTATAGGCTGGTCAGGTTAGGCATAGGTCTTCAGTCAATCTAACATAGTGTCGACCCACAGTGCAAGTATGTTTAACAGCTCTTAATTAAATAAAATAGAGTTGTATTATTACAAGTGTTGGTAGCCTGTCTATGTTACTGCTAAGGTAAACGCAGTCTCCACAGATCCAGAGTACCCAATACATCATGGTACCAGTATGTGATGTTAGAGTTTAATAGACCTACCTTCAAGTGATCTGCATTCGACCAGGATTCAGTCATCCGGTAGAATGGACAGCGTCCGCCCTCCCCCGCCGCTCCGCATCACCGGCAACCTCGGTGCGAACTGGAAAATCTTTAAACAACGATTCCAGCTATACCTCGAAGCTACAGACCTGGAAGCTGCCTCAGACGCCAGGAAGATTGCTCTCTTTCTTTCTACGGCCGGGGACCACGCCATCCATATCTTCAACTCTCTCACTTTCGCTGAAAGTGAAGACAATTCCAAGTTCAAGACAGTCCTGCTCAAATTCGACAGTCACTGTGACATCGAGGTAAATGAAAGTTTTGAGCGCGATGTCTTTCAACAGCGTCTACAGGGTAAGGATGAACCTTTTCAATCTTTCCTCACCCACCTTCGCATCCTCGCGCAGTCCTGTAATTACGGCTCCACCTTCGACTCGATGATCTGTGACCAGATCGTTTTCGGTGTGCAATCGGATCCCTTACGCCAGCGGCTCCTCAAAGTTAAACAGCTCACCCTTGCGATAGCCATCGAGACCTGCGTTCTGCATGAACACGCCACTAACCGATACTAGCATATTCAAGTGGCTGAAATGGCGCGGCAAGGTCCCCACGAAGCAGAGCGGGTGCAAGCCATTAAACAACTCCAGGGCCTAAGCTTGGATAAGGGCGGCCATTTCGCGCGCTTTTCGTGGACTTCCGCGCATGCGCGCACTGACCGAGGGGACGGCGAGGCCGAAGGCCGCACTGCGCAGGCGGCACTACGTACGACCGCACCACGTATGCGCGGTGGCGTACCGAACGTTCTGACGTCACGGCGTGTGGCAACTGTGGCTCCGCCCACTTAAAGTGGCAATGTCCTGCAAAATCCCGACGCTGTCTCCAATGTGGCAAGCTTGGCCCTAGCAGCCCTATGCAGGCCTGCTCAACCTACTACCTCTCGTCGCTCCAACCAGCCACGCAGGGATGTCCGAACCATCCGGCCACCGGTCACCGATTCCGACAAAATTCCGGACATTGACACCGAGGACCCTAAAGCACCATTTCGGGTGGGCATCATCACCAAACACAAGATGCTCCAGAAGACAAAAGCCAAGTCTCTCCCAATATTCCGCATTGATCCGAACGACGAGTGGTGTGCCACCCTCACGGTCAACCGATCCCACATCCGATTCCGCCAAGACAGCGGCACTTCAGCCAACCTCATTGCGCGGTCTGACCTCGAAAGCCTCCATGTCAAGCCTACCATCCTACCATCCGCCTGCCAGCTTCTGGACTATAATGGTAATGCCATTGCTGCCAGTGGCTCTTGCCAGCTTGAAGTGTCGCACCTGTCATTAAAGGCTAACCTGCCATTCAAAATAGTGGGATCCACTAAAGCCTCCCTGCTTGGTGCTCAGGCTTGCAAACGTATAAACCTTGCCCAAAGGGTTCACTCCCTGTCACCCGCTGACGCTTCCGCATCTCAGGACACTGACTTTCGGACACAGTTGAATGCCATCATCACCCGATACCACGGTGTATTTGAGGGCATGGGCACACTCCCATACACTTACAAAATCTTGTTAAAACCAAATGCCACGCCTGTGGTGCACACACCTCGCAGGGTACCAGCGCCCCTCAAGGACCACCTCAAGCAGCAGCTGCAGGACCTCCAGGACCAGGGCGTGATTTCAAAAGTTACAGAACCAACTGACTGGGTCAGCTCTATGGTGTGCGTGAAAAAACCATCCAGCGAATTACGTATATGTATTGATCCCAAGGACTTCAACCACAATATTATGAGAGAACACTATCCCATTCCAAAGTGCAACAAACTCATCGAGATGGCTCGCGCCAAATTTTTCACCACGCTAGACGCATCCAAGGGGCTCTGGCCGAAATCCCGCTGCTGGAATGCCTGTCCCACCGGCGAGAATCAAACCACCTCTCTTACCGGCGGGACAAGGCGGCGCGGGCGGGCTCCGGGGTCCTGGGGGGGGTGCGTGGGACGGTCTGGCTTCGGGGGGTGCCCCCACGGTGGCCTGGCCCGCGATCGGGGCCCACCGATCCGCGGGCGGGCCTGTACCGTGGGGGCACTCTTTTCCTTCCGCCTTCGCCATGGTCTCCACTATGGCAGAGGTGGAAGAGACTCCACTGCGCATGCGCGGGGATGCCGTGAGCGACCGAGTTCCAATGGCTCCCCGCCCATGAACAAGAATGGTGGGAACTCAGGGCGAAGCTGACCAAGGCCCCGGTGTTGGCATTTTTCGATCTGGCCAAAGAAACAAAGATCTCCACAGATGCCAGTCAGTTCGGCATTGGAGCAGTGCTCCTTCAGGGCACTAAACAGGGGCTGTTTAGCACAGGCCTAAATCGCTGGCTTTGAAAGCAGACGCAGGCCAGCAGCATGGTTCAATTCCCGTACCAGCCTCCCCGAACAGGCGCCGAAATGTGGCGACTAGGGGCTTTTCACAGTAATTTCATTTGAAGCCTACTTGTGACAATAAGCGGTTTTCATTTCAACGTGACGACGCCTCCTCATAGGCTCCTGTCGAATACGCTTCACGTGCAATGATGCCCACCGAACAGCGCTATGCGCAAATTGAAAAAGAGTGCCTGGGCCTTCTTACCGGAGTCGTCAACTTCCATGACTATGTCTATGGACTCCCAAAGTTCACAGTCGAGACAGACCACAGGCCACTGGTCAATATCATTCAAAAAGACCTTAAAGACATGACGCCGCGCCTGTAGCGCTTTCTCCTTAAACTCAGGCGGTACAACTTCGAACTCGTCTACACCCCGGGTCAGGAGCTCATCGTCGCCAATGCACTCTCCCAATCTGTAACCACACCCTGCGGGCTTCGTGTGCCAAATTCATGCTCAGGTGGCATTCGTCGCATCCAATCTGCCCGCCACGGACTAACGACTCATCCATATTCGTCGTGAGACGGGCAACGATCCCCTACTCCAACGTGTCATGCGCCACCTGGCAGACGGGCGGCTCAAGGGCCAATGCCCTCAATTCTATAACATTAAAGATGACCTGGTGGTGGCAGATGGAATTCTACTAAAGCTGGACAGGATCGTCATTCCGCACAGCATGCGGAACCTCGTCCTTGAGCAGCTCCATGAGGGCCACCTGGGAGTGGAGAAATGCCGCCGACGGGCCCGTGAGGCAGTGTACTGGCCTGGAATCAATGAGGACATTGCCAACGCCGTTCTTAACTGCCCAACATGCCAGCGTTTCCAGCCTGCTCAGCCAAGGGAGATCTTGCAACCCCATGAGTTGGTCACGTCCCCCTGGACCAAAGTGGGCATCGACCTGTTCCATGCACTTGGCCGGGACTACATCCTCATAGTGGACTATTTCTCAAACTACCCAGAAGTAGTTAGGCTACACGACCTCACCTCAACTGCGGTCATCTGTGCAAGGAAACCTTCGCTCGCCATGGCATCCTGCTCACGGTCATGTCCGACAATGGCCTGTGTTTTGCCAGTCAGGAGGGGTCCAATTTTGCCAAACGATACAACTTCACACATGTCACGTCCAGTCCCCATTACCCCCAATCCAATGGCAAAGCTGAAAAGGGGGTGCACATTGTCAAACGACTCCTGTGCAAGGCGGCCGATGCAGGGTCCGATTTTTACCTCACCCTGCTTGCTTACAGATCAGCTCCATTGTCCACCGGCCTGTCACCGGCTCAATTGTTGATGAATCGCACGCTGCGGACGACGGTGCCGGCCATTCATGTCCCGGACTTGGACAACCTTCCGGTCCTTCGTCGAATGCAGTTGTCTCGGGCCCAACACAAATCGGCGTCCGACGCCCGCGCCACGGGTCTCCCTGCTCTCGCTCCTGGTGACGAGGTCTGCGTCCAACTTCCCGATGGTGGTTGGTCCGCCACCGCTGTGGTGCTCAGTCAAGTGGCCCCCAGGTCATTTTTGGTTCGTCTACAAGACGGCTCTCTTCTTCGCCGAAATAGGCGGGCACTACGACTCCTTCTTCGCTCGCCACTAGGTCATCATGCCCTGCCTCGCCGTCACGATGAACCCGTCACGGACTTTGCAGATCTCCCTTTCGCTCTGCCACCCTCCGAGTCTGACACAGTCCCGCCCATTCCAGAACAGGCGGCCCCCAACCCACCCTTGAGGTGGTCAACCAGAATTCGTCGCCCACCTCAGAGACCAAATTTATGAACTGCCTGAATTCATAGACTCTTTGAACTCATGAACTGATTGTTTCGTTACCCTGTTTGATTAACTCACAGGTTTGTACATACTGTTGTTCTAGTTATATTTTGTGTTACATACTGTCCATCTGCACTAGACACCTTCCAATGTAAATATCTTAGAGTTTCTGCACATAGTCCTGTAAATATGCTCGCATGTGCCACACATAGTTAGGAACATTCACATACTACATTATTTATTGCCACGAACACACATTTCTTTAGAAAAGGGGGCGTGTCACAATATACACATCAGTATATGATGGTGCAGAGACACACACTGACTGACACACTGCAAGACCAATCAACACACACAACACAGCAACCAATCACCAGTTAGGGCACGGTCACTATAAAGACAAAGCGCACTAGTTTTCCCGCTCATTCGGGATGCAGCCTCTGAGACAGACCGAGCCCGCAGTCAGTAGCACAAACATCCACCATGTGCTAGCAGTATAGGCTGGTCAGGTTAGGCATAGGTCTTCAGTCAATCTAACATAGTGTCGACCCACAGTGCAAGTATGTTTAACAGCTCTTAGTTAAATAAAATAGAGTTGTACTATTACAAGTGTTGGTAGCCTGTCTATGTTACTGCTAAGGTAAACGCAGTCTCCACAGATCCAGAGTACCCAACACATCAAACACCACCTTTGTTTTATAGATTTGTGCTTGGGATGTGAGCGTTGCTGGCAACGCCGCCATTTATTGTCCATCTTTGATTGTCCTTGATCAGGTTACTGTGCCTGCAACTGAGTAGAACCACCAGGCCACTTCAGACGGCAGCTAAGAGCCAACCACGTTACTGTGTTACTGGAGTCATGTCTCGGCCAAACTGGGTAAGGACAGCAAATTTCCTTCCCTGAAGGACATTAGTGAACCAGAGTGGTTTTTGCATCAATCCAGTAGTTTCATGGTCATGATTGTGAAACTAGCAATTTATTCCAGATTTATTAATAAATACATTTAAATTCCCCCTCTCCATCTGAGCTAAGACCTTTTATTCTACAAACTAGTTTAGTGCTGGAATGAACACGAGGGTACATTTTCTGAGTATGACTTTTAGCTAGAGCAGTGATGGGCAACTTAGGCTAATGACTGGCCCTCCTTCATCCTTCAAGATGGTTCACTAACCAGGACCCCATGAATAAGATTAGATACATTTCATTCACTTTGAATAGTTCATCATGAGTTGTAAAAAATGCTTAATCATTTATGTCATAATATACACCAGTCTATCATGGTGCAGACACACACTGATGGACACACAGATGGACAATCAGCATACACAACACCGTAGCTAATCACCAGTGAGAGCACACGCACTGTAAAGACCGGGGACAGGAGAGTTCCCGCTCATTCTAGGAGCAGCCAGCTCGGAGCACAGAGCTCACAGCCTGCAACACAGACATTCACCATGTGCTGAGTGCATCACCTGGTTAGGACTCAGCAGGGGTCAACAGTTAAAGCTGGTATTGCATTTACCCACAGTTCAAGTCTGTTAATATAGTTAACCTTATAATAAAATAGAGTTGCATCACTTCCAGTGTTGGTGACCTGTTTGTGATCCAGAACACCCAACACATCAATTTATATATTAATAGAACTGTCAACTTCAAATGGTAGAAACAACAGAAATATTTACACTTTGGATGCAGAGGGAGGGCATGGCTCTCGCAGTGCAATCAGCAGGCACCTCGCTTCCCGTGCCCTTCAGGTGTGTATCATTTCAGTCATACCTGGAGGGAAAAAAACTACATTGATGGAAATCTGTGAACTGCGGCAACCCTGCGCATGGACAACGGTCAACAAAGTGTCTCATGAGCTGCATTCAGAACCCAGATGGGCCTCACATGCTGCAGGTTGCCTACCACTGATCTAGAAGTTATTGGCGGAATTTTATCAAAAAATGACAAACTGTCAGTTGCAGTGAGAAAAATGGTGCTCGTCCCATGGAATTCTGAGCCTCTGCCGAAATAAAATGAGGGGCAGGGCCTCAGAGTCAGGAACCAGCTCCAAACAGATCAGGGTGCGATCTTTAAAGGGCACCCTGACCGGCGCTGCAATCTAATGGTCCCTGGCCCACATCACGGAGGTCTTGACGCTCTCCTCTGCCCAACACTCATCACCGGCTTTCCCCTTCCTCCCCCCACAATATCCGCTGTCCCCACCACCCACCGCATATATACACCCCCGCTCTCCCCCCGTCATAAGGCTCCCACTAGGGTCCGCCCCAGCACTGCCCTGACATAGGTTGGCCCAGCCAGGTTGGTTTCAGCCTGGCAGTGCCAACCTATGTCAGGGGGCAGTGCCAGGACACTGCAAGGGCATATCCCTCCATCCGCCGGAGGTAGTATTTACCTCTGCACCCCCGGAGTGATCCCCTCAACTGCCGCATGCCTGGCCAACCCTGTTGTAGATGACGCTGGTGTGACATCCAACCGGTGCCAGATGAATATTCCACACTGATGTATAAAAATGAGTTTCCGGGGATCCTGCGGCGTGATTCGCAGTACTCTCCCAGAGAGGCGAGGTGAAAATTCCAAAACCCAAGCACGCCAGAGAGAATCCCGTTTTTTTGATTCTCTTAGGATTTTGAGCATGTATCGAGTTTCTCTCGGGCGGAGAGTGCGGGCTCAAAATCACTGCCTTTATGATGTGTGCATTTCCATGCTTTTGGAAAATAAAATCTCACCTATTTAATCTCACTGTTTAAGAGTTATTCTTTGAAATGTAAAACAAGTTAATCCAAGTTTAATCAGATAAATGGCCCCAAATGTGCTCGGTGTAAGTAGATATATTTTCTTCCAGTTCTTGATGGACTTGAAAATATATATACATAGAACAGTGCAACCTATTTCGTACTTGTAATAGTGTGCTGGTTCGCATGCCTGCATGTCAGGCTTGAATGACTGCTGTTGGGCTCATTGTATCAATGATCTGTCAAGTGATGGACTTTAAGCAACTTGAAGTTATGGATGGAATCTTGCCCACCTATTTCCTGCCAGATCAAATTTTCTAATGGCTGGACTTTGCCTTGGTTCTTTCCCAGTACATTGGCAATCTTATTTTAGGTTACCAAGAAGGGAGGGTAGGATATCACACCCATTCTGTCAAAGGAATCATTTCTAATTAAAGGAACCACGGTATAGATAATAAGGGGTCACCGGCACTTGGGAGTTTTGTGGCTGCAGCAGCTACAGAATGGAGGGAAGACCTGATGAGGCCAGGACAGGTCGTTCTGTCTCTCAGCCAGAGGGGCAGCTATGAAATCTCAGAGACTGCAGTGAGATGAGCTCTCCCAAGAATGGGGGGGAAGTGAACAATCTCTCCGGCAAGCAGGCATGGATATAAGTAGCTGAGAAAGTCAGCAGCATGGATGGGGTTTTTCAACTGGAGAGCGTGCGTCAAAAAGGATCCAAGGCCTCGGGAGAAGTGAAAGGCAAATAACCTTTAGGTGCCAAGCCTCGTTTTCTGACTTGCCGAACATTCTGCCGCACAGCTCTTGCATCCCAATGTAAACAGCTAACACTCACCCGTGGCTTAAAGTCACCCGTCACAAATATTTGGCTGGATTTTCCCGCCCCAGCACCCGCTTGTGTTGTTGCCGGTGCAACAGGAAAATTGGGAGAGCCATTTCAACGGTTCTCCCAATGTTCCCATCCACAACGATGCTTATTGGTGTCAGCATTGGAAAATCTCGGTCATTATCTTTCCCTCCCCATCACAAATTGCAGGAGAAGACAATACCGTCCTTGGCAATAGGTAGGAATCTGAGGCTGGCTGGCTTCAGGCACCTCTTGGCCATTGGCAATTTGTGACCACCTGCTCTGCTGGGAAGGTAGCTGCAGATTTGATAAGTGACCTTGAGAGCATAAGTCTTCTGAGGCACTGGTGCTCACACCTGTTGAGAGAGCTAATCCTCTGCCTGCATTCGGGATCTTGCATCCTTCCATCTGGATCTCCATCTCCATTCCCCTATTCAGTGGAGTGCCAGGTAGTTGAGGCAAAAGCTGCTGGTGCTGCTACTGAAGTTTTGGTGGTAAATATGGCTCCTGCCATTGCCATTCAGAAGAGGTGGAAGGTGCAGCCGCATAAGCAGCTCCCATGCCATGTTGAAGGATGGCAGGAAGTTGGCAATTAGCTGTCATGTGATGAACGCATTCTCTGAGAAGTGCTTTGACCAGCAGTCTCTCAATGGCCAGGGATGTACCTCTTTAGTGTAGCTGATCAAAACCTTTCCAAGGTTGTCAGTTTCACTGAAGTAACTCTTCCTAATGTGCACTCACCTTGGTAACCCTGGCAAGGCGCAGACATAGCATGGAAGCCATTTGCTGTTGGCAAAGAAGGAATCGAGAATTACACAGTCTCTTAATTGTCTTTTTAATTACCCAAATGTCTTCCCCACCAGATGCACTAGTGATTCTCAGGTGATCTAGGACCACCTGGCAACTCTGGAAGAGGGTGGGAAGAATCACAGAATGGTTCAAGCACAGAGGAAGGCATCTGGCCTGTCCTGTATGTGTGAGCTCTCAAAAGGAGCAATTTACCGGGTGCTACTTCCTAGCCTTCTCGGCATAGTCCTGCCTATTCTTCCTTTACAGATAATAATCCAATTCCATTTTAAATGCCTCAATTGAACCTGCCTCCACCACATCTTAGGCAGTGTATTCCAGATTCGAACTTCTCACTGCATAAAAGATGTTGGGTTCTGATCCAATGGCAGTAATCGGACTTTCCCATCCTGTAGACCTGGAACCTTCCTCAACCTAACTGGGAGAATTCTTCCCAATGAATCCTGCAAATTATTAGCATGGTCTACCTATGTGAAAAGATTGGCATTTTAAGGCTGGGATTTTGTCACCAGCATGTCATTCCCGATGTCATCACAGAATCCCTACAGTGCCGAAGGGGGCCATTCGGCCCACCGTGTCTGCACTGACCCTCCAAAAGAGGACCCTACCTAGGTCCTGCACATCACCATTATCCCGTAACCCCACCTAACCTTTGGACACTAAGGGACAATTTAGCTTGGCCAATCCACCTAACCTACGCATCTTTGGACTGTGGGAGGAAACAGGAGCACCCGGAGGAAACCCACGCAGACACGTGGAGAATGTGCAAACTCCACCCAGACTGTCATTCAAGGTCGGAATTGAACCTGGGTCCCTGGCACTGTGAGGCAGCAGTGCTAAATATCACAACTAGAACTGTGTGCTATATCCACTTTCTCTTTTTTTGCCCTTTCCCACGTGATTACAATTAAAAGTGTTTGCAGCATGCATGCAAAACAAATTCCATTCACCAGCTGAAAAGCCTTTCATTGGTGAAACCCACAGTCAGCTGAGAATACAGCATCAACGGACAGCCGATAAAAGAATCTCCTGGTCAAGCTGGGAGGATCTACTTCACAGCCACAACTTTCCTGCCCAACTACATTGCCATAGAGCCCAAAGGTGTTGCTCAATATTTAAGTTCATTTGTAAATTGTAATATCCTGCATGGAACCCACGGGTTGGAATGATTGTCTTCCCCATGCTACTTGAGGAATGCGAGCTCCACCGCTAGGGATGCCGTATCTTAATTAACCTGTGTATAAAAGGCTGGACAGTAAGGCACCCACCAGAGCGGAACCCGATAGGGATCTACTGGGCAGTATGCATATGGGGGGCGATTCTCCGATATTGAGGCCAAGTGTTCACGCCGTCGTGAACACCGTCGCGTTTCACGGCGGCGCAAACAGGGCCCGGACGGGACCTATTCTGGCCCCCACAGTTGGGGCAGCCCAATCCTGCGAATGCGCAATTGGGCCGCGTCATCCTGCGCATGTGCGGGGAACATCTTACGCACGCCGGCCCCTCACCAACATGGAGCCGGTGTTCTGGGGCTGCGCGCTGGAGGAGGGGAAAGGGGGGGGAGAGGCCGACCTGCCGATCGGTGGGCCCCGATTGCGGGCCAGACCCCATCGGAGGCCGCCCCGGTGAAGGAGCCCCCGCCACCCACAGGCCGCCCCCCCCAGCGTTCCCGCAGAGTTCCTGCCAGCAGCGACCAGGGGTGGACGACGCCGGCGGGAACCTTTCGTGTTGTAGCGGCCGCTCGGCCCATCCGGCCGGAGGATCGCCGCTCGCCGGTTCTCTGAGCGGCCCGGTGCGAATCGCGCGCCGCTGGTTTCTGGGGGGTGGGAGAATTGCATGCGGGGGTCGGGGCGGCGTAGCGCGATTCGTGCGGCACCCCGGCGATTCTCCCACCCGGCGTGGGGGGGGGAGAATAGCGCCCATCATTTGTGTAAATGAAACTTTGTTTCTTATTTTACTCGGTGTGGACTCCCATTGTCCTTATTAAATAAATGTTTCACTTTGGTTGCACTTTATTCATGTGTGTAGCATTGCTGTTTGTAGAGGCTAGCTTTGTCAGAGAACTAAATGTGCTGGAACACCTCATGGTGAGCACTTGGTATGTCATAACATTCAAGGCTATGGGCCAAGTGCTGGCAAATGGGATTAGGTAGGCAGGTGAGGTGTTTTTAGCAGTCGCCCGTACAAGTCAGCTAGGTTTCCCTTCCCCAGGTCGCTCACATCCAGCAGTTCTTCCACTAACGAATGTCCTGGTATCTGTGGGTACGTTGTTGTTTCCTTGCGGCGAAAGATTTTGATCTGAATGCATCTCAGGTCGTTTCCTCTTGGCAGCTAGAACCTCTCCGTGAGTTCCCCCAGGTTTGCAACTCTTATCGTCCTTAAACATATCCCTAACCGTCAGAGTCCCCTTGTCCTGTCTCCACTTTTTAAAGGTGGCGTCCATTATTGCGGGGTGAACCTGTGGTTGTTGCAGATGGGGTCCATGGTGGACATTTCAGTTAGGCCGAAGTGTTGCCTCATTTGGTACCATATCCAGAGCGTGGATACTATCACTAGGCTCCTCGAGTATTTGACCAGGAGGGATGGGAGAGCGGCTGTGGCTAGGACTCGGGGGAATGTTCCGATGCAAGAACTCTCCTCCAGCTTCACCCATTCTGCTCCCGGTTCCTTCACCAATGCCCGTACGCTTTCTGTGGTGGCCGCCCAGAGGTAGAATTGTAGGTTCAGGAGGGCCAGGCCTCACACATTTCTTTTCCTTTGTAGGACCTTCTTTTGGATCCTCAGCCTCCACCCCAAACACAAACACCATGATTACTTTTACAACTGTGTTGAAAAAGGCCTTGAGGGTGTAGACAAGAGGGATCTAAACAGGAAGAGGAACCTGGGCAGTAAGTGCATTTTGTTCACATGTATTCTCCCTGCAAGGGAGAGTGGGAGTGGGTCCCACCTCTGCAGGTCCCTTTTGACTTCCTCCACCAGACTCGTCTGGATCCATTTGTAGATCCGTATCCAGTTGTGGGATATTTCGATCCCCAGGTAGCAGAATTTTGTCTGGGCTTGCGTGAATCGCAGTCCTACCAACTCTGTAGCTCCCCCCCTGCGTGTTCACAGGGAATATCTTGCACTTGTTCAGGTTAAGCTTATAACCTGAGATGGTTCCAAACTTCTTTTGGAGTTTTGTTATCCCTTCCCCGTTGGCCCGGGGGTTCGAGATCTAGAGGAGCATTTAATCTGCAGACTGAGACCCTATGCTCTCTGTTCCCCATTGGATAACTCTCTGCCCCTTCGCCACTCTTAAGGGCAATCGCTAGTGACTCAATTGCCAGGGCAAACAGCAGCGGTGACGGCGAGCATCCCTGTCTCGTGCCTCTGTGCAGCTGGAAGTATCTAGAGCTGGTGGTGTTTATCTGTACGCTTGCCGAAGAACACTGTACAGTAGTTTCACCCAGGAGGTGAACCTTGGTCCGAACCCAAACCGTTCTAGTACCTCTATGAGATACTTCCGTTCGGCTCTGTCGAAGGCCTTTTCTGCATCCAGGAAGATGACGACTCATGATGTTCTTTCCCAGGGTGGGCCTGTGAGTTACTCCAGGGCTGCAACTCTATTGTCCTTATACATATTCCTAACCGTCAGAGTCCCATGCTCTGCCATTGATTATGAGCATGGCTGATCATGCAAATCAATAATCCCGTTTCCCCCCCATATTCTTTGATCCCCTCCGCCCCCAAGTGCTGTATCTAACCGCTTCTTGAAAACATACAATGTTTTGGCCTCAACTACCTCCTGTGGTACTGAATTCCACAGGATCACCACTCTCTGGGTGAAGAAATGTCTCCTCATCTCTATCCTAAATGGTCTATCCCATTTCTCAGACTGTGTGTGACCTCTGGTTCTGGACACCCACAACCATCGAGAACATCCTTCTTGTCTAGTCCTGTTAGAATTTTATGAGTTTCAATGAGATTCCACACTCATTCTGCTGAACTCTAGTGAATAAAATCCTAACTGACTCAATCTCTCCTCATTCGTCAATCGCGCCAGCCCAGGAATCAGTCTGGTAAACTTTGGCAGCACTCCCTCTATAGCAAGAACATCCTGCCTCGGATAAGGAGACCAAAACTGCACACAATGGGCGGGATTCTCTAATCCCGGTGCAGAGTGCCCACGCCGTCATAAACACCATCGCGTTTTACGAAGGCTTGAACGGGCCGAGCCGAGGACTGATTCTGGCCCCTACAGGGGGCCAGCACGGCACTGGAGCATTTCACGGCGCTCCAGCTGCCGATCCCGGCGTGAACTGTGCACCGCGGGATTCGCGCATGTGCAGTGGTGCCGGCGCCAACGTGCGCACGCGCAGTGGCTTCCTTCAAAGCGCCGGCCCCAACGCAACATGACGCAAGGCTACAGGGGCCGGCGCGTAGGGAAGGAGGCCCCCAGCCAGAGAGACCGGCCCGCCGATCGGTGGGCCCCGATCGCGGGCCAGGCCACATCAGAGGCCCCCCCCTCCCGGGGTCGGACCCCCCAAAGGCCGGCCCCCGGCCCTTCAACACCGAGTTCCCACCGGCTGAGAGCAGCTGTGGACGGCGGCGGCGGGACTCGGCGTTTTTACGACGGCCGCTCGGCCCATCCCGGGCCGAGAATCGGCGGGCCGGCCGCATAGAGCGGCCCCCGACCGGCACCGTGCCAACCACGCCGGCTCCAATGCGGAATCCCTTCGGCTCCGGCTGCCGTGGCGCCAAAGGCCTTTCCCGCTGGCCGGCGGCGCGCCAACCACTCCGGCGCGGGCCTAGCCCTTCAAGGTGAGGGCTTGGCCCCTAAAGGTGCGGAGAAATCCGCACCTTTGGGGCGGCCTGACGCCGCAGTGGTTCCCCCCACCCCGCCGGGTAGGGGAGAATCCCGGCCCAGGCTTATAGTCGATAATTCCCTATTTTCTTTCTACCACCCTTTTTAAATCGTGGAATTACATTATCTACCCTCCAAACTGCAGGAACTGTTCCAGAGTCTAAAGAAATCTGGAAGATGACCACCAAGGCGTCCACTATTTCTAGAGCCAATTCCTTAAGTTCTCTGCGGTGTAGGAGTATGATTCGATATCAGGATCGTTGAGAACCACCCCCTCCTGACGCCAGGGAGAAAGAGACCTTCCCACCACAAATAAATCAATCCGGTATAAACCTGATGGACGTGGGAGGAAAAAAAAGAAAAGTTCCTTATCCTTCGGAAACTTAAATCTCTATGGATCTGCCCCCCCGCCATCTGTTCCATAAGCATCACAACTTCTTTGTCACCCCGGATGGACTCAGACTTGGGACTGAACCTATCCAACCGAGGATCTAAAACACAATTGAAGTGTCCCCCCATAATTAACTGATGTGAATCAAGATCTGGGATAGAAGCCAGCATCTTATTAATGAATGTTGTGTCATCCCAATTCGGTATATACACATTAATACACCCTGGCAGCCAGGCAGTGTCACCTGAGCCCCCTGGCTGGCACCTGGGTGGCACTGCCATGGTTCCCAGGTGGCACTGCCAGGATTGCAGGCTGGCAGTGCCAAGCAGCCTTGGTGGCATCAACAGTGCCAGGGTGTCAGCCTGGCCAGAGGTCAACCAGCCGGGGGCCTCCAATTGGCTAGGAGACTCCCCAAGTGCAGAACCACTTGTTTGTGGGGGCCAGTACGAATCGGCGTTCAGCTGGGGTCTCCTTGGCGAGTCCGAAAGATGCCCAGTGGCCGTTCAATCCGGCATCAGCACGGTTAAGTGGGTTTTTAAACTCACTTAGCCGTGAGAGACTGGATCCTGGCACAATGGGCAGGATCCAGATTGCAACGTCTCATGAATGCACGGCCTCGGAGGATGGTAGAGGTGGGTTGCCACACGTGCATCAAAACGTAGCTGGATGAGGACTTGGCATGTCATAGCCTTCAAGGCTATGGGCCAAGTGCTGGCAAATAGGATTAGCTAGGCAGGTCAGGTATTGTTCATGAGTCGGTGCAGACTCGATGAGCCGAAGGGTCTCTTCTGTGCTGTGTTATTCTGTGATTCTGAGATCTGCTTCGAACTCACGAGGCGTCAAGGCCATCGGGAATCCCAAGGAAGGCCACTCCTGGGATTGGCGCGACTCGGCCGGTATATCGCACCTGTAGTCCGTGGAGTTGGAGCCCTCTAGGCCATCTGGAGCGGTTCTTCAGATCGTCATCCTTGGCCTTTAGCACTCTACGCTCCTCAGCTTACAATGCCAGCTCTGCCTCCAGGGAGACAATCCAATCACTATCGTCAGAGAGTGCCACCTCCACCTTCTGTAAGATCATAAGACATAGGAGCAGAATTAGGCCACTCGGCCCATCGAGTCTGCTCGGCCATTCAATCGTGGTTAATATTTTTCTCATCCCCATTCTCCTGCCTTCCCCCCAGAACCCCTGATCCCTTATTAATCAAGAACCTATCGACTTTTGTCTTAAAGACACATTTGGCCTCTCCTCTGTACGGCTGCTCCTTGTGTTCTATCCGCCAGCCCATCTTGTCCATCCATAGCCGCTGAATTGGGGCCAAAGCCACCTCCATTGCCTTCTCCAGATCCTCAGCAGCCTGCCGCTGCTTCTTAAATTTGTCGGTCAAGAAGCTAACCAACTTCTCAGTCTTCCACTGAGGGGCCCGGCACCGACTTAGCAGAATCTGCCACCATGCTCCCCCCTGCTGAGGGTCCTTTGATTCTGATGGTGATCCCTTGCCCGACCTCTGCCTGTGTTATACTTACCGATTTATCGGACATTACTCAAAGGAGAGAATCTTAATCCAACAAACTACACAATTTCCTCCAAAGAAAATTGCCCATAAACTGGGCAGAAAGGGCCAAAACCAAGTACCCTGGGCAGGAGCCAATGTGTGCGGCTGCTCAACACATAGCCACCACCAGAAGTCTGCAATGTTGGGTTCTTACTAATATGTCAGGGAGAAAATCTGTTTTTTAAGTTGAATATGGGTAAGAGCATACTGTAATGTCACGATCATGAATCCAGAGAGCACATTGCGAGCAGGCAAAGGTGGAAAGGAACCAGTTCTATAAATAGCACCTACTGTACATCTCTAGCTATGCTTATACTGAAAATCCCTCAGGGCCTGGCATTCAGGTCTGACACAACAAAGAGACACAGCATTAACAAATCAACTATCTGTGGGAACCAACACTGGGTTTCTGTTTATCACAGAAAAGGCAGAAAGGGAAAAAGGCAATAAGGCAAGCATTGTTTAAATTGCAAGAAAGGTATAGGGTTGGATTCTCTGTTTCTGCGACTGGTGTTGATGCCAACGGAGAATCCGTGGACTTTTACGACGGGAACATCGGCGCTGCACCTGCACCGATTCCGCTACCGGTGAGGGGCTAGCACCGGTGCCGTGTGGAACACCATTGAATCCCTTGGAAAACGTTGCGGGATATATACGACTCAGTGCTCCAGGTTTAAAGCGGGCTGTCAGCGGCATGCGCAGCCGCATGGCTGCCTTGCCGGCTGCGGTAATGGTGTTACGTATCCGACCACCCTGACCCCACAGCCCATCTCCTGGCCACCACTCACTACTCCCCCCCGGCCCGGCAGGAGCCCCCCGGCCAGCTGCATGACTGTCGGCGAAGTATGGCGGTGCTGGACACCGTCCGCATGCCCTCCCTCAGCAGCACCACGGCAGGTTCACGATTTTTCAGAGCACACGTGGACCGTGCCGTCGAGAACTCGGCCCATCGGAGGCGGAGAACTGCGGGTGGGCCCACTAATGATATGCAAACAGTGTTTAAAGTACGCACGGCGTGCATCACATTGACACCGTTTTCGAGGTGACGGAGAATCGCGATTTGGCATCAAATCGGCGCCTGCCGTGATTTTGGCATCGGAAGCTATTCTCCGCCCGAACGCACGCCCCGATTTCAGCGTCGGCTAACGGAGAATCCCACCCATAGTCTTTAAACTTAAATTTAAAGAAATAAAAATGATGCTCTAATACAACAAAAATGACAAACAACATGCTTAGCAACACAGCTTGTCAGGCAGCATCTGTGAAAAGAACGGACTGGATGTTTTGGGTATGGGTGCTTCATCAGAACTGGTGAAGTGTAGCCAACGTATTGTAACTATGTGCGTATTCTACAAATAAAGATTCCTGGAGAATGATGACTCTGATCCAGGCGCAACTGTTCTTCCAGCGCAGTCATTGAGTGGCTGTTGAAGCAGGTGGACCTCTGCCTCCTGTTGATCCTGTTTCAAGGGGCATTGTTTACTTCAACAGGCTTATAGATAGGGAAATATGCTGTGATGCAATGAGTGATAGTCATCTCCTAACATCACTGATCTAGTGTTGCCAACTTTGGTTTGACATATTTCTGGAGATTTGATTGTTATCATCTGACATTTGATCATTTTACATTTGCCCTCTGTTTGCAAGTGTTATTGAATTTACCTCGGTTAAGTAACTCAGCATCACAAAGCCCTGAATAAAATATTAGATTTTTTTTGTTTTTTAGTGAGATAATTTATAAATAAAAAATAACACAATGGAAAGATTTAAGGATAAGTCATGTTCAAAGAAAAACTATCCGTGTGCTATTTCTACAGTGTCGATCGCAATGAGAAAGACTGAGGCCAAGACTTTCGTCCCCGAGTTGGCTTCGCCAAGTCAGGATGGGCCGAACCCGAAGTCGGGCCGGGTGGCGGGTGACCCTGGAACGAATCCACAGACTGTCGGGTGCACAGGCGGGGCTGGGTATTAAGCCTGCTGTGGTACTGTGTTGAAGTAAATGAAAAATAACAATAAAACAAAAAGATTCCTCCAACCCTCACCCCCACCCCCCCTACACGCACACACACTCTATGATCCTTCCTTGCAAATCTATACCAACCCATGGTCCCCACACCCCATGACAATATTTTTAGTTACCCTCTACCCATCTCCATGGCCCTCACACTCCATCCTCTCTACCCACATCCCATGAGCCCTTACACCCCAATGCCAACTTTGTGCCTCTTTATTCACTTCCATTACTCCATACCCATTATGCCAACTTAGTGTGAACTAACCCTAACATTTTTCCCTTCCCCAATTGATTTTTATTTCTTTCCCTGTCCAGTTTGTTTCTCTATCACTTTATCCCCTCTCTCTATACCCTTGTCCCATTTGTCTTTCACTCGTTCCCTCCTTCAGTTGCTCTCTCGGGACTGATGAATTTTCCAGGGCCAGAATTTTACACTATAAATGCAGGCATGTGCCACCCAACCTCACGTGAGAAGATGTCGGGAGTGCATCTAGATACCCTCCCCGTACTGGAGCAATATTATGGTCGGCGGACAGTTGGGGGAATCGGTAGCGCCTACCGACCACCAAGCAATTAAGGTCATTAAAAATAAATGAAGTGAAATTTTACAGTGCCCATGGAATTTTGTGCACGGTGCATGCACAGGCAGACAATCCGTTTGTTTTTAATGATACCATCCAAGGTTTGGATAAATTGGGTCCAGGGCATTGTGAGCGGTGAGGATTTTAGGAGATAATTTGCTGCTGGCTGACAGCTTTACCTCAGTTTTTATATTTGGTCTTTGCATTACTGCCTTGATTTCAGGACTCATTGGTGTCTACTCCACTAGTGGGAGCTCCTCTCATGAGGAAGACAGGGGCAGGTTCCCGCAGGTGGCATCCAGGGGACCTGTGAGAGGGGAGGCGCAGGCAAAGAGTGTGCAGGGCCAGCAGACATCACGTGATAGAAGGCGCCGCAAAATACACCACCATCCTGCTGCCAGAATGTACAGGCAGTGTTCCAGCTTCCTGTACCAGCCTCCCATACCAGCCTCCCCGAACAGGCGCCGGAATGTGGCGACTACGGGCTTTTCACAGTAACTTCATTGAAGCCCACTTGTGACAATAAGCAATTTTCATTTCATTTCCGGTATCTCAATATGTCAGAGGTGACGTGCTGAAAGAGGCTCCAATTCTCCAAAAAGACTTTGACCTCCATATGGCTCTTACTTCCCCAAGCCACATGGGGAATGACCAGCCTTTAACACATTTTCACACAGTTCCATGTCAACTCGGTATTCACCCTTGCTGACTGTGGTAGATCTATAAACCTTTTGAGGCATTGGACCCATGTGTGTCATGTGGCTGCTGACCTGGGCTGCCACCTCTGCCTAGGCCTTCTGGGCAACACAGTGATTGGGTGTTGAAGAAATGACTCCTCAGAAGGATAATGTCAGCAATTCTCTTATGGGCAGCTCCCTCAGTCCCCTCCACAATTCTAGTCATCCTTCAGGAAGCTGCTTACACTTAATCTGGGCTTCAGTGCGCAGATATCAAACCACTCTGCCCCGCCCTGCAAGGATTCTTCCCAATACTCGCCGCCCCCCGCTTCTAGCCAACATCAGGCCTGCCCCCCAATCGCCAGTGCCAGCTATGGGGTTGCGTGGTCATCACGTCTAGCCTCCGGTGGTGAAGACCCGCAGTGATTTCCCCCCAGCCTCACGTTGCGCCGGCGAAGTTGAGAGAACACCGGGAGCTGGGAGAATCCAGCTTTAAATGGACGCAGCATATTTAAACGCTCATTTAAATAGCTGATCTGCTTCACATGCATGTGAGAGTGTCAACCAGATTTTTTCACTTGCAGCGAGCAGGAGCATCATAGATATCATAGAATTTACAGTGCAGAAGGAGGCCATTCGGCCCATCAAGTCTGTACCGGCTCTTGGAAAGGGTACCCTACCCAAGGTCAACACCTCCACCCTATCCCCATAACCCAGTAACCCCACCCAACACTAAGGGCAATTTTGGACACTGTGGGCAATTTATCATGGCCAATCCACCTAACCTGCACATCTTTGGACTGTGGGAGGAAACCGGAGCACCCGGAGGAAACCCACGCACACACGGGGAGGATGTGCAGACTCAGCAGAGACAGTGACCCAAGCCGGAATCGAACCTGGGACCCTGGAGCTGTGAAGCAATTGTGCTATCCACAATGCTACCGTGCTGCCCTCATCTGTTCAGCGCACGGCACAGAGCCCATTCCGAGGCTCTACCGCCATTTTCCAGATATAGTGGAATATGCGCCAGGCACAATGTGGCCAGAGAATTGGCCCAGAGTCTCCGACCCACTCCTCTCTCGCTCAAACTGAATGTGAAGGTCTACCATATCCTGGTCGCTGCTACCTAGGGGTGGCAAGGTGGCATAGAGGTTAGCACTGCTGCCTCACAGCGTCTGGGACCCATTCCGTCCGTAGGTGGTTGTATGTGTGGAGTTGCACATGTCTGCGTGGTTTCCTCCGGGTGCTCCAGTTTCCTCCCGCAGTCCAAAGATTTTGTTTTTATTCGTTCATGGGATGTGGGTGTCGCAGGCTGTGCCAGTATTTATTGCCCATCTCTAATTGCCCTTGAGGGGACAGTTAATAGTCAACCACATTGCTGTTGATCTGGAGCCACATGTAGGCCAGACCAGGTAAGGACGGCAGCTTTCCTTCCCAAAAGGACATTAGTGAACCAGATGGGTTTGTGTGACAATTGGCAATGTTTTCATGGTCATCATTCGACTTTTAATTCCAGATTTTATTGAATTCAAATTTAACCATCTGCAGTGGCAGGATTTGAACCTACGGGTTAGGTGAATTGGCCATGATCAATGCACCGGGTTATGGGGATCAGATGGGGGTGTGGGCCTGGGGTAGAGTGCTTTTTCAGAGGGTCGATGCAGACTTGATGTGCCGAATGGCCTCCTTCTGCACTGTAGGGATTCCCTGGATTCTCTATTCACTATGAGATCATTAATTACTCCCATATCTTCAATAATACCAAGTCTATATAACCTGGGACGGGATTCTCCGACCCCCCGCCAGGTCGGAGAATCGCCGGGGGGGGTAGTTTGAAACCCGCCTTCGCCGGCACCGGAGATTCGGTGGGGCGGGAATCGCGTCGCGCCGGCTGGCGCCGCCCCCCCCCCCCCCCCCCCGGGCCGAAGTCCCGCTGCTGTAATGCCGGTCCCGCCGGCGGGAATTAAACCACCTCCCTTACCGGTGGGACCAGGCGGCGCGAGCGTGCTCCGGGGTTCTGGGGTTCACGGGCACGGGGCGATCTGGCCTCAGGGGGTGCCCCCACGGTGGCCTGGCCCGCGATCGGGGCCTACCTTTGGGGCGACCCAACGCCGGAGTGGTTCCCGCCACATCCACTGGGCAGGGGAGAATCCCGCAGGTCTCTGTTGGCTCCTGAAGTTCTTGGAAACTATCCCCAAAACATTTAAGGAGCTCTTAATCTAGGCTACCTCTCCCCATCTGACTTTTTCAGTCCATGTGTAAATTAAAATCTCCCATTTTTATCGCCATGCCTTCCTGACAAGCGCCAATTATTCCTTCCTTCCATGTGGTTACAGTTACTCATCTCTATCCAAACCCTTTCCACACCCTGGTTTCCTGACCTTAGGTCACCCATTTCTTTTGTGTTAATAACATCATTTACTAACAGAGCTACCCCTCCAGCTTTTTTTCACTTCCTGTCCTTTCTAAATATCCTGTAACCTTCAATATTCACGACCCAATCCATGTCCCCAAGCAACAATGGGCATGATTAACCCAAGTTTTGGGCGAGTTTGGAGGGATTTGGAGTCGCTATTTAACGGCACTGTTTCTCTTTTGGGCTTCAATGGGGAACAACCCGCTGAGGCCTCAATCAGCCGCGGAGCTATTCAGTGCAGGAAGAGATCAGGGCGTCATTTTATAAATGGTGCCCGGATCTTTAGAGCTCCTGATGTGACTGCCGGATGCCCCTAGTGCCCCAACACACCTGTTGGGGTGTTCTCATCCCTCCCCCCCCCCCCCCACACACACACACCTGACCTCATACGGGCAGGGTACCCCAGGCCTGATCCCTGGCACAGGAAAAATGCCACCTGGGCACCTTGGCACTGCCAACTTGGTACACTGGCAGTACCACCTGGACACCCAGGCAGTGCCCCAGCCAGCCTGGAAGTGCCACCTGGGAACCCTGGCAGTGCCAGGCTGACATCTGCATGCCCAGATGACATCAGCAGTGCCAAGGTGCCATCCTGCCAAGACACCAACCACCCAGGGTCTCTGATCGCCTGGGAGAACCCTCCCCCCACTCTCAGGTGCCATGTCACCTGGTCCTCATTCATGGGGATCAGTACTAAATGGCGCCTGTGGCAGGGATCTCCTTGATGATGCTGGGAGATCCTGGGAGCCGGTTAGATATGGCGCGGCCTTTAAACTCACTTAATTCTGCAAGTCTGGGTCCCGACCATTGTGGGCTGGATCCAGATCACAACATCTCGTAAGATCTGGTTAGATCTTGTGAGGTGTAATGGCCTTTGAGGATCCTGGAATAGGCCTCCCTGGGACCTACTGGCCATGTCCCGTCCTGATTCAGGAGGGATGCGGCCGATAAATCACGCCCTTGGACATTTCTTTGGGCCTTGGTGAGTTTCTCCCCAGCGAAGCCCACACCTAGAAATGTTTTCAGCAGTGGGAAACTAAACCCATCAGCGAGACTGGCTCATCAGAGATTTTGAAAGGGTGCTCCGATCTCTAAGTGAGCTTGATGATCACCCACCCCTTCCACCCACAGGTAATGTCACCTCCCACACATATGGGCATTTCCCCCCGCACCAAATGAGGACACTCTGCAATGCGGTTGCCACCTTTAACCCCCCCCCCTCAACCTTCGTGGGGCCTCTTCATACCCGCCCTTCACATCCCCCCCACCCTTCAAACAACCTCTCTTCCCCCCTTTCATGGGCATGGTCCCACTTAGGCTCAGACCCTTGCCAGTGCCACCCTGACACTGCCACCCGGACACCCTGGCAGTGCTCTTGCCAGCCTGGAAGTGTCAAGGTGCCAGGTTGGCAGTGTCATGATGTCCTAGTGCCAGAGAGAGCCAGGGGTACCCTGCCCTCTCCCCGACCTCCCAGGGGTCTCCAATTGCCTGGGAAAAAACCCCAGGTGCCGTTACGCTTGATCCACGTTTGTGTGAACCAGTATTAAACGGCGCCTGGTTCAGGTCTTGCTGGGGAGGCTGTTAGTTCCCAGCCCTGGGAGAATATAGTGCAGACATATGTTATGGGAGAGGCTTTTCAGAACCCCAAAATGTATCATGGAGTTCAACCAACCTCTCCTTTTAATGGATTTGTTCTTTTTCCGAGCACACAGCTTTTTCCCTAGGTGTGGGATTACAATTATGGACACGTGGGTTTTTAAACACAAAACACTGTTTATTCCATGAACTCAACTTAACATCTTAAATAAACATTGGATCTCTTAACACCCCTTACTTCAAAGATAACTCAGAAAATATTGCAACAGTAAATAATTCCTTAAAATGTTCCTTCAAACTTCCAAGAGACTTAACATCTTTAAACAGTATCACATCAGGTTAAAGGATATATTTATTTCTGTAGAATGGCAGAGACTGTCGCAAACTGGCTTTCTACTTTTAAACTGCTCTCGGCAAAACCAGCCAGGCACTTTTTAGCTGCTCTCAGCAAAACCAAACTGCAAAACTTGCAGCTCTCTGGAAACACACAGACACTGCTTTTAAACTGAAACTAAAAACCTGCAAAATGGCTGACCTAAAGCCCAGCCCCACCCACTCTCTGACATCACTGTTTTCTTAAAGGTTCATTGCTTACGCATCCATTTCTTAAAGGCACTCTTGCATGACCCATATTTAAATGAGCTTAATGGATCATTTAGATATGTGTATCTGAACCTCGTCCAGTGAGGGAGAGATCCAGATTGCGACATCTCGTGAAGTTCGGATAAATAAGAGAGGCCTCTCGCGAGATTCAGCAACCTCGTCGTGACACCAAGTGGGCTGCAATGAGGCTGTTGAATTGCACCCATTGTGTCCAGACGCTGCAGACAACATGGAGCAGATGGCAGCAACACAGGATCTGCTTGCCACATGTTACAAATGTAAATGAGTTCAGCACATGAAAATAATGCGATGTTTACCTCAAACTATACGGCAGATCATGAATTGTGTCCCTCACATCCAAAAGCTAGGACAATCCGATTTTTAACCCACTAATGTACCTCCCTCTGAGTCTAAGCATGAAGGAAGTTAGAAGCAGGCAGGCCCATCTACCCGTGTACGTTTTGAATTAAATAAATAAGTTTGATGAATTTCACACATTGAAGGTTTCAAATGGCAGACCTGCAAGTACAGTGCATTTTCACTCCCACTTCATATTTTAAGAATTGTTTTTTAGTTCCACATTTTGTCTGGCTGAGATTGTGAGCAAGCAACCAGCTCCCTTGATGTTGTCAGCTCTAATTTTGAGCTAACTGACATTTGTAAACAAAAAATGTCAAGGTTAAATTGCAGGTCAGTACTCTTCCTTCGCGTTAAGTTAGTGTCTGGGCGACTGATGCTTTCCTGTCATGGTGTAGCTATGATGAAGGATTTTGAGCAATACAGTACCACTGTTTATTGCTGCTGTGTGCCACCTTTTTCTTAAACATTACTCTAAAGCCAAAATTACATTGGCCAACTTCTTTAACTGCACAGTGACACAGTAGGTATTTCTTTGAAATCTTCCTCTGAAGATTAAATCGCAATCTCCAGAAAGGGAGTTGACAGGAAATGGAATGATAAATCTGTCTGGTCTCCATGTCATAGACCTTCTTGCAGGAGGCCTCTCAGGTCATCAGAATAGACCTTCACAGAGGGCTCAGGCACGACTTTCTGCAGATCCAGTGAATCATATATTGGGGCCTTCTGCAAATTTTTTATCGTAGCACTTAGATTACTCACAGTCATAACAAGTACAATAACTTCACAAGATAACAGTAAGCACTGAAACACAGCAATTATTGGAACTACTCAGATCACACTCCTCTCAAATAGAGACGTTGTTTGAATCATTTTAAAATTGCTGGGACATCATGCTCCCCAATGAAACAAAATACAGTCAAGTTTGAGCTCAATGCAGAAATTAATCTATTTTCACCAATTTGATTGCCATCAGACAATTAATAATTAATCTTCACAAGAAGAAATGATTTCGATTTTCAAGGTTTGTGCTGGTTATGGAACAAAGGTTCTGTTGGAATGTTAGATGCTGTTGTAGATACACAGGTACACCAATGGCTTAGATTATAGTGTGTTTGGGTGCTGGCTCACATTCCTTCCCTACATAATTCCCAAAATTTGCTCAGCCCTAAAGAGATTACAAATGAATCCACTCGGAGACTTGATCATCTTGTCACTTTTGGATAACTGAGGAGCAGCTTTAATTGATTGATTCCTGGGATGATTGGGTTGCCTTATGAGGAAAGGTTGGGCAGGTTGGGACTTAAGTCCACTGGAGTTTCGAAGAATTAGAGGCAATCTTGTTAAAAAGTATACAATCCTGAGGGGACATGATAGGGTGCATGCTGAAAGGATGTCCCCCTTTGTGAGAGAATCTAGAACTAGGGGACACAGTATTAGGAAAATAATGGTAGTTTTAAGGGATTTATATTCGTATTGGTAAACACTAGAAATAGGGTATAGTTAAATGTAATATTTCTGTGTGCCAGGAAGAGTAAAATCTATAGTTAGATTCATGCTGGACAAAGGTGTGGAGGTTGGTTTCAATTCTAACTGTGATTCTATTGCTCTTAAAGAGGGCTATGACGTGAAGAGTAAATCCACCATCAGTGGCTGCTTAGCTACTGGGGTCTTGTAAAGTAGAGAAGCTTTTACGTTTTAGTGACCCTAATTGATTGCAGCTGGAGATATGAGAGAGAAGGCAGCTCTCACAGCCCTGCTAGAAGAAGCTGGTTTTAGAAGGCTAAATCATAGAATCCCTACATTGCACTGGACTTTAGATTTCCGGCATTTGTTAACCATTAACTTATAGTTTTCTTCTAGAAAGGCTGAGAGAGATGTTCACTCTTTAGCGGGTTTTAGAAGGCTAAATCATAGAATCCCTACATTGCAGAAGGAGGCCATTTGGCCCATCGAATCTCCACCGACCCTCTGAAAGAGCACCCAGATCCACTCTCCTATCCACCCCGCCCTATGCCCATAACCTAAGCTGCACATCCCTGGACACTAAGGGCAGTTTAGCCAATCCTCCTAACCTGTACATCTGTGGACTGTGGGAGGAAACTGGAGAACTTGGAGGAAACCTACGCAGATACGGGGAGATTGTGCAAACTCCACACAGTCACCCAAGGCTGGAATTAAACCTGGGTCCCTGGTGCTGACCACTGTCCACCGTGCCGCTAAAGAGGGAACATCTCTCTCAGCCTTGCTAGAAGAAAAGTCAAACTATAGATTGATGGGAAAGAGAACAAATGCCTGAAATCTAAAGTTCAGTTAGTTAAGGAAACTAGAGAGCTAAAGGGATGTTTTCAAGAAGTCTTGAGTTAACGAAACAGCGGAAACTGGGAACCAGAAGAGATTACTGGGATGATTGGGCTGTCACAGAGAGTTGAAACGTTCATCGATACAGGAGCAGAATTAGGCCATTTGACCCATCGAGTCTGCTCCACCATTTGATCATGGCTGATCTCATCCTAACTCCAACATCCTGCCCGTTCTCCATCATAACCCTTCAACCTATTACCAATTAAAAATCTGTCTTACTCATCTTTAAATTTACTCACTGTCCCAGACTGCACCATACACTGGGGCAGGAAACTCCACAGATTCACAAGCCTTGGGGAGAAGCAGTTTCTTCTCAACTCCATTTTAAATTTGCTACCTCATATCCTAAGATTATGACCTCTTGTCCTACAATGCCCCACAAGAAAGCTTCCACTCCACGTCTACTTTATCCATACCTTTATCATCTTATGTACCTCAAATTGATCTCCATTCATTCTTATAAACTCTGGAGACTATCGGCCAAAACTGTTCAATCTTTCTTCATGCAACAAACCCATCATCTCTGGAATCAACCTAGCAAACCTCTTCTGAACTGCCTCCAATGCCCCTACATCTTGGCATTGGATCATGGGAAGCCTGAATGATATCTGCAGTAGTGCTAGTGTTTGTGGGAACTTACTACAGTTTGGGAGACATTATTTCAAATAATTGTGGAAATTGGTGGGTGGACCTCTGAGTTTATGCAAAAACCTTTAAAACAGGAAACCTGAAGGGAGAGGTGTAAATCCTGAAAGCGAAACCTTGATGAAAGCAGTGGTGGGAAAACATAATTTAAAGAAGATTTAACTTTTGAAAGCGGAATTTGAAATCACTCATGTGGAAACCAGAGTTCGGTGAGACAAGGTCGCTCACGCTATTAGAATCATCTGGGGAGATTCTGAGGAGAAATCCACGGACACTCACTTGGGTTCAAAGAGGAGTGTGCCTTAACACAGTGTAGCACCATCGATCACACACGAGGCGAGACGTAAAGAACTTCAATCGAGGCTTTATTGAGCAGACTTGTTCCCCAGCAGCTCAGTCACAGAATGCAGCTGCGGGGATTAACCCAGGTTCTTATACCCCGCATATCTGGGTGGAGCCCAGTAGGCGGCAGATCCAATCGGGACCCAGCATCTGTCCTCCAAAAGCTCCTTGGCATTCATGGTGTATTAGGGGTAATAATCACTGATCAGAGGGATAGATAGGGTGGACAGCGAGAGCCTTCTCCCGCGGATGGAAATGGCTAGCACGAGGGGACATAGCCTTAAACTGAGGGGTAATAGATATAGGACAGAGGTCAGGGGTAGGTTCTTTACGCAAAGAGTAGTGAGGCCGTGGAATGCCCTACCTGCTACAGTAGTGAACTCGCCAACATTGAGGGCATTTAAAAGTTTATTGGATAAACATATGGATGATAATGGTATAGTGTAGGTTAGATGGCTTTTGTTTCGGTGCAACATCGTGGGCCGAAGGGCCTGTACTGCGCTGTATTGTTCTATGTTCTATGTTCTATAATACATACCACCACATTCTCCCCTTGTTAAAAAAGAACCCGGCGGGGTGGTGGGTGGTATGGTGGTCGGGGTTTACAGGGTCGGTACCTTAACCATTGAACTATATACACCCATGCCGCTTTTACTGGGCCACTGAATTATTCACATTTTACCCGATTTGCAGCGTTAACTATTTACAACAATGCCGCTTTACTGGGCCACTGAATTATATACATCTTAAGTCGATTCGATGAGTTGAGATGGTGCTCTGGTCGCCCTTTCCGATCGTCTCAGCCCGGGTGGTGGTGGTGGTGGTGGCTCGGGTCCGGTCGACTCTGGGAGCATCGCGCTGTCCCCTTCTGTTTCCTTACTCCTGGACGGGCCTGGGAGGAGAACCGATCCCCCCGGGAAGGGGGTGGCTGTGGGGTGCACCGGCAGGAGTGAGGGGGAGGTGATTGGTGTTGGGGGGCTGTGGGGAGCTCCGGCGGGCGCCAGGTCCCGCAGAGAGACCGTGTCCTGTCGGCCGTCTGGGTACGCCACGTAGGCGTACTGCGGGTTTGCGTGGAGTAGATGTACCTTCTCCACCAGTGGGTCTGATTTGTGTGCCCGCACATGTTTCCGGAGCAGAATGGGTCCCGGGGCTGCCAGCCAGGTCGGAAGTGACGTTCCAGAAGCGGACCTCCTAGGGAAGACAAGGAGGTGCTCGTGCGGCGTTTGGTTCGTGGTGGTGCACAGCAGGGACCGGATAGAATGAAGGGCATCCGGGAGTACTTCCTGCCAGCGGGAAGTTGGGAGACTCCTAGACCGTAGGGCCAGTAGGACGGTCTTCCAGACCATTCCATTCTCCCTCTCTACCTGCCCGTTCCCCCGGGGGTTGTAGCTGGTCGTCCTGCTCGAGGCTATGCCCTTACTGAGCAGGAATTGACGCAGCTCGTCACTCATGAAGGAGGACCCCCTATCGCTATGGATGTAGGCGGGGAAACTGAACAGGGTAAAGATGGTGCATAGGGCTTTAATTACCGTGGCTGCGGTCATGTCGGGGCATGGGATGGCGAAGGGGAAACGGGAGTATTCGTCAACGACGTTAAGAAAGTACGTGTTGCGATCGGTGGAGGGGAGGGGGCCTTTGAAGTCCAAACTGAGGCGTTCAAAGGGACGGGAAGCCTTTATCAGGTGCGCTCTATCTGGCCTGAAAAAATGCGGTTTGCATTCTGCGCAGATTTGGCAGATCCTGGTGACTGTACGGACCTCCTCGACGGAGCACGGGAGGTTGCTGGCCTTTATGAAGTGGTAGAAACGAGTGATCCCCGAGTGGCAGAGGTCCTCGTGGAGGGCTTGGAGACGGTCCACTTGTGCGTTGGCACAAGTGCCGCGAGATAGGGCATCGGACGGCTCGTTCAGCTTTCCGGGACGGTACAAGATCTCATAATTGTAGGTGGAGAGTTCGATCCTCCACCGCAGGATCTTGTCGTTTTTTATCTTGCCCCGCTGTGCATTATCGAAAAATGAAGGCTACCGACCGTTGTTCAGTGAGGAGAGTGAATCTCCTACCGGCCAGGTAATGTCTCCAATGTCGCACAGCTTCCACTATGGCTTGGGCCTCCTTTTCTACTGAGGAGTGGCGAATTTCTGAAGTGTGGAGGGTCCGGGAGAAAAAGGCCACGGGCCTGCCCGCTTGGTTGACCGTGGCCGCCAGAGCTACGTCGGACACGTCGCTCTCGACTTTGAAGGGGAGGGACTCGTCGATGGCGCGCATCGTGACCTTTGCGATATCCGCTTTGATGCGGCTGAAGGCCTGGCGGGCCTCTTTCGACAGGGGAAAAGTAGTGGACTGGATTACTGGGCGGGACTTGTCTGCATATTGAGGAACCCACTGGGCGTAATAAGAAAAGAAGCCCAGGCAGCGTTTCAGGGCTTTGGCACAGTGGGGAGAGGGAACTCCATGAGGGGGCGCATGCGTTCGGGGTCGGGGCCTATCACTCCATTACGCACTACGTAGCCCAGGATGGCTAGACGGTCGGTGCTGAACACGCATTTTTCCCTGGTGTAGGTGAGGTTGAGGGCGTTAGCGGTCTGGAGGAATTTGCGGAGGTTGGCGTTGTGGTCCTGCTGGTCGTGGCCGCAGATGGTGACGTTGCCAAGGTACGGGAATGTGGCCCGTAAACCGTGCTGGTCGACCATTCGGTCCATCTCCCGTTGGAAGACCAAGACTCCGTTCGTGACGCCGAATGGAACCCTTAAGAAGTGGTATCGCCGCCCGTCTGCTTCGAAGGCAGTGTACTTGCGGTCACCGGGGCGAATGGGGAGCTGGTGGTAGGCGGACTTAAGGTCCACGGTGGAGAAGACCTTGTACTGTGCAATCCGATTGACGATGTTGGATATGCGGGGAAGAGGGTACGCATCTAGCTGCGTGTACCTGTTGATGGTCTGACTGTAGTTTACGACCATCCTTTGCTTCTCCCCTGTCTTCACTACTACCACCTGTGCTCTCCAGGGACTATTGCTGGCCTGGATTATGCCTTCCTTCAGCAGCCGCTGGACTTCGGACCTGATAAACGTCCAGTCCTGGGTGCTGTACCGTCTGCTCCTAGTGGCGACGGGTTTGCAATCCGGGGTGAGGTTCGCAAACAGGGAGGGCGGTTCGACCTTGAGTGTCGCAAGGCCGCAGATAGTCAGTGGAGGTATAGGGCCGCCAAATTTGAATGTTAAGCTCTGGAGGTTGCATTGGAAGTCCAACCCCAGGAGGGTGGGAGCGCAGAGGTGGGGAAGGACATACAGCCGGTAATTTTTGAACTCTCTCCCCTGCACCGTTAGGTTTGCGATGCAGAACCCTTTGATTTCAACGGAGTGGGACCCCGCCGCCAGGAAAATCTTTTGGGTGCTTGGCCGAATTACAAGGGAACAGCGTCTTACCGTGTCCGGGTGAATAAAACTCTCCGTGCTCCCCGAGTCGATCAAACACGGCGTCTCGTGGCCGTTCACCAGCACCTTTGTCATTGTCGTCTGGAGCGTCCGGGGCCGCGACTGGTCGAGGGTCACCGATGCCAAACGTGGTTGGTGCATCAGATCGTTGTCTTCAGGCAGAGTGGAGCCGTCCACGCTGGGGTCCTTGCCTGTCAGCCAAGAAGCCAAGATGGCGGCATCCATGGATCGCACGCGGTCGGGGGTGGACAAAATGGCTGCTCCCATGGGTCGCACGTGGCCGGGGGTGGACAAAATGGCCGCTCCCATGGATCGCATGCTGCCCGTGGGTAGTAAGATGGTGGCGCCCGTCCCCCCCTCGTGGTGTCCGGGGCCCAAAATGGCGGCGCCCGTTGGCCGCCCGTGGGTCGCTGGGGGGGGGTTGAGTCCGTGGTCCCGTTTGTTCCCCCGAGATAGCGGCGACCCCACGGGACTGGCACACCGCTGCGTAGTGCCCCTTTTTACTGCAGCTTTTGCAGGTGGCCGAGCGGGCCGGGCAGCGCTGGCGGGGGTGTTTTGGCTGCCCGCAAAAATAGCAGCGGGGCCCCCCCTGGTGGTCCGGGATTTTGGCTGCGCATGCTTGCGGAGGGGCGGGGGGTGCGGGGGGTCGGTCGCGGCGGGGGTCCAAGGAGCCCAAGGGGCTGCAGTGCGGTCAGGGGCATAGGCGCGGCCATTTTGGGAGGCCACGTCGAGGGAAGCTGCAAGGGCCCGTGCCTCTGTGAGTCCGAGAGAGTCTTTCTCTAAAAGTCTCTGGCGAATTTGCGATTATGCCAAACCTGCTACGTAAGCGTCTCTGATCAGGAGGTCCGTATGTTCGTTCGCCATAACCGCTGGGCAGTTGCAGTTTCGTCCCAGGATCGTCAGAGCATTGAAGAATTTGTCTAGCGATTCCCTGGGGATTTGTCGTCTCGTCGCGAGCTGGTAGCGTGCATAGACCTGGTTGACGGGCCTAATGTAGATCTCCTTCAGCAAGTTGATCGCCGCTGGAAATTCTTCCACGCCCTCGATGAGTGAGTAGATTTCGGGACTCACCCTGGAATGCAGGACCTGCATCTTCCGGTCTTCTGTTGGTCTGCCGGGGGCCATTCGGAGGTATCCCTCAAAGCACGCCAGCCAGTGCTTAAACGCCGATGTTGCGTTAGCTGCTTGGGGGCCGATTCGCAGGCACTCCGGGGCGATCCGGAGCTCCATATTCCTTTTTAAGTCTGCTCAATAAATTGTAGCACCATCGATCACACACGAGGCAAGACGTAAAGAACTTCAATCGAGTCTTTATTGAGCAGACTTGTTCCCCAGCAGCTCAGTCATGGAATGCAGCTGCGGGGATTAAACCCAGGTTCTTATACCCCGCCTAGCTGGGTGGAGCCCAGTAGGCGGCAGATCTAATCGGGACCCAGCATCTGTCCTCCAATAGCTCCTCGGCATTCATGGTGTACTGTATTACCCCTAATACATACCACCACACACAGTCATCTTTGTAATCACGGGCGGGATTCTCTAATCCCGCGGCAGAGTGTCCACGCCGTCGTAAACGCCGTCCCGTTTTACGACGGCGTGAACGGGCCGACCCAACGACTAATTCTGACCCGCAAAAGGGGCCAGCACGGCACTGGAACGGTTCACGCCACTCCAGCTGCTGATCCCGGTGCGAAATGGGCGCCGCGGGATCCGCGCATGCGCAGTGGCGCCGGCACCACACTGGCCCCTACACAACGTGGCGCAGGGCTACTGGGGCCGGCGCGGAAGAAACAAGGCCCCCCAGCCAGAGAGGCCGGCCCGCCGAACGGTGGGCCCCGATCGCAGGCCAGGCCACATCGGAGGCCCCCCCAGGGGTCAGACCCCCCTCCCCTCCCCCCTCCCCACAGGCCGCCCCCCCTCGACCCTTCCGCGCCGAGTTCCCGCCGGCTGAGAGCAGGTGTGGACGGCGCCGGCGGGACTCGGCGTTTTCACGACAGCCGCTAAGCCGGCCACGTAGAGCGACCCCGGACCAGTGCCACGCCAACCACGCCGGCGCCAATGCCGCCAATTCTCCGCTCTGTGGAGAATCACGTGCCGCGTCGGGGAGGCGTGGTGCGATTTCCGCCGGCCCAGCCCCGGGCTGAGGGAATCCCGCCCCCAATATGTATATAGTCAAGTTAGTAAAGGGTTAATTATTACATCTCAGTGTAAATCAAACACTAGAGGGCGCCACCACTTCTCTGTATTTAAGTCAGACCCTGAGGGGATTCTGGGAGTAGCATTAGGAAAAGCATGGTGACAGCATTAGGAGAAGATTAGATTAGACAGAGTTAACACAAGGTTAGATCATAGTGTAGTTAGTGACTATTTAGATTATTGAGTACTGCTAGACAGATTCAATATTACTTAATTATTAACTGTAGCTCAGTTACTTAATAGTTAAACTATTACTTAATAGTTTTATAATAAATTAGTTTTGTTTCAATCTTTTGATTGGTGGATTCTTTGTCAACAACACATTAGATTATTCTGGAAGAAAAGACAAAGAACGCAACATATTACCACAAATGGTAATATAACAATCTTGTGTTCTTAAAAGGGACTGTATGCATTAATGAGATCATTGTAGCTTAAAATTTACATTGTAATCAGTGCTAATCTTAAAATCTGTGTATAATTATTCAGCTAAAGGGGGAGTAAAGGAGTATTATATTATAATCCAATTTTTTCGTGTTTAATACATTTTATTTGGTTAAAACTAATTACCAGTCCTGTGAGTCTGTTCCTTCACATTTTATAATAAAAAGTAAACATTACACACTTGTGGGCCAGGGTTCCATTCTGGGATCTTCCTGCCCAGCCATAACACTAACTGGGGTCGTAACAACAGTTTAAAAATAAGGGGTCTCCCTTTAAGACAATGACAAGGAGGATATTTTTCTCTTAGAGCATCATGAATCTGTGAAACTCTCTCCCCCAGACAGCAGTGGAAGTAGGGTCATTGAATATTTTTAAGGCTGAGTTAGAGTGATTCTTGATTGACAAGGGATTCAAAGAGGGTATTCAGAAAAATGGAGTTGAGGCCACAGTCAGATCAGCCATGATCTTATTGAATGGCCGGGAAGGCTTGAGGGGCCAAATCACCTACTCCCACTCTTAATATGTATGTTAGTGGCGAGCTAGGAGGCGACCATATCGCTCCCACTCACAGCTAGAGAATGGCCACTAAATGGTGAGTTGTATTAGAGATCCTGAAAGAGTTTGAAAAATGTACTAACAAAATGGTGGGGCAATAAATTAATGAAGATAAATGATATTAATTTGTGCATATTTTTAAATTTCTGGATGATGTGCAAATTAAATGATCTTAAAAATAGATTTGCTGCTAAAATATTTAATGCTGTACAATCCAAATGAAAATAATTCTTCTGGAACACTATGGATCTGTCTATAGAAATTACAAAGCAGTAAGCAAGTTGAGAGGAACAGGTGACTGAAGTCTACAAGAACAACATTCAACTGTTTTCCAAATGTTATTGAGCCCACAGAGTAAATCAGTGGCGGGCAACGAGATTCTGGAGCAATTCTCCCAATCGTTCACTGCAACATTCGTCAAGTTACTTCAGTTTTTCTGGGGTTTGCTGGGCTCCACTGCTAAAGCTATGGATAATAAGTGGCATTATATCATTATATTGTTTGTAAAGTGTCATGAACTATATTGTCATGTGCCGACCGACATGTATATCTAGAATGCCACATCACTCAATACTGCATTACAGTCAGGTACTGAGCAACAATATCAGTCTGCAGTACATGAGATCTGTGAAATATCTCCAGCATATGTGTCTAAAAGTATGATTATTTCAAACTGCTGGGATGCACAAGACGTAACAGAACATGCATGGAAATTCACCGCTGCTGTCTTACCATGATGATCAAATGTCTGCCAGCAGATACGCAGGGTAAATCATAGTCTTCAATGGTCTGATTTCAGAGCTTCATATATGAGTGGCTCATATTGGAAATTTGGGAATGACCTCATTGACAATAATACTGTTAATAGATGTACAATATATGGGCTACAGGTTAAATACATGCTCCAGGCATGTTCTCTGCACCCAGAAGAGTTTGAGAAAAAAATTTACACTTTGGGCAGAATCTTCTTCTTTCACTAGTGGAAAGCTTGGAGAAGGGAGGAGCTTGTAATTAGGTAAGGTGATGGCATACCAGAACCCCGTGACCTTCTCGCGTCCATCAGAATTAGGTTTTGGGCGGGAAGGCCGAAGGTCAGCTCTCCAGGCCCTCAGGGGCCAATTAATGATCACTTTAGGGCCTCATCCTGCTTCCATTGGTATTAACCCAGCTGTAGGTGGGCTTGTTGCCATGCGTCATGTGGCCATTTTGTCATGTGCTGGGAGTGGGGGGGGGGGGAAGGGGGGGGTGCTGATTTCAATCAGAGGCATTCAGTGCCTGATAGAGGGACTCCCACCTGAAGAAGACCTCCCCGCCTCAGCCCCACATTGATTACCTTTGGCCTGGGTCGCTCCACAGTGCTGGTCACTACCTATCCTGGGGAGGTAGAATGGAGTGGGAACTCTGGCAGATTCTTTCCATCTCCTCCACAGACCACGGGCGAAATTCTCCGACCCCCCACCGGGTCGGCGAATCGCCGGGGGTTGGCGTGAATTCCGCCCCCGCCGGTTGCCGAAGTCTCCCGCACCTGAGATTCGGCGGGGGCGGGAATCGCATCGCGCCGGTTGGCAGGCCCCCCTGCGCGATTCTCCGGCCCGGATGGGCCGAAGTCCCGCCGCTAAAATGCCTGTCCCGCCGGCGTAAATTAAACCACCTACCTTACCGGCGGGACAAGGCGGCGCGGGCGGGCTCTGGGGTCCTGGGGGGGGCGCGGGGCGATCTGGCCCCGGGGGGTGCCCCCACAGTGGCCTGGCCCGCGATCGGGGCCCACCGATCCGCGGGCGGGCCTGTGCCGTGGGGGCACTCTTTCCCTTCTGCCTCCGCCACAGTCTCCACCATGGCGGAGGCAGAAGAGACTCCCTCCACTGCGCATGCGTGGTGTGATGAACGGTTACTGCCTTATCATCATGTAAGGTGATGTCCCCTTTAAGACCGGGCTTGGAACCCTGGGGACTCCGCCTCTGGCTCCGCCCATCTGGGAGCCATACATAAAGGGCTGCCTCATGGTCTGTATAGCAGTCAGCTCTCGTCTCTAGCTGTAGCATAGTTATTAGTCTAATAAAGCCTTCTTTACAGTTTCATCTCCAAGCGTCATTATTGAGGGTACCTCAATTTATTAGACTAAACTAGATTCAGGATGGACGCAGGCCTAAAACCAGAGAAGCTCAATCTGAAAGCACGAACGCCGGAGGCAAAGGAAATTTTTAAATACTGGCTGCGGTGCTTCGAGGCCTACCTGGACTCCGCAGAGATTCCCATCCTAGGGCCACGCAAGCTGCGTCTACTCCACGCCCGGGTGAGTCACAGAATCTCCGCCACGCTCGAAAAGGCGACGACTTATGATGCGGCGATTGAGTTGCTCCTCAAGCGGTTTGTCAAACCCGTCAATGAGGTGCACGCCCGGCATCTGCTCTCTACCTGCCGGCAGCGCTCGGTGGAATCGCTCGACAAGTTTGTTGAAAAACTCACCACGCTTGCCAGGGACTGTGACCATCAGGATGTGACAGGGGAAGTCCATATGAACCTGCACATCAGGGATGCTTTCGTGTCCGGAATCCGCTCGACCTACATCCGGCAGCGGATGCTCGAAAACGGGGCAAAAGACCTCCACGAGACGCTAACGCTCGCCTCCTCGCTGGAGGTGGCCCGACATAACTTGGGTACGTACCCCGCGGACTCAGCCAGCCCCCCCCGGACTTCCTCAGACTCACCCGTATTACAGGCCTGCGCCACGCGGCGACCCGCTCACCATGGGGGCACACCTTGCTACTTCTGCGGGCAGGGCCAGCACCCACGCCCACGCTGCCCAGCCCGCTCCGCGATCTGCCGCGACTGCGGGAAGAAAGGGCACTTTGCGAGGGTCGGCCTGGCCAGACCCAGGGGCCAGAAAAACAAAGAACAGACGGCCCGAAAATCAGGCTCTCAGGCCCGCAGGCCTCGCAATGCTGCTGCGCACCGACCCGACACGCCCTCTTCTGACGCGTCATCAGCCTCGTGCGAATCATGGGAGCGGCCATCTTGTCGGCGGCCATCTTCTCGACCTGACACGCGCAGCCAGCGGCGGCGGCCATTTTACGAGTCCGATTCGGCTGACGCCTCCGACTACCCGCGACTGGGTGCGATCACCCTCGATCAAACTCGGCAAAAACACATGCAGAACTCCATGATGCAGGTCCAGGTCAACGGGCACGACACTGCATGCCTCTTCGACTCCGGGAGCACGGAGAGCTTTATCCACCCTGAAACGGTAAGGCGCTGCTCCCTATGCACCCATCCCGCATCCCAAACCATAGCCCTCGCATCTGGGTCCCACTCGGTACAAATCACGGGGTACTGTATTGCGGATCTCTCGATCCAGGGTGCCAAATACACCCGTTTCAAATTTTATATCCTCCCTCACCTCTGTGCCCCCCTGCTGCTCGGACTGGATTTCCAGTGCAGCCACCGAAGCCTGACACTGAAGTTCGGCGGACCCTTGCCCCCCCTCCCGGTGTGCTGCCTTGCGACACTGAAAGTCGCACCCCCCTCGCTATTCGCTAACCTCACTCCTGACTGTAAGCCCGTCGCCACCAGGAGCCGGCGCTACAGTGCCCAAGATATGGCTTTTATCAAGTCAGAGGTCCAGCGTTTACTGGGAGAGGGGGTCATCGAGGCTAGCAACAGCCCTTGGAGAGCGCAAATGGTGGTCGTCCGGTCCGGGGAGAAGAAACGGATGGTCATGGATTATAGCCAGACCATAAACCGATTCACGCAGCTTGATGTGTACCCCCTTCCTCGCATCGCGGAAATGGTAAATCGGATCGCCCAATACCGAGTCTTTTCCAAGGTCGACCTCAAATCTGCCTACCACCAGCTCCCCATCCGACCAAAAGACCGCCCCTATACTGCCTTCGAAGCAGCCGGCCGGCTCTTCCACTTCCTCAGGGTCCCCTTCGGTGTCACAAATGGGGTCTCCGTCTTTCAAAGGGCGATGGACCAAATGGTGGACCAGTACGGTTTGCGGGCTACATACCCGTACTTGGACAATGTCACCATCTGCGGCCATGATCAGCAGGGCCATGATGCTAACCTCAAAAAGTTCCTCCAGACCGCCCGAGCCCTTAACCTGACCTATAACGAGGGCAAATGCGTTTTCCACACCACCCGGCTGGCCATCCTCGGCTATGTCGTGGAAGACGGGGTCCTAGGTCCCGACCCCGACCGCATGCGCCCCCTTAAGGAACTCCCTCTCCCCCGCAGCCTCAAGGCCCTCAAACGGTGCTTGGGGCTTTTCTCCTATTACACCCAGTGGGTCCCCAAGTATGCGGACAAAGCCCGCCCACTCCTAAAGACCACCACTTTTCCCCTCTCGGCTGAGGCCCAATTGGCCTTCAACCGCATCAAGGCCGACATCATCAAGGCCGCCATGCACGCGGTGGACGAAACCATCCCTTTCCAGGTAGAGAGCGATGCATCAGACATCGCCCTGGCTGCTACCCTCAATCAAGGAGGCAGACCAGTAGCGTTCTTCTCCCGAACCCTCACCGCCTCCGAGGTTCGACACTCTGCAGTCGAAAAGGAGGCACAAGCCATTGTGGAGGCTGTGCGGTGCTGGAGACACTACCTAGCCGGTAGGTGGTTTACCCTCATCACCGACCAACGGTCGGTCGCCTATATGTTCGATAACACGCAACGGGGCAAAATAAAAAACGATAAAATTTTGAGGTGGAGGATCGAACTCTCCACCTACTCGTACGATATCAAGTATCGTCCAGGGGAGCTCAACGAGCCCCCAGATGCCCTGTCCCGCGGCACATGCGCCAACGCACAGGAGGACTGCCTGCAAGCCATCCACAATGACCTCTGCCACCCGGGGGTTACCCGGCTCTTCCATTTCATCAAGTCCCGCAACCTACCTTACTCAACCAAGGAGGTCAAGGCCATGGTCAGGGCCTGCCAGGTCTGTGCGGAGTGCAAACCGCACTTCTGTCGGCCAGACAAGGTTCAGCTCGTGAAGGCCTCGGGCCCCTTTGAGCGCCTGAGCGTGGACTTCAAGGGGCCCCTCCCGTCCACTAACCGTTATGCCTATTTCCTCACCGTGATCGATGAGTTCTCCCGTTTCCATTCGCCATTCCCTGCACCGACATGACCTCAGCCACAGTGATTAAGGCACTGCACAGCATCTTCAACCTGTTCGGTTTCCCTGCTTATATCCACAGCGACCGGGGTACATCGTTCATGAGCGATGAACTGCATCAGTACCTCCTCAGCAAAGGCATCGCCTCGAGCAGAACGACCAGTTATAACCCACGGGGAAACGGGCAGGTGGAGAGGGAGAACGCGACCGTGTGGAAGGCTGTCCTTCTGGCCCTGCGGTCGAGAAATCTCCCAACCACCCGTGAGACCCCTCACGACCAATTGTTTCTCTTCCCCAGGAAGTCTACCTCCGGGGTCTCGCTTCCACCTTGGCTGATGGCTCCGGGACCTGTTCTTCTCCGGAGGCACGCGAAGAGCCATAAAACGGACCCCCTAGTTGAAAAGGTCCGACTGCTCCACGCCAACCCCAGTTACGCCTACGTGAAGTACTCCGACGGCAGGCAAGATACCGTTTCCCTCCGGGATCTGGCGCCCGCTGGATCCTCCACCACAGACGACCCTTCCCGCGCCGCTCCCCTGCAGGACCCGTCGCCCCCTACGACACACCCCCTTCCGGCCCTACCACCCGTTGGTGAGCTCCTACCGTGCTCCCTTTACACACCCCGCCGGCGCCGGCTCCGCTATCCCCGGCCCTGCCTAGTTCCTCTGCCCCGACCTGGACCAAAGCTCCGACCGCTGTGCTCTCGGATGTGCCCTCAACCAGGATGTCCGTGCCCGCCGCACCACCGCCCGAATTGAGGAGGTCGAGGAGGACGAACCGGCCACTGAGACGGATGGACCTATGATGGCACTTCACCCCCGCCGGACTCCTTTTTAAACAGGGGGTGAATGTGATGAACGGTTACTGCCTTATCATCATGTAAGGTGATGTCCCCTTTAAGACCGGGCTTGGAACTCTGGGGACTCCGCCTCTGGCTCCGCCCATCTGGGAGCCATACATAAAGGGCTGCCTCATGGTCTGTATAGCAGTCAGCTCTCGTCGCTAGCTGTAGCATAGTTATTAGTCTAATAAAGCCTTCTTTACAGTTTAATCTCTAAGCGTCATTATTGAGGGTACCTCACGTGGGAAGCTGTCAGCGGCCGCTGACGCTCCCGTGCATGCGCTGCCCGGAGATGTAATTTCCGCGCCAGCTGTCGGGGCACCAAAGGCCTTTTCCGCCAGCTGGCGGGGCGGAAATTCGTCCGGCGCCGACCTAGCCCCTCAAGGTTGGGGCTCGGCCCCCAAAGATGCGGAGCATTCCGCACCTTTGGGGCGGCGCGATGCCCATCTGATTTGCGCCGTTTTGGGCCCCAGTCGACGGACATTGCGCCGTTTCCGGAGAATTTCGCCCCAGATATGAATTTCTGACTTTTCTGGTGTTTGTGGCTCAGCCCCGCATCCAGCTGTACATTCACACCCTGAGCTATCAGATTGGCAAAACTAGCTTAGTCAGAAGCAATTGTTCACAGCTCCCTGCAAATCAATAAAGTAATCAGAATGTTCAAATAAAACATAACTTTCAGCGGAATCAAACACACTTTAAAAAATCTTTGCATAAAACGTGGCTGATTTTTTTTAACATTGAGAGTCACACAAAAATACTTCACCTTGAACATTTTCCTGAGGAAACATAGACCATTCTCTACAGTGGAGGCCGAATATTGTCACGTGCTGGTCACTTTTTAAGACTTTTGTTTGCTTTTTCCTGATGGTAGGACAGAAAATTGAAAGTGAAAATAAAAGGGATGTGCTCCACTGCCTTTGCAATAAAATTGTATTGTTGCACAATACCTACTGCATGACTTTCTTATCTGCAAAAAGTGTAAGGCCCGATGGCTCACAGAACCGAGTGGTAAAAAGGGTGAACATTCATCTTAGGCAGTCGTGTGCAAGATACTGAACTCTGTACATTAATCTTATTTGGGTTGTGTTAAATTGAGTTAGTTGAAGAGCGTTTTGATCCAATTGTAGATAAATTTTAGGAAAAGCTTGAAGAAAATGTGATGTTTTTTGCACTTTCTAAAATTATTTCCTATGTGGACAATACCTTATTGTCAGTAATGTGTATCTCTTTGGGATTGTAGCCTCAGCAACTCAATTGCAGTGAAGAAGCAAGTGTTTTAATTTTTCTTGGTGTATTTGTTTTAAAATATGTCTATTTGCATTAGTCCACAGAATTACAGAATTGTTACGGTGCAGAAGGAGGCCATTTGGCCCATTATGTGTCTACACCGGCTCACTGAATGAGCAACTCATCTCGAACCATTCTCCTGCCTGTTGCCCATACCCAGCACATTCTTAATTCAGATGACAGTCTAATTCCCTTTTGAATGCTTCAATTGAACCAGCCTCCACCACATTCTGAGGCAGTGCATTCCAGACCCTAACCACACACTGTGAAAAGTTTTCCCTCACATCACATTTGATTCTTTTTACCAATTACTTTAAATCTGTGCCCTTTTGTTCTTGATCTTTTCATAAGTGGGAACAGATTCCTGTTCACTCTGTCCAGAGCTCTATCAAATCTCCTCTCAACCTATTTTTCTCTAAGAAAATCAATCCTAACTTCTCCAAATTGTCTTCGTAATTGAAGCTCCTCAACCCATGAATCTTGTCTGCACCCTCTCCAATGCCTTTACATCCTTCGTAAAGTGTAGTGTCCAGACCTGGATGTAATACTCCAGCTGTGGCTTAACTAGTGACTTATCCAAGTTCAACATAACCTCCTTGCTCTTAGTAAAGCCCAGATTAATTTATGCTTTCCTAACTGCTCTCTCCTGCCAGCCTATACGCATATATGCCCACATCCTTCTGCTCCTGAACCCCTTTAGAGTTGGCCCACCCATGATCTCTTGTTCTAGTATGCCCTACAAGAGGAAGCATCTGCTCCACTTCTACTTTATCCATACCTTTTTTCATCTTGTATACCTCGATTTGATCTGCCCTTATTCTTCTAAACTCTAGAGCGTATAGGCCTAAACTGTTCAATCTCTCTTCATATGACAAACCCTTCATCTCTGGAATTAACCTTGTGAACCTCCTCTGAACTGCCTCCAATGCCACTACCTCTTTCCTCAAATAAGGTGACCAAAACTGTGCACAATACTCCAGGTGTGCTCTCACCAATGCCTTGTATGGTTTCGATGTGGAGATGCCGGCGTTGGACTGGCGTGAGCACAGTACGAAGTCTTACAACACCAGGTTAAAGTCCAACAGGTTTGTTTCGATGTCACTAGCTTTCGGAGCGCTGCTCCTTCCTCAGGTGAATGAAGAGGTCTGAAGAGGACATCTCTGCGTGATTTTCCTCCGGGTGCTCCGGTTTCCTCCCACAGTCTAAAGACGGGCAGGTGTTAGATGGATTGGCCATGATAAATTGCCCTTAGTGTCCAAAATTGCCCTTAGTGTTGGGTAGGGATACTGGGTTACGGGGATAGGGTGGAGATGTGGGCTTGGGTAGGGTGCTCTTTGCGAGAGCCAGTGCAGACTCGATGGGCCGAATGGCGTCCTTCTGCACTGTAAATTCTATGAATTACCACTGCCATCAGCACCTCTCACAGCGTGCAGGCGGAAACTTCCCCTATCTGCTCCACATACGTTCGGATGGCCACCCTTATCCTTTCGCAAACCCCCTTTTCAGCCAATAACCCCACATCCAGCCACCACTGTAGCTGCCGGGCCTCCACCTTTGCCACCCGCAGGTCCACCCAATGTGGCGCATGATCCAGCACCACAATTGCCGAATACTCTAATCCAGCCTCCCCCCCGCCAACAGCGCCTTATCTAAGACCAAGACATTAATCCGGGAGAACACCTGGTATACATGCGAGAATTATGAAAACTCCTTCGCCCTCGGCCTCTCAAATTGCCACTGGTCCTCCCGCCTCCCCATGCATCCCATCTCCTTTTCCATGGCCGAAACCTTCCGGGACCGAGGGAATGACCAGTCCAACCTAGGATCCAGCACCGTATTAAAATCCCCACCCATAATCAGCCGGTGCATGTCCAGGTCTGGAATCTTTGCTACAGCCGCCCTCAGAAATTCCACATCATCTCAATTTGGGACATGTACATTAACCAGCGCCATGGTAGCCCCTCCAACTTCCCACTCACCAACACAAACCTACCGTGGATCAGTCGCAATACTCCCCACCTCAAAAGCCACCCTCTTATTGATCAACACCGCCATCCCTCTCGTCTTCATATCCTGCCCCACCCAGCCCTTCCTCAGCCTCGCCTGGTCCCCCAACTTCAGGTGCGTTTCCAGAAAAAAAAAAACGTCTGCCTTCAAACCCCTTAAATGCGCACAAATGCGAGACCTTTTAACTGAACCATTCTAACCCCGAACATTCCACGTAATCAACCGGGTCGCGGGGGGCTCACCCCCCCCCTCCCCGAGTCTTGCTGATCAGCCATAGCCCCTCTTTAACCAGCTCCCTCAGGTCCACGCCTCGCTCACCCTCGGGCCCTCCCGAAGATGTCTGCCACCATCTCCCCTTAACCAACTCCGCCCACGTCTGCATCCTCCCCCACTCCCCTTCCCCGCAAAAAACAAAGAAAAAGAAAACCCAACTATCCCTGCTCCCCCACTCACTCCACAGATCAACCCCACCACTTCACTCCCATTAACTAGCCAACCAGTGAGCATGGTGGCTCCATCCAGGCCTCCACCAACCTCCCTTCCCCCCCCCCCCCCCCCCCCGCTCCCCAGCCACCCTTCGCCTGCAATTCCTCAAGAATAGTAAAACACACTGACCCACTCTGCACTCAAACACAGTAAATACAACAATCCCCCCCGCGTAAACCCCCACATTCCCCACATTGGTATTTCCAAAGTTCAGTGTCCTCACACGCCTCCCAGTCCATGGTCTCTCATAAATTCACTCGCCTCCTCCAGCATATCAAAATAAAATTCTCGATTCTGGTGCGTGACCCACAGATGAGCAGGATACAACACCCCAAACTTCACTCCTTCCTTGTAGAGAGTCACCTTGATCCGATTCAACCTGACTCGCCACTTGGCCAACTCTGCAACTAAGTCCTGGTAGATTTCCTGGCACGTTTCCTCCCCAGGTGTACTTTCTCGTCTCCTTCGCCCACCTCAGAATCTTCTCCTTATTGAAAAAACGATGCAGCCGCACCAACATCGCCCTCTGCTATTCCCCCGCTTTTGGCTACCTCCTCAATGCCCTGTGTGTTCGATACATCTCAGGGGGACGGACAAAGATCCCCTCCCCCACCAACGTCTCGAACATATTCGTCACGTAATTTGTGGCCTGTGTTCCTTCAATCTCTTCAGGCAGCCCCACAATCCGGCGATTGTGCCTCCTGGGGCAATTCTCCAGCTCCTCCACCTTCTCCTTGAGCTGTTTCTGGCCCTCTGCCATGAGCACCATCTATGCCTCCAAGCCAGCCGGTCCACATGTTCCACCACGGACTCCTCCACCTGGAGCGCCAAACTCTGCACCTCCAACACCTGTTCCACTCTCTCAATTGCTGTCCTGAGTGGCTCCACCACCTTAGCCTGGTCCTCTGAGGCCTCGTGCCTCTGCTGCTGGAACTTAGTATTCAAGAAATCCACCAGTTGCTCAGTACACCACAAGGCAGGCAACAACACGCAGGAGGCCTCTGCCACCTTTCCCTCTGTCGCACTTCGAAAAACCTCCGGGTCAGACTGCTGCCTCTTGCTCCTCATCTGATAAGCCATGAACAGGCCCCACCAGAGGAGTACTTCTATCTCTCAGTGCTCACACCAACAAACACCCCCTAAATTAGGTGAAAAAGGACCAAACAATTCCTCCTCGAGTGGGAGCCACAAAATGTGCGACCATTCATTCCGTGAATGGGGCAGCACGGTAGCACAAGTGGCTAGCATTGTGGCTTCACAGCACCAGGGTCCCAGGTTCAATTCCCTGCTGGGTCACTCCTCCGGCTGCTCCAGTTTCCTCCCACAGTCCAAAGACGTATAGGTGGATCAGCCATGATAAAATTGCCCTTAGTGACCAAAATGGTTAGGTGGGGTTATTGGGTAACGGGGATGGGACGGAAGTGAGGGCTTAAGTGGGTTGGTGCAGACTCGGTGGGCCGAATGGCCTCCTTCTGCACTGTATGTTCTATGTGACCGCCATCGGAAGTCCACTCATAATTTTATACACCTCAACCAGGTCCTCCCTCAGCCCTCTCTGCGTCAAGGAAAATAGTCCCAGCCTATCCAGTTTTTCTTGACTGCTTGGGGAGGCAGTGGCGTAGTGGTATTGTCATTGGACTAGTAATCCAGAGACCCAGGGTAATGCTCTGGGCACCAGGTTCGAATCCGATGTGGAAATTTGAATTCATAAACAAATCTGGAATTAATAGTCTCACGATGCCCATGAAACCATTGATGATTGTTGTAAAAACATCTGGGGCGGGATTCTCCGCAATCGGCGCAATGTCCGCCGACTGGCGCCAAAAACGGCACGAATCAGTCCGGAATTGCGCCGCCCCAAAGGTGCGGAATCCTCCGCATCTTGAGGGGCCGAGCCCTAACCTTGAGGGGCTAGGCCCACGGCGGACTGATTTCCGCCCCGCCGGCTGGCGGGAAAGGCCTTTGGTGCCCCGCCAGCTGGCGCGAAACTGGCTTTGCCGTGTGGCGCATGCGCGGGAGCGTCAGCGGCCGCTCACGGCATCCCCGCGCATGCGCAGTGGAGGGGGTCTCTTCCGCCTCCGCTAGAGTGGAGACCATGGCGAAGGCGGAAGGAAAAGAGTGCCCCCACTGCACAGGCCCGCCCGCGGATCGGTGGGCCCCGATCGCGGGCCAGGCCTCCGTGGGGGCACCCCCCGGGGCCAGATAACCCCCCGCCCCCCCCCCCCCCCCTAGAACCCCGGAGCCCGCCCACGCTGCCTTGTCCCGCCAGTAAGAGAGGTGGTTTGATTCTCGCCGGCGGGACAGGCATTCCAGCAGCGGGACTTCGGCCCATCGCGGGCCGGGGGGGGGGGGCCCGCCAACCGGCACGGCGCGATTCCCACCCCCGCCGAATATCCGGTGACGGAGAATTCGGCAACCGGCGAGGGCAGGATTCACGCCAGCCCCCGGTGATTCTCCGACCCGGCGGGGGGGGGGGGGGGGTCGGAGAATCCCGCCCCTGGTTCATTAATGTCCTTTAGGGACATTATTCCCTTCTCTTATATTCTATGCCTGAGTTAGTAAATGCAAGTCCCATATGTCTTCACAGCCACCTTCAGGGCAGCACGGTAGCACAGTGGTTAGCACTGTTACTTCACAGCTTCAGGGTCCCAGGGTCGATTTCTGGCTTGGGTCACTCTCTGTGTGGAGTCTGCACGTTCTCCCTGTGTCTGCGTGGGTTTCCTCCGGGTGCTCCAGTTTCTTCCCACAAGTCCCGAAAGATGTGCTGTTAGGTAATTTGGACATACTGAATTCTCCCTCTGTGTACCCGAACAGGCGCCGGAATGAGGCGACTAGGGGCTTTTCACAGTAACTTCAATGAAATGAAATGAATGAAAGCAGTGTAAATGTAAGCTTACTTGTGACAATAAAGATTATTATTATGTACCTGCCCTGCTGTCTTCATGGATCTATGGACATGCACACCAAGGTACCTCTGATCCTCTGTACCTCTTAGGGTCATGCCATTCATTGTATATTCCCTTGCCTAGTTAGCCCTTGCAAAATGTATTACCTCACACTTTTCAGGGTTAAATTCCATTTGCCACTGTTCTGCCTATCTAACCAGCCCATCTATATCGTCCACGAATCTAAGGCTTTCCTACTCACTATTTACCACACCATCAATCTTTGTGTCATCTGGAAATTTACTGATCATATCTCCTGCATTCATGCCCAGGTCATTAATGTGCACTTGGCGTTCCTCCCTGATATTATCTCTGGTTCCCAAATCGCTGCAAATTAGGTTAAATCATCCCCAACAATTTAAATCATCCCCAACAACTTAGCAAAACACTCTGCAATGAACTCAGTCCTGTCTCTTTTCAGATGTAACTCATCCAGCTGGTACAGGCCCCATCACCCCAGAGCCAGTTCCAATATCCCAAGAATCTGAACATACATATTAGGACCATGTGTATGCCACTCTACCTTCAAGCCTGCTCCACCATTCAATAAAATCATGGTTGATCTGACTGTGACCTCCCACCTATCCCTGTAACCTTTCAACCCCTTGTTTATGAAGAATCTATCACTGTCTATCGCTGCTTCCACTGCCTTTTGAGGAATGGACTTCCAAAGATAACAATAATCTTTATTCGTGTCACAAGTAGGCTTACATTAACATTGCAATGAAGTTACTGTGAAGATTCACTACCCTCTCAGAGAAAATGTTGGGCGCGATTCCCCCAGCCCCGCGCGGGGCCGGAGAATCGGCGCAACCGCGCCACACCGCCCCGACGCCGGCACACGATTCTCCGAGGTACGGAGAATCAGCAGCATTTGCGCCGGGGTTTTTGGCGCGCCGCCGGTCGCGGGCCGCTGTACGAAGCCCGGCCGTGGTCCGGATGGGCCGAGCGGAAAAAGCAGAGTCCCGCCGCCGGTGCTGTCCACACATGGTCGCTGCCGGCGGGAACTCTGCGCGAAGGGTCGGGGGGCGGGGGAGGGGGGCTCCGTCCGCAGGGGGGGCCCTCCGATGGGGTCTGGCCCGCGATCGGAGCCGATCGGGTCTACCCGGGTCTCCCCCCCCCCCCCCCCCCCCCCCCCCCCCGGGCCTACTTTGTTACGCGTCCGGCCCCAGAATCCCCGCGCCATGTTGCGTCGGGGCCGACGCGTTCCTTAAAGTCACCATGCAAGCGCGGGTTGGCGCGGCGCCGCTGCGCATGGGCAGGTTGGCCCTGTGGGGGCCAGAATCGCTTGTGCCTGCGCCCGTTTCGCGCCGTCGTTAAACGCGACAGCGTTCACGACAGCAAGGACACTCTGCCCCGCGATCGGAGAATCGCGCCTCCTGTTCTTAATTCTCTTTTAAATGGGCGACACTTTATTTTTAAACAGTGACCCCTCGCCCTAGATTCTCCCATAAGAGGAAAAATCCTCTCCACTTCCACCCTGACAAGACTCCTCTGGATCTGATATGTTTCAATCAACTTACCTCTTTCTCTTCTGAACTCCAGCGAACACAAACCTGACCTGTTGAATCTTTCCTCACAAGATAACCTGCCCATTCCTGGTATTATAAAAGCAAATTATTGCAGATGCTAGAATCTGAAACAAGACAGAAAACGCTGGAAAGTCTCAGCAGGTCTGACAACATCTGTTGAGAGAGAATAGAGCCAACGTTTTGAATCTGGAGGAATCTTTGTCAGAGCCATCGAGACTCGATATGTTAGCTCTGTTCGCTCTCTATGGATGCTGTCAGACATGCTGAGATTTTCCAGCATTTTCCGTTTTCATTCTGGTGTTAGTTTAGCAAACCTCTTGGACGCTTCTAATGCATTTACATCCTTTCTTAAATAAAGTGACCAATACTCTACACAATACTCCAGATGGTCTCAGCAGTGTCCTGTACAACTAAAACATAACTTCGCTACTTTTATATTCAATACTCCTTGCAATAAACAATAACATTCTCTTAGCTTTCCTATTACTTGCTGTACCTGGAGACTAGCCTTTTGCAATTCATAAACTCAGGCACCCAGGTCCCTCTGCTCCTCAGAGCTCTGAAATCTTTTCACCATTTACACAACATGCTTCTTTTTTATTCTTCCTGCCAAACGGACAATTTCACGTTTACCCACCTTATACTCCGTTTGCAAGATCTTTGCTCACTCACTTAACATATTTATGTCCCTTTGTAGCCTCCTGATGTCATTTTCATAACTTATTATCCAAATTCTTTTTGTATCATCAGCAAATTTAGCAACCATACATTCAGTCCCTTCATCCCAGCGTTGAGGCCCCAGCATTGATTTCTGTGGCACACCACTTGTTATATTCTGCCAACCGGGGCAGCACAGTAGTACAGTGGTTAGCACAGTTGCTTCACAGCTCCAGGGTCCCAGATTCTATTCCCGGCTTGGGTTACTGTCTATGCGGAGTCTGCACATTCTCCCCGTGTCTGTGTGGGTGCTCTGCTTTCCTCCCACAGTCCAAAGATGTGCAGGTTAGGTGGATTGGCTATGCTAAATTGCCCTTAGTGTCCAAAAAGGTTAGGTGGGGTTACTGAGTAACGTGGGTAGGTTAGAAGTGTGGGCTTAAGTGGGGTGCTTTTTCCAAGGGCCAGTGCAGACTCGATGGGCTGAATGGCCTCCTTCTGCATTGTTAATTCTATGAAAGCCTCTGTTTCCTGTGTTTCCTGTCACCTAGCCAATCTTCATTCCATGCCAATATATTACCCCCTACACTATGAACTTTTATTTTCTGCAATAACCTTTGATGTGATACCTTATCAAGTTCCTTCAGAAAATCTAAGTACAGGACATCCATCGGTTCCCCTTTATCCATTGCACATGTGACAACTTCAAAGAACTCATATAAATTGGTTAAACCCAATGTTCCTTTCACAAAACCTGTTGAATCTGCCTGATTACCGTGAATTTTTCTAAGTGCCCTGCTACAACATCGTTAATAGTAGCTTCCAACATTTACTCCGTGATAGATGTTAAGCTAAAACCCTCCCTCCTGCGCCATCTTCCCAGCCGCACATTCATCTCTCTTAAACTTGTCATTAATTGCCTACTGAAGGGCCTCAATTGGCAATGGGTCAGGAAGTCTGACCACATGTCTTCCTGCACCTGACCTAATTCTGGTGAAGGCACAAAGGCGGTGGGGTTCAGGCATGCCACCAGCCCACCTCATTAACTGCCCTCCCTAACCTCATACATGCCACAAGAGAAGCCCTTTGTGTCCAGTGTGTGTTCACTATCATTGAGCAAGCTCAGTCTCATTTTTGATTCAATACACTGCTATGACAGGAGAAGGGAAACAGACATGTTTATTAAGGCAATATTGTGCACCGGGAAGCTGAGTATAATGGCCTCCCAACTGTCTTTTTTAACCACCTTTCCAATAGATAAGTCTAGATTTAGGGGATATTTTTGTTTAATGTGTTAACGTGCAGGCATTCATAATAATGGGGCAGCACGGTAGCATTGTGGATAGCACAATTGCTTCACAGCTCCAGGGTCCCAAGTTCGATTCCGGCTTGGGTCACTGTCTGTGCGCAGTCTGCACATCCTCCCTGTGTGTGCGTGGGTTTCCTCCGGGTGCTCCGGTTTCCTCCCACAGTCCAAAGATGTGCAGGTTAGGTGGATTGGCCATGATAAATTGCCCACAGTGTCCAAAATTGCCCTTAGTGTTGGGTGGGGGTTACTGGGTTATGGGGATAGGGTGGAGGTGTTGACCTTGGGTAGGGTGCTCTTTCCAAGAGCCGGTGCACCCGGAGGAAACCCACACAAACAGGGGGAGAACGTGCAGACTCCACACAGACAGTGACCCAAGCCGAGATTCGACCCTGGAGCTGTGAAGCAACTGTGCTAACCACTGTGCTACCGTGCTGCCCATTATATTTAAAAATATAACTGAACATGGACAGAGGTCTTTATGGACATGATTATTCCTTTTCTTTGAAGCACCGAATAATCCATCAATTTCAAGTACATCATCTCATTTTCCTTTACCTTAATTGTAATCATAAGGAAAATACATTTCAATATTCCAGTGTGGAACATTGTCAGGGAGAGGAGGGTTAAATAATAATTATTTCTTAACAGACTACCTGAAAACAATAGTATTTGCAATAGTCCCTACCTGTTATTTTTGTAACAAAATGTATGCCCTGAAAGTCTTGAAATCTCAGGTCAGTGGTTAGAATTAAGAGATTACACATCAGCCCAGCTGTTCCATGATGCCCAGTTTATATCACTAAGCTAGTCCCACTTGCCTGCATTTGGCCCATATCCCTCTATACCCACCCTGCCCATGTAACAGTCTAACTGCTTTTTGAAGGACAAAATTGTACACCATTGGTACATAAGTCAACTCTAAAAGTTGTTTATTCCTATTTGGCGCAAGAGTGGAAAGCAAACTGTGGCTAAACCAGGACTTACATGGGAAATTAGAGATAGTATTAGATTCAATGAAAAAGCACACAAATTGGAAAGGAAAAGCAATAGACTTGAGGATTGCGAATAGTTTAAAATTCAGCAAAGGCAGACCAAGGGATTGATTAAGATAGGGAAAATAAGGACAGCACAGCATGGTGGTGCAGCGGTTAGCACTGCAGTCTCATGGCGCCGAGGTCCCATGTTCAATCCCGGCTCTGGGTCACTGTCCGTGTGGAGTTTGCACATTCTCCCTGTGTTTGCGTGGGTTTCGCCCCCACAACACAAAGATGTGCAGGCTAGGTGGATTGAACACGCTAAATTGCCCCTTAATTGGAAAAAATGAATTGGGTACTCAAAATTTATTTTTTTAAATTCAGATAGGGAAAATAGAGTATGAAAGTAAGCTAGCGGGGAACATAAAAACTGACTGTAAAAGTTTTTATAGGTATGTAAAGATAAAAGGATTGACAGAAATTAATGTAGATTTTGAATCCGTGATAAGCAGAACACATAGACGATAGTAAAAATTAAAGAACAAGGTTTATTCCAATGCAGTTACAATACTCCTCCACTCCCCGAAGGGTCTCCTTCCCTGACCTACAGCTAGGCTGGGGTTTTTATACAGATGGAGCTTCCCTTGTCAAGGGTAAACCCCGCTCCCTTAAATGGGAAGTCCTGCCTGACTTAAAGGGGAAGTTCATATTCCAGGGACGTCATGGGAAATTGTATAGTCCTGATCCCGGTAGCCATTGGGGTGAAAATAGGCAGCTTTCAGTCAGAAATAGTAGGATTCATAAAAGGGAACAAAGAAATGGCTGAGGAGCTAAATTCGCTCTTTGCTTCTGTCTTCACAAAGGAAGACATGATTAATGTACCAAAAGTTCTGAGAAACACAAGTTTTAGTGAAGAGCTGAAGGAAATCTGTTTTAGTAGAGAAATGATTTTGGAGAAATTAATAGGATTGAAGGCAGATACATTACCAGGGCCTGATAATCTTCATCCCAGAGTACTTAAGGAAGTGGCCCTAGAAATAGTAGATTCATTGGTCATCATTTTCCAAAGTTCTTTGGACTCTGGAATGGCTCCTACAGATTGGAGGATAGCTAATGTAATCCCACTATCCAAAAAGGGAGGTAGAGAGAAAACAGGGAACTATAGACCAGTGAGCCAAACATTAGTAGTAGGGACGTTGCGTGAGTCCATTATCAAAGATTTCATTGCACAGCATTTGGAAAACAGTGGATAATCAGACAAAGTCAGCATGGATTTATGTAAAGGAACGCATGCTTGACAAATCTACTGGAATTCTTTCAAGATGTAACGAGCAGAGTTGACCAGGGAAGAACCGGTGCATGTGGTTTATTTAGCCTTTCCGAAGGCTTTCGACAAGGTCTCACATAGCAGATTACTGTGTAAAGTTAAAGCGCATGAGATTGTGGGTAGTGTCTTGAGATGGGTAGAAAGCTGGTTCACAAACAGGAAGCAAAGAGTTGGAATAAATGGGCCTTTTCCTGATTGGCAGGCACTAACCAGTGGGGTACCTCAGAGATCTGTGCTGGGATCCCAACTGTTTATATTTAATGATTTGAATGAGGGAACTAAATCTATTACCTTCAAATTTGCAGATGATGCAAAGCTGGATGAGAGGGTGAGCTGTAGGGAGGATGCAGAGATGCTTCAGCGTGATTGGGACTGGCTGAGTGGGTGGGCATATGCATTCAACTTCTCCAAATCTTCCAACCTTCAGCCTTAAAGCAGCGGTTGACAAAAAGGCCAAGTGGCTGAAGCAACTTTGTCAAGAATAATAGTTAACACAGTGTTGTTGCACTCTAGTCTGCACTTCATTTCCTCATGCCTTTGGCATGGTGTTCACTTGAAGATCCCCATTGGGGATAGCTTCCTGCCATCAGCAGCGCTACGGTGGAATTTATTTCATGACCTGTAGCCCTGATAGTTATTGTTTCAGCTCCTTCATTCTCTCACGTCCTGGTCCATGTTTAGGAAGTTAGAATATATGTGTTTTTCCTCAATCTTACTCTTGACAAAAGAGGTGAAGTTGTCTAGTTTCTCCTTAAAGTCTTCAGGGAGTTTCTGGGCCATAGTCACCTGCCACCGTATACACAGTCCTCTTCATCGCAGGAAACGAAACATCATTGACACTAAAATGTGTAATTCCAAATTCTGGAGCAACATATCTGGCCTTCAAAAGGAGTTGTTCTGTATTTAACTACATGCAACTCATTGTGTGAACACACACTCCTCCAGTTTCTGTTTGATGTTAGTCCACCTGGCTTTAGATCCATGGTTTTCTTTTGGTTGTATGCAACACATCCTTCGCCTTGCGCCAACCCCAAACATTTTTCTCGCTGACTCCGTATTTATGATGAGCAGCCATGTTCCCGCCATTTTCTTCTGCATGTTTCACAACTTCCAGCTTGAACATTGCCGGATAGGATTAACGTAACTTTACTCGAGGCATTTTGGTATGAGCATTTGCTTAGATTTATTCATAAGGCGCAAGCATCTAAAATCCACTTAAATTGTCGATAAGTCAAATGTTCTGGAGAAAAAAGCCTCATATACCAAAAAATGCGGTAATAATATTGAAGGTGTTTTATTAAAAAAGACTAGCCTAGATGTTGCTTCCAGCAGCAGTTTACAGGTACGTTAGTGGGAAGTCACTGCACGCCCATTTGTTATCAAGAGGAAAATCTGGACCAAGGTTACCATTTTCTGAAGTACATTTTGTAATAATCCACCTGTTAAGCTAATTGTGGTGACTCTTATTTTCTTCACTTTGGTCCCCTCCTCTGACAAGGGTGTGGCCTCAAGTTGAAGTACCATTCCACAGATTTCTTTCAGCCCTCTAATACTTCCTGTTTGGAGATTTTGGGTATCATAACTGTGCAAATTTGCTGCCTTCACCCTGAATTACAGCTCCATCTCTGCTCTGCATGCCCATCTAGTGAGGCTCCACAAGGACAGCAATGTCCCTAAAATAAAACCCTGACATCAAGAATATAATACGTCAAAGCCCCATATTTACTGTGTGGGCTGGAGCTCAGCTAATAACTGGCTCATCTCTGAGTCAGCAGGCTGTGGGTTCACGTCCTGTTCCACAGACAGCACAAAATCTACCCTGGCACTCTAGTCTGCACCATTGGTCTTTCACCTGAAACTGTTAAACCGAGACCCTGTTTGTTCTCTCAGGTGGAAATAAAAGATCACATGGCACTATTTGAAGAAGAGTAAGGGAGTTATTCCTGGTATCCAAGCCAATAATTATCCCTCAATCAACATGACTCAAACATCCTGTCAGCCTCACGTTACTGTTCAGGAAACTTGCTGAGCAGAAATTCACTGTTGCATTTGTGCTTGCTGCTTCAAAAGTAGTTAATTGGTTGTAAAGTGTTTTGAGGGAGCTTGAGGTCATGAAAGACACTGGGCGGAATTCTCCTCCCCCCCCCCCCACGCCGGGTGGGAGAATCGCCGGGGCGCCACGCGTGTCCTGCCATGCCGCCCCGACGCCCGCACGCGATGCTCCCACCCCCCACCCCCAAACCGGCACGGTGAGAATCACGGCTGGCCGCTGGGAGAATCGCCGTTCGCCGTTTGTAACGGGCGAGTGGTGATTCTCCGGCCCGGATGGGCCGAGTGGCCTGCCCAATACGACGGATTCTCACCGGCGCCGTCCACACCTGGTCGCTGCCGGCGGGAACAGCGCAGGAACGCTGGGGGGGGGGGGGGGGGGCGGCCTGTGGGGGGGGTCCTGCACCGGGGGGGGCCTCAAATGGGGTCTGGCCCGCGATCGGTGCCCACCGATCCGCGGGCCGGCCTCTCTGAAGGAGGACCTCCCTTCCTCCGCGCCCCGCAAGATCCATCCGACATCTTCTTGCGGGGAGGACGGCAACCGCGCATGCGCGGGTAACGGCAGTTACGCGGCACTGGCCGCGTCATTTACGCCGCTTTTATGCGGCGCCAATGCCCGGCGCGCGGAAATGACGCGACGCCGCTCCAACCCCCTGGGGGCGGGAGAATAGGGGGCTGGGAGCGGGCTGCGACGCTGGAGTGACTCCGGTTTTCACTCCAGTGTCGGCACTTAGACTCCCGATGGGTGAATTGCGCCCACTATATAAATGTAAATCTTCTTCTGAACAAATCCTGAATATTTGCCCAGTTCCTCGGCAGAAGTTCAAGGCGGTTGCAAAATTTTCAATTAAAACCTAGCTTAATGGGCGAGTATTGGGTGTGATAGAGTTAAAAGCGGGATCACGAAAGAAAATATTGTCTGTTGGCAAAGATATAAGTACCATGTTTGAAACTGAGATACACTGATGGAGAGCATAACTATACGTGATGAAGGTCTGTAATGATTGTCAGTTCCAAATGTAGTGCCTGTACCTTTTGCCAACAGACTGTAATATTTTCTTTTGTTGGGACTGTTTTTCACAGGCTATGAACTAGATGTTCTATTTTAAAATGTCACTGTGGCCATTGGTTAGCCTGACTAATCAGAATATGCACTCTTATCAGGATTCATAATGAAGTTAGAGCCTTTACAGTGTGAGATAGGTTTTCTCAGTGCCGTTGCGCCTTGCAATGAGGAATCAGCATCATCTCCAAAGGCTTTATGGAGCAAATGGAAAGGGATATTACAAGTGCACTGTAACAAAGTAAGCTGTGGTTAATGCATCTTTATTCAAAAGTAGAGAAAACATATTCACATATACCAACATTTCTGAAAAAAACATTTTTATAATTATAGAAAGTGAGAACTCTTACTGTCAGCAAATTCCAGTTTAGAAATCATAAATTCTTGTATTTGAACATAGATTTAAATCAATGGTATTAAAAATCATGTTAGATTTGCACCTGAAATATAGATTTTGAATCATGTGAAACATATATTCTTAGATTTCTTAATGGTCCTGTATTCTGGCAAAAATACTCCACTAACCCGCAAAGTAAAATCAAACTACCTTCCAGAATGTTCCTTTTCTTTTCTTTCTTTCTCATTCTGAACCTTCCTGGTCTAAAGAATGCTGCTGAATATAGGATATGATTCCATGTGTGCTGCTCATTTCTACTTCTTTGCCAAAATAAATGTGACAGTACCGAAAAAACCCATTCAGTGTTTCCCTCTATTTGAGTTACCAAGTTTAATTCCATTCTCCTGCTTAATTCCAATATTCCTATTTTTCAAGGAACTGTATAGTACCTTTTAAAATAATTCTTACCAGTTGGGTTTTAAATCCCCTTATGTTTTAAGTCATTTACCTGACAGTTTACATACTGTGCTTGGCAGAGAATTTCAGCTTTCAACCATTCTATGAGAATAATTATTTGCGACTTTTCCAATTGAATCTTTTTGTGTTAATCTTAAATTTATGCCCTTGGATTACTATCCTGCTGATGAGCAGAAACAATCTATTACTATTTACCTCATCATAACTCTTCATCATCAGAATATTAAACTTTACCAGCAGTAGTGAATATAATCCTAACTTCTCAAGTCCCCTCATTACTAGAACATGTCACCACTGTATCAGTGAATCTGGACTGGACTTTTTCCACTTGCTTTATATCCTTATATAAAGGGCTGCTCACAACTGAATCCAATAATACAACTATGTTTGAACTAATATTAAGCAGAGATTCGGTATTAACTCCTTGCTTTTGTATCCTATGCCTCTAGGTAAAAACTAAAAATTTAATTTGCATTTTTATTTCCTTATCTACTTGCTATTCCACCTTTTCTGACCTGTTTATCTGCACACTAAGGTCAACTAATTTAAAATGTATTTCAATATTCTTTCTTCCAAACTTCTCTGTTTCTATATTGAATTGCATCTACCACCACTTTTCTGGCCTATTCCATGTCCTCCTGCAGTCTTTCTCTTTTTTTTGCCAAAATGTATCATTCTTTTGGGTCCTCAGACAAATTTTAATATTGTTCTCTCAATTATCTCTCTCTCTAGGGTGGAATTCTCCCCAAAAATAACTAAAGGCACGATTTAATGCCCAAAAAGCAGAGTCCCATTTAGCACGTGCCAAAAACGACCCCGCTAATAAACGGGATTACATTTTTGGCCTCGGCGAGGAATGCCCCGCCAAGGCCGCACTCACCTCACATCCTGCACTAATTAGCTCTCTCGATGCCCCTTGCACTGTTCACCATGTCCTCTGGACCACCTTAACATCCCAACTTACCCCTTAGCGGGTCCTCGAGCCGCCCCTCACCTCAACCTCTTAAGAGCAGACCATCCCGGAGCCCGGTCCCTGGCATCTTGGCATCAGACTGGCACCCAGGCAGTGCCCTTGCCAGCCTGGCAGTAGCACCCCGGCACCCTGACCTCCATAGAATTAATAGTATCCCAATAGTGCAGAAGGAGGCCATTCGGCTCATCAAATATGCACCGACTTGTCGAAAGAGCACTCTACCTCGGCCACACCGCCCCCCCTATCCCCAAACATAGAACATCCCAGCGCAGTACAGGCCCTTCGGCCCTCGATGTTGCGCCGACCTGTGAAACCACTCTAAAGCCCATCTACACTATTCCCTTATCGTCCATATGTCCAACCAATGACCATTTGGATGCCCTTAGAGTTGGCGAGTCTACTACTGTTGCAGGCAGGGCATTCCACGCCCTTACTACTCTCTGAGTAAAGAACCTACCTCAGACATCTGTCCTATATCTATCTCCCCTCAATTTAAAGCTATGTCCCCTCGTGCTAGACATCACCATCCGAGGAAAAAGGCTCTCACTGTCCACCCTATCCAATCCTCTGATCATCTTGTATGCCTCAATTAAGTCACCTCTTAACCTTCTTCCCTCTAACGAAAACAGCCTCAAGTCCCTCAGCCTTTCCTCATAAGATCTTCCCTCCATACCAGGCAACATTCTGGTAAATCTCCTCTGCACCCTTTCCAGTGCTTCCACATCCTTCCTATAATGCGGCAACCAGAATTGCATGCAATACTCCAAATGCGGCCGCACCAGAGTTTTGTACAGCTGCAACATGACCTCATGGCTCCAGAACTCAATCCCTCTACCAATAAAAGCTAACACACCGTGCGCCTTCTTAACAACCCTCTCAACCTGGGTGGTAACTTTCAGGGATCTATGTACATGGACACAGAGAACTCTCTGCTCATCCACACTGCCAAGAATCTTACCATTAGTCCAGTACTCTGTCTTCCTGTTATTCCTTCCAAAATGAATCACCTCACACTTTTCTGCATTACACTCCATTTGCCACCTCTCAGCCCAGCGATGCAGCTTATCTATGTTCCTCTGTAACTTGTAACATCCTTTCTCACTGTCCACAACTCCACCGACTTTAGTGTCATCTGCAAATTTACTCACCCATCCTTCTACGCCCTCCTCCAGGTCATTTATAAAAATGACAAACAGCAGTGGCCCCAAAACAGATCCTTGTGGTACACCACTAGTAACTGGACTCCAGTCTGAACATTTCCCATCAACCACCACCCTTTGTCTTCTTCCAGCTAGCCAATTTCTGATCCAAACTGCTAAATCACCCAGAATCCCATGTCTCCGTATTTTCTGCAGTAGCCTACCGTGGGGAACCTAATCAAACGCTTTACTGAAATCCATATACACCACATCAACTGCTTTACCCTCATCCACCTGTTTGGTCACCTTCTCAAAGAACTCAATAAGGTTTGTGAGGCACGACCTACCCTTCACAAAACCGTGTTGACTATCTCTAATCAAATTATTCCTTTCCAAATGATTATACATCCGATCTCTTATAAACCTTTCCAAGATTTTGCCCACAACAGAAGTAAGGCTCACTGGTCTATAGTTACCGGGGTTGTCTCTACTCCCCTTCTTGAACAAGGGGACAACATTTTCTATCCTCCAGTCTTCTGGCACTATTCCTGTAGACAAAGATGACTTAAAGATCAAAGCCAAAGGCTCAACAATCTCCTCCCTAGCTTCCCAGAGAATCCTAGGATAAATCCCATCCAGCCCAGGGGACTTATCTATTTTCACACTTTCCAAAATTGCTAACACCTCCTCCTTATGAACCTCAAGCCCTTCTAGTCTAGTAGCCTGAATCTCAGTATTCTCCTCGACAACATTGTCTTTTTCCTGTGTGAATACTGACGAAAAATATTCATTTAGCACCTCTCCTATCTCCTCGGACTCCAAGCACAACTTCCCACTACTGTCCTTGACTGGCCGTACTCTTACCCGAGTCATTCGTTTATTCCTGACATATCTATAGAAAGCTTTAGGGATATCCTTGATCCTACCTGCCAAAGACTTCTCATGTCCCCTCCTGGCTCTTCTTAGCTCTTTCTTTAGGTCCTTCCTAGCTAACTTGTAACTCTCGAGTGCCCTAACTGAACCTTCATGTCTCATCTTTACATACGCCTCCTTCTTCCTCTTGACAAGTGTTTCGACTGCTTTAGTAAACCACGGTTCCCTTGCTCGACCACTTCCTCCCTGCCTGACAGGTACATACTTATCAAGGACACGCAGTAGCTGTTCCTTGAACAAGCTCCACATTTCCATTGTGCCCATCCCCTGCAGTTTTCCTCTCCATCCGATGCATCTTAAGTCTTGCCTCATCGCATCATAATTGCTTTTCCCCCAGATATAACTCTTGCCCTGCGGTATATACCTATCCCTTTCCATCACTAAAGTAAACATAATCGAATTGTGGTCACTATCACCAAAGTGCTCACCTACCTCCAAATCTAACACCTGTCCTGGTTCATTACCCAGTACCAAATCCAATATAGCCTCGCCTCTCATTGGCCTATCTACATACTGTGTCAGGAAACCCTCCTGCACACATTGGACAAAAACGGACCCATCTAAAATACTCGAACTATAGCATTTCCAGTCAATATTTGGAAAGTTAAAGTCCCCTATAACAGCTACCCTGTTGCTTTCGCTCCTATCCAGAATCATCTTTGCAATCCTTTCCTCTACATCTCTGGAACTTTTAGGAGGCCTATAGAAAACCCCTAACAGGGTGACCTCCCCTTTCTTGTTTCTAACCTCAGCCCATACTACCCTAGTAGACCAGTCCTCATCAAACGTCCTTTCTGCCACTGTCCTTGACTAACAATGCCACCCCTCCCCCTCTTTTACCACCTTCCCTGCACTTACTGAAATATCTCAACCCCAGCACCTGCAACAACCATTCCTGTCCCTGCTCTATCCATGTCTCCGAAATGGCCACAACTTCGAAGTCCCAGGTACCAAACCATGCCGCAAGTTCACCCACCTTATTCCAGATGCTCCTGGCATTGAGGAAGACACACTTTAAACCACCTTCCTGCCTGCCGGTACACTCCTGCAAATTTGAAACCTTACTCATGACCTCACATAACCTGCATATCTTAGGACTATGGGAGAAAACCAGAGCACCCGGAGGAAACCCATGTAGACACAGGGACAATGTATAAACTCCACACAAACTCAAGACCAGAATCAAACCCGTGGTGAGACGGCAGTGCTAACCATTGTGCCACCGTGCTGCACCTCCAGCCCAACCCAAGTTCCCCCCCGCAGGCGACCCCCACCCACCCTGCAGGACACTCCTTGGCACTCTCGATCAAAGTGCTCCTTCTCGGTGTCCATGGTGAATAGTTTTAGGGACTAGTAGTGATATACACCCCACACTCAGTTAGCGTCCCATTGGGGCGGGGGTTGGGTGAACACTGGGATGTTGCTGCATTCAAATTGAGTCTCGCTAATGAGATTAAAATTAATGCAAACTAGTTCCTGATCGGGGCTCCTGCAATTCTCCTGACATAGTGTGATTTGCCATGGACACAATGCAGCTGGAGAATCGTCCTTTACATATGATAGTGTGAGGAATTTCTTTCCAATCCTTGTTTTCCTTTTTGATGTCTGTCCTGCCAGCTGGTTTTAAAACAACAGACATCTGGAGCGGGATTCTCTGATCCCGGGGCCGGGTCAGAGAATCGCTGGGCCGGGCACGATTCACGCGACACCACCCGACGCCAGTTTGCCAATTCTCCGATGACTGGAGAATCGGCGCAGTTGGCATGGCACCGGTCGGGCCGCTCTATGCGCCCCCCCCCCCCCGCCGATTCTCCCCGCGTGATGGGCCGAGTGGCTGCCAAGATAGCCCGAGTCCCGCCGGCACCATTCACATGTTGACTTACCCGGCGAGACCTCGCCGTCCATCCTGCGAGGGGCGGCCAGGAGGGGGGCAGGGGGGATCCGACCCTGGGGTGGGCCTCCACCGTGGCCTGGTCCACGATCGGGGCCTACCGATCGGCGGGCTGTCTTCTCCTGGTGGGGGCCTCTTTTACTCCACCCCAGCCCTTGTAGCTCTACGCCATGTTGCGTTGGGGCTGGCGCGGAGAAGGAAGCTAGCGTGCATGCACGAGTTCGCGCCAGTCGCAGCGCACGCGCGCAGACCAACGGCGCCCGTTTAACGCCGGTATCGACAGCTGGAGCTGCGCTGGTCCCCTGTGAGGCGCAGGATCGCTGATCCTGGGGGACTGTTGACGCCGTCGTAAAACGCGACGGTGTTTACGACGGCATCAACACTTAGCCTCAGGATCAGAGTATCCCGCCCTTGGTTTTGAACTGAACCCCCCGCTGCAAGATGGTATTTGGAGTGGCCCAGGCAGACCCCTTTATTCAGTATGCTCAGTGGCATAGCCCGTGATGTAAATTTTTTGGACTTGGCCAGCAGCCAATCCCCTCTTCTTAATTTCTGGGACAACTTCTATTCCCGATTGGGTTTGGTAGAGCCTTTCAGAAAATTCTGGTACAGAATGCAGGATCTATTTTTGGCTTTCAGTTTCCTTTCGAGCAGGAGCTGAACAGAAGCCTGTTAGATATCTCCCCCAGAAAGGCTGGAATTCTTCCCTCTCTGAACCCTCGGCTGGAGTCAGCAGGTCTGTATATTCTTTCTAGCAGTCCTGCAACGTTTTAACTTCTGACTGAAAGACTGCAATCAGTAGCCAGACCTGTGAAAGTTTACATCTCTGGAAGGCTGGCGATTTAAAACATTCTTTCTATCAGCTAAGCCTGGAGGTTAAAATACTCTCCAGCCCGGCCTGTGAACGTTCCACTTCTAATTAAAATGCTGGGTAACAGAATCTGATTTATCTCAACAAATGGCCTGTGTTTAAAGACCTTTCTCTCTGCAGTCAGTTCAACCTATGGGAGGTTCCAGTTCAGCGCCACCTGCAGAAAAAAGGGGTTGGTTAAAAACCTAGTGAAATCCTCAGGTGCAGAACTCTAGTATTATCTCGGTGAGTCTGAGAGCCAGTCTGGTGGAGGTAATTCAAATGAAAGTGACACCCACAGGGAATTCTACTGCCTGCCTGTTCTAATTGAAGACAACCATTAGAAGATCCAAACTAATCAATGATTTCAGCACTTTGCGACCTTGAACGATCACCAACTACAAAGACTACAACCTCAGCAGCAAAGATTAACCTCTCATCCCCAGTCTAATGGCTGCTATTTTGAACCTTTCAGACCCCCACCGTGTGTCTGTCTTGTGCATGTCTGGGTGGAGGCTGGGACGAGGTTTGGGGAATAGTTTGATTAGTAGACCATTACTTTATTATTTCCATTACATGGGTGGCATGGTGATGACGTGGTTAGCACTGCTGCATCAAGGCGCTGAGGATCCAGGTTCAATCCCGGCCCCGGGTCACTGTCCATGTGGAGTTTGCACATTCTCCCTGTGTTTGCGTGGGTTTCGCCCCCACAACACAAACACTATGGATCTCTCCTTCACCATTTCTTTCCAGTCGGCAAAATTTCTTTTCATACCTTCTTTTTATATTCATTGTTTCTTTTTATGTTTACATTTTTATGTGTATCTAGTTGCCATTGCTTTGAATCAAATGTCATTATTTTTGCAGGGAATGAGTGTGTTGTCAAGTATTTGGAAAATCTGTATAAACTGTCATTGTATTTCTTTTATCTATCTCTGTTACCTCTTCACCGAATTCTGTAAGGTTGGTCAAGCATGACCTGCTTTTTAGAAATCATGTTTCTGCTCGTATTTGAAAATTTCATCATGTGGCCTCTACTCACTTATCAACAACTGGAGTTAGACTGACTGGCCTATAAGTTCCAGGTTTTATCCATGGGCAGAATTTTCATGGTCCCAATTGGGACCAAAATGGCGAGGGGACTGGGAACAAATGGAGACCAGTGGCGGGATTCTCCGCAATCGGCGCGATGACCGGCGGCAAAAGCGGCGCGAATCAGTCCGGCATCGCACAGCCCCAAAGGTGCGGAATCCTCCGCATCATGAGTGGCCGAGCCCTCACCTTGAGGGGCTAGGCCCGCGTCAGACTGATTTCCGCCCCGCCAGCTGGCGGGAAAGGCCTTTGGTGCCCCGCCAGCTGGCGCGGAAATGACTTCGCCTTGCGGCACATGCGCAGGAGAGTCAGCGGCCGCTCACGGCATCCCCGCGCATGCGCAGTGGAGGGGGTCACTTCCGCCTCCGCCATAGTGGAGACCATGGCGAAGGCGGAAGGAAAAGAGTGCCCCCATGGCACAGGCGCGCCCGCGGATCGGTGGGCCCCGATTGCGGGCCAGGCCACCGTGGGGGCACTCCCCTGGGCCAGATCGCCCCGTGCACCCCCAAGGACCCCGGAGCCCACCCGCGCCGCCTTGTCCCACCGGTAAGAGAGGTGGTTTGATTCACGCCAGCCCCTGGCGATTCTCCGACCCGGCAGGGGGTCCCGCCCCAGGTCCCATGGGCGGGATTCTCCGACCCCCCGCGGCGTGAATCCCGCCCCCGCCGGTTGCCGAATTCTCCGGCACCGGATATTCGGCGGGGGCAGGAATCGCGCCGCGCCGGTTGGCGGGCCCCCCCCCCCGGCGATTCTCCGGCCCGGATGGGCCGAGGTCCCGCTGCTGGAATGCCTGTCCCACCGGCGTGGATTAAACCACCTCTCTTACCGGCGGGACATGGCGGCGTGGACGGGATCCGGGGTCCTGGGGTGATCTGGCCCCGGGGGGTGCCCCCACGGTGGCCTGGCCTGCGATCGGGGCCCACCGATCCGCGGGCGGGCCTGTGCCGTGGGGGCACTCTTTTCCTTCTGCCTTCGCCATGGTCTCCACTGACCGCTGACGTCCCCGCGCATGCGCCGCCCGGCAACGTCATTTCTGCGACAGCTGGCCGGGCACCAAAGGCCTTTCCCACTAGTTGGCGGGGCGGAAATCAGTCCGGCGCGGGCCTAGCCCCTCAAGGTTAGGACTCGGCCCCTCAAGATGCGGAGGATTCCGCACCTTTGGGGCAGCGGGATGCCGGACTGATTTGCGCCGTTTTTGGTGCCAGTTGGCGGACATCGCGCCGATTACGGAGAATTTCGCCCCAGATCTGGAAGTCTCGCCTTCATTCCCGCGTCGTCTAATTTCACCAGCACGTTTAAAGTTATCGACACAATTTTAAAGTTGGCCAGTCCAGATTCCTCATGATTTTCACGGGGGCAGCCACTATTGGGAAGTCCTCCTGATTTATGTCTGAGTGAGATCATAAACTGTAACCTGGAGGCAGGAATAGACTTTCCTGCAGTCAGAGTTGGTAGGGCTTTGGATGGAGGAGTGTTTCTTCAAATGCTGAGTTGGCTAGTATTTGTATTTTGACAGTTCAATGGGCACTCGAAGAGATTGCAGCGTGTGGTTAAATGGCCAAATGGGAACCAGGAGAATAAGGGGATGTGAAAGCAGGATTGGGGTGAAAGGGGAGGGTGGGCAATGCCCATGCCAATTTGCATGGGCATTGCCAGGCTGGCAGTACCAAAGTGCCAAGCTGGCATTTTTTTCATGGTGGGGATCGGGCCGGGTGTGCCCTGCACAGGTGTAGTGGGGGGGGGGAGGATCCCCTTATACATGAGTTAGGGCTTGGGAGATGTTCGGGGCCACATCCAAGGCTCAAGAGATCAGGAAGCCATTTAATCTCGCCCTGCACTGATGACTTCTGGCAAGTGGGGCTCCTCAGTGCATGGAATGGGACTAAGTGTTGCCTTGGCCTCACGTTCCCCGGAGTCACGTTAGATAGCATTGTGTTTCTTGGTGCTGTGGGAAACGAGTGCCAAAATTTGCTCACTTTGGGACATAGTTCCCATTTGGTTCGATCACGCCCTATATCTCTGACAATATCCCTGAGACATCAATTCTCAGATGACATACAGCTAAGGAATGTTGAGTCCAATTAGAGGCTCCCTTTTGTAACCTTCATGTCATCTGACTCATGCCAGTGATTGAACTTTGCACCTTCCTGGTTTGTATGACTCAGTATCACATCAAGCGAGTGTTTTCAATTGCCGTAACACTTCGAGCATAAGCACCAAAACAATTTAAAAACTGAATAATAAAATTAGTTCCCCGAATCCCTACAATTTTCTACCCCCCACTCCTACTTCAAAGGTCTCCTCAAAATCTTTTTTTTAATCCCGTAACCTTCTATCATACAACACCAGGTTAAAGTCCAACAGGTTTGTTTGGAATCACTAGCTTTCGGAGTGCAACTCCTTCATCAGCAGCGCTCCGAAAGCTAGTGACTCAAATAAACCTGTTGGACGTTAACCTGGTGTTGTAAGGCTTCTTTCTGAGCCCACCCCAGTCCAACGCCGGCGTCTCCACATCATGGCCTTCTATCTTGATCAGCGACAGGTTACTTTCAAAGTTCTGATGTGCTTTGGGACTATTCCTACCAGAAAAGCTACTATACAGGCACAGGTTGTTGTTATACAGGGTGAATCTTCAAATTGAAGGGCAGCATGGTAGCCTTGTGGATAGCACAATTGCTTCACAGCTCCAGGGTCCCAGGTTCGATTCCGGCTTGGGTCACTGTCTGTGCGGAGTCTGCACATCCTCCCCGTGTGTGCGTGGGTTTCCTCCGGGTGCTCCGGTTTCCTCCCACAGTCCAAAGATGTGCAGGTTAGGTGGATTGGCCATGATAAATTGCCCTTAGTGTCCAAAATTGCCCTTAGTGTTGGGTGGGGTTACTGGGTTATGGGGATAGGGTGGAGGTGTGGGCTTGGGTAGGGTGCTCTTTCCAAGAGCCGGTGCAGACTCGATGGGCCGAATGGCCTCCTTCTGCACTGTAAATTCTATGATAATCAATGATAATTACTAGAGGCAGGTACTGAAAAATTGGAACTAAAATAAACTGAGACTCACAAAAGGAATTTTTGAAAAATTTCTCATTCATTCCTTTGCTGTCATTTCATATCTCGTAAGGCCAGAATCACAGCTGGGGCAGGGCATTGCTTTAATTCCTACAGAAACCAACTGATTTACTTTTCCTTCATAGCAATGGCAAATACACAATGTGAAAGCCCATGTCATTCCACTGAAATCATTCCCGAAGGGTTTACTGGTCGAGTTCACAACCAATTTTTACAGATGCACCATAGAAAGCATTCTATCTGGTTGTATCACAGCTTGGTATGGCAACTGCTCGGCCCAAGACCGTAAGAAACTACAGAGTCATGAACACAGCCCAGTCCATCATGGGAACCTGCCTCCCATCCATTGACTCTGTCTACACCTCCCGCTGCCTTGGGAAAGTGGGCCGCATAATCAAAGACCACCCCACCCAGATTATTCTCTCTTCCAACCTCTTCCATTGGATAGGAGATACAAAAGTCTGAGAACACACACCAACCGATTCAAAATCAGCTTCTTCCCTGCTGTTACCAGACTCCTGAATGACCCTCTTATGGACTGAACTGATCTCTCCACATATCTTCTCTACTGTGTAGCACTACATTCCGTTTGCCTTACCCGATGCCTATGTCTCTGTATTTACTTTGTGTCTTTCTTGTATGTCCTCCGTTTTTCATGTATGGAACGATCTATCTGAACTGTACGCAGAACAATACTTTTCACTGTACCTCGCTACATGTGGCAATAAATCCAAATTATTTATTGGACTTTTGCTTGCTTGTTAACCTAACATTAAAATACACGTGGCCTGAAAGAAACACCAGTAACAAAAGATGGATTGTATTGGTGATATAAGATGAAAATATGAAGATCAAGTGATGTATTGCATTCTGTGTTCCAAGATACTGGAGCGGTCTTCATTTCAAGCACTTGTTACTGGCACATAACAGCGTTGGTGAAATGGGTGTTCTTTCAGGTCATAGTGGGAGTTGGGAAAATTGGGGGGGAGTCGGGAGAATTTGCATCTCGTCTGCCTGCGTCAGGAGAAAATGTCTGCAAATGCAAGATCTTCATTGCCACGGGGGGTGGGGGTGGTCTGGAGGCAGGCCAGCCAACCCAGAAAGAGGCAGCCACTGTGCCATTGGTGTGTAGGTGGGTAGTTTAACGGGCCAATCCAGTCAGCCGCACCTATCCTCCGTTTTCCCACGTCCCTGCGCTTTCTCCATCTCAATCCTGTGCCCTCTGGTCATTGTCTCTTTAGTCATTCAAAATAGCTTATTTTTATTTACTCTTTCTACCTCTTTATAATTTTAAAGGCCCTTATCAAACCTCCTCTTATCTTTCGCAGCTGTAAGGAGAACAATCCCAGCTTCTGCAGTCTGTACACAATTATGATCTGCCATTCCTAGCATAATTCTAGTAAATCACTTCTGTACCCTCTCCAAACCTTCACAAGTTTGATGTCCAGAATTGTACCCAATGTTGCACCTGGAGTCAATCTAGTTTTTATGCAGATTTAGCATAACGTCCTGGCACCTGTACTCTGTGCATCTATTTATAAAGTTCAGGGTAACATATACTTTATTAACTGCTTTGTTAAGCCTTTCCTGCCACCTTCAAATATTTGTGGACAAACACCACCAGGTTTCTTCGTTCTTGCGAACCCTTTAAAATGTTACCATTTAGCATTGTCACAGTCAGCATTTGTGGGGTGGGATCTTCCTCTCCCTCTGCGGCATGTTGTGCATCAGTGGAGAGTGGCTCGCCAGTGGCCGGCGGCAGAATCTTCTGGTCCTGCCATTCGCAACGGGCCAAAAAACACCCGCCCCATGTGTTTTATTGTTGTCCGTGATCGAACCGTTTTTATGTGTGAGGTTAATTTTATTACTGTAGGTGATTTGTCCCAATTTAAATTATTCCAGCAGCAGACTTTTGTGAATTTAAAAATAAAGACGATTAATTATTATCACACACTTGTCCTGGAGGTTTGAAAACACGACACACATACTACCATACGATCAAATATAGATGAAGAAAAAATGTATATGGTTCCAATTTGTTTCTGTTGATTGTTTGTTAATATGAAAAACTTTAATACACATACTTTTAAAAATGGTTACAATCTGGAATTATTTCAGTCGGTTTTGTAACCGGCCTGCAGTTTCTTGGATGAATTGATGCTTTAGCTGGATTGGAGGTCTTGTGAAAGCAGGGGATTCCCATTGAGCTTTAAGGCTTCTTGTAGTTGAATTGCCAGGATGTCAGCTCTCAGGTGAACTTGAAGTTGAAAGGGATTGGGGGAAGAGGGGAAGAGTCCTCCCACTTTCAAGATATAGCTGATTATTACCTTGGTTGCGTAGTTGTCTTCTAGCTGGTTTGATGGCTTTAGGAATGGTCTTTCTGATGGTATCTGCTGGACAACACCTTCTGCTGCTATACTTTAAAAGTAGGTAACAAACATGGGCCTTGCCCACATGACCTATTACAAGTCCCAAGTCCTTTTCCAAATAAGGTGGTGTGTTAGACCAATATACATCCTATATTGTGGCTTTTCACACCCTGAGTGTTTCACACAGCCGAGGGATGAGGAGCCATCGTAATACAATATCATGTTTCTTTAACACTCAGTAAGTTTTGATGGGAGGGATTTCCTGCTTCCGTTTTTGGGAGGGCAGAAACATTGAAGGGGGCAGAGAATAGACTGGGAGACCCAAAATGACTTTTATGCTGGTGGGATTTCCCTGATCGATTGTCCAGCGTTTTCCACCAATAACATCACGGGCATCCCGGGATCTTCACTTGCATCAATTTAAACATTCAATCATCCATTCATGTTGGCGTGTGGGCACGCCGACGTGAATCACGACAAGTCCTTCACGGTGCACCTGGCGAGCAGAATCCACTAGAGGAACACAGGTGAGTACAGCCCCCAGGGGGAATGGGTCATGCCTGGGCACTACCCTGGCACTGCCCCTGTTACTGCCAGGCAATGCTGGTGGTGGAGCTGAGGGGGCTTCCGTTGGGGAAGGGGGAGGGTTACATGGGGTGAAGGGTATTTCGGGAGGGGGGAGCGTTCCTTGGGGGAGGTGCCAGGACGATCCATGGGGGAGGCCAGAGACTTCCATTGGCAAAGAATTTTAAAATAGGGCAGGAAAAACCAGCAATGCTGCCAGCGGTCTACACTCTGCCTTTCTTCCCTGTGATGCCACTATTTATCCTGCTACGCTCAAAAATTTGTATATTGATGCGCAATCAATTACTCTCAAGACAAGGTGAGTCGTAACTAATAGGATTTAATCTGCTAGAACTCTTCCCCAGCAGGTTCGATACAGAAAGTGAAGGCTGCTGGGACAGCATTGGTTCTTATACTCCGCCTCTCAGGGCGGAGCTATGTACATCAGCCAAGGTAGACTCCTGGGTCTAACCAATGGTCATCCACCTCTCGGGTACCGCAATACCTGGTACTACCGCATTCACCCCCTGTTAAAAAAGAGCCCGGCGGGGTGATGGCCAGCGTTAATAGTCGCCTTTCGCATGGTATGACCAGGTATGGAGGTACCGTGATGTCGAGGGTAATAACAAAGTGTTCATGGTGCAGCAATCAGTCGATCGGGTGGCCTGGTCGTCCTTCTGGAGCGTCTGGGCTTCGGCGGTGATTCTGATGGGGATCCCGACGGTTGCGACTCCGGGAACGTGATGTCATCCTCCCAGGCAGCTTCGTCACCCCTAGGCGGTGCTGTTGGGGTGAAAGGTAGACAGGGGGGCAAGGCGCCTGTAGGGGGCGTCGGTGTGTGTTCGAGCCTAGGTAGGGGCGGCGGGAGTACTGACCCTCCAGTTAGGTGCTCTGGGGAGGGTGGGGGTGGGGGCAATGGTGCCGTTGCGCGTGGGGCTCCGGCGGGCGCCAGGTCCCGAAGGGAGACCGTGTCTTGGCGGCTATCAGGGAACGCTACGTAGGCGTACTGGGGGTTGACGTGCAGCAGGTGAACCCTCTCGACCAACGGGTCCGACTTTTGCGCCCTCACATGTTTCCGAAGCAGGACGGGTCCGGGTGTCGCTAGCCAGGTTGGGAGCAAGTTCCCGGAAGAGGACTTCCTGGGGAAAACAAGGAGACGTTCATAACGTGTCTGGTTCATGGTTGTACAGAGCAGTGACCGGATGGAGTGGAGGGCCACCGGGAGGACTTCCTGCCAGCGGGAGACTGGGAGATTCCTGGACCGTAGGGCCAGCGGGACGGTCTTCCAGACCGTTCCGTTCTCCCTCTCTCCCTGCCCGTTTCCCCGGGGGTTGTAACTTGTCGTCCTGCTCGAGGCGATGCCCTTGCTGAGCAGGAATTGACGCAGTTCGTCACTCATAAAGGAGGACCCCCTATCACTGTGAATGTATGCGGGGAAACCGAACAGTGTAAAGATACCCTGGAGGGCCCTGATGACGGTGGTTGTGGTCATGTCTGGGCAGAGGATGGCGAATGGGAACCGGGAGTACTCGTCAATCACATTAAGGAAGTACGTGTTGCGGTCGGTGGAGGGGAGGGGCCTTTAAAATCCATGCTGAGCCGTTCAAAGGGACGGGAAGCCTTTATCAGGTGCACCCTCTCTGGCCGGTTGAAGTGCGGCTTGCACTCCGCGCAGATTTGGCAGTCCCTGGTGACGGTCCTGACCTCCTCGATGGAGTAGGGCAGGTTGCGGTCTTGATAAAATGAAAGAAACGAGTGACCCCCGGGTGGCAGAGGTCCTCGTGGAGGGATCGGAGGTGGTCCACTTGTGCGGTGGCACAAGTGCCGTGGGACAGGGCATCAGGAGGCTCGTTCAGCTTCCCCAGGCAGTACAAGATCTCGTAATTGTAGGTGGAGAGTTCTAACCTCCACCGCAAGATCTTGTCGTTCTTAATCTTGCCCAGCTGCGCATTATCGAACATGAAGGCAACCGACCGTTGGTTCGTGAGGAGAGTGAATCTCCTGCCGGCCAGGTAATGCCTCCAGTGTCGCATAGCTTCTACTATGGCCTGGACCTCCTTTTCGACCAAGGAATGGCGAATTTCGGAAGCATGGAGAGTACGGGAGAAGAAAGCCACGGGCCTGCCCGCTTGGTTGAGGGTGGCCGCCAGAGCTACGTCGGATGCATCGCTCTCGACCTGGAAGGGCAGGGACTCGTCGATGGCGCATCACGGCTTTTGCAATGTCTGCTTTGATGCGGCTGAAGGCCTGGCGGGCCTCCGTCGACAGGAGGAAGGTTGTGGACTGGATCAGGGGTCGTGCTTTGTCTGCGTAATTGGGGACCCACTGTGCATAATAGCTGAAGAACCTGAGGCAGCGCTTTAGGGCCTTGGGGCAGTGAGGGAGGGGGAACTCCATGAGGGGGCGCATGCGCTCAGGGTCGGGGCCTATGACTCCACTTCGCACTACGTAGCCTAGAATGGCTAGACGGTCGGTGCTATACACGCATTTATCCTTATTGTATGTCAGATTAAGGATTTTCGCGGTCTGGAGGAATTTGCGGAGGTTGGTGTCGTGGTCCTGCTGGTCATGGCCGCAGATGGTGACGTTATCCAGATACGGGAACGTTGCGCGTAAGCCGTACCGGTCAACCATTCGTTCCGTCTCTCGTTGGAAGACCGAGACCCCGTTCGTGACACCGAAGGGAACCCTTAAAAGGTGATAGAGCCGCCCGTCTGCTTCGAAGGCAGTGTACTGGCGGTAACCATTACGGAGGGGTAGCTGGTGGTAGGCAGACTTGAGATCCACCGTGGAGAAAGCCTTGTATTGTGCGATCCTGTTCACCAGGTCGGCTATACAGGGGAGAGGGTACACATCCAGCTGCGTAAACCTGTTGATGGTCTGGCTGTAGTCAATGACCATCCTATGTTTCTCCCTGGTCTTTACCACCACTACTTGAGCCCTCCAGGGGCTGTTGCTCGCTTTGATGACCCCTCCCCTCAGCAGCCTCTGGACCTCCGACCTGATAAAGGTCCGGTCCTGGGCACTGTACCATCTGCTCCTGGTGGCGACAGGTTTGCAATCCGGGGTGAGGTTCGCAAACAGGGAAGGCGGGTCGACCTTAAGGGTCGCAAGGCCGCAGACAGTAAGGGGGGGTATAGGGCCGCCGAATTTAAAAGTCAGGCTTTGCAGCTGGCACTGGAAATCCAGCCCAAGGAGGGTGGCTGCGCAGAGGTGCGGCAGGACATACAGGTGGGAATTGTGGAATTCCCTGCCTTGGACAGTGAGGTTCGCTAGGCAGAACCCCTTTATCTCCACCGCGTGTGACCCGGAGGCCAGGGAGATCCTTTGATTTACAGGATGGGTGACAAGAGAACAGCGCCTTACCATGTCAGGGTGAACAAAGCTTTCCGTGCTCCCAGAGTCGATCAGGCATGACGTCTCGTGGCCGTTGATGGAGATCGTCGTTGTAGCTTTCGCCAGCGTCCCGGGCCGACTCTGGTCCAGAGTCACCGAGGCCAGCTGCAGTAATGGAGAGTTCTGGTCGTGCAGCATGTAGTCTGCTGTGCTGGGGGCCTGGGGCCCCATCCAAGATGGCCATGGGTCGGGGGATGAAGAAGATGGCGGCGGCGAGGGACAAAATGGCGACGCCAACCCGGGGGTGTCAGCGGCCGTGTCAAGGTAGCCCTTAAAGCACGCCAGCCAATGTTTGAAAATATCAGCAGAGTTGTCCGCGTGGGGGCTGCGCTGAAGGCACTTCGGTTTGATACGGAGATCCATCCTTTCAACTGAAATTGTAGCAGATTAAATTGATGCGCAATCAATTACTCTTGAGACAAGGTGAGTCATAACTAATAAGCTTTAATCTGCTAGAACTATTCCCCAGCAGCTTCGATATAGAAAGTTAAGGCTGCTGGGATGGCATTGGTTCTTATACTCTGCCTCTCAGGGCGGAGCTATGTACATCAGCCAATGGTAGACTCCTGGGTCTAGCCAATGGTCATCCACCTCTCAGGTACTGCAATACCTGGTATTACCACATATATGTTTAAGTTCAAATCTTACTCTTCCTTCACCCAGTTCAAACCTTTAGTTTATACAGGGAGGCAGTGGCATAGTGGTATTGTCCCTGGACCAGTAAACCAGGGACCCAGAGTAATGCTCTGTGGACAAAAGTTCCCAGAGATCAAATCTCGCCACAGCAGATGGTGAAATTTGAATTCAAGAAAAATCTGGAATTAAAAATCTAATGATGACCATGAAACCATTGTCAATTGTCGTAAAAACCCAACTGGTTCACTAATTCCCTTTAGGGAAGGAAATCTGTCACCCTTACCTGGTCTGGCCTACATGTGACTCCAGACCCACAGCAATGTGGTTGACTCTTAACTGTCCCCTCAAGGGTAATTAGTGATGGGCAATAAATGCTGGCACATCCTGCGAAGCCCACGTCCCATGAACAAATTTGTTTTTAAATCCGTTGTTGTGTCACAGTGCTCTTCAGGGGTTTACATAATACACAAGGGGCTGGATTCTCCCAGAATGGGGCTATGTCCCCACGCCGCCCTAAAAACGCTGGCGTTACACTCCCGAGTTTCCTGAAAAAAAACTACAAGCCGATTCAATGCCTTGCTGGGGGCTAACAGGGACCCAGAGTGCTTCACGCCGCTTTGACTGCAGGTGCAGACCCCCCCCATCTTCCGATTTAGAGTCTGCGCATGCGCACGGCGGTGGTCTCCAGCGGCCACAACGAGCGCCATGGCGGACTTGGACCACGGAGGCACCTGGAAGATGCAGATTCCCCAGATCGGCCGTGTGCCTGAGAATCCGTCCGACCCGATCCCTACCCCGGCCGCCCATAAGTTCCCCCCCCCCCCCGCCCCCCGTGCCCGATCCCCCACTAGGGCAGCCGCGGACTGAGTCCGCAGCCGCCACGCAAGAGTCCCGACCGGCCATAACATGTTAGTTCCACGCCGTCGGAACTCGGCCGGTCAGGAGCGGAGGATCGCTGGGCGGGCCTCGGCAATGGCCCCCCAGCCGCGCAGAGTAAATGGCGAAATCGCCGATTCTCGGATCCCGGAGAATCGCCGGAGCGGTGCCGGGCCTGATGCCGCCGCAAATGTTGATTCTCCCGCGATTTTGGCGCGGGGCTGCGGAGAATCCAGCCCAAGATTTTAGAACTCAATCTAAACGGTTTGAACAGTTCTCTTTCTATGGTCCCAAAAAACATTGCATTTTTACTGCAATGGTGCATAGAAGCAGTATGCTGCCAAAATTCAATTGTCCAATTGTAGCAAAGCATAATATTACTATTTTAGAATTCTTCTATTCTAAAAAACACACAGGAAAATATAATTTGTCAATTAGAAAGCAGAATTGCAAGGCTGTGATTATATATAAATCCTGTCTTCATGTATGCTCGTGTGTGAGCTTGCTTGAGTGTTTGTACATGTGAGTATAAGTGCATGCATTTGTGTCCGAGTGTATTGTGTGCATGAAGGCATATGTCTATGTTTACAGACATGTCTGAGTGTGAATGCGCACAGATGAGTGCATATAAATGTGAATGCTTGTGGGTATATTGTTACCCGCCAGATACAATGCATTTTGTGCTGGGTACTGTTATTTCAGGCATCTGTTTCCCTGGTGATTGGAAGGAAAGGGATGTGCATTTATCCATCCAAGGCATCTGCTTTCCTGGCACTCACACTTGCTGATAGTACATGGGAATGGCACAATTTTTCGATATCAACCACTTCAAGGTCAGGTGTATTGCGGCACATATAAAATGCAGTCTAGAGCATTCATTATGCTGGTCTAACGAGTAATATCACAATTCCAATCTCCATAGAGTCTCTCTTTCTGTTTGCCACTCCCTTCCTCTGAATTCCGTTACCCCTCGCTGTTGAGTGTTTTGGTTTCTCCTAATGGAACTGCCCAATTTTGGTTTGTGCCATATTGCAGGCAGTTTTGTGCTGTTGGGATGTTGAACAAAAATAACTAGCCCCATTCCACTTTAGATGTGCTAATGAATGAAACAGATTCCTATAACAGTGGCTATTCGTAAAGCACGACAGTATTGATGTATTGTGGGATGAAGCCGTGTGATGTGGCCATGAGAATACTATATGGTAGAATTTTTAGTGCAATGAGCACAGGGAAACCTGATGGAGAAAAATCACATGTCCGTAAAGAAGCTTGCACAAATTTTCTTCAGAGACAGATAATCGGCAAGCCAAATTGTGGGTGGAAGAAAGAGAAAAGGCAATATAAAGTAAAGGTTTGAACTGGGTGCAGGAAGAGTGAGATTTGAACTTTAACATATACAAATATTTGAGGGTGGCAGGATAAATTGATAAAGTTGAAAAAAAATCAAAATCTCCATAAAAAGTGACATGAAGTACAGAAGCAAGGAAGTTATGCTAAATCCTAATAAATCACTGGTTAAGGATCAGCTGGTGGGTGGAGTTCAATTTTGGGTTCGGTAATCTATAAAGAATGTCCAGACCTTGGTGAGGGTACAGACAAGATTGACCAGAACAGGACCAAGAATGGAGGACATCAGTTACGTGGAAAGACAAGAATAACTTGAGGTTCTTCGCCTTAGAGCAAAGAAGATTAAGGGAAGATTTATAAAATGTGTTCAAAATGATGAAGGAGTTGTATTGAATAAATGAGCAAACACATTTCCATGCAGGGGGGTGAGTCACAAAAGGACACAAATTTCAAATAAATAGCAGCAGGAGAAGAGGTTAACTTTTCCCCCTTGTATCCTCTCCTACCTGTAATCCTGTAAGAAAAATCCCCACCTCTCTGGCGAATAAAAATTGTGTGACCTTCCTCTGACACCCGCGGTTGATTAAAAACAAATTTTAGAAGACCCCACTGATTATTTTTCCAGGGTTTCTTTTGAAGTTATATACGAGTTCAGAAGTGTTACCCCTTGTCCAAGAGCGGAGACTGGGAAGCACATTCAGCAAGACTGGAGTTAAAAACGTAAAATATTGAAGTATTCAGCACATCAGGCAGCATTTATGGAGAGACTGGAGTTATAATGCTGGTTACCATATGGCCTACTGTATTAATCCATTCTTTTTCACTCCAGGTGAGCTTGAGATATTTCAGAAAAATGGAGAGCGAAGAATTCGCAGCCGACAACAAATACCTGGTGGTACAACCTGGGGGCCTTTTGATGGCAGTATAGGAATAACCGACAGCAACTCTTTGGTATGTTGCCTTTTCAGTTGTGCAGGGTCTAATCTAATTATTTTCATGCAGGAGGACTAGGCCAGGATTTATAAAATATTTGTTGTTTTATTGACACCCATGATCAAATGCAGTTCTTGCTAGTTATTAGCTAGTGCTGTTTATACAAAATGATTGTAAACTGACAGATTTTAAGATAATACATTTCTTATTCAAACAATTCTTTGCAGAAAGTGAAGGCCAATTGTTACGAGTAGAAAATGAGTTCAGTTTGTCAAAGACATTCCTTGATCTGGTCAACAAAATCATTTTAAATTTGTTGATGAAAAGGGAATTGAATAGTTCTGTCCTACTGCATATTGCTCAGAGGTAACTGAACTGTGAAGTGTTAATTAGCACCGAGTAGCAAGGTTTCAGTTTAATTCCCTTGATATGTTGAATGTGGCATGGTTGTTGGGGCACGACTATCCTGAGAACGTCATGATTGTTTGGTAAATCTGATGAAAATTTTCAATTTGGTGAACTCAAAATTGGGCCCAGATAAGGCCACAGGGATCATGATGTGGGATCATCCTGTGCCTACTGTTTCCAGTGCAGGTGGCATGCATACGTCATGCTGCCTGCTAATTTAAATGATTGTAGTGTGCAGTCAGTGTTGAATGCACTGTTAAGTGGTTGCATGCCTGAACAGTGGGACCCAAAATCATTAGAGGCTAGCTCGATTTAAAACTAGCCTGTATCTCTTAAAGGCGAGGTGCATTGTGACTGGACCAGTGATTTTACCATGGGGGGCACTCAATAATGGCACAACATGGCAGCGAGCAGGTTCCAAGATTTTCTAAAGCTGCATGGAAGGGTTTGGTGGAGGATATGGAGAGCAGATGAGATGTCGCCTCACCGCTGGGAGGTGGCCTTCCGGACAAACTTTGTAAAGTTAATGGGGCTAGATAATCATGGCAGGCAGTGCCAAGACTCTGGCCCTGAGAAGCTGGATTCATTGCTGCAAAAGGTTCAATGATCTCACACAAGTGGCGAAGGGCAGTTGAATTAATTGTCAGTTGCATTAAACCACCAACCACCCCACACAATGCTCAGTACCCCCAACCACATATCTATCAACAATATCCATAACTTGTGTCTCGCCCTCACACATTTAGCACTGCTGCAAACATCACATAACTCGCACACACGGCCAGTTATCAAGTCAAATCAGCTGAATACATCACATTTAGTCACACACTTTCCCCTCTCTAGCAGAACAAGGTGGCACATATGCAGAGGCAGCAGAGCCGCCTTCATGCCCTTACCCCAATGAATGAAATGGTGGTCGCCATCATTCAAGCAGCTATGGCTGAGGCTGTGGTCAGGAGTAGGGCTCAACTGATCGAAGATGATCGTATCTATGGTAGCGTGGCCCCTTTAAGATGGCGGGCCCCATAGACCACACGACCTGCTCGAGGCCAATCGCACGGGAACACGTGAATCCGGCCAATGGGGAGTTTGCACGTGGCTCTGGGAACAGGACTCAGGGCAGTGTGGACCAGGGAGCTGAAGAGTAAAGACCTGTTGCATAGTGTTCTATGCCTGTTGTCTAACTGTCTTTGCTTTCATCAATAAACCCCTTTGTTTACTACTGGAAGCCGCCAGTGTATATCTCGAGCTACCACATGAACAACGAGGTAAAAGTTTTACTCGCGGTCGACAGCCATCGTGAATCAAGGGGGGAAAGAAGGAACGGTTGAGAAAGTAGAGAAGCTCTGGCAAGAGTCGGAATCATTTAAACAATGAGTGGAAATGCCTTTCATTGAGAAACTAGACCCATTTTACAAAGGGGTTGAGTCATAGAGTCAGTACATCAATGGCTCCGGTTCTTCTTTACCACGATCGAGATCACAGGTGAGGAGAAGCAGAAGGTGATACTTCTAACAGTTTGTGGGCCCCAAACATATAAATTGATTCATAACCTCATGTCCCCGGAAGCACCCGACTTGAAGACCTTTAACTAGATAGTGAAATTGGTGAAAGAACATTATAACCCAACGCCCTCGATTATCCTCCAACGTTATAAGTTTAACTCTGCAGTGAGGGACCATGAAGAATCTGTCTCAACCTTCATAATAGGCTTCACCAGTTGCTGAGTACTGTGAGTTCGGGACTGCTCTTAGCGACATGCTACACGACCAGCTGGTTTATGGAAATCATAACCTTAATATCCAAAAGAAGCTTCTGGTAGAGAACCACAATTACTTTAGAAAAAGTTATCGAGATAGCTTAGGCGACGGAGTGCACCAATAAAGATGTAATTGAGCTTCAAAGTTTAGCTGAAGGGGAGGTTAACCAAGTATGGGCTGGTACAGTCACGAGGTCACTTGCGGGATCAACAGGCAAAGTTCAGCGCCAGATACAGTCCTCGGAACAGGACTAGAACACAAGAAAGGAGACAAAATTGAGGCGTCTAAACAAATCCAAGGTGGACTGCAGGGGGGACCATCCCCAGGAAACCTGTCATGTTTGGGTATTCATGTGCTTCTGTTGCAACCGAAGGGGACATATTCAAGCACGTTGCCGTGTGAGGCAAAGCGCACAATTGCAACGGAAAAGCAGCAGCACCAGTCCACAGCACCACTGAACATCGTGGAGAAGAGCTCTGAGGAAGAGCATCCAATGTACCAGCTGAATGCAGTCCAATTGAATAAGATGGCTCCAATTGAAATTATCCTAAAGGTAAATGGTAGACCCCTTAAAATAGAATTCAACATCAGGGCTTCGGTGATCGTAGTGGGTGAGCAAACCTCCCAATATCTGCGTGCAGGAACACAGTCTTTCAGCCTTAAGTCTTGAAGAGTCCTCCAGCCAAGCTTTTGACATACATCGGGGAGATTTTGAAGATCTTCGGAACAGCCATCACCCCAGTGGCCTACAGAGGGCAAGAGGCCAATCGGCTTGGTTAGAAGGATGGGTCTTGATTAACGTGGATAAATGCAGTGTCAAATCATTTGAGGTTAGGAAACACCAGGCATGTTTACATTAGGAAAGGGTGTCCATCAAAACAGATCAAGAGAGAGAGCTGGGGAAAAGAACATTATATAAGAATATAAGAAATAGGAGCAGAAGAAGGCCATCTGGTTTTTTAAGCATACTCTGCCATTCAGTATGATTGTGGTTGATCTTAAGTTTCAACTCCACTTTCCTGCCCACTCACTCTACCCCTGGATTCCCTGAGAGACCAAAAATCTGTCTATCTCAACCTTAAATATACTCAGTAATGGAGCATCCATACCATCTGGGCTAGAGAATTTGAAAGATTTGGAACCCTTCGAGTGAAGCCTTTCTCCTGAAGTTATTCCCCCTTGTTCTAGATTCCCCAAACAAGGGGAAACAACCTCTCAATATCGTCCTTTGTCCAGTGTGGGTGTTGGAGGGTGCGATGGGGAGGGACCCCCCCAACCCTCCCATGTTGAGTTCGGGCTGGGGGGTGGTTGAGGATTTTTTTTGTCGTCCTTGGGGATCAGGATGCCATCTCTCGCTACAACGGGGAGTTCCAGTGAGCGGAGCTTCCCATTGTAAAAAAACAGAGCTGTGTGTGGCCTTGGCCGTGCGTTCCCCATTTAGGTCTCTTACTCAAAGCAAATCGCGTTGAATAGCCATGTGTTTCTCAGCACTGCGAGTGTTGGGAAACACGCAACAAAACGCGCTTGCTAAGGGATTTTGTTCCCTTTTGGGAAGATCACGCCCTAAGTGTCATTTAACACACGAAACTTAGTGCAAATCGTGCAGACTATTCCGCCGTAATTCCGATCGCAAACTTTCCGCACTGAGTCGTTTTTTGGAGCTTGGAGTGATTTGCATCGATAATGAGATGTGCCGGACCAAAGTCACTGGCAAGGCTCCTCAGATATTAGGACACCACTTTGAAAGGGTGACCTGATTTCAGAATAATGCTACAGGCACGCCCCCCTCGCTGACAAATCCCCCTTTCCCCCCAATCGGCGGCATCAGACCCCCCCCCTTAACTGATGGTATCAGCCATCTCCAACCAATCGCAGTCCCCCCCCGCACCCCCCAAGTGAGCCACACACTGCTGTGGGGTTGCCAAAGGTCCTGCCCCTTCATGCCCCAACCCTTTAGGCCACTCCCCTTGCCACTGCCAGGATGTCAGGGGGTGGTGCTAGGGCACTGTTCTGCCATGTCTCCAACTCCCCAGGGGCCACAATGGTCTCCGGGCCCCCTGGCAATGGTCATCATGTCAGGGCTCCATTTGTGTAGTGATTTGCATCGGCTTCACTTTGCACCAGCGTGTGGGAGAATTTCAGGAGCTGGGAAAATTCGGCTCAAAGCCGATTCTGAATATTTAAATTGGATTTTTAATATCGGGCGTGAACCAGATTACTTCTGCTGGGAGAGCCTGGGAACATCGGACACTGCTTGGCACCTGCCGTAAATCCCGTTTCAGGTATTTTCCCGACATAACAGAATTTGCACCAGAAAATACACCCCCCCCCCCCCTGCCCCGGTGTATTTCCCCAGATCTCTCCATGTGCTGCGGATTGATACATTGTTGCTTTGATACAGTGACTGTAGTGCAATAGTGAGTGTTGTGACATCCTAACTAGACATGTATACATGTTACAATACAATTCCTAAATAATTTTGGAATAATATATCAGTACAACAGATAAATTATTTCAGTGACCACATGACAGTTATCATTTCATGTCTGTGAACATGAAATAAGATGATTAGAAACTAGAAAGTAGCAGTCAGCAGTGAAAGCAGTACACGAGAGTAGTAGTCTGTCGGGTTGCATAGAGAGATGCAAATTTTGATCAGTTATTTTCTCCCATGGAAGGAAGGAAAAGAGATCAAATCAGTTTTTCTTCCTCTGGGTGAAATTCTCTGTTTGAGAGACTACAGTCACGATTTACCCAAATGGAAACTATCCCATTGCGAGCGTATTTAGCCACGTGCTTTTCGGCACTCGCACCGGCAAGAAATACAACTCTATCTACGTGACTCCAGTTAGATACAGAGCCTCAGCGGGGAATGCGCAGCCGAGGCCACATTTAATCATATTTTCTGCATTGAGGAGCCCCGCCGAATGGCGTCCTGACCTCTCATGCCCCAGATGCGACCCCCAAATCCCCCTCAAGCCCCAATTCACTGTAAGGGGGTCCCTCACGTCCACACCCATGCAGCGCACCCACCCTGCCCGATCACCACCATGCAGCAAATGCCAGCTTGGCACCTCGGCAGTGCCAGGCTGGCATCCTGGCAGTGCAAGGTTGTCACCCAGGTGGCAGTACCAGGGTATCCGGGTGGCACCAGCAGTACCAGGGTACCACCCTGCTCAGAGGACATGCACTTGGGGGGCCGAGAATCCCCTGAGACTCCCATGAGTGCCATTCCACCTGCTGCCCGCTGGTGGAGACCAGTACTGAACGGCACTTGCCTGAGATCTCCAAGGTGAAGAGGGTAGATCCCAACATCTTGGTTACCTCAGGGAACTTCACATTAAAGTGAGACTAGCTGTCTCGCTCTAATATGCAGATTTGCCAAAAGATGATACCACTCATAATGGGCGGGCTTCACATCGCGACGTCTCGCGCAATTATGTTAGGTCTCACGAGGCGTGGCGGGCTGGATTGATCCCGGGAGGGGGTGTTTCCCGTCATTTACTGGCCATGTTGCACTGCGGCGTGCTGCTTTTCGAGCATAGCATGGCCGGTTGATCATGCCCTAAGTGTTGATGCCGGGACTGAATTGCGTGGGGTTCATGTTCCCATTGGGGGCGCCAATTCAGGACATGTTAATGGACTAGCACCCTGCCCACATGAATATAGGACAATTCTCATTCCCACCGGTGCCAAATTCACTGGGGCAGGAATTGCACTGAAAAACTTGACGAGCTGGAGCTGCTTACAAGCACTGCACTCCCCACACATTTTCATTCCAGCCAAGAAAATGGCTCCACGAAGAATTGCGCTATGAATGAGTTGGACAGAATGCTGGATCAGTGGAGGAGAATGTGGGACGCCGCCTTCCCCAGGGTGGGCAGGAGGCTACCACCCACGGACATCAACTGGGCCTGGGCGGAGGTGGAGAGACGGCGAGTGCTGTGGGCCTCACCAGGCAGACTGGCTCACAGAGTCGCATAAAGATGAGGGACCTCTTTAGGTCAGCTCGGGTGAGTCACCACCTTTATGTCCCTGGCATCTCACTCCTCAACCCAGGGCCTAAGGTCAATTGAATGTTCCACCTGGTGTGAAGAGAGGAGGGACAAGAGCGGATATGGGGAAGGGGACACCACTTGGAAAGAGGTGGGGAGGGGTTTGGGAAGAGTATGGAGAGGTGGGACAGGGCGGCAGATCTGCTGGTGGCCAGGCCTCTTCATGTTAAAATCAGGAGGTGATTAGGTTTTCCCGTATGCGGCAGTCCTGGATCATACGTTGGGTGGCCTGCCATGCCATCTGGGCTCCATGCCTAGATCATTCTGGACGCCTTCCTCATCCTCCTCGTCATGATGTGGAGGTATCGTCTTGCGTCATTGACTTTGTCTATATATGTGTTTCTGGAACCCACCTCTTCATTCACCTGAGGAAGGAGCTGCCCTCTGAAAGCTAGTGATTCAAAACAAACCTGTGGCACTTTAACCTGGTGTTGTAAGACTTCTTACTGTATCCTCCTCGACAGAAGATGCTTGGTGTTTTTCTTCCTCCAGCATGTCCGCCCTCTGCTGCGCGATGTTATGAAGGACACAACAGGCAACCGCAATGTTGGAGACAATCCTGGGGCTATTTTGGAGTGCCTCACCGGAGCGGTCCAAGCACCGGAACCGCATCTTTAGGGTATTGATGCACCACTCAATGACACTGGTTGCTGCATGGGCATCGTTGCAGCCGTTCTCTGCCTCGGTCTGCACCTCAGACAGGCGTCATTAGTCACGGCCTCAGCGGGTAACTCCTGTCACCCAAGAGCAAAACTCTCACTCAAGGAAGTGCCTCGAAGGCGCCGGGAACCAACGAATGTGCCACGATGTACAAATCGTGCACGCTGTCCAGGTATCAGGCACAGAACAAAGAACAAAGAACAGTACTGCACAGGTACAGGCCTTTCGGCCCTCCAAGCCTGTGTCGACCATGCTGCCCGTCTAAACTAAAATCTTCTACACTTCCTGGGTCCGTATCCCTCTATTCCCATCCTATTCATGTATTTGTCAAGATGCCCCTTAAATGTCACTGTCGTCCCTGCTTCCACCACCTCCTGCGGCAGCGAGTTCCAAGCACCCACTACCCTCTTTGTAAAAAAACTTGCCTCGTACATCCCCTCTAAACCTTGTCCCTCGCACCTTAAACCTATGCCCCCTAGTAATTGACCCCTCTACCCTGGGAAATAGCCTCTGACTATCCAATCTGTCTATGCCCCTCATAATTTTGTAGGCCTCTATCAGGTCGCCCCTCAACCTCCGTTGTTCCTGTGAGAACAAACCAAGTTTATTCAACCGCTCCTCACAGCTAATGCCCTCCATACCAGGCAACATTCTGGTAAATCTCTTCTGCACCCTCTCTAAAGCATCCACATCCTTCTGGTAGTGTGGCAATCAGAATTGAACACTAAACTCCAAGTGTGGCCTAACTATGCCTTCTTGACTACCTTCTCCACCTGCGTTGCCCCTTTCAGTGACATGTGGGCCTGTACACCGCGATCTCTCTGACTGTAAATGCTCTTGAGGGTTTTACCATTCCCTGTATATTCCATACCTGCATTAGGCCTTCCAAAATGCATTACCTCACATTTGTCCGGATTAAACTCCATCTGCCACCTCTCCGCCCAAGTCTCCAAACGATCTAAATCCGGCTGTATCCTCTGACAGTCCCCATCGCTATCCGCAATTCCATCAACCTTTGTGTATTCTTCAAACTTACTAATCAGACCAGTTACATTTTCCTCCAAATCATTTATATATACGACAAACAGCAAAGGTCCCAGCACTGATCCCTGCGGAACACCACTAGTCACAGCCCTCCAATCAGAAAAGCACCCTTCCATTACTACGCTCTGCCTTCTATAACCTAACTAGTTCTGTATCCATCTTGCCAACTCATCCCTGATCCCGTTTGAATTTACCTTTTGTATCAGTCTGCCATGGGGGACCTTGTCAAAGGCCTTACTGAAGTCCATACCGACAACATCCTCTGCCCTACCTGCATCAATCATCTTTGTGACCTCTTCGAAAAACTCTTATCAAGTTAGTGAGACACAACCTCCCCTTCACAAAACCGTGCTGCCTCTCGCTACTATGTGCATTTGTTTCCAAATGGGAGGAGATCCTGTCTCAAGGAATCCTCTCCAGTAAATTCCCTACCACTGACGTAAGGCTCACCGGCCTGTAGTTCTCTGGATTATCCTTGCTATCCTTCTGAAACAAAGGAACAACATTGGCTATTCTCCAGTCCTCCGGGACATCACCTGAAGACAGTGAGGATCCAAAGATTTCTGTCAAGGCCTCAGCAATTTCCTCTCTCGCCTCCTTCAGTATTCTGGGGTAGATCCCATCAGGCCCTGGGGACATATCCACCTTAATATTTTTCAAGATGCCCAACACCTCGTCTTTTTGGATCACAATGTGACCCAGGCTATCTACACCCCCTTCTCCAGACTCAACATCTACCAATTCCTTCTCTTTGGTGAATACTGATGCAAAGTATTTATTTAGTACCTCGCCCATTTCCTCTAGCTCCACACATAGATTCCCTAGCCTATCCTTCAGTGAGACTACCCTTTCCCTGGCTACCCTCTTGCTTTTTATGTACGTGTAAAAAGCCTTGGGATTTTCCTTCACCCTATTTGCCAATGACTTTTCATGACCCCTTTTAGCCCTCCTGACTCCTTGCTTAAGTTCCTTCCTACTTTCCTTAGATTCCACACAGGCTTTGGCTGTTCACAGCCTTCTAGCCCTGACAAATGCCTCCTTTTTCTTTTGACGAGGCCTACAATATCTCTTGTTATTCAAGGTTCCCGAAATTTGCCGTATTTATCCTTCTTCCGCACAGGAACATGCCGGTCCTGAATTCCTATCAACTGACATAAATTCTATGATGATCTATGATGATCTATGACATTTGAAAGACTCCCACATGTCAGATGTTGATTTACTCTCAAACATCCGCCCCCAATCTAGGTTCTTCAGTTCCCGCCTAATATTGTTTATTGTTATAATTAGCCTTCCCCCAATTTAGCACATTCACCCTTGGACCACTCTTGTCCACCAGCACTTTAAAACTTACTGAATTGTGGTCACTGTTCCCAAAATGCTCCCCTACTGAAACTTCTACCACCTGGCCGGGCTCATTCCCCAATACCAGGTCCAGTACTGCCCCTTCCCTAGTTGGACTATCTACATATTGTTTTAAGAAGCCCTCCTGGATGCTCCTTACATACTCTGCCCCGTCCAAGCCCTGAGCACTAAGTGAGTCCCAGTCAATATTGGGGAAGTTGAAGTCTCCCATCACAACAACCCTGTTGCTTTTACTCCTTTCCAAAATCTGTCTATCTATCTGCTCCTCTCTTTCCCGCTGGCTGTTGGGAGACCTATAGTAAACCCCCAACATTGTGACTGCACCCTTCCTATTCCTGATCTCTACCCATATAGCCTCGCTGCCCTCTGAGGTGTCCTCCCGTAGTACAGCTGTGATATTCTCCCTAACCAGTAGCACAACTCCGCCACCCCTTTTACATCCCCCTCTATCCCACCAGAAACAGACGTGCATTGTGTGCAGATGGTGGTCACACATCAACTGCATGTTCAGGGAGTGGGCCCCTTCCTATTTATGAAGGGCACCCACTGATGAGCCAGTGCTCATTGCGGGATATATGTCCTATCTATCACCCCGTGGACCTGGGGCTTGCCAGTGATGGCACTATACATTCACCATCTGAGCTCCCCAGGGGCTATTGCTGGCCTCTATGACTGCCCCCCGCAAGAGACGCTGGACCTCGGACCTAATGAACGTCCTGTCCTGCATGCTATACCGCCTGCTCCTGGTGGCGACTGGCTTGCAGTCGGCAGTGAGGTTTGCGAAGAGAGGGGGGGGGTCGACCTTTAGGGTGGCGAGGCTGCATATAGTGAGTGGAGGCAGGGGCCCCCCGAACTTCAGAGTTAGGCTCCTGAGGTTACATTGGAAGTCGAGTCCCAATAGGAGAGGAGCGCAGAGGTCTGGGAGCACATATCGTTTAAAATTAGTGTACTCGGCGCCCTGTATCGCTAGGGTTGCAGTAGTGCACCCTTGGATTTGCACCGAGTGCGACCCAGAGGCGAGGGAGATGGTTTGTTGCGTCAGGAAAATTGGGAGCGAGCAGCGTCTTACCATGTCCGGGTGAATGAAGCTCTCTATGCTCCCGGACTCGAAGAGGCAAGGCGTCTCTTGCCCGTTAAGCCGGACGGCCATCATGGAGCTCCAGAGGTGCTTGGGTCGCGACTGGTCCACGGTGACCGCGTTGAGTTGCGGGTAGCCGGTGGCGTGGTCGGAGGTGCTGGGGTGGCCCCGCGATGACTGTCCATGTAGAACGTACGCGTCGGGCGACGTAGCAGATGGCGGCCCCTGTTGGTCGAGCGTGGCGGGCGGTGAGGAAGCTGGCGTCCAAGATGGCAGCCCCCATTGATCACACATGGCTGGCCGCGTGGGGGGGGGGGTGGCCAAGATGGCGGCCCCCATGAGTCGCACGTGCTATGAGGAGGCGGAGTTGGCAGACACGCTGCCACCTTGCGAGGTCTGCGGGCCTGTGAGTCTGAGGATCGGGTCTGTGAGTTCGAGTTCTTAGACCTGGCCAGGCAGACCATGGCGAAGTGTCCTTTTCGCCCGCAGCTGCTGCAGTTCGCATTGCGGGCCGGGCAGTGCTGTCGGGGGGTTGAGACTGGCCGCAAAAATAGCAGGGTAGCCTCCCATGATGGGCGGGCGGCCGCACGGCACAGGCCTGGGGTTGTCTCTGGTCGGGGGCCCACAAGGGAGTCGAGTGGTTGGCCGGGAACGCAGTAAGGCTCTGAAAGGCAACCTCCAGTGAGGTGGCTAACTTTACCGTGTCGTCCAGGTCCTGGGCCCCTTTTTCCAGCAGGCGCTGTCTCACATAATTCGACCGGACTCCCGCCACGTTTACGTCTCGGACGGCGAGCTCCATATGCTGAGTGTCCATAACGGCCTGGTAATTACAGTTGCGTGCGAGGGCTTTGAGGTCACGTAGGTAGTAATCTAGCGTCTCCCCGGGGCGCTGGCGGCGAGTGGTGAAGGTGTGTCACGCGTAGACCTCGTTCACAGGCCGTACGTAGAGGCGTTCGAGCATCGCGAGGGCATCTGCACAGGAGGCGGCCTCGTCGAGCTGAACAGAAATGCGATGGCTCACCCGTGCGTGGAGGAGGCTCAGCTTCTGTTCATCAGTGACGGATGGCGTGGACGAAGCGGCGAGATAAGGCCTTGAAGCATCGAAGCCAGTGCGAAAAATATATTTCGCCTCCGCGGCCTGCGGTTCGAGTTCCAGCCTGTCAGGTTTGAGGGCTGATTCCATAGTTGTATTTAAGCTGATTAAATTGATGCGACCATCAATTCACTCGAAGACACGAGGAGAAGTAAACCATGGTTTTAATCAGCTTAGAACAGTGCCTGCCTGCGACTGGTACAAAACTGGGAACCGCCTGCAGGTCAGCTGCTCTTTACACTTCCTTTCAAGGGGAGGAGCCATGGGCAGAGCCCGTACATGCCCCAACATATCCCCCTGTGAGTGATGCCACACAATGGCCCATAGGTGGAGCCCACAGAGTTAACAACATAACACAACAGTAGAACATGATACAAATGCACTGGTGACTTATTAGCACTATACATTCACCACATGAATGGCTGACAACAAGGTTGGATTTTAACTTGAAAACAACCCTGCTACTTACTGAGACAAAATCCTGAAGGCATCAGGCCCAAGAGGCAAAAGGCACCAAGCGTGAGTCCATCTCCAGTGGTATACTAAAAAGTTGTGAAAATGAGTATTGATTTCAAATCATTGAGAAAAACATGTTAGATAGTGTCCACAAGAGGAGAAAAATGAGAAGGGGAAACAGGAACTTCAAAATAAATAAATGCTACATTGATTAAATTCCACTTAGGCTCAAGGTATAACATACAAATAGTAATTGTCTGTGCTTTTTATGCACAGTAAGTAAAGAACTTGGAATAGTTTAAATTTGATGACAGACAGAAGAACTGTAAACTGTGGCACCTTGTAGTAAATAATCCAAATTATTCATTGATAGTCCTACATGATAAGTGGAAATAGAAAATCCTGCACTAAAATTAAAGTGGCCCTTGTCATTACTCCATTAATCAAACTGAGACATTCTGAAAAATGTTTTGTTTTCCATGCAGCCATCTATTTTCATATTAATCTGTGCCTGTGGCAGGGTTTCTGAAGCAAACGTTGAGCAGCGGTATCGGAGCCCATTGTTGTAGCCCCTGTCAGAGGGAGGAAAAGATGATGCAGGGCTGTGTTACCCTGATAAGAAAAAGAGGATTCAAAATGGCTGCAGTTTGTGTGTGTCTGGGCCGAATCCACAGTTTTTTAGGAAGGAAAGAGAGCATTGGCAGGATTTTTTTAAAAAATGAAGTCATCCTGAAAAGAACCTCATGCTATCTCCAAGTTGATAAACTATTAGAGTTGGAAACCCTTCATTCCCAGAATCCCTTTTTCTGTACCACACAAGACAAAACTCTGTCAGATCATAACCGATTACCATTTTGATGGATGAACAACAGAAAATTAAAGTATTTAGAAAAAATGCAGATTTGGCAAGTGTTAGTGTCCCTTATCAGGTCTAAAGTTGATAAAATCCCCGATAAGGTATTAAGAAAAGGAGGCTGGAGTATGTCTAAGCAGAAGTAAATCAATCCTGGTGGTCATTCATGTATAGTAAAGTATACGAGACTGTCAACTACAAACATACTGAACTATCAGACCTCTTCTGCTAAACTAATTGGGAACAAAAACCATTTACTCTGCTGCATTTCTTTCCATTTTCAGCCATGATAAGGATGATAAGATGAAGCATATATGATTCATTAAATGAGACAGTAACCTTATGTCAGCCTTCAGCACAGTTTGGGTTCTGATACCAAAACACTCCTAAGTTCAGTGCATTGAAGAAGCTGTTTCATTAGGCTGTTCACAGATGTTCATTTTGCACGAAACATTGCTGAATCGTGAGTCTAAGTGTTGTTGATGTCCTGGGCTCTGAAAAGAGATGGGACATAAAACAAGTTTTGATCTCCAAACGGACGATAGACTGGTGGGGATGAGGTGGGCTCTGGCAGTTCATGCAGATTTGTGTTGTTACGCCGGTTTGCATTCATCAACAAAAGTTGCAAATGCAATTTTAATTTAAACTTCTTGCAGTCTGCTCAGCTCTGGTTCTGGTTGTTGTTCAAAAAAGGAGTGGCTGGTAATTATCTGTTCAGAAAAATGACAGCTGGTGTTTGATGATGGAAATTTTGTGCAGCTACTTTGCAAGGATGTTGCATCTACAATGCTGTTTTTTTTTCTATAGCCCGTAAGTAACTCCCAGATTTTTTGGGGGAAACAAATGCAAAGTATTGCAATCTAATAAAAGGCATTCAGCTATGAAACTATTCATCGGGGTAATTTAAGGCCCCCTGTAGGTGGAACTTACTCCATGTAGATTGCATGGCTCTCCCTTATTTTAAGATTTCTTTCTTGTAGCTATCTATTTCTGCATATGTATGCATGTGTGATTGTTTGTATATTATATGTACATAGAGTATATTAAATATAAGCCGTATTATCCCAAGCTTTCTCCACAGTGGCAGCACATTATAAAGTAGCGACTGAGGGCATGTTAATCTAAAACAATCAATGTAATTCACATGTCTTCCATCGTAAGCGTACCTAACTAATATTTCTTCTGACTGTATGGCAGTAAACAATATGTAGTTATTGAGCAATGGTCAAATGGTCATAATTCTGCATCCAGTTGAGAATTAGGGTGAACTGTTAAATATCAACAGGATAATGAGTCTTAATGAATGTGCCCATGCCCATCAGTGGTGCAGGTCAGCATGTGATCGCAAATGATACGTTTGCAACCATCTTCAGTCAGTCCTCCTAAGGTCCTCACCATCATAGATTCATTCTTTAGTAAATTTTATACACTCCACACCACATCACAAAATGGTTTATTGTGTTGATGGACATAGCAAACGCTACAGACACTGATAATAACCTGACTATAATACTGGAGACCGTACTTCAGAACTGTACATACCCACAGCCAAGCTGGTCCAGAATATAAGACAACACTGGCATGTGACAGAGGAAAGATTCTACCTGCAAATTCCTGTCTCTTCAGGCAAATCCTAACTGCCAACAATATAATATGGGTTGTCATCAGTGGTGCTATCATGGGCACTTACACACAAATAATCTGCTCATCACTGCACAGTTTGGGTTCTGCTGGAACCACTCAGCTCCAGGCCTCACTACAGCCTAATCCAAACCTGGACACAAGCTGAATTTCAGAGGTGAGGTGAAAATGACTGACCTTGACATCAAGGCAGCATTTGATCTAGTGTGACACTAGGGAGCCCGAGCAAAACTGAATTCAGTAGAGCGGAAGGGAAATGTCTCCCAGTGGCTGGAGTCAAGTCTGGCACAAAGGCAGATGGCATGGTTATTGGAGGGTAATCATCCCAGTTCCAGGACATCCCTGCAGGCAACCCTCAAGGCAGCATTCTCAGTCCAGCTATCTTCAGCTGTTTCATCCCCTCCATCACAAAATCATAAATGAAACTTTATGGATGATTGTGCAGCTTTTAGCTCCATTCATAATTCTGCAGATAGTGAAGCAGGTCATACCTGGTCAACATCATGGCAGGAATTGATAAATGGCAAGTATACTGCTCAACTATCAGGCCATTGCATAAGAGAGTCTAACACCCACAGCCCCAACATTCAATGGCAGTACCATTACTGAGTCCCCCACCATCAACATCCTGATGGTTGTCACTGATCAGGAACTGAACTGGACCTGTCACAGATATGCCATGGCTGCGAGAGTAGATTGATGTTTGATTGTTCTGTGTGAATGGGTTATCTGCTGACTCCCTAAAGTCTCTCCGCTATATGCAAGGGACAAATCAAGTGTGTGATGGAATACTCTCCATTTGGTTGGATGAATGTAACAACACTCAAGAAACATGACACCGTCCAGGGCGAAGCGGTTTATCTGACTGTTACCTCATTCAGTTGCTTAAATATCGCTCCCCTCCACTATTCATATTCCATGACAACAGCGTGTACTGTCTACAGTATGCACTGTGGTCTGTATGCTGAGGGTGCTCACATAGTGCTGTTCGGTAGAGAGTTTCATGTTTTTGACCCAGTGATGATAAAGGAATGGCAATGTGACCACCTTTATTCTCACTATTGTTGAACCCTTTATTAATGCCTTTGTTACCTCCTGCTCAAGGTCTCCTCTTCCACCTCCCAAACGTCATCCTGCATAATGATAATTCTTAACAAGCTGTGTTGTCTTGCACCCCATGTAACACTCAGATTTTCCACCTTGGCAGTGTTCATCCTACTTGTAGTGATATGCATTATGTATATACACAAGTGGTTAATGTAAATACATTACAGCTAAGTAACCACTAGGGGGAGCACCAGAAATGTATATAATAGACAGACAGGAAGTCAGGAGGGCACTCTTCACAGGAACGGCAACTAATGAGCAGGACGCAGGCAGACAGCTTTCATATAACATCTGGTATAAGCTCTGGAGAGAGAACAAACTTACTGAATAAAGCATCTACTTCAACTGTAAGACTACGAGCTTTATTTAGACATAAGGAATAATACATGGTACCAGGACTCGCTTCAGAACGCTTACTAGAAGATTACACAAGATGCAGACAAAGAAAGATCGAAAAGGCAAGAAAACTCATACCGGACATTCGACGTGGGGAGACTTCGCTGATTCGATGGAACCCGTTGGAACTCCACCGCATCTGAAAACAACCGGTAATTCAAGTCATAGATGGAAATTTTTTAAACAAATGTTCGAAATACATATCGTAGCTAATGATTTGAGCATGGCCTCTGAAGAAACGAAAATAGCACTGCTACGAGCAGGACATGAAGTTAGAGAAATCTATAACTGCTTTAATTTCTTGACAGGTGAAGCCAACACAAAATCAGAAGTAATACTCAAAAAATTTGAAGATCACTGTAACACCAGTAACAATGCTGCTTTAAGACATTCAATGCTCAGAGAACAAATTGCACAGGGAATGAGGATGCGAAACTCAAACAATCATTACCAGAACAGAAAGGTTTAACGCTGGAAATCGCGATTGAAAAGTGCAGATCGCAAAAAAAAAATAACATTAAGTTTTTACCAAGACAGAATGCTGAAAAAGGTCCTTAACATCTTTTACAAGTCTTCACAGCCTTAACCTTCCCTTTGTCTTCTTCCCCACACAAAAATGGCACTGTTCTAACCCCAATGGAGGCCCCTGGATCAGGACTATAAAGGTTTTCTATAACCCACCCGGAATATGAACTTCCCGTTTAAGGGGGTGGGGCTTTCCTCTTAACAAGGCAAGTCCCAACTCATATAAAAACCTTGACCTGGTGCAGGTTGAGGAAGGAGACCCTTAGGGGAGTAGAGGAGTTTTGGATTTGTATTGCAATATACCTTGTTCGTTAATTTCTACTTTTAGTTACTGCGTTCTGCTTACCACGGAATCAACAGTCGTATCATTTTCTGCCAATTCTAACCTCCTTACACAGTTAATCAGAAAACTTTCAGCCATATGCATTTCACACTTTGCAACACATCCCCGAAATTCTTTCCCTTCACTACCACTTTCCCTAACTTCAAAAACCTTCACATAACTTATATTTTGAACTAGCACCTTCATAATATTCTTCTGCTATTGTTCACCTTCCGTGGTAACCTCTGTCTTGGAAACTTTTAATAGCATAAAAATATCTTTTGATTGAATATTATTGTTGTTCTTGCCTGATATTTTCAAGTCCGCATTCTGCACTGACATTGTCAACTCTTCCATTATAGTATTTGTTAATCAACTTAAAACTCTTGTTATAAATTTTTATGAGTAAACCCGATATGGATACTTTGGGACTTTAGGAAGAGCAGGTGTTCTACTGAGATATTCATTGAACTGCACATTCTTGGCCCCAAAATCAACCAGATAGTGTTCCTGTTGTGAATATATTGAATTTTCAATAAATACTGTGACAAAATTCCCATGCATTTGCACCTTTTTGTGATAACATTTGTTTAATGTTTTAGCCAGCTGGTTCAATTTGCAATCAAGTTCAGATGAACTTTAATGCTTTCATCCGAACCAGTCTAAACTACCTCTGACCATTTTGGTATCGCCATCTTGTCTGTGATGCTTGGCACTTGGGTTCAGGTTTTCACTTCACTCCTTGTGCAAATTAGGCCATGTAAAATGTGTGACAATTATGAAATTACTTGAACTACTGCCAAAGAAAATGTGTCTTTTTATGGTATGCAAATTAATAGATGGAACAGACATTGAGCAATAGCTCTGTTTTATCACTGTGTATTTATGTCAGAAGAATGTACGTACTTTACTCTTCCAGCCTAAGTGATACATTTAATTGTGTCCTTCAAAGTGACCAATGATAAAGTAACATTGGGACAGGTGTAAAATAGTCTTTTCCACCGATGCTAACAGTGATTTTAATTAGCTGACTAGAAATATACAATATCAAAATTCCCTCCACGTAATGTTCCCTTTATGGCAGACATCGCACATCACAGTGATCTTTTCCATCAAACAGATTGCATAGCCAATGCTACAAATTGATGTGAACACATGCACACACATCTGACAATTCAATCTGTGTTTGATACCCCGATTTCCATTTTACAAGCTTACTTATGTCGAGCTTTTTAAAAAGTCTCTGGTTACGAAAAAAAGACCCATGTGAAGAACCAAGGTCCACAGTTTAGGGTCTCATAAAGGTTGAAAGATGCGGGAGGAAAGACGAGAGGCGTGATCCAACGGAAATGAAACAGGGTCCCGTGTCAAGCATGTTTCGCTGGGTTTTTCCTGGCACTGGCAGCGTCGAGAACAACCCTGCTATTAAACGGGATTCTACTTCATTTCTGGGCCTCCGGACCCCCCAGCGCCCTAATAGCCCCCCACACCTAACCTTATAAGGGAAGAGCACCGCTGGGCCGTATCCCTGGCTTGGGCATGCTGCCACCTGGGCACCACCATCCTGACTCCCTGACAGTGCCCCTGGGTGCCCGGGTGCCAGGCTGGTAGTGCCACAGTGCATGGGTGGCATCAGGGGTGCAAGGGACCACCCTGTCCAGAGACCCCCCCCACAGTGGCAATACACCTGGAAACCAGTGCTAAACGGCACCCACCCGGGGTCTCAGAGGCAAGACCATTAGGTCCTAGGTACTGGGTCGACCAGGCGTAGTCATATTCAAGTGAGACTAACTGCTCACATGAACATGCAAATCTGGGTCCCGTCCTCAATGTGCAGGATCTAGATTACGACGGCTCGCAAAATCTCACGAGGCGTGACAAAGCAGGTAAATCGAACGAGAGGCCTCTCACGAGATTTACCCGTCTCGTCACGTCCCGAGTCTTTAAGGTCTTAAAAGCCTGGAGACTGAGGAAAGCAAGGCCTGGAGACTGAGGAAAGCAAGACCTGGAGGGATAAAGGATTTCACTGCTATGAGATTTTCCAATAAATGTTAGGGTAGGACAGTTGGCATTGAATCATGATTTGAAAACAGTGAGGAAGAAGTACATTTATAATACTGATTTGGAACCTATGAAAGAGAAGAGAGGAAAGGTTAGAGGATCTTAGTGCCATTGATAAAGTAATAAAAGATCAGAATGATTGTGATAGAGAGCAGTGGTGGTGGTGGGGGAGAGACTTACATTGGGGGTTGCAGATTGGGGGGGGTTGGTTGGGATGAAAAGACTAGAATAAGGAAATAAGTAACTTGATAGATTAAATACTTCACGATTTTACATTTATTTGACACTTAAGAAATCTTGAAATATTTATGTTTTCTACATTGTAATATGCCTTACCACATGTTTCTACATAAGAGGACACAATCTTGTGCTTGGTGAAAGGGTGGCATTGTTGAACTCTCATCACATCAGTTGCTACAAATTTTCTGGGTAAGGAAAGCTGACTGGGACAGGAAGGGACAGAGAGTTAAATGGGAATAATGCATCAGAGAGTCAGGCCTGTGCAGTGAATAGTAGTAAAAAAAAAAAAATGAAATTGAAGTCACTTCATCTGATAGTGTGGAGACAATAAGATAGATGAGGCAGAATCATGTTTAGGTGTCACAGGTCTCTCTTGATGGCCAGAGAGCAGATGAAAGACCTGTGATGTCATTTTTCTGAGGGCCTGCCAAACCACAAGCCAACAGGTAGTGGTGAGGTTAGCAATGGGACTTACTCTGGAAGTCTCACCTATTGAGAGCTGTTGGCTAATCAGAGGTTGGCACCTGTGCTCAGCAGCATACACTAGAAGGTGGCTGTGCAGGAAAAAGACTTACCAGAGTCCCAGGACTGCACAACGACCCGGGCCACAGGTAACTAAAATGTTGGGGGGGGGGGGATTTGCGGGGCGAGTGACATGGGGAGAAGAGTGCAGGGTGGTCGGCAGCAAGGGAAGGGATGGCTCTCAGTGGGCCTCCCCTTCCCGATGTCGAGCCCCTCGTTCAGGCACCGAGTGCCTTTGATCCAGGGACCCCCACCCTCCCCAAAAGTGGCCGTACAGTTTTACCTGTTGTCCACACTTGTGCGTCAATAGGCCCACCTGCCATTGGTTAATACCAAGAACAGCGGAATGAAGTGATCACTACTTGACCACTTAAGGGGCTCAGTTAGCAGTGGGGTGGAAAGGTCAACCATGGGTCTTTCTGCCCAGAATTTAATTTTGACGGGGTCAGGAAGGTGACGGGGTGTCTGTACCCCAACATTCCGCCTAATTTCATGCCTTCCCTGTCTCCAAACTCGCTGCTAGTGAAAGCAGAAGATTCTGCTCGTGAGCAGATGACGCAAACCCTTTCCATTGTGGCGATAATCTGGGGCATGGGAGCAAGATGGCAAGGTGAGGAAATAAATATTCCAGAGTTCACAACATTTCGAAAAGACATACATAATGGAAAAAAAAGGAGAGGTAGCCCTGATAAAAAAGGATGTGATGACCTAAGGACATTAGTGAGAGAGGATCTTGGCTCTGAAAATCAGATGTAGAATCAGTATGGGCTCAGGAAAAGCTGGTGGGAGTAGTTTATAGGCTATACCTAAGAGTAGTGATACCATTGGACAGAGCATTAAACAAGCAATTATTGGAGCTTGTAGCAAAGATAATGTAATCATCGCGGGGACTTCCGCCTTCGCATAGACTGGACCAATCAAATGGGCGAAGGTGGTCTGGAAGATGAGTTTGTTGAATGTTTTCATGACAGTTTCCTGGAGCAATAGGATAAAGACTAACAAGGGATAAAGATAGTTTCTATCTCATGTTGTGCAGTGAAGTGTGGTTAATTAGTAATGTCATAATAAAAGATCCACTGGGAAATAGTAATCATAATACAGTTGAATTCCACATTAATTTGGAAAATGACATACCAATCGCAAACAAGCATCTTAAACTTAAACAAAGCCAAGTATAGGCGTCAGAGGAAAGCTGGCAAGGTTAATTGGGTAAATAGATTGAAAGGTAGTGCAGTAAAATGTTCAATGAAGATACATTCCATTGAAAATCAAAAACTGAGTGAGAAAAATCCACCCATAACTTACCAAGGAGGATAGGATAGATGTAGATGAAAATAAGAGACTTATAATGTTGCAAAGAATTATAATAAATCTGAGGATTGGGAGTGTTTTAAAGTTAACAAAGGGCCACTAAAAAGGTGATAAAAATGGAAAAAATAGAATGAGATTAAGCCGACTAGGAATGTAAAAACAGACTGCAAGAGTTTTTTAGCAAGTATAGAAAAAGGAAGGGAACAAAGAACAAAGAAAAGTAGATCACAGGAACAGACCCTTCGGCCCTCCAAGCCTGTGCCGATCATGATGCCCTAACTAGAAAACAAAACCTTCTGCCCTTACTCGGTCCATTTCCCTCTATTTCCTCCCTATTCATGTATCCATCCAGATGCCTCTTAAATGTTGCTAATGTGCCTGCTTCCACCGCATCTTCTGGCAGTGTGTTCCAGACACCCACCACTCTCTGCGGGGAAAAACTTACCCCGCGCATCTCCCTTAAATTTACTCCCTCTCACCTTGAACCTGGACCCCCTTGTAACTGACACTGACACCCTTGGAAAAAGCCTCTGACTATCCACCATGCCTATGCCTCTCATAATTTTGTAGACCTCGATCAGGTCTCCCCTCAGCCTCCGTTTTTCCAGTGAAAACAATCCTAGTTTATTCAACTCTCCCCATAGCCAACACCCTCGAGATTAGGCAACATCCTGGTGAACCTTCTTTGCGCTCTCTCCAAAGCTTCCACGTCCTTCTGATAATGTGGCAACCAGAACTGCACGCAATACTCAAAATGCGGCCGAACCAAGGTTTTATATAGCTGCAACATGATTTCTGAACTCTTGTACTCAATGCCCTGGCTAATGAAGGCAAGCATGCCATTTGCCTTCTTAATTACCTTGTCCACCTGCGTTGCCACTTTTAGGGAACTGTGGACCTGCACCCTTTGTATGTTAATGTTCCGAAGCGTTCTGCCATTTACAGTAAAATTCATACCTAGATTTGATCCTCCAAAATGCATCACCTATTATTTGTCCAGATTAAACTCCATCTGCTATTTCTGTGCCCAAGTCTCCAATCTATCTATATCCTGTTTTATCCTCTGACAATCCGCGGCACTACCAGTAACTCCGCCAATCTTGATGTCATCCGCGAACCTACTAATCAGACCACCCACATTTTACTCCAGATTATTTACATATGCTACAAACAACAGACGTCCCAGCACTGATCCCTGCTGAACACGACTAGCTACAGATCTCCATTCTAAAAAACACATTTCCACCACTACTCTCTGTCTTCTATAACCAAGCCAGTTCTGTGTCCATCTAGCCAGCTGACCCCGAATCCCATGTGATTTTAGTTTTTGTACCAGTCTGCCATGTGGGACCTTGTCAAATGCCTTACTAAAGCCCATATAAAGTACATCCACAGCCCTTCCCTCATCAATATTCTCTGTCACCTGTTCAAAAAACTCAATCAAGTTGGTGAAACATGATCTTCCCCGTTCAAAACTATGCTGTCTATCACTAACAAGTCAGTTTTCTTCCAAACGTGCATACATCCTGTCCCTCAGTATCTTTTCCAAAAGTTTCACCACCACTGATGTCAGGCTCACCTGCCTATGATTTGCTGGATTATCCCTGCTTCCTTTCTTAAACAAGGGAATAACATTGGCTATTCTCCAGTTCTCTGGAACCTTGCCTCTGGTCAAAGAGGATGTCAAGATGTCTGTTAAGGCTCCAGTTATTTCTCCACTTGGGTCCCGCAGTAACCTGGGATTGATCCCATCTGGCCCCGGGGACTTGTCTACCTTAATGCAATTTAGGATACTCAACTCTTCCTCTTTTGATATATCGACGTTCTCAAGATCGTTCACACACCTATCCCTGACCTCAACATCTGTCATGTCCTTCTCCCTGGTGAATACTGATACGAAGCATTCCTTAAAGATTTCACCCACTTCTTGTTGTTCCACGCATAACTCCCCTCCATTGTCCTTGCGTGGGCCTACTCTTTCTCTTGCTACCAATGTACCAAGTAGCCAATGTAAAACTTAGTCACTTAGAAACAAAGGTAGGAGAAATTAGCATGGGGAATGCAGAACTGGAAGAGATGCAGAACAAATATTTTATATCTGCCTTCACAGTAGAAGGCACAAGTTACATATCAGAAATAGAGGATAACCTAGAGGCTATTAAGACTGAGAGAATTAAGGTAATTAATATCAGCAGAAAAAAAATACTGGAGAAACTCAAGGGACTAATACCCCCTCGGCCTATTGGCCTACATCCCCGGGTTCTAAAATTCATAGTTACAGCTGTGAGTTGTGGTGTTCCTCAGGGATCAGTGCTGGGACCTTTGCTGTTTGTAATGTATATAAATGATTTGGAGGAAAATGTAACTGGTCTGATTAGTAAGTTTGCGGACAACACAAAGGTTGGTTGAATTGCGGATAGCAATGAGGACCATCAGAGGATACAGCAGGATATAGATCGGTTGGAGAGTTGGACGGAGAGATAGCAGATGGAGTTTAATCCGGACAAATGTGAGGTAATGCATTTTGGAAGGTCTAATACAGATGGGAAATATACAATAAATGGCAGAGCCCTTAAGGGTATTGATAGCCAGAGGGATTTGCGTGTATAGGTTCACTGTTTAGCACAGGGCTAATTTGAAAGCAGACCAAGGCAGGGCAGCAGCATGATTCAATTCCGTACCAGCCTCCCCGAACAGGCACCGGAATGTGGCGACTAGAGGCTTTTCACAGTAACTTCATTTGAAGCCTATTTGTGACAATAAACGATTTTCATTTCACTGAAAGTGACAACACAGATGGAGAAGGTAGTCAAGAAGGCATACAGCATGCTTGCCTTCATTGGCCGGGGCATTGAGTTTAAAAATTGGCAAGTCATGTTGCAGCTGTATAGAACCTTAGTTAGGCTTAGTTTGGAATGTGGTGTTAAATTCTGGTCGCCACACTACCAGAAGGATGTGGAGGCTTTGGAGAGAGTACAGAAAAGATTTACCAGGATGTTGCCTGGTATGGAGGGCATTAGCTATGAGGAGAGGTTGGGGAAACTTGGTTTGTTCTCACTGGAATAACGGAGGTTGAGGGGCGACCTGACAGAAGTCTACAAGATTATGAGGGACATAGACAGAGTGGATAGTCAGAAGCTTTTTCCCAGGGTGGAAGAGTCAATTACTAGGGGGCATAGGTTTAAGGTGCAAGGGGCAAGGTTTAAAGGAGATGTACGAGGCAAATGTTTTACACAGAGAGTAGTGGGTGCCTGGAACCCGCTGCCGGGGGAGGTAGAGGAAGCAGATAAGATCGTGACTTTTAAGGGGCGTCTTGACAAATACGTGAATAGGATGGGAATTAGAGGGATATGGTCCCCGGAAGGGGAGGGAGTTTTAGTTCAGATGGGCAGCATGGCCGGTGCAGGCTTGGAGAGCTGAAGGGCTTGTTCTTGTGTTGTAATTTTCTTTGTTCTTTGTTTTGAATGTGGAGACTATGAGTTTCCAAAATTCCCTACGCTCTGGTCCTGCCCCAGCAGATTGGAGTTTGCTCATTCTCCGTGTGCCTGTGTGGGTTTCCTCCGGGTGCTCCCGTTTCATCCCACAGTTCAAAGATGTGCAGGTTAGGTGGATTGGCCATGCTAAATATTGCCCCTTGGTGCCCGACGGCACGGGACACACGTGGTCTGAGTCGGCATGTCCAGCGCCACCACACTCGGCCGGGATCCGTGCCGCTGGCCGGGGTGGGTGCCTTCTAAGGCTGGAGGGACTGGTGGGGGTTGGCCAGGTGTAGGCAGTGTGGTCGCAGTTTGCAGGTTAGGTTACACGCATGGCCGGCGCCATGTTGTACGACGCAACTGGTGCAGGTCGTCAGACGTGCTCATGTATGGCCCGGGTCCCGGCCGTAATCCATGGGATTATCATGTGGCGCCGGTGTAGCCCCTCACCGGTACCAGAATTGGTGAAAAGTTTGCGCTGATTTGCCGGTCGTGAAACACCTCAGGCTGGATTCTCCCAAAATGGGGCTATGTCCCCATGCCGCCGTAAAGCACTGGCGTTTCACTCCCCAGTTTCCTGCAAAAAATAAAAGGTGATTCACTTACCTGCAGGGGGCTAGCAGGGACCCATCGTGAAGCTCGCAGCTTTGGCTGCGGATATGGGCCCCTGCACTTCGGTTCTGAGTCCGCGCATGCGCACGGCAGCGGCATCCAGCAGCCGCGCCGAGCGCCATGGCTGACTCGGACCCACAAGGACAATGTAGGCCCACCCCGATCGGTCATGCGCCGCTGCAACGGACCGTCCCGATCACTGCCCCGCCCATAAGACCCCCCCCCCCCCCTGGTGCTCGATCCCCCCGCCCCCCCCCAAGGGCAGCTGCGGACTGAGTCCACAACCGCCGCGCGAGAGTCCTGACCGGTCATATCACGTTAGTTCCACGTCATCGGGAACTCGATCGGTCGGGAGCGTGGTATCACTGGGAGGGCCTCTGGCCCCAGCCGCGCGGCATAAGTCGTGGACGAGCGATTATCCTGGTCCCATAGAATCGCGGGAGCAGCGCCGGGCCTGATTTGGTCGGGACCTTCGCTTCTCCGCCCCCGTGCCAAACGGGATTTCGGAGGGGGGCTGCGGAGAAGTCCCACGCCGGCATCGCCACCTAGCCGCAGAAACGGAGAATTCTGCCCCTGATTTTCCAAAAGGCATTCAATAAGGTGCAACATAAATCACTAATACACAAGAAGAGGGCTCCTGGACTTGCGAGACGGACAGATAATTGGTTAACTGTGCTACTATGCTGCCGTGTGGCACTGTTGCTTCACAGCTCCCGGGTCCCAGGTTCGATTCTCCGCTTGGGTCATTGCCAGTGTGGAGTCTGCACGTTCTCCCTGTATCTGCGTGGGTTTCCTCCGGGTGCTCCAGCTTCCTCGCACAAGTCCTGAAAGACGTGCTGTTAGGTGAATTGGCCATTCTGAATTCTCCCTCCGTGTACCCGAACAGATGCCGGAAATGTGGCAACTAGGGGCTTTTCACAGTAACTTCATTGCAGTGTTAATGTAAGCCTACTTGTGACAATAAAGATTATTATTATATTATAACAGACAGGCAGCAGAGTTGGACAAATGGGCATTTTCAAATCATGTTTTGATGAGTGGCGTGTTGCAAGAATCAGTGTTGAGACCACAGGTATTTGTAATCTATATTAATAACCGTGGGGAAGAGATAGAGAGTAATGTAACTAAGATTGCCAATGATACAAAGTTAGGGGGGATTTCTACATGTGGGTGAGACCATATGGCGGGGAAGACTGCTAAGCATATTAACATCTCGTTACGACTCCGGCAAAGGGGGGGGGAAATCAGAAAATTCGATCTCGCCGACGAAAATCTCTTTTTCCGATTCTCGCAAAATGCCACACCATCATTTGTGCTCACGCAAATGTGGGCTCAAAATTTTTTGTGACGGATCGAATGGGTCTTTTCTGCGCTGTAACAAATCTATGATTCTAGAGGAGTGCAGATATATTTTAAGGTTGAGGAGCATGGTGTCAAAAGTGAGATGGGGGTAGAAGCCTACCAATTTGAGACGAGGTCCCATGGCGGGGGGCTGAGAGCAGGAAAAACGTCAAATGTTCCGTCCTTTGTCTTATTAATTATACACCCAGGCATTTTGTGCCTTATTCTAAGGCAGGGCAAACCTAACCTGATGCACAGTCTGCTGACCTATCCAGACACCATACTGAAAAGGCGTCCAATCTCAATGACCTAGCATTGAAGAATGAATATGGGCCTCCTGAAACTGAAGATAGAACACTAGGAGCACACTGAGGCCTGAAGATGTTCTTCCTTAAGAAAGAAAATGGATCTTCTGGAACATTCTGAGGCCACAAGGTGGATCACCTCCAAGACACTGAACCTGGAAGGGCTATCTGCAGATGCTCCCCTGGCTTACTGCTGAGGTAATCCAGTGTCCAGGGTTGCAGGCAGCCTTCCTTCTGAACTCTGGAGGCAGCCACAAGCATTGTTCAGGTGAGTCCTGACATGCGCGTACCGCGTTGTTCCAAACGTGTTCCGCAAATTTGTTTCACGCCAGCCTTTGACGGGTTTTCCAACCTGCCATGGTCGGCACCAGCGGAAGATCCCTATAAATTCACACGGGTGTAAAACCAATTTCTGGACCTCTCGCAATATTGTCCCCCAATGCCTGCCATTAAACCCGCCAGTAGGGGCTTGGGAGAATTCTGCCTTGGAAGAGGTGTGGCCATGATGAATTTGAATACAAGGGGAAACATTTTAAATCAAGTTTAACTTGACTGGGAGGCAATGTAGGTCAGCAAGCGCAAGGGTGATGTGTGAATAGGGCTTGGTACAAATTTTAAAAACTGGCAACAGAACTTTGGATAACCTCAAGTTTATGGAAGGTAGAATAGATAAGAAGATAATAAATTGAAGCAGGAGGAGGCCATTTGGTCCCTCAAACCAACTCCATCATTTGACAAGATCTTGGCTGATCTGATTGTCGCTTTAACTCCACTTTCTTGCCTGCCCCCATAACCTATGATTCCCTTGTAAATTTTGTGCAACTCAGTCTTGAGTATATTCAATGACGTCACCTCCACTGGTCTCTGGGATCATGAATTTTAATGAATGAGATTCTGAGGGAAGTAATTCCTCCTCATCTCCATCTTGTATATGAGACCCCTTGGTTATCGATTCTCCCAGTAAGGGAAACATCCTCTCAGCATCTACCCTGTCAAGCACATCCAGGATCTTATTGGCGGCATTCTCCGACCTCCCGCGAATCACGCTCCGACACCGGCTGCCGTATTGTCTGGTGGCGGTTTTTGTGCGGGGGTGGGGTTCACGCCACACCGGTCGGGGGCCGTTGGCAGCGGACCCCCCGGCAATTCTCCTAGCCCCGATGGGCCGAGCGGCCGTCCGTTTCTGGCCAGTCCCGCCGGCGTGGATTATACATGGCCCCACACGGCGGGACCTGACAGGTAAGTCGGCTGGGGCGGTCCTCGTGGGGGCGCGGGAGAATCCAACCCCGGGAAGGGCCCCCACGGTGGCCTGGCCCGCGATCGGAGCCCACCGATCTGCGGGCGGGCCTGTGCCGTGGGGGCACTCCTTCCTTCCGTGCCAGCCCTGTAGGGCTTCGCCATGGCCAGCACGAAGAAGAGAGCCCCTGCGCATGCGCCAGAACACGTTGGCGGTTCTGCGTATGCGTGAGATCACGCCGGCCCTTTGGCGCATGCGCGGACCCGCGCATTCCTTTCGGCGCTGGGAGGGATTCTCTGTTCTAGCGGCAGAGTGTTGATGGCGTTGTAAATGCCGGATCGTTTTACAACAGCATCTTCTGACCACTAGGAGCAGCGATCCCCAAACCCTCAGGGGGCCAGCACGGCACTGGAGCACTTCACGCAGCTCCAGCTGCCGATACGGCCACCAGCGCGGGTCTGCACATGCGCGCCATGGCCGGCGCGGGTCTGCGCATGCGTGTGTGTTGTCTTCTCAGCGCCAGCCCCCGGGCAACATGGCGGAGCCCTACAGGGGCCCGGCGCAGAGGAACATAGGGCACCCCCCCAGAATTAGCCCATCCGCCGATCGGTTGCCCCCGATCGCGGGCAGGCCATTAAGGCCCCCCCAGAGTCAGATCCCCCCTTCCCCCCCCACCAGGACGGCCCCCGCAGCCAGAACGCCGAGGTCCCGTTGGGTAGGACCACACGCGAACGACGCCAGCTTGACTCGGCCAAACTTGGCGGGCATTTGGCCCGTCGAACGCGGAGAATTACCGGGGGGGGTGGCGTGTTGAGTGGCACCCAAACGGCGCCGCGCCGGCACTATTGGTGCCGGTTGTCCGGTCGGCGGAGAATCGGCAGCCCAGCAGTACAGTTGTACTGTAGCAACACCTCCCTAATTTAAACTCCACCCTCCTTGTAACAAATGCTAACATTCCATTTCTCTTCCTGACTACTTGATGTGCCAGCATGCAAACTTTTTGAGCTTCATGTATGGGGACACCAGATCATCCTTTAGCACAGAACTTTCTCTGCATTTAAAAAATATTCTGCTTTTTGATTCTTCCTGCTGAAATGAAAAACCTCATATTGTCTCACATTATATTCCTCTGTCATATTTTTGCCGACTCACTTAACCCATCCATATCCTTTGGAAATTCTTTATACCCTCCTCACAACTTGCTTTCCTACCCATCTTCATCAGCAAATCTGGCTATAATACACTCGGTCCCTTCATCCATAATATAGGTTGTAAATAGCTGAGGCCTTAGCACCACACAACTTATAGGGCGGGATTCTCCTTTCCGGGGACTAAGTCCCCACGCCGGTGGGAGAACTAGCGCCAACCACTCCGGCACCAAAAGCCCCCGAAAGTGCAGAATTCTCCGCACCTCCGCTAGATGGACGGCGGAGAGGTTGGCGCCGCGCCAGCCGGCGCCGAAGGGACTGCGCAATTTCACGCATGCGCCAAAGGGCCGACGTGATCTCATGCATGCGCGGAACCGCTGCCGTGTTTTGGCGCATGTGTGGGGGATTCTCTTCTCTGGCCGGCCATGGCGGAGCCCGACAGGGGCCGGCGCGGAAGGAAGGAGTGCCCCCACGGCACAGGCCCACCCGCAAATCGGTGGGCCCCGATCGCAGGCTAGGCCACCGCGGGGGCCCCCCGGGGTCATATCCCCCCGCGCCCACCCCCGAGGAACGCCCCCGCCGACTTACCTGCCAGGTCCCGCCAGTACGTGAGTTGAGTGATTCACGCCGGCGGGACTGCTCAAAAACAGACGGCTGCTCGGCCCATCGGGGCCCGGAGAATTGCCGGGGGGGGGGGGCGCTGCCAACGGCCCCTGACCAGCGTGGCGTGAACTCCACCCCCGCCCGAAAAACAGCGCCGGAGAATACGGTAGCTGCCGTCAAGGCGGCGGGACGGGATTCGCGCCGCTCCCCGGGGATTCTCCGACCCGGCGGTGGGCTGGTTAGGCTGAGAAAGGGATGGGTAGGACAGGTATTCCATTCAGGGCTGGATGCGAAGAACAGAGGGGTTGCAATACTGGTGGGGAAGCGGGTGTCGTTCGAGGCACTGAATATTGTAGTGGATAATGGAGGTCGATATGTGATGGTGAGCGGTAGGTTGCAGGGGGTGCGGGTGGTACTGGTGAATGTATATGCCCTGAATTGGGATGATGCCTGATTTATGAAACGAATGCTGGGTCGGATTCCGGATCTGGAGGTAGGAAGCTTGATAATGGGGGGGGGACGGGGGGACTTCAACACGGTGCTGGACCCAGCACTGGACCGCTCTAGATCCAGGACAGGTAAGAGGCCGGCTGCGGCCAAGGTGCTCTGGGGGTTTATGGATCAGATGGGGGGAGTGAACCCATGGAGGTTTGTCAGGCCGCTGGCCAGGGAATTTTCCTTCTTTTCCCACGTCCATAGAGCCTACTCCCAGATAGATTTTAAAATTTTGAGTTGGGCGCTAATCCCGAAAGTGGAGGGAACGGAATATTCGGCCATAGCCATCTCAGACCACGCCCCGCATTGGGTGGAGCTGGAGTTGGGGGAGGAGAGGGACCAGCGCCCGCTGTGGCGCCTTGATGTGGGACTGTTGGCGGATAAGGAGGTGTGCGGGCGGGTGCGGGGTGCATTGAAAGATATTTGGAGGCCAACGACAACGGGGAGTTGCAGGTGGGGGTAGTCTGGGAGGCATTGAAGGCGGTGGTCAGGCGAGAGCTAATCTCCATTAGGGCCCACAGGGAGAAGAGAGAGGGGAGGGAGAGGGAGAGGTTGGTGGGGGAGATTTTAAGAGTGGACAGGAGGTATGGAGAGGCCCCTGAGGAGGGGCTACTCAGGGAGCGACGGAACCTCCAGACGGAGTTCGACCTGTTGACCACAGGGAAAGCAGAGGCACAGTGGAGGAAAGCGCAGGGGGCGACGTATGAGTATGGGGAGAAGGCGAGTCGGATGCTGGCACACCAGCTTCGTAAGAGGGAGGCAGCGAGGAAGATTGGTGGAGGGGGGAATACGGTGCGGAGTGCGGTGAGAATTAACGAGGTATTTAGGGACTTCTATGGGGATCTGTACAGGTCTGAGCCCCCAGCGGGGGAGATGGGGATGCGACGATTCTTAGATCAGCTGAGGTTCCCGAGGATGGAGGAGGAGGAGGTGGCTGGTTTGGGGGCGCCGATTGGACTGGAGGAGCTGGTTAAAGGATTGGGGAGCATGCAGGCGGGGAAGGCCCCGGGGCCGGATGGGTTCCCGGTTGAATTCTACAGGAAATACGTGGACCTGCTGGGCCCGTTGCTAGTGAGGACTTTCAATAAGGCGAGGGAGGGGGGGACCTTGCCCCCGACAATGTCTAGGGCGCTGATTTCTTTGATCCTGAAGCGGGACAAAGATCCACTGCAATGTGGGTCATATAGACCGATCTCGCTCCTCAATGTTGATGCTAAGTTGCTGGCAAAGGTGCTGGCTACGAGAATTGAGGACTGTGTCCCGGGGGTGATCCTTGAGGACCAGACGGGATTTGTGAAGGGTAGGCAATTAAATACAAATGTACGGAGGCTCCTCAATGTGATTATGATGGAGTGATTAAGGTGGAGGGGGAAGCGGAGGTAGTGGCAGCTATGGACGCGGAGAAGGCCTTTGACCGGGTGGAGTGGGAGTATCTTTGGGAAGTGTTGCGGAGGTTTGGGTTCGGGGAGGGGTTCATCAGCTGGATCAGGCTGCTATATAGAGCCCCGGTGGCGAGTGTGGCTACGAATCGACGGAGGTCGGAGTACTTTTGGCTGTACCGGGGAACGAGGCAGGGGTGCTCCCTGTCCCCCTTGTTGTTTGCACTGGCAATTGAGCCTCTGGCCATGGCACTAAGGGAGTCCAGGAAATGGAGGGGACTGGTCCGGGGGGGGAGAGCAACACCAGGTGTCGTTGTATGCTGACAACCTGTTGTTGTATGTGGCGGATCCAGTGGAGGGGATGGCGGAGGTCATGCGGATCCTAAGGGAGTTTGGGGACTTTTCGGGGTATAAACTCAACGTGGGGAAGAGCGAGCTCTTTGTGGTACATTCAGGGGACCAGGGAAGTGGGATAGACGAGCTACCACTGAGGAGGGCGGAAAGGAGCTTTCAGTACCTAGGGATCCAAGTAGCTAGGAGTTGGGGGGCCCTGCACAAGCTCAATTTGACGTGGTTGGTGGAGAAGGTCTAGGGGTCTTGTCAGCTCTTAATCCCATTAGTTTTTGTCATACTTATTCCCTAATGGTAGTGGTTATTTTAAGTTCCTCCCTCTCTTTGTATGAGACCAGCCAGGAGTCCATAGGAATAGCTAGGTTTAGAGGTGGCAAAGGTACGATGAAGGTTTCAACAGCAGGTGAATACAAACGGGTGAAGTCAGGTATTGTTATGGAGTTGGAAATGGTTATGAAGGTGGCCTTAGTGATGGTGTGAATATCTCATGTTCAAATGTGACACCAAGGTTGCAGACAGGCAAGTTCAATTTCAGACCATTGCCATGAAGAGGGATAGAGTTGATAGCTAGGGGCCAAAACAATGGCCTCAGTCTTCCTAATATTTAATTGGGGAAAATTTCTGCTTATCTAGTATTGGTCAGCTAAGTAGGCTGATCATTTTTTTTTCTAATTTAAATACCCAATTCATTTTTTCCAATTAAGGGGCAATTTAGCGTGGCCAATCCACCTACCCTGCACATCTTTGGGTTGTGGGGGCGAAACCCACGCAAACACGGGGAGAATGTGCAAACTCCACACGGACAGTGACCCAGAGCCGGGATTGAACCTGGGACCTCGGCGCCATGAGGCAGCAGTGCTAACCACTACGCCACCGTGCTGCCCCTAAGCAGCCTGATCATTTAACGGCAGTGGAGGGTCTGGTAAAGGTAGTGAAGAGGTAGAGCTGTGGTCATCAGTGTACTTGTGAAAACAAACACTGCTTTTGGATAATGGTGCCGAAGGGGAAGCATGACAAATGGAAGGCAGCCAAGCTGCTGTCCTTGGAGGTAGGAAGGTAAGTAATTCCAAGTGATTTTCTAGATACACAAAGATAGATCAGAGCAAAGTCTGATGGCAGCGGTCCCACCCAGCTGGATGGTAGTGGAAAGGTGTTAGAAGAGGATGGTATGGTCTCAATAGTGTCAAAGGCTGCAGAGTGGTCATGAAGGATAAGGAGGGAAAGTTATCTTGTATCAGTTGCATGAGATGTCGTTTGTGACTATGATAAGAGGTGATTTGGTACTGTAGCAGGGATGGAATTGAAGTGATTCAAACATGGAGATCCACGAAAGATGGCCACAGGTTTGGGAGGTGACCGTATGGTCAAGGACTTTGGAATGGCAAAGAAGAGTGTGGTGATACGTTAGCAGAGTGGAATCAGAATGATTGTTTTTTGGGGGAGTGAGATGCTGGCAGCAGATTTTAGCCAGGCACAATACCTGAATAGTGAGAACCATTAACAATATCAGCTGACAAAACAAGGGTGGCGATGAGTCCAGAGGTGGCGATTTTTGGGGTATCGGAGGACCCGGGAGTCCAGGAGAGGATAGAGGCCGACGCCGTGGTCTTTGCTTCGCTGGTAGCCTGGCGACGAATACTGTTGGCCTGGAGGGACTCAAAGCCCCCAAAGACCGAAGTATGGCTGTCGGACATGGGAAGTTTTCTCGGCTTGGAAAAAATTAAGTTCGCCTTACGAGGATCACTATCGGGGTTCTCCCGGAGGTGGCAACCATTCATCGACTTCTTCGTGGGGAACTAATCGTCAGTGGGGGGGGGGGGGAGTAAAATAGTGTAGAGTAGGGGGGAAGAATAGACGGGTCTATTTGCGAGAGAGGAACTGTTATTTGCACCATGTTTTTGTAATTGATATTTGCACTCTTATATATATTGTTACTGTTTACAATGCCAAAATTACCTCAATAAAATTGTTTGTTTAAAAAAAACAATATCAGCTGACATGGAGAACAGCAGAGGATGTTTTCTTTGAAATGGGCTTGACCTTTAGTGTCTATGCAGTTTTTTTTGTTAATCAGCATTCAGATAAGTATGATTAGTAATGTTTTTTCTAGTTCCTGTCTGAAAAATGTTATAGTAATGGTCACCACAACTGGTAAAAGATGAAAACATTGTAAGCAAAGCATCCTTTTTACTTAGAACTGGCTACTAAACCGGTTAAAAAATGTGTTAAATATCAAGGGTTTTTTTTTTGCCCCTGCAGAAAGAAAGAGTTTTTAGTTTGCATTTCCTCGAGTAGCTAAATCTACCCTAAGGAAAATAGTATGAGACAGATGAATGCCGGATCCTAAGGGGCCTGGAAGACTATGAATTTTATATTCTTCCTGGTTGTGCCAGTCAGCTTAAAGAAAAGGTGCCAGGTTGACCTGCAAACATGATATTTTTAAAATGCATCCTAGGACGTAAAGGCCTAGGGAATAAAAATTGTGCCCTGAAAACCATAAATCTGATTATTACTCCATGACATCAAAAATAAACTTGATCTAAATTTTCCTATTGGGTTCCTGATTCTTTAGTAGCTACGGAATCATTGGAATCAGAAAGATTATGGGTGTAAAAGATAATGGGCGGAATTCTCCGCCGGCGGGATACTCCGTTTTGCCGGCGCCCGAGGGTTTCCCGACGGCGCGGGGCTGCCCCACAATGGGAAACACCATTGACTGGCCGGCGTAACGGAGCATCCCGCCGGCGGGTCGGGGCAGAAATGTGGCCCGGCGGGGCTAAGAATCCAGCCCATTGACAGTGAAACTGCGCAGTCACAGTTCAACTAAAATGGAGATTGAGACTTCCAAAGATTGTATTCCCAACTATTTGTATGACCCTTGCAGCTTTTTATGTATTTTAAACATTTTGATTTAATTTAAAAGTACCTGGAGAATACATTGTTTTCTGCATGGGGTTTTAGTAGAAAATTAGCAATCAATTTCTGCAATTTTTCTTCTCCTTATCTCTTATCTTGCCCAGACTTCTATCTTGCTGGGTTGGGGGGGGGGGTGGGGGGGGGGGGGGGGGGGAGATGGTGAAGGAAGTAGGTGAGAGAGAAGAGGAGGATGTTAAGCTTTGCCAAAATGTGTGCAGTCTGTTTTCAGCCAACATATGGATGTCTTTGAGAAGCTAGGTAATTAAAAAGTGATAATGGAGAAGCAAGCTGCAAAGGGAACTATTGAATTTTTTTGTAGTTCATTCTCATCGTGACAGGTATCTCACTTCTGCTGTCCAGCTTGCATTTTTCTTTTTCTTTTTGGGGGCTATTTGGTAATGCAGGAGTGATTAGAGCAATCGGTTTAATTTTGCATCATCTGAAGCCTGCGGTTCATGATAAGTATATATAATCTACAAAATAATAAATTGTTCAAATTTATTTCCCGTTTTTGTTAAATATTCAGCTGGCTGATAACAGAAGCTGCATAGAAATGACAATCTTACTTTCATTCTTTTTGAGATTTTTTTTTTCACTTTTGCTTACACCAGAGTTCTGCAGCGAAACAGTCAGGGAAAGATCATTAGCTTCTAGTTTATGTGAAACCCAGGGTTAGAACTCTGTATGTCACCAGTCAGTTTCTTTACCTCCTTGAGCTGATCAGAGGATCAGAGTATCAAGGAAGGATTAGTACCAACTTGGGATTTGTGTGATTGGTTAATTTATTGCGGTGATGGCAAGCCTTTCATCTACGGCAACATTTAATCAGGACAGGCACGGAGGCTATTACAGGTTGGCTCTTTTCTCAACTTAGGCTGGCTGCACCATCAGCTCTATCACAATTCCCCTGAAATTTCCAAATTATCTGGAACAGGGTTTATCCTCTCAGTAATAAAAATTAGAACAGATTCCTGATAGGGATGATGGCAGGGCTTTTTGCTTGCATAGGGCATAATAGTGCAGCCACGTGCTTCAAAAAAAAAATCATCTGGGTCTAAAGATGTGCAGGATTTATCACACTCTACTTTGATCCAAATCCACATGGCCGAAAATTTATATTAGATTTTATCGGGAAGGCCTAAGTCGAAAAAAATCAATGGAGGTTATCTTTTATGTAACGGCAACTTGTGGAAATATTGATTTTCATTTTATAGGGAATCTGCTGCATGAGTTTGTAATCACTGTCTCGCTGACTACCTTGTTTTTTTCTCTCTTCGTAGCAGTGTTACAGAATTTTTTTTGCCTCCAGTACTTAAGACCAGAAATTCAGCCACTTTGTGACAGATTTCACCCCTCTTCTGATGCAGATGGTTGTAGGCTTTCTGTTAAATGGTTAATTATATTAATCTGAGATTTTTATTACAGATAGTTGCACAATTGACAGAGAGAGATCCTCACACTCTTATTTATCTGTACAAATGTTGAGAGCGGCGGTTCAATTCACCAATTTGGGACTGCGCGTTCTTCACACAGTCCCTGAGGCAGAAGAGAATTATCCAAAACTGATACAATTATTGAAAATAAAAGGCATTAAATAATTATTTATTTTAAAACATTATTTGCTCATTCCCAAAATGCAACAATCTCTGGCCCTGGAGCCCCACTACCATGAAACCTAAGGTGGAATTTTCCATTTTTGAGATTAGGGGAGCAATCGAACGGCCTCGTTGTGCCTGACTCAGTGACCAGAGGTCTCTCGCGTGTTTTGCGAAGCCCGGAAAGGGGTGGGGTGAGGGGTTCTCAAGGGGTGTTGGGGAGATCCGGAGGCCACGGCGGGGAGTGTGAGGGGGGTCGCGGGATAGGGACAGAATTTTTAAATGGTACCCCGATCTCATCAGTGCAGGAAGTGAGGTAAGTGTGGCCTCTGCGGGGCGTTGCAGACTGAGGCCAAAAAAAAAGACACGTTTGATAGGGGCATCGTTCTAGCACTGGGAAACAACTCGCTATCTGTGCCCAAACCGGGGCTCTGTTTTTTGGCATTTAATCGCGTCTTAAGTGTGGTGGAAGCTGGGATTCACAGAGCGTTTGTTGCTGGCTGTCATGGCAGGAACTCACACCCAATTTCACGCTCTGTAGCTCATTAATTATACACAGGCGAATGTCTATCTAAATTACGTGGCGGGCTGAGAACGGATTCGCCTGCCGTCACCTGATAGGGTCAAAGGTTTGGGTGCCATATTTAAACACCACCATCACCCTCCCCAGTCCAGCTTTGAGAAGAAGACTGTGGTGATATCATGGTTGTGTTGTAATTCACCGACTCACCACTAGGAGCCTCATTAGTATATAAGTGAATGTTAGAGTCAGGTGAACTCAGACTGACTGGAGAGCAGGAAGAGAGAGGTTGCTTGTGCATGATCTTACTGTTATTCATCTGTTGTTTTGTATATAGTTGACCCACAGTTAATGTTAATAAATCATTTATAGCTTTAGCTACAAGTGTTCTTGTAATGTAAATCAGGCCATCAGAGAAGAACATTACAAAGACATCTAAAAATGGCTGAAGCAAAGAAGAGAGCTGCTTCGAAGTTCAACATAGACTCCCTGGAGGTGCTCATAAATGGTGTGCTCCAACATAGGGATACCCTCTATCCCAAGGATGGCTCGAGGAAGTCCACCAACCTCACCTTGTAGGCCTGGGAGGCCATTTTAAGGGTTGTCAGCACATCAGACAACCATCCTAGAAACACAATCCAGTGAATGAAGAGAATGAATGACCTCATCCACTCAACCAGGGTAAGTCAACCTTCCGCTCACTCCAATCTCACACTCTCATAATGGCACCATTCATTCAAAAGATTAACACTGCTGAGGTATCTCACACAATATTGATGGTGAACAGATCACCACTTTTTATCTCGTGGGCACATTAAACATTACTAATATCTCATCTATTGTGTTGCAGAAAACTCCATCCCCAGTCCTTACTATCGAGGGCTCAGCACAGACAGTGGGCATGCATGCTTTCTAACTTCTCCCCCGCTCTGCTCATCACGTTCCAGGAAACTTGCCTTCATCCAGGTCAAGCCTACGCTCAAGAGGGAGATAGCCAAGACTATAGAAAGGTGGGCCAATATCGTGGAGCTCACAACATTTGAAGAGGATGCCGCCATGTTGGCAGAGATCACTCCTGTGGGATGGTAAGATTGGCTTCCCCCAGCAAGGCAGTACAGATGAGCCCTCAATGAGTTGATCACATCCTGACATTTTCACTGAGTGACTTGCAATGTTGCATTCAGTCTGTTTATGAGCTTTATCTGCTTTCTCCTATAGCCCCAATATAAACCCCAGCCCCTAGGTCACCTCAGAGGATGATGCTGAGGGGCCACTGGAAAAGACTGGTCAGTGCATTCGCCTGCACCCTCCACCAGCTCAGAGACACAAACCCCCGTGGGTCAAAGTCATTGATTATAGGGGCCATATTCTGGGGAACACCTCTATGACACATCTCAATCGCAGTTGGAGCCAGTGACAGCCCAGGCACTCAGAGCGCTTCTGAGAACTGCTGAATCCGAGTTTAATGGTGCACCTCTGGAAATGACCATGTCAAACATAATGCAGATGCAATGGCAGGTGGCAGAAAATCAGGCAGAGTTTCGAGAGGCAGTCACCAGAGCAAAGGATGGAGGAGTCCGTCTGCATTCTCTCTGGTGTCGTGGCTCCGACATGTAAGTCTCGGGGTCTCCATGGGAGGGTGGCAACCCCTTGGAGACCTTAGTCCAGCAGATCCTGGTGGATTTGCGCTCAGACTTGCACTCCAATGCTATAGGCATCGGCGGGATCCATCAGTGGCTATGTGAGGGGGTGAAGGGACACTTTGGCCTGCCTCCAGGTGCTCCCTCTCCTTAGGGAGTCATGTAGGAGCCCTCAAGCACCTGTAGTGAGGAGGACCAGCAGCTGGAGATCCCAGAGCTATCCACTCAGATGACTCTGAGAGAGTCCAGCCTTACACAATCCCCTCTGCCTGAGACCTCATTACCTTCAACTCCACTGGCCAAGGAGGGTGCACTTGCCCCACAGCAGGGCACCCAAAGTAGGTCGGGGTCCTCCAACTCCTGACCTTCCAGAGGCCGGCTGACACATTCACCAAAGACAGCAGGGCTAGCCATTCAGCAGGCTTCCTACGCCTGTGCTGCGGATGCTTGGGATGCAGCTAGACATAGCAATAGGGTTGGAAGAATTAAGAAACTTTGAAATCACTTCTGAAGCACAGGTGTTCAATCATTGTAAATATTATGTATCTTTGTAAATGTATTTGATGTTCATGAGAATAGTGCAGTCGTTTGAAAGTGTCATGCATATGCATCTATGCGAGGGTAATCCATGCTCGCACTCAGTATTCACCTCCCTTTGTGAGACTCACATTCATGTGATGTGTCGCTGAGTCATATTAATTATTCTACCCGATTGTAATGTCGGTGAGATATGAGAAACTCTTTACTTAAGTCTGCAAAATGCACTAGCAACTATTGTACAAAACAGCATGGAGTTAGACGTCCTCACTAGCCTTGGAGGGGTAGCTTAATTTTCTCTCCAGATGAGATGGCTGTCTGCATTGGTAGTGGCAAAACTCAAGACCTGCAGCTGTGATGCCCTCACCAACCACGTGCACATCCCAGTGTCTGCAAAAAGCTTCTCAAAAAAGTGACAACCACTACATGAAGTTGGGGTTGTTGTGGTGACTATCACATCCTAGAATGCACCAATGCAGGGTTTGCCACTGACCTTTCCAATGAATAGGGTCTAGTGAATCATGAGGTTTGAAAGTGCAAGGTGGAATACTGAGATTGCTCTCAATGCCAATAGTTTTAAAGGTTTTTCAGTTTACTGGCATGGCAGTAAAGGATGGAAGAAATGTAGATGGGTCCTGTTGCCTTAGTCATCCTGGAATCATGTGGCTATCAGTGTGTCACAGGCACATCTTACATGCCATGCTTCTATGATGGCATCCTCACATGGATGCAGAGTCTCATCTCCCAATTAAGGTTCCTGCCCAACCAGTTCTTCATTGTCCGAGGAGCTGTCAATCTCCTCCATGTCTCTTTCTGGCAAGTGATATTCCCCCATTAAAGCACCAGGTTATGAAGGGCGCAACACACCAGGCTGATGAGGGATACCCTCTCTGGAGAGTACTGTAGAGACCCACTTGGGTGGTCCAAGCATTGGAAGTGCATTTTCAGGATGGGAATGGTTTGCTCGATGTTAGATCATGTTGTCTAATGTGCCTCATTGTCTCTCTGCTCCAGGCGACTCAGAGGATGACGCACTGGAGTCATGAGAGTCTCATCATTTGAGCAATAGACAATGTTGTGCCCATCTGCCCTTGTCAAGAGAGGTAGTGGATCACATCAGTCACATTATGTTGGAGGTTCAAACATCCCATCGACTGGGAGTACCTCTTATGACCAAGCAGCCAACCCTGCTTTTGCCAAGGCCCAGATTCAAAGTGATTACCAAAAGAAGCAAATGTGATGTGAGAAAAACCTTTTTCACACAGGGAGTGGTTCGCGTCGGGAATGAACTGCCTGGATGTGTGTTGGAGGCAGATTCAATCGAGGCCTTCAAGAAGGCATTGGATGATTGTTTGAATAGAAACAATGTACAGGGGTACGGGGAAAAGGCAGGGGAAGAACACAATGTCAAAATGCTCATTTGGAGAGCTAGTGCAGACATGATAGGCTGAATGGCCTCCTTCTGTGCTGTAACAGCCCTGTGATTCTGTGAAATATGTGCGGCATCTGGGAGTGACTCAGGATGAATGTGTCATAGTAACACCAGGGTACTTGGCACAAATGTGCATGATGTGCATCAGAATATCACACACCAGTTGAAAATTGATGTAGTTAAACCCTTTCCTGTTCATGAAGATCAGGAGCAATTGCCATGGAGCTCTCCATGCTACATATAAGCAATCAATTACACATTGTACTCTAAGGAAGTGTGAGATATTTGCAAGCCCCTGAAATCCAGCAGCTTGGTTAGCTTCATCGAGTGTGAAGTTCACATAATTATGTGCCTTATGGTAGAGGGCATCTGTCACCCCCTTGATACATTTATGTGTTGAAGACTGTGAGATGTTGCAAAGGTCCTGTACATTCCTGGAATGATTCGCAGGCAAAGAAATTGTGTGCAGCAGTGACCTTCAAGGGCACTGGCAGGGGTGCCCTCCCGATCTATGGGCATTAGATCTTCCCACAAACTGTGGTGAATGTGATCCACTACCTCTCTTGACAAGGGCAGATGGGCACAACATTGTCTGTCGTGTATCTCCAGACAGGAGAGTCTTCTTTGGTAGACCCTTGGTCGTGTGAGTCGCCTCCTTTGGATGGGTCTAACCTCCTCATCCTCTTGTTGCTGGGACTCCCTGGACTATGGATCTCAGGCCAGGCCTCTTCTGGAAGCTGGGCTAGGAGGTGCCAGGTCGTTTTCCTCTTCCTCAGTCAGATCAGTGTCACCACTAAGGCAGCATTGCATAGGCTCCATTATTCAATCCCCCTTCTCCATGAGGAATGATGGATGCAAGAGATTAATGATCACTGGCAGATATAATAGACCTCCCACTCACACACAATGTCATGCCTCAGAGCTGCCTCTGCACTAATAGATTTTCATTGAAACAACCTTGCAGCTGAGGCGCACACTCAGAGATCTGGATGTTCACAATGCCAACCCTGACACTTGCACCTCAATTCCTCAGAACTTGTGAGAGCTTTGGGCACATTATGAATTGTGCGACCATACCAAAGGAGCTCCTGCAATCTACTATCTTGTATGCTGATCAACGTTAACCTGCACTTCAGCAATGACCGGATGTCCTTTGGTCCGTGATCCATACCAATTGGAGAAAGCACATTGAAGGCTTTCATTGATGATTTAACACAGGTGCAACAGCTGTACTTCTGAGACGCTTGTCTTCATTGACATTCTTATCTACATTTCTTTTAAAGCTCATAATGGAGTAGCTGAAATGTGAAGACAGTGACTCCTACAATGTCTCTTTAAAGTGCAAAAACGACAATGCTCCAATGGAACTTATCAATGAAATCTTCCTCTGAAATCTAGCTCTGATTCCATCTCAATGTTTTGAGTGCAAGAAGGTTGAGGCTGCTGAAATTGGTCCCTGAGTGCAACCCTAGGCTCCTCCAACGCTGACCCTAACCCCTCCTGTCCAAATTCGTTTCTACTTTTTCTTTGTTACTGCAGCATGAGACCAACTTCAACCTTCCTTCTGTGTTACTGTCGTTCCAATCCTCTTGGAACGCCATTGTGTGCAGGTGGAACTCCCTTCTGTTATGCTCCATCCTTCCGCAGTAATCCTGGATCCCATAGTGAATGTAGTTGATGTTCCAACCCTCCCACCTGAACCTCTCACTATTGATGTCCCAATGCCCACTGCAGACTTCACCTTTATAAAGTCTGTGCGCACGGTCACGTACAGAGGAGAGCCTCCCCGCCCCGGGAAACCTTCGAATACCCCTCTTCGTGTTTTGTTTTCCCCATTTACAGGCTGCAGATGCCTCCCCTAACCCTGACTGTCCCATCTGCAACTCAGTACCAAGCCAGACAAGACCATGGCCAGAGACAGTAAAGCCATGGCCACATCCTGCAGACTGAGCTGTGATTATTCCAATTGAGCACACAACCCTTGCCTCTTCTTGAAGTGGGAACATGATGTGTGTTCCATGCACCAGGACTGCCTTTACTCTCACACCCTGACTACTTGGCTGCAGACTAGGGGCTATGACTGCCTGTCAATGACCTCTGACATTCCTTCTTTGCTGCTGACAATATAATATCCCTTCCACTCTCCCCGCCTCACCATTCGTCTCTGTGCAATTTGTACTTCATGTACAAACAAGCCTTTCCTCTACCCTACCTCCATCAGTCTCCGTGCAAGCCTTACCCTCTTCTACCACATTAATACGACCTCCTCTCCTATTCCAGAGTCTGCATGCATTCCCTCCAATTTGTGCTGTTGTATTGTCATTCCACCCCCTACTGTGTATGCATTCTAGTTTTTAATGTTGGACTCTAACCTCCCTACCCTCAGTCTCCTTTCTGCCTGCTATCATCACCACCCACCTACCCCCACGAATCCCACAATTGCCCCCAAGTCTCTGTCCATTGCCTCCATCTTCCTTCCTCCGGTGTTTGCAATTAGGGTCTCTGCCTTGTATGCCATCTTACCTGAGGCCCAAAGAAGACAGTCCCAAAAGAACAGAGGAAGCCACTGAGCAGAGCAAGCCTAAACCTCCAACTGTATAATAATAATAACAGTTGCTTATTGTCACAAGTAGGCTTCAATGAAGTTACTGTGAAAAGCCCCTAATCGCCTGTTTGGGGAGGCTGGTATGGGAATTGAACCCACACTACATTGGGGGCTACCCACATTGGGGGCAGCACGGTAGCACAAGTGGATAGCACTGTGGCTTCACAGCGCCAGGGTCCCAGGTTCGATTCCCGGCTTGGGTCACTGTCTGTGCGGAGTCTGCACGTCCTCCCCGTGTCTGCGTGGGTTTCCTCCGGGTGCTCCGGTTTCCTCCCACAGTCCAAAGACGTGCAGGTTAGGTAGATTGGCAATGCTAAATTGCCCTTAGTGACCAAAAAGGTTAGGAGGGGTTGTTGGGTTACGGGGATAGGGTGGAAGTGAGGGCTTAAGTGGGTCGGTGCAGACTCGATGGGCCGAATGGCCTCCTTCTGCACTGTATGTTCTATGTTCTATGAAACTACTGCCTTGTTCTGCATTACAAGCCAACTATTTAGCCCACTGTGTTGAACCAGCCCCTGTATTGTTGAGAATCCAGAGCAGTATTCTTGTCGGTTGGCTTTGCATGTTGCACTCTACTCGAAGTCACGAGCGAAATGAGGGCCAACTTCTGCCACTTATATCCAAACGTGTTTCTGACCGGTCTAATATCCCACTAATTGGGAGTGGCTACTTGATTCCGGCGAGTGTCTTTTTTAATGAGCATTCATTACATGGTGATGCATGCAAATGGTGTTCCCACCATGGATTATCAGGAAACCCGACCCACCTTGAAAGTGGTGAGGGGAAATTTCCAAACTGTTTTCCCGCCAGCTGGTTCCCGATTTTTGGACTCTCTCTGAATTTTCAGGTCCCACACACCACCAAACCTGCCGCAGGCTGGAGGGGAACATTCTATAAACCCCTTGTTTATACAATTTACTTCTAAGTTGAATATTTTCTTTGCAGCCAATGCTCTGTTTTGTATGTATAGTGTTGCTAATTTGCTCTGTTTGTTTAACCTTTGCTCTAGAGTCGCCAGGTATCTTTATGGTACAGCCACGAGGTTCAAGTTCAAGTAATGATCAATAACTCAACACACCGATTAGTAAGATTCAAATCAAAACACATTTATTATACACAGTAAATCACTACTCATGCATAAACTCTACTTTCCAGACTATTCCTATCACTAAAAGGCCTATACTTAGCTTCAGACTGGCCCACCAGGTCAGGGGAACAAATGGCCTTTCGTTCAGGTCCTGAGTCTGCAGGATTCAAAAGCTGGTATGGACTGGTAGCTAGGAGTGCCTATCTCGTAGCGAGCGTTGACTTGAGACTTACTTGGTTGGCGGCCGCTGGACAGTTCACTCTCAGTGGTTGCTTCGCGTTGCTGAGTGACCCTGGCAAGAAGGACGATTTGAACTTGGGGGCTTTACTTTATAGTCCCCAGGGGCTTCCAGCCTTTCGGGGCGGACCCCGTACCTGGTTCCAAATGATTGGACTGCGTTCCGATCACTTGGATCGATTTCTCCAATACTGGAGTTGTTCCCTGATCGCTGGACAATGGGAATGTCCGTTGGCCTTCCTTTGTCTCGGCTCCTGCTGGCGCCGAGGAGTCTGGCTTGGCTTTATTCACCTTAACTGTTGCAATTGTGCCTTGGAATTACTCATTACTATGCAGATAGCTGCTGGTTTCAGTGCTGTCTGGCTTCTTACAGGTTTCCAATACACATGGGGCGTGATTCTCCGCTCCCGCGACTAAGTGCCCACTCCGTCGTGAACACCGTCGATGTTCACAACAGCGCGAAACGGTTTTGATCGCGACCGATTCAGGGCCCGAAAATGGGCTAGGATCGGGGCCGCGAGAAACTCGGGGGGGTGTCGCGAAAGCAGCGTCGTCAGCGTGCGCCGGGCATTGGCGCCGCATAAAAGCGGCGCCGTGTCATCTGCCACGTAAGTGGCATCACCCGCGTATGCGCGGGTTGGTCGGCGCCAGCCGGTGCCAACACGCGCATGCGTGGTTGCTGTCCTCCCCGAGGCCGCTCCGCAAGAAGATGTCGGATGGATATTACGGGGCGCGGAGGAAAGGAGGTCCTCCTTCAGAGAGGCCGGCCCCTCTGATCGGTGGGCACCGATCGCGGGCCAGGCCCCATTTGAGGCCCCCACCGGTGCAGGAACTCCCCTCACCCCCCCCCCCACACACACACACAGGCCACCCCCCAGCGTTCCCGCGCTGTTCCTGCCGGCAGCGACCAGGTGTGGACGGCGCCGGCGGGAAGCCGTCGTATTGGGCAGGCCACTCGGCCCATCCGGGCCAGAGAATAGCGGGTGTAGCGGAGAATCGCCATTTTGGGTGTCTCGGGCGATTCTCCGGCCTGCGCCGCGCAGAACACGAAGGGGCCGTTCGCGCCGCTTGGTTGAATCGCGGGAGGGCGTCGGTCCGGCGTCGTGTTGAAAAATGGCGCGCCAGGCGATTCTCCCAACCGGCGCGGGAGCGGAGAATCGCCCCCATGATTTCTGTATTTGCTAGTCTTTGCCTGTGTTGGCTGAATTTCCCATCAGCCTTTGCGGTTCACCATTTTAAGTCAGAAAGTGGCCAACCCAGGTGGCTACAATAGCACAGCTGATCATTGCCTGAACTCTGAAAGATCTTTCCAGCTGTTTACTTTAAGGAATGTTTTTTATGAAGAATAAGTTGTATTTATTTTGCCTTTCTTTACTACTTGGTAAAGGAAATAGTTTCCTCACTTGTTTAGGTGACGCTATTCCCACTTCAATCACTACAGGAGAAGTGTGTTTGTGTGTAAGGCTACCTTGAGCGTAAGTGAGGTGTTACAAGTCCCAAATCGACGCACCTTCATTACTTTCTTACTTATTTTGTGCCTGGTCCCTTCTCCGCTTTGCCTAATGATTTGCTGAATGTGGAGCTCAATGAAACAGGAGCAGGTCAGTTAGCTTCTTCAATCTGTTCCACCATTCCATGACATAATGTATACAGAAGAGGGGCGGCATGGTGGCAGAATAGTTAGCACTGCTGCCTCATAGCACCAGGGGCCCGGGTTCAATTCCAACTTCAGGTGACTGTCTGTGTGGAGTGAGTTTGCACATTCTTCCTGTGTTTGGTAGGGTTTCCTCCGTGTGCTCCGGTTTCAAAAAGTTGGGAGGGAGATATGGGGCGAAATTCTCCGGAAACGGCGCGATGTCCGCCGACTGGCGCCAATTAGACGGGCATCACGCCGCCCCAAAGGTGCGGAATGCTCCGCATCTTTGGGGGCCGAGCCCCAACATTGAGGGGCTAGGCCGACGCCGGAGGAATTTCCGCCCCGCCAGCTGGCGGAAAAGGCCTTTGGTGCCCCGCCAGCTGGCGCGGAAATGACATCTCCGGGCAGCGCATGCGCGGGAGCGTCAGGGGCCGCTGACAGTTTCCCACGCATGCGCAGTGGAGGGAGTCTCTTCCGTGGCGGAGGAGGATGGGAAAGAGTGCCCCCAAGGCACAGGCCCTCCCGCGGATCGGTGGGCCCTGATCGCGGGCCAGGCCACCGTGGGGGCACCCCCCGGGGCCAGATCGCCCCGCGCCCCCCCCAGGACCCCGGAGCCCGCCCACGCCGCCTTGTCCCGCCGGTAAGGTAGGTGGTTCAATTTACGCCGGCGGGACAAGCAATTTATCGGCGGGACTTCGGCCCATTCGGGCCAGAGAATCGAGTGGGGGGGCCCGCCAACCGGCGCGGCGCGATTCCCGCCCCCGCCAAATCTCCGGTGCCGGAGACTTCGGCAACCGGCGGGGGCGGGATTCAAGCCAGCCCCCGGCGATTCTCCGACCCGGCGGGGGGTCAGAGAATGTCGCCCATGGTGTTACAGGGAGAGGGCGGGAGAATGGGTGCTCTGTCAGAGAGTTGGTGTAAACCCGATGGGCCGAATGGCCTCCTTCTGCACAGTAGGGATTCTAAGAGAATTCCAACCTTCTGCCATCCTTTATGTATAGAAATGTTTCCTAATTTCACTCTTGAAATCTACCTCTAATTTTTAGACTATACCCCCTTGTCTGAGATATACAAACCAGCAGAAATAGTTTCTCTCTACCTTATCAGTTCCCTTTAATATCTTGAAAACTTTGATCAAATCACGCCTCAACCTTCTGAATTCCAGAAATCCTACTTGGTCTAATCTTTCCTGTAATTTAACTGTTGGCATTCAGGCAGTATTCTGGTAAATATATGCAGCATTCCTTCCAAGGTCAGTATATACTTCCTAAAGTGGTGTGATGCCCAGAATGGCTCACTATACTCCAGGGCTCGTCTAGCTCACAATACTCCAGGGCTCGTTTAGCCAGGACCTTGTATAGCTGTCGCAGGACGTTTACCCCCTTGTCCTCCAGATGTTTTGTGATTTTGTTGTGCACTGTATTTTGATGCCTATTTTATAGTCTTTCAATAGTTCGTTCTCAGTTTGGCAGCAAGGAATGCTGGAGCAATAATTCAATCAATAGTTTCAGCTATCATCATAAAAAGCAGGTCCTTGAGACTGAATTCCATCTGTTAACTCCCTCCTCGTTATCTGCTGTTGTTTCCAATAAGAATTTTAATTTGTTAGCTGCTTGATAGTGCAGGGAGTGTATCTTACATCGTAGTCCAGTATTCTATCGTTCATGCCAGCAAATAGTTTTTTTTCTAATAAAACATAATATAGTTTTGCTTTCATGTTTTCCTGCACATTTCTCATCTCCTTTTCATCATATGTCGTTGACAGTTTTTAGAAGGTCTTTGTCATTTCATTTGCTATTTTCTCAGTCTGCAGGACGGTTAGCTTATGTCAATTGCTTCATGCAGTAGTAGTTGAAAGTGGCACTGATCATAATATCATCGATGGGATATATTCACCTCTGTGACATCTCACAGTTTTAAACAGAGTTATGCAATTGATAGAATGGTTTTTCCATGCTGTAATTAGCAGTAGACTATAAGGGTGCAGTATATAATCATCATTGTGTGGTATACATCTTCACTGGTTTGATTCTTATGCGATATCGACAACCATTGGTTTTGACTCAAGTCATCAGCAGTTTTCACCTTTTCACATGTAGAGCCAGGGATAATGGGGCGGGATTCTCTGATCCTGAGGCTAAGTGTTGATGCCCTCGTAAACGCCGTTGAGTCTCTCGGCGGCGTCAACATGGCCTCAGGATCAGCGATTCTGACCCCTACAGAGGGCCAGCACGGCACTGGAGTGCCCCACGCTGCTCCAGCTGCCGATCCTGGCATCAGATGGGCGCCACGGGTCGGTGCATGCGCAGTGGGTCCGGTGGCAATGCGCACATGCGCAGTGGGACCGGCGCGATTGCGTGCATGCGCGGTGGCTCCCTTTTTCCGCGACAGCTCCGACGCAACATGGCATCGGGTTACAGGGGCCGGCGCGGAACAAAAGAGGCCCGCAGCTCGAGAGGCCAGCCCGCCAATCGGTAGGCCCCGATAAAACATAAAACACCCACCGTCTACGAAATAAACCGCTGGAGAATTGCCAGGTACGTGGCCACGCATGTGCACGGCGGTGATTTGCAGCGGTCGCGACATACATCATGGCGCCGGCCATGCGCAGACCCGACCGACCTTCCAGATAGCACCCCTCTGGACAGCCATTCGCTGTTTCTGTCATGTGACCAGAACATCTCTTTCCATCATCTTCATAATTTCTGATGGTTAGGCCATTGTCACGCAATGGAGTCCAGGTATCACTCATCAACATATCAACTTGATAAAATAGAGCTTTTTATGCGCATTTTCTGGCATTCAATTTTGGAGTCGAAGAGTTTGTAACAGTATTATGAAACTAGTCATTTTAATAAGTTGGAAAAGTGCAACTATCAACCACATGAAACGTCATTTGCATTTTAATTACTTTGCGAAGATATATCCAGAAAGGTTATCTATATTTTAATGAATTCCCCAGGATTTATCCAGACATGTAGGCTAGCTGAGGGGTCTTGCAATTCAATGTATATTGGCAGGAAAGCAAAGGTCACCTGACCTCTCAATTCCATTTTGATTTACAAAAAAAAGTGTCCAATTCAGGATTGTACTTGATATGTTCATTGGTGCGATCAGGTGAAGAGGGGCCGAATTCTCCCATTCCTTGCCTGACCGCAACAAGGTTTTTTTTTTTGAGGAGAGGATATTCTTGTTATTTCCGTGAGAGTGCAAACTCGGGACCCTGGGACAGGCAGTCACTCGCACCTAAAGGAAAGTGCTGGAAGGGGACACCCAACCAGGCAGTCAGCAGCACCTGGAAGACAGTACAAGAAGAGGACCCTGGAACAGGCAGTCAACAGAAGCTACAGGAGAGTGTGAGAGTAGGACATTGAGCCAGGTGGTTAGCTGCACCTAGAGGGCGCGACGAGGATACCAAGCCAGGTAATCAGCAGCACCCAGAAGGCAAGAGGAAGATATTGAACCAGGCAGCCTGCACCTAACATCGCAAGAGAAACATAGTTCATTGGTTGGTCAGAAACTGCTAGGGAGGGTCATCAAGTAGCTGAGAATTGGAAAAACACATTCTGTTTAAAAATTTAAAAAACACAAGCAATAGAGGAATGAAATTAAGTTGCATCCAGTTAAAATAGCATTGTACAAGTAAACCAAAGTAAAATAAAGTTAAGATAAAGGAAATAAATTGAAGCCATGGCAAATCAGCGCAGTCACGTGGAATGTGTTTCTTTGAATATGCGGGAGGTTGTGGCTGCTCCTGGTGTCATAGGTGACCGCATGTGCAGGAACTGTCACCGTTTGCAGATCCATGAGCTCTGGGCTTTGGAGCTCGAGCGCCGGCTGGAATGACTGTATTGCATCCACAGAGCTGTGAGTTACATGAGTGGCACGTTCAACAAAGGTGGTCACACTGCAGCTTAGGAGCTTGGAGGTCGAAAAGGACTAAGTGCCTGCCAAGCAGTCCCAAACACTAATCGATTTTCCACTTTGGATACTGGTGAGAGCTTGGAGGAGTACAGCCAGAGCCAGGTTTCTGGCAGCACAGGAGGAGCTCTGCTGTACAAGAGGGGAGAAAGAAGAAAAGGAGGGCAGTAGTTGCAGAGGATTTGTAAATTAGGGAAACAGACAGGCATTTCTGTGGCTGTAGACAGGACTCCAGCATAGTATGCTGCCTCCATGATACCAGGGCCAAGGATATCACAGAATGGCTGCAGGACATTATTCTGCATTAGGATGGTCATCCAGAAGGTCTGGTCCACATTGCTACCAATCAGTTAGATAGGAAAGGAGATGTGAACTTGAAAGCATACTTTAGGGAGCTGGGAAGGATCAACACCTGATCAACACCTGAACAGGACTGGGATAATATCCTCACACGGAAATTTGTGAGGGCTGTTGGGCTGGTTTAAACCAGATTGGCACGGGAATGAGAACCTGAGGGCAAATCTAGAGCAGGGAACAGGAGATGGGGGATTAGTGAGTGACTCTGAAAGACAGAAGCAGCACAGGTTGAAAAGTGTACAGTACAGGAATTTGGAAGGGTTAAACGTTATATCTGTAAATGCAAGGAGCACAATAAATAGAGCCGATGATCTAAGCTCATGGCAGCATGATATCATCGATACAATGGAAACTTGGCTTGAGGGGCAGAAATATCAGCTCAACATCCCTGGAAATAGAGTTTTCAGACAGGATAGTAAAGAGGATAAATACAGGTCGGGTGCAGCATTATTAGTTAAAGAGTCGATTAAAGCTGTGAGGAGAGATGATATACTGAATGAAGCAGCAAATGAGGTCATACATGTGAGCTCAACAATAAAACAGACTCAGTCTCAGTAGGAAAACTGGACTATAGATCTCCAAATAGTGGAAGGAAGTTCTTAAAAAATATGCAGACAGATTTCCGAAAATGCCCGAATATCGATTGGGATCCAAACAGTGTGAAATGTACAGAGAGCACAAAATTCTTGAGCTGCATTCAAGAGCAATTCTTTTCAGCCAGCATGTAACAATGCCACGGAGAGAGGCTGAAATTCGAGATTTCTGGCGGTTTCTCCAGCCGCCTCCCGCACGGTGACCGGAAACTCCCGTCCAAGGTCAATGTACTTCTCATTGTCCGCGGCTCGTCCGTGACGTTCTTGCAGCGGGCGGGGCAGAAGAATCCAGTCCTCGTCTGAGGAAACGAAGCTGGGCAAGTGAACGAAGCGGCAACAAGGGACCATTTTGGAGATAGTGACGATAATATAGTTAGATTTAACATCATTATGGAACAGGACAAAGATAGAACAGGAGTAAAAATTCTAAATGGGGGAAGACAATTTTTACAAAGCTGAGAGATGAGCTGGCGGAAGTGGACTGGATACATCTATTAGAAGGGAAATGAGAGTCAAATCAGTGGGAGACATTCAAAGGCGAATTTCTATGGGCACAGTGTAGCCATGTCTTCACAGTGGAAAAGGGTGGTATTGCCAAATCAAAACTTTGATGAATGGTTTGCCTGCTGTAACAATAAAAAACACAAACAGACAAGTTTCCTTGTGTTTTAAAAGAAGAAAAGGAATAGTATTTATTTTACTTCACCCAGTCTGAAAGTAATAAAACACACCAACTTTCTGGCGCACACACTTGAAATTCATACGCACACAAACAGAATTATTGTTTGCAAGGAGAGAGTATGCAGTTTAAAGTCCAGTGAGGTTAAAGTGTGCAGGTTCCTGATGTTTGGTGAATTTTCTGGCGTAGTGGTCCTTCTGGGTCAGAATTGAGATGTTTAAAGATGTAGAAGGACAATTTGTCTGTTTTTTTTCTAAAAATACCAGCAATATCATTTTAAAATCTCCATCTGCAGCACATGGCGATTCAAAAAACAGCAGACAGGTTTCAAAACTTGCAAATTGTCTAGAGAAAGACAGAGGGACACCCACACAGGAATCGTGCCTCTTCAACATCTCATGAGTTTGTCCGGGCCTGCAGAGAAAACACAAAGGGTTAGCTGGCTTCCCACATGGCTCTCGCACCAACTGTCCAGTGACCCAAATATTGTCATGGCTAGTGTATTCCAGTTGTAACTTGTTGTAAGTTGATTAGATTATGGTGGCAACTCTTCTCTCTGTGAGAATCATTTTACCTGAAATTATTATGTCTAATGATAGCTCCCCACCCATTTGAGTTTGTAAATGAGGAGAGGAGAGGAGATTCATTCTCATTCTCCATTCATTCTCATTTTCCTCTGGTAATTGTCTTTAATGGACTTTTACAGACAACATAGGCTGCACTTGATGGCTTTGAAATTTAGAAGGTACAGTGATGTAAATGTGCAGCTATCTTTGGCTGTGATTTCAATTCACTGGACTATAACTTAAGATTTCTAAAAATGTAATCAGTGGGGCGACACCTTCTCCTCAGTGCCCAGAGCGCTGCTTGAGGGGAGAAAACCAGCGTGTAGCTCTCCAGCTGCACAGTCACGTTTTCCCTCCAGATTTTAATGCATCTGTGCAAAATAAACCTAGATACATGGTTTTTGCCGTCACTGTGATGGGGCAGGGCCTGACCGAGCTGGCAATGCCGACGCCACAGACGTTGGCAGTGCCAGGTTGCCGCTGTATGCAGTGCCAGGGCATTGCCCAGGCATATTTCTCTCCCCCTAGGGGCTATGGTTACCTTGGCGCCCCCGGCGGCTTCCCCATCAGCGTGGTATGAATATTCAGTGAGGCGGGACCATATGGCTGGGAAAACCTGTATTGATAGTTAAACGTATTGAAATGAGGGTCCTGCCCTTTCTGCTCAGAAATCTCATCGCATCTGCAAGGGGCAGAAAATATCCGAAAACAAGATCTCGCCAGTGGGAATCTTGTTTCTCAGCTCTCATGGGATTTTGGGCCTGCATCACTGTTTATGCTGTCTGCTAATGTGGACTCATGTTCCGCACATGGTTTCAAGACAGTAAATTCATAAGCGCCTCAACACACAGTTTGGGTGTCATGATTTGATGGAGTTGATGTAAACATTCTTGACGGCCAGTTTAAGTATCATTATCTGAAGATTTTATATCCTTGCCCTTTAACCTTGAAAAATAGCTTATACTATCATTGAGAGCTTAAAAAAGACTCTAGTAGACTGCTTGCTTAAGGTCATCTGGTGTAGATCAGAAAACAAATTACCATTTGCCTGTGCAGTGTCAGGAGACATCTTTTCAGTTTCAAAATCGACAATTAATGCAGCAGGAGATTCTGAATTAACAGTTTGATTGACAGTTTAAAAGATTGTTAAAGGATTAGCTGTTTTTGATGTGGAGTCCAAATATAATAATAATAATAAGTTTATTTGTTTTTATAATAAATATCGACTTGAGGTTTAAAGCTTTGAATGGGTATCTTGAATGGGAGCCTTTTTACTATCAAGTGCTTAGGAGAGAGAGCTGTATTAGATTTATTTTACCTCTACATAACTCCTGAGGTCTTCCCATGGTAGACACCGGGAAAGTGTCAAAGGGGGTGGCATAGAGCTATAAAGTGGCATGGCAGGTGTGGGTGGGAGTGTGAGTAGGTGCCAGGGATAATGACTAGAGACCTTATCAGCTTCGACAACAACTGACAAAGTCCCAGAGAACCATGATGGACTGCCTGACCAGCCCATCTCATCACTTGCCTGCCTCCTTGGCTGCTTGGGGTTTGCTTCCGCACCCCTATTACCCTGGAGCAAAAATTGGGTTTAAGGGGACTCTTTAAACTGAGGCAGATCTGTCTGGCTGGAAATGAATGTGTCCATGTAACCTTTCCTTTCCCTAATGCATCGTAGTATCTGCAGCTCGGCCTTCAGTTCAATGACTCAAAGCTCCACAAGATGCAGAGACATTTTTCCCCAGGATCACACTGGCGTCCAGGAGCTCTCACATTCTACAGTCACAAAACATCACGTGTTATGTAAGGGTACTCCCTGTTTATTCCCTTTATTTTCCCTTTCATCTAGTTTACCAGTCTTACTTTGATTCATGTATGATTAATGGACATGTCCCTTTAAGGCAAGCAGCCTATGTCTTTAATTAAAGCAGAAGAATCCTGAAGTTTAAGGAGAGATCACTTGCTGGTCGAAACTGGAGATGCAGACTTTTAGGCACCAGTGCGCGAGATGGGATTGGCACACGCTTTGATTGATTGGCCAGTAGCCAATGAATTGGCCCAAAAAGATGTGCCGTGCCCCGTAACAGGTGGTGATTGGACCTAATCCCCCTGGTAAACTTTTCAGAGTCCCAAGGTTTCAGTTTTGATTCTGGCAGCACAAAAAGATCCAGTTAACTCTTTCCAGAATGCTCCAGTGAGTGCTATCTTTCTCTCCAGAAAACCTGGGGGGGGGGGGGGGGGGCTGTATTCCTGAAACTACAGAGGCCTGAATACAAACCGCAAACTAAAATCAAGGTTTGAAGAGCAGTAAAGTTCCTCTCCCGGAAAGTTGTGAGTACTGCATCTCTAAATTACAGAGAATCTGTGTGAATGGATCTACAGAGAAGACCATTACGGGCTGGAAACCAAAGACTAATCTGCAAGCTTACTGTGAAGGAAGTGTGCTAAAAACCATAATTTGAAACCAAGACCGTTTTTCCTTTCACTTATGACTTTTACTCCTTTCCACTCCTGTGTTTGTCTGTCTTGTGTGTGTGTGTGTGTATGGAGAATGGGGGGGCAAGTTAAAAGTGGGAGTTCGGGATTAGTTAATCGTTAACTAGCTGTCTTTACTGCATATTTCATTATAGTTCCTGTTTTAAATCGACAATCAACACTCGAACACTTCGACAACAAGGACACCTACATAAGACTGCTGTTCATAGACTACAGCTCCACCTTCAACACCATTATCCCAACAAGACTAATAACCAAACTCTGCAATCTTGGACTTGACCCCTCTCTGTGCAGCTGGATCCTTGACTTCCTCACCAACAGACCGCAATCTATCAGGATAGGCAATAGCACCTCCTCCACAATAGTCCTCAACACCGGGGCCATGCAAGGATGTGTGTTCAGTCCTCTACTGTACTCCCTATATACACATGACTGTGTGGCAAGATTTAACTCCAAATCAATCAATAGGTTTGCGCATGATATGCCTGTGGTGCGCCGTATCTCAAACAATGCCGAATCAGACTACAGGAGGGAGATAAATCACCTGGTTGCATGGTGTACCGAAAACAACCTCTCTCTAAATGTCAGAAAGACCAAGGAACTGATCATTGACTTCAGGAAGCGTAGCACAACACACTCCTGTCTGCATCAATGGCTCCGAAGTGGAGATGGTCGATAGCTTTAGGTTCCTGGGGGTCACCATCACCAACAGTCTATCCTGGTCCACTCACATTGTACAACAGTCAGGAAAGCCCAACAATGTATCTACTTCCTACGGAAGCTAAAGAAATTTGGCATGTCTGCATCGGCTCTCACAAACGTCTACAGATGTGCAATAGGGAGCATCCTATCCAGCTGCATCACAGCTTGGTATGGCAACTGCTCGGTCCAAGATCACAAGAAACTGCAGAGTGTGGTGAACTCAGCCCAACGCATCACACAAACTTGCCACTCCCACATTGATTCTGTCTACACCTCCCGCTGCCTCAGGAAGGCAGACAGCATTATCAGAGATCCCTCCCACCTAGGCATTGCCTTCTTCCAGACCCTTCCATCAGGCAGAAGGTACAGAAGTCTGAAGACTCGCACATCCAGACATCGGAACAGCTTCTTCCCCACAGCTACAAGACTCCTCAATGACTCCTTCTCGGACTGATCTGTTCCCTGTAAGAACACTATTCACGATGCCCTATGCTGCTCTTGCTCATGTATTTGCTTTGTTTGGCCCTGTGTTCTGCATTGTAACCAATCTCTGTTTGGCGATGTACCATTTGTCAATGTACTCTGTTGATTATTCTTTTTGTCTACTATGTACGTACTGGGTATGTTCTCTCGGCTGCAGAAAAATACTTTTTACTGTACTTCGGTACATGTGACAATAAATCAAATCAAATCAAATAAATAAACAGTAATTGTTTTTACATTTACACACCTGGTGACTGTAATTATTGGACAGCCACTTGACAAAATCTTTGGGAATTTGTATACGAATTATTGGTTAATTCACCTGTGTTGTGACTCCGGGGCACACGGGGCTGGAATTGACCGCGCACTCGCCCAGGGTGTTGTAACAGTTAATTAATTTGTTTTTCTTAATTGAGTTTTAATTAATGAACCCTACGACCCACAATAACCTTTATTATCATTACCAAAGTTTATTCATCCTAATAAAACCTTAATTTACACAGGTTTTGAAGGATAAATGAGCAAAATACTCACCAGCAATTACTTACCTGCTGCCTTGTGATTTCACTCTTCTTATTTTTCTCCAAATGTGGTCAGAAAATAACAAGCTAAATAACAAGTTCTATTTGTTCACCATTAACTGAAAAATCTGACCACTGATCTTTGCAGCAACTACTGCCTGTGCCAAAGCAGCTAATGAGTCAACGACTTTGTGCGTCAAAAATTTATTCTACCCTTCCTCACTCTTAGTTGCAATTATAAATTGATTTTTTAAAAACTTGGTACAGATTCCCCAACCAGAAAAAGTATTGTTCCTTTTTTGCCGAACAAGTTGAGTGTCACTTTGGCTGGGGGAGCAATGCCAAATAGACACAATTGCTAACATTTTGGAACAGATTTTCAATGGAATTAATGATGAGGTGATCAGCGCACATGTCATGTGAGAGTACCCTTTAAGAAATGGGTGTTTAAGAAATGTACCTTTAAGAAATGGAGCTGCTCATGTTACTGGAGTGATGTCAGAGTACGGGTGGAGTTTGAGAAAGAGCTTGGGTGTGTCTGTGTTTTTCAGTGAGCTAAATCTGAAGTTAAAAGGGAGCTGCACTGCTGTTGATCTCTGCCATCAAAAGACTATGGATCATTTGGTGAATTCAGAAGAATTATAAATGTTTTCAGTCTTGAATGTAAACCCTAATGTGCTCCTGTTTGAAGGTTTGTTAAGTCTTTTGGATGTTAAAAGGACGGCAAAAAGATTACTTACTGTTGTATTCTTTGGGGGGGGGGGTGTATTTGATTTACTGGTTGCTAAGATATTCACTGTTTGTTTTTAAAAAGTTAACTTGAGTTCATAGAATAAACATTGTTTTGTTTTAAAAACCATTGGTCCATTTTCTGCTATACCATACCTGTAGAGTGAGCCGTGTGCTCCCCATACCACAATCTATTAAAAGTTGTGGGTCAGGTGAATTCCATGATACACTTTGGGATTCTCTAAACCCTGGCCCATAACAATTGGGGACTCGAGGGGGACAAAAGCCTATCTATTGGATTGGCTTAGTGAACTTAAAGACAATGAAGGGTGAGCATAGTTTGGTTGCTTTTCAGGTGTGGTATTTTAGTTTAAGTGGGGAGTGTGTTGTGGACAAGGGCTCTTTCAGGGGCTCAGAACGTTTTGGGGGTGGAGACGGTCACATGCAGTACGTTACGGACATAGACTAAAAGCAGACTGTTAGATTTGGCAAAAACATTGCAGTTAACATTACCTGACAAAATGCGAAAAGATGAGGTAATTATGGCGGTGGCTAAGCATTTACAGTTGCCTGACATGCAGTCTGACTTATTGGAAATGGCAAAAATTCAGTTGCAAATTAAACAAATGGAACATGAGAAAGACTTAAAGCAGCTTGAATACGAAAGATTGAAGGCGGAAAGAGAGAGAGAGGAAAAAGAAAAGGAGAGTGAAGAAAGGAGAAAAGAAAGAATAGCCCTAGCAGAAGAAAGAGAAAGGGAGATACAGATCAGGGAAAAAGATAAAGAGAGAGAGTTTGAACTTCAGAAAATGGCCATGAAACATGACAGTCAGTTAAAATTGGCAGACTTAAAGGGAAATGTTCAGTTGGATGATAGTGATGAGGAATGAGGATAGTGAGAAAGAGCGTCAAAGTCGAAGGCTTGGTGGGAATCTATTTAAATATGTCCAAGCATTGCCAAGGTTTGACGAGAAGGAAGTGGAAGCCTTTTTCATTTCATTTGAGAAGGTAGCTAAACAAATGAAATGGCCACAGGACCTGGGGGTATTACTGATTCAAACAAAGCTGGTAGGTAAAGCTAGTGAAGTGTTTGCGTCACTACCGGAGGAGGTACCTGGGACGTATGAGGAGGTGAAAAAATCCATCTTAAGTGCATATGAACCAGTGCCTGAAGCTTACAAACAAAGGTGTAGAAATTTAAGGAAAGAATTTGGTCAAACATACATGGAGTTTGAAAGGATCAAACAGGGTAATTTTGATAGGTGGGTAAGGGCTTTGAAAATAGACCAGTAACATGAAAATAGAGAGTATGAAACTCTCAGAAAAATTATACTTTTGGAGGAGTTTAAAAATTCAATTCCTGATGTAGTGAGAACTCATGTAGAAGAGCAGAGGGTTAAAACTGCAAGAGTAGCAGCAGAAATGGTAAATGATTATGAATTAGTTCATAAATCAAAGCTTGGTTTCCGACATCAGTTTCAGCCAATGAGGGATAGAAACTGGGGACATGAGAAATACTCAAGTGGTAAAAGTAAAGGTGATCTGATGGGAGATAATAAGGAGAGTGTACCTCAGACTAAAAAAGAAATCCAGGAGGGTGGAAGAGACATGAAAAGTTTCAAATGTTTTCACTGTAATAAACTAGGCCATGTAAAGTCACAGTGTTGGTGGTTGAAGGAAAGGACTGGGAAGGCTGATGTGGTAAAACAGGATAAGACAGTGGGCTTTGTTAAAGTGATAAAGGAAAGCCCAAGTGAAGCGAAGGAGGTGCAAAAGATTGTACAGCCTGATCAAGAGGTGATTGGTATGAAGGTGCCAGATGTCTTTAAAGAATTTACTTGTGTGGGTAAAGTTTACTCATGTGTATCAGGAGGAGAAGGTAAAGAAGTCATAATTTTAAGAGATACGGGAGCTGGTCAATCTTTAATGGTAAGAGATGAGGAGTTATGTAGTTTGGGAAGAATGTTGCCAGAAAAGGTGGTGATATGTGGAATGCAGGGTGAGAGGAGTAGTGTTCCATTATATAAGGGAAGTTTGGAAAGTCCAGTGAAGAGTGGTGAAGTGGTAGTAGGAGTAATAGAGAAACTATCTTGTCCAGGAATACAGTTTATCTTGGGTAATGATATAGCTGGAGCACAGGTGCGAGTGATGCCTACTGTGGTTGATAAGCCAGTGGAAAATCAGACAACTGAAGTGTTGAAGGACGTATATCCTGGGATTTTTCTGGATTGTGTAGTAACAAGGTTGCAAAGTCACAGGTTAAGACAAGAGGATAAATCAAAGAGTGAAGATGAAGTTGAAGTGCAATTATCAGAAATGATTTTTGATCAGATGGTTGAAAAAGAAAAAGAACAGGTGGAGGATGAGGTGGATATTTTTAGTTCAGGAAAATTGGCGGAGTTACAACAAAAACATCTAGAAATAAACCGGATGTATCAGAAATCATACTGATACAGTATTGTGGACAAGGGCTCTTTCAGAGGCTCAGAAGTTTTTGGGGGTGGAGGGGAATCTGTGAGTATACCAGAGTGTTATTACCGTAAAAGTAATGTCTTGATGAGAAAATGGAGACCTTTACATATGCCGGCGGATGAAAAGTGGGCAGAAGTTCACCAAGTAGTATTGCTGGTAGGGTATAGAAAGGAGGTGTTGCGAGTTGCACTTGAGGTACCAGTGGGAGGTCATTTGGGAATAAGGAAAACCCAAGCTAAAATCCAGAAACATTTTTATTGGCCTGGACTACATAAAGATGTAGTTAAATTTTGTCAGTCATGTCACACATGTCAAGTGATAGGGAAACCTCAAGCAGTGATAAAACCAGCACCCTTAATACCCATTCCAGCATTTGAGGAACCTTTTACAATGGTCCTAATTGATTGCATAGGACCGCTTCCTAAAACAAAAAGTGGGAATCAATATCTTTTGACTATAATCGACGTGTCTACTAGGTTTCTAGAGACCATTCCAGTACGTAATATTACAGCTAAAAAGATTGTGGAGGAGTTACTGAAATTCTTTACTAGATATGGACTACCCACAGAAATACAATCGGATCAAGGATCAAATTTTACCTCGGGGTTATTCAAAGAAGTAATGGATAGCATAGGAATAAAACAATTTAAATCAACTGCGTACCATCCAGAATCGCAGGGAGCGTTAGAAAGGTGGCATCAGACATTAAAGACAATGTTGAGGGCTTATTGTCAAGATTATCCAGAGGATTGGGATAATGGAATTCCATTCATTCTGTTTGCAATTAGGGATGCTCCTAATGAGTCAACCAAATTTAGTCCTTTTGAACTAATTTTTGGTCATGAGGTAAGAGGATCACTTAAATTGATTGAGGAAAAATTGGTGAGTGAGAAATCGGAAATTACATTATTGGATTACTTGTCAAATTTTATGGAACGATTAAATAGAGCAGGTGAATTGGCAAAACAACATTTGAAAGTTGCACAAGATGTGATGAAACGGGTCACGGACAAGAAATCCAAAGTTCGTAGTTTTGCCAGTGGACATAAAATGTTAGTGTTGTTACCAGTGGTAGGTGAACCTTTAAAAGCTAGGTTTTGTGGACCTTATCAGATTGAAAGGAAATTAAGTGAGGTGAACTATGTGGTAAAAATACCAGTTAGAAGGAAAACTCACCGAGTGTGTCATGTGAATATGCTTAAAAGGTACTTTGAAAGGGAAGGAGAGAAAAAGGAAGTTTTAATGATTCTAACTCAAAGTGACAAACCAAATCCAGATGACTATGAATTTGACAGACCTCAAATTAATTTGGCAAATGAGGATGTTCTTAAAAATTGGGATAAATTGTTGATTATCTTCCAGAGGAAAAACAAACTGACCTGAAAGAGTTATTGATATCACATGGGCAAGTTTGTGGAGATAAATTGGGAAGTACTAAAATGGCTATACATGATGTGGATGTGGGAAATGCTGTTCCAATCAAACAACATCCATACAGACTGAACCCTTTAAAATTGGCACAGCTTAACTAAGAGATTGAGAGTATGCTTAAAAATGGCATAATTGAAGTGGGTTGCAGCCAATGGAGCTCACCCATAGTGATGGTACCAAAACCAGCCGGTACCCAACGGTTGTGTGTGGACTATAGAAAGGTTAATGCAGTTACAAGAACGGACTCTTATCCTACCCCACGTTTGGAGGATTGCATTGAGAAAGTGAGACAGTCCGCTTTTATTTCCAAATTGGATTTACTTAAAGGTTACTGGCAGGTACCGTTATCCGAAAGGGCAAAGGAGATTTCAGCTTTTGTGACTCCAGATGGTATATACCAATTCAAAGTTATGCCATTTGGCATGAAAAACGCCCCAGCCACATTTCAACGGTTAACTAACACAGTCGTTTCAGGATTACCAAATTGTGCGGTATACATCGACGATCTGGTAATTTTCAGCCAGACATGGAAAGAACATTTAAAACATCTGATGAAGTTATTCGATCGACTTCAGGAGGCGGGTTTGGTGTTAAACCTAGCCAAAAGTGAATTTGGAAAAGCTCAAGTCACTTTCCTTGGCCATTCAATCGGACAGGGTCGAATGGTCACACGGGATGTGAAAAGAAACGTTATTGGGGAGTTTCCGATACCCTCGACACGACGGGAAATAATGCGATTTCTTGGTATGAGTGGATTTTACCGGAAATTTGTACCCAATTTGTGGTCACTCCACTGACGGACTTGCTCAAGAAGCGTAACAAATTCCATTGGAAGCGGAGTGTCAACAGGCATTTGGCGGCCTGAAGGCGGTGTTAACCACTGCTCCTGTGTTAGTCATTCCAAATTACACCAAACCATTCAAAGTGGCGGTTGATGCGAGTGATGTGGGTGTAGGTGCGGTGCTTCTACAAGACGTCGACGAAGGGCTAGAGCGGCCTATTGGTTATTTTTCAAAGAAATTGAATTCTCACCAGAAAAAGGTATTCCTTAATTGAGAAGGGGCTTTGGGTTTGGTGCTGGCTTTGCAACATTTTCACATTTATGTAACCAGCAATTCGTCTCACACCGTTATATATACTGATTGCAATCCGTTGACACTTTTGGAGCGATTCCGGAAGAACAATGCAAGGCTGTTTCGCTGGAGTTTACTGTTACAGCCATTTCATTTGGATGTTAAAAGGACGGCATACAAATTACTTAGTGTTGTATTCTTTGGGGGGTGTATTTGATTTATTGGTTGCTAAGATATTCACTGTTTGTTTTAAAAAGGTTAACTTGAGTTCATAGAATAAACATTGTTTTGTTTTAAAAATCACTGGTCCATTTTCTGCTAACACAATCTATTAAAAGTTGTGGGTTAGGTGAACTCCATGATACACTTTGGGATTCTCTAAACCCTGGCCCATAAAACACAGCATTTTTATGGAGTAAATCAGATCGCAATTTATGGAATCTGAATATGCAGTTAAATGTGGAAATCAGTAAATTGCTGATCAATTCGCCCTGTTCCTCTATTAACTTAACTATTCGTGTACCTTATCAATAGATTCAGCATTAAAATTCACAAGGACACAAAGTCAGAGGCTGGTTTAGCACAGAGGGCTAAACAGCTGGCTTGTAATGCAGAACAAGGCCAGCAGCGCGTGTTCAATTCCTGTACCGACCTCCCCGAACAGGCGCCGGAATGTGGCGATTAGGAGTTTTCACAGCAGCTTCATTGAAGCCTATTTGTGACAATAAGCAATTATTATTATTATAAAATATTATAAAAGGTTTACAGCACAGAAAGAGACCACTTGGCCCATAGTGTCTGTGTCGACTAAAAAACAAGCCAGCCAGTTTAATCCCACCTTCCAGCATTTGCTCCGCAGCTATGCAAGTTACAGCACTTGAGGTGCATAGCCAGCCTCCTTTTAAGTGAATCTGAGAGTTTCTACCCTTGCTACCCTTTCAGGCAGGTCTGTCCAGACCACCACAGTCCTCTTAGTGAAAACAGTTTTCCTAATCTCCCCTCTCATCTTTCTATCAATCACTTTAAATATATAACTCTGTTGCTGTGCTTAAATGCTAATTACTAACAGAATTCACCAGAAAAAGTTAGAGCTGTTGCATTCAGCTAATTACTGCTGATTCCAATTTGTTTTACCCTTAATATTCAATTCCATCAGTCCCTTTGAGATTTTTTTTATTTGTCTCTCTCTCTCTCTCTCTCATCTGTCTCTTTTAATCCCATCTTTCATTCCCTCTCTTCATTTTGCTTTCTGTACATGATTTAACATTGTATTCAATATTCTAATTTATACTTCCTGGTTTCACTGTTCTGGGTGTGATCTTGAGCCCGCACTCGCCGTCCGTGGGATCGGTGGCGCGTTGGAAAAGCTCACGGGAATTGGGAAAGCAGGAGGATCGCGTTTCCCTATTTTCCCACCTCTCGCCGGCGATGTCACGAGACTCATTTTCACATAGGGCATGGACCCTATTTTAATAAATTTGAATATATTTCAATGACATCGGCACCCCTCCCGCCAAATCATCCCCCCTCACTAAATATTCATACCTCATTGATGTGACATTGGAGAGGTTTACAACAGGTTTGGCCAGGTGCGAGACAGTCAAGGGGATCCCTCCGGGGGTGCAGAGTTAAGTATATTGCCGGGGCGGTGTCAGGGGAAGACCTTAGTGGGAGTCCCATGGGGTGAGTATGCGTTGATATGTGGTAGGGGCAGAGGGGGTGGGTGGGAAGAGCGAACACTGGGGATGGGGGGAGTTGCCAACTATTCCTGTGTGTTCTTAGTATGGGGTTGCAATGTCAACAAGGCTTTCCAGGGGTGGGATAAACATTGGATAAGAGAGCCCCCGATACCTCCATGATGGGAACTGGGGGCATTTTTCTGCAGCGTTGATCAGGGCGCCCTTTATAGATGGCATCCCATCTCTTTAGAGCTTGTTTGTGAGGCACCCCCCTCCTCCTCTCTCCTCCCCCCCCCCCCCCCCCGTCAACTTATCAGAGTAAACCATGCCCGCTCATTTTGTTTTGGCAAAGAGGCTCAAGATTCCGTGAGACAATTGGTCTGTACAACTGGAGAGTTACACGCCAGATTTTCTGTCCGAGTCACTTTGCTAAATTCTGGTGAGATTCCACCCTATGCATTACAACGTGGATTCTTCAATCTGATTAATTGAGGAGACATGCAGTGGCTTGCTCTGCTTACACCTGTGTCACATCCCCTGTAGAGAGCTTCGTGCTGCCAAGGATCTAGTAACCATATACTGCTGCTAAAAGCTCCAGGAAAGGTCTGTGGACAACTTTAAGTGTAATGCATCCCAAACGCCATTTCGTCACTGCTAAGCACAGAATCCCAGCCAGTGTGTTTAGCTAATTGCTGTCTTCCATACTCATAAATTCATATTTCATGAAAACCCACTTTTTTATTTGACATCTATGAAATCTATAAAAATGTCCCATTAATGCTTTATTTAGAAGAAGAATATTTGTTGTCTGTGCAATTTTACTGTTCATAATCATGGCAAACCGAGACCGAAATTTTCTCCTATATCAGAAAAGTCCAATGTTCGGTGGGAAAAGCAGCATGATGAGGCCGCCGATGGCAATGGCAGCTTTTTCCGCCATATTGTGTGGCACTTTGTGCAAAAAAAGAATATAGGCAGGGGTTCTACAATGTATCACTGGCAGGCGACCTCTAATTTGCCCACCCTGCCATCATCTCAATGCTTCAATAACCTGGGCTATATTTATCAACCACACCAGCATACAGCTAGCACACCATGAAACATTCTTCATGGAGATGATGCCCACCTGGTATAGCCCTCTTTCACTGAGCACAATGTTCACCTCCGAAATGCCCTCGGAGTGCTGCTCGCCAGGTGCAAGCATTCTAAGACCAGGCATGCATTGTGCGTTCTGACATTATGTCGCCGTAGACGTTTTTTTGGCACGGAGGTATGATTCCAGAATACGAACCCGATAGTGATATGCTAATGTTTTCCAACGAGGTTCCTGATGTAGAATGGTGGGAAACGCGGCCAGCCACTGACAGGGGAGTGGACAATCGCTTCCTGCTTTTACGTCGCCGTGAAATGCAACTTTGGCCTTCTCACGTTATTTTCCACTCTCTGCCCAACGCGAACGGAAAATCCCGTCCCAAGTTTACGAAGCAAATGGTTTAATGCCCAAAAAGTCCCATTTTGGGCGGGGATACTGGGATGTTTCTCGGCGCTCCCCATTATCCAACAAGACTCTTTTTTTGTTTTGGGCTTGGTGCGGAACGCCCACCGAGGCCACACTCACCTCACTTCCTGCACTGACGGGCTGAGCACGTAAGTGTCGGAAGAGATTTGTGCGTCATTTTTAACTGTCGCCCAATATATCGATGCCACAGCGGGGCCTCTGGACCCGCCCCCCCCCCCCCCCCCACCACTCCAATGAAAACTACCTCTTATGGGGTCCTCGAGCCCCGCCTCACCCCACCTCTTAAGGGCAGGGCACCCTGGGCCAGATCCCTGGCATGGGCAATCTGGCACCCGAGCACCTTGGCACTGCTAACCTGGCACCTTGGTTTTGTCCCTGCCGGGATGTCCAGGTGGTACTGTCATGGTGCCGGGCTGGAAGTGCCAAAGTGCCCAGGTGGCAGCCGGAGTGCCGGAGTACTCCGAGCCCGACCACCCGGGGCCTCCAGTGGCATGGGAAATCCCCCCCCTCCCCCACTCCCAGGTGCTGTGGTGCTGTTATGTCTGGGCCACGTTTGTGTGGACCAGTGCTAAACAGCACCAGGGTGAGGTCTCCCTGGCGCAGGTGATCATTCCTGGGCCTTGGGAGGGCAAGATCCAATTTGCATCGTCTTGTGAGATCTCATGAGATGTCGCAAGGCATTCCAAGCATTGCAAATCTCGCGAGAAGCCTCTCATGAGATTTAAATGCCTGGTCACGTCACCGGGTCGGGCACGATGAGGCTGTTCAACCGTGCCCATATTTTTGGCCTTTTGTTATTCTTTCATGAGAAGTTAGTGTCATTTGTTGTTTTTAAAAAAAAAATGTATTTTATTACAAACATGTATCAAAACAGGTTACAGCGAACAAACACCCCGCGAAACATACTTCCCAACAATCAACTATACAGTCTGAACAGATTCTTCCTCCTTTTCCCCTCCCCCGCGACGAACAACCCCTCAAACATGGTCACAAACATCCCCCACCTTTCCTCAAACCCCCCTGAAGAGCCCCTTCACTCATACTTTATCTTCTCCAACCGCAGGAAGTCATACAGGTCACCCACAAAGCAGCTGCCCCCGGTGGCGATATCGACCGCCACTCCAGCAAAATTTGCCGCCGTGCAATCAGAGAGGCGAAGGCCAAGACATCGGCCTCCCTCCTCTCCATGAGCTCCGGCTTCTCTGAAACCCCAAATATCCCCACGAAAGGGTCCAGGTCCACCTCCTCCTCCACTATCCTGGCTAAGACCGTGAACACTCCTACCCAGTATCTTCCCAATTTTTCGCAACCCCAAAACATGTGCGCGTGATTCGCTGGCCTCTGCCCACACCTCTTAATGTCATTTGTTGTTGATGACTCATTGCCCTTGAACCGATGCAGTATATGTTATTGAGGTGTACCTAGAGTGCTGCTCAGATAAGAGTTCTGCCACCCTTGTCCTGCTAGACGGTAGAGATCCTGGGTTCGGAAGGTGCTGTCAAAGGTGTTCTGGTGAGTTGCTACAGTGCATCTTGTATATGACACACACTGCTGCCACTTTGCATTGATGGTGAAGGGAGTGAATGTTTAAGGTGGTGGATGGGGTGCCAATCAAGAAATGAAATGAAATGAAATGAAAAATTAAATGAAAATCGCTTATTGTCACAAGTAGGCTTCAAATTAAGTTACTGTGAAAAGCCCCTAGTCGCCACATTCCGGCGCCTGCTCGGGGAGGCTGGTACGGGAATTGAACCGTGCTGCTGGCCTGCCTTGGTCTGCTTTCAAAGCCAGCGATTTAGCCGTGTGCTAAACCAAAGAGGGTTGCTTTGCCCTGGATTGTTTTAAGTTTCTTGAGTATTGTTGGAGCAACAATCATCCAGCCATTGGAGAGTGATCCATCATACTTTTGATTTGTGTGTTTTGGTGGTGAACAGGTTTTGAGGAGTAAGGTGATGAGTTACTCACTACAGAATTCCCAGCATCTGGCCAGCTCCTATAGCTACAGTATGTATATGGCTAGTCCAGTTCAGTTTCTGGTCAATGGTAACCTCCAGAATGTTGATAGTGGGGATGCAACAACAGTAATACCATTGAATGTCAGGGGGAGATAGTTAAATTCTCTGTTGTTGGAGATGGTCATTGTCTGGCATTTTTGGCACAACTGTCACTTGCCACTTATCAGCCCTAGCCTGAAAGTTGCCCAGGTCTTGTTGCATATAGACACAAACTGCTTCAGTATCTGGGGAGTTGCAAATGGTATTGACCTTTATACAATCATTAGCAAACATCCCCAGTTTTGACCTTGTGATGGAAGGAATGTCACTGATGAAGGAACTGAAGGTGTTTGGGCCTAGGACCCTGAGTAAGGATGCAAGTGTGTTGGGAGAACGTTTACCAGATTAACACCTAGAATGGATGTGTTGTCTTATGACGAAAGGTTGGACAAGCCAGGCTTGTATCTGCTGGAGTTTAGAAGAGTAAGAGGCGACTTGATTGAGAGATACGTTCCTGTGGGGTCTTGACAGGGTGGATGTGGAGAGGATGTTTCCTCTTGCGGGAGAATCTAGAACCAGAGGTCACTGTTTAAAAGTAAGGGGTTGCCCATTTAAAACAGAGGTGAGGCAAAAGAATTCTCAAAGAGTCATGAGTCTCTTTAACTCTCTTCCTGAAAAGACCACGATTATTTTTAAAGCAGAGATGCATAGATTCTCGGTAAGCAAGGGGGTGATAGTTTATCGATGCTAAGCGGATGCGGATTTGAGGTTATTATCAGATCAGCCATGATCTTATTGAATGATGGAGCAGGCTCGAGAGGGTGAATAGCCTACTCCTGCTCATTGTTCGTATGAACTTGTGCAACAATATCTGGGTCTGAGCTAATTAGCCTCTATTAACCACAGCCATCTTCCTTTGTTCCAGGTACAACTGCAACCCGTGGAAAATTTTTCATGTTACTCCCATTGACTTCACTGCTGCTAGTACTCTTTTTTGCCACGTTCAGCCAAATGCTACCTTAATTTCAAGAGCAGTCATCCTCTCCTCATCTCTTGAGTCCAGATCTTTTATCTGTGTTTGGACTCGGGCGGTAATGAGGCCAGGAGCCCAGTGACCAAACTGAGCTTCAGTGAACATCTTATTGCTGAGTAAGTGCTGCTTGATAGCACTGTTGATGACACCTTCCATCACTTTGCTGATGGTTAAGGATAGACTGATGGAGCGATAACTGGATGAATTGAATTTGTCCTTGAGAGTTCTCACTTCCAGTTGGTATATGTTAAATACTGAAGGAAAATTCGGTATTTTTCACAATTTGCAATAAGGTTGCAATTAATTGAGCAGCACAGAGAAGGTAGTGTTGACTTCTCTATGAGGCAATAATTCTGTTGTAGTGAAAGGTGAGTATTATTGTTTTCAAAAGCAGCATGATATGAACTCAGAATATTCTGTTTTGATTTCTCTGAAGAACTTTTCCCACAGCAAAAATATTAAAAGGTTGTCACTGTCTCTGAAATGTGACCTTGAAAATTTTCCTTCTCCTCCTGTCATTAATGTGAAATGCAGCGGCAATTTTCACATTGATTGCATTGAGGAAACTGGTCTGGAAAAACGACATATTGATATTGAAAAATAAAGTGTTCCTTTTTTCAGTATTACCAATTTGCCTTTTTTTTAATTGTAGGATAACATTTATTCCTAATTATATGACAAAAACAATATTTATGGTGGTGAACTCTTGGTCAGTTCATTCTTAAGGGGCAGCGCAGGCATTGCAAAGCACTTTAAAAATGACAAGGCAAGAGTTGTCATAGTTGAGAGACACTTAATGGCTACGCTGGGGCCATGACTGTCTCCATGGGGGGAACTCCATGCAAAGTGTTCACATTTGCCGATGATACCAAACTAAATGGGCAGCGGAACCAGTGGAACCAGTTCAGAAATTACAGAGTGATTTTTGAAAGTTATGTAATAGAGTAAGAACTAATTCCGACAGGGTGAAAAAGTTAGAAAAAGAAACCCATCTGCCCCTATTTCCTAGCATGTGTCCAATGCCAAGTCGCACTTATCAGCCTGTGTTTATTCAGCCCCAGGTACTGGAAAAACGGTTTAAGCGAGCTTCCTTTATGAACTAACTACCGCTGCTCTCCAGTTTATATAATCCTTGCTTCGGCCAAGAAGAAATTTAGAATTTTAACAGTAAATTTCAGTTGGCTGTTGAGTACAAACAAAGTTAGACTTTTAGAAAGAGATGAAGATTCGCTCATTCACCCAAAGTAACGTTGGCTGAAAAACAGCAAATAATATTTAATGCACACAACGTTCCACTGTGAAAGAAAAAATTATATGCTTCACAAATGGTGCATGTGTAGTTAAGTGCCAAGCTGCAGGAAACCTGTGAGTCCAAGTGCAATTACTGTGCAACCAATGCAAAGCAGAAATCAGCAATGCTAATAGGACATTTAACTGTCATGTGAGAGTACCTTTAAGAAATGGATGTTTAAGCAACGTACCTTTAAGAAATGGAGCTTACCATATTACTGAAGTGATGTCAGAGGGTGGGGGGAGCTGAGCTCACTTCTGCTTTTTGAGTTTCAGTTTGAGAGATCAGCTTGGGTGTGTCTGTGTGTTTCCAGTGAGCTGCATGAAGAAATCAAAGGGGTTGTAGCTGAAGTAACCAAAAGCAGCAGCACGGTTGAACCTTTTCTCACTATATATATATATATTGAATGTAACCTAATGTGCTCCTGTTTGAAGGTTGATTAAGTCTTTTGAATGTTAAAAGGACAGCTGAAACGATGACTTAGTCTTTGGGGGTTACCTTTGAATGAATGGGTGTTAAGATATTCAATGGTTGTTTTAAAAAGGTTAACTTGAGTTGATAGAATAAACATTGATTAGTTTTTTAAAACACTTCTCCATTTATGCTGTCTCACACCTGTAGAGTGCACCGTGTGCTCCCCACACCACAATCTATTAAAAGTTGTGGGTCAGTTGAACTCCATGCTACACTTTGGGGTTCTCTAAACTCTGACCCATAACAACTATCCAACTAAAATATTAAAATATAAGTCAGAGGATGGAATGATCAAACTGTGTAATGATCTTGTCAGACATTCCTTGAATACGACTTTCATTCCTAGGTGAGACATTCACACACCGGGGTCAGTGCAGAGTTAGAAGCTGATCCACAGCATTAAAGGTCTTGAGTTATGAAAACAAATGGCAGAAAATTAAGCTTTTCTGTTTTGGCAGAAAACATCTGAGAGGTCATCTTATAAAAGAATGCAGGATTGATAGGAGTGTGGAAGAGTTAACCGAGAATCTTACTTTACAATCTGGAAATAGAATGAGAGCAGAAGAGTTCAAACAGTTCATTCTAATTTTAGGATTGATATCAGGAAATTCTTCATCAAACAGAGAATAAGCACTATGCGGGCTGGAGTACGACTTTGAATAGACTGCTAGGAGTTGGGGAAAGGAGATGTTCCTTTGCTTTTTCTAACTTTTTTACCCTGTGAGAGTTGTGATAGGGGAAAGAGCTAGTTATTGAGTAGGTATCTGGTAAATGGTAAAGTTATATTCTATTCCTAAGGTTTCAAATAGCATATGAACTGGTGGTAAAATTAATAAAATATATAAAAAAGGGAAATAAATAATAAAATAAAATAATTAATTTGTTAATTAAAACACATTAAGGATGGCAGGACAGGTGATGCGTCATGACTCCTGGATGCCTGTGTGATTCAGGGCACGTATGTCTGTAGTAAGTGTTTGTGGATCAAGGCGCTTTGGCTCAGCGTCATTGAGCTGAATCCCAAGCTGCGATGCATCAGGGAGGAGGAAGGTTACCTGGATACTTTGAACTAGGAGGCAGTCGCATTGCTTAGGATAAGGTCTTCTGAATTAGTCAGTGGTCAAGGACAGGAGATTATGACTGTGAGGCAGTCAGGTAATGGGACCCAGGGTGCAGGAGCCTCAGACTTTGCAATTGTTCAACATGGTTGAGGTTCTTTCAGCTTATTTGCATGAGTGGGGGCTGCACGCTGGATGGGCTGACTGGCCATGCACTGTAATACAGGAAGTCATTCAAGTGAGGGGAGCAAAAAGGAATTATAGTGTTAGCAGCGGACAGTATAGAGAGGGGATTAGCACTGTTCTTTGCAGCAAAGAGCAAGAGTGCAGAAGGCTGTGTTGCCTGCCTGGTGCCAGGGTTCGGGCATCTGCTCAGCAGTGTACAGGAACATGCAGTGGGAGGGGGAGCGTCCAGTTTCCATGTCGGTACCAGTGACATAGGCAGCACAAGGAAAGAGATTCTGCATACTCAGTATGAGGAACTATACACAAAATTAAACGTAAAATCATCTGACCCATCCGGCCTTCAATTCTATCAATTTCCGGCCTTCAATTCCATCAATTTTCCCCAAACCATTTTCCTGCCAATACTGATTTTCTTCAGTTCCTCCCTGTCACTATGCAGGACATTGTTATATATTATATATTATATTTTGTTATTGTAATGTTATTAAAAACATTGGGTTCAAATACAAACAGGCAATATGTCTGCTAAATATGTGATTACGGGGCCATAAAGGTTGGCTAATAATTAATTTTAATCATTTACTTGTTTACAGAGAGGTGGCTAATGGAATGATGTTAATGTTTAGGAAGTTACCTGGGGTGTAGATAATTTATGACAGACTGTCTTTAGTCCTAGCTAAGCACGCCATGGGGCATCTTAGTAGAAGGAGACTGGAGAATGCCTTATGTTTGGGATACAAATGATGTAATTAGTGCAAGGAGCCAGGTTTCTCAGTCGTTTTGCAGTTTGCCAGAGGATTTTAGTCTGACAAGACAGAAGGATTTTCAATTTGTTCCTGAAAGGGTCTCTCTCTAAAGGCCAGCACAGTGAAGCAAATAGCCCTGATTGTTAACTTTATTTATAAGTGACATTCAAACTGTATTGGGTTGCATAACTGGAATATATGGCGGCAGTTGTAGAGTTATAGTTTTTTCCCATTTATTTAAGAACTGTTTTAACTCTTACTTGGAAATCTATTACTGTGTTGCTAATGTGATTGATACTGTGTTTAAATTAAAGTTTGTTTTAACATAAAAGATTTGTATTAGCCAGTGTTATCCTGTGGTTTAGTAGTCTTCCCTCACAGTCTCACAAATTGCACATTCTTGTGATTCTCTTATGGGAGTCCTCACAGGAGCCACAACAAAGATTACTGCAGAAAATAAAAGGTAATGGTGAGGGGAGTAACATATTGGCATGGATAGAGGATTGAATAGGTAACAGGAAACAGAGTAGGCTTGAATGGTTAATTTTCTGGTTGGAAAGATGTAACCAGTGATGTGCCACACAGATCAGCGCTGGGGCATCAACCTTTTACAATTTATATAAATGACTTGCTTGAAGAGACCAAAGGTATGGATGCTGCTAAATTTGGTGATGGTATAAAGACAGGCAGGGAAGTAAATTGCAAACAGGACATAAGGAGGTTACAAAAGGATATAGATAGGTTAACTGAGTGGGCAAAGATCTAGCAAATGGGGCATAATGTGAACAAATGTCAAATTGTCCATTTTGACAGGAAGAATAATAAAGAAGTACATTATCTAAATGGTGAGAGATTGCAGAGCTCTGAGGTGCAGAGGGATCTGGGTGTCCTAGTGTATGAATCGCAAAAGGTTAGAATTCAGGTACAGCAAATAATTATGGAAGCTAATTGAATGTTATAATTTGTTACAAGGGGGAATTGAACACAAAAATAGAGAGGCTGGACAGGATTCTCTGCGAACCGGTGGGGCGGGCCACTCCGTTGCCGAGGAGTGGCGTGAACCACTCCGGCATCGGGACCGTCCCGAAGGTGCGGAATCCTCCGCACCTTCAGGGGCTAGGCCGGCGCCGGAGTGTTTGGCGCCGTGGAAGGGCTTGGCCCAACACCAACCGGCGGCGAAAGGCCTCCGTCGGCCGGTGCGAGTTGGCGCACACGCGGGAGCGCCAGCGTGTGCTGGCGTCATCCCAGCGCATGCACAGGGGGTTTCTTTTCCGCACCGGCCATGGCGGAGGTTGACAGCGGCTGGTGTGGAGGGAAAGAGTGCCCCCACAGCACAGGCCCGCCCGCGGATCGGTGGGCGCTGATCGCAGGCCAGGCCACCGTGGGGGCACCCCCCGCGACCAGATCCCCCCATTCCCCCCCGAGGACTCTGCAGGCCGCCCGTGAACCTGTTGCGATTTACGCCGGTGGGACCCGCTGAAAACGAGCGGCCACTCAGCCCACCGCGGGCCAGAGAATCACCGGGGGGACTGCTGGCAGCAGCCACCGATCGGCGCGCCGCGATTCCCGCCTCCGCCAAAACCCCCCCCCCGTGCCGGTAAATTTGGCAGCTGGTGGGGCGGGATTCACGTCGCCCCCCCCCCGGCGATTCTACGACCTGGAGGGGGGGGTCGGAGAATCCCGCCCGTCATCTTTCAGTTATACAGGGCATTTGTGACACCACATCTGAAATACTGTGTACAGTATCGGTTTCCTTATGTAAGGAAGGATGTAAATTCTTTGGAAGCAGTTTAGGGAAGGTTTACCGGAGGGTTGTCTTTTGTGGAAAGGTTGGACAGGCTCAGATTCCATCTGCTGAAATATAGAAAAATAAGAGGGGACTTGATTGAAACATAAAATTTCCTGAGAGGTCTTGACAGGATGAATGTGGAAAGGATGTTTCTTCTTGTGGGAGAATCTAGACTAGGTGTCACTGTTCAAAAATAAGGGGTCGCCCACTTAAAACAGAGATGAGGAAAATGTGTTTCTCTCAAAGGGTCATGAGCCTTTGGAACTTTGTGAAGGTGGAGGAAGCAATATCATTGAATATTTTTAAGAGAGAGCTAGATAGTTTCTTGATAAGTAAGCAGGTGAGAGAGTTTATTGGGGAACGTGGAGTTGAGGTGACAATCAGAGCAGAACAGCCATGGTCTCATTGTATGGCGAAGAAGGCTCAAGGGACTACTCCTGCTCCTAATTTGTATGTTTGTATTCGGACAAGCAAATAAAAATCAGAAGATAACCAATTAAAGTGGAGAAAATTGTAGACATTTAAACAATTTGAATGACAATCAAGAATACAAACTGAATGGCTGGAAAGTAGCTAATAGTCATGGAAGACTTTAGATGTTTCATATAGGCAGTACTATACGCACTAATGCATATTTGGGCAAGACTATAGTCAATGTTAAATTTATTAGTGACACAATATGTAGTATTAAATATATACAGCAGCATTATAAGTGTGTATATATGTATGTGTGTGTGAAATTAGATGGTTATGACAGATCATCAATCATGAAGCTGATAACTAAAAACACTATATAATATATGCACATGTATGAAAATGGTGGTGTTCATGACAAATGCATTGTGTATTCCTTAACTACCTCTACTTCCATCTTGTGTGTCATCTAAAATAATAATTTACAGTTGATGTATTAATCTGGCAGCCCTCTCACAGCACTAAATTGATTAATAAAACACGCCACATAAAGCCCTGGGTTTAACTAGAATCCAGGTGACTGTTTCCTTAAGCCGTTCCATCCAACAGTGAGATTGCAGTCATTTCCAGGAAACATACATACATGCATATAAAATAGAAGGTTTACTACCCCTTACCCTCAAACTATGACCCTAGTTCTGGACTCCCCCGTTCTGGGAACATTCCTTCTGAATCTACCCTGTCTAATCCTGTTAGAATTTTGTAAGCTTATATGAGATCCCCTCTCACTCTTCTAAACTCCTATGAATATAATCCTAACTGACTTAGTCTCTCCTCATGACAGTCCCGCCTTCCCAGGAATCAGCCTGGTAAACCTTTGCTGCAATCCCTCCACAGCAAGAACATCTTTCCCCAGTTAAGGACACCAAAACTGCACAAAATATCGAGGTGTGGCCTCCCCATCACCCTATACATTTTCAGTATACCATCCCAATTCCGATACTCAAATCATATCGCTATGAAGGTCAACCATTTGCTTTCTTTACTGCCTGCTGTACCTGCGCGCTTACTTTCAGCGACTGATGCACAAGGACACCAAGGTCTCGCTGAGTATCCGCCACTCTCTATTTACACCCATTCAATAATAATCTGCCTTCCTATTTTTGCTACCAAAGTGGATAACCTCACATTTATCCACGTTATACTGCATCTGACATGCACATGCCCACTTACTCAGCCTGTCCTAATCTCACTGAAGCATCTCGGAATCCTCTTCACAGCTCACCCTCCTACCCAACCTTGTATCATCTGCAAATTTGGAGATAATACATTTAGTTCCCTCGGCCAAATCACTAATATATAATGTTAACAGTTGGGGGTCCCAGCACAGATCCGTGCCACTACCTGCCAATCGGAAAAAGACCCATTTATTTCAACACTTTGCTTCCTGTGGAAGACACTGTTCCTGACTTTCGCGAGCACAATTCACAGAGTTTCTTGCCAAAGTCATAGGCATTTGCAGTTTAAATCCAAGCCATTAGAGATTTATTAATCTGGAGAATCTGATCTGTTATCATTTGGAGACTCCTGATTTAATAACAATTCTGTCAATCAGAAAAGAGCCTGCACTCAGTAAGCCTTTCTCTGTCCTCTGTAAGAACTCAACAAGGGATTTTGCTTTTGGCTTATGTGCTTAGGGGCCAAGGTTCTGTGAAAATTAGTATTATTCATCAAGTTCTTAATCACAAAAAAACAAATGGCATCTGTTTATTATCTCCCTTTGTACAGAAGACAACAACAGCTGTCCCTATAGTGGTGCATGCTGGTCCCAAATGGCTGATGGATGTGACTTGGCGAGGAACAGAGGACAACAACAACAACTGTGTTGTGTACAGCAAAGGTAAAAACATGTTCTTTTTTATGTGAAATTATACCTGTGAATTGATGTAACGTGTGCACCTCTGGAATGGAATTGCTTTGTAATTGACATTTGTTGAGTTTTTTTTAAATTTTGGCTGTTATTTTGCTTTAATCCAAAATAGTATTAGTGAAAATACAATTTTCCATGATCAGTGCTTATAATGCTGAGAGACTTGGGAGTGTTATTACAATGAGAACTCACTGCAGTTATTATCAATACATCACAAGTTGAATTCAAGAGAGATCGATCATTCTCGGTCATTCCCTCCCCATCAAAAAGAAACATTGATTCCTTAATATGTGAATTGAGATAAAGATTCTGTTATAGTGTAGGACTTGCTGGTACTACAATGGAGTAAATCTCAAACCCTGAGCCTGATATCCGTATTTTGCCAGGGGGGAGCTGTGGCGCTGGTGGGGGCTGTGATTTATGTCCTACGTTTCATACCAAAATCATTGTGAATAAAAATATTTCCACTGGGTGAAATTGAAAGAACTGAGAGAAATCACTCATTATCTGATTAAATGGCATCAATGAAGTGTGCATATAAATAACAACCTAAGGAGTTAACAGATAATTGTCAAATCAGGGAAAAGTCTTGATGCTCTGATGTGTAAGTAGCAAGATAAAAAAGAGCAAACAAAGACTGTGCTCCTGGTGAATAAGGTCGGTTTGAACACTGTGTGGTTTACCCATGGTGAAGTTGTTAAGAGAGATGCATGATCAGTTATCTAATGATTTTCATTAGTGGTCAGGTATATCAGTGATTGTTTGAAAAACACTGTTCGAAAGGTAGGATCACACTCATTATTCCCTCTAAACTGTGTGAATGTGCAGCCATTCAGCAATGGAGTATGTGCCATACAACAACAATAGCTTATATTTGTAGAGCACCTTAAACGTAATGAAACAACCCATTATGTTTCACAGCATAATATCAAACAAAGTATGACACCGAACCACATAAGGAGATATTAGGTCAGAACTCCAAAACCTTGGTTAACGTGGTAGGTTTTAACAAATGTCTTAAAGGGGGAAATCAAGGAAGAGAGCTGGGAAGAGGGTATTCCACAGCTTGGGGCCGAGGCAACCAAAGGCACGGCTTTCAACGGTGGGGCAATTAAAATTGGGCTTATTCGAGAGGCTAGAATTAGATGTCTCAGAAGGTTGTGGAACTGGAGGAGATTACAGAGATAGCAAGAGCAAGATCATAAAGGGATTTGAGAACATGGATGAGATTTTAAAAATCGATACATTGCTCAACTGGAAACCAGTTAAGCTAGAGATTGCACGTATGATTGGGGAACGGGATTGGCATCCGGCTAAGACACATGCAGCAGAGCTTTGGCTGACCTAAAGTTTAAGGAAGGTAGAATGGACGAGATCAGCCAGGAGTGCTGAGGAATAGCTGAGTATATACGTAATGAAGGCATAAATGAGGGTTTCAGCAGAAGACGGGTTGAGACAGGAAGGAAGTCGGGCAAACTTACAAAGAGGGCTGTGTTGGTGATGGTGTTGAATGTGGGGTTGGATGCTCATCCTGGAATCAAATGTGACATCACGGTTGGGAACAGACTGGCTAACTCTCAGACTGTTGCTAGGGTGAGGGATGGAGTTGGGAGAAGGGAATGGAGCTTGGAGTGGGACCAGAAACAATAGCTTCAGTCTTCCCAATATTTAATTGAACAAAATTTCTGCTCATCCAGATGTCATCTTGCCAACGGGCAGCGTGTAGGTGAGAAATAGGAGAAGACCAAGGATAGATCCAGACACCAGAGGTAACTGTGTGGGAGTGGGACGATATAACATTCCAAGTATTTCTCTGGCTGTGGTTAGACAGGTAATAATAGAACCAGGTGAGAGCAGTTCCACCCAGCTGGATGGCAGTGTGTGTGTGTGTGTGTGTTGGTGGGGGGGGGGGGGCAGGAGGAAGGTGAGGTTGACCACATCAAAGATTGCAGACAGGTTAAGAAGGCCGAGGAGGGAAAGTTTGCTACTGTCACAGTCACATATGATGTCACTTGTGACTCTATTAAGAGACATTTTGTACTGTGACAGGGGTGAGTGTCACGGACAAAATCTAGATTTTGATGTTGAATCTCGGCTGAATCTTGCGAGATTTCTCAAACGTTGCGAATCTCACGAGAGGCCTCTCGCGAGATACAACAGCCTCATCATGCAACCAAGTGGGCGCGACAAGGTCATTAAATTGCCTCCTAGATTTTATTTTAAACAGTGGTGCATATTCACCCGAGTGTCTAAATGCGCACTTTGACCCCTGTTGTGTGTTAGTTTGCAGAGATGACTTATTCATTTTATCATCTATTTCTGCGATTAATGTGAATTTAGCTTTTAAATATTTAAGTGTAACCTTACATCACAAAACAAAAATATGAAGAAGTTATGTTTATCGTCATCTGTACCATTTGATTCATTCATTTGTTTATGTGTGTGTCGCCTGAAGGCTTTGTGCTCACTTGTCTGCTGATGCTTCATTCTGAGCTGTTTCCTTGGCAGTTTTGTTTTTAAGTGGTAGTTCGCCATTACCTTTCGCTCTGAGGGGAAGATTGAAGAGGCTGGTCTTAGATCTACTTCAGCTGAAACAAGAATTGAACTCGTTGTGTTGGCATTATTCTGAAGCATTCACTAGCCATCTAACCAACTGAACTGACTGCTCCACCCCTCCTATCATTCCAATAGTTATAACCAAAAGTCACACTGCCTCAAATAGGTGACAGAGAATAGATATTTATTGCTACAAATAGGTTGGGCGGGATTTACCGAGCAATCTGCTGTGTGTTTTTCTGTGGCGGAAGCCACCCGTCAGCGGGATTTTCTGGTCTCGCTGCTGTCAACTGGACTTCCCATTGAATGCACCGCTCGTCACCGGGAAACCCGAGGTGGGGATGAGCTGTCGTGGGAACAGCCGGTAATTTTGGCCAAGGTGTCAGATATTTTTTTTAATGTGTACTTTTGTTGTATTATAAATGCGAGATTATGAAAGAATTTCTTTATAGTTCTCAGTGAGATACGGCATTAAATGCATTGTTTTACTTATGTTCCAGAATATTAACAAATTAAAACAATTTCCTTTGTGACTTTTGACTATTTCCCAATTATTAGTACAAGCCACAAGATCACTCCATGTAATTGCAAATTACTTGGTACATGAAATAAGTAATTAGATTAATATTTAACTATGAAGGAGAATATTATTTACCTATGACCAAATTGACATGAATTTAATGAGAGGTATCAAAATGCCAGCTGTCCTACAAATGGCTGATACTCCATGTAAGTGCCATATTTTCACCAACAAGACAGTTTTCTATCAGCTTATCAATACAAAAATAAAAGCGGGTACGTATTGAGGTCCTGCAACTAAGTTTGTACCAGAAGCATTTAAGCAGGAATTTTAACACTGTTAAAATCCACTACAAGTAGTTAAAATAGCAGTCATTTATTGCTCTTGCAATTCCGACAGGCACCTGCATGGTGCACTTCCTGGAGCCTGCCACAGAGGGCAACACGCTGAAAAGTTTTTTGAAATGTCCCAAAGCCTTACAGTGTGTCAGTGAACGAAGACTTATGAAAATGCAGCAGCTAGTGTCGTAGAAAGGGGACATGACTTGGCTTCACCCAATGCTCCTGCACTACGAAGGAGGGTCCAAGAACACTCCATGGGCACAATTCAAATAAATGGGAACAAAGACCCTTCGGGAGCGCATTTAGCCACGCGTTCCCCCATGCTCGCATTACCGAGAAACATATGGTTATACAACGGCACTCACGTTAATTAAGCGGCCTCAGCAGGGAACATGTGGCCGAGGCCGCACATATTCTCGACCCCATTTAAAAATGGGATCCCGTTTTCCAAGGCCCCCGACACGACCACCGACCCCCCCCCCCCCCCCACCAAGCCCCAGCATACTATGGGAGGGTACCCATCCCCCGCACCCTCCACCACACCCTCCAATGAACAGCCTCAAATGCCACTACATCATTCCTTAAATAAGGGGACCAAAACTGTGCCCAATACTCCAGGTGTGCTCTCACCAATACCTTGTATAGTACAACAACACTTCCTTAACCTTTATACTCTATTCCTTTAGCTACAAATGCCATCACTAACGCTTCATTTGCACGGTTTTATAAGATGATGTCCCTCCTTACTGCTGTAATTGATTCCATGATCAAAATTGCAACACCCTTTTACCTCCTTCCCTGCCTCGCCTGAAGATCCTACATCCTGGAATATTGAGCTGCCAATCCTACCCCTCTCGCAACCATGTCTCAGTGGCAGTAAAGACATTATACCCCCGTAATTAATTAACTCATCTGTCTTCTTCATCAAACTCCTTGTATTAAAATAAATACCATCCAATCTTGCAAACTCCCTTGTGACTTAACTGGTCTAGAACTTCTATGCCTTCCTGACTAACTTGCTGTCTCTTCTAATTTTGGTCTCCCCCGCTGAATCTTCACTCATGATCCCAACTCCCTGCCAAATTAGTTTAAACCCTCACCAACATTCCGCGATTTAACCTTTACCCTACTATCAGCACCTTCTTTAATCTTTAACAATTCCTTTGTCTTGTGCCCATGACATCTTTATTAAACCTCTCCCAGCTCCCATCTATCTCTGGCATTCTATTTTGCTCCACCCTCTCCACCCCAACCCCTCTGAAACAATATGAAATCTATCCCATTTCTCCCTCTCTTTAGCTTTGAAGAAGAGTCATACAGACTTAAAATGTGAACTCTCTTTCTCTCTCCACAGCTGCTGCCTGACCTGAGTTTTCTCACCATTTTCTATTATTATTTATTTGGCTAGACTGTAACTAATTGGCGGGATGTAACTAGTGAAGGCTGCAGGAATCTTTATTGGGTCTTCAACCAGTGACAGTATTTATTATCGATTTAGATGCCAGGATAAAAAGCCACATATCCCAGTTTGCTAATATCAGCATGATAGGCGGTAGTGTATGCATCATTAATGGAAGCATAAAATTAGCAAAGATAGTGATAGATTAAGTGAATGGGAAAAACTATGGCAGGTGATTTCAATACAGGTAAGTGTAAGGTCATCTTTTGGACTTAAAAGGGTTAAGTCAGAGTACTTTCTGTAAGTGCTGAGTTCCAATGACTGGCAACCAAAGACTCATAATAACAATAATTTATTTAGTACTCTGAGCAGCTCTTACAGATTCCACGCTGCCTATGCTCTGGGGAGAACCCCAATGCTTCCGACACATGACCCTTTAAGTAGCTGCGCCACCACATGGCCACTCGGTCTATATCTTCCCTATTTAAGTTGGGACAACAGGTGGGACTGAAATGTAACAGTGTGTGCAATCAGTAACCGCTACGAACCATTTTATAACGTTCAGGATGAACAGGCTAACACACAACTATTTACAGAGGGTGAGACACGGACTAAGCTGTTGCAGCTGGTGTATAACCCATCACATCTCCCCCCCCCCCACCCCACCCCCGTTTATTAAAAATACAAAGTTGTAGATTAGTTTGTTATGTCGTCCTGAAACTTGTGTTTGGTCTGGCCATACGTCCTGAGCATGTGATTTTGCCAGTTGGTTGTGTTGGAGATGCTCCTGGGCTGGTGTCCTCGGTGTGGACGACCTGTGGAAGGCTTGCTGCATTGGCTTCTAGAGGAGCCTCCGTTTACACTCGTGTGAAGGGCCTGTATTGTACACTATGCCAGAGGTACTGTGGCATTGTCCTATGGTAGATTTTGTACGTAGTGGGCACCGTCCGAGACTACCACATAACTGTTTAGCTGTGGGGCACGGTTGCATATCACCACCAATTTGGCGTGGCCACATGTGGTTCGGATCCTGACTTGTAACCGAATCATAGTACCTTTTCTCTCTTATCAGCATTCCATCACCACTCACATTGGTTTCGATATTGGGCTGCAAGAGAACCTTGACAGTAGGAATTCTGTTTTTTATTAATGGGATGTGGGCATCACTGGCTGGGTCAGCATTTATTGCCTATCCCTGAGGGCATTTAAGAGTCAACCACATTGCTGCGGATCTGGAGTCACGTGTAGGCCAGACCAGGTAAAGATGGCAGATTTCCTTCCCTAAAGGGCATTAATGAACCAGATGGGTTTTTACGACAATCAGCAATGGTTTTATGGTCACCTTTACACTTTTAATTCCAGATTTATTCATTGAATTCCAATTTCACCATCTACCAGGGCAGGGTTTGAACCCAGATCCCCAGAGCATGACTCAGATCTCTGGATTACTAATCCAGTGACAATACCACTACGCCACTGTTTCCTCTTCTGGCCATGGTGCGCCTGGAAAACAATCACTGTGCTAATGAGGGCAGACCCTGTCTTGGCATGTTTCACAGGGTCAAGAGTGCACCATGGTAATCCATATGATTTCAGGCATATCTCTTGAGTAGATGCTTGGATGAATGTACCCCCCCCCCCCACGTTCTTCAAGGCTGTTAGACTGTGGGTATAAGGGACTGCTGGTGATATGCTCAAATTTCCATGTTATTGTTGTTATAGTTACCGTTATTTACAGCACAGAGGAAGCCATTCGGCCCATCGTGTCTGCACCAGCTCCCCAAAGAGCAACCTAGCTAGTCCCATTCCCCAGCCCTATCTCTGTAGCCCTCTAAATTCGACACTTTCAAATATATTTCCAGCTCCCTTTTGAAATCTCCTATGGAATCCACCTCCACCACTCTCCCAGGCAGCACATGCCAAATCCCAAAACTCTCTTGGGTAAAGAAGTTTCTCCTCCTCTCACTCTTACCTCTCTTGATGACCATCTTGAATTTGTGACCACCAGTCACTGACGTACCAACTAGTGGAAACAGAATATCCATTTTTACCTTGTCAACATCGTTCAGAATTTTGAATACCTCTATAAGGTTGCCTCTTAATCTTCTCTGCTCCAAGGAGAACAAGCCCAATTTCTCCACTCTTTCCTTGTATCTAAAATTCCTCATTCTTGGTATTATTCCAGTAAATCTCCTCTGCACTATCTCCAGGACTTTAACATCCTTCCTTAAATAAGGTGCCCAGAACTGAACATTGATGCAATGTCAGTTAGAGGGGTGCAGTGCTCTGACTGTGAGATGTGGCAGGTCCAGGAGGCTTCCAGCGTCCCGGATGGCTTCATCTGCAGAAAGTGCACCCAACTGGAGATCCTCACAGACCGCATGGTTCGGTTGGAGCAGCAGTTGGATGCACTGAGGAGCATGCAGGTGGCGGAAAACGTCATAGATAGCAGTTATATAAATGTGGTCACACCCAAGGTGCAGGCGGAGAAATGGGTGACCACCAGAAAGGTCAGGAATCCCCTGTGGTTGTCCCCCTCTCGAACAGGTGTATCCCTTTGGATACTGTCGGGGGGGATAGCCTATCAGGGGAAAACAGCAGCAGCCAGAGCAGTGGCACCACGGCTGGCTCTGATGTTCAGAAGGGAGGGTTGAAGCGCAGAAGAGCAATAGTAATAGGGGACTCTATAGTCAGGGGCACAGATAGGCGCTTCTGTGGACGTGAAAGAGACTCCAGGATGGTATGTTGCCTCCCTGGTGCCAGGATCCAGGATGTCTCCGAACAGGTAGAGGGCATCCTGAAGGGGGAGGGCAAACAGGCAGAGGTCGTTGTACATATTGGTACTAACGACATAGGCAGGAAGGGGCATGAGGTCCTGCAGCAGGATTTCAGGGAGCTAGGCAGAAAGTTAAAAGACAGGACCTCTAGGTTTGTAATCTCGGGATTACTCCCTGTGCCACATGCCAGTGAGGCTAGAAATAGGAAGATAGAGCAGCTGAACACGTGGCTAAACAGCTGGTGTAGGAGGGAGGGTTTCCGTTATCTGGACCACTGGGAGCTCTTCCGGGGCAGGTGTGACCTATATAAGAAGGACGGGTTGCATCTAAACTGGAGAGGCATAAATATCCTGGCCGCGAGGTTTGCGAGTGTCACATGGGAGGGTTTAAACTAGTATGGCAGGGGGGTGGGCACGGGAACAATACATCAGAAGGTGAGAGCATTGAGGGAGAACTAGGGAATAGGGACAGTGTGGCTCTGAGGCAGAGCAGACAGGGAGAAGTTGCTGAACACAGCGGGTCTGGTGGCCTGAAGTGCATATGTTTTAATGCAAGAAGTATTACGGGTAAGGCAGATGAACGTAGAGCTTGGATTAGTACTTGGAACTATGATGTTGTTGCCATTACAGAGACCTGGTTGAGGGAATGGCAGGATTGGCAGCTAAACGTTCCAGGATTCAGATGTTTCAGGCGGGATAGAGGGGGACGTAAAAGGGGTGGCGGAGATGCGCTACTGGTTAGGGAGGATATCACAGCTGTACTACGGGAGGACACCTCAGAGGGCAGTGAGGCTATATGGGTAGAGATCAGGAATAAGAAGGGTGCAGTCACAATGTTGGGGGTTTACTACAGGCCTCCCAACAGCCAGCGGGAGATAGAGGAGCAGATAGGTAGACAGATTTTGGAAAAGAGTAAAAACAACAGGGTTGTGGTGATGGGAGACTTCAACTTCCCCAATATTGACTGGGACTCACTTAGTGCTAGGGGCTTAGACGGGGCAGAGTTTGTAAGGAGCATCCAGGAGGGCTTCTTAAAACAATATGTAGACAGTCCAACCAGGGAAGGGGCGGTACTGGACCTGGTATTGGGGAATGAGCTCGGCCAGGTGGTAGAAGTTTCAGTAGGGGAGCATTTCGGGAACAGTGACCACAATTTAGTAAGTTTTAAAGTGCTGGTGGACAAGGATAAGAGTGGTCCTAGGGTGAATGTGCTGAATTGGGGGAAGGCTAATTATAACAATATTAGGCGGGAACTGAAGAACCGAGATTGGGGGCGGATGTTTGAGGGCAAATCAACATCTGACATGTGGGAGGCTTTCAAGTGTCAGTTGAAAGGAATTCAGGACCGGCATGTTCCTGTGAGGAAGAAGGATGAATACGGCAATTTTCAGGGAACCTTGGATAACGAGAGATATTGTAGGCCTCGTCAAAAAGAAAAAGGAGGCATTTGTCAGGGCTAAAAGGCTGGGAACAGACGAAGCCTGTGTGGAGTATAAGGAAAGTAGGAAGGAACTTAAGCAAGGAGTCAGGAGTGCTAGAAGGGATCACGAAAAGTCATTGGCAAATAGGGGTAAGGAAAATCCCAAGGCTTTTTACATGTACATAAAGAGCAATAGGGTAGCCAGGGAAAGGGTTGGCCCACTGAAGGATAGGCAAGGGAATCTATGTGTGGAGCCAGAGGAAATGGGTGAGGTACTAAATGAATACTTTGCATCAGTATTCACCAAAGAGAAGGAATTGGTAGATGTTGAGTCTGGAGAAGGGTGTGTAGATAGCCTGGGTCACATTGAGATCCAAAAAGACGAGGTGTTGGGCGTCTTAAAAAATATTAAGGTAGATAAGTCCCCAGGGCCTGATTGGATCTACCCCAGAATACTGAAGGAGGCTGGAGAGGAAATTGCTGAGGCCTTGACAGAAATCTTTGGATCCTCACTGTCTTCAGGTGATGTCCCGGAGGACTGGAGAATAGCCAATGTTGTTCCTCTGTTAAAGAAGGGTAGCAAAGATAATCCAGGGAACTACAGGCCGGTGAGCCTTACTTCAGTGGTAGGGAAATTACTGGAGAGAATTCTTTGAGACAGGATCTACTCCCATTTGGAAGCAAATGGACGTATTAGTGAGAGGCAGCATGGCTTTGTGAAGGGGAAGTCGTGTCTCACCCACTTGATAGAGTTTTTCGAGGAGGTCACAAAGATGATTGATGCAAGTAGGGCAGCGGATGTTGTCTATATGGACTTCAGTAAGGCCTTTGACAAGGTCCCTCATGGTAGACTAGTACAAAAGGTGAAGTCACACGGGATCAGAGGTGAGCTGGCAAGGTGGATACAGAACTGGCTGGGTCATAGAAGGCAGAGAGTAGCAATGGAAGGATGCTTTTCTAATTGGAGGGCTGTGACCAGTGGTGTTCCGCAGGGATCAGTGCTGGGACCTTTGCTGTTTGTAGGATATATAAATGATTTGGAGGAAAATGTAACTGGTCTGATTAGTAAGTTTGCAGATGACACAAAGGTTAGTGGAATTGCGGATAGCGATGAGGACTGTCAGAGGATACAGCAGGATTTAGATTGTTTGGAGACTTGGGTGGAGAGATGGCAGATGGCGTTTAATCCAGACAAATGTGAGGTAATGCATTTTGGAAGGTCTAATGCAGGTAGGGAATATACAGTGAATGGTAGAACCCTCAAGAGTATTGAAAGTCAGAGAGATCTAGGTGTACAGGTCCACAGGTCACTGAAAGGGGCAACACAGGTGGAGAAGGTAGTCAAGAAGGCATACGGCATGCTTGCCTTCACTGGACGGGGCATTGAGTATAAGAATTGGCAGTCATGTTGCAGCTTAGTTAGGCCACACTTGGAGTATAGTGTTCAATTCTGGTCGCCACACTACCAGAAGGATGTGGAGGCTTTAGAGAGGGTGCAGAAGAGATTTACCAGAATGTTGCCTGGTATGGAGGGCATTAGCTATGAGGAGCGGTTGAATAAACTCGGTTTGTTTTCACTGGAACGACGGAGGTTGAGGGGCGACCTGATAGATGTCTACAAAATTATGAAGGGCATAGACAGAGTGGATAGTCAGAGGCTTTTCCCCAGGGTAGAGGGGTCAATTACTAGGGGGCATAGGTTTAAGGTGAGAGGGGCAAGGTTTAGAGTAGATGTACGAGGCACGTTTTTTACGCAGAGGGTAGTGGGTGCCTGGAACTCGCTACTGGAGGAGGTAGTGGAAGCAGGGACGATAGTGACATTTAAGGGGCATCTTGACAAATACATGAATAGGATGGGAATAGAGGGATACGGACCCAGGAAATGTAAAAGATTGTAGTTTAGTCGGGCAGCATGGTCGGCACGGGCTTGGAGGGCCGAAGGGCCTGTTCCTGTGCTGTACATTTCTTTGTTCTTTGTTCTTTGAACACAATATTCCAAATTTGGTCTGACCAATGATTTGTAGAGATGTGGCATCACTTCCTTGCTTTTATAATCTATGCCTCTATTTATAAACCCATGGTTGCTATAACCCTTCTTAACAACTGTTTTAACTTGCCTGACCACATTCAGAGAATTATGCACTTGAACCCCGAGGTCCCTCTGCTCTTATACTCCCCTCAAAGTTGTACCATTGAGCCTATCTTGTTTCTTCTACCAAAATGCATTACATCACATTTCACTGCATTGAAGTCCATCTGTCATGAGCTGGATTCTTCCAAAATGGGGCTTTGTCCCCACGCTGGCGTTAAAACACTGGCATTGCAGTCCCGAGTTTCCTCAAAAAAATACAAGCCGATTCACTTACGGGCCCCCCGCGCTTCTGGTTTCGAGTCTGCACATGCGCACGGTGGCGACCTCCGGCGGCCGGGCCGAGCGCCATGGCGGACTAGGACCGCGGAGGCAGCTGGAAGATGTATCGTGCCATGCCGATTTTCGGGGCCCGGAGAATCGCCAAATTGGATTGTCTGCCCCCGCGCCAAACGTGATTTCGGCGGGGGACTGCGGGGAATCCAGCCCCATGTGTCTGCCCATTTGACCTCTGAATGTCCCTCTGAAGTCACTCAGTGTCATCCTCACAATTCACCATTCCCCCGAGCTTAGAATCAGCTGCAAATTTAGAGATTTTGCCCACGACACCCACTTCTAAATCATTCATATAGATAAGAAACAGCAAAGGTCCCAACACTGAGCCCTGGGGAACATCACCTTCAACTCCTCTCCAGTCTGAGAAATGCCATCTCGACCTATCCTCTGGTTCCTATCTCTCAGCCAACCTCTAATCTATGCTGCCAAGGACCCATCAATCCCAAACCTATTTAATTTGCGAACGAACCTGCCATGTGGCACCGTATCAAATGCTTTCTGAAAGTCCAAATATACAACATCCACAGCCCGACCTTCATCTACTGCCTGTGTCTCCTTGTAAAAGACACACTTCGTGCTTGCAAAGTTCTTAAACCCACTGGAGACGAATTTATGAGCATTGCCCAAATTCAACCTCTGAGAGATGCCTCGAGTGGCACAGTGTTTCTTGATTATGATTGTGTTACTCTTCATGTCTGGCAGCTGGTTGAGTTCAAACCACCCAGAATGAAAGTCAACCACGACCAAATATTGTTCACCATTTCATTTGAAAATGTCAGCTATTTATGGAGATTCCAGGACTTCATGTAGGTTCAGTGATTCTTTGGCCTGATGCCACATTTGGACACTTCCATCTCCATGTCAGCATACATGGAAGACCAGTATAGTGATTCCTTTGCCCTGTATCTGATTGCTTCCAACCCTTGTGTTATAATCCTCTTGGAGGTCACTGTATCAGATTATCAGACTTCCTGTGACCTCCATTGCATATAATCTCCCCCAGGTAATGAGGGGGCGTGGCTCTCCCTCCATAGGGGATTAGATCCCCCAATATAAAAATCCTGACCTGAGTGCAGGCCGGGAGGGAGACCCTTTGGGGAGTGGAGAGTTTGTATACCATAAATAAAACTTAACCTTTGTTTCCTACCGGCTTGGTCAATGTGTGCTGCTTTAGCTGATTCTACACTGGCGACGAGGATTGGATCGGCTGGGCCATACTTGGTCTCGCCTCGACATAGATTTTGCGGGATGGTTCCAGGGAGCAATGTTCCTCATTGTCGTAGACGCCCACTCAAAATGGATGGAAGTCCATAAAATGAAAATTACGACAGCTCAAGCCGCCATCACCAGGCTGCTGCTATCTTTCAACACGCACGGGATACCAGAGGTGCTGGTCGCGGACAGTGGAACAGCATTCCCGAATGCCGAGTTTTCAGCGTTCATGATGGCAAACGGCATACGACACATACATCCCACCCTATACCACCCAGCATTGAATGGATTAGCGGAGTGTGCAGTGCAGACGTTCAAAATCGGAATGGGAAAGCAGATCTTGGGGTCCTCGGAGACTCGGCTGGCGCAATTCCTTTTTTGCTACCTTACAATGCCGCACGCCACAATGGGGGTCACTCCAGCCGAATTGCTGATGATCTGTCACCTTCATACTCATTTGAGTTTGGTTCTCCCGCGTATTGGCGGGAAATCCACCGGCATCAGAATAGAACCGAGGTTGATGCAGGGCGGCCCAAGTCTTTCTGCACCTTCGCTGTAGGAGACCTGGTGTATGTCCGCAACCTCAGGGAAAGCGTCACCTAAATCCCGGGCATCGTGTTATCCCAGACAGGGCCAGTGTCTTATTGAGTGAGGGCAAAGGGGCCCGAATCAAATCGGCATATGATCACCTCCGTGGGGGTATCCCTGAGACGCCAGATCCAATTCCGGAGCTTTCAGACGAAAACCACCCCCAATTCGAGTTAACACCTCCACCCCAGCCACGCCTGCCATGGAGGATACCGAGGTGCCGGACTAGATCCTGCTGAACCCCAATTCCGAGGCTGATGTGGACATATTGCCGCCACCGGAGCCCATTGTGTCGGTGCCCACAGCCACCTCTGTTCCAATACCATCGCTCCGGATGGAAACTCCACTTCCTGGTTCAGTACATGCTTCTGGATGTCACGCAGTCAGCCCCCATCGGTTGTTCCCGGGTTACGATGACAAGAAGTTCCTTGGAGCTGCCCATGGATATGGACGTATCTCCAGAGTTGGGAGGAAGATGTTATAACCCTCATGGAAGTCACTGCATCAGGACTACCAGATTTTCCGTGACCTCCACTGAATACGAACCCCCCCTTAATGAAGGGGTGGAGCTTCCCCTTAACAGGGTAATTTTATCCCTGGGATAAAAACCCCGACCTGGGTGCAGGCAGGGGAGGGAGACCGACCCTTCAGGGAGCGGAGAGCTTGTATACCATAAATAAAACCTAACCTTTGTTTTCTACCTGCTTGGTCAATGCTTGCTGCATTAGCAGTTTCTATAAGGCAGCACGGCACTGTGGCTTCACAGCACCAGGGTCCCAGGTTCGATTCCGGCTTGGGTCACTGTCTGTGCGGAGTCTGCACGTTCTCCCCGTGTCTGCATGGGTTTCCTCCGGGTGCTCCGGTTTCCTCCCACAATACAAAGACGTGCAGGTTAGGTGGATTGGCCATGATAAATTGCCCTTAGTGACCAAAAAGGTTAGGAGGGGTTATTGGGTTACGGGGGTAGGGTGGGAGTGAGGGCTTAAGTGGGTCGGTGCAGACTCGATGGGCCGAATGGCCTCCTTCTGCACTGTAAGTTCTATGTTCTATACCTGGGTGACCTTGGTGAAGTTGCTGTGTGTAGTGCTTCTGGAAAGAGGTAATAATGACGAATCGCTGGTCACGCAGTAGCAGTCCGTCCTGTATGGTTTGTTGATCTCTGATGGCAAAAAATGTCTGGAGTTCATGGGACTCAGGCTAGCCCTCATAATGATATTGTGAAGTTGTCTGAACAATGAAAAAAGAACAAAGAAAAGTACAGCACTGGAACAGGCCCTCCGGCCCTCCAAGCCTGCACTGACCATGCTGCCCATCTCACCTAAAATGCATGTGATATCCGCCTGTAAGGCATCTTTTCAGTTCATGGATTCTACAAGAGGAAAGCACCTCGATGGGCCTGATTTCTAATTCTTCCTCACAATCTACCTGGTCTGTAGTGGATAGGAAGGCTCTGGGGAGGACATCAGCCAAGTACAGTATAGGTGGAAAGGCAAGTTGCGAGACGAATACAAACAGTACCTACAAAGAGATATTGGTAGGATATGTAAATGTGCAAAAAGTTGACAAATTGAGTATAATGTGGGAAAATGTGAAGTCATTCTTTTGGAAGGGAGAACAAAAGAACAGAGTATTATTTAAATGGATAAAAACTGCAGAAAGCTGCAACACAAAGGGACTTGGGGGTACCTGTGCAGGAAACACAAAAAGCTAGCACATGGGTACAGCAGGTAATCAGGAAGGCTAATGGAATAGCGTCCCTTATTTCAAGGGGGCTGGAGTATAAGAGTAGGGAAATCTTGCTGCAACTGTACAAGATACTGGTGAGACCACATTTGGAGTACTGTGAACAGTTTTGGTCCCCTTATTTAAGGAAAAATTTTAGGGTGGATTCTCTGCCACCTGCCGTCGATAGCGGAGTTCCAGATGGGGTGAAGTATCGCACATCAGGCAAAAAACAGAGTCGACACCTGGCGATCTCGGAGTTAAGTGCTTTCACTTCCTCTTTTTTCAGTAGAAAGCACTTAACTGCTTTTGATTTGGTGACGACCTGTCAATAATAGCTGGATTTTCACTGTGGTTAGGTTCACAGCAGGGTACTTGAGATGCATTCAAGTGTGAAGGGATATGAAAGTAAACAATCCAGACATCTTGCTGTCTGGGAGCTATTATCCTGTCAATTGCCACCTACTAAATGATGTTTTTTTTAAAAAAAATTCACCTCACCGATCAAAAGATCTGAGGAGGTTTAAAGACTTGTGATGTGTTTTGGCTTTCTATGAAGTAACAGCTGCTGCTTTCTACACTTCTGGCTGAGGCAGCAGGTGTAAGGGAAAAGTAAGTGAAAAAGCAGTGAGTTTTCCAGTGTTTCTGCCTGGACTGCTCTTTAGCGGGTGACTGTGGAGAGGGGTCTCTGATGTGGCAAGGGTCCCTATTGGGATTCTCTGATATGGGAGGGGAGTCTCTGATGGGTGGTCTCTGATATGGGGGTCTCTGAGATGGAGGGGTCTCTGCTATTGAGAGGTCTCTGATATGGGGTGATGTCTAATATCAGGGGTCTTGGATATAGGAGGTCTCTGATATAGGGGTCTCTGATATAGCGGTCTCTGATATGGAGGAGTCTTTGATATGGAGGAGCCTTTGATATGAGGTCTGTGATATGGGGGGGGATCTGATAGGGGGTCCCTGATGGGGTCTAGTGCGGGCTTGGTGAGAGGGGTCGGGACGTGCTTTGGGGAGAGGGCATGACCTAACAATTCCCATGGTGGGGGGGAGGGGAGGATGCCCCTAATTGTTAGTGGAGGGCGTGGTGGGCACAATTTGTGTTATGGGGGGTTTGTAGGTCCAGCCGCCAGACATCGGTATTGGACCGCCCGCTCAAAATGGCGACCTGATAGCAGAATCCCGGGATCTCTCCGCCATGCATAAATTAGAATGACAATGAATAGTGAATCGCTCCTGGGTGCTGCTTCTAGGGGCAGCACATTCCAGGGAGTGAATTCTCCATCAGCGGGATTCTCCGTTCTGCGTGAAGCACACCCCTGCCCGCGGATTTCCTGGAGTCATGGAGGGGCCACAGTGGGAAATCTCATTGGCCAGCGGCACGAACGAAGAATCCCACTGCCAGCGACAACACGCCGCCGAGGAACACGCGGCTAGGGAGGCAGAGAATTCACCCCCAGGAGTGATTCTACTCCGCTGGAGAACATAGAGCTGGATTCACCCTTTTTGAGACAAAGTGCGGAGAACTATGGCATTTTACGACAAAGGAATCGGCGCCGACCCCTTACCGATCCTGCGACCAGTGAAGGGGTAGCAGTCGCGCCGAGTAAAACGCTCGGCTCCCACGATATAAACACCTAGAGAATGGCCGGGTCCGTGACTGTGCATGCGCACAGCGATGCCCTGTAGCTGTCGCGCCGTAAAACATGGCGCCGGCCGTGCACGGACACGACCTGCCAGATAGTGCCCCCTGGCCACCCTCACCCGTTCCCCCAGCCCTTGTTGAACACCGCCCCTCCCCCACCCACCCCCCCGGCCAGCAGCACGGCTCCCGCCTGTGGTGGCGGTGGACACAGTCTGCTGCCGCTATGCCGTGTTCCCAACCGCTGAGATCACATATCAACTACACGGAAGGGAATTCGGCCCATCGGGGGTGGAGCATTGGGGGGGGGCAAAGGTCTTCAGTTGACGCGCTCACCGCGTTCCAACGGCGATGATGCCATTTCGCCGTTTTGACGCTGGCGTGGGGAAATAACTCCATTATTGGAGAATCCTGCCCCATGTTTGAGTCTGGTGAAGGCCACTGTGAGGTACTCCTGTCAGCACCATTCGACTTCCTGTTGAAGGAACTGATGAAGTTGTCCAGTGACTTTACTGTACAAGGAATGAACTTAGAAAGACAATTCATCAAAGCAAGGATGTGCAACAGAACATGCTTCTCTAAGGGGATGGACATCTGTCATACAGCCATTGTCTTGTCTGGATCTGGCTTCACACCATCAGCTTTGAGTAAATGTCCCACGTAGGTAACCTAGTTGACCCGGAATCTTCAATTCGCAATTTGACTGTGTATATTCTACCTGCCCAGGTTAGTGGGAGGACATCTGTCATGAGAATGTCGCTTTAAGAAATGGTTAGCTGCTCATGTTACTGCAGTGATGTCAGAGTGTTGGTGGAGCTGAGCTCAGATTCAAACAAAGCTGGTTGGTAGAGCGAGTGAAGTGTTTGCATCATTACTGGAGGAGGTATCTGGAACGTATGAGGAGGTGAAGAAATCTATCTTAGGTGCATATGAGCTAGTGCCTGAAGCTTACAGACAAAGGTTTGGAAATGTAAGGAAAGAATTTGGTCAAACATACATGGAGTTTGAAAGGCTCAAACAGAGTAATTTTGATACGTGGATAAGGGCTTTGAAAATAGGCCAAACGTATGAAGCTCTCAGAGAAATTATACTTCTGGAGGAGTTTAAAAATTCAATTCCTGCTGTAGTGAGAATGCATGTGGAAGAAAAGAGGGTTAAAACTGCGAGATTAGCAGCCGAAATGGCAGATGATTATGAATTAGTTCATAAATCAAAGCTTGGTTTCCGACATCAGTTTCAGCCTGTGAGGGATAGAAACTGGGGACATGAGAAATACTCAAGTGGCAGAGGTAAAGGTGATCTGATGGGAGATAATAAGGAGAGTGTACCTCAGACTAAAAAAGAAATCCAGGAGGGTGGAAGAGACGTGAAAAGTTTCAAATGTTTTCACTGTAATAAACTAGGCCATGTAAAGTCACAGTGTTGGTGGTTGAAGAAAAGCACTGGGAAGGCTGATGTGGTAAAACAGGATAAGACAGTGGGGTTTGTTAAAGTGGTAAAGGAAAGCCCAAGTGAAGCGAAGGAGGTGCAAAAGATTGTACAGCCTGATCAAGAGGTGATTGATAAGAAGGTGCCAGATGTCTTTAAAGAATTTACTTGTGTGGGTAAAGTTTACTCATGTGTATCAGGAGGAGCAGGTAAAGAAGTCACAATTTTAAGAGATACGGGAGCTAGTCAATCGTTAATGGTAAGAGATGAGAAATTATGTAGTTTGGGAAGAATGTTGCCAGAAAAGGTGGTAATATGTGGAATTCAACGTGAGAGGAGTAGCATTCCGTTATATAAGGTAAGGTTGGAAAGCCCAGTGAAGAGTGATGAAGTGGTAGTAGGAGTAATAGAGAAACTATCTTGTCCAGGAATACGGATTATCTTGGGTAATGATATAGTTGGATCGCAGGTGGGAGTGATGCCTACTGTGGTTGATATACCAGTGGAAAATCAGACAACTGAAGTGTTGAAGGAAGAATATCCTGGGATTTTTCTGGATTGTGTAGTAACAAGGTCGCAAAGTCACAGGTTAAGACAAGAGGAGAAATCAAAGAGTGAAGATGAAGTTGAAGTGCAATTATCGATTTTTGATCAGATGGCTGAAACAGAACATTTAGATCATCTGATGGAGTTATTCGATCGACTTCAGGAGGCGGGTTTGGTGATAAACCTAGCCAAAAGTGAATTTGGAAAAGCCCAAGTCACTTTCTTTGGCCATACAATCGGACAGGGTCGAATGGTCCCACAGGATGTGAAAACAAAAGTTATTGGGGAGTTTCCGATACCCTCGACACGATGGGAAATAATGCGATTTCTTGGTATGAGTGGATTTTACCGAAATGTGTGCCAAATTTTAGCAGTGTTGTCGCTCCACTGATGGACTTGCTCAAGAAGCTAAACAAATTCCAGTGGACAGCGGAGTGTCAACAGGCATTTGATGGCCTGGAGGCTGTGTTAACCAATGCTCGTGTGTTGGAGAATTAAAAGGGACTCTGTGATCAGATTGAACTAAAGTATCTGACTTTAAAGAGAAATGCCGAGGCGTAGAGGAATGGATGGATCGTGCAGAGACTTTCTTGTACAAAGAGACTGTCAATCGAGAAGGATTCCAGTTGGAGGAAGAAGAAAAAAAAAAGAAATGGACTATATATTATTATGCCTGTTTGCGTGTGTTCTTTTTTGAAACTATAAAGTATATTTACTATGGGCATTTCTTAAAGGATAGTGAAAAGGTGAAAAATGAAACCATCTTGAAGTTGATGGGGGTTTTTTTTTCTTGGGGGGAGGTGTCATGAGAATGTCGCTTTAAGAAAGGTTAGCTGCTCATGTTACTGCAGTGATGTCAGAGTGTTGGCGGAGCTGAGCTCTGGTTCTGCTTTTTAGTTTCACTTTGAAAAAAGCTTGGGTGTGTCTGTGTCTTTTGGATTCGTTTTTTCAGTGTGTTGCAGCTGAAGTCAAACAATGATGTGGAGATGTCGGCATTGGACTGGGGTGAGCACAGTAAGAAGTCTTACAACACCAGGTTAAAGTCCAACAGGTTTGTTTCGATGTCACTAGCTTTCGGAGCGCTGCTCAGGAAGGAGCAGCGCTCTGAAAGCTAGTGACATCGAAACAAACCTATTGGACTTTAACCTGGTATTGTAAGACTTCTTACTGAAGTCAAACAAAGCAGCTGTACTATTCCTTCCTGAGGAAGGAGCTGTGCTCCGAAAGCTAGTGACATTGAAACAAACCTGTTGGACTTTAACCTGGTGTTGTAAGACTTCTTACTGAAGTCAAACAATGCAGCTGTACTGTTGATCTCTCTGCCATCAAAAGACTATGGATCATTTGGTGAATTCAGAAGAATTATAAATGTTTTCAGTAGTGACTGTAAACTCTGATGTGCTTATGTTTAAAGGTTTGTTAAGTCTTCTGGGTGTACAGCATACAGATTACTTAGTATTGTATTCTTTGCGGGGGTGCATTTGATTTACTGGTTGCTAAGATGTTCACTGTTTGTTTTAAAAAGGATAACTTGAGTTCATAGAATAAACATTGTTTTGTTTTTTAAAATACTGTTCCATTTCTGCTGTACCACACCTGTAGAGTGGGCCGTTTGCTCCCCGTACCACAATCTATTAAAAGTTGTGGGTCAGGTGAAATCCACGATACACTTTGGGGTTCTCTAAACCCTGGCCCATAACACATCCCACCTCTTCAGATGCCCCTTCACCTCTTTCATCAGACTGGTCAAGATCAGCTTATGTAACAGTGTCCAATTGTGCGCCACCTGAATCCCTAAATACCTAAATGGCCAGTTTAAAAGGCAGCCTTCCCAGATCTGTCCTGTTCCCCACGGAATTTGCCGGGAACATCTTGCTCTTGCTCATATTCAATCTATACCCTGGAAAGGATGCTAATTTTTTTAACAGTTCCATAATTTCTCCCATACCTGAGGAAGGATCAGAAACAGACAACAACAAATTGTCCGAGTAAAGGGACACACTATGGGCTGGTTTCTCCGTAACCCGACACCGAAATTGGGAACGACGATTGGGTGGAGAATGGCTACCGATGCCAGAATCGGGGCAGGCGCCGGTTCACGATGCTCCACCACTCCAATTATCCTGCATCTGCCATTGGTTTGCCCACTCGCCCAACCTGTCCAAATCTTGCTGTATGATTCCTGCATTCTCGTCACAATTCACCCTCCCACCTAATTTGGTATCATCTGCAAACGTTGAGATGTTACTTTTTGTTCCCTCATCCAAATCATTAATATATATTGTGAATAACTGGAGTCCCAGCACCGATCCTTGTGGTACCCCTCTAGTTACTGCCTGCCAAATTGAAAAGGATCCATTAATCCCTACTCTTTGTTTCCTCTCTCCAACCAGTTTTCTATCCACCTCAATACATTTCCCCGAATCCCATGCGCTTTAATTTTGCACAATAATCTCTTACGCGGGACTTTGTCAAACGCCTTCTGAAAGTCCAAATATACCACATCGACTGGCTCCCCCTCGTCGACTGTACTGGTTACCTCTTCAAGGAATTCCAACAGATTTGTCAAGCATGATTTTCCCTTCATAAATCCATGCTGACTCTGACTGATCCTGCCACTACTTTCTAAATGTTCCGCTATAAAGTCCTTGATAATGGATTCAAACATTTTCCCCACTACCGATGTTAGGCTTACTGGTCTATACTTCCCGGCTTTCTCTCTACCTCCCTTTTTGAATCGCCGGGGGCTGGCGTGAATCCCGCCCCCGCCGTGTCCCAAATTCTCATCCACCACAGATTTGGCGGGGGCGGGAATCGTGCCGCGCCAGTCGGCGGGGGCAGGATTCGCGCCGCGCCGGTCTGCGGCCCCACCCCCGGCGATTCTCCGGCCCGCGATGGGCCGAAGTCCTGCCGCTGTCACCCTTCTCCTGCTGATGTGGATTAAACCACCTACCTTACCGGCGGGACAAGGCGACGTGGGCAGTCTCCGGGATCCTGGAGGGTGGCGCGGGGCGATCTGGCCCCAGGGGGTGCCCCCACGGTGGCCTGGCCCGCGATCGGGGCCCACCGATCCGCGGGCGGGCCTGTGCCGTGGGGGCACTCTTTTTCTTCCGCCTTCGCCATGGTCTTCACTATGGCGGAGGCTGAAGAGACCCCCTCCCCTGCGCATGCGCGGGGATGACGTCAGCAGCCGCTGACGCTCACGCGCATGCGTCGCCTGGCGAAGACCTTTCGGCGCCGGCTGGCGTGGTGCCAAAGGCCTTTCCCGCCAGCCGGCGGAGCGGAAACCACTCCGACGCGGGCCTAGCCCCTCAAGGTGAGGGCTTGGCGCCTAAAGATGCGGAGACTTCCGCACCTTTGGGGCGGCCCGACGCCGCAGTGGTTCCTGCCACTCCATTACGCCGGAACCTCCCGCCCCGCCGGATAGGGGAGAATCCCGCCCCTGATTTGTGTCCTCATTTGTGAAGACAGAACCAAAGTATGTATTTAATTGCTCAGCCATTTCTTTGACCCTTATTATGCATTCCTCTGTTTCTGTCTGCAGTGGGTCTACATTTCTCTTCACCAATCTCTTTCTCTTCACATATCTGTAGAAACTCTTAATGTCAGTCTTTATGTTCCTTGCAAGCTTCCTTCAGTACTGTCCTTTCCCCTTCGTCCTTCTTTGCTGAATTCTAAACTGCTCCCAATCCTCAGACCTATTATTTTTCTTGGCCAATCTGTATGCTTCTTCCTTGGATCGAATACTATTTCCAATTTCCTTTGTAAGCCATGGATTGTCCCTCTTACCCCCTTTGCTTTTGTGCCAGACAGAAATGAACAGTTGTTGTAATTCCTCCATGCGTTCCTTGAATGTTTGCCATTGTCTATCCACAACATCCCTTTAAGTAACTCTCCCCAATCTATCATGGCCAACTCACGCCTCATATCCTCATAGTTCCCTTTATTAAGATTCAGCACCCTAGACTCTGAATCAACTACTTCACTCGGGGCTGTTTAGCACAGGGCTAAATCGCTGGCTTTGAAAGCAGACCAAGGCAGGCCAGCAGCACGGTTCAATTCCCGCAACAGCCTCCCCGAACAGGCGCCGGAATGTGGCGACTAGGGGCTTTTCACAGTAACTTCATTTGAAGCCTACTTGTGACAATAAGTGATTTTCCATTTTCCATTTTCCATTTCCATCTTGATAAAAAAATTCTTTCATGTTATGGTCGCTCATCCCCAAGGGGTCTCGTATAGCCAGATTGGCAATAATTCCCTTCTCATTACACAGTACCCAGTCTAAAGTGGCCTGCTCTCTGGTTGGTTCCTCCACATATTGGTCAAAAAAACCATCCCGTATACACTCCAGGAATTCCTCCTCTACGGCATTGTGGCTAATTTGATTTGCCCAACCTATGTGCAGATTAAATTCACCCATGATCACCGATATTCCATTATTACATGCATCACTAATTTCTTGTTTAATGTCATTCCCAACCTCACCAGTGCAGTTTGGGGGTCTATATATGACACCCACTAATGTTTTTTGTCCCTTGGTATTTCTCAACTCTACCCATACAGATTCCACATTGTCAGAGCTAATATCCTTTCTCACTATTGTGTTAATTTCCTCTTTAACCAGCAGTGCCATGCCACCACCTATTCTTCTATGCCTGTCCTTCCTAAATACTGAATACCCTGGGACATTCAGTTCCCATCCCTGTTCACCCTGCAGCCGTGTCTCCGTAATCCCAATTATATCATATCCATTTATATCTATCTGCGCGATTAGTTCATCCACTTCATTGAAAATGCTCCGTGTATTAAGGCACAGAGCCTTTAAGTTTGTCTTTTTCACAATGCTCGTCTTGCTCCCAATATTTTTCTCTACTACCCTGTTTGAATTTTGTCCTTGGTTTCTCCACCTATCACTTTTCTTCCTTTTGCTTTTGGCCTTGCTCCCTCTTTCTCTGACTCCTTGGCATTTTAGTTAAAACCCTCCCCAACTGCTCTAGCAAATAGCCCCCCTGGGACATCAGTTCCAGTCCTGCCCAGGTGTAACCCGTCCAGTTTGTACAGGTCCCACCACCCCCAGAACCGGTCCCAATGCCCCAGGAATCTGAAACCCTCCCCCTGACACCATCTCTTCAGCCACGTATTCATCCTATATATCCTGTCATTTCTACTCTGACTAGCATGTGGCACCGGTAGTAATCCTGAGATCACTGCCTTCGAGGTCCGATTTCTTAACTTCCTTCCTAGCTCCCTGTATTCTGCCTTTAGGACCTCATCCCTTTTTTTACCTATGTCGTTTGTACCGATGTGTACCACGACCACTGGCTGTTCACCCTCCCCCTCCAGAATGTCCTGTACCCGCTCCGAGACATCCTTGACCCTAGCACCAGGGAGGCAACATACCATCCTGGAGTCTCGTTTACGGCCACAGAAACACCTGTCTATTCCCCTTACAATTGAATCCCCTATAACTATTGCACTGTTACACTTATTACTCCTCCCCTCTGCAGCAGAACCAATCGTGGTGTCACGGGTTTGGCTGTTGCTGTTTTCCCCCAAGAGGCCATTCCCCTCAACATTGTCCAAAACGGTATATCTGTTCTGCAGGGGAATGGCCACAGGAGATTCCTGCACTACCTGCCTCGCTCTCTTGCTCTGCCTGTTGTCACCCATTCCCTTCCTGCCTGCGGAGTCTGAGCCTGCGGTGTGACCACCTCTCTATACGTGCTATCCACACTTGGAACACTTGTACTCCAAGAGTTAAATTACAGGAAACAATTACACAAACTATAGTTTTATTGAATGGCAGAACATGTTCGAGGGATTAAATGGCCTCTTAAGAACTTCTGTTCCAATGTACTTGCCAGTAATGCATCAGGAAGCTATGCTTCTCCAAGCAGGCTTGTGATGACCTCTGCAATGTCCTGCATCATGACTTGCTACTTGCTGGAACAGCCAAACATAGAGACTGTCTGCTAAATGATCCTTATTACATCCTTCATCACTCTTTTATTCCTGCATGAAAGAGCACTCATGCTATTCAGTCAACATTTACATCTGTAAATTATGACAATGCAGACTTGGAAGCTGCTATTAAAATGTAATGCAACGTAACAAATGTGTAATCGATTAATTTGATGAAAAATCAGAATAAATGCCTTTTATTCATTTTGCACCAAAGTGATCATACTGCTCGACCACACTGAGAGAACTATGTCCAGTTATGGGCCATAAGAAGGATAGGAGTTTTGGAGGGGATAGAAGTCATGCTACAGATATGCAAATGCCTTGTTTATACCACACCTGGAGCATTGTGTGCAGCTCTGGGCTCCATATTTTAAGAAGGATATATTGACTTTGGAAGACGTGCAGCATGGATTTACCACTGATACCTGGATTCAAAGGAATGGTGTCATTTGAACGCTAACCAAAATGCTTCTTTGTTGGTCTTAGCAGAGCTGGTAGACGGCTTCTGCTGATATTGGAACTCTTGGAGGTAGCAAAGGCTATGGTGCCTTAACAACATTCACAGTGGAGTACTGTAGACCTGTGCACCAGAATCAGCTACATCCAAGCTGTCTTCTTTAACCGCTGTAATCCATGTGGTGTAGATACACCCACAGTGTTGTAAGGAAGGGAATTTCACAATTTTGACCCAGTGAAGGAATGGTGATATAATTCCAAGTCAGGATTGTGTGTGTCTTGGAGGGGAATTCGCACATGGTGGTGTTCCCATGCACCTGCTGCCCTTGACTATGTCAGAGGTCGAGGTTTCGGAAGGTAATGTCAAAGGTGCCTTGGTGAGTTACTGCAGTGCACCTTGTAGATTGTACACTTTGCTCTCACTATGTGTCGGTGTTGAATGTTTAAGGAGGAGGTTGGGGTTCTATTCAGGAAGGTTGCTTTGTCCTGGCTGGTGTGAAACTTTTTATGTGTTGTTGGAGCTGCACCCATCCAGGCAACTGATGAGTATTCTATCATATTTCTAACTTATCATAGATTATCATAGAATTTACAGTGCAGAAGGAGGCCACCCGGCCCATCGAGCCTGCACCGGCTCCTAGAAAGAGCACCCTACCCAAGGTCAACACCTCCACCCTATCCCCACAAGCCAGCAACCCCACCCAACACTAAGGGCAATTTTGGACACTAAGGGCAATTTATCACGGCCAGTCCACCTAACCTGCACATCTTTGGACTGTGGGAGGAAACCGGAGCACCCGGAGGAAACCCACGCACACACAGGGAGGACGTGCAGACTCCGCACAGACAGTGACCCAAGCCGGAATCGAACCTGGGACCCTGGAGCTGTGAAGCAATTGTGCTATCCACTATGCTACCGTGCCTTGTAGATGCAGCACAAGCTTTGGGGAAATAGAAGCTGAGATACCCTCCGCTGAATTTCCAGCTGGTGACCTGCTCTTGTAGACACAGTGTTTATATGGCTGGTCCAGTTCAGTTTCTGGTCAATGGTATACCCAAGGTTTGGTGCAAAGAACAGTACACCGCAGCAGGAGCAGGCTCTTCAGCCCTCCAAGCCTGCATCGACCATGATGCCTATCTAAACTAAAACCACCTGCACTCCCGGGGTCCGTATCCCCCTATTCCCATCCTATTCATGAATTCATCAAAATGCGGGATTTTCCAATATCGGAGAATCCCTGGGGGGCGGGGTGAATCCCACCCTACCGCTCCGATGCCGGCTGCCGTATTCTCCGCGCCGGCAATCGGGCAGGGGCGGGGATCACGCCGCGCCGGTCGGGGGCCGTTAGCAACGCCCCCCCCAGCAATTCTCTGGGCCCCGATGTTACTGGCCAGTCCCAACGCCATGAATTGGACATGGTCCCACACGGCGGGACCTGGCTGGTAGGCCGGCTGGTGCGGTCCTCGGGGGGGGGGGGGGGGGGGGGGGGGGCGCGGGGGGGGGATCCGGTGGCCTGGCCTGTGATCGGGGCCCACCGATCTGCGGGCTGGCCTGTGCCATGGGGGCACTTCTTCATTCTGTGCCGGCCACTGTAGGGCTCCAACATGGCCAGCCCGGAGAAGACACCCCCCTGTGCATGCACCAGAACACGCCGGCGGTTCTGCGCATGCGCGGGACCATGCAGGCCCTTCGGCACCGATTGATACGGCGTCATCCCCTCCGGCGCCAGCCTAGCCCCCTGGAAGTGCGGACGATTACGCAACTTCCGGTCGGCATGACGTCCGAGTGGTTCGCAAGGCTTTTTACTCTGGCGTCGGGCCATTGCGGGGACTCAGTAGAATCCCACTTTATGTTTCAGTTATACAGGGCGCTACAGAGACTATGTTTGGAGTACTGTGTTCTGTATTGGTCGCTTTATTTAAGAAATGTGTTGGAAGCATATTACCAGACTAATACCCGGAATGGATGGGTTGTCTTATGAGGAAATGTTAGACAGGCTGGGCTTGTAGCCACTGGAGTTTAGAAGAACAAGAGGAGACTTGGTTGAAATGTATAATATCCTGAGGGGTCTTGACAGGGTGGATGTAGGGAGGATGTTTCCTCTTGTGGGGGAATCCAGAACTAGGTGTAATTGTTTCAAAATAAGGAGTCACCCATTTAAAACAGTAATGAGGCGAAATTGTTTCAGTCAGGAGGTTGTGAATCTTTGGAGCTCTCCCTTGAAAAGGTGGTGGAAGCAAAGTCTTCAAATATTATTCAGGTAGAGGTGATTAAATTCTCAGTAAGTGAGGGGCTCATAGGTTCTCGGGGGCAGGCAGGATGCAGATTTGAGGTAACTATCTGATCAGCCATGATCCTAAATTGTGGAGCAGGCCTGAGGGGCTGAAAGGCCCACATCTGTTGTTGAACTGTTGTGGCAGGAGTGCGGAGCTTAGATCGGATACATTGGTTGTGGGATTGTTTAACACTGTCTATCTGTTGTTTGGCATGCAAGTGGTCCTGTGTTTTAGCTTCATCAAGTTGACGCATCATTTTTAGGTATGCCAAAGAGTTGCTCCTGGCGTACCCTCCTGTACTCTTCATTGAATCCGGCTTGGTCGCACGGCTTAATAGTAACAATGGGAGAAATGCTGGGCCATGAGATTAGAGATTGGTTGAATATAATTCTGCATCATCTCATGGTTGCCCAGCTTCGAGTTGCTAGATCTGTTCAAAATCTATCCCATTTATCACGGTGTCAACTTGAACAACAGATGGAGGAGGCTGCACAAATATTGCCATTCTCAATGATGGAGGAGCCCAGCATATCAGTGCAAAAGAATTTGCAACCATCTGCAGCCATAAGTGTCGGATGAATGGCCCCCTGACGTCCCCTACATGCCAGTCTTCAGCCATCAAGATTCACTCCACGTGACATCAAGAAACATCAAAGGCACTGAATTACTGCAAAGGTTATGAATCCTGACAATATTCTGGCAATCGTACTGAAGACAAGTTCCAGAACTTAGTGCACCCCTCACTAATCTGTTCCAGAACAGCTACAACACTGACATTGACCCGGCAATATCGAAAATTTCCCATAAAAAGCAGGACAATCCAACCCGGTCAATCACCGCCTCATCAGTCTACTCTCATCAACAGCATAGTGACAGAAGGTGTCGTCGACATCAAACAGCAGTTGCTCAGAAATAATCTGCTGACTGATGCTCGGTTTGCATTCTGCTAGGGCCACTCAGCTCCTGATCTCATTACAGCCTTCGTCCAAACCAGAATGAAAGAACTGAACCCAAGAGGTGAGGTGAGCGCTACAGCCTTTGACATCAAGCCATCAATATGTCTGAGACAATCACATCGGGTAGGCCGTGAAGGGTAGGATTTGGCGCAGCTTGTCCATGGTGGCCGTCACAGTGATCGAACACGTAGGCTGAACACCCAACCACTTCGAGTAGCAGTCTACCACAATCAAAAACATCATACTCAAAAAGGGACCACAAAGCCAATGTGGAATCTCGTCCATGGATACCCCTAAAGGTGCAGACATGCTGAAGGCTGAAGGTTATGTTGAGTCTGACATTGTTTGCAATGGCTGAGCATACTTTCGATGTCCTTGTCGATCCTTGGCTACCAAACGTATCTCCTGGCCAGGAGCCTCATCTTGGACTGACCAGGATGACCCCTGTGTAATTCTTGGAGAAGAGACAGCCGTCCCGGGGTGGCACTATCTCTGCAACCCCACAGGAGAACCACATCCTCACAAGTGATTTCAGACCTACGTTGCACATAGTGCCTGATCTGACCTGACTTTGCAACATACAGCCCATGAGAATCATCCTTTTAACTCTTGACATCACAGGGTCTCCGTTGGTCCATGTCTTAATGTGGCCGGATAAAATAAATATAGTGTCAAGAAAATGTAGACCGAGGCCGATCTCCTGTGGAGTTGGAGGCTTGGATATTGTTTGTGGCAGTGGAAGGCCAATCGAGTCTGTGCCGACCCTCTGAAAGAAGACCCTACTTAGGCTCACTCTCCACCCTATCCCTGTAACCCCACTTAATCTGCACATCTTTGGACACTAAAGGGCAATTTTAGTGTGGACAATCCGCATAACCTGCACATCTTTGGACTGTGGGAGGAAACCCGAGCACCCGGAGGAAACCCACGCACACACGGGGAGAATGTGCAAACTCCACACAAATAGTAACCCAAGGCCAGAATTCAACCCGGGTCCCTGGTGCTGTGAGGCAACGGTGCTAACCACTGTGCCACTTGGGCTAATGCTATTGGTGGGACGGGATTATCTTCACAAAAAATGGCAAGTAATGGCTCATGGTCTGAGACGACGATCAAGTGCCGGCAATAAACATACTGATTATATTTTTTAATGGAATAAATGACCGCATTGCTTTCTTTGTTGATCTGGGAATATTTCCTCTCAGCATCCAACAGTGTTCTGGATGTGAAAGCCACAGGCCTTTCCGCACAAGTTTCCATTTTGGGCGAGAGTACGCACCTATGCCATATGGTGATGCATCTCATGTTTATCTGGGTTGGAATGGACCAACAAGGCCAATGACTGCAGGGCCTGTTTGACCTGAGCGAAAGACATCCTCTGGGAATATTCTCACTTCCAACATTGGCGCTTCATCAGCAATTAATGCAGGGGTGCAAAATGGTAGACAGATTGGGCAAAAAAACAGCCGTAATAATTGACCATCCCTAAAAATGACTTCCATTCCAATGTATTTATTTTCTTGCCTTTATCTTATCTTCAAGTGGGAGCAATCCCTCCACATCAACTCTAAAACCTAAATACATGACCTCATCAGCCTGAAATCTGCATTTCTCTCACTTTTTAGCCGAATAAGGTGGCTGAAGTATTGCCAAGGTTCACAGGTTTCTGCCAGTAACCTCTTCTGAATATTTAAGTTGTTGATCCCACAGACCAACCGATCACACAGCATATCGCTGAGAGAAGTACCAAATTCACAATGTTATGACATTTGTCGAGATCTAACTACAGAAGCGTTTCTCCATGACCTCTAATGGCTGTATGAATTTATAGCTTTCCATAATAATGGTGGGTCGGAGATTGTAATGGTCCCTCACTAGTTACACCAATTGATCAAAGGCCTTAGGCCGTGATTCTCAGACCCCGCGTCAGGTCGAAGAATCCCCGGGGGGACGCGAGAATCATGCCGGCTTACCGATTCTCCGACGCCGATTCTCTGGCGCCCGCTGGATCGCTGCCGCGTCGGTCGGGGGCCGTTGAAAGCGCCCCCCCCCGGCAATTCTCCAGGCCCAGATGGGCCGAGTGGCCGCCGAGTCTCACCGGAGTGGGTTACTCAGGTCCCACACGGCGGGACCTGGAAGGTGTGGCTGCGGGGGCCGTCCTGGAGGGGGGACGGGGGGGATCCGACCGGGGGTGGGGGGGGGCTCCATGGTGGCCTGGCCCGCAATCGGGGCCTACCGATCGGCGGACGGGCTGGTTCCATGGGTGCCTATGTTTCTCCGTGCCAGGCCCCTGTAGGGCTCCACATATTGCCCGGGGGCCGACGTGGAGACAGGAACCCACGCGCATGCGCGGAATCACGGCGGTCATTCTGCGCCAGCTGGAGCTGCGGGGACCACTTCGCTGCCGACCTAACCCCCGAGGAAGGGGAGCATTCCTCATTATCGGGGACCGTTGACGCCGGAGTGGTTAGCGTCACTTATGCGCCGGCGTCAGAACTTGGCCCCGGGTTTGGAGAATCCCGGCCTTAGAGTCCAGAGCCTGTGGAGCTGTTGAGCTTCATATAAGTTATATGTTTGTGGGCCGCAAACTATGAATATTATTACTTTCCATTTGTCTTTGCCGTGATTTCATTGGCAGCCAAAAAATATCGAAGCCTTTTGAAATATTGGCCCCAACTTTCAACCTGTGGATCAAATGGATCAATTTTCACGAATGGAGCCATAACTATTGGACTGCTGATGACCTTTTACATTTTCAGGACTCTAGAGGCCACCCTGCCCCCTTCCAATTTTCAATGGGTTTCCTTCGACTGGATTGATTTATTCCCGTTGCCAGTATTACATTGAAAGGCAAGCCACGAGGCAGTGTTAAATCACAATGCTGATTTATTTAACTTAGAGGAACTTGATATATCTAACAGTAGAACTAGTACACAGGTCTTCTTCCCTCGACTCCCAAGTTGACTCTGATGATACCCCAACAGCCAGGTTCGCGCACATAGACTCCGTGCCTGTCATGTGGCCAGCGAAGGATCGCCTCTTAAGGGGGCCATGTTACCACAGGCAAGAAAAGCTTTGCAGATACCTTTTCTCACCTGATTCAGCGACATTCTGTTCAATTTCAAAGTGCTGGCGAGGATCTCACAGCTAGCTGGGAGGGTCGGGGTCTAAACAGGCTGGCAAAGCCTGGATTCTGTTACATTAAAGGCCCCCCTCACCCCCCACAGAGATTTGGATTTCCCCCCCATGCAGATTGGGACTTCTCACTTCACCCCCACCCCCAAGGGGATTGGGACCCCACCCACGGAGGTCGAACCCCGGCAGACAAGGGAAACACCCCTCAACCCCCACATTCAGAAGAACCAGCCCCCCCCCCCCCCCCACCAACCATGCGAAGACCAAGATCGCACCCCCCCCCAACCATGTAAAGATCAGGGCGCACCTCCACCACGCAGAGATCGTGGCAACCCCCCCCCCCCCCAAAAGCATCAGTGCGACCCTACCTCCCACAGCATCGGGAACTCATCCTACTCCCTCACTGACACTGCCCCCTTCCCCATCACTGATACTGTCCCCACCCCCTCCACAGTCTCTGGCCCCTCCCCCACCCCAACGCATCATGCACAACCACACCCCTTCCACATGCTGACTGGGTGGGAGGATAAGACATGGACAGACGTGATCGCGTCAACCCATAGAATAGACTTCCTACAGTGCAGAAGGAGGCCATCTGGCCCATCGAGTCTGCACTGACCCTCTGAAAGAGCATCCCACCTAGGCCCACTCCCCCTCCCTATCCCCATAACACCACCAATGGACACAAAGGGGCTGTTTAGCACGGCCACTCCACCTAACCTGCACATCTTTGGACTGTGAGAGGAAACTGGAGCACCCAGAGAAACCCACGCAGATACGGGGAGAAAATGTAAACTCCACACAGACAGTCATCCAAGGCCGGAATTGAACCTGGGTCGCTGGAGCTGTGAGGAAGCAGTGCTAACCACTGTGCCACTGTCCTGCCCAATAAGTACATGTAAATATATTTAAAATTATGGAAATTGGGTTCATGCCCTTTATGGGCATGAACCTGCTAACACCATTAGCTTGTTGGTGGGGGGGCGTGCAGGGAAGATCTCAAACTGAGATCACACCAGCACAATCCTGTTATGGCCCTCTCACGAATGGGCCCACTAAATCCAGCCCCAAATTAACAACATTGATTGTAGAGTTCTGAGATTCAGGGGGATCTGGATGTCCTGTTGCATGAATCACAAAGGTTGGTATGCAGATGCAGCAAGTCATTGGGAAAGCTAGGAGAATGTTACGATTTATTGTGAGGGGATTACAAAATTAGAAGGGTTATTCTTCAGTTGTACAGGGCATTGGTGAGTCCCCATCTGGATTACTGTGTACAGTATTGGTCTCTTTATTTAAGGAAAGATGTAAATGCATTAGAAGGTTTACTGGATTAATACATGGAATGGCTGGGTTGTCTTATGAGGAAAGGCTGGACAGGTTAGACTTGTATTCACTGGAGTTTAGAAGAATAAGAGGTAACTTAATTGCAACATATAAGGAGCAGGATTCTCCTTCTCGCCGCACCAGTTCCGGCAGCCGGTCAATGGGATTTCCCATCGGGAAATCCGCGGGTGTGAGTGCGCTGCCGACGAAACAGAGGATCACGCCGATGGAGAATCCAGCCCAAGTTCTTGAGGGGTCTTGACAGAGTGGAAGTGGAGAGGATGTTTCCAGCGGGAGAATTTAAACAGGGGTCACTGAAAACAGAGGTTCACTCATTTAAGATAGAGATGAGATGATTTTTTTCTCTTGAGGGTTGAGTGGCTTTGAAACTCCCTTCCTCAAAAGACAATAGAAGCAGAGACTTTGAATATATTTCCAGCAAAGCTAGATAGATTCTTGATTGACAAGGGGGTGAAGGGTTACCTGGAAGAGGGGGGAATGTGGGGTTGAGGTTACAATTAAATCAGCCATGATCATTGAATGACAGAACAGGCCCGAAAGGGTGGCCTATCCCTGCTCTAATTTGTCTGTCCCTATGTAACATCAGTAAGACATTTCTCTATCCAGTACTTTCGTCACCTCTTCAAAACATTCAAACAACTTAAACAGGCATTTTATCCTTTACAAATCCATGCTAGCACTCTCTGATCAACTGAAAATGTTTAATGTATTCAGTCGCTCCATTACTCCATTCTTAAACTCTAATAATTTCCCAACAGATGTTCGGATAACTGATATATAATTGCCTGGTTTCCCTCTGACACCTTTGTTAAATAATGGAGCATCATGCGAAATTTTCCCAATCTAAGGGACAGTTGTCAAACCTTGGAACATTACAATAAAAACAGAAAACGTTGGAAATACTCAGTAGCTCAGACAGATACTTATCGACCTGAAATGTTAACTTTGCTTTTCTCCCTAGTGGTGCTGCCTGACCTGCTGAGAATTTCCAGCATTTTCTGATTTTAATTCAGAGTTCTAGTATCTGCAATAAATTGCTTTTGGAGAAATAAAATTAAAGCATCTGCAGTGTTCTCATCTCCTCCATCTGGTCCTGGCGATTTGTTACTGATTATTTTTCATTTTGCTAATGTTAATTTGGATGAGTCCTTTCTCCTAATTCAACATTCATTTCATTAGGAAGTCCGGCATGCTGATCTCTCCCTCTACTGTAACCACTGATACAAAATAGCTATTTAAAATATCCCACATTTCTTCATTTTCAGGGGTTGTTTCACCGTTATCAGTTTCCAAGGGCCCAACATTGCTCCTGACCACATTCTTTTCCCAAATAAGTTGGAAAGATTTTTTGTGTTGATTTTGATACCCCTCACAAGTATCTTTTCATGCTCCTTTTTTGTATATCCATTTGTTTCAACTGCTCATTGAATCTTTCGTATTCGCGATGATCTGTGCTACAATTGAATTTTTGTTCATTTTCTTTCAGTTTTACGTTATCTCTTTATTTGTTTATGGCTGGTTTTTTTTATTTTGAAAGTTGAACTGCTGATTTTAAGGACATAAATCAGCCAGTCCTGTCCAGGATTGTTGGGTGGGGGAGGTGGTGAGGCAGGAGGGGGGGAGCTGGTAAGAGATGTGGAGAACCTCATTACTCATTTGAACTGGCAATGTATTCAAATTAAAATGGACGGGCAGCACGGTGGCGCAGTGGGTTAGCCCTGCTGCCTCACGCGCTGAGGTCCCAGTTTCGATCCCGGCTCTGGGTCACTGTCCCTGTGGAGTTTGCACATTCTCCCCGTGTTTTTGTGGGTTTCGCCCCCACAACCCAAAAGATGTGCAGGCTAGGTGGATTAGCCACGCGAAATTGCCCCTTAATTGGAAAAAATGAATTGGGTACTCTAATTTTATTTTTTTTAATTAAAATGGACACTGCAACTTCTATTGACAAGGTGCATCTCCACTTTAGATGGACCGCTGGAGGTAAACTGAAAATTGTGTAAATCTGTGTGGATGGACTGTTTGATCCCGTTGCTCCTAAGAACCGAGGCTTGGGAGATAAAGTTGCTCGGGCCTCACACTGGTGACATTATTGGGGTTTTCTGCCTATGCGGTTTGCACCCCAGTAACAAATTGGGGCTGTAGATTTTGAATGCTGTTACTGTATCAGTGATTTCTTCTTTCATCCCTGGAGTGAAGAAAATTGAGAATGGAAATCTGACTACGTTTCTGTGGGTTGAATATTTTGTTTGAAATCATTACACTCAGCAGAAGCCTTGCCAACTGAGAACACATTTGTAAAAGTAGCCTTCTCATTTCAGATTCCCAGTCTATATGTCCCTTAAAGCAGGCATTTTCAAAGTGGGGATCGTGACCCGAGGGAGGGGTTCCCGATCGCGGGAATTCAGGCAAAACGGGCGCAGCAGCCGGCTTTTAAAATTCCAGCTGCGAGCAGATTTATAAATGACAGCCGCGACCGGCTTTAAAAATGTGGGCACACTGCACATACATGCCCGCTCATCAGTGCGCATACCAGCAGCCCAGAGATAAACACTGCCTCCTCCTGACATCAGCACACTGACCCAGGAGAAGATTTTTTTCAAAATTCAATTCAGTCTTCCTGCATCTGTCTTGAATGAGCTGAATGGCTGAGCCTGCAGAACTCTCTTTGATCATGAATTTTAGAGATTAAAAAGATTCACAATACTTTGAGTAAGTAATTCCACCTTACATATGTCTAAAATCGTCGCATTGTAATTTGCAGACTACATCCCCAGGCTGTAAACCACCCATTTGAGGAAAACTTACATTCTGCATCTGCTCTGTAGAGTCCTGAGAGAATAATGCCTGTTTCAATGAGGTCATTTCTCATTCTTCGCAACTCTGGACTACAGAATATAAGCCCAGGCTCACCTCTCGCATTAAAGGTGAGAGAAAATGGTGAGTCGCGAAGGTCGGCCGGCGTGGAACGTGAAGGTTGGCCGGCGTGGGTCGAGAAGGTCAGCCGGCACGGGTTGCGAAGGGCGGCCAGCATGGGTCGCGAAGGTCAGCCGGCATGGGTCGCGAAGGTCAGCCGGCATGGGTCACAAAGGATGGCCGGTTGGTAAAAATGGGTCCCGGGCAAAAAAAGTTTGAAAAACACTGCTTTAAAGTCTTGTCTGACTGACTAGATAATCGCATGCTACATAATGTGCAATACCAAGGCTTGAGAATGAAGACTATCTTGGAACTTGGTCATATTGTATTTGGTATTGTCTGCACTGAAAAAATTCCTTTGTTCTGACTATAACTTAGCAAATAATCTTTATGCAACAAAATGTCTCTCTTGAGAGGCTCAGTTGTGCTGACCTGTTTGCTATTGAAGTAACCTGCAGCCACGCCTCTGTTGTTATTCTGTCAAGAACAAACTGCCCATTGTGAGTTCCAGTACTGTCCGTAGGGTACAGTAGCTGTGCGAGTATTGCTACTGTCAGTCAGAGCATTTGACCTAGCAATAGTGTGAAATTAATAAGCATTGATAAAGTTAACATTTCATGCAAGTCAAATGTTTTCTTCTTTCAAACATCTGCAGGGAATAGGAGGGACTGGAGCTTATCAGCTGACATCAGAATTACAGAAGAATATTGAGTATGCTTGACTGTCAAAGTTTGTCACAATGCAGTATCACTGCAGAAAATCATATTATTACAGTATTAAAACAAAATTGAACCCTAAAGGAACATAAATGCCAGCACAAAGCTGAAGCATAATTATGCTTTTCTCTAATAATTAAAATTGAAAGATTAATAAATTATCTTTCATTAAGCAGAATAAGAGGCGGTTTTCAGCTAAGCAGTGTGCCATGGTGTGTTTTAGAAGATATGAAGATGGATGGGAAACAGATCCTAGAGATACAATAAAAGCAATAGATACGCACGACACACTACAAAAAATACATCAATGTGTATACACGGCAGCAAAGATATTCCACTGGTAAAGCAATGTAACAGTTCATTCACAAGTCTCTTGACCCATTTGTGACAGATTTTTGTGTTAACAACATATGGTGCAATGCTTTACCTATTCTGAGATTTCTTTTGAACATGCTCTGGAATGTGTGGTGCAGTGCAGTGCAGTTTGCTACCATTTCTATCTCCCCTACAGTTAATTACACTATTCCTGGGCCGTGGAATTGCTGCAAACGCCTCCAGAATAAATACGAGGTTGTGAATAACTTGGTGTGTGACTACTCATGTAACTTATAAGATCCTTCTATCAGTCACGTGAATTTAGCTCATCGACACACTTTGCAGTGTGTACTCAGAAGCAGTTTTATTGAACTCATACAGCACAACAAACTGAGGCAAGCATTTGGTGCTGGTAGGCCAACAGCATCCCAGCAGTGCTTGTGGACCTTTGTTCTTTACCGAGGGAAGACAAAACCAGACATGGGCCTGAATTCTTTGGATGGTGGGGCTCCCCTCCCACCATCCGAAGAGTCGGCGGAGAACGCATCTTCACCGACTCCAACTGCCCCACGTCCAATTTATGATCTGGGTCTCCAGGCCTTAAGGGGAAAGTGCTCCAGGAGCCCTCGCCCGAGATCCCTAACTTTGATTCTTTCCAGCCTTCCCCCACGGAAGTTCAATGTTCCCGCCAAACTAAAAATCGAGGCTGGGCAGGAAATGGCCCTTAAGTGACCATTGGTCACATAAGGGCTTCAATTGGGGTGAAGGCAGGCTTCCCGTCTGAGGCCTTGCACATCCCAGTGGAAAATCGCTGTGCAGTCAGGGTGGATGGGAACAAAGAACAATACAGCACAGGAACAGGCCCTTCGGCCCTCCAAGCCTGCGCCGACCACGTCTCCTATCTAACCGCTTGTACCTTTCTATACCCCATCTGTTCATGTGCCTATCCAGATAAGTCTTAAAGGTTGCTAACGTATCTGTCTCAACCACCTCACTTGGCAGTGCATTCCAGGCCACCACCACCTTCTGTGTAAAAAACTTGCCCCGCACATCTCCACTGAACATTTCCCCCTACACCTTGAACTTGTACCCCCTTGTAATTGTCATTTCCGCCCTGGGAAAAAGCCTCCAACTGTTCACCCTATCTATACCTCTAATAATTTTGTAAACTTCTATCAGGTCGCCCTTCAGCTTCCGTCTCTCTAGGGAGAACAATCCCAGTTTATTCAATCTCTTCTCATAGCTAATACCTCCCATACCAGGCAATATCCTGGTAAACCTTTTCTGTACTCTCTCCAAAGCCTCCACGTCTTTCTAGTAGTGCGGTGACCAGAATTGGACACAGTATTCCAAATGTGGCCTAACCAACGTTCTATTGTAACATAATCTTTGAGCTTTTATGCACGAAAGCTCGTCCTATGAAGGCAAGCTTGCCATATGCTTTCTTTACCACCATTTCCACCTTTGCTGCCACTTTTAATGATGTGTGGACCTGCATGCCCAGATCTCTCTGCGTCTCTATGCTCCTAATGGTTCTGCCATTTATTTAATAGCTCCCACCTGAATTGGATCTACAAAAATGAATCACCTCGCATTTGTCTGGGTTAAACTCCATCTGCCATTTTTCTGCCCAATTTTGCAGCCGATCTATATCCTGTTGTATTCTCTGACAATCTTCATCACTATCTGCAACTCCTGCAATCTTAGTATCATCTGCAAACCTGCTAATCAAACCCACTACATTTTCTTCCAAGTCATTTATATATATTACAAAGAGCAGAGGTCCCAGAACTGATCCCTGCGGAACACCACTAGTTACAGACCTCCATTCGGAAAAACACCCTTCCAGTGATACCCACTGTCTTTTATGGCCAAGCCAGTTCTGAATCCATCTAACTAGTTCACCCCTGACCCCATGTGATCTAATCTTTGGCACCAGCCTGCCATGAGGGACCTTATCAAATGCTTTACTAAAGTCCATTAGACAACATCCACAGCCTTTCCCTCGTCAATCATTTTTGTCACCTAACTCAGAGGGAATTCCATCCCTGCAATTTCATGCTCCTAAAAATCCACCGATGGGAGTAAATTCCAGCCATGGGGCGAAATTCTCCGGAAACGGCGCGATGTCCGCCGACTGGCGCCCACAACGGCGCCAATCAGACGGGCATCGCGCTGCCCCAAAGGTGCGGAATGCTCCGCACCTTTGGGGGTCGAGCCCCAACATTGAGGGGCTAGGCCGACGCCGGAGGAATTTCCGCCCCGCCAGCTGGCGGAAATGCTCTTTGTTGCCCCGCCAGCTGGCGCGGAAATGACATCTCCGGGCGGCGCATGCGCGGGAGCGTCAGCGGCCGCTGACAGTTTCCCACGCATGCGCAGTGGAGGGAGTCTCTTCCACCTCCGCCATGGTGGAGACCGTGGCAGAGGCGTAAGGGAAAGAGTGCCCCCACGGCACAGGCCCGCCCACGGATCAGTGGGCCCCGATCGCGGGCCAGGCCACCGTGGGGCACTCCCCGGGGTCAGATCGCCCTGCGCTCCCCCCAGGACCCCGGAGCCCGCCCGCGCCGCCTTGTCCCGCCGGTAAGGTAGGTGATTTAATTTACACAGGCGGGACAGGCAATTTATCGGCGGCACTTCGGCCCATTCAGGCCGGAGAATCGAGCGGGGGGGCCTGCCAACCGGCGCGGCGCGATTCCCGCCCCCGCCGAATATCCGGTGCCGGAGACTTCGGCAACCGGCGGGGGCGGGATTCACGCCAGCCCCCGGCGATTCTCCGACCCGGCGGGGGGTCGGAGAATGTCGCCCATGATTTCTGTTCCTGTTAGTTTCCTTCGAAAACAAGAACATAATAGTAATAATAATAATAATCGCTTTGTGTCACAAGTAGGCTTCAATGAAGTGAAAAGCCCCTCTCCTCATTCCATAGGTTTATGGCTCATCTGACTTGAACTTAACTCCACTTTCCTGCCTGCCCCCCTTAGCTTTCGAGTTCCATGTTGATCAAAAATCTGTCTAACGTGCCTTGAATATATTCAGTGACCCAACCTCCACTGCTCTCTGGATAGAGACCTGTTGAGAGAAGAAATTCCTTCTCATCTCAGTCTTAAATGAGAGACCCTGGGCTGGATTCTCCGGTCACCAACGCCGAACTCGTATTCGGCGAACGTCCGGAGAATCCGAGTTCCTGACCAAATCGGGGGCGGGGCAGCTTTTGCGATGCTCCGCCCCCTCCCAAACAGCGTGGGTCTCTAATGGTCTCATCCGTCGGGAACTCGGCGTGGCGGCAGCGGACTCAGTCCAGCGCCGCCACAGTCGGGGGAGGGCTGATCCGCGGGCATGGGGGGACATTATTCGGGGCTGGGGGCACTGTGAGGGTGGGGTGGGGGGGTCCGAAGCGTGAGCCGGCCAAAGGGGGGACACTATTTCGCGGGCTGGGTAGTATGGCGTGGCCGCTGCAGACCGCCGCTGTGCGCATGCACGGCCACGGACCCAATAATTCTCCGGGGCGTATCGGCAGCTAGAGCCGGGTGCTCTATGCTGCCTTCCTGCTAGACCCCAGCCAAACGGGGAATCGGTGGCCGTAACACACCACCGTTCCCACGCCGGCGTGGGGACATGGCCCCAGAATCGGAGAATCCAGCCCCCTTATTTTGAAATGGTGCACCCTAATTCTGGATTCCCCCACAGCAGAAACATCCTCTCAACATCTACCCTGTTAAGCCTCCTTCAAATCTTAAATGTTTAAATAAGATCACGGGCTGAATTCTCCGCTTCGCAACATTGGAAGTGAGAATTGCAATCGGGCAGAGAATGGCGCAAAATGGGAAAAAAAATCTATTTTGCACTGGTCCCTTGCTGACGCTGATATCGAGGTTTGCACCACGCGCAGACAGATCCATACAAAACCATTATTTTCATCGACATAAATATAATTAACAGCTTGGACAGTTCATGCTCCAGCCCTCCGCGATGCTCCGCCCTCTTAGACGTAGGTCTCGCGGGTGCGAATTAGTGCAAGTATTTACAAGCGGGGCCTGGGCGCCATGACTGCAGAGGAGTGGGCACTATGGCTGCAGAGGGGTGGGCGCCATGACTGCAGAGGGGTGGGCGCCATGACTGCAGAGGGGTGGGCGCCATGACTGCAAAAGGGGAAAGGGAGGCTGGAAAAACTCAGTAAAAGCTTCAAAAATTGTCCCAAAGCAATTCAGGACATGCAAATGGACCGACACCCGTCCCACGTGGAACTAATCTAATTCCAACTCATGGTGGCATCGGCTTTGCTGAGGTCAGGATTGGCACTGGAGAGCCTGACAAGCTGGAGTTGCATATAATCATTCCACTCCCCACACACTCTCATTCCAGCCAAAAATATGGCACCATGCACCGCTCGATGGCGCCCCTGGTCGCTGTAGGGACGTCATTATAGCGGCTCTCTGCGTCCATCTGCAGCCTCCGGGTAGGCATCATCACCAATGGCTGCAGCGGATAATGCCTGTTAACAAAAGCCAACCCTCCCCAGGAGAGCGCCTCAAAGGTGTCGGGAACCATCGAGTGTGCCAGGACAAAGGTGTCATGCAGGCTGTCTGGATTGCGTGCGCAGACGTACATGATGTGCAGCCAGTGGTCACACATGAACTGCACATTCAGGGAGTGGATTCCCTTCTGATTGATGAAGAGCACCCCTCATGCACCGGTACCAGAAGGTGGACATGCACCCCATTGATCACCCCATGGACCTGGGGCATGCCGGCAATGACAGTGTATCCCGCTGCCCAGACAAACCTGGTGGGCACCGTCCACGTCGAAGATGATGTACTGTGCCGCCCGGGCATATAGGCATCCGTTTTGGCGTGGATGGACTTGGCTGGGAACAGAGGGAATTTCCAGACAGGTCCCTGCCTGGTGCCTGGAAAGACCCCGTGGCATAAAAGTTCAGAGCGACCATCACCTTGACAGCCACCGGGAGCGGTGTCTTCCCCCATACCCCGCCGCCCCAGGTGTGCCGTGATCCGGCAGAGATGTCACACAGTCTCTCTGTTTAGCTGCAGCCTTCGGCGACACACCCAGCCCGACAGGTCCTCGAACAACAGGCGCTGCCGGTATATACAAGGCCTGATGCGACGCCTCAGTGCCACCTCCTCCTCGGCCTAGTGGGCGGCTGGCTCTCCATCATCACTGGCTGGCCCCTGCACATGCAGCCTCATTGCATCCGCCAGGGCTGCGACGGCCAGGCAGATGCCAACAACTCCTGGCTGAAATCCGAAATCCATTTTCTGCCGGAGACAAAGGATAGCAATGTTAGCATGGTGCGTACTCCTGTGCCCAACCAGGTCCAACGGGCTACAGGGCGGAGGCCTTGGCTTGCACTGCAACCCCTGCCCCCCGCATGACCAACTCTCCTGATCCTAACCCCACCCCCTGGCTGTTCCCTCCAACACTCTGCCTTCCACATTGCACTTCTAGTCCCGCCGCTGCCTGGCAATGGGGGGTCTCTAGCCCGCCAACCGCCCCTGCCAGGTTATGCTCTTTGGCCCCTGTCCCATGCCCTTTTGTGAGGATTACCACAGGTTCCTTTTTTGGGTGGGCCGCGTGATACCTCACCAGCAGGGTGGCACCCGATTGCGGGGGAGTGTAGCGTGTGCCACTGACCAGTACTGCGCCTGGTGGCATGGGTGCAGGCAGGCCAATGGACTGGGCTGGGCTGGGCGAGAGGGTAGGCACCCATTGAGACCATAGCTGCAGTGTGCTGTGGGTCCTCTGTGTGACGCATGGGTTGTGCCTACCTGTCCGGGGGCGGGATGGATGGGAGCAGGTGGGCAGTGGGCAGGCAGGACTTGGTGACGAGCAGTGTTCCTACAGGGTTGGATAGCTGATGATGTCACTGGTGGGGCATCCGCTCTGGGAGGGCAGTGTGCCAGGGAGGGTGGCACGCGCACGGTGCATGCGTCCACTCTTTGGCTGTGCGCTGTTACATTATACCCCATCTGCCAATTATTTGCCCACTCACTTTAACCTATCTATATCGCTTGGCAGACCATTTACAGCTTCCTCACAACTTGCTTTCCTACCTATTTTTGTAAACAAGCAGTCTGATTTGTGTTGGATGGTGTCAAGCTTCTTGTTAGACTAGCACTCTTTAAGGCAACTGGAGAATATTCCATCGGATCCCTGACTTGAGGCATATAAATGGTGAACAGGCTTTGGAGAGTCACGAATTCCATAACTCATCACAAAATTCCCAGCCTCTAACCTACTCTTGTAGCCACAGTATTTATATGACTGGTCCAGTTCAGTTTATGGCCAATGGTAACCTCCAGGATGTTGATAGCGGGGGATTCAGCAATGACAATGTCACTGAATATCATGGGGAGATGGTTATTTCTGTCTTATTGGACATGGTCATTTCCTGACACTTGCATGACGCAAATGGTGATGTCTGTAAGGTATGATTCTGTGAGTATGGCTATTGTTTGGCCAATCCGTAAGAAAGCTCTCCCAATTTTGGTGCAAGCTCCCAGATGTTTGCAAGGAGGACTTAGCAGAGTCCATTGTAAGGGTATGCCATTTTCCTTTCCAGTGCTTAGGTCAATGCTGGATGGTCCGTCCGGCTTCATTCCTGTTTGACTTTTCTGAAGCGGTTTGGTACAACTGAGAGGTTTGCTAGGCCATTTCAAAGGGCATTTATGAGTCAATCACATTGTGTCATGGCGCAAATCATCGTGAATGACTATGATTTAGTGGCCATTACTGAAACATGGTTAAAGGATGGTCACGACTGGGAGTTAAATATCCAAGGGTATCAAACTATTCGGAAGGACAGAGTGGATGGTAAGGGAGGTGGTGTAGCTCTGTTATTTAAGGATGACATCCGGGCAATAGTAAGGGATGACATAGGTGCTATGGAGGATAAGGTTGAATCCATTTGGGTGGAAATCAGGAATAGTAAGGTGAAAAAGTCATTGATAGGAGTAGTCTATAGGCCACCAAATAGTAACATTATGGTGGGGCAGGCAATAAACAAAGAAATAACGGATGCATGTAGAAATGGTACAGCAGTTATCATGGGGGATTTTAATCTACATGTCGATTGGTTTAACCAGGTCGGTCAAGGCAGCCTTGAGGAGGAGTTTATAGAATGTATAAGCGATAGTTTCCTACAACAGTATGTAATGGAACCTACGAGGGAACAAGCGGTCCTAGATCTGGTCCTGTATAATGAGACAGGATTGATTCATGATCTCATAGTTAGGGATCCTCTCGGAAGGAGCGATCACAATATGGTGGAATTTAAAATACAGATGGGGGGTGAGAAGGTAAAATCAAACACTAGTGTTTTGTGCTTAAACAAAGGAGATTATAATGGGATGAGAGAAGAACTAGCTAAGGTAGACTGGGAGCAAAGACTTTATGGTGAAATAGTTGAGGAACAGTGGAGAATCTTCCAAGCGATTTTTCACAGTGCTCAGCAAAGATTTATACCAACAAAAAGGAACAACAAAACAAACAAAGAAATGTACAGCACAGGAACAGGCCCTTCGGCCCTCCAAGCCCGTGCCGACCATGCTGCCCGACTAAACTACAATCTTCTACACTTCCTGGGTCCGTATCCCTCTATTCCCATCCTATTCATGTATTTGTCAAGGTGCCCCTTAAATGTCACTATCGTCCCTGCTTCCACCCCCTCCTCCGGTAGCGAGTTCCTGGCACCCACTACCCTCTGCGTAAAAAACTTGCCTCGTACATCTACTCTAAACCTTGCCCCTCTCACCTTAAACCTATGCACCCTAGTAATTGACCCCTCTACCCCGGGGAAAAGCCTCTGACTATCCACTCTGTCTATGCCCCTCATAATTGTGTAGACCTCTATCAGGTCGCCGCTCAACCTCCTTCGTTCCAGTGAGAACAAACCGAGTTTATTCAACCGCTCCTCATAGCTAAGGACAGTAGAAAGAGGGAAAATCGACCATGGATATCTAAGGAAATAAAGGAGAGTATCAAATTGAAGGAAAAAGCATACAAAGTGGCAAAGATTAGTGGGAGACTAGAGGACTGGGAAATCTTTAGGGGGCAACAGAAAGCTACTAAAAAAGCTATAAAGAAGAGTAAGAAAGATTATGAGAGTAAACTTGCTCAGAATATAAAAACAGATAGTAAAAGTTTCTACAAATATATAAAACAAAAAAGAGTGGCTAAGGTAAATATTGGTCCTTTAGAGGATGAGGAGGGAGATTTAATAATGGGAGATGAGGAAATGGCTGAGGAACTGAACAGGTTTTTTGGGTCGGTCTTCCCAGTGGAAGACACAAATAACATGCCAGTGATTTATGGAAATGAGGCTATGACAGGTGAGGACCTTGAGATGATTGTTATCACTAAGGAGGTAGTGATGGGCAAGCTAATGGGGCTAAAGGTAGACAAGTCTCCTGGCCCTGATGGAATGCATCCCAGAGTGCTAAAAGAGATGGCTAGGGAAATTGCAAATGTACTAGTGATAATTTCCCAAAATTCACGAGACTCTGGGGTGGTCCCGGCGGATTAGAAATTAGCAAACGTGACACCACTGTTTAAAAAAGGAGGGAGGCAGAAAGCGGGTAATTATAGGCCAGTGAGCTTAACTTCGGTAGTAGGGAAGATGCTGGAATCTATCATCAAGGAAGAAATAGCGAGGCATCTGGACGGAAATTGTCCCATTGGGCAGATGCAGCATGGGTTCATAAAGGGCAGGTCGTGCCTAACTAATTTAGTGGAATTTTTTGAGGACATTACCAGTGCGGTAGATAACGGGGAGCCAATGGATGTGGTATATCTGGATTTCCAGAAAGCCTTTGACAAGGTGCAACACAAAAGGTTGCTGCATAAGATAAAGATGCATGGCATTAAGGGGAAAGTAGTAGCATGGATAGAGGATTGGTTAATAATAGAAAGCAAAGAGTGGGGATTAATGGGTGTTTCTCTGGTTGGCAATCAGTAGCTAGTGGTGTCCCTTAGGGATCAGTGTTGGGCCCACAACTGTTCACAATTTACATTGATGATTTGGAGTTGGGGACCAAGGGCAATGTGTCCAAGTTTGCAGACGACACTAAGATGAGTGGTAAAGCAAAAAGTGCAGAGGATACTGGAAGTCTGTAGAGGGATTTGGATAGGCTAAGTGAATGGGCTAGGGTCTGGCAGATGGAATACAATGTTGACAAATGTGAGGTTATCCATTTTGGTAGGAATAACAGCAAAAAGGATTATTATTTAAATGATAAAATATTAAAACATGCTGCTGTGCAGAGAGACCTGGGTGTGCGAGTGCATGAGTCGCAAAAAGTTGGTTTACAGGTGCAACAGGTGATTAAGAAGGCACATTTTATCCTTCATTGCTAGAGGGATGGAGTTTAAGACTAGGGAGGTTATGCTGCAATTGTATAAGGTGTTAGTGAGACCACACCTGGAGTATTGTGTTCAGTTTTGGTCTCCTTACTTGAGAAAGGACATACTGGCACTGGAGGGTGTGCAGAGGAGATTCACTCGATTAATCCCAGAGCTGAAGGTGTTGGATTACGAGGAGAGGTTGAGTAGACTGGGACTGTACTCGTTGGAATTTAGAAGGATGAGGGGGGATCTTATAGAAACATATAAAATTATGAAGGGAATAGATAGGGTAGATACGGGCAGGTTGTTTCCACTGGCGGGTGAAAGCAGAACTAGGGGACATAGCCTCAAAATAAGGGGAAGTAGATTTAGGACTGAGTTTAGGAGGAACTTCTTCACCCAAAGGGTTGTGAATCTATGGAATTCCTTGCCCAGTGAAGCAGTAGAGGCTCTTTCATTAAATGTTTTTAAGATAAAGATAGATAGTTTTTTGAAGAATAAAGGGATTAAGGGTTATGGTGTTCGGGCCGGAAAGTGGAGCTGAGTCCACAAAAGATCAGCCATGATCTCATTGAATGGCGGAGCAGGCTCAAGGGGCCAGGTGGCCTACTCCAGCTCCTAGTTCTTATGTTCTTATGTCATGTCATGGCGTCACATCCAGATCACGCAAGGTATGGATGGTAGATGTCCTTTCCTAAAACAGGTTGGCTAACCAGGTGTGATTTTATGACAGTCATGATAGTTTCATGTCACCATTATTAGGGGTGGTTTTATTTCCAGGTGTATTGATTATTTGAATTCCACCAGCTGCCATGGTAGGATTTCAATTCCTGCCCCAGAGCATTCGGCCAGGTCTCTGGATTACCAGTCCAGTGACATTACCATTATACCATTAACTCCCTTTATATTACCCCATGCACATTGTCGTGTTGGGTGTTCCGATGCACAAATGATCCAACACGGCTGTAGATGGTGCAACTCTGTTTTATTGTCTTAAATAATGACAACTACTAACTGCTGGCTTAGGTTCGTGCTTCACCAGCTAACCTGTGGACCCAGCCCTATCACTATCTTGGTGAGGCACTCAGCACATGGTCTATGTCTGAGTGGCGCGCTGTGAGCTCTGTGCTCTGAGCTATCTCCTGGTAGAATGAGCGGGAACTGTGGCGTTCCCTGTTTTATAGTGCGTGTGCTCTCACTGGTGATTGGCTGCGATATTGTGTGTGTGTTGGTTCGTCCAACTACCTGTCCATCAGTGTGCGTGTGATTGCACCATGATATGCTGATGTGGCTATCATGACATCCCCCACTTTCACAAGGATATGTGCCTACATGCTAATAAATAGAAATGTGTACTGAGTGCATCTGAGTATGTGTGTGCAATATTTACAACATGTACATGAGGCTAAACTATATACAGAGGAAGGTGTCAGGTGCAACAGAACAATGAGATTGTACCAATAATAGAACAAATGCAATCAGGAAACGACGAGGAAAAACTTCTGGAACAATGAATGACAAGAAAGAAACACGTTAACAGTACTGTAAAACAGTTCAGTGAGTCCAATGTGGTAACAGGCTCATAAGTCAAGTTTCTCAGGTGGGCGACGAATTCGGGTTGACCGTTAGGGTGGCACACCACTCATCGCCCGGATCAATGCTGTGCACTGGCAGCGGCTGGTGGTTCCGACTTGGGGACGTCCGGTTCTTGTGGATTACCGCAACGCGGAAGGCTACCTGTCTTCGGTATCACTGGTCTGCATACTGTCAGGATATGACTCAGTGTATGGGGGCTGAATTGCCCGCACGTCCCTGCGAGGCTGGCAGAATTATTGGGAGTTGGCAGGTTGAGCTGCTCGATAGCAGGCAGCGTAGTGGCCCATCCTGCCACAGCGGAGGCATTGTCACGCTTTGGCCGGACAGTGCCACTTTAAGTGGGCGTAGCCACAGTTGCCGCACGTCGTGACGTCATGCTGTTCGTTGCGCCACCGCGCATGCGCGGTGCGGACCTGCGTAGAGCGCGCCTGCGCATCACGTCCCTCTGCGTCAACGTCCCCTCTTTTGGCACGTACAAGCGCGGGAGGTCTCAGAAAGCGCGCAAAATGGCCGCCCTCGTCTGGGCCGCGGGCCGGGAGGTACTCGATCGACTGGACCCACTCCGCCTCGTGGGGCCCGTGCCATGCTGTTTCGGCCGCCTGGATTTGGGAGTACCGGCTGGTCGCATTCTCATGGAGGACGCAGGTCTCGATGGCAGTTGCTAGGGTGAGGCGCTTTATTTTGAGGAGCTGCTGGCGTAGGGTGTCCGAGGTGACCCCAAATACATTCTGATCCCGTATCATGGAGTCGGAGGTGGCCTCATAGCCGCAGGACTGCGCGAGGATTCGGAGGTGAGTCAAATAAGATTGAAAAGGCTCATCCTTACCCTGCAGGCGCTGCTGGAAGTGGTACCTCTCGAAGCTCTCATTAACTTCCACGCTGAAGTGTTCCTCGAACTTTAAAAGCACCATCTTATATTTAGTCTTGTCCTCGCCTTCCGCGAATGCCAGGGAGTTGTAGATGTGGATGGCATGTTGCCCCGCCGTGGAGAGGAGGAGGGCGATCTTCCTGGTGTCCGATGCATTCTCCCTGTCTGTGGCTTCCAGGAAGAGCTGGAAGCGCTATTTAAACAGCTTCCAGTTGACCCCAAGATTTCCAGCGATTCGGAGCGGCTGCGGCGGGCTGATGTTTTCCATGGAGCAGGATGGCGGATTTCTGAAAGGGTGCAGGTAGGTCTCACAGTCGCTGGTTAGCTTCCACTCCTGGTATCATGTCGTGTTGGGTGTTCCGATGCACAAATGATCCAACATGGCTGTAGATGTTACAACTCTGTTTTATTGTCCTAAACAATGACAGCTACTAACTGCTGGCTTTGGTTTGTGCTTCACCAGCTAACCTGTGGACCCAGCCCTATCACTATCTTGGTGAGGCACTCAGCACATGGTCTATGTCTGAGTGGCGCGCTGTGAGCTCTGTGCTCTGAGATATGTCCTGGTAGAATGAGCGGGAACTGTGGTGTTTCCTGTTTTATAGTGCGTGTGCTCTCACTGGTGATTGGCTGCGATGTTGTGTGTGTGTTGGTTGGTCCAACTGCCTGTCCATCAGTGTGTGTGTGATTGCACCATGATATGCTGATGTGGATATCATGACACACATGAAGAGAATAGATCTGATTTTCCTATCCATCCTTCCACCTCCCTATACATGTACACAGAATAAATCTGACTTTCCTATCCATCTCTCCACTGTTCCCTACCTCCTCAATTTGGGTGCAACCCCAGAGACAAGCAGTCCCTTCGGAAGATCATGAACAGAATTTAACCTCTGACTCTGGTCAACCAGTAGCTGTAAGGGTCAGGACTCTTTGGCCGGGATTCTCTGAAATCACGGCCACGCGGCCAAGTGCTGACGCCGGCGTCAAAACCGGCGGGTCCGACGGCGGCATCAACGGGCCTCCAGGCCCAGTCATTCTCCCCATCCTCGGGGGCTAAAACGGCACCGGAGTGCTGTGCGCTGCTCCGGCGCGAAAGCTGGCCCGACCCAACCTGGATTGGGATAGGAGAATCCCGGCCTTTGTCCTTCCAATCTGAGGAGTGGCCAGGCACATAGCCTGACATCCACTTCACTGGGCAGCCTTTTCAATGTGCACCTGCCTAGAAGTTGTGCAGAATTATGACACTAGAGATCCTTCTTCTTATTTGCGTGGCTACACCTGCTTGGATGTGCCAGACCAAGACAAGAACAATGTACTGCTGATGCTGGAAAACGGAAATAAAACCAGAAAATGCTGGAAATATTCAGCAATTCTGCCAACATCGACAGAGAGAGAAATAGTTAACTTTTCAAGTCAATGAGTCGTCATCTGATGAAGGGTTATTGGGCTGAATTCTCCGATTCTGAGACTAAGTGCTGACGCCGACGTGGGAACGGCAACGTTTTACGACAGGAAAAATGGCGCAAAACGCCCACCGATCCCCCGTCTGGTGGGGGGCTAGCAGGCACGCAGCGTCGAGCCCCCGGCTCTAGCTGCAAATACTGCTGGAGAATTGCCATGGTGCATGGCCGTGCAAGCAACATGGCGCCAGCCACACGCGGATCCGGCCTGCAAAATAGTGACCCCCTTTGGCCAGGCTCGCCATCCCCTGACCACCCCCCACCACAGCTGCCACGCCGAGTTCCCTGAAATAAAAATCACATGCGACCGACGCCGTCAGGAACTCAGCCCATCGGCAGCGGAGCATCAGGGAGAGGGCCTCATTAAAGGGCCGTTTTGGAGGGGGCAGAGCATCGCAAGTGCGGCGCCACCCCCCCGATTTAGGCGCCAACGTAGATTCTCCAGCCGATCGCCGAACGCGATTACGACGTCGGAGACTGGAGAATCCCGCCCATAGACTTTAAACGTTAACACAGGCCTGGATTCTTTGGCTCCCTCCAACCGCGTGTTTCTCGGCGGCGCACCATTCACTGGCGGCAGAACTCTGTATTCCCGCCGCTTGTCAATTGAAATCACCCCACGCCGCCGGGAAACCTGCGGGCGAGAGTGCGCTGTCAACGGGAAGAGTGAACCCCGACGACTGGAGAATTACGGCCACTGTTTCTCTTTCCACAGTTAGTGCCAGACCTACTGAATATCTCCAACAATTTCTATTAAAAACAACAATTTACATTTACATAGCACCTTTCGCAACAACTATCTGCATTTATATAGCGCCTTTAATGTAGCCCAATATCCCATGGCACTTCACAAGTGTGTTATTAATAACAGCATTTCTGACACGCAGCCACAGAAGGAGATATCAGAACCAAGACCAGGACCTTGGCCAAAGAAGTAGGTTTTAAGGAACGCCTTACAAAGCTGAGAGGTAAAGAAGCAGAGTGACCTTTTGGGAACTAATTCCAGAATGTAGGGCCTAAGTGTAGAAAGCACAGCTCTCAATGTTGGACACAATAACATTGCAGATGTGCAAAAGCCCCGATTTGGAGGACTGCAGAGGTCTTGGACGGTTCTTGGGCTGGATAAGATTGTAGAGATGGGGAAGGACGAGGCCATGGAGCGATTTGAAAGCAAGGATGACAACTTTAAAATTAAGACATTTCAGGAAAGGGAGCTAATGTACTTCAGCGATCACTGGGATAATGGATGACCAAAATGTCATGCAACTTAGGAAATAAGAGAATCTTGGATGACCTCAAGTTTACTGATGCTGCAGTACAGCAGGCCAACTAGGAGAACTAGGAAAACGTGGGGCGGCACCGTGGCACAGTGGAGGGCAGCATGATGGCACATGGGTTAGCACTGGTGCCTCGCCGTGCCACAGGCCCGGGTTCAATTATGATCTTGGACCCTTCCTGATTTGGCGCCGCCTCATCCTTTCCTCTTCGGTGGCCGCACGTTCCTCCACCTCCAGCATGTCGCCCCGCTGCTGTGCCAGGTTGTGGAGGACACAGAGACCACCACAAAGCGGGCAACCCTCTGAGGTGGAGGGGGGGTGTACTGCAGTGCACCACCAGAGCGGCTGAGGCATTGGAACCACATCTTGAGAAGTCCAAAGCATCGCTCAATGACAGCCCCGGTTGCCACATGGGCCTCATTGTACTGGATCTCTGCTTCGGTCTTCGGACTCTGTACTGGCGTCATTAGCCAGGCCTTTAGTGGCTACCCCTTATCCTCCAAGAGCCAGCCGCCCATCCTGGGATGGTCCTCGAAGAGGTCAGGGATGTTCGACTGTCCAAAGAAGTAGCTGTCGTGCACACTCCCTGGGAAGCATGCACACACGTGCATGATCTTCATGTGGCGGTCACACACAAGCTGGGTGTTAAGGGAGTGGAAGCCTTTCCTGTTGATGTAGGGCACTCTCTGATGGCCTGGTGTGCACCAGGGGACACAAGTGCCATCTATTACCCCCTGGACCTTGGACATCCCGTCAATGGCAGAGAATCCTGCTCCCAGGCATCTTGTTGGGCCTGCTCCTGTCAAAGTTTATAAAGTTTGCACCCCAGGCAAACAGATCATCTGGGGCGGATGCGCTTGTGCGCTGCAGCTTGTGAGAGGCCATACAAGTCTCCACTCGAACCCTGAAATGATCCTGAGGTTCAGGGCTGCAGTAACTTTGACGGCCACTTGGAGCGGATATCCTCCTCCACATGGTGCCAAATCAGCAAGGACATGTCACAGGTGCCGCACCATGCCCTTGTTGAGGTGGAAACTTCCTGTGGCACATGCTGTCCGTCATCTGTTCAAAAGACCAGCCGACGCCTGCATACCTTGGGCCATCGCTGGCCTCCCTCTCTGGGTCCCTCATGATGGCCTGATGTGCGGCCGGGTCCTCAGGGTGTGCGGCGGGGCCTTGCACATTGGCAGCCGCATCAAGCCTCTGTCGATGCTGCCTTTTTCAGTGTCTAGCCGCCTGGCCTGCGAGCAGCACTGTGAGGGCAGCCTCCATGGGGTCCAAGGTATCATCCATCCCGTATAATATCTGTAAGGAATTGGGGAGGCTGTGAGACTGGCGACCAGCGGTGTCTTCCACACAGGGGCCCTCCAATCGCCCATTTCTCCCCCCTCCTTCTCCCCCACACCCCTGCCATCCAACATGCCCTGCCCATGCAACCTGGCTGCAGCAGGGGCCCCTGGTCACCGGAGCCCAGACTCTACCCTAGACACCCGCACGTAACGTTACCTAGACCGAGCGCTGGTCCCCTCCCCGGTGCTGACTTTACTACGATTGCCAATCCCTATTAGCAATAGCCTTCAGCCGGGCGTCCAGAGGCCTCCAATGTCAGTGGGAGTTATAGGTGGTCAGCGGTTGATGGTGTCCCTGTTACGGGTACACATGATCCAAGGGGTGGCATGGCGGACCCACGGGCACTGAGACAAACCCCAACACTGCCAGCCACTTGGAACAGATGACAATCTGTTCTTCCTGATGAAAACAAATCTGTAATACCACTAATCAATCAACATGACATCCAATCATGTAACGGGCGAGAGAGATGGTGGAGATCTGGAGCTGGCAGCACGTCTGTAAATGAGGGCAAGAGTTTATAGTATGTGGATTAGTGAGAGGAAGGCGCAAAAATAAAAAATTCAGTGACTCCACTGTAATGGTGCTTTTATGGGAAGAGAGGTCATTGTTCAACATCCTTCAACTCTGATTAGATAGCTAAAAATGCAACATGGAGGACTCAGTTACATCAAGCTAGCCCAGTGTCCAAGATACAGGTGAGCTTCCTGTGGATCTAGAGGAGGCGAACACTCCCACCGATGACGGCCCACCCCTCCCGCCCCCCAACTGAGGCTACCCCCACCCCCCCCACGGGGGCTCCCCTCCCCCGAGCACTGGGGCAACAACCCCAGTGCCCCCAGGCTCATTGCCCGGGAGTGAAGATGGCTAATCACCTCCTCGGATACCCACAGCAGGCATATTCCGCCAACTTAACATTTTTAAAAAGGAGCACTAATCGGCACCCGCGTGACCACTTGCTGGGCAGGTGGTTAGCTCATGTGAGGCCGTCAGATAGGGGGTCGCTCCCGTTAATTGGATGGATGTTGGCTTTAAGTAGTAATTGTTGGTTTCTCGCCATGCCATGGCGGGATCCTGATTTCACCAATGGGAGCAGGCCGGTTAGTTCGCAAACCGATTGACGCCCGGCGCGGTTCCCAATTTTGGCTCTCTCGCAATGGCTACATCGCGCTTGAGCAACGTAAAATAGCACCCTAAAAGAAAAACATTGTATGCTGGTAATTGAAGAGAAAACAAAGTATATTAGAAAAGCACAGCAGGTCACTTTGAAAGAGGAAGTTAGGCTTTTTGCGTGGGCTTTTTAGGTAGCTGTTAATGTTGGGAATTAGTCCTTGAAATTGATATGTCTGACACTTGCATATTGTTAAGTGAAGACACAGAAAGCTCCTGGTTGGAGTAGCAAATTACAGCAATTACATTTCAATTATTTCCTTGTTTTACTTCGTTATTCTTTACGAATATTAGAAATATTTTGGAGAAGTTTAATAAATTCGTTATTATAACACTAATTGGAGTGTTTATTTGGATTTAACAGGAATAAATACCCCCCTATTGTTTTCAGAATTGTTTTTTTACATCTTATTCTTGAGCAAACTATCCTGAACTCAAATTGTACAGTTACCCTGGACCAGTAAAATTTGTATGGAAACAGCATCAATAATGGTGGCAACCTTCATCTTGTGTACTTGCAAAACTCATCCAACAGAGAACAGCAAAATATATGTGCACTCTACCCTGTCAAAAGGCTTTGCCTTATCTTGAGAGACTGTCAAGGGTCGAATATCAAGGAATGGACAGGAGTCTATTAAATTAATAAGCTGCTGGATGTTGTCTGAAGAGTTACAGTTCTTCATAAATCCAGTGTGATCGTGGTGGACAAGGTTTAAACCTGCAGACTCCAAATACACAGCCAATACTTTGGATAGGATTTGAAATTTCATGTTGAAGAGAGTTCGGCTTGTAGCTACTGAAGTGACATTTATCTTTCCTCTTCTTGGGAGATTGACAAACAGGAGACAGCCCGAAAGAACCTGATAAAAAATTATATCGGAAAAGCAGAGAAGGGAACAAGGTCAGCTTGGGGTGTGAAGCCAAATTTGGCTTGTGTAATATTGACTAATGAGAACCTTTGACTTCCAAATTATTTTAATTACTCCATTCTTGTTGCATATTATTGAGCATAATTATTATTTATATAGCCAGTTAAAGAGAAATGCATCAGTGATCCTGATGTTATGAGTCCTGAATCAGTGCTATCAAATGTATTGGATAAAAAAGCCTTCCATTAACAATGAATCATTCACCAAATGCAAGGTGACCAAAGTTATGGGGCAAGATTCAGCGGACCCAAGTGCCTCCAGACTCATTGCCCAGGAGTGAAGATGGCTACTCACCCCCTCAGATCCACACAGTTGGCATAACGGAGTGTTTAGTGGGATGTTTCTCAGCGGCTGCAGAGACGCACCCCACTATCCAACGGCACATTGCTGTTTCTTTTGGCCTCGGGGGGTTTCACCTCGCCGAGGCTGCACTTAAAGGGATTAAGCTCTCCAGCAGGAAAGGCTGGAGATCAGGGCGCAATTTTGTCAGGCAGCCCTGCTCTTCCCTACCCCCTTTCAGGTCACCCACATTCTTTTGACCACCATCCCCCTCACTCCCCCAAACTTGGGGAGCCCCAGGAACCCCCTCTATCTGGCAAGGCCCCCATGGGCCCGGCCACTGGCAGTGCCAACCTGGTACCTTGGCTCTGGCACCCTGGCAATTCTCTTTGTACCCTGGCAGGCAACCTGGGGAGCCTGGCAGAGCCCATGGGGTGCAATTCAGCAACCCCATTGTGCTCGGCACAGATCCGGGCACAATGGGTGAATTGTGCACATGCCCCAAATCGGGCTCTGCGCCATGCGCGAAGATCTGGATCTTGCCATGACTGGGCGAGTTCCAAATCAGAATACTTTCCCAGGCCATTGTAGACCCCCCCCCCACGGCAGTCGGGGACAGGGCAGGCTGGTACCCTGGCGCCTGAAACCATGGCAGTGCCAGTCTGGCATCCTGGCAGTGCCACCCAGGCACCCTGGCCCTGCAGTGTCAGGGTACCCAGGTGCCAGGTTGGCACTGCCAGGGCTCAGACATGGTGGGCCTTGCCAGATAGAGGGGAGGCTGGGGGCCTCCCCAAGGTTGTGGGGCTGAGGGGTTTTCAAAAGAGTGGGGGGCTGAAAGGGGGGGGGGGGGGACAAGATCGGCGCAGCCTTCCAAAATGGTGTCCCGATCTCACGCCCAAGATGTCTGAAATGTGTACACCATTTTAGCAACTGTATTTCACAAATATTAGTTTGTATACTGTCATTCCTATTACTGCACAATAACAGAGAGTAATTATTTGTTAAAACAACAGTAGCTTCAGGATAGGTTAAATACTTGTTGATAGACTGAATTAACAGAATGAGTTAAAATGCCATGGGAGGAGACTCTTCTGATCTGTAGATTTTATCTAAGTATATATTTCAAAGGATATTTTTTATTGTATGTCTGAATGGCTATGTATTCAAGAAGTAGGCAAATATCAAAATTATGGTGGATTTAGATATTATTCCACATCGATAAAAACATTTTAACATACACAAAAGCTTTAATTTTTTAAAACTCATTTATTTGGAATTATTTAACATCAGTTGAAATATAAGTGGGGAGAGATGTAAAGGGAGCTGTTATCTTCATATCATCCATCCTATAGCATCGTGCAAACTCAAATCTACTAGAAGTGGCAATTACCATATCATTATTTGATCAAAATCAAACAGCTCTTTTCCTCTGTAAAACTGTGGTAATTTCCCCCTCACATTTAATACTTGACTTTTTTCTCACCAAATTGGAAAACTGAATGATCAGGAAATAAAAGATTTTATTTAAGTAGAAAACTAATTTTTGGCAATGAAGGATGATGTGCGATTGGTGCTGTAATCATACTGCCGTGATAATCCTTCTATTGTATGGCGAGGATGAGGTGGGAATCTCCACTACTTTTGTTCCAGTCTTTACTTTCAAGTACAGCAAAACGTAAGCGACTTAACTGCTTAACCTTTGCTTCTGTATACCATGTAGTATGCAGTAACATTGCCAGGCTTTAATAAAAAATAAATAAAAAAATAAGAAGATCTTTTATGTTGAATGCACCGGATGAATGATCTTTCTTATTATAATCTCTTGTTCATATTACATTCTCCGATGTCACTCTCCTATGCAGCAAGGTACGCAAAAAGTGGATCCGGTTTTCTTGGTCACTTTATCTAGGGAGATCCACAGTTCTGTACAGGATACATGGAGAAATAAGATAGCTTGTAGTTAGCAGAACAAAGTATCTTTATTATCCAGGGCAAACCTCTGGTCTGTTTTTAATAGACCTCCGGAGATTTCAACAAGGTCTGCAATAGCTGCAAATTTTTTATAGGCTTAATGTCGCAAAATCCATTTGTGCATACATATTTAAGATACTTTACACCGCCTTAAGTGTTGGGGGCAATATTTCTCTTAAAAGGTTAGGAGCAGGGCAGCACGGTGGCGCAGTGGTAGAACTGCAGTCTCACGGCGCCGAGGTCCCAGGTTCGATCCCGGCTCTGGGTCACTGTCCGTGTGGAGTTTGCACATTCTCCCCGTGTTTGCTTGGGTTTCGCCCCCACAACCCGAAGATGTGCAAGGTAGGTGGATTGAACACGCTAAATTGTTCGTTAATTGGAATAAATGAATTGGGTACACTAAATGTATATAACAAAAAGGTTGGGAGCATTATTTTGTGTCAAAATAACTTGTTTATTGAATGATAATGCCAAATCATTGTGAAGCTCAGACTGGCACTTCCAAAATTCTCTTAACCAATACCACTAAATGTTACGCACATCATTTATTTAAACTGTAACTATTAGGCTACTTATTCAATAGCCATTCATTTAAAATGTAATTCATTCTCAGTCTTGTCCCAGTGCCTGTAACAGCATTTAACTGTAGCATCTAACAGATTTGCAACCTGCTGAATTGAATATCATAGCACGGGAGTGTTACACAGTAACCATGTTGGAGCAGTGGTAGATGTGAGGATAATGGCGCTGGACAGATGTTATAACCTTGTGAGTCAGATGATTTTCAATGTCACAAATTAAATTATTTTTATGTGCCCAGTCACTTCAAGATGATTATTATTTATACCAGATAATAATGTGATCAAACAATTCAAGTATTTTTTAATGAAAATTTTGACTATATGATCTAAAGTAAAATGGTGGCCAAAATGTTTTATCCCATCCACGATGCTAACTTATAAACTTAACATTGAAATTTAAATCAACTGAAATGTAGTTTCAGTTACTTTAGCTTGTGTGAGCTACAATATGTTTAGAAATTAAAGCTGTTGGTAGATTGTAGTGAACCCTTATTGCGTAGTAGATTCCATCAGCAAATTAGAAGTTTGGTTCTGCTATCAATCTCTGTCAGTTGCAGTTCATCATTCTGTAATAATTTTTACACCACAATAAAACGATGCATCAATTATTATGTATACAGATAAAGCAAATTGTAAATAATGTGCATGTTTTCTCCCCACCATTATCTCCTTTTAAACCCCCAGCAGCCCAAATCATTTTTTCAATTTGGAAGAGGCAGGCGACCTATTTGTTACCTTCTCCTGCTCTTGTGTTTGTTGTTATGAGGTCTGCTCCTGTTGACCTGTTTTATCCCCACTACTGATTTCTCAAATACTGGGGCGATTCTCCAAAATGGAGCCGAAGTGTTCGCGCCGTTGTGAACGCCGTCGCATTTCACGACGGCGTGAAACGGTCACGGGGGCGACCGATTCTGTCCCCCACAGGAGGCCAGCACGGCACTGGAGTGGTTCACGCCGCTCCAGCCTCCCTTCCCGGCGCCAAATGGGCGCCGTGCCAACCCGCGCATGCGCAATTGGGCATGCCAACCTGCGCATGCGCAGGGGACTTCTTCAGCGCGCCGGCCCCAACGCAACATGGCGTGGGGATTAAGGGGCCGGCCGCGCAACAAAGTAGGTCCGGGGGGGTCGACTGGTGGGCCCCGATCGCGTGCCAGACCCCATCGAGTGGCCCCCTCGGTGAAGGAGCGCTTTTCACCGCCCCACAGGCCGCCCCCCGACCCTTCACGCAGAGTTCCCGCCGGCAGCGACCAGGGGTGAACGGCGCCGGCGGGACTCTGTCGTATCCGCGCGGCCGCTCGGCCCATCCGGGCCGGAGAATCGGCGGGATTCCGGCGCCGCATCAAATGCGCCGGCACAAATGGCACCGATTCTCTGCACCTCGGAGAATCGCGCGTCGGGGTGTCGTGGCGCGGTTGCGGGGGGCTCAGAGAATCGCCCCCACCCTATTGAAATTAGGAATTCAGTCGGTAGAAAATTGAGGGTGGTGTAGGACTGGGTTTTACAACCCCCCCTCCCCCACACCCCTCACCAGCATGTTTTTGTTAGGGGGGTACATAGAGTAAGAATAGTGTCCAGCTCACCTCTTGATAGCTAACCCCGAGCTGTTCTCCATAATAGGGCAGTTGGCAGGCACCAAATTCAGCAGCCCGCCCATTTTTATCTAAACTGTTAAAAAATAATGTCACCAAGCCAATTGAGAAGATTATTGCGCTGTCCATGCCAGAAAATGGTTGGCGTGGGCAGGCAAGCAGGAATGGACTGTTGTTTTTTTTAAAACACAGTTCGTATTGTAAATTAGGAAGGAAGTAGCGGGTAAAGTAAAGTTGTCACAATCCCAGATGACCATAGGCAGCTTTCCTCTTTTAGTGGGGGGGGGGGGGGGGGGGGGGGGTGGAGACGACTGACTGGTGATGATTTAACCTGAACATCACCACATCTCAGGCAAGGAGCAAGGTTGAGAAGGTGGGCCTTCATGAATAACCTCAACCGGCACGGGAATTGAACTCACGTTGCTGCTTTACTCTGCATCACGAACCAGCTGTCCAGCCAACTGAGCTAAACCGGCCAATAATTTGCCAAGTTCATTGAGGGGTTGCCGTGTGTGCATCGGGGGCAACCCTCCCCCCCCGCCCCCGCCATCCCACCCCTCCTCCACCCACTCTACCCCCTCTCCAAGAGGAGGCGGTGGCGGAGTGGGATTGTCGCTGGACTTGTAATCCAGAAACCCAGGATAATGATTTGGGGACCCGGGTTCGAATTGAATTTGAATTCAATAAAATACCTGGAATTAAAAGGATAGTGATGACCATGAAACCATTGTCGATTATCATAAATTCCCATCTGCTTACTAATGTTGTTTAGGGAAGGGAATCTGGCATCCTTACCTGGTCTGGCCTACATGTGACTCCAGATACATAGCAACGTGATTGACTTTTAAATGCCCTCTGAAATGGACGAGCAAGCCACTCGGTTATATTCAACCTCTACGAAATGTCAAAAAAGGAATGAAACTGGACAGACCACCCGGTATCGAACCAGGCACCGGAAACGACAATGGCAAACCCAGACCTGTCAACCCTGCAAAGTTCTTTTTACGAACATCTGGGAGCTTGTGCCAAAGTTGGGAGAGCTGTCTCACACCCTGACATAGTCAAATTCACAGAATTATACCTCGCAGACAATGCCCCAGACCACTATCAGCATTTTCCACCCAATATTTTTGACACTAAGGGCAATTTAGCAAGGCCAATCTACCTAACCTGCACATTTTTGGACTGTGGGAGGAAACCAGAGCACCCGGAGGAAACCCACGCAGGCATGAGGAGAATGTGCAAACTCCACACAGACAGTGACCCAAGCCGGGAATCGAACCTGGGACCCTGGATCTGTGAAGCAACTCACCATCACCTTGTGAAGGGCAACTAGGGGTGGGCAATAAATGCTGGCCTAACCAGCGATGGCCACATCCTGTAAATGAATTTTTAAAAATGTTACACCCTCTTTGTTCCTTCCCACCTGGCCTCCAACATCAGCTCCTCCACCCCCTCCCTCAGCTGCCCAATCCCTCCCTCCGCTAAAGGCTCTGAATTTATCTCTCTCTGGGACCCATTTGTGGGCCTATTGTAGTCCTGGCAGCGCCCACTATAGGGTTCTGGCACTACTGGAATTGCTAGAGTTGCCGGTCAATGATATTGGGCAGCAGCTCTTGAGGGCAAGACCTCCTCTCACTGAGGGTAGAAAATCCCCTCCCAGGCTGTTTAGCCCATCAACGGTGTGTTATGGCTGTGGGGAAGGTTTATTTTACATGCATTGGCTGCCGGTTGACTTTACTTCGGGGGGTGGGGGGGGGGGGGGGATGAGCAGTCAGGAAAACACAGGCCTTGTGGAGTACCCTCCATCGCCTAACAGCCAACTCAAGAGCATCAACAGTAGAAGGCACTGAACAGATCCCCTGTCTGCTCTCAATTGAAAAATTGATTTGTGTTGTTCTGGGTTCAAAAGGAGATAAAATAAACCAAAAGGTCAGATAATGGTGAGAAGAGAACATGCATATTATACAAGACTTATTTTATCTATATTAATAGCAAATCACATAGGCATTTTGCCCTGATCAGCATTTGATTAATTGGTTTATTTAGCTTTACTTTGGAATATCTTTGATGTTAGTAAATAAGAAAAAATGTTAATAATACTAAGGCTGTTTCAGAATAATGTATAACTGTGCATAACCAATGAGAATGAACATTTACACAAATTGGCCTGGCCTGCTAGCAGTTTCGAATTGTTGCTGATGCTCTCAGTGTTAAGAACAATTTTTCTTCCTTTCAATAAAAATGCCTAACACTCAATCAGCTAGCTGCCAATATGACGAGACTCCTGACACAGTGAAATTGTATCTGAACAAACAAGGCTTTACCATAACTGAATACCACTGAATTGTATGATAAAATGTCGTTCTGCCTGAAAATACTGAGAATTGTAATTGCTGTGAGATATTGAAGTGTATGGCCTGATACGTGCATTTTCTTATGTGTCAGTCCAGTCGCGGGAAGTTCAAAAGCAACACAGATCAGTGCTCAGCAAAGGCTGTCAAAAAGCAACTCAATATAATGGCATCATCAATTCTAAATTGCATGCAAGACAGACTTTCTTTGTTGTGCACCAAATATCTATACTTGATTTTTGTTTTTCCTGACCTTCAACTCAGGAATTCATAGTGCTTCCCTAATTATAAGGGATCTTGTAATCCCTTAGGATTGAACTGAGTTTGGAATTCTGGCAAGGAAGAATTGAGACAAGGAATAAACTGAAAGTTACAGGCACAGAGTTGTTAGAAGGAGCGATAGCAAGGGTCAGGCATATAGCATAGCTGGATAATGGATGGAAATGAGCAATTCTTCAAATATTTAGGGATTTGATATCAGTTCTCACACTGTCTTTCAAAGCATCTTTGTTTCTCTATGTTGGTCCTGTGTCACATAGATCCTACTTTATATAATCCTATATTTAGCTTCTTGATGTTTCAATCTAAATCTCAAATCGAGTGACAATCTCCGCCAAACAACACTAATTGTGTTTCTAGTAAATATATTCTACTAACTTAAAAAGTTCAGCTCCAAGGTGTTGTGACACAAATTTGTCTGAGCTATCTTTTCCTTCTGCACTGTAAATTCTATGATTCTACGAACCAGCATAAACTCATCAGCTGGACATCAAACTGTGTCAAAGAAAACATTGTAATTCTGCGGGCTCTTGGCAGTCGGTTTGTTTGTTACTCAAGTTCTATAGGAGTGCCTCTGCCTGTTTCAGGCAAGATGTCATTCCCCATTCACTCAACCCTAATGTGTGTAATGATTAAAATCGGCAGACACCTGGCACGTTGGGTCTTCAGTGCAATTGTAACTGCTTGCCCCACCTATGGACATTAGGTCAGGATACTTAGCATGGTAGCACAGTGGGTAGCACAGTTGCTTCACAGCTCCAGGGTCCCAGGTTCAATTCCCGGCTTTGGTCACTGTCTGTGCGGAGTCTGCACGTTCTCCCCGTGTCTGCGTGGGTTTCCTCCGGGTGCTCCAGTTTCCTCCCACAGTCCAAAGATGTGCGGGTTAGGTGGATTGGCCATGCTAAAATTGCCCTTAGTGTACAAAAAGGATAAGTGGGGTTACGGGGATAGGGTGGAGCCGTGGGCTTGACTAGGGTGTTCTTTCCAAGGGCCGGTGCAGACTCGATGGCCAAATGATCTCCTTCTGCACTGTAAATTCTATGTAAATACTCAGCGCTAATTAATCAGGGCACTGTGAACATCTAAAAATGATGTTCCAATTTTGACTTGTGAAAGTCGATAAAATTGTGCTCCAATAATATTTTGACCCAAATGAACCCACGTTTCAATTCTGTTTGAGTTCATTAGACTCCTTGTTAAAATACAAAGACAAATGTGTTAACCTAAAGTAAGAGCTGGTAGTTCAATAAATATACAAGCTGAAAGTAATGGGAACATTTGTGAAAACTTCCAGTTAAGAAGCCCAAGCTCATGTATTCAAAGAAATATCAAATGCATTTGCTTTAACTTATGAGGAACTAAAGCAAGTTCTAAATTGGGATCTTGTGTTGGTGTAACTGGGCTCACTTTCCAAATAGCTGCGTAACAATGGATACTAATGAATAATCTCTTAATAATTAAAGCATAAATGAAACCTAAAAACAACAATGGACACATTTGAACCTGTATAGAACGAGGTCTCACACCAGTGTAGAAAAATGGTGGAAGTACTTCAGTATGTGTTGGACGTCATGTGAGGCAGAACTACCCTCGCAGTCAAGCATTTATGTTATTTACTCTGTTGGTGAATGCTCCACCAGATTAGGTCAAAGTGCCTATCAGGAAACCTTGTTCGAACAGTTTGTCACTGTTTTATAATGTCTGCAGGTTCAGGTGCAATATAGGATCTAGTAATAGTGAAAGAAAATGCTTCTGCAAAAGAGTTGGATCAACAACATCTTAGGCACAATTTAACCACCGCTTTGCACTCCGCACAGATTGAGGTCCGTTGGGTGAATAGTGGGAAAAGCCAAAATCGAGATTCACGCCAGGCGCAAACCAGTTTGCAATTCACCCAGTCCGTTCCCGATGACGAGTTCCGGATCTCGTCCGAAAATGGCGAGAATATCATTAACCCTCATTTGCATTCATTTCAATCACATTAATGAGATTGAAATTGAATGCAGCGGCCTCCCGGGAATTACCCGACTCGCCAGTGAGAAATTATATGGCCATCGTTTAGTATTCCTTTTTAAAAATGGGAAGCTGGCGCAGTGGTTTCGGAGGGGAAGTGAGGAGGTGAGTAGCCATTTTCATTTTTTGGCATGCAACTCAAGGGCACCGGAACTGCTGCCCCAGCGCTCATGGGGCACTCGGAGATTATCGGTGTTTTTGAGGACCACCCCAGGATGGCAGGTTGGTTCATGGGAACAAGGGATACCCGTTGAAGTCATGGCTGATAGCGCTGGTGCAAAGACCCAAGACTGAGGCGGAGACCCAAAATAATGAGGTGCAAGTTGCCACCCTTGCTGTCATTGAGTAGTGCATTGAACTGCTGCAAATGCGGTTCCAATGCCTGGACTGTCCCGGTGGTGCCCTGCAGTACACCCTCCCAAGGTTCTCCCGCTTTGTGGTGGTCTGCTGTGCCCTCCACAATCTAGCACAGTAATGGAGCGAATCGCTGGAGGAGGAGGAGGGACATGCAGCTGTGTTTGAGGAGGAGGAGACACACCAGAAACAGCTGGGGCCAAGCCAAGGAAGAATGGGAGGATCGAGGTCAGATGGCAGCAAGGGTCCGACATGCCAGGAGGACCAGGGAGGACCTCATCGTCTCCGGATTCTCATAGGACGAGGCTGAATCTATTGGCTCAATCCCCCCAAGCCCCCTCCCGTTCCATTTCCCACCCTATCCCCAATCTTCACCATTTCTTTCTTTCCTCCAACCCGCTCCCAATACACTGCTTCCCACAAATCCCTCCTCCCCATTTCTCTCCTTCCCCCCAATTCCCCATTTCCCTCCCTCCCTCCCTCCCCAATCCATCTGTATTTATCTCCTGTCCCATTCAATCCCCTTCCCCATTTCCCTCCCTCCCCCCAATCCCCACTCTCCCCCATTCTCTGCCCCCATCACGCCCACCCCTCCATGAGCACCCTATTCCACCCTCCAAGGGTCTGTGTAACATCAGGGTGATGTGCCTGTGCCACACTGTCAGCAGGTCACTACACAAGGCAGGAGGAGAATGATGCTAACTCGCTGAGAGGAAAGCTCTGGTGCTGCTCAGTTTCTGCAAAAGTCTGACTCCCGTCTTCCTGCTGACAGTGCGCCTACACACATCCTCTGAATGGGGTGTGCATCTTGATCTTGGACCACTGTGCCTGGGACCGGGGGCGGAGCGGAGGGCAGAGGGCAACAGGGGCTGGGGATGCAGGCAGGCCCTGTAAGTTGTTGAAAACTCATCAAAGGGCCAAAAATGAACTGGACATGTTGGGAAAAGGACGTTCCATTTTAAAAGGACAGATTGCTGTACAAACCATGTCTGCAGGCAGACAACTGAATCAAGAGAAACAGGCCATGAATCATGAAACGGCCCAATCTCATTCAAAGAGGGGCAGTTGAAATGCAAATCACTTGCTGCCCTGGCCAGACGGAACCTCAATACCTTAATGGGATAACAATTAAAGTTGTCTCCAGCAACCATTATCAAGGGACCAGCAGGAACCAGAGACATTGCAAGCTTTTGTAAGGGCACTGATTAAAATCAAATTACATTATGACTCCTTTTGGTTGGGGAACTTAATCACTTCCATCCTGTCAACAATCAGAAAGGCTTCCTTTGTCCTGGAACTCACCTGTGGGAGGGTCAGTATTTGACCCATTCAGGGTTTTGCCCTTAAAATGACAAGTCTGAGGAGCTGTTGGGGAACTCTACTCTCCTGCCTGCCACACGCTTCGCCTTGCTGAAAACAGACCACGAGAACCGGAGGAACAACAGCCGCAAGGATCGGCCAGCTTGGAAGAAGATCGGAAGAAATCTGTACCAACGTTTTTTTAACCATCCTGTCCCTGGAGCGGTGAGTATATTCCTCCAGCTCACAGAAAACTCCCAATTAGGATAGCTTGTTGAGGTTTGGGGTGGGTGAGTGAATATATCTGTGTTTGCGGGCGCTAAAGTAAACCTGTGTAAGCTGTAAGAATTTTCGATGTGCCGTTTAGTCTCTTGTTTTACACATAGTATTTCATAATCAGTGTTTATGTGTGTGGGTTAATCTGAGTTGCAGAAGACTTAATTTCTCTTGAATAAATCAATTATTTTAAAACTACCATTATTGTGGTCTCACCTTCCTTTCACTGTCCGCTCTGGTCAAGTCACAATAATTGCCAGGACATTATCCCGTAGTCAAGAACCAGAAAAGGGAATCTGAGCGTTTCGAACACGCTCACTCAAGAGAGGCTACTGGTCATTAATAAACAGTGGTCACTCTTTCTCTCTCTCTCGTGAAGTTGCACTAGTGGGGCACTTCCGGGTAACATTTCACCATCACAGGAGAGAGACTCACACAGGCGTAGGTGGCAGTCAAGGTAACTGGTGTGGCATAAGGACAACCTCACTGGTTAGGTATAAACAGTGAGACTTGCCCCTTCTCTCTTGCGAAGCTGTCCCAGTGCGACACTTCTGGGTCGTGGTTTCAACACCTGTAAGAGAGAGACACCCATAGTTATCTGTGGCACCCAATACCAGCCTGTTATGGAGTAAAGGAAACCCTTTTCGTTTCAATGGCGACCACGAAGGGACTACGGTGGACTTGAATTTGTGACTTACCAGAGGGGGTGAGAGAAAGGAGTAAAATGGATGAGAGCATTTCCTCCTATTTATTCAAGAAAATTAATCTCACAAAGCATGGGTATTAGCTCTCACAGGAGCAGAGCAGCCAGTACAGGCTGCAAGGGAATTGTCATAATATACACCAGTATATTATGGTGCAGGCACGCACACACACACACACTGATGGACATGCAGTAGGACCAATCAGCATACACAACACCGCAGCCAATCACCAGTGAGAGCACACGCACTATAAAGACAGGGGACAGGAGAGTTCCCGCTCATTCTAGTAGCAGCCAGCTCGGAGCACAGAGCTCACAGCCTGCAACACAGACATTCACCATGTGCTGAGTGCATCACCTGGTCAGGACTATGCAAGAGTCAACAGTTAAAGCTGGTATTGCATTTACCCACAGTTAAAGTATGTTAATATAGTTAACCTTATAATAAAATAGAGTTACACCACTTCCAGTGTTGGTGACCTGTTTGTGATCCAGAACACCCAACATGTCATGGTACAAGGAGTGGTTGCATACTCGCACTTCTGAGACCCACCTGCAACTAATCAGCATTCCGGCATCCTGAAGTATGGAGAACATCAACCCGCCGCCGCCACCCCGCATCGCCAGCACCTCAGCGTACAGTGACAACCAGCAACGGTACCCAGGCAAGATGTTCAAGATCCGGGTTCCGAGCAGCTCCAGTGCCACGGCGATCTCCGCGAAAACTGGCGGGCATTCCGGCAAAAGTTTGAAATCTTCCTGCTGGCAGCCGAACTAGAAGACCTGGCTGATCCTGAAAAAACAGAGCTTCTCCTCACCATCGCCGGTGCCAGAGCAGAAGAAATCTTTTAAAAATTCAAGTTCTCCAAGGGGCAAAACAGGAGCGACTTCCAGGCAGTCCTGGACAAATTCGGCAAATACTGTGAGGAAAACACACTCCAACCAGCAAGGAAAGGTAAGGGAAGCGCCAGTACTCACCACGATGCCGGAATCCCGGAGCAGAGAACGATTTTGGTCGGCGGCCATCTTTCTAAAGGGACTGGACTTGCGCAGTTGTGCGATGCCGCGCATGCGCAATCACGAAAACGGCCATCAGTAAAGGAACAGCGATCTGCGCATGTGCAAACGCCTCCTACGTGCTATGTCACGCGCGTCATGACGTCAGAGGTCCTGGACCACGCCCATTTAAAGGGGAAACATCCCAAATCAAAGAAAAAATCTTTTAAAGCTGTAAAACAACCTTCCTTCACCTGGAATGACAGCACAATGCCTCAAATTGAACCAGGAAATGAAATAAACCTCCGAATAACCCTGCAACAAGCAGTTACCTACCCCCAAACCGAGTCTGATTCCGACTTCCCGCAGATCAGTGACACCGAGGACCCGAGGGAGCCTTTTCCAGTCGCTGTTATAACAAAGAACAGGCTGTCCCCGAATCAAAACCACCAGCCGCTGTCGGTGCACAGCATTGATCCAGACGACGAGTGGTGTGCCACCCTGATGGTCAACCGATCCCAGATGCGATTCCGCCTGGACACTGGTGCTTCCGCTAATCTCCTAGCGTGGTCAGACTTTCAGACTGTTGGGGTTAAACCAACCATTCTTCCGTCGACCTGTCAACTAGTGGACTACAATGGCAACGTCATTCCTGCTACCGGTTCATGCCAACTCGAAGTGACACACAACTCGCGAAAAGCCATCCTTCCCTTCGAGATCATGGGCTCCTCGAAGGACTCTGTGCTAGGCGCACAGGCGTGCAAACTCCTAAACCTCGTTCAACGAGTACACTCTCTCTCCAGAGGACACGTCTGCCCTTTCAGGATGCGGACTTCAGGGCGCAACTCAATGCCATCATCGACCAGCACCGCGACATTTTTGAAGGCATGGGCACGCTTCCATACACTGACAAAATCCTGCTCAAACAAGACGCCACGCCTGTGGTTCATGCACCTCGCAGAGTCCCAGCACCCCTCAAGGACCACCTCAAGCAGCAGCTGCAGGACCTCCAGGACCAAGGAGTGATCTCCAGAGTTACGGAACCAACCGACTGGGTCAGCTCCATGGTGTGCGTAAAGAAGCCCTCCGGCGAGCTCCGGATCTGCATTGACCCAAAGGATCTGAATCGCAACATAATGAGGGAGCATTACCCTATCCCCAAGCGCGAGGAGATCACGTGCGAGATGGCTCGGGCCAACATCTTCACCAAACTTGACGCCTCAAAAGAATTCTGGCAAATTCAACTAGACAGGTCCAGCAGAAAGCTGTGTACCTTTAATACCCCGTTTGGCAGATACTGCGACAACAGGATGCCGTTTGGGATTATATCGGCATCAGAAGTATTCCACCGGATCATGGAACAAATGATGGAGGGCATTGAGGGTGTGCGCGTCTATGTTGACGACATCATCATTTGGTCCACCAGGAGCATATCAGTCGCCTCCAGCGCGTTTTCAAACGAATACGGGACCAAGGCCTTCGCCTCAACAGAGCCAAATGTTCCTTCGGCCAGACGGAACTCAAGTTCCTAGGGGACCACATCTCCCAGTTGGGTGTGCGACCAGATGCGGACAAGGTGGCAGCCATCACGGCCATGCAGAAGGCAGCGGATAAGAAGGCCGTCCTCCGATTTTTGGGCATGGTCAACTTCCTGGGGAAGTTCATCCCCAACCTCGCCTCCCATACCACAGCTCTCCGGAACCTGGTCAGGAAGTCGACAGACTTCCAATGGCTTCCCGCCCACGAGCGCGAATGGGAGGAGCTTAAGACCAAGCTTACCACGGCCCGGTATTGGCATTTTTTGATACCACGAAGGAAACAAACATTTCAACAGATGCCAGCCAATCAGGCATTGGGGCAATGCTCCTGTAATGCGATGAGGCCTCATCATGGGCCTCCGTTGCACATGCGTCACGTACCATGACCCCCACGGAACAGCGCTATGCGCAGATAGAAAAGGAGTGCCTGGGCCTGTTGACTGGGGTCGACAAATTTCATGATTACGTGTACGGCCTCCCCAAATTCACTGTCGAGACCGACCATCGCCCGCTGGTCAACATTATACAAAAAGACCTGAATGATATGACCCCTCGCCTCCAGCGCATTCTGCTTAAACTACGGCGGTACGATTTCCAGCTCCTATACACCCCGGGCAAGGACCTGATCATAGCCAACGCTCTGTCCAGGGCAGTCAACACCCCATGTAACCCAAAGTGGTTCGTCTGCCAGGTTGACGCCCATGTGGCCTTCACGGCCTCCAATCTGCTGGCCACGGATGAACGCCTTATCCACATTCGCCGCGAGACTGCGGCTGACCCCCTACTACAGCGTGTCATGCGCCACATGATGGACGGGTGGCTCAAGGGCCAATGCCCGCAGTTCTACAATATCAGAGACGATCTGGCAGTAGTCGATGGTGTCTTCCTGAAGCTGGACCACATCGTGATCCTGCACAGCATGCGCCAGCTCGTTTTGGAACAGCTACACCTGGGCCATCTTGGCGTGGAGAAGTGCCGACTGAGGGCCCGAGAGGCTGTGTACTGGCCCGGCATCAATGAGGACATCGCCAACACAGTGCTCAACTGCCCCACCTGTCAGCGGTTCCAGCCGGCCCAACCACGTGAGACCCTACAGCCCCATGAGTTGGTCACATCCCCTTGGTCTAAGGTAGGCGTTGACCTGTTCCATGCACTCGGCAGGGACTATATTCTGATTGTAGACTATTTTTCAAACTACCCGGAGGTCGTACGCCTGCACGACATCACATCATCGGCGGTCATCCGTGCCTGCAAGGAGACCTTTGCTCGTCACGGCATCCCACTCACTGTGATGTCGGACAATGGCCCCTGCTTCGCGAGCCAGGAATGGTCCAACTTTGCCAGCAGGTACAACTTTGTGCATGTGACATCCAGTCCCCTGCACCCCCAATCCAATAGCAAAGCGGAAAAGGGCGTCCACATCGTCAAACGGCTCCTCTGCAAGGCTGCCGATGCAGCCTCGCCTTGCTGGCCTATCGCTCAGCCCCACTGTCCACGGGCCTATCACCGGCCCAGCTGCTTGTGGGTCGCACCCTCAGGACCACTGTGCCATCCATTTACGTCCCAGACCTCGACCATGCTCCGGTACTTTGGCGGATGCAGCAACAGCGTGAGCAACAAAAGGCGACACATGATGCTCGGGCGACTGATCTTCCTGCCCTGGCGCCTGGAGATAATGTCCGCATACACCTTCTGGAGGGCGGCTGGTCAGCAACCGCTGAGGTTCTCCGACAGATAGCTCCCCGCTCGTTTCTGGTTTGTCTGCCTGATGGCTCTATTCGCCGCCGCAATCGGCGCGACCTTTGTCTGGTTCCGCGCTCGCTACGTGATCCTGCACCGGTGCCACGCCCTCCTGTTGTCCCTGCAATGGACTTTGTTGACCTTCCAGACACCCTACATCCTCCTCAGTCGATCGTGGCCCGGCCCGTTCCTCAGCCGGTGGATCCTGACCCACCCTTGAGGCGGTCAACCCGAATTCGTCGCCCACCTGAGAGACTTAATTTATGAACCTTTTCATATTGGACTCACTGACTTGTTCTGACATACTGTTTCAGACTTTTTGCCATACTGTTTAAGATTTTGTTATTGTTTGTTAATGACATTGGTTTCGTTTTTGGTGTAACATAGTTAGTTTCTGCACCTGGCACCTTCCTGTGTATATAGTATAGCCACATGTACATATTGCTGTAAATATTGCACATACATGATTAGATGCACTCACCACACTTCTTTATTTATTGTCATGTAGGCACATACTCTTTGCGAAAAGGGGGGATGTCATGATATTTAGATCAGCATATCATGGTGCAAACACACACTGATCGACATGCAGTAGGACCAACCAACACACACACAACATCGCAGCCAATCACCAGTGAGAGCACACGCACTATAAAACAGGGGACACTACAATTCCCGCTCATTCCAGCAGCTAACGCTATAAAAAGGGGCGTGACTTGGCCTCCCGTGACGCTCCTACACTACAAAAGATGGATCCCTGAATTGTATATGCTCCGCATTTCTGAGGAGGCCTGGTTTGAAAGTCCGCGTGGGAAATGAGGAGCTAAGTGTGAGGTAAGTAAATAGGATGCGTGTGACAAACCAATGGTAATTGCCAGTCCTTGAAAGATTCAGCCCAATATCTTCACAGCATTTCGTATGTTTATTCAAGACAAAACCTATCATGTTAGGGCATATTCTCTGCAATGTTTACAGGATAAAGAATGAAATAGAATGTTTGCAATACATTGCTGCAAATACGAACTCCAACTATTCCACATCGCACCTAATGTGTTATATGAGTTGGTTTAACACTGATTGCAACGGGATGCAGTAAGACAAGAAACAGGCTTCCGACACAGGAGATGGTTCAACATTGTTTTATTGAACCTGCTGATTGCTGTACATAATCTGCTGTGGGCTGACACTCTATTAATCTAAACTGATAACCTCTGTCTGGCTTGACCAGACTGGCTCTCTGTCACATGGAGACGATGCTCACTGCACTGTGCACCCTGACTATCTCTGTAGCTGTATCCAGTAAGAAGAGACAGTCTTGATGCCTTGTGTGTTTTATAGTGGTGGTGTCACCTGCAGGGCCCTGGATATCCTGGATTGGTTATTCTGTGACCTGTGTGTTTATTGGTTATTCTGTGTGTCAGTCACTGCCTGTCTGTATCTCATTATATACATGAGTGGATATTATAACAGCACCTTTTTCAGAAGAGCACTTAAGGGGCGGTTCAGTGGCCTCGTTTCGGTCAAGCGAGAGCACGAAGCAACCTGCCCGCTCCCGTAGGCGAAATCTGGATCCCACCGTAGCGTGGCCAGAAACCAATAATCACCACTTAAATCCTATTTCCATACGGTTAACCAGAAACCACCCCATATCTATCGGATGGGTCTGAGTTGTCATCCAGCACCCCCTCCTCCCAACCAGTGCCCTGGGGTTCACCTCAGAATAGAGGGACAGCTGGATTAAGCCCCGGCTGCCTATGCATCATCTGACCCTGCCAGCCCTGGCGCCTCCCGAATGTCTGCATGATGGTATCAACGCCTTGGCAATGTTCCTCAGTGACTGGGACATGCTCTGCAGTGCCTCACAATGCCCACTTGCTATTGAGACAAGCTCCACAGTGCCTCAGTCATTCCCATCTGAGACCGGAACGTGTCCCGCAGTGCCTCATCAAGGTCCGTCCACCTGGTACTGGGTCATGCCCCCCAGGGAGTCGGACAGTCTAGCGAGGCCCTCAGCCTTGGATACCTCCCCTAATGCTGCTGACATCGGGCTCTCCAGTGCAGTTGCCACCCATCAGTGTTGGCCACGGTGCCGCACTTTGCCGGCGCTACCTTCTGCACCTGTAGACCCTGGGACTCCTCCAATCGGCTATGGAGTGTCGCTGACATCTCCCTCTGAATGTCATGGCCGCACTGTAACCTCTGCATCAGCTACGGGTAAACCCGTTCCAGAGGCTCGGCAGCTGACTGGGACGCAGCTGAATCCTGGGACCTAGCTGACCTCCGACTACTGTCTCGCATGGGCCTTACTGCCTCCACCTGATGTGCATCAGCAACTGTGTGGTGCTCACCAGATTGTGCCCCAGAAACCTGACCACTAACATTACCCACCAAGGTGCGTGTCTCTGTGCTTATGGAGGGCGGGGATGACAGCTGTGACCCCTCGATGTTTGCACCCTGGGAGTTCTCCTCCGAGGTATTCTCATGGGAGGCAGTGGGAGGGATGGGGGGGTGGGGGGAAACCCACGATGAACAGGCGCCGTCGACTGGAGGACCTGCGGGAGAATGAACATGTGGTCAGTGGGAGGGAATGGATTCCCTGTCTGGCATTCGCGACTCATGTTTTCCAGGTCCTCCGGGTGGGATGCGATGGATCCTCACCTCTGCAAAGAGCGTTGGTGATTGCTCGGTCCTTGGCCACCCCTGTAACCTCCAGGGCCCGTTCCTCGAAGGTGGTGAGGATCCTGATTTACAGCATCTCGCTGCCGGTCTGGGCCCTCTCCCGACAGTTGTGTGACAGCTTCTCCTGCGGAGACACGGAGAGATGGCATTGTTAACCACACATGTGGTGCACCGTGATGTGGGCGGGAGGTGTTAAGGAAGAGGTGGGGGGTGCAGGAAGGATAGGGGATGCAGGAAAGGTTGGGGGGTGAAGGGAGAATGAGGGGGGTGAAGGATGTGTTGGGGGTGAAGGGATGGTTGTAGGGGTTTGATTGGGGCTGAGAAGGTTTCGGGGGGTACTAACTCACACATGCGGGCCGGTGTAGGTCGTTGACCTTCTTGTGGCACTGGAGGCCTCTCCTGGTCACGCTGCCCAAGCTGACGGCTACTGCCACTTCATCCCAGGCAGCACTGGCTGCCCTGTGCCTAACCGTCTGGGACCCTCGGGGGAACAGGACATCCCTCCTGGCCTCGGCCGCATCTAAGAACCTCCCCAGATCTGCATCTCAAACCATGGGGCTGGTCGCCTCAGTGCCATGGCTGGTTGTGCAGAGCTGTTTAAGTGCTGCCCGACATTGTTCGCGGCGGGGGGGGGGGTCACGGGGTCACGGCGCAGTCACGGCGAATCAGCTGGCGAGTCTTCGTTTGTGGCGTGAAGCTCGTGGGGCCTCGTTAAGTGGACCAATTGACGTTGTACTGCGCCGCCGGTCTCGCCAGACCGAGCATCAGTTCCTGCTCGCTATCACACTTAGCAATTTTTCCCGGGAATCGTGTCAAGCAGGGTGACAAGCAGACATCACTGATGCCACTCAGGTTGAATTTCTGTAGACTGCAGATGTTCATAAATGTGGCCTCTCTGTAGTAAGCCAGCATGTGACAGCCACCCCGAGAGATCATATTGAAAACATGTAAGATACAGAAATCCTTAAGAAGCAGGTGTGATGAAGGGATCTCAGCCATGCTTGAAGAATCTCTGTTCAGTTTAATGAAATGCAAAATTCAACAGGGAAAAGTTTAATTGAGTTCTACAGAATCCAGTTGGGAGTAGTGTTGTAAGGTAGGTGATGTCTAGGTTGTTAATCTGCTGCTCCAGAGAGGCTTGTTGATGAAGTGGTTCCTTTTTTCTGAGAGGAGGCATAAGAAATGATACATCAATGGATAAAACCAATTCCCATCCCCCCAAAGGGACAAGAGTGATAAGGCAAATCCAGCTCTGTAAGAAATAAAAGAATCCAACTGTTCATTTAAATAAGAAACAAAACGAGATTCATGAAGCAGGAGGCTGCTTGGTATTGGAGTGAGTTAGTGTGGAGAGAGGAAAACACACAGAGATTGATATGAGACAGGACATTTCCAATTGAACAATCAAGGGTTTGTGAAAGAATGGATAAGGAGATAAGGACAAATGTAGTTTCTCAAGTGAAATGGGGAAAAAAATGGTTATCAGTGGGGTGGAGAAGGTGACATGTATCAACAGGACTGTAATTACACACGTGGTTAAAGAAAGTCTGATCATTGTTAGATTGAAGGGCAGGGTTGAAGCAATGTGAATCTGATTTGGAACGTTCTCAAATGACAGTTATTAAAGTAAACACACTTCAAGGAGAGACACTAAAAGGTAGCAAGAAATGAGAACTGAGTTACTGATTAACAGAAAACATTTCTTCTGAAGCAGCCACATTAAATTTTCACCCAAAATTCTCAAATAATTAACTTTTGTTCAGAGTTGCCATGGAGAAGTATCCAGGCAAAACCCTTTTGCCTTTCTCCTCCCGTGCTCCAAACTGGATTGGTAGTGACGCGAAGCCCGTGGAGGGAAGCAAAAAGGGTGGGAGGAATCATTTTTTAATTGACAAAGTGACATATAGAGATAGCCACGCAAGCAAAGCTAATGTTGCTACATCAATAATATGGATAACTAAACTCGCCAGAACTAGACTCCCAAACTCTACTTAAACAATATTATGTGGGAAGGCAGCGAGTCGCTGCAACAGTAATGTGTCGGATCTGATCGCAAAACTGCACAGTTTTGACCTCCACATTAAAAAAAGGAGATAGAGGCTCTGGGGAAGGTGCAAAATAGATGTACAAGAATGATACTCTGAGCTGAGAGTTTGTAACTATCAGGAAACACTGAACAGAATGGGGCCTTTTTCTCCAGAAAAAGAAGGCTGAGGAGCAACGAGATAAAGTTATGAATGGATTTGATAGGATAGACGCTGGGAAAATGTCTCCACTGTCATGGGGAATCTAAATCTGGAATCTAGTCATCTGACTATAAGATAGTCATTATCGAATTTTTCAGAAATTCGAAGAACAGGGGCGCGATTCTCCACTCCCACGCCGAAATGGCCGCGCCGTCGTGAATGCCGTCAAGGTTCACGACGGCGCTGAACGGCCCCGGTCCCGACCGATTCAGGCCCTGACAATGGGCCAGGATCGGGGCCGCGTCATCTACACGCGCCAGGCCTTGTCGCCCGCGTAAAAGCGGCACCGCATAGATGACGCGGCCGGCGCCGCATAACGGGCGCCAACCCGCGCATGCGTGGTTGCCGTCCTCTCTAAGTCCGCCCCGCAAGAAGATGGGGGACGGATCTTGCGGGGCCGCGGAAGGAAGGAGGTCCTCCTTCAGAGAGGACGGCCCGACGATCGGTGGGCACCGATCGCGGGCCACCCCACATTTCAGGTGAAGCCCGGTGCAGGATCCCCCCTCGCCCCCCAGCAGGCCGCCCCCCCAGCGTTCACGCACCGCCCACGACTGCAGCGACCAGGTGTGGACAGCGCCGGGGGGACCCGCCATTTTGGCCTGGCCGCTCGGCCCATCCGGGCCTCAGAATAGCGGGGGTGCCGGAGAATCGCCATTTTGGGTGTCTCCGGCCTGCGGCCCGCGAAACGCGACCGGGCCGTTCCCGCCGCTTGGGAGAATCGCGGGAGGGCGTCGGATCGGCGTCCCCGGAAATTTTGGCGGCCCAGGCGATTCTCCCAACCGGCGTGGGAGTGGAGAATCACACCCAATATCTTTACCCAGGGAGAGGTTAAATGTGGAATTTGCTACCATGTGAAAGTTGAAGTGAATAGGACATAGAGAGTAAAGATAGAGAAGATTATGCTGATCAGATTAGATGAAAGGGGTGTGAAGAGATCCATTGAGGTCCTATTTCTGTGCTGTAAATTTTATATAAAAGGGAAAAAGAGAAGTCGCCCTGATTATAAACAATGGGATAAATAAGTAGATAGAAAGGATCTTACCTCAGAAATAGGATCAATGTGACTGATGCTAAGAAAAAAGCAACAACAGAAAACATAGGTGGGAGTGGTTAACAGGAACCCTAACAATAGTTTTGCGTAGAGAAGACAATCCATCAGAAAGTTAGAGCTGCGGGTAATAAGAGTAATACAATAGTTGAGACATCACGGATATCTCCCCAGGTCTTCTTTGAAATAATGCCATGGGAGCTTTTGCATCCACCCAAGCACAACATCTTGCTTTAACATCTGATCCAAAAGTCAGCACTCCCTCAGTACTCAGTGTCAGCCTTGATTTTTGTGCTAAAGACTTTAATCTTCATATAAACTGGGAAAATCAAGTTTGCTCGAAAAATGTGGAAGATAAGTTCATATAATGTATACTAGTTTTCTAGTTCAGTATGCCAAAAAATCAACTGGGGATCGACTATTTTAGATCTAGTACAGTGCAATGAGAAAGGGTTAATTGATAACTTTGTAGCAAAGGACCTCTCGGGAAAAATGTCTGTAATAGGATAGAATTTTATATTCAGTTTTGAAGTGATGTAGTTAAGTCCAATAGTAGCATCTTAAATTCAAACAAAGGTATGAGGGGCAAGTTGACTCGGGTAGTTTGGGAAAGTGCATTGCAAAATGTGATGGTAGACAAGGAATGTATAGGAATTAATACATAATTTGCAACAAATATACACTTCTTTCAGGCACCAAATCCCCACGAATAAAGTGATGCAACCATTGCTAACAAGAGGAATTGAAGATAGTCCCGTAACTTCCTTAGAGTAGCAATCTCTGGCGCATTGCCACTCTGGATGGACTTATCCTCACTGAAGTTGCAAAGCCCCTGAGTTCAGTTTATATACATGGATCTGGTGCTGCCATCTAGTGGTTGTCTAGCACTATTATTCAGTTGTTAACCCTTTACAATCCAGCAGGTATACAGACCACTATAAATTCTTCCTCACATCCATCCCTCTCTTGCAATCTGTGATTCTTAGTCTTTGTACCATCAACTGATGGGAATAGCTTTTATTTTTCTATCTTATCCAAACTTGTTCATAGAATCATAGAATTTACAGTGCAGAAGGAGGCCATCCCGGCCCTGGGAAAGAGCACCCTACCTAAGCCCACACCTCCACCTATCCCCGTAACCCCACCTAACCTTTTTGGACACTAAGGGAAATTTATCATGGCCAATCCACCTAACCTGCACATCTTTGGACTGTGGGAGGAAACCGGTGCACCCGGAGGAAACCCACGCAGTCACGGGGAGAAAGTGCAAACTCCACACAGACAGTGACCCAAGCCGGGAATCGAACCTGGGACCCTGGAGCTGTGAAGCAACTCTGCTAACCACTGTGCTACCGTGCCGCCCATAATCTTGTACACCTCTATCCGTCCACACTCCCCCTCTTTCTTTGCTTCAAGCAGAACAACTCCAACTTCTCCAAACTATCCTTGTAACAAAGATTCCTGAATTGTTTTAGTAAATCTCCTCTGCATACTTTCAAGGATTTTCACATCCTCAAAGTGTGGTAATGGACAAAATACTCGAGTCAATGCCAAACAGCAGCTTTATAACATTTCAGCACAACTTCCCAGCTTTTGTAGTCAATGCCTCTATTTATGAAGCCTGAGATCACACACATTTGCTAACTGTTCTCCCAATATATCCTGCCACCTGTAAAGATTGCATACGTGAGCCCCCAGGCCCCTCTGTACCTGCACACACTTTAATATCTGATCAGAAGGACAGCATTCCCTCAGTGATCAGTTGTCTAGATTTGCCTTGATTTTGTGGCTAAGTCCTGGAATGAGACGGCAATCCAGAACCTTGTGACCTGGAAGTGTGAGTGCTACCACCCATTAGGAATATATGCCACTCTCTCTTCCTCTGTCAAAATGTATCACCTCACATTTCTCTGTGTTAAATTCCACCTGCCTATTGTCTGTCTGACTGCTAACGTCCTCATGGTTTGCCACATCTACATGTTTGGTAGCACTGGAAATTTTAAATATCCAACTTATTGATATGTATATTAAAAAACGGTAATCCTAGCATTGACCGTTTGGGAAAACCGCTACCGTCAAGTCTGAAAAACCACTATTTACCATGGCTTGTTGTTTTCTGTCTTTAAACAATTTATTTATCTGAACTTACACTGGCCATTCTATTCCATGAGCCTCAATTTTGTTAACCAACCTTTCATGTACTACTTTGTCAAACGATTTCTGAACATCCTTATGGACAATATCCAATGCATTCCCTTCATGAATCTTCTCTGTTCATTTTTCTCCATCACTTCTAAAACCTTACCCATCATCGATGTTAAACTGACCAGCTATAGGAAGAAGCTGACAGTGTTGCCAAAAGAGTGATAAGGGTTGGTAGGATTTTCAAATATAGCAAAGAAGTTAGTTAAACGTGATTTGTCTTGAACAAATCCTTGCTACCTTTCCTTAATTAATCCACACTTGTTAATTTTGTTAATAGGATGCACATTGGCTGCATTTCAGACATTACAGTGACTGTAAAGCATTTTAGGATGTAAAGAGGTTTTAAAAGGTACTATACAAAGGCAAACCGTCTTTTCCCATTACCCTTACTGTCCCAGCTCCGTATCGAGGTTCAGATCATATACCTGGGTTTCTCTGAGGAAGACTGTTTGAGAGGACATTGCTATCATGGGTGGCAGTAATAAAGATCAATACAATCCTGAATGACTTTTGGCTGAATTCTCTGGGTGACGTGGATACAGTTTTGGAGATGCCATTCAGGCAACAACAAAGGATATTGGCAATGATCTGCTGATCAAGAGTAGACTAACGAAGCAATAGTATACTGGGTTGGATTTATCCTGTTTCTTGTGTACAGGGCATACCTGGGCAATTTTCCACATTGCTGGGTAGATGTCAATGTTTTAGCTGCACTGGAACAGCTTGGCTAGGGGTACTCCAATTCTGGAGCACAAGTCTTCAGTACTATTGTCGGAATATTGTCAAGCTCTATATCACCAGTATATCATGGTACAGACACACACTGATGGACACACAGTGGGACCAATCAACACACACACAACACCGCAGCCAATCACCAGTGAGAGCACACGCACTATAAAGACAGGGGGCATCAGAGTTCCCGCTCATTCGAGTTGCAGCTAGCTAGGAGGACAGAGCTCACAGCCTGCAACACAGACATTCACCATGTGCTGAGTGCATTGACTGGTTAGGACAAGGCAAAGGTCTTTAGTTAAAGCTAGTATCGTATTAACTCACAGTCTGAGTATGTTTAAACAGTTAATGATTCAATAAAATAGTGTTGCACTATTTCAAGTGTTGGTGACCTGTATGTGATCCAGAACACCCAACACATCATAACCTTTGCAGTATCCAATGTCATCAGTTATTTCTTGATATCACACTTCCTGACTGTCTATCCCGCTGGAGGAACACCCCACAGATCCTTGGAGTCCTACCTACCCAAATAAATGAGGACACTAATTTATTACCTTTGACAAAGAAGGACTTCGGGAGAAATGTGGAGAGACATTGAAAAAGAAATAAAAATTCAGGAGCACATTAATTTTAATAATCTGAACTCTGCTCACCATGGACAGGGGGAGGTTGTTCCACTTCTGTAAGTAAGATTTGACACCATTAACCAAAGTAGTATAATTTAATTCATGAAGAGAAACCCAATCATGGGCCACCCGGATACACAGATAACAAAATCTAGTCAGGCGTGGCAAAAAAGTAACGTCTCTCCCCCCCTCCATGGGGGTTAACCAGGAAGCATTCACTCTTATCCAAGTTCAACTTGTATCCACAGAAGGAGCCAAAATGCCTAAGCAGCTTCATTATCTCATCCATAGTGCATACTGATGTAATGTAAAGGAGCAGATCACCTGCATAAAGCAGCAACCTATGCTCCACCCCTCCTGATTTATCCCCTGCACTTAACAGAGGACCTCAGAGCTATGGCAAGCGGTTCTATTGCCAAAGCAAACAGGAGCAAAGACAATGGATAATCCTGCCTCGAGCCCCTATTCAGCAGGACGTAGCCAGAATTCAAAGCATTTGTGGGAACACTCGGAGTGGGGGCCCAAAACAGTAACCAAATCGAGGATATAAACCTTTGTCCAAATCCAAACTTCCCAAGAATCTCAAAAAGATATTTCCACTCAACTCTACCAAACACCTTTTCGGCATCGAGGGAAACAATCACCTCCGGTTCGGCCACAGAGGAGGGGAAATCGACAACATTTAGCAGATGACATGTATTGGCCGACAATTGCCGACCCTTAATGAAGCTGGTCTGGTCGAGATCACCTCTGGGAGGCAGGGCTCCAATCACAGTGCCAGGACCGTGGCAAGTAGCTTACCATCTGCATTTTAAAATGAAATAGGTTGATACAACCCACACACTGTTGGGTCTTTTCTTGAGGGTCAAGGAGTTAGAGCTTGCAGAAATTAGAGGGCGACGAACCCTGGGATAGTGAATCATTAAATATCTAGAATTAGGGGTTACCAATTGCTCCACAAACTTCTTATAAAATTCAATGGGGAAGCCATCAGGCCTCCGAGCTTTGCCAGTCTGCATCAACTTAAAGCATTTCGTAATTTCCTCTGGATCCAATGGGGATTCCAACACCTCACGCCTCTCTCCCTCCACAGCCGGGATGGATAATCTACCCAAAAAATCCATCATGACCGAACCCTCAACCGTAGGCTCCGATCTATAGAGACCCCGATAGACCGTTTCAAAAGCCACATTGATCTGAGTCGGGACAGAAACCAGGCTACCGCTTGAGTACCTGTATGATCTACCGGGAAGCTGCCTGTCATCTCAGCTGGTGAACTAAGAAGCAACTGGCCTTCTTCCCATATTTATAAAACATGCCCCTCGAGCGTTGCAATTGGCCCACTACTCTGTCTGTTAACAGTAGTTCAAATTGTGTCTGCAGCTTTTTCCTACTTGCCAAAAACTCTTGGTTTGGGGCGAGTCTGTACTGGCGGTCCACCTCAAGAATGGAGTCCACCAACCTCTGCCCTCGCTGTCTTCACCATGTGCACTTTGTAGGAAATTATCTCCCCCATGATAACCACCTTCAGGGCTTTCCACAGCTTAGGAGGTGAGATAGACTCACTTTTATTAAATTTAGTATATTCCCCAATGTCGGCAGACATGCATTCGCAAAATCGCTTGTCTGCTAATAATGCTGTATCCAGCCTCCATGGCGGATGGGGGACCTGATTCTAGGACCAAATCAACAAAAGTGGGGCATGATCCAAAATCACAATCGCTGAGTAACCTGCCATCGCCACCAAAGGGAGGTAAGACCTATCCACCACAAGAATGTCGATAAGCGAGTATACCTGGTGCACATGGGAGAAACGCAAAAATCTTGGTCACGTGGGTGCAAAAAGTGCCACCGATCTGGAACCCCCACACCCCCATCTGTTCTGTGAAAAGCAACAAAGCTCTGGCCATTCCTGATGGAGTCAGAGATTTAGGCTCAAACTGGTATCCACAACACAAATTAAGTCACCACCTAAAATAAGCTGATGTGAATCCAAATTGGAGATGGAGGACAGCAGCTTACCAATAAAATCTGTTACATCCCAGTCTGGAACATAGATATTAACCAAAGTCACTGAGGTGCCCACGAAAGAGCCACAGGCAACAACATGTCTACCATTGGGGTCAGCCAAGATCTTAGCAGCAGAAAACTGAACTCTTCAATTGATAAATATTGCCAAGCCCCGGACCCTACCATCAAAGCCTGAATGAAAAGCTTGTCCCACCCATTCCTTCCGCAACCTTGTCTGGTCTCTGACCTGCAAGTGAGTCTTTATCAGAAACACCACGTGGAGTTTAAACTCTTAAGGTGAGCAAATACCCTTGATCTTTTCACTGGGCCATTCAACCCCCTGACATTCCAGGTGACCAAACTAATTAGGAGCCTCCCACCCCCTCTCAATCTGGAATCAGTCATTTCCATCAAGAGAGATTATCCAACAGATATGTGGAAGGTACAGCAACCAGGCCCACCCAAGATGGCCACTAAACCCACTCACAAAACTAAACAAGAAAAATCTGCCATCACCGGCCTCAAACTACCCCCACTCCCTCCTCCTCACCCTCAGACACTGCCACACCCAAATATGCATACAGATAACAAGGCGAACATAAACAACTAAAACCTTCATTTAATAAACTTCAGGAGCGCTAAGCTCATTATCTAAAACAGAACTAGAAATGAGCTGCAGTCAACCCTTCAACATTGCTCCCGTTAGCTAAAACTTCAGCTAATAGGGCGGCTCCCACCTAGGGTGAAGAAAAATGATTACAAAAAAAAAAAATATAAAAACCCCTAAAAACATTGTACCCCAACAGGGAGCTATATATTTACATATCAATTAGAATAGAACCCCACATAAAACTAAACCCTAAACCTACGCCCAAACTGTAAAAAATTCAACCCCAACAAGAACAAGAAAATACAAACGTGAACGTGGAACCCCAACAAGTCAACATGCCCTCCTCAATACCCGAAAAACTCAATCATACCATGCCCAACCCACACTTCTTTACAAAGGAGTTGCCTCTCCCGGGCCATCAAAATAATAGTCCCTCCCTTCGAAAGTCACTCTTAACCTCGCCGGATACAGCATCCCAATCAAACTCCACTTTTGTGCAGGGCAGCCTTGGCTTTATTGAACACAGCCCTCGTCTTTGCCAGCTCCGCTCCCCACATCCTGGTAGAATGTGATGCCGTGACCTTCCATTTGTAGTCGCAATGCTCCCTCGCCCACCTCAGGATCCTTTGAAGCTATGAAACTTCACGATTGCCGCTGGTTTCTCAGTGCGAGGCTTCTGCCGGAGTGTACAGTGGGCCCGGTCACCTCAGGAGGGGACATGAATCCACCCTGCGTCACCGTCTTCCCGAACATCTCCTCAAAATACTCTGTGGGAGATGTGCCTTACATCCCCTCTGGCAGCGCCGTAGTTCGGATGTTTTGCCTCCTGGAACGATTCTCCAAATCGTTCACCTTGGCCTCCAGCAATTCATTCGCTTCAACCACCAGAGATATCTCTGCTTCCCGTGAAGCAATCTGGTCACTATGCCTCGAAAGGGCCACCACCGTGCCTTTTATCATGGCTCCATGGGCCTTCAGCATTTTGTTGTTCCTGTCCATAGCCATTCAAATGGGAGCCAAGGCCCCTTCCATCGATTTGCAGAGGTCCCCTGACACAACCCGCCAGTGTTTTCCAAATTTTGTCGCCAAGGTGCTCGTAAGTATCTTGGCCATTAGTGGAGTGGCTAGAGCCTCAGAGGCTGCCTCTGCCATCTTTTCCCCTGATGAGAGGCCTCCAACTCTGTCGATGAACTTCTACTTCCTGCCTTTTTTCCCCTGCCTATTCTGTGCATTTAATAATAATAATCTTTATTATTGTAGTTTCACTTATAGGATCCTTATCCCATTATCTATGTGAGTTTTCAAATGAAAATACCCCCTGGAACTAAAAGAATAGGGCTAAAAATGCAGTACTCTAGCAGGCGATACCTCCTGCGTGGTATGGTGACACAGTGGTTACCACTGCTACCTCTCAGCTTCAGGGACCCGTGTTCAATTCCGGCCTTGGATGACTGTCTATGTGGGGTTTGCACTTTTTCCCTGTGTCTGCATGGATTCCTCCGGGTGCTCCGGTTTCCCCCCACAGAAGTGCAGGTTAGGTGGATTGGCCATGATAAATTGCCCCTCAGTGTCCAATAGATAAAGTGGGGTTACCAGGTTACGGGAATTGGGTGGAAGCATGGTTTTAAGTAAGGCTTAAGTAGAGTGCTCTTTCCAAGAGTCGTTGCAGATTTGATGGGCTGAATGGCCTCCTTCTGCACTGTAGGGATTCTATGATTCCCCCAACATAATGCCACTAAAGTCAGATTTATCTTTTATTAATTAATTGAATTTAAATTCCACCAACTGCTGTGGTGGGATTTGAGCCGGTCTCCCCAGACCATTGGTCTGAGCCTATGGATTACTAGTAGAGTGACATTATTTCTACTCTACCAACATCCCTGGGTGGAACTTAATGCCCTCTGTTATGGCAACTGTGGCGTTGGGAAACATTTAATCGGGCTCAAGGGTGGTGAATTGGACCTCGCCGCCTTCCCGCCTCCACCCTGATTAAGCCCGTGCTGGCAAGGCCTGTGAACAGGCCTCCCACACAGCTGCCAATCAATTTCTAAATCTTTTTCCAGTTGAGGGGCAATTTAGCGTGGCCAATCCACCTACCCTGCACATCTGTGAGTTGTTGGAGTGAGATCCACGCAGACTCAGGGAGAATATGCAAACTCCACACAGACAGTGACCCGGGGCCAGGATCAAACTCAAGTCCTCGACCCATGAGGCAGCAGTGCAAACCACTGCATCACCGTGCCTTCCCTCTGCTGCCAACCATGATGCTTAAATTAGCAATTTATGCCCATTTAAGGACCTCATTCTACCGCTGCTTCTGTTCACCCAGCGACAGGCAGAGGATAATATAAGCTATAAGCAAACATATACAGGCTCACGGGGGTACCTCAATCAAAAGCACTCAGTGCCTGATGGAGTGACCTGGCGTCAGGAATGGGAGGACCACTGAAACCCACCCCCCATGTCCTTGCACAATCAACTTTCAGACACTAGCAGCTGCTTGTAAAGATCATGGGCACGATTCACGACCTGCATTGCACTCGGCGCAGATCAGGGCGTGCCGGGTGAATGGCAGGAGCGGGCAAAATTGAGAGTCGCACCAAGTGCTAAACATTTTGCAATTCACCCGGCTCGCTCCCAATGGCAAGTTCCGGGTCTCACCCAGAAATGGCGAGAATATCATTAACCCTCATTTGCATACATTTCAATCTCATTAACGAGATTGAAGTCAAATGAAGGGGCCTCGCGGGAATTACCCGTGTCCCCAGCAAGAGGTCACACAGGTGTCGTTTAATGCTGCTTTTCAAAAACGGAAACCTGGCGCAATGGCTACTGAGGGGAAGTGAGGAGAAGAGTCGGCATTTCCATTTACTGGCTTGCGGCTCAAGGGCACTTTGAGCTGCACCTCAGTGCTCACTGGGGAGGGGGTTTCGACCCTTGAGGGGGGATTGGGCTTGGTCAAGGGGCTAAAGCTTTCCAGATAAGGGGTCGCCCCTGAGACAGGGGGAGGGTGGGAGGGTGTGAGGGGCTTTGCGTGTGTGAGGTCTTCAAGCCATCTTTGAATATTGTGGAGATGCATAATGCGGCAACCACAGCTGCAACCTGTCTGTCCGACCAAACACTTCCAGCCCTGCTGCAGCTTCTCTCCTCAAATTCAATTTCACTGCCTTTGACTGAGAGCAGCCTCTAGCTTCACAGCTGAAGGCGTTTTCAAATGAGGAATTAGGCTAGTTAGTTGTGAGAGCCCCTCACCCTCCTCAACTCTCAAATGCCTCGTCAAAGAGACAGATGCCATGTATCAAAGGATGATTAACGCACGACACGTTCAGCAACCTGTGATGCCTGAACAGTAAGCCTGTACTCTAGGAGCACCAGCACCATCGAGGCAGCTGTCAACAATCAAACACTGAAGAGCAGGACTTCATCACTGAGGATCCTCTCGCGATCAAAGGGTAAGTGTGTCGATGAGCGGAGGGCAGCGGAGCACGTCCTTCCTCATGTTCCCAGTAGAGGTCTGGGGACTCGGGCTCCTGATGTGGCCGTGACTGTGCAGAGCAAGGTTTGCCAGCATAGCTGGCTCGCTGGATGGCACTCTTGAGAGAAGGTGGGACAGTCATGGTAAGAGTGGAGGAGGCTTGGGGGATTTCAGGGTCTCAGGGTGAAAGTTCACTCCTTCTCCAATTCCTTCCAGATATAACATTTGCTGGTGTGGATCTCGCTGAGCTTGTGGCAGTCGAAGCAGGCAGACACCAGAGAAGGCAGAAGTGACAACGCAGGCTGGGTGCGCTACTCCATGTGCAGGGGGCCGCCGCTAACCCTGGAGATTCAGCCGCCCTTCAAGTTGAGGAGGGACCGAGAAGGGGTGACCAGTGACAGCCCCCAAGGTGTCCGGGCATTGTTAGTGGTTTCATGAGCTGACAGACGCCATGTGCTGCAGAATACTGCATCTCTGCACGCACAGTGCGGTATCTGCGCCATGTCCTCGTGTACATGTCACCCCGTGGAGGAGGAGGACACACTCTCCCATGAAGGTCACCACAGCCTTTAACATCTATGACACTGGGTCGTTCCAGGCCTTGAGCTGGATCTTTGTGGCATATCCCAAACTTCTGCCATCAGGTGCATCCAGGAAGTGACAGATGCTCTGTATGCCCAGGCATCAGACTATATCACCTTCAACCTCGATCAGGCCCACCAAAATGCCTGTGCTACAGGAATGCTGCCATCCCCGGGATACGCCAGGTCCAGGGGCCATAGATGGCATAGATGTTGCTCTGCGAGCAGTGGGGCATTAGGGAGTGTCCTATAATAACAGGAAATATTCCACTCCCTGAATGTTCAGATCGTGTGCGTCCACCGCCTCAGAGTCATGCACCTGGGAGCGTGCATGACATCTTCATCAGATGAGAACTAAACAAATACTGTAACTCCATCACCGGGAAAATCTACAAATACTGTAACTCCATCACCAGAGAACTGTACAAATACTGTAACTCCATCACCAGAGAACTGTACAAATACTGTAACTCCATCACCAGAGAACTGTACAAATACTGTAACTCTATCACCAGAGAACTGTACAAATACTGTAACTCCAACACCAGAGAACTGTACAAATACTGTAACTCCATCACCAGAGAACTGTACAAATGCTGTAACTCCATCACCAGAGAACTGTACAAATACTGTAACTCCATCACCAGAGAACTGTACAAATACTGTAACCCCATCACCAGGGAACTGTACAAATATTGTAACTCCATCACCAGAGAACTGTACAAATACTGTAACCCCATCACCGGAGAACTAAACAAATACTGTAGCTCCACCAGAGAACTGTACCAATACTGTAACTCCATCACCAGAGAACTGTACAAATACTGTAACTCCATCACCAGAGAACTGCACAAATACTGTAACTCCATCACCAGAGAACTGTACAAATACTGTAACTCCATCACCAGAGAACTGTACAAATACTGTAACTCCATCACCAGACAACTAAACAAATACTGCAACTTCATCACCAAGGAACTGTACAAATACTGTAACTCCATCACCAGGGAACTGTACAAATACTGTAACTCAATCACCAGAGAACTGTACAAATACTGTAACTCCATCACCAGACAACTAAACAAATACTGCAACTTCATCACCAAGGAACTGTACAAATACTGTAACTCCATCACCAGGGAACTGTACAAATACTGTAACTCCATCACCAGAGAACTGTACAAATACTGTTAGTCCATCACCAGAGAACTAAACAAATACTGTGGCTCCACCAGAGAACTATACAAATACTGTGACTCCATCAACAGGGAACTGTACAAATACTGTAACTCCATCACCAGAGAACTGTACAAATACTGTAACTCCATCACCAGAGAACTGTACAAATACTGTAACTTCATCACCAGAGAACTAAAGAAATACTGCAATCCCATCACCAGAGAACTGTACAAATACTGTAACCCCATCACCAGAGAACTGTACAAATACTGTAACCCCATCACCAGAGAACTGTACAAATACTGTAACTTCATCACCAGAGAACTAAACAAATACTGTAACCCCGTCACCAGAGAACTGTACAAATACTGTAACTCCATCACCAGAGAACTAAACAAATACAGTAACCCCATCACCAGAGAACTGTACAAATACTGTAACCCCATCACCAGGGAACTGTACAAATACTGTAACTTCATCACCAGAGAACTGTACAAATACTGTAACTCCATCACCTGAGAACAGTACAAATACTGTAACTTCATCACCAGAGAACTGTACAAATACTGTAACTCCATCACCAGAGAACTGTACAAATACTGTAACCCCATCACCAGAGAACTAAACAAATACTGTAGCTCCACCAGAGAACTGTACCAATACTGTAACTCCATCACCAGAGTACTGTACAAATATTGTAACTCCATCACCAGAGAACTGTACAAATACTGTAACCCCATCACCAGAGAACTGTACAAATACTGTAACTTAATCACCAGAGAACTAAACAAATACTGTAACCCCGTCACCAGAGAACTAAACAAATACTGTAACCCGATCACCACAGAACTGGACAAATACTGTAACTTCATCAACAGAGTACTGTACAAATACTGTAACTCCATCACCAGAGAACTAAACAAATACCGTAGCTCCACCAGAGAACTATTCAAATACTGTAACTCCATCACCTGGGAACTGTACAAATACTGTAACTTCATCACCAGAGAACTGAACAAATACTGTAACGCCATCACCATAGTACTGTACAAATACTGTAAGCCCATCACCAGGGAAATCTACAAATACAGTAACTGCATCACCAGAGAACTGTACAAATACTGTAACTCCATCACCCGAGAACTGTACAAATACTGTAACTCCATCAACAGGGAACTGTACAAATACTGTAACTTCATCACTAGGGAACTGTACAAATACTGTAACTTCATCACCAGAGAACTGTACTAATACTGCAACTCCCTCACCAGAGAACTGTACAAATACTGTAACTTCATCACCAGAGAACTGTACAAATACTGTAACTCCATCACCAGAGAACTGTACAAATACTGTAACTCCATCACCAGAGAACTAAACAAATACTGTGGCTCCACCAGAGAACTAAACAAATACTGCAACTTCATCACCAGAGAACTGTACAAATACTGTAATCCATCACCAGAGAACTAAACAAATACTGTAGCTCCATCACCAGAGAACTGTACAAATACTGTAATTCCATCACCAGAGAACTGTAAAAATACTGCAACTCCATCACCAGAGAACTGTACAAATACTGTAACCCCATCACCACAGAACTGTACAAATACTGTAACTCCATCACCAGAGAACTGTACAAATACTGTAACTCCAGCACCAGAGTACTGTACAAATACTGTAACTCCATCACCAGAGAACTGTACAAATACTAACTCCATCACCAGAGAACTGTACAAATACTGTAACTTCATCACCAGAGAACTGTACAAATACTGTAACTCCATCACCAGAGAACTAGACAAATACTTTAACCCGATCACCAGAGAACTGTACAAATACTGTAACTTCATCACCAGAGAACTAAACAAATACTGTAACCCCGTCACCAGAGAACTGTACAAATACTGTAACTTCATCACCAGAGAACTAAACAAATACTGTAACCCCATCACCAACGAACTGTACAAATACTGTCACTCCATCACCAGAGACCTATACAAATACTGTAACTCCATCACCAGTGTACTGTACAAATACTGTAAATCCATCACCAGAGAACTAAAATACTGTAGCTCCACCAGGGAACTATACAAATACTGTAACTCCATCACCTGGGAACTGTACAAATACTGTAACTCCATCACCAGAGAACCGTACAAGTACTGTAACTCCATCACCAGAGAACCGTACAAATACTGTAACTCCATCACCATAGAACTGTACAAATACTGTAACTCCATCACCAGAGAACTGAACAAATACTGTAACACCATCACCATAGTACTGTACAAATACTGCAACTCCATCAACAGGGAACTGTACAAATACTGTAACTTCATCACCAGAGAACTGTACAAATACTGTAACTCCATCACCTGAGAACAGTACAAATACTGTAACTTCATCACCAGAGAACTGTACAAATACTGTAACTCCATCACCAGAGAACTGTACAAATACTGTAACCCCATCACCAGAGAACTAAACAAATACTGTAGCTCCACCAGAGAACTGTACCAATACTGTAACTCCATCACCAGAGTACTGTACAAATATTGTAACTCCATCACCAGAGAACTGTACAAATACTGTAACCCATCACCAGAGAACTGTACAAATACTGTAACTTCATCACCAGAGAACTAAACAAATACTGTAACCCCGTCACCAGAGAACTGTACAAATACTGTAACTTCATCATCAGAGAACTAAACAAATACTGTAACCCCGTCACCAGAGAACTAAACAAATACTGTAACCCGATCACCACAGAACTGGACAAATACTGTAACTTCATCAACAGAGTACTGTACAAATACTGTAACTCCATCACCAGAGAACTAAACAAATACTGTAGCTCCACCAGAGAACTATTCAAATACTGTAACTCCATCACCTGGGAACTGTACAAATACTGTAACTTCATCACCAGAGAACTGTACAAATTCTGTAACTTCATCACCAGAGTACTGTACAAATACTGTAACTCCATCACCAGAGAACTGAACAAATACTGTAACGCCATCACCATAGTACTGTACAAATACTGTAAGCCCATCACCAGGGAAATCTACAAATACAGTAACTGCATCACCAGAGAACTGTACAAATACTGTAACTCCATCACCAGAGAACTGTACAAATACTGTAACTCCATCACCAGAGAACTGTACAAATACTGTAACTTCATCACCAGAGAACTAAACAAATACTGTAACCCCGTCACCAGAGAACTAAACAAATACTGTAACCCGATCACCACAGAACTGGACAAATACTGTAACTTCATCAACAGAGTACTGTACAAATACTGTAACTCCATCACCAGAGAACTAAACAAATACTGTAGCTCCACCAGAGAATTATTCAAATACTGTAACTCCATCACCTGGGAACTGTACAAATACTGTAACTTCATCACCAGAGAACTGTACAAATTCTGTAACTTCATCACCAGAGTACTGTACAAATACTGTAACTCCATCACCAGAGAACTGAACAAATACTGTAACGCCATCACCATAGTACTGTACAAATACTGTAAGCCCATCACCAGGGAAATCTACAAATACAGTAACTGCATCACCAGAGAACTGTACAAATACTGTAACTCCATCACCCGAGAACTGTACAAATACTGTAACTCCATCAACAGGGAACTGTACAAATACTGTAACTTCATCACTAGGGAACTGTACAAATACTGTAACTCCATCACCAGAGAACTGTACAAATACTGTAACTCCATCACCAGAGAACTAAACAAATACTGTGGCTCCACCAGAGAACTAAACAAATACTGCAACTTCATCACCAGAGAACTGTACAAATACTGTAATCCATCACCAGAGAACTAAACAAATACTGTAGCTCCATCACCAGAGAACTGTACAAATACTGTAACTCCATCACCAGAGAACTGTAAAAATACTGCAACTCCATCACCAGAGAACTGTACAAATACTGTAACCCCATCACAGAACTGTACAAATACTGTAACTCCATCACCAGAGAACTGTACAAATACTGTAACTCCAGCACCAGAGTACTGTACAAATACTGTAACTCCATCACCAGAGAACTGTACAAATACTAACTCCATCACCAGAGAACTGTACAAATACTGTAACTTCATCACCAGAGAACTGTACAAATACTGTAACTCCATCACCAGAGAACTAGACAAATACTTTAACCCGATCACCAGAGAACTGTACAAATACTGTAACTTCATCACCAGAGAACGAAACAAATACTGTAACCCCGTCACCAGAGAACTGTACAAATACTGTAACTTCATCACCAGAGAACTAAACAAATACAGTAACCCCATCACCAACGAACTGTACAAATACTGTCACTCCATCACCAGAGACCTATACAAATACTGTAACTCCATCACCAGTGTACTGTACAAATACTGTAAATCCATCACCAGAGAACTAAAATACTGTAGCTCCACCAGAGAACTATACAAATACTGTAACTCCATCACCTGGGAACTGTACAAATACTGTAACTCCATCACCAGAGAACCGTACAAGTACTGTAACTCCATCACCAGAGAACCGTACAAATACTGTAACTCCATCACCATAGAACTGTACAAATACTGTAACTCCATCACCAGAGAACTGAACAAATACTGTAACACCATCACCATAGTACTGTACAAATACTGCAACTCCATCAACAGGGAACTGTACAAATACTGTAACTTCATCACCAGAGAACTGTACAAATACTGTAACTCCATCACCTGAGAACAGTACAAATACTGTAACTTCATCACCAGAGAACTGTACAAATACTGTAACTCCATCACCAGTGTACTGTACAAATACTGTAAATCCATCACCAGAGAACTAAAATACTGTAGCTCCACCAGGGAACTATACAAATACTGTAACTCCATCACCTGGGAACTGTACAAATACTGTAACTCCATCACCAGAGAACCGTACAAGTACTGTAACTCCATCACCAGAGAACCGTACAAATACTGTAACTCCATCACCATAGAACTGTACAAATACTGTAACTCCATCACCAGAGAACTGAACAAATACTGTAACACCATCACCATAGTACTGTACAAATACTGCAACTCCATCAACAGGGAACTGTACAAATACTGTAACTTCATCACCAGAGAACTGTACAAATACTGTAACTCCATCACCTGAGAACAGTACAAATACTGTAACTTCATCACCAGAGAACTGTACAAATACTGTAACTCCATCACCAGAGAACTGTACAAATACTGTAACCCCATCACCAGAGAACTAAACAAATACTGTAGCTCCACCAGAGAACTGTACCAATACTGTAACTCCATCACCAGAGTACTGTACAAATATTGTAACTCCATCACCAGAGAACTGTACAAATACTGTAACCCATCACCAGAGAACTGTACAAATACTGTAACTTCATCACCAGAGAACTAAACAAATACTGTAACCCCGTCACCAGAGAACTGTACAAATACTGTAACTTCATCATCAGAGAACTAAACAAATACTGTAACCCCGTCACCAGAGAACTAAACAAATACTGTAACCCGATCACCACAGAACTGGACAAATACTGTAACTTCATCAACAGAGTACTGTACAAATACTGTAACTCCATCACCAGAGAACTAAACAAATACTGTAGCTCCACCAGAGAACTATTCAAATACTGTAACTCCATCACCTGGGAACTGTACAAATACTGTAACTTCATCACCAGAGAACTGTACAAATTCTGTAACTTCATCACCAGAGTACTGTACAAATACTGTAACTCCATCACCAGAGAACTGAACAAATACTGTAACGCCATCACCATAGTACTGTACAAATACTGTAAGCCCATCACCAGGGAAATCTACAAATACAGTAACTGCATCACCAGAGAACTGTACAAATACTGTAACTCCATCACCAGAGAACTGTACAAATACTGTAACTCCATCACCAGAGAACTGTACAAATACTGTAACTTCATCACCAGAGAACTAAACAAATACTGTAACCCCGTCACCAGAGAACTAAACAAATACTGTAACCCGATCACCACAGAACTGGACAAATACTGTAACTTCATCAACAGAGTACTGTACAAATACTGTAACTCCATCACCAGAGAACTAAACAAATACTGTAGCTCCACCAGAGAATTATTCAAATACTGTAACTCCATCACCTGGGAACTGTACAAATACTGTAACTTCATCACCAGAGAACTGTACAAATTCTGTAACTTCATCACCAGAGTACTGTACAAATACTGTAACTCCATCACCAGAGAACTGAACAAATACTGTAACGCCATCACCATAGTACTGTACAAATACTGTAAGCCCATCACCAGGGAAATCTACAAATACAGTAACTGCATCACCAGAGAACTGTACAAATACTGTAACTCCATCACCCGAGAACTGTACAAATACTGTAACTCCATCAACAGGGAACTGTACAAATACTGTAACTTCATCACTAGGGAACTGTACAAATACTGTAACTCCATCACCAGAGAACTGTACAAATACTGTAACTCCATCACCAGAGAACTAAACAAATACTGTGGCTCCACCAGAGAACTAAACAAATACTGCAACTTCATCACCAGAGAACTGTACAAATACTGTAATCCATCACCAGAGAACTAAACAAATACTGTAGCTCCATCACCAGAGAACTGTACAAATACTGTAACTCCATCACCAGAGAACTGTAAAAATACTGCAACTCCATCACCAGAGAACTGTACAAATACTGTAACCCCATCACAGAACTGTACAAATACTGTAACTCCATCACCAGAGAACTGTACAAATACTGTAACTCCAGCACCAGAGTACTGTACAAATACTGTAACTCCATCACCAGAGAACTGTACAAATACTAACTCCATCACCAGAGAACTGTACAAATACTGTAACTTCATCACCAGAGAACTGTACAAATACTGTAACTCCATCACCAGAGAACTAGACAAATACTTTAACCCGATCACCAGAGAACTGTACAAATACTGTAACTTCATCACCAGAGAACGAAACAAATACTGTAACCCCGTCACCAGAGAACTGTACAAATACTGTAACTTCATCACCAGAGAACTAAACAAATACAGTAACCCCATCACCAACGAACTGTACAAATACTGTCACTCCATCACCAGAGACCTATACAAATACTGTAACTCCATCACCAGTGTACTGTACAAATACTGTAAATCCATCACCAGAGAACTAAAATACTGTAGCTCCACCAGAGAACTATACAAATACTGTAACTCCATCACCTGGGAACTGTACAAATACTGTAACTCCATCACCAGAGAACCGTACAAGTACTGTAACTCCATCACCAGAGAACCGTACAAATACTGTAACTCCATCACCATAGAACTGTACAAATACTGTAACTCCATCACCAGAGAACTGAACAAATACTGTAACACCATCACCATAGTACTGTACAAATACTGCAACTCCATCAACAGGGAACTGTACAAATACTGTAACTTCATCACCAGAGAACTGTACAAATACTGTAACTCCATCACCTGAGAACAGTACAAATACTGTAACTTCATCACCAGAGAACTGTACAAATACTGTAACTCCATCACCAGAGAACTGTACAAATACTGTAACCCCATCACCAGAGAACTAAACAAATACTGTAGCTCCACCAGAGAACTGTACAAATACTGTAACTCCATCACCAGAGAACTGTACAAATACTGTAACTCCAGCACCAGAGTACTGTACAAATACTGTAACTCCATCACCAGAGAACTGTACAAATACTAACTCCATCACCAGAGAACTGTACAAATACTGTAACTTCATCACCAGAGAACTGTACAAATACTGTAACTCCATCACCAGAGAACTAGACAAATACTTTAACCCGATCACCAGAGAACTGTACAAATACTGTAACTTCATCACCAGAGAACTAAACAAATACTGTAACCCCGTCACCAGAGAACTGTACAAATACTGTAACTTCATCACCAGAGAACTAAACAAATACAGTAACCCCATCACCAACGAACTGTACAAATACTGTCACTCCATCACCAGAGACCTATACAAATACTGTAACTCCATCACCAGTGTACTGTACAAATACTGTAAATCCATCACCAGAGAACTAAAATACTGTAGCTCCACCAGAGAACTATACAAATACTGTAACTCCATCACCTGGGAACTGTACAAATACTGTAACTCCATCACCAGAGAACCGTACAAGTACTGTAACTCCATCACCAGAGAACCGTACAAATACTGTAACTCCATCACCATAGAACTGTACAAATACTGTAACTCCATCACCAGAGAACTGAACAAATACTGTAACACCATCACCATAGTACTGTACAAATACTGCAACTCCATCAACAGGGAACTGTACAAATACTGTAACTTCATCACCAGAGAACTGTACAAATACTGTAACTCCATCACCTGAGAACAGTACAAATACTGTAACTTCATCACCAGAGAACTGTACAAATACTGTAACTCCATCACCAGAGAACTGTACAAATACTGTAACCCCATCACCAGAGAACTAAACAAATACTGTAGCTCCACCAGAGAACTGTACCAATACTGTAACTCCATCACCAGAGTACTGTACAAATATTGTAACTCCATCACCAGAGAACTGTACAAATACTGTAACCCATCACCAGAGAACTGTACAAATACTGTAACTTCATCACCAGAGAACTAAACAAATAATGTAACCCCGTCACCAGAGAACTGTACAAATACTGTAACTTCATCAGAGAACTAAACAAATACTGTAACCCCGTCACCAGAGAACTAAACAAATACTGTAACCCGATCACCACAGAACTGGACAAATACTGTAACTTCATCAACAGAGTACTGTACAAATACTGTAACTCCATCACCAGAGAACTAAACAAATACTGTAGCTCCACCAGAGAACTATTCAAATACTGTAACTCCATCACCTGGGAACTGTACAAATACTGTAACTTCATCACCAGAGAACTGTACAAATTCTGTAACTTCATCACCAGAGTACTGTACAAATACTGTAACTCCATCACCAGAGAACTGAACAAATACTGTAACGCCATCACCATAGTACTGTACAAATACTGTAAGCCCATCACCAGGGAAATCTACAAATACAGTAACTGCATCACCAGAGAACTGTACAAATACTGTAACTCCATCACCAGAGAACTGTACAAATACTGTAACTCCATCACCAGAGAACTGTACAAATACTGTAACTCCATCAACAGGGGACTGTACAAATACTGTAACTCCATCACCAGAGAACTAAACAAATACTGTGGCTCCACCAGAGAACTAAACAAATACTGCAACTTCATCACCAGAGAACTGTACAAATACTGTAACTCCATCACCAGAGAACTGTACAAATACTGTAACCCCATCACCACAGAACTGTACAAATACTGTAACTCCATCACCAGAGAACTGTACAAATACTGTAACTCCAGCACCAGAGTACTGTACAAATACTGTAACTCCATCACCAGAGAACTGTACAAATACTAAATCCATCACCAGATAACTGTACAAATACTGTAACTTCATCACCAGAGAACTGTACAAATACTGTAACTCCATCACCAGAGAACTAGACAAATACTTTAACCCGATCACCAGAGAACTGTACAAATACTGTAACTTCATCACCAGAGAACTAAACAAATACTGTAACCCCGTCACCAGAGAACTGTACAAATACTGTAACTTCATCACCAGAGAACTAAACAAATACTGTAACCCCATCACCAGCGAACTGTACAAATACTGTCACTCCATCACCAGAGACCTATACAAATACTGTAACTCCATCAACAGAGTACTGTACAAATACTGTAACTCCATCACCAGAGAACTAAACAAATACTGTAGCTCCACCAGAGAACTATACAAATACTGTAACTCCATCACCAGAGAACTGTACAAATACTGTAACTCCATCACCAGAGAACTGAACAAATACTGTAACACCATCACCATAGTACTGTACAAATACTGTAAGCCCATCACCAGGGAAATCTACAAATACTGTAACTGCATCACCAGAGAACTGTACAAATACTGTAACTCCATCACCAGAGAACTGTACAAATACTGCAACTCCATCAACAGGGAACTGTACAAATACTGTAACTTCATCACCAGAGAACTGTACAAATACTGTAACTCCATCACCTGAGAACAGTACAAATACTGTAACTTCATCACCAGAGAACTGTACAAATACTGTAACTCCATCACCAGAGAACTGTACAAATACTGTAACCCCATCACCAGAGAACTAAACAAATACTGTAGCTCCACCAGAGAACTGTACCAATACTGTAACTCCATCACCAGAGTACTGTACAAATATTGTAACTCCATCACCAGAGAACTGTACAAATACTGTAACCCCATCACCAGAGAACTGTACAAATACTGTAACTTCATCAGAGAACTAAACAAATACTGTAACCCCGTCTCCAGAGAACTAAACAAATACTGTAACCCGATCACCACAGAACTGGACAAATACTGTAACTTCATCAACAGAGTACTGTACAAATACTGTAACTCCATCACCAGAGAACTAAACAAATACTGTAGCTCCATCAGAGAACTATTCAAATACTGTAACTCCATCACCTGGGAACTGTACAAATACTGTAACTTCATCACCAGAGAACTGTACAAATTCTGTAACTTCATCACCAGAGTACTGTACAAATACTGGAACTCCATCACCAGAGAACTGAACAAATACTGTAACGCCATCACCAGAGAACTGTACAAATACTGTAACTCCATCACCAGAGAACTGTACAAATACTGTAACTCCATCACCAGAGAACTGTACAAATACTGTAACTCCATCAACAGTGAACTGTACAAATACTGTAACTTCATGACCAGGGAACTGTACAAATACTGTAACTTCATCACCAGAGAACTGTACTAATACTGTAACTCCCTCACCAGAGAACTGTACAAATACTGTAACTTCATCACCAGAGAACTGTACAAATACTGTAACTCCATCACCAGAGAACTGTACAAATACTGTAACTCCATCACCAGAGAACTAAACAAATACTGTGGCTCCACCAGAGAACTAAACAAATACTGCAATTTCATCACCAGAGAACTGTATAAATACTGTAACTCCATCACCAGAGAACTAAACAAATACTGTAGCTCCATCACCAGAGAACTGTACAAATACTGTAACTCCATCACCAGAGAACTGTACAAATACTGCAACTCCATCACCAGGGAACTGTACAAATACTGTAACCCCATCACCAGAGAACTGTACAAATACTGTAACTTCATCACCAGAGAACTAAACAAATACTGTAACCCCGTCACCAGAGAACTGTACAAATACTGTAACTTCATCATCAGAGAACTAAACAAATACTGGAACCCCGTCAACAGAGAACTAAACAAATACTGTAACCCGATCACCACAGAACTGGACAAATACTGTAACTTCATCAACAGAGTACTGTACAAATACTGTAACTCCATCACCAGAGAACTAAACAAATACTGTAGCTCCACCAGAGAACTATTCAAATACTGTAACTCCATCACCTGGGAACTGTACAAATACTGTAACTTCATCACCAGAGAACTGCACAAATTCTGTAACTTCATCACCAGAGTACTGTACAAATACTGTAACTCCATCACCAGAGAACTGAACAAATACTGTAACGCCATCACCATAGTACTGTACAAATACTGTATGCCCATCACCGGGGAAATCTACAAATACAGTAACTGCATCACCAGAGAACTGTACAAATACTGTAACTCCATCACCAGAGAACTGTACAAATACTGTAACTCCATCACCAGAGAACTGTACAAATACTGTAACTCCAACAACAGGGAACTGTACAAATACTGTAACTCCATCACCAGAGATCTAAACAAATACTGTGGCTCCACCAGAGAACTAAACAAATACTGCAACTTCATCACCAGAGAACTGTACAAATACTGTAACTCCATCACCAGAGAACTGTACAAATACTGTAACCCCATCACCACAGAACTGTACAAATACTGTAACTCCATCACCAGAGAACTGTACAAATACTGTAACTCCAGCACCAGAGTACTGTACAAATACTGTAACTCCATCACCAGAGAACTGTACAAATACTAACTCCATCACCAGAGAACTGTACAAATACTGTAACTTCTTCACCAGAGAACTGTACAAATACTGTAACTCCATCACCAGAGAACTAGACAAATACTTTAACCCGATCACCAGAGAACTGTACAAATACTGTAACTTCATCACCAGAGAACGAAACAAATACTGTAACCCCGTCACCAGAGAACTGTACAAATACTGTCACTCCATCACCAGAGACCTATACAAATACTGTAACTCCATCACCAGAGTACTGTACAAATACTGTAACTCCATCACCAGAGAACTAAACAAATACTGTAGCTCCACCAGAGAACTATACAAATACTGTAACTCCATCACCAGAGAACTGTACAAATACTGTAACTCCATCACCAGAGAACTGAACAAATACTGTAACACCATCACCATAGTACTGTACAAATACTGTAAGCCCATCACCAGGGAAATCTACAAATACTGTAACTGCATCACCATAGAACTGTACAAATACTGTAACTCCATCACCAGAGAACTGTACAAATACTGCAACTCCATCAACAGGGAACTGTACAAATACTGTAACTCCATCACCTGAGAACAGTACAAATACTGTAAATTCATCACCAGAGAACTGTACAAATACTGTAACTCCATCACCAGAGAACTGTACAAATACTGTAACCCCATCACCAGAGAACTAAACAAATACTGTAGCTCCACCAGAGAACTGTACCAATACTGTAACTCCATCACCAGAGTACTGTACAAATATTGTAACTCCATCACCAGAGAACTGTACAAATACTGTAACCCCATCACCAGAGACCTGTACAAATACTGTAACTTCATCACCAGAGAACTAAACAAATACTGTAACCCCGTCTCCAGAGAACTAAACAAATACTGTAACCCGATCACCACAGAACTGGACAAATACTGTAACTTCATCAACAGAGTACTGTACAAATACTGTAACTCCATCACCTGAGAACTAAACAAATACTGTAGCTCCACCAGAGAACTATTCAAATACTGTAACTCCATCACCTGGGAACTGTACAAATACTGTAACTCCATCACCAGAGAACTGTACAAATACTGTAACTCCAGCACCAGAGTACTGTACAAATACTGTAACTCCATCACCAGAGAACTAGACAAATACTTTAACCCGATCACCAGAGAACTGTACAAATACTGTAACTTCATCACCAGAGAACTAAACAAATACTGTAACCCCGTAACCAGAGAACTGTACAAATACTGTAACTTCATCACCAGAGAACTAAACAAATACTGTAACCCCATCACCAGCGAACTGTACAAATACTGTCACTCCATCACCAGAGACCTATACAAATACTGTAACTCCATCACCAGAGTACTGTACAAATACTGTAACTCCATCACCAGAGACCTAAACAAATACTGTAGCTCCACCAGAGAACTGTACAAATACTGTAACCCCATCACCAGAGAACTGTACAAATACTGTAACTTCATCACCAGATAACTAAACAAATACTGTAACCCCGTCTCCAGAGAACTAAACAAATACTGTAACCCAATCACCACAGAACTGGACAAATACTGTAACTTCATCAATAGAGTACTGTACAAATACTGTAACTCCATCACCAGAGAACTAAACAAATACTGTAGCTCCACCAGAGAACTATTCAAATACTGTCACTCCATCACCTGGGAACTGTACAAATACTGTAACTTCATCACCAGAGAACTGTACAAATTCTGTAACTTCATCACCAGCGTATTGTACAAATACTGGAACTCCATCACCAGAGAACTGAACAAATACTATAACGCCATCACCATAGTACTGTACAAATACTGTAAGCCCATCACCAGGGAAATCTACAAATACAGTAACTGCATCACCAGAGAACTGTACAAATACTGTAACTCCATCACCAGAGAACTGTTCAAATACTGTAACTCCATCACCAGAGAACTGTACAAATACTGTAACTCCATCAACAGGGAACTGTACAAATACTGTAACTTCATCACCAGGGAACTGTACAAATACTGTAACTTCATCACCAGAGAACTGTACTAATACTGTAACTCCCTCACCAGAGAACTGTACAAATACTGTAACTTCATCACCAGAGAACTGTACAAATACTGTAACTCCATCACCAGAGAACTGTTCAAATACTGTAACTCCATCACCAGAGAACTAAACAAATACTGTGGCTCCACCAGAGAACTAAACAAATACTGCAATTTCAACACCAGAGAACTGTACAAATACTGTAACTCCATCACCAGAGAACTAAACAAATACTGTAGCTCCATCACCAGAGAACTGTACAAATACTGTAACTCCATCACCAGAGAACTGTACAAATACTGCAACTCCATCACCAGAGAACTGTACAAATACTGTAACCACATCACCACAGAACTGTACAAATACTGTAACTCCACCAGAGAACTGTACAAATACTGTAACTCCATCACCAGGGAACTGAACAAATACTGTAACTCCATCACCAGAGAACTGTACAAAGACTGTAACTCCATCACCAGAGAACTGTACAAATACTGTAACTCCATCACCAGAGAACTAGCAAATACTGTAACTCCATCACCAGAGAACTGTACAAATACTGTAACTCCATCACCAGAGAACTGTACAAATACTGTAACTCCAGCACCAGAGTACTGTACAAATACTGTAACGCCATCACCAGAGAACTGTACAAATACTGTAACTTCATCACCAGAGAACTGTACAAATACTAACTCCATCACCAGAGAACTGTACAAATACTGTAACTTCATCACCAGAGAACTGTACAAATACTGTAACTCCATCACCAGAGAACTAGACAAATACTTTAACCCGATCACCAGAGAACTGTACAAATACTGTAACTTCATCACCAGAGAACTAAACAAATCCTGTAACCCCGTCACCAGAGAACTGTACAAATACTGCAACTTCATCACCAGAGAACTAAACAAATACTGTAACCCCATCACCAGCAAACTGTACAAATACTGTCACTCCATCATCAGAGAACTATACATATACTGTAACTCCATCACCAGAGTACTGTACAAATACTGTAACTCCATCACCAGAGAACTAAATAAATACTGTAGCTCCACCAGAGAACTATACAAATACTGTAACTCCATCACCAGGGAAATCTACAAATACTGTAACTGCATCACCAGAGAACTGTACAAATACTGTAACTCCATCACCAGAGAACTGTACAAATATTGCAACTCCATCAACAGGGAACTGTACAAATACTGTAACTTCATCACCAGAGAACTGTACAAATACTGTAACTCCATCACCAGATAACTGTACAAATACTGTAACCCCATCACCAGAGAATTAAACAAATACTGTAGCTCCACCAGAGAACTGTACCAATACTGTAACTCCATCACCAGAGTACTGTACAAATACAGTAACTCCATCACCAGAGAACTGTACAAATACTGTAACCCCATCACCAGAGAACTGTACAAATACTGTAACTTCATCACCAGAGAACTAAACAAACACTGTAACCCCGTCACCAGAGAACTGTACAAATACTGTAACTTCATCATCCTAGAACTAAACAAATACTGTAACCCCATCACCAGCGAACTGTACCAATACTGTAGCTCCATCACCAGAGAACTGTACAAGTACTGTAACTCCATCATCAGACATCTAAACTAATACTGTAACTCCATCACCAGAGAACTAAACAAATACTGTAACTCCATCACCAGAGAACTGTACAAATACTGTAGCTCCATCACCAGAGAACTGTACAAATACTGCAACTCCATCACCAGAGAACTGAACAAATACTGTAACGCCATCACCATAGTACTGTACAAATACTGTAAGCCCATCACCAGGGAAATCTACAAATACAGTAACTGCATCACCACAGAACTGTACAAATACTGTAACACCATCACCAGAGAACTGTACAAATACTGTAACTCCATCACCAGAGAACTGTACAAATACTATAACTCCATCAACAGAGAACTGTACAAATACTGTAACTCCATCACCAGAGAACTAAACAAATACTGTGGCTCTACCAGAGAACTAAACAAATACTGCAACTTCATCACCAGAGAACTGTACAAATACTGTAACTCCATCACCAGAGAACTAAACAAATACTGTAGCTCCATCACCAGAGAACTGTACAAATACTGTAACTCCATCACCAGAGAACTGTACCAATACTGCAACTCCATCACCAGAGAACTGTACAAATACTGTAACCCCATCACCACAGAACTGTGCAAATACTGTAACTCCACCAGAGAACTGTACAAATACTGTAACTCCATCACCAGGGAACTGAACAAATACTGTAACCCCATCACCAGAGAACTGAACAAATACTGTAACTCCATCACCAGAGAACTGTACAAATACTGTAACTCCATCACCAGAGAACTATCAAGTACTGTAACTCCATCACCAGAGAACTGTACAAATACTGTAACTCCATCACCAGAGAACTGTACAAAAACTGTAACTCCAGCACCAGAGTACTGTACAAATACTGTAACGCCATCACCAGAGAACTGTACAAATACTGTAACTTCATCACCAGAGAACTGTACAAATACTGTAACTCCATCACCAGAGAACTAGACAAATACTTCAACCCGATTACCAGAGAACTGTACAAATACTGTAACTTCATCACCAGAGAACTAAACAAATCCTGTAACCCCGTCACCAGAGAACTGTACAAATACTGTAACTTCATCACCAGAGAACTAAACAAATACTGTAACCCCATCACCAGCGAACTGTACAAATACTGTCACTCCATCATCAGAGAACTATACAAATACTGTAACTCCATCACCAGAGTACTGTACAAATACTGTAACTCCATCACCAGAGAACTAAACAAATACTGTAGCTCCACCAGAGAACTATACAAATACTGTAACTCCATCACCTGGGAACTGTACAAATACTGTAACTCCATCACCAGAGAACCGTACAAGTACTGTAACTCCATCACCAGAGAACCGTACAAGTACTGCAACTCCATCAACAGGGAACAGTACAAATCCTGTAACTTCATCACCAGAGAACTGTACAAATACTGTAACTTCATCACCAGAGAACTAAACAAATACTGTAACCCCATCACCAGCGAGCTGTACAAATACTGTCACTCCATCATCAGAGAACTATACAAATACTGTAACTCCATCACCAGAGTACTGTACAAATACTGTAACTCCATCACCAGAGAACTAAACAAATACTGTAGCTCCACCAGAGAACTATACAAATACTGTAACTCCATCACCTGGGAACTGTACAAATACTGTAACTCCATCACCAGAGAACCATACAAGTACTGTAACTCCATCACCAGAGAACCGTACAAGTACTGCAACTCCATCAACAGGGAACTGTACAAATACTGTAACTTCATCACCAGCGAACTGGACAAATACTGTCACTCCATCATCAGAGAACTATACAAATACTTTAACTCCATCACCAGAGTACTGTACAAATACTGTAACTCCATCACCAGAGAATTAAACAAATACTGTAGCTCCACCAGAGAACTGTACCAATACTGTAACTCCATCACCAGAGTACTGTACACATACAGTAACTCCATCACCAGAGAACTGTACAAATACTGTAACCCCATCACCAGAGAACTGTACAAATACTGTAACTTCATCACCAGAGAACTAAACAAATACTGTAACCCCGTCACCAGAGAACTGTACAAATACTGTAACTTCATCATCAGAGAACTAATCAAATAATGTAACCCCGTCACCAGAGAACTGTACAAATACTGTAACCCCATCACCAGAGAACTGTACAAATACTGTAACTTCATCATCAGAGAACTAAAATACTGTAGCTCCATCACCAGAGAACTGTACAAATACTGTAACTCCATCATCAGACATCTAAACTAATACTGTAACTCCATCACCAGAGAACTAAACAAATACTGTAACTCCATCACCAGAGAACTGTACAAATACTGTAGCTCCATCACCAGAGAACTGTACAAATACTGTAACTCCATCACCAGAGAACTGTACAAATACTGTGGCTCCACCAGAGAACTGTACAAATACTGTAACTTCATCACCAGAGAACTGTACAAATACTGTAACTCCATCACCAGAGAACTGTACAAATACTGTAACTCCATCACCAGAGAACTAAACAAATACTGTGGCTCCACCAGAGAACTGTACAAATACTGTAACTTCATCACCAGAGAACTGTACAAATACTGTAACTCCATCGACAGGGAACTGTACAAATACTGTAACTCCATCACCAGGGAACTGAACAAATACTGTAACCCCATCACCAGAGAACTAAACAAATACTGTAACTCCATCACCAGATAACTGTACAAATACTGTAACTTCATCACCAGAGAACTGTACAAATACTGTAACTCCATCACCAGAGAACTGTACAAATACTGTAACTCCATCACCAGAGAACTGTACAAATATTGTAACTCCATCACCAAAGATCTATACAGATACTGTAACTCCATCACCAGAGAACTGTACAAATACTGTATCCCCATCACCAGAGAACTGTACCAATACTGTAACTTCATCACCAGAGAACTGTACAAATACTGTAACTCCATCACCAGACAACTAAACAAATACTGTAACTCCATCATCAGAGAACTGTACAAATACTGTAACTTCATCACCAGAGAACTAAACAAATACTGTAGCTCCATCAGCAGAGAACTGTACAAATACTGTAACTTCATCACCAGAGAACTATACAAATACTGTAACTCCATCACCAGAGAACTGTACAAATACTGTAACTTCATCACCAGAGAACTAAACAAATACTGTAGCTGCATCACCAGAGAACTGTACAAATACTGTAACCCCATCACCAGAGTACTGTTCAAATACTGTAACTCCATCACCAGAGAACTGTACAAATACTGTAACTTCATCACCAGAGAACTAAACAAATAGTGAAGCGCCATCACCAGAGAACTGTACAAATACTGTGGCTCCACCTGAGAACTATACAAATACTGTAACTCCATCACCAGAGAACTGTACAAATACTGTAACTTCATCACCAGAGAACTAAACAAATACTGTAGCTCCATCACCAGAGAACTGTACAAATACTGTAACCCCATCACCAGAGAACTGTACAAATACTGTGGCTCCACCAGAGAACTGTACAAATACTGTAACTCCATCACCAGAGAACTGTACAAATACGGTAACTTCATCACCAGAGAACTGTACAAATACTAACTCCATCACCAGAGAACTGCACAAATACTGTAATTCCATCACCAGAGAACTAAACAAATACTTTAAGCCGATCACCAGAGAACTGTACAAATACTGTAACTTCATCACCAGAGAACTAAACAAATACTGTAACCCCGTCACCAGAGAACTGTACAAATACTGTTAATTCATCACCAGAGATCTGTACAAATACTGTAACTCCATCACCAGAGAACTAAACAAATACTGTAACTCCATCACCAGAGAACTGAACAAATACTGTAACTCCATCACCAGAGAACTGTACAAATACTGTAACTCCATCACCAGAGTACTGTACAAATACTGTAACTCCATCACCAGAGATCTGTACAAATACTGTAACTCCATCACCAGAGAACTAAACAAATACTGTAACCCCATCACCAGGGGACTGTACAAATACTGTAACCCCATCACCAGAAAACTAAACAAATACTGTAACTCCATCACCAATGAACTAATAAAATACAGTAACTCCATCACCAGGGAACTGTACAAATACTGTAACCCCGTCACCAGGGGACTGTACCAATACTGTAACTCCATCACCGGAGAACTATACAAATACTGTAACTCCATCACCAGAGAACTGTATAAATACTGTAACCCCATCACCAGGGGACTGTACCAATACTGTAACTCCATCACCAGAGAACTGTACAAATACTGTAAGTCCATCACCAGAGAACTGTACAAATACTGTAACTCCATCACCAGAGAACTGTACAAATACTGTAACCCCATCACCAGCGAACTGTACAAATACTGTAACTTCATTACCAGAGAACTAAACAAATACTGTAACTCCATCACCAGAGAACTGTACAAATACTGTAACTCCATCACCAGAGAACTGTACAAATACTGTAAGCCCATCACCAGAGAACTGTACAAATACTGTAACTTCATCACCTGAGAACTAAACAAATACTGTAGCTCCATCACCAGAGAACTGTACAAATACTGTAACTCCATCACCAGAGAACTGTACAAATACTGTAACTCCATCACCAGAGAACTGTACAAATACTGCAACTCCATCACCAGAGAACTAAACAAATACTGTAACCCCATCACCAGAGAACTGTACAAATACTGTAACTCCATCACCAGAGAACTGTACAAATACTGTAACTTTATCACCAGAGAACTGTACAAATACTGTAACTCCATCACCAAAGAACTGTACAAATACTGTAACTCCATCACCAGAGAACTATACAAATACTGTAACTCCATCACCAGAGAACTGTACAAATACAGTAACCCCATCACCAGAGAACTGTACAAATACTGTAACTTCATCACCAGAGAACTAAACAAATACTGCAGCTCCATCACCAGAGAACTGTACAAATACTGTAACTCCATCACCAGAGAACTGTACAAATACTGTAACTCCATCACCAGAGAACTGTACAAATACTGCAACTCCATCTCCAGAGAACTAAACAAATACTGTAACCCCATCACCAGAGAACTGTACAAATACTGTAACTCCATCACCAGAGAACTGTACAAATACTGTAACTTTATCACCAGAGAACTGTACAAATACTGTAACTCCATCACCAAAGAACTACAAAAACTGTAACTGCATCACCAGATAACTGTACAAATACTGTAACTCCATCACCAGAGAACTATCAAATACTGTAACTCCATCACCAGAGAACTGTACAAATACTGTAACTCCATCACCAGAGAACTAAACAAATACTGTAACTCCATCACCAGAGAACTGTACAAATACTGTAACTCCATCACCAGAGAACTGTACAAATACTGTAACTCCATCACCAGAGAACTGTTCAAATACTGTAACTCCATCACCAGAGTACTGTACAAATACTGTAACTCCATCACCAGATAACTGTACAAATACTGTAACTCCATCACCAGAGAACTATCAAATACTGTAACTCCATCACCAATGAACTAATAAAATACTGTAACTCCATCACCAGAGAACTGTACAAATACTGTAACTCCATCATCAGAGAACTGTACAAATACTGTAACTTCATCACCAGAGAACTGTACAAATACTGTAACTCCATCAACAGGGAACTGTACAAATACTGTAACTCCATCACCAGGGAACTGAACAAATACTGTAACCCCATCACCAGAGAACTAAACAAATACTGTAACTCCATCACCAGATAACTGTACAAATACTGTAACTTCATCACCAGAGAACTGTACAAATACTGTAACTCCATCACCAGAGAACTGTAAAAAAACTGTAACTCCATCACCAGAGAACTGTACAAATATTGTAACTCCATCACCAAAGATCTATACAGATACTGTAACTCCATCACCAGAGAACTGTACAAATACTGTATCCCCATCACCAGAGAACTGTACCAATACTGTAACTTCATCACCAGAGAACTGTACAAATACTGTAACTCCATCACCAGACAACTAAACAAATACTGTAACTCCATCATCAGAGAACTGTACAAATACTGTAACTTCATCACCAGAGAACTAAACAAATACTGTAGCTCCATCAGCAGAGAACTGTACAAATACTGTAACTTCATCACCAGAGAACTATACAAATACTGTAACTCCATCACCAGAGAACTGTACAAATACTGTAACTTCATCACCAGAGAACTAAACAAATACTGTAGCTGCATCACCAGAGAACTGTACAAATACTGTAACCCCATCACCAGAGTACTGTTCAAATACTGTAACTCCATCACCAGAGAACTGTACAAATACTGTAACTTCATCACCAGAGATCTAAACAAATAGTGAAGCGCCATCACCAGAGAACTGTACAAATACTGTGGCTCCACCTGAGAACTATACAAATACTGTAACTCCATCACCAGAGAACTGTACAAATACTGTAACTTCATCACCAGAGAACTAAACAAATACTGTAGCTCCATCACCAGAGAACTGTACAAATACTGTAACCCCATCACCAGAGAACTGTACAAATACTGTGGCTCCACCAGAGAACTGTACAAATACTGTAACTCCATCACCAGAGAACTGTACAAATACGGTAACTTCATCACCAGAGAACTGTACAAATACTAACTCCATCACCAGAGAACTGCACAAATACTGTAATTCCATCACCAGAGAACTAAACAAATACTTTAAGCCGATCACCAGAGAACTGTACAAATACTGTAACTTCATCACCAGAGAACTAAACAAATACTGTAACCCCGTCACCAGAGAACTGTACAAATACTGTTAATTCATCACCAGAGATCTGTACAAATACTGTAACTCCATCACCAGAGAACTAAACAAATACTGTAACTCCATCACCAGAGAACTGAACAAATACTGTAACTCCATCACCAGAGAACTGTACAAATACTGTAACTCCATCACCAGAGTACTGTACAAATACTGTAACTCCATCACCAGAGATCTGTACAAATACTGTAACTCCATCACCAGAGAACTAAACAAATACTGTAACCCCATCACCAGGGGACTGTACAAATACTGTAACCCCATCACCAGAAAACTAAACAAATACTGTAACTCCATCACCAATGAACTAATAAAATACAGTAACTCCATCACCAGAGAACTGTACAAATACTGTAACCCCGTCACCAGGGGACTGTACCAATACTGTAACTCCATCACCGGAGAACTATACAAATACTGTAACTCCATCACCAGAGAACTGTATAAATACTGTAACCCCATCACCAGGGGACTGTACCAATACTGTAACTCCATCACCAGAGATCTGTACAAATACTGTAAGTCCATCACCAGAGAACTGTACAAATACTGTAACTCCATCACCAGAGAACTGTACAAATACTGTAACCCCATCACCAGCGAACTGTACAAATACTGTAACTTCATTACCAGAGAACTAAACAAATACTGTAACTCCATCACCAGAGAACTGTACAAATACTGTAACTCCATCACCAGAGAACTGTACAAATACTGTAAGCCCATCACCAGAGAACTGTACAAATACTGTAACTTCATCACCTGAGAACTAAACAAATACTGTAGCTCCATCACCAGAGAACTGTACAAATACTGTAACTCCATCACCAGAGAACTGTACAAATACTGTAACTCCATCACCAGAGAACTGTACAAATACTGCAACTCCATCACCAGAGAACTAAACAAATACTGTAACCCCATCACCAGAGAACTGTACAAATACTGTAACTCCATCACCAGAGAACTGTACAAATACTGTAACTTTATCACCAGAGAACTGTACAAATACTGTAACTCCATCACCAAAGAACTGTACAAATACTGTAACTCCATCACCAGAGAACTAAACAAATACTGTAACTCCATCACCAGAGAACTGTACAAATACAGTAACCCCATCACCAGAGAACTGTACAAATACTGTAACTTCATCACCAGAGAACTAAACAAATACTGCAGCTCCATCACCAGAGAACTGTACAAATACTGTAACTCCATCACCAGAGAACTGTACAAATACTGTAACTCCATCACCAGAGAACTGTACAAATACTGCAACTCCATCACCAGAGAACTAAACAAATACTGTAACCCCATCACCAGAGAACTGTACAAATACTGTAACTCCATCACCAGAGAACTGTACAAATACTGTAACTTTATCACCAGAGAACTGTACAAATACTGTAACTCCATCACCAAAGAACTACAAAAACTGTAACTGCATCACCAGATAACTGTACAAATACTGTAACTCCATCACCAGAGAACTATCAAATACTGTAACTCCATCACCAGAGAACTGTACAAATACTGTAACTCCATCACCAGAGAACAAAACAAATACTGTAACTCCATCACCAGAGAACTGTACAAATACTGTAACTCCATCACCAGAGAACTGTACAAATACTGTAACTCCATCACCAGAGAACTGTTCAAATACTGTAACTCCATCACCAGAGTACTGTACAAATACTGTAACTCCATCACCAGATAACTGTACAAATTCTGTAACTCCATCACCAGAGAACTATCAAATACTGCAACTCCATCACCAATGAACTAATAAAATACTGTAACTCCATCACCAGAGAACTGTACAAATACTGTAACCCTGTCACCAGGGGACTGTACCAATACTGTAACTCCATCACCAGAGAACTATACAAATACTGTAACTCCATCACCAGAGAACTGTACAAATACTGTAACCCCATCACCAGGGGACTGTACCAATACTGTAACACCATCACCAGAGAACTGTACAAATACTGTAAGCCCATTATCAGGGGACTGTACCAATACTGTAACTCCATCACCAGAGTACTGTACAAATACTGTAACCCCATCACCAGGGGACTGTACCAATACTGTAAGCCCATCACCAGAGAACTGTACAAATACTGTAACTCCATCACCAGAGAACTAAACATACTGTAACTCCATCACCAGAGACCTGAACAAATACTGTAACTCCATCACCAGAGATCTGTACAAATACTGTAACTCCATCACCAGAGAACTAAACAAATACTGTAACCCCATCACCAGGGGACTGTACAAATACTGTAACTCCATCACCAGAAAACTAAACAAATACTGTAACTCCATCACCAGAGAACTATACAAATACTGTAACTCCATCACCAGAGAACTGTACAAATACCGTAACCCCATCACCAGGGGACTGTACCAATACTGTAACTCCATCACCAGAGAACTGTACAAATACTGTAAGCACATCACCAGGGGACTGTACCAATACTGTAACTCCATCACCAGAGAACTGTACAAATACTGTAACCTCATCACCAGGGGACTGTACCAATACTGTAACTCCATCACCAGAGAACTATACAAATACTGTTACTCCATCACCAGAGAACTATACAAATACTGTAACTCCATCACCAGAGAACTGTACAAATACTGTAACTCCATCACCAGAGAACTGTACAAATACTGTAACCCCATCACCAGCGAACTGTACAAATACTGTAACTTCATCACCAGAGAACTATACAAATACTGTAACTCCATCACCAGAGAACTGTACAAATACTGTAACTCCATCACCAGAGAACTGTACAAATACTGGAAGCCCATCACCAGAGAACTGTACAAATACTGTAACTTCATCACCAGAGTACTAAACAAATACTGTAGCTCCATCACCAGAGAACTGTACAAATACTGTAACTCCATCACCAGAGAACTGTACAAATACTGTAACTCCATCACCAGAGAACTGTACAAATACTGCAACTCCATCACCAGAGAACTAAACAAATACTGTAACCCCATCACCAGAGAACTGTACAAATACTGTAACTCCATCACCAGAGAACTGTACAAATACTGTAACTGTATCACCAGAGAACTGGACAAATACTGTAACTCCATCACCAAAGAACTGTACAAATACTGTAACTCCATCACCAGAGAACTAAACAAATACTGTAACTCCATCACCAGAGAACTGTACAAATACTGTAACCCCATCACCAGAGAACTGTACAAATACTGTAACCCCATCACCAGAGAACTGTACAAATACAGTGACTCCATCACCAGAGAACTAAACAAATACTGTAACTCTAACACCAGAGAACTGTACAAATACTGTATCCCCATCACCAGAGAACTGTACAAATACTGTATCCCCATCACCAGAGAACTATACAAATACTGTAACTCCATCACCAGAGAACTGTACAAATACTGTAACTCCATCACCAGAGAACTAAACAAATACTGTAACTCCATCACCAGAGAACTGTACAAATACTGTAACTCCATCACCAGAGAACTGTACAAATACTGTAACTCCATCACCAGAGAACTAAACAAATACTGTAGCTCCATCATCAGAGAACTGAACAAATACTGTAACTCCATCAACAGGGAACTGTACAAATACTGTAACTTCATCACCAGATAACTGTAAAAATACTGTAACCCCATCACCAGAGAACTGTACAAATACTGTAACCCCATCACCAGAGAACTGTACAAATACTGTAACTCCATCACCAGAGAACTAAACAAATACTGTAACGCCACCACCAGAGAACTGTACAAACACTGTAACTTCATCACCAGAGAACTGTACAAATACTGTAACTCCATCACCAGAGAACTGTACAAATACTGTAACTCCATCAGAGAACTGTACAAATACTGTAACTCCATCACCAGAGTACTGTACAAATACTGTAACTCCATCACCAGAGAACTATACAAATACTGTTACTCCATCACCAGAGAACTATACAAATACTGTAACTCCATCACCAGAGAACTGTACAAATACTGTAACTCCATCACCAGAGAACTGTACAAATACTGTAACCCCATCACCAGCGAACTGTACAAATACTGTAACTTCATCACCAGAGAACTATACAAATACTGTAACTCCATCACCAGAGAACTGTACAAATACTGTAACTCCATCACCAGAGAACTGTACAAATACTGGAAGCCCATCACCAGAGAACTGTACAAATACTGTAACTTCATCACCAGAGTACTAAACAAATACTGTAGCTCCATCACCAGAGAACTGTACAAATACTGTAACTCCATCACCAGAGAACTGTACAAATACTGTAACCCCATCACCAGCGAACTGTACAAATACTGTAACTTCATCACCAGAGAACTGTACAAATACTGTAACTGTATCACCAGAGAACTGGACAAATACTGTAACTCCATCACCAAAGAACTGTACAAATACTGTAACTCCATCACCAGAGAACTAAACAAATACTGTAACTCCATCACCAGAGAACTGTACAAATACTGTAACCCCATCACCAGAGAACTGTACAAATACTGTAACCCCATCACCAGAGAACTGTACAAATACTGTGACTCCATCACCAGAGAACTAAACAAATACTGTAACTCTAACACCAGAGAACTGTACAAATACTGTATCCCCATCACCAGAGAACTGTACAAATACTGTATCCCCATCACCAGAGAACTATACAAATACTGTAACTCCATCACCAGAGAACTGTACAAATACTGTAACTCCATCAACAGAGAACTAAACAAATACTGTAACTCCATCACCAGAGAACTGTACAAATACTGTAACTCCATCACCAGAGAACTGTACAAATACTGTAACTCCATCACCAGAGAACTAAACAAATACTGTAGCTCCATCATCAGAGAACTGAACAAATACTGTAACTCCATCAACAGGGAACTGTACAAATACTGTAACTTCATCACCAGATAACTGTAAAAATACTGTAACCCCATCACCAGAGAACTGTACAAATACTGTAACCCCATCACCAGAGAACTGTACAAATACTGTAACTCCATCACCAGAGAACTAAACAAATACTGTAACGCCACCACCAGAGAACTGTACAAATACTGTAACTTCATCACCAGAGAACTGTACAAATACTGTAACTCCATCACCAGAGAACTGTACAAATACTGTAACTCCATCAGAGAACTGGACAAATACTGTAACTCCATCACCAGAGTACTGTACAAATACTGTAACACCATCACCAGAGAACTAAACAAATACTGTAACTTCATCACCAGAGAACTGTACAAATACTGTAACTCCATCACCAGAGAACTGTACAAATACTGTAACTCCATCACCAGATAACTGTACAAATACTGTAACTCCATCACCAGAGAACTATCAAATACTGTAACTCCATCACCAGAGAACTGTACCAATAGTGTAACTCCATCTCCAGAGAACTGTACAAATACTGTAACCCCATCACCAGGGGACTGTACCAATACTGTAACTCCATCACCAGAGAACTATACAAATACTGTTACTCCATCACCAGAGAACTGTACAAATACTGTAACTCCATCACCAGAGAACTGTACAAATACTGTAACTTTATCACCAGAGAACTGTACAAATACTGTAACTCCATCACCAAAGAACTACAAATACTGTAACTCCATCACCAGATAACTGTACAAATACTGTAACTCCATCACCAGAGAACTATCAAATACTGTAACTCCATCACCAGAGACCTGTACAAATACTGTAACTCCATCACCAGAGAACTAAACAAATAGTGTAACTCCATCACCAGAGAACTGTACAAATACTGTAACTCCATCAGAGAACTGTACAAATACTGTAACTCCATCACCAGAGTACTGTACAAATACTGTAACTTCATCACCAGAGAACTATCAAATACTGTAACTCCATCACCAGAGAACTGTGCCAATACTGTAACTCCATCACCAGAGAACTGTACAAATACTGTAACCCCATCACCAGGGGACTGTACCAATACTGTAACTCCATCACCAGAGAACTATACAAATACTGTTACTCCATCACCAGAGAACTGTACAAATACTGTAACTCCATCACCAGAGAACTGTACAAATACTGTAACTTTATCACCAGAGAACTGTACAAATACTGTAACTCCATCACCAAAGAACTACAAATACTGTAACTCCATCACCAGATAACTGTACAAATACTGTAACTCCATCACCAGAGAACTATCAAATACTGTAACTCCATCACCAGAGACCTGTACAAATACTGTAACTCCATCACCAGAGAACTAAACAAATACTGTAACTCCATCACCAGAGAACTGTACAAATACTGTAACTCCATCACCAGAGAACTGTACAAATACTGTAACTCCATCACCAGAGAACTGTTCAAATACTGTAACTCCATCACCAGAGTACTGTACAAATACTGTAACACCATCACCAGATAACTGTACTAATACTGTAACTCCATCACCAGAGAACTATCAAATACTGTAACTCCATCACCAATGAACTAATAAAATACTGTAACTCCATCACCAGAGAACTGTACAAATACTGTAACCCCGTCACCAGGGGACTGTACCAATACTGTAACTCCATCACCAGAGAACTATACAAATACTGTAACTCCATCACCAGAGAACTGTACAAATACTGTAACCCCATCACCAGGGGACTGTACCAATACTGTAACTCCATCACCAGAGAACTGTACAGATACTGTAAGCCCATTACCAGGGGACTGTACCAATACTGTAACTCCATCACCAGAGAACTGTACAAATACTGTAACCCCATCACCAGGGGACTGTACCAATACTGTAAGCCCATCACCAGAGAACTGTACAAATACTGTAACTCCATCACCAGAGTACTGTACAAATACTGTAACTCCATCACCAGAGATCTGTACAAATACTGTAACTCCATCACCAGAGAACTAAACAAATACTGTAACCCCATCACCAGGGGACTGTACAAATACTGTAACCCCATCACCAGAAAACTAAACAAATACTGTAACTCCATCACCAGAGAACTATACAAATACTGTAACTCCATCACCAGAGAACTGTACAAATACTGTAACCCCATCACCAGGGGACTGTACCAATACTGTAACTCCATCACCAGAGAACTGTACAAATACTGTAAGCACATCACCAGGGGACTGTACCAATACTGTAACTCCATCACCAGAGAACTGTACAAATACTGTAACCCCATCACCAGCGAACTGTACAAATACTGTAACTTCATCACCAGAGAACTAAACAAATACTGTAACTCCATCACCAGAGAACTGTACAAATACTGTAACTCCATCACCAGAGAACTGTACAAATACTGTAAGCCCATCACCAGAGAACTGTACAAATACTGTAACTTCATCACCAGAGAACTAAACAAATACTGTAGCTCCATCACCAGAGAACTGTACAAATACTGTAACTCCATCACCAGAGAACTGTACAAATACTGTAACTCCATCACCAGAGAACTGTACAAATACTGCAACTCCATCACCAGAGAACTAAACAAATACTGTAACCCCATCACCAGAGAACTGTACAAATACTGTAACTCCATCACCAGAGAACTGTACAAATACTGTAACTTTATCACCAGAGAACTGGACAAATACTGTAACTCCATCACCAAAGAACTGTACAAATACTGTAACTCCATCACCAGAGAACTAAACAAATACTGTAACTCCATCACCAGAGAACTGTACAAATACTGTAAGCCCATCACCAGAGAACTGTACAAATACTGTAACTTCATCACCAGAGAACTAAACAAATACTGTAGCTCCATCACCAGAGAACTGAACAAATACTGTAACTCCATCACCAGAGAACTGTACAAATACTGTAACTCCATCACCAGAGTACTGTACAAATACTGTAACTCCATCACCAGAGATCTGTACAAATACTGTAACTCCATCACCAGAGAACTAAAATACTGTAACCCCATCACCAGGGGACTGTACAAATACTGTAACCCAATCACCAGAAAACTAAACAAATACTGTAACTCCATCACCAATGAACTAATAAAATACTGCAACTCCATCACCAGAGAACTGTACAAATACTGTAACCCCGTCACCAGGGGACTGTACCAATACTGTAACTCCATCACCAGAGAACTATACAAATACTGTAACTCCATCACCAGAGAACTGTACAAATACTGTAACCCCATCACCAGGGGACTGTACCAATACTGTAACTCCATCACCAGAGAACTGTACAAATACTGTAAGCCCATCACCAGGGGACTGTACCAATACTGTAACTCCATCACCAGAGAACTGTACAAATACTGTAACCCCATCACCAGGGGACTGTACCAATACTGTAACTCCATCACCAGAGAACTATACAAATACTGTTACTCCATCACCAGAGAACTATACAAATACTGTAACTCCATCACCAGAGAACTGTACAGATACTGTAATTCCATCACCAGAGAACTGTACAAATACTATAACTCCATCACCAGAGAACTAAACAAATACTGTAACCCCATCACCAGAGAACTGTTCAAATACTGTAACTTCATCACCAGAGAACTGTACAAATACTGTAACTCCATCACCAGAGAACTATACAGATACTGTAACTTCATCATCAGAGAACTGTACAAATACTGTAACTCCATCACCAGGGAACTAAACAAATACTGTAACCCCATCACCAGGAAACTAAAATACTGTAACTCCATCACCAGGGAACTAAACAAATACTGTAACCCCATCACCAGAGAACTGTTCAAATACTGTAACTTCATCACCAGAGAACTGTACAAATACTGTAACTCCATCACCAGAGAACTATACAGATACTGTAACTTCATCACCAGACGACTGTACAAATACTGTAACCCCATCACCAGGGAACTGTACAAATACTGTAACTTTATCACCAAAGAACTGTACAAATACTGTAACTCAATCACCAGAGAACTGTACAAATACAGTCACCCCATCACCAGAGAACTGTACAAATACTGTAACTTCATCACCAGAGAACTAAACAAATACTGTAGCTCCATCACCAGAGAACTGTACAAATACTGTAACTCCATCACCAGAGAACTGTACAAATACTGTAAGCCCATCACCAGAGAACTGTACAAATACTGTAACTTCATCACCAGAGAACTAAACAAATACTGTAGCTCCATCACCAGAGAACTGAACAAATACTGTAACTCCATCACCAGAGAACTGTACAAATACTGTAACTCCATCACCAGAGTACTGTACAAATACTGTAACTCCATCACCAGAGATCTGTACAAATACTGTAACTCCATCACCAGAAAACTAAAATACTGTAACCCCATCACCAGGGGACTGTACAAATACTGTAACCCAATCACCAGAAAACTAAACAAATACTGTAACTCCATCACCAATGAACTAATAAAATACTGCAACTCCATCACCAGAGAACTGTACAAATACTGTAACCCCGTCACCAGGGGACTGTACCAATACTGTAACTCCATCACCAGAGAACTATACAAATACTGTAACTCCATCACCAGAGAACTGTACAAATACTGTAACCCCATCACCAGGGGACTGGACCAATACTGTAACTCCATCACCAGAGAACTGTACAAATACTGTAAGCCCATCACCAGGGGACTGTACCAATACTGTAACTCCATCACCAGAGAACTGTACAAATACTGTAACCCCATCACCAGGGGACTGTACCAATTCTGTAACTCCATCACCAGAGAACTATACAAATACTGTTACTCCATCACCAGAGAACTATACAAATACTGTAACTCCATCACCAGAGAACTGTACAGATACTGTAATTCCATCACCAGAGAACTGTACAAATACTATAACTCCATCACCAGAGAACTAAACAAATACTGTAACCCCATCACCAGAGAACTGTTCAAATACTGTAACTTCATCACCAGAGAACTGTACAAATACTGTAACTCCATCACCAGAGTACTGTACAAATACTGTAACTCCATCACCAGAGATCTGTACAAATACTGTAACTCCATCACCAGAGAACTAAACAAATACTGTAACCCCATCACCAGGGGACTGTACAAATACTGTAACCCCATCACCAGAAAACTAAACAAATACTGTAACTCCATCACCAGAGAACTATACAAATACTGTAACTCCATCACCAGAGAACTGTACAAATACTGTAACCCCATCACCAGGGGACTGTACCAATACTGTAACTCCATCACCAGAGAACTGTACAAATACTGTAAGCACATCACCAGGGGACTGTACCAATACTGTAACTCCATCACCAGAGAACTGTACAAATACTGTAACTCCATCACCAGCGAACTGTACAAATACTGTAACTTCATCACCAGAGAACTAAACAAATACTGTAACTCCATCACCAGAGAACTGTACAAATACTGTAACTCCATCACCAGAGAACTGTACAAATACTGTAAGCCCATCACCAGAGAACTGTACAAATACTGTAACTTCATCACCAGAGAACTAAACAAATACTGTAGCTCCATCACCAGAGAACTGTACAAATACTGTAACTCCATCACCAGAGAACTGTACAAATACTGTAACTCCATCACCAGAGAACTGTACAAATACTGCAACTCCATCACCAGAGAACTAAACAAATACTGTAACCCCATCACCAGAGTACTGTACAAATACTGTAACTTTATCACCAGGAACTGGACAAATACTGTAACTCCATCACCAAAGAACTGTACAAATACTGTAACTCCATCACCAGAGAACTAAACAAATACTGTAACTCCATCACCAGAGAACTGTACAAATACTGTAAGCCCATCACCAGAGAACTGTACAAATACTGTAACTTCATCACCAGAGAACTAAACAAATACTGTAGCTCCATCACCAGAGAACTGAACAAATACTGTAACTCCATCACCAGAGAACTGTACAAATACTGTAACTCCATCACCAGAGTACTGTACAAATACTGTAACTCCATCACCAGAGATCTGTACAAATACTGTAACTCCATCACCAGAGAACTAAAATACTGTAACCCCATCACCAGGGGACTGTACAAATACTGTAACCCAATCACCAGAAAACTAAACAAATACTGTAACTCCATCACCAATGAACTAATAAAATACTGCAACTCCATCACCAGAGAACTGTACAAATACTGTAACCCCGTCACCATGGGACTGTACCAATACTGTAACTCCATCACCAGAGAACTATACAAATACTGTAACTCCATCACCAGAGAACTGTACAAATACTGTAACCCCATCACCAGGGGACTGTACCAATACTGTAACTCCATCACCAGAGAACTGTACAAATACTGTAAGCCCATCACCAGGGGACTGTACCAATACTGTAACTCCATCACCAGAGAACTGTACAAATACTGTAACCCCATCACCAGGGGACTGTACCAATACTGTAACTCCATCACCAGAGAACTATACAAATACTGTTACTCCATCACCAGAGAACTATACAAATACTGTAACTCCATCACCAGAGAACTGTACAGATACTGTAATTCCATCACCAGAGAACTGTACAAATACTATAACTCCATCACCAGAGAACTAAACAAATACTGTAACCCCATCACCAGAGAACTGTTCAAATACTGTAACTTCATCACCAGAGAACTGTACAAATACTGTAACTCCATCACCAGAGAACTATACAGATACTGTAACTTCATCATCAGAGAACTGTACAAATACTGTAACTCCATCACCAGGGAACTAAACAAATACTGTAACCCCATCACCAGGAAACTAAAATACTGTAACTCCATCACCAGGGAACTAAACAAATACTGTAACCCCATCACCAGAGAACTGTTCAAATACTGTAACTTCATCACCAGAGAACTGTACAAATACTGTAACTCCATCACCAGAGAACTATACAGATACTGTAACTTCATCACCAGACGACTGTACAAATACTGTAACCCCATCACCAGGGAACTGTACAAATACTGTAACTTTATCACCAAAGAACTGTACAAATACTGTAACTCAATCACCAGAGAACTAAACAAATACTGTAACTCCATCACCAGAGAACTGTACAAATACTGTAACTTCATCACCAGAGAACTAAACAAATGCTGTAGCTCCATCACCAGAGAACTGTACAAATACTGTAACTCCATCACCAGAGAACTGTACAAATACTGTAAGCCCATCACCAGAGAACTGTACAAATACTGTAACTCCATCACCAGAGAACTGTACAAATACTGTAACTCCATCACCAGAGTACTGTACAAATACTGTAACTCCATCACCAGAGATCTGTACAAATACTGTAACTCCATCACCAGAGAACTAAAATACTGTAACCCCATCACCAGGGGACTGTACAAATACTGTAACCCAATCACCAGAAAACTAAACAAATACTGTAACTCCATCACCAATGAACTAATAAAATACTGCAACTCCATCACCAGAGAACTGTACAAATACTGTAACCCCGTCACCAGGGGACTGTACCAATACTGTAACTCCATCACCAGAGAACTATACAAATACTGTAACTCCATCACCAGAGAACTGTACAAATACTGTAACCCCATCACCAGGGGACTGTACCAATACTGTAACTCCATCACCAGAGAACTGTACAAATACTGTAAGCCCATCACCAGGGGACTGTACCAATACTGTAACTCCATCACCAGAGAACTGTACAAATACTGTAACCCCATCACCAGGGGACTGTACCAATTCTGTAACTCCATCACCAGAGAACTATACAAATACTGTTACTCCATCACCAGAGAACTATACAAATACTGTAACTCCATCACCAGAGAACTGTACAGATACTGTAATTCCATCACCAGAGAACTGTACAAATACTATAACTCCATCACCAGAGAACTAAACAAATACTGTAACCCCATCACCAGAGAACTGTTCAAATACTGTAACTTCATCACCAGAGAACTGTACAAATACTGTAACTCCATCACCAGAGTACTGTACAAATACTGTAACTCCATCACCAGAGATCTGTACAAATACTGTAACTCCATCACCAGAGAACTAAACAAATACTGTAACCCCATCACCAGGGGACTGTACAAATACTGTAACCCCATCACCAGAAAACTAAACAAATACTGTAACTCCATCACCAGAGAACTATACAAATACTGTAACTCCATCACCAGAGAACTGTACAAATACTGTAACCCCATCACCAGGGGACTGTACCAATACTGTAACTCCATCACCAGAGAACTGTACAAATACTGTAAGCACATCACCAGGGGACTGTACCAATACTGTAACTCCATCACCAGAGAACTGTACAAATACTCTAACCCCATCACCAGCGAACTGTACAAATACTGTAACTTCATCACCAGAGAACTAAACAAATACTGTAACTCCATCACCAGAGAACTGTACAAATACTGTAACTCCATCACCAGAGAACTGTACAAATACTGTAAGCCCATCACCAGAGAACTGTACAAATACTGTAACTTCATCACCAGAGAACTAAACAAATACTGTAGCTCCATCACCAGAGAACTGTACAAATACTGTAACTCCATCACCAGAGAACTGTACAAATACTGTAACTCCATCACCAGAGAACTGTACAAATACTGCAACTCCATCACCAGAGAACTAAACAAATACTGTAACCCCATCACCAGAGAACTGTACAAATACTGTAACTCCATCACCAGAGTACTGTACAAATACTGTAACTTTATCACCAGGAACTGGACAAATACTGTAACTCCATCACCAAAGAACTGTACAAATACTGTAACTCCATCACCAGAGAACTAAACAAATACTGTAACTCCATCACCAGAGAACTGTACAAATACTGTAAGCCCATCACCAGAGAACTGTACAAATACTGTAACTTCATCACCAGAGAACTAAACAAATACTGTAGCTCCATCACCAGAGAACTGAACAAATACTGTAACTCCATCACCAGAGAACTGTACAAATACTGTAACTCCATCACCAGAGTACTGTACAAATACTGTAACTCCATCACCAGAGATCTGTACAAATACTGTAACTCCATCACCAGAGAACTAAAATACTGTAACCCCATCACCAGGGGACTGTACAAATACTGTAACCCAATCACCAGAAAACTAAACAAATACTGTAACTCCATCACCAATGAACTAATAAAATACTGCAACTCCATCACCAGAGAACTGTACAAATACTGTAACCCCGTCACCAGGGGACTGTGCCAATACTGTAACTCCATCACCAGAGAACTATACAAATACTGTAACTCCATCACCAGAGAACTGTACAAATACTGTAACCCCATCACCAGGGGACTGTACCAATACTGTAACTCCATCACCAGAGAACTGTACAAATACTGTAAGCCCATCACCAGGGGACTGTACCAATACTGTAACTCCATCACCAGAGAACTGTACAAATACTGTAACCCCATCACCAGGGGACTGTACCAATACTGTAACTCCATCACCAGAGAACTATACAAATACTGTTACTCCATCACCAGAGAACTATACAAATACTGTAACTCCATCACCAGAGAACTGTACAGATACTGTAATTCCATCACCAGAGAACTGTACAAATACTATAACTCCATCACCAGAGAACTAAACAAATACTGTAACCCCATCACCAGAGAACTGTTCAAATACTGTAACTTCATCACCAGAGAACTGTACAAATACTGTAACTCCATCACCAGAGAACTATACAGATACTGTAACTTCATCATCAGAGAACTGTACAAATACTGTAACTCCATCACCAGGGAACTAAACAAATACTGTAACCCCATCACCAGGAAACTAAAATACTGTAACTCCATCACCAGGGAACTAAACAAATACTGTAACCCCATCACCAGAGAACTGTTCAAATACTGTAACTTCATCACCAGAGAACTGTACAAATACTGTAACTCCATCACCAGAGAACTATACAGATACTGTAACTTCATCACCAGACGACTGTACAAATACTGTAACCCCATCACCAGGGAACTGTACAAATACTGTAACTTTATCACCAAAGAACTGTACAAATACTGTAACTCAATCACCAGAGAACTAAACAAATACTGTAACTCCATCACCAGAGAACTGTACAAATACTGTAACTTCATCACCAGAGAACTAAACAAATGCTGTAGCTCCATCACCAGAGAACTGTACAAATACTGTAACTCCATCACCAAAGAACTGTACAAATACTGTAAGCCCATCACCAGAGAACTGTACAAATACTGTAACTTCATCACCAGAGAACTAAACAAATACTGTAGCTCCATCACCAGAGAACTGAACAAATACTGTAACTCCATCACCAGAGAACTGTACAAATACTGTAACTCCATCACCAGAGTACTGTACAAATACTGTAACTCAATCACCAGAGATCTGTACAAATACTGCAACTCCATCACCAGAGAACTAAAATACTGTAACCCCATCACCAGGGGACTGTACAAATACTGTAACCCAATCACCAGAAAACTAAACAAATACTGTAACTCCATCACCAATGAACTAATAAAATACTGCAACTCCATCACCAGAGAACTGTACAAATACTGTAACCCCGTCACCAGGGGACTGTACCAATACTGTAACTCCATCACCAGAGAACTATACAAATACTGTAACTCCATCACCAGAGAACTGTACAAATACTGTAACCCCATCACCAGGGGACTGTACCAATACTGTAACTCCATCACCAGAGAACTGTACAAATACTGTAAGCCCATCACCAGGGGACTGTACCAATACTGTAACTCCATCACCAGAGAACTGTACAAATACTGTAACCCCATCACCAGGGGACTGTACCAATACTGTAACTCCATCACCAGAGAACTATACAAATACTGTTACTCCATCACCAGAGAACTATACAAATACTGTAACTCCATCACCAGAGAACTGTACAGATACTGTAATTCCATCACCAGAGAACTGTACAAATACTATAACTCCATCACCAGAGAACTAAACAAATACTGTAACCCCATCACCAGAGAACTGTTCAAATACTGTAACTTCATCACCAGAGAACTGTACAAATACTGTAACTCCATCACCAGAGAACTATACAGATACTGTAACTTCATCATCAGAGAACTGTACAAATACTGTAACTCCATCACCAGGGAACTAAACAAATACTGTAACCCCATCACCAGGAAACTAAAATACTGTAACTCCATCACCAGGGAACTAAACAAATACTGTAACCCCATCACCAGAGAACTGTTCAAATACTGTAACTTCATCACCAGAGAACTGTACAAATACTGTAACTCCATCACCAGAGAACTATTCAGATACTGTAACTTCATCACCAGACGACTGTACAAATACTGTAACTCCATCACCAGAGAAATAAACAAATACTGTAACCCCATCACCAGGGGACTGTACAAATACTGTAACCCCATCACCAGAAAACTAAACAAATACTGTAACTCCATCACCAGAGAACTATACAAATACTGTAACTCCATCACCAGAAAACTGTACAAATACTGTAACCCCATCACCAGGGGACTGTACCAATACTGTAACTCCATCACCAGAGAACTGTACAAATACTGTAAGCACATCACCAGGGGACTGTACCAATACTGTAACTCCATCACCAGAGAACTGTACAAATACTGTAACCCCATCACCAGCGAACTGTACAAATACTGTAACTTCATCACCAGAGAACTAAACAAATACTGTAACTCCATCACCAGAGAACTGTACAAATAATGTAACTCCATCACCAGAGAACTGTACAAATACTGTAAGCCCATCACCAGAGAACTGTACAAATACTGTAACTTCATCACCAGAGAACTAAACAAATACTGTAGCTCCATCACCAGAGAACTGTACAAATACTGTAACTCCATCACCAGAGAACTGTACAAATACTGTAACTCCATCACCAGAGAACTGTACAAATACTGCAACTCCATCACCAGAGAACTAAACAAATACTGTAACCCCATCACCAGAGAACTGTACAAATACTGTAGCTCCATCACCAGAGAACTGAACAAATACTGTAACTCCATCACCAGAGAACTGTACAAATACTGTAACTCCATCACCAGAGTACTGTACAAATACTGTAACTCCATCACCAGAGATCTGTACAAATACTGTAACTCCATCACCAGAGAACTAAAATACTGTAACCCCATCACCAGGGGACTGTACAAATACTGTAACCCAATCACCAGAAAACTAAACAAATACTGTAACTCCATCACCAATGAACTAATAAAATACTGCAACTCCATCACCAGAGAACTGTACAAATACTGTAACCCCGTCACCAGGGGACTGTACCAATACTGTAACTCCATCACCAGAGAACTATACAAATACTGTAACTCCATCACCAGAGAACTGTACAAATACTGTAACCCCATCACCAGGGGACTGTACCAATACTGTAACTCCATCACCAGAGAACTGTACAAATACTGTAAGCCCATCACCAGGGGACTGTACCAATACTGTAACTCCATCACCAGAGAACTGTACAAATACTGTAACCCCATCACCAGGGGACTGTACCAATTCTGTAACACCATCACCAGAGAACTATACAAATACTGTAACTCCATCACCAGAGAACTGTACAGATACTGTAATTCCATCACCAGAGAACTGTACAAATACTGTAACTCCATCACCAGAGAACTAAACAAATACTGTAACCCCATCACCAGAGAACTGTTCAAATACTGTAACTTCATCACCAGAGAACTGTACAAATACTGTAACTCCATCACCAGAGTACTGTACAAATACTGTAACTCCATCACCAGAGATCTGTACAAATACTGTAACTCCATCACCAGAGAACTAAACAAATACTGTAACCCCATCACCAGGGGACTGTACAAATACTGTAACCCCATCACCAGAAAACTAAACAAATACTGTAACTCCATCACCAGAGAACTATACAAATACTGTAACTCCATCACCAGAGAACTGTACAAATACTGTAACCCCATCACCAGGGGACTGTACCAATACTGTAACTCCATCACCAGAGAACTGTACAAATACTGTAAGCACATCACCAGGGGACTGTACCAATACTGTAACTCCATCACCAGAGAACTGTACAAATACTGTAACCCCATCACCAGCGAACTGTACAAATACTGTAACTTCATCACCAGAGAACTAAACAAATACTGTAACTCCATCACCAGAGAACTGTACAAATACTGTAACTCCATCACCAGAGAACTGTACAAATACTGTAAGCCCATCACCAGAGAACTGTACAAATACTGTAACTTCATCACCAGAGAACTAAACAAATACTGTTGCTCCATCACCAGAGAACTGTACAAATACTGTAACTCCATCACCAGAGAACTGTACAAATACTGTAACTCCATCACCAGAGAACTGTACAAATACTGCAACTCCATCACCAGAGAACTAAACAAATACTGTAGCCCCATCACCAGAGAACTGTACAAATACTGTAACTCCATCACCAGAGAACTGTACAAATACTGTAACTTTATCACCAGGAACTGGACAAATACTGTAACTCCATCACCAAAGAACTGTACAAATACTGTAACTCCATCACCAGAGAACTAAACAAATACTGTAACTCCATCACCAGAGAACTGTACAAATACTGTAAGCCCATCACCAGAGAACTGTACAAATACTGTAACTTCATCATCAGAGAACTGTACAAATACTGTAACTCCATCACCAGGGAACTAAACAAATACTGTAACCCCATCAACAGGAAACTAAAATACTGTAACTCCATCACCAGGGAACTAAACAAATACTGTAACCCCATCACCAGAGAACTGTTCAAATACTGTAACTTCATCACCAGAGAACTGTACAAATACTGTAACTCCATCACCAGAGAACTATACAGATACTGTAACTTCATCACCAGACGACTGTACAAATACTGTAACCCCATCACCAGGGAACTGTACAAATACTGTAACTTTATCACCAAAGAACTGTACAAATACTGTAACTCAATCACCAGAGAACTAAACAAATACTGTAACTCCATCACCAGAGAACTGTACAAATACTGTAACTTCATCACCAGAGAACTAAACAAATGCTGTAGCTCCATCACCAGAGAACTGTACAAATACTGTAACTCCATCACCAGAGAACTGTACAAATACTGTAAGCCCATCACCAGAGAACTGTACAAATACTGTAAATTCATCACCAGAGAACTAAACAAATACTGTAGCTCCATCACCAGAGAACTGAACAAATACTGTAACTCCATCACCAGAGAACTGTACAAATACTGTAACTCCATCACCAGAGTACTGTACAAATACTGTAACTCAATCACCAGAGATCTGTACAAATACTGTAACTCCATCACCAGAGAACTAAAATACTGTAACCCCATCACCAGGGGACTGTACAAATACTGTAACCCAATCACCAGAAAACTAAACAAATACTGTAACTCCATCACAAATGAACGAATAAAATACTGCAACTCCATCACCAGAGAACTGTACAAATACTGTAACCCCGTCACCAGGGGACTGTACCAATACTGTAACTCCATCACCAGAGAACTATACAAATACTGTAACTCCATCACCAGAGAACTGTACAAATACTGTAACCCCATCACCAGGGGACTGTACCAATACTGTAACTCCATCACCAGAGAACTGTACAAATACTGTAAGCCCATCACCAGGGGACTGTACCAATACTGTAACTCCATCACCAGAGAACTGTACAAATACTGTAACCCCATCACCAGGGGACTGTACCAATACTGTAACTCCATCACCAGAGAACTATACAAATACTGTTACTCCATCACCAGAGAACTATACAAATACTGTAACTCCATCACCAGAGAACTGTACAGATACTGTAATTCCATCACCAAAGAACTGTACAAATACTATAACTCCATCACCAGAGAACTAAACAAATACTGTAACCCCATCACCAGAGAACTGTTCAAATACTGTAACTTCATCACCAGAGAACTGTACAAATACTGTAACTCCATCACCAGAGAACTATACAGATACTGTAACTTCATCATCAGAGAACTGTACAAATACTGTAACTCCATCACCAGGGAACTAAACAAATACTGTAACCCCATCACCAGGAAACTAAAATACTGTAACTCCATCACCAGGGAACTAAACAAATACTGTAACCCCATCACCAGAGAACTGTTCAAATACTGTAACTTCATCACCAGAGAACTGTACAAATACTGTAACTCCATCACCAGAGAACTATTCAGATACTGTAACTTCATCACCAGACGACTGTACAAATACTGTAACTCCATCACCAGAGAAATAAACAAATACTGTAACCCCATCACCAGGGGACTGTACAAATACTGTAACCCCATCACCAGAAAACTAAACAAATACTGTAACTCCATCACCAGAGAACTATACAAATACTGTAACTCCATCACCAGAGAACTGTACAAATACTGTAACCCCATCACCAGGGGACTGTACCAATACTGTAACTCCATCACCAGAGAACTGTACAAATACTGTAAGCACATCACCAGGGGACTGTACCAATACTGTAACTCCATCACCAGAGAACTGTACAAATACTGTAACCCCATCACCAGCGAACTGTACAAATACTGTAACTTCATCACCAGAGAACTAAACAAATACTGTAACTCCATCACCAGAGAACTGTACAAATAATGTAACTCCATCACCAGAGAACTGTACAAATACTGTAAGCCCATCACCAGAGAACTGTACAAATACTGTAACTTCATCACCAGAGAACTAAACAAATACTGTAGCTCCATCACCAGAGAACTGTACAAATACTGTAACTCCATCACCAGAGAACTGTACAAATACTGTAACTCCATCACCAGAGAACTGTACAAATACTGCAACTCCATCACCAGAGAACTAAACAAATACTGTAACCCCATCACCAGAGAACTGTACAAATACTGTAACTCCATCACCAGAGAACTGTACAAATACTGTAACTTTATCACCAGAGAACTGGACAAATACTGTAACTCCATCACCAGAGAACTGTACAAATACTGCAACTCCATCACCAGAGAACTAAACAAATACTGTAACCCCATCACCAGAGAACTGTACAAATACTGTAACTTCATCACCAGAGAACTAAACAAATACTGTAGCTCCATCACCAGAGAACTGAACAAATACTGTAACTCCATCACCAGGGGACTGTACCAATACTGTAACTCCATCACCAGAGTACTGTACAAATACTGTAACTCCATCACCAGAGATCTGTACAAATACTGTAACTCCATCACCAGAGAACTAAACAAATACTGTAACCCCATCACCAGGGGACTGTACAAATACTGTAACCCCATCACCAGAAAACTAAACAAATACTGTAACTCCATCACCAGAGAACTATACAAATACTGTAACTCCATCACCAGAGAACTGTACAAATACTGTAACCCCATCACCAGGGGACTGTACCAATACTGTAACTCCATCACCAGAGAACTGTACAAATACTGTAAGCACATCACCAGGGGACTGTACCAATACTGTAACTCCATCACCAGAGAACTGTACAAATACTGTAACCCCATCACCAGCGAACTGTACAAATACTGTAACTTCATCACCAGAGAACTAAACAAATACTGTAACTCCATCACCAGAGAACTGTACAAATACTGTAACTCCATCACCAGAGAACTGTACAAATACTGTAAGCCCATCACCAGAGAACTGTACAAATACTGTAACTTCATCACCAGAGAACTAAACAAATACTGTAGCTCCATCACCAGAGAACTGTACAAATACTGTAACTCCATCACCAGAGAACTGTACAAATACTGTAACTCCATCACCAGAGAACTGTACAAATACTGCAACTCCATCACCAGAGAACTAAACAAATACTGTAACCCCATCACCAGAGAACTGTACAAATACTGTAACTCCATCACCAGAGAACTGTACAAATACTGTAACTTTATCACCAGAGAACTGGACAAATACTGTAACTCCATCACCAAAGAACTGTACAAATACTGTAACTCCATCACCAGAGAACTAAACAAATACTGTAACTCCATCACCAGACAACTGTACAAATACTGCAAGCCCATCATCAGAGAACTGTACAAATACTGTAACTTCATCACCAGAGAACTAAACAAATACTGTAGCTCCATCACCAGAGAACTGAACAAATACTGTAACTCCATCACCAGAGAACTGTACAAATACTGTAACTCCATCACCAGAGAACTGAACAAATACTGTAACTCCATCACCAGAGAACTGTACAAATACTGTAACTCCATCACCAGAGTACTGTACAAATACTGTAACTCCATCACCAGAGATCTGTACAAATACTGTAACTCCATCACCAGAGAACTAAAATACTGTAACCCCATCACCAGGGGACTGTACAAATACTGTAACCCAATCACCAGAAAACTAAACAAATACTGTAACTCCATCACCAATGAACTAATAAAATACTGCAACTCCATCACCAGAGAACTGTACAAATACTGTAACCCCGTCACCAGGGGACTGTACCAATACTGTAACTCCATCACCAGAGAACTATACAAATACTGTAACTCCATCACCAGAGAACTGTACAAATACTGTAACCCCATCACCAGGGGACTGTACCAATACTGTAACTCCATCACCAGAGAACTGTACAAATACTGTAAGCCCATCACCAGGGGACTGTACCAATACTGTAACTCCATCACCAGAGAACTGTACAAATACTGTAACCCCATCACCAGGGGACTGTACCAATACTGTAACTCCATCACCAGAGAACTATACAAATACTGTTACTCCATCACCAGAGAACTATACAAATACTGTAACTCCATCACCAGAGAACTGTACAGATACTGTAATTCCATCACCAGAGAACTGTACAAATACTATAACTCCATCACCAGAGAACTAAACAAATACTGTAACCCCATCACCAGAGAACTGTTCAAATACTGTAACTTCATCACCAGAGAACTGTACAAATACTGTAACTCCATCACCAGAGAACTATACAGATACTGTAACTTCATCATCAGAGAACTGTACAAATACTGTAACTCCATCACCAGGGAACTAAACAAATACTGTAACCCCATCACCAGGAAACTAAAATACTGTAACTCCATCACCAGGGAACTAAACAAATACTGTAACCCCATCACCAGAGAACTGTTCAAATACTGTAACTTCATCACCAGAGAACTGTACAAATACTGTAACTCCATCACCAGAGAACTATACAGATACTGTAACTTCATCACCAGACGACTGTACAAATACTGTAACCCCATCACCAGGGAACTGTACAAATACTGTAACCCCATCACCAGAGGACTGTACAAATACTGTAACCCCCAACACCAGAAAGCTAAACAAATACTGTAACTCCACCAGGGAACTAAACAACTGTATCAATACTGTAACTCAATTACCAGAGAACTAAACAAATTCTGTAACTCCATCACCAGAGAACTGTACAACAGGGGCGGCACGGTCGCACACTGGTTAGCACTGTTGGTTCACACCACTCTGGTCCCAGGTTTGATTCCTGGCTTGGGTCACTGAATCTGTGCAGTCTGCATGTTCTCCCCGTCTCTGCGTGGGTTTCCTCCGGGTGCACCGGTTTCCTCCCACAAGTCCCAAATACCTGTTAGGTAATTTGGACATTCTGAATTCTCCCTCATGTACCCTAACAGGCGCCGGAGTGTGGCGACGAGGGGATTTTCACAGTAATTTCATTTCAGTGTTAATGTAGCCTACTTGTGACAATAATAAAGTGTATTATTATTAAATACTCTAACTGCACCAACAGTGAACCAAATAAACACTGTAACTTCAGCCCTGCTGACAGAATAACAGTGTTTGTCTGGGAACAAGGTATTTACTTTAACTCCATCACCTGGGAACCAGATAAATACTGTAACTCTGTCACCAGGGAACTATACAAACACTGCAACCATGTAAGTGGGAATTCTACAAACACAGGTGCTCCTTCATGGAACTAGATAAATACCATAATAGATAAATATTGCATAAGGGAGTCAAACATTACCATCACTCTACCAATATGGAACATGACACATACTGGTAGACTATTACTGTAAGTAGTCTTTAAAACTCCCATGCAAGTGCAATTCGGTTTCTCTTGATGACTTTAGTACCTATGCATCTATTATTTTTATTTATTCAATTTCCTCAATTCACTTCCCTTTTATCTCCTCTTTGCCTGAAGGCAATGAGGGAAACTGCAGTGCCTGTGAAAGCCCGATGATGCATAACATGCCAACCATTATTCATGTGTGAGCTAATTCAGCCAATGCCCAAATATATACACAGCCAGTATAGTGATTAGAAACAGACTGATTTATTTTTCCCTGAACTTCCTAGCTTTCCAGCAGAGGCCAATTGAAATGTCTCCACGTATGACCCATCTGAGATCAGCTAATAGAAGCACAGACCAAATATTGCACAATCACACTTCACAGATAGTTCAGGTGCATTTGCACACTGGGCCATTAGGATAGCCAACAGTCAATATAAAGTTATATAAAAGGAATTTGAGACAGTTACATACTGTATTGTGGGGCCTGTTAGTTTAGATGTCTAGTGTGCGGTTCAGAATAATTCAGAGTGTGGGTTTGATTCCTGTTCTAGCTTAAGGTAGACTTGACATCTGGGTCCTCGCCATGTTCCTGGGAGTGGAAGGAAATGGTAAAGCACCACTGAAAAAGAATTGCCTAAGAGACAGCTCAGGATGAAGCATCAGCAGACGAAGCAAGGACCTGCTTTGGGCAGAGCACACAGGAATGAGTAGAGTGTGTCTGAATCACAGGATGGAGAACCTCTACATTCTCAGATGTAGTAATGCTGGACGTTGGTGGGAGAGTTACCTACTTTGGTGCACCGCTTTGCGGCATCTATCAAAGTGGCATTTGTAGAGGGCGCAATTCTCTGGAGTGATTTCGGAGTGTGGTAATGAGCATGAATTGCCGGTAGCTTCCCGTCGCTCAGCCCGACGAGGCCGGCAACACTAGTCAACGTTTATTGGTCCACTTAACGAGGCCTCACAGGCTTCTCACCGCAAATGAAGACTCACCAGCTGATTCACTAGGACAGCACTCACCAGACCCCTGCTAACAAGGTCTAGCAACACTTGCTCAGCCAACCCCAACCAGCTCGCAATACAGGCGCCGAGGAGACCAGCCCCAAGATTCGGGGACGCTGACCTGGCGAGGCTGCTAGATGCAGTGGAGGTCAGGAGGCTGCCAGACACAGTGAGGGTCCAGGAGGGTTAGTCATAGAGCAGCCAGTGCTGCCTGGGATGAGGTGGCAGCAGCTGTGAGCACCGGGTGTATGACCAGGAAGATGGCCTCCAGTGCAGAAAGAAGATCAATGACTTAAACTGGGCAACATGAGTGAATAGACCCCATAGCCCCCCTATCTCCACCCCCCCCCCAGACCGCTCCCTCCCCCTCACAGGGGAGCATCTACCCCCCTCCCCGTTCAACCCCCTAGCCCTTCCTCCATCCCCTCCCCCTTCAAACTCTCCATCCCCTCCTTCACCCCCCACCCCCCTCCCACCACTGCTAATGATGCCCCATCTGTATCTCCTCAGGAAAAGCTCTCCCACAATCGCCAGTAGAGGGCCCGCACTGGCAGTGGAGTGCCGGACATAAGAATACTCACTACCTTCAAGGAGCAGGCCCTGGAGGTACCGGCCGAGGACAGAGCGGTCACCGACACAGAGGCTGGCAGATGTCGCGGAGGTGAGGAATCACTGGGCTCCACCCGGAGGACCTGTCAAATGTAAGTCATTATTGGTTTACTCACTGACCCATCCCTCCCACTGACCACATGTCCATTCCCCCGCAGGTCCTGCAGCCGACAGCGACGGCCCCTCCCGGGCGGCACCCTCTCCAGTCTCCCATGAGACCACCTCGGAGGAGAGCTCTGAGGAAGCCATAATAGTCAAGCCCAGGACCCAGCCGGGTCCCAGCCTGATGCTGGACATGTGAACAGAGTTAGCCTCAGCTGATGGAGATGTTAAGGAGCACGCGGGGCATTCAGAGGGGGATATCAGCGACACTCCAGCAGGTCCATTGCCGCTTGGAGGTGTCCCAGAGGCTACGGGCGGAAGAGATGTTGCCGGCAAAGCGTTGCACCGAGGCCAACACTGCCATGATGTCGACCGCAGAGGAAAGCCTGGTGCACGACGTCGGCACCATTAGTGGAGGTGTTCAAGGTGTTGCGCAGTGGCTGAGGGTCTCGACAGAATGTCTGCCTTGCTAGGGGATGTCACCCAGTATCAGGCTGAGCTTGATGAGGTTCTGCGGGACATGTCCCGCTCTCAGATTGGAATAGCCGAGCGGAGCTTGTCCCAGTCGCAGGTGGGCACTGCTGAGGCGCTGCGGAGCATGTCCCAGTCACTGAGGGCATCAACACGGTGGTGCGGACCATGGGGAACTGCCAGGGCTGGCAGAGCCAGATGAAGCAGGGGCATCCGGGGCTTGAACAGGATGCGTCTTCACCCCAAGGTGAACCCCAGGGCCCTATGAGCACCAAGCGGGAGGAAGGGGCACTGAGTTCCAACCCTGGACCCGTCCCAGGGAGTGGCGACAGTGGCAACCACCTTCCCGAGTTCCAGCCCTCTGTTGAGGCCGCGTCTCGCAGCCAGCACATGGAAGGGCGGCACAGCTGTGCATGTGCCGCAGACAAGTGAGCCGGGGCCCACCAACCTCAGAGGCCCCAGAAGACACCCGCTAGGGGCATTGAAGGCCACGGGGCGAGGTAAGTAGGGACATTTGGCTGCCTCCACCTAAGTGGGGACACACTTAGACAAAGAGATAGTATTATGAGGGCAAAGCACATCAATGACACTGGGGGAGGGGATGGGGGGCAGATAAGGGATAAGGGGGCCGGGGGTGGGGAGAGGGGGCAGCACCATCAGGAGGATGGGGAATTGTCAAACACAATAAACACCTTGGTGCACAACCAGTAAGATGCCTCTGTCACTTTCTTCTGCAATGCGGCCCGACCTTTGAACCCTTGGCCCATCTCTCCAGGCATCTCCCCCTCCCCGGGGCACCCCCCACCCTTCGGCCGTGGACATGTTCATGGAGCTGTGGCCCAACCCCTGGGAGTTCAGATGTTGGCTGCTGCATGTGTTCAAGCACAGCGGGCGGGATTCTCCGAAATGGAGGCAGAGTGTTCGCGCCGTCGTGAACGCCGTCGAGGTTCACGACGGCGCGAAACGGCCCCCATCCCGACCGATTCAGGGCCTGATAATGGGCTAGGAGCGGCGCCGCGTCATTTACACGCGCCAGGCCTTGGCGCCGCGTAAAGGCGGCGCCGCATACATGACGCGGCCGGCGCCGCATAACTGGCATCACCCGTGCATGCGCGGGTTGGCCGGCGCCAACCCACGCATGCGTGGTTGCCGTCCTCTCCGAATCCGCTCCGCAAGAAGATGTCAGACGGATCTTGCGGGGCTGCGGAAGAAAGGAGGTCCTCCTTCAGAGAGGCTGGCCCGACGATCGGTGGGTACCGATCGCAGGCCACACCCCATTTGAGGCCCCCCCCAGTGCAGGATCCCCCCCCCCCCGCAGGCCGCCCCCCCAGCATTCCCGCGCTGTTCCCGCCAGCACCGACCAGGTGTGGATGGCGCCGGGGGGAACCCGCCGTTTTGGGCTGGCCGCTCGGCCCATCCGGGCCTGAGAATAGCGGGGGTGCTGGAGAATCGTCATTTTGGGTGTCTCGGGCGATTCTCCGGCCTGCGCCGCGCGGAACTTGACGGGGCCGTTCTCGCCGCTTGGGAGAATCGCGGGAGGGCGTCGGACCGGCGTCGCGGGTAAATTTGGCGACCCAGGCGATTCTCCCAACCGGCGCGGGAGCGGAGAATTGCGCCCAGTGTCCCGGTATCAAGTTGTGATTGCGATGCTAGGCAATTACTCCCACATGCTACATGGCCTGCCCACCCATGGGAATCCACTTGGGTTGTGTGAAGTGTTCAGTTAACCACGATTGCCAATTCTCCATTGCGATAGCCTTCAGACGGGCGGCCAGTGGCCTCAGCAGTCGGTGGAGATTATGGGTCGTTGGGGCACACGGGCAGGGACAAGGGTGGCCCCAGGAATGGGTAAACAGGGGCTGGCATGGTGGTGCCACGAGCGGTTCTCCCCGGTTGTTCCCCCCCCCCCCGCAGCGTGCTCCTTCCCACACTCCCATGGTGGCCCACACCTGCGGATGGTCCCCCACCCACTACCAAGCACTGGAGTGGCAAGCCCAGCACCCGCAGGCTCTTTGCCTGTGAGCGAAGATGGCCCCCCCCCTCCTCGGCTGCCCACAGAAGCCCTTCTGCCACGTTCACGTTTTTCAAAAGGAGTACTAATCGGCGCCAGCGTGACCACTTGCTGGGGAGGCCAATGAATGCCGGGAGGACGGTGGATATGGGGTGGCTCTCGTTAATTGTATGGAAATGGGGCTTAAGTGGTGATAATTGGTTTCTCGCTCCTGGGAGGGTCCGATTTCGCCAGTGGGAGCAGGCCGATCGCATCGCCAACTGTTTGGTGCCTGGCAAGATTCTCGATTTTGGCCTCTCTCGCTATTCGCCAGCATCGCTTCGCTTGAGCGAGAGCGTAACGAGGCCGGAGAATCGCGCCCAGGGTATCAGATCACTCAACCACTCTCTCGGCCTGGGAATATGGAAAAGAAATATCCAAGAAAAAGGAAAATATGGGTACGATTCAGCGGCCCCGTCGCACACAATTTGGTGTTGGGACGAGGCCGTTGAATCTAGCGAACTGGATATCGCCCTCACTGGCCGTGATCCAGATCAGCATATTTAAATGAGCAATAGGTGGTTATCAAATGGGCAGCTTTGGCCTAGATAGTCTTCATTCACTCCCTACACCACGGATGCACAGTAGCAACAATGTGTACCGACTACAAGATGCTCACCTATGCTCCTTTGCCAGCGCTTCTAAAACCCACAATCTCTACCACTCAACAGGACCCGCGACAACGCAGAATCGCCGAGCAGAAACTTATAGCCAAGTTCCGCACACATGAGTGCAGCCTCAACCGGGGCCTGGGATTCATGTCGCATTACATTCATCCCCCACCATCTGGCCTGCGAAATCCTACCAACTGTCCTGGCTTGATACAATTCACACCTCTTTAACCTGGGGTTACCCCATCTCTGGATCTGTAAAGATTTAATCACCTGCTAATGGTCACATTCCTAGCATTGTTTGGCATCTTTGAATTTGTCTATATATGTGTTTCTGGAACAGACCTCTTCATTCACCTGAGGAAGGAGCAGCGCTCCGAAAGCTAGTGACATCGAAACAAACCTGTTGGACTTTAACCTGGTGTTGTAAGACTTCGTACTGTGCTCACCCCAGTCCAATGCCGGCATCTCCACATCAATAGGACATGGGCAGCAGATGCATGGGAACACCAAGTGTGCAAATTCCTCACCAAGTCACTCACCATCCTGATTTCAAACTATATTATCATTCCTTCAATGTTACTGGGTCAAAATCCTGGAACTCCCTTCCAAACAGCATGTCCATGTACCTACAGCATACAGACAACAGCGGTCAAGAAGGCTGTTCACCGCTGCCTCCTTTTTTTAATATAAACTTAGAGTACCCAAATCTTTTTTTAAAATTCAGGAACAATTTAGCATGGCCAATTCACGTACCATTCACATCTTGTTCAGTTGTGGGGGTGAGACCCATGCAGACACAGGAGAATGTGCAAACTCGACACGGACACTGACCCGGGGCCGGGATCGAACCCGGGTCTTCGGCATGATGAGGCAGCAGTGCTAACAACTGTGCCGGTCCACCGTTGCCTTCTTGAGGGCAATTAGGGATGGGCAATGAATGCTGGCTTAACTAATGATGCCCACATCCCGTGAAATAGTTTTTAAAAATTCTCCACATTATATGTCATCTGTCATACTCGTACCCGCTCACTTATCTATCCATTTTTCTTTAACTTGAATTCTCCTCGCAGCTTAATTTTACACCTAACTTTGTATTATTGACAAACTTGGATGCATTACACTTGGTACCCCCATTTAAATCTTTGAAATAGATTGTAAGTAGCTGTGAGCCCAAGCACTGATTCTTAATGTACACCACTAGTGACAGCTGACAATCTGTAAATTCTTACTGCCTGCATTTTGTCCATTAACCAATCCTCAATCCTTTCACAGTGAGCCGGTGGTATAGTGGTAAGATCACTGGACTGGTAATCCAGAGGCCCAGGCTAATCCTATGGGGACATGGGTTCAAATGACCTTGCCAGTGAGGCTCACATCCCACGAAAGAATAAAGAGAAAAATAGAAAATTGCCCGCAATCCAATGAGCTCTAATCTTGTGTAATAATCACTTGTGTGGTTACATTCGCTTTTGTTGAAGGTGATCATTGCCTGGCACTTGTGTAATGCCATGTTACTTGCCACTTATGAGCTTGAGGTTGTGCAGGTCTTGCTGCATGTGGACTGTTCCACTTTCTGACAAATGGCAAAAGAGTTATGAGTTTTGATAAGAAATGCCAAGTATGAAACAGCTGATGCAGTTAATGTAAGCTCTGGCTAACGGGCATCTTTTCAGGAGACATTTTCTCAACTACCAATCAGTTAATAAATGTTATTAAATAGGAATAATTCGACACATAGGAGAGTAGATTACCCCAATTAAGAGGCTTCAAGTTCAAGTGGCTTGTCCTTTGCTTTGCTAACCTTGCATAATAATACAATTTACATCGCACCGAGGGTCAAAATGAATCATTTAAATGGTTGAAAGTAAGGGAACAGTGCAAATTAAAGGAAAGGTTATTCATTAGTTGGTCAGTAATTGTGCCTCAGTCTTTGGCAAACAACATACAGTTATTTAAGAGTTAGATACCCTTAAGGTAACATTTAATTAAGTAATAATGTATTGTTAAATGTGGGAATTCATTGCATCACATTGCTATGTTAGGCCACACATAAACCATCAGGCAGCTGTTTGATTTAAACCTTGTTGATCAAAATTCATTCAAAAAAACATACTCAATTGCATATATAATCTTGACTGATTATATATTCCTGCAAACTCTTCACTTTTTATTATTAATATTTTCTTTTCCTCTTTGCCCAGTATTTACATGATTAAAGCATAATGGGCGCGATTCTCCCAGTCCCGCGCCGGAGAATCGCCGCAACTGCGCCACGCCGTCCCGACGCCGGCGTGCGATTCTCCAAAGTGCGGAGAATCACCGGCATTTGCGCCGGCGCGCTTGGCACGTCGCGGGCCGCTGTACGTGGCAGGGCCGCCGATTTTCCGGCCCGAATGGGCCGAGCGGCCGCGCGGAAAGAGCAGAGTCCCGCCGCGCCGTCCACACCTGGTCGCTGTCGGCGGGAAATCTGCACGAAGGGTCGGGGGGCGGCCTGTGGGGGGGGGGGAGGGGGCTCCGTCCCCGGGGGGGGGGCTCCGATGGGGTCTGGCCTGCGATCGGGGCTCACCGATCGGCGGGCCGGCCTCCCCCCCCCACCTCCCGGGCCTACTTTGTTGCGCTTCCGGCCCCAGAACCCCCGCGCCATGTTGCGTCGGGGCCGGAGCATTCCGTGAGTCTACCGCACATGCGTCGGTTGGCGCTTCGCCACTGCGCATGCGCCGGTTGGCGCTGCCCCCAGTTGGCGCCAGGATATAAGGCTGGAGCGGCGTGAACCGCTCCAGCGCCATACTGGCCCTATGGGGGCCAGAATCGCTACTGCCCGCGCCCTTTTCGTGCCATCGTGGAACACGACGGCGTTCACGACGGCGTGGACACTTAGTCCCGTGATCGGTGAATCGCGCCCAATGTTTGTTAAAGATGTGAAACAATTGGCACGTGTTAATATCTACTCTGTGAAACACCATGAGTTTGAGTCTCTAGAATCGCGATTAACTGCTCCCATCAGCGGGAAAACCGGAGTGATTTCCGCTGTCCAGGCAATAAGCCATACAATGAAACTTGGAAAATGTTTTTAGCTGAATCGGCTTTTCTGTGCCATTTTATGGCACACCGAAGTCCGCGCTGCAACTGAGAGGGGCGGGATCTAATCTCTCTGACAGGTCCCGCACCCCCTGAGCTCGGACTGCTCCGATCACAAAAGCTACTGCAGCACCGCCCCCCCCCCCTTCCAATCCACCCGCTGACTCAACACAAACAGTGCAGATCAAAGCATCCTGCCTTCTCGGCATTGACCGATTTCTATACTTTAAAATGACGGTGCGAAAACCACTTCAAAGGTTTTTCCACTTTCAAAGGATTACTTTTACCTTCATCTCACAGACCTTTAAACTTGGCATGCTGACAGATTTTCTAAAGGGCTTAACGATAGAGATGAGTTAATTTCACTTCATTATGAGAAAACTTAATTTAAAAGATGCAGATGGGGAGAACAGCAAAACGGACCCCATTCCAGGAAGGACCCCTAACCTGAGCCCTTCCAGCACAAGCCCCTCTGACCCCCAAGTCCCATGAAGGAACCTCCTCGGCACCCTGGAGGCAATTGTTGGGAGGGAATTTAACCCCTTACCACCCCTCGGACTTCAAACCGTCAGGTCCACATTCCTCAATACTTGCACCAAATCACACCCACATAAGTCCTGGCTTGGGGGTGGGTGGGGTGTAGCATCATGGGCGGGAGGTGAATTGGGCTTCCAGCCTGTTAATCGCATTCAAACAAATGCTTATTAGTGCTCTGCATGTTCCCACAGGGCTGAAATACCGTTCTGGCTGGCGGGGTGGGCCCGGAAATTTGTGACGGGTGTGACGCTCAGCGCAAATGCCGATTTTGGCCCGACGCATTATTCTGTGGTCGGTTGCATACCTGGAGAATTTCGGCATACATGTTTAAACTTCCTCTTTTGAACAATTTGCATTACGTCTGCATGGACTTGTCTTTTTGAACAATTTTGTATCCTTGGGAGAACCCAGCACTGGGTCCAGCTTAAGTGTAAAAATTAAGCATTGCACAAATTAGCATGCTCTGCCTTACCTACATAAATTAAAACAAATCTGAACAGATTAGCCCTTTATTATTTTAAAATTGCTATTTCATTTTGAGTTCTTCAAGTAATGTTTGTATGCTGAAGAATGTCTTCAGAAGTGATTTATCTCGCAAGTGAGGAATTGGAAATTCATCCTTTAGAAAAAACTTGATCCCCAATTTCCCCTACAGTTCAGGTGGTCACCTGTTATGACTTGAAACCCTTGGATAGGTATTCCATCTTGACTGTAGGATAAATAGCAATGAAATAGCTGATGATTACAATTATTAGAATATAAGTTTCCATAAATATTCAAAGACAAATCAAGCCATGAGGCCAATTACACGGTTTCACATTGTAATGCTGGGGCTGCACAAGTTCGACACATGCCGACAAACGATCTCAGAAGATATTATTCAGACAGCACCTTTGCCTGATTTACAGCGTCTCTCGCACCAGAGTTATAATGACACACTTCAGCTTTTAATGAAGGACTGCTAACTGCCAACTATGATCCTAGCCACTACACTGGTGTGAGGGGGTCTGGTAAACAGGCAGAGGAATAGGGCCACCAGTGCTAGGAGGGCAGAAAAACCTCCATTTCTTTTTAATAACTTTTAATCATGGAATCTCTTTTAGTGCACATTTTTAGATACTATACCACAAGAGCATAACTGAAGAGCTTCCGTTACATTATGGCAGCTGCCTGGTTAACATTGAAATTTGAGGCCCGATGAGCCAGAAATAGCTTGCATACAGGCTCATGCTTCTTTTGACATGCCCCATGTTCGGGTGTGCTGGCAACCTCGGGCCTTTTGCAGATGTCATGGGCGCGATTCTCCCAGCCCCGCACCGGGCCGGAGAATCGCTGCAACCACGCCATGCCACCCCGACGCCAGCGCGCAATTCTCCGAGGTGCGGAGAATTGGCGCCATTTGCGCCGGCGGCAGTCGCAGGCCGCTGTCCGCATGCGGGCCGCTGATTCTCCAACCTAGATCGACCGGGCGGAAACGCCAGAGTCCCGCGGGCGCTGTTCACACCTGGTAGCTGCCGGCGGGAACTCTGCGCTAAGGGTCGGGGGCGGCCTGAGGGGCGGGGGAAAGCGATCCTTCAACGGGGGGGCCTCCGATGGGGTCTGGCCCGCAATCGGGGCTCACCAATCGGTGGGCCGGCCTCCCCCCCCACCCCGGGGCCTACTTTGTTGCACTTCCGGCCCCAGAACTCCCGCGCCATGTTGCGTCGGGGCCGGAGCGTTCCGTGAGTCTACCGCACATGCGTCGGTTGGCGCTTCGCCACTGCGCATGCGCGGGTTGGCGCCGCCCCCAGTCGGCGCCAGGATGTAAGGCTGGAGTGGCGTGAACAGCTCCAGCGCCGTGCTGGCCCCCTGTGGGGGCCAGAATCGCTACTGCCCACACCCGTTTCACGCCATCGTGAGACGCAACGGCGTTCACGACGGTGCGGACACTTAGTCCCGCGATCGGTGAATCGCACCCCAGGTTTCCAAAGTCGATTTACTGGGCAGGAGTCATCCACATTCGTATAAATCATGGAATTTACAGTACAGAAGGAGGCCATTCAGCCCATCGAGTCTACACTGGCCCTTGGAAAAAGCACTCTACTTAAGCCCACGCCCCCACCCTATCCCCGTAACCAGTAACGCCAAATGAACCTTTTGGACACTAACGGACAATTTAGCATGGCCAATACCCTTATTTTTAAACTCTATCCCCCAATTTGTAGTCTCTCTGATAAAGGGAAGCATCTTCTCAGCAATCAAGTTCCATTAATTAAGTAGCTTCATTTATGTCCCCTGGTCAGTTTCTTAGCAAATTTAATATTGTTTGATATGAAGAAACTTTTAACATGGGCCAGAAAGTGAATGAAATGTGAAGAGCCTTCCCTAGCCAATGCAATTCCCATTTGTGGCAGAGCCCAAGAAATTTAAAATCCCCTGATTTTTTTTTGTGCTAGTTCATCTAACTGCATTGAAATTTGGGTGCAAAACTCTATCCCCATGTGCACAAACGATGGTTAAATGAATTTACAAAGATTAAAATATGGTATGAGTTCAGTACTGCAGTGTTCCATTGAAGTTAGGAGGGTGTTAGTTATGTGGAGAGACTGAATAGACTTGAACTGTTTTCGTTAGAAAGACGGAGGCTGAGGTTTCACCTGATAGAGGTCTACAGGATTCTGAGGGGCATGGATAGAGTGGATGGGCAGGCATTCTTTCCCAGGGTGGAGGGGTCAGTCACCAGGGGGCATAGGTTTAAGGTCCGTGAGGAGATGGGCGAAGCAGGTTTTTTATGCAGAGGGTGGTGCGTGCCTGGAACGCGTTGCCAGGGGAGGTTGTGGAAGCAGATATATTAACGGCGTTCAAAAGGCATCTTGATGGGATGGACAGGATGGGTATAGAGGGATACAGCACAAGGAAGTGCTGACGGTTTTGGTAAAGGTTGGTATCATGACTGGTACAGGTTTGGAGGGCCGAAGGGCCTGTTCCTGTGCTGTATTGTTCTTTGTTCTTTGAAGCCCAGTGTAAACTGGAGAAACAGCACGTCATCTTCTGATTAGGCACTATACTGACAGAAGCCATTTTAGTCTTGTGAAGCCTTGTTTAAGCCCCGAACCTACACCACCACTTTCTGAAGGGCAACTAGGGATGGGCAATAAATGCTGGCCTAAAAAACGATGCCCACATCTGTAAATTAATTTTTTTTAAATTACCATCACTGAATCCCCCACTATAACTATCCTGGGGGGGGGGCAGAATCAGAACTGAACCAGCCACATATATACTGTGGCTGCAAGAGTCAGAGGCTGATAATTCTGTGGCGAGCAACTCACCTCCTGACTCCCAAAAGCTTGTCCACAATCTAAAAGACACAGGTTGGGGATATGATGGAATGACATTGCCTGGATGAGTGCAGCTCCAACAACAGTCAAGAGGCCCGACACCATCCAGTACAAAGCAGTCCACTTGATCGGCATCACACCCACCACCTTCAACATCCACTCCCTCCACCACCGACACACGTGACAACAGTGCCTCCCACCTAAAATGCATTGCAGCAACTCATCAAAGTTTCTTGCAGCACCTTCCAAATACGCGGCCTCTGCCACATAGAAGGGCATGGGCAGCGGTTACATGGGAACACTTCTCTTGTTCCCCTTCAAGCTACATACCATCCTGACGTAGAAATACATCACTGTTCCTTCAAAATCCTTGAACTCACTTCCTAATAGCACTTTAAGCATTCCTGCAACACATTGACTGCAGTGCTTCGAGAAGGCAGCTCACCACCACCTCCTTAAGGGCAATTAGGGATGGGCAACTGCCAACAAAACCCACATCACCATGAATGAATAAATTAAAAGAAATGTGGATTTCATCATAGATTCTAATTATTAGCTGAGGGAACTGCAAATTAGAATTAGCTTTTCTTCATGGCATAGGCTGAATGTAAAACATTTAAGAGCAAAATAGACTGACACATGTCTCAATTGGAAACTGGAAAATATAGACTTCCCGCAAAGGTAGGAAAAGGCAGGAAGTGGAGGTCATCCTATATCTTGATGTAATGAGATGAGATGGACAAGTTGAAAAGTTTTTACTCATTTCCTCCTTTTTACACTTGTCCATTAAACAGGTCACAATAAGCATACCCAAATACTGTACAACAGCATTCAGAAAGGAGGATGTGCTTTTTTCCCTTGAAGTAATATGAAAAGTAAAACTAGGACTGCATTGAAGCACCATGAGCGGGATTCTCCGTCGGCCAATGCCGAAATCAGGAAGGCGATTGGGCGGAGAGTCGGTTATGAGGCCAAAATTGTGGCCTGTCCCCGCCAGAATGCCATGCTCCGCGAGTGCCTCGGCGGGTCAATGCATTCTACTCCACACATACAGTAAACGTTGTTGGCATATCATTAGCGGGCCTGACCTGGTATTCTCCAGGGTCTCCATGATGCTCCACCTCTGCCAGGAGGAGTTACTGATGGCATGGTTTCAAAAATCGGGAAACAGACGACGTGGCTGATGAGGGAGAGACAAGGGGTACGGAAAGTGTCCAACATCGCCATAGCGTGCTGACAGTTGTGCCGCTGGCCAGGGCGGGGGATTCTGCAGGCCAGGGGGCATAGCAGGGGGTGGGCCGTGGGGTTGGGGTGGAACGCCATCGCCGCAGCCTGCAAGGCAGCCATGCAGCTGCGCACGCCGCTGACTGCTCACTGTGAACGTAGTGCCACGGGTCGAATGGGTGTCCCTCAGGCCACCCCCTAAGTACCCTCGAGCCCTAGCCGACCCATCAATGGGATGGGTACGCTCCAGTGCAACCAGTGCCATCTTGTTGGCTGGGATGAGTGTGTGTGGGGAGTGGAGTGCCAATATGCGGCTGCAGCTGGTTAGCCTCTCGAGGGCCAATCCTGACCCCGGCGAATCCGACACCTCTTTTCATTGGAATTGGTCATATTCTATGTGGCGCCAATGTTAGCCCATTAATGGTTCCTGAATTGTTCTGGGAGTGCCGCCAATTTTTCTGTCATAGAAGTCCCCCAATTCTGTCCTGGTGTCAGCACTTAGTCTCTGAAACGGGGAATCCCGCCCCATACTCTACAGCTGCTGCGATGATGTGCATTGTACTGATGGTTTAATTCTCAGATTTTATTTGAAGGTATCTTTTAAGCAATCATTTTTAGCCTGCTCCCCACAGTGTTTGTGAGTCTGTATACTTACAACCTGGTGGACATTTTTAAGGCATTAACTATGATGTGCTGTGGAATCGAAAAGATTTTGTTACCCTACGTTGTATCATTTATTTCCACATTAAAGCCATACATCAGTATATCAATAAAATTACACAGCAGATTATTATTGCATTTCACTCTCTATGGAGCCAATCATAAATAATACAGCAGTTATACCAGTTATATTAATTATAATTAGAATGCAGATAATGCAGGCTTCCATTTATTATTATGACCAAATCAATTTTACAGTGTTCCACTGTACAAGGTCAAGCAAAGTTGTTGAAGCTCTAAGACAGAACCTGTTTTCTGTTCTTCCCAATTGTGTTTTAACGGAGTAAAAAGGACATTTAACTTGTACATTTACACCCATTAATGTAGTCATTTTAAAGACAGAAGAAATCAAAGGTTGGAATTTATATTGAATGTATTATGCTCAAATCTCTCTATCTATACTGTATTCTGACCGCATTGTTCACTGAAAAGGATCATGGATATGCCATCAATGGAACAATCACTTCTGCAATCTTATTTTCTTCTTTTTCCTACTTAACGGAAATAACCAGATTGATATAAGGCTTGTTTCTGTTGATTTGTTAATAAGAAGTTAGCAATGATTCTTTTTTCAACAGTCCACTGATTTCTTTTTACAATGTGGTGTAAGAAAGCTATGAAGATGATTCAGTACCAACAATATGTTACACTTAAAACACAGAAACCCTTTTAAAGTGTTTTTCTTATATTGAAAGCCAACGCAACTTCAATCATAAACATAGCAAAAATATATTGTTCTTTTCAGAGCAGTGGACATTGAATGTTGAGCACTGTATCTTGTGGCTGTTTGATTTGATATATGAATATGAGGTAAACTTTTGAAAAAAAATTCCTCTGAAATCACTTTCTAAAATAAATAAATTTAGGGTACCCAATTCTTTTATTCCCCAATTAAGGGGCAATTTAGAGTGGCCATTTCACCTACCCTGCGCATCTTTTTTCGGTTGTGGAGGTGAGACCCACGCAGACACGGGGAGAATGTGCAAACTCCACATGGGCAGTGACCCAGGGCCTGGATCGAACCTGGGACCTCGGTGCCGTGAGGCAGCAGTGCTAACCACTGCGCCACCCTGCTGCCCCATTCCTCTGAAATCACAATTGCATGTATTATGATTATGATACGATTTAGCTGTAAGTATCAAACAGAGGAAGTGTTTCCTCTTTGAATAAAGAAATGCATCACTTCAACATATACTTGACCTTATTCATGCTATTAGAAGCATGTACTGACATCGATCTGGTCATTTCTCTTGGAAACAATAGTGAACAAAATCAAAAACCATAAACTAATCAAAACAATACAATATTTATATTTTAAAATATAATATGTATCTGCACTAAACGAAAAAATAGTCAAAATATCTCAGATGCACAGAAAGAATTCATAAAATAGTTAAGTCAATACAAACAGTATATTTATCATTTAGCAGTTGTTTTATCCAGCAATGGACAGTGCTCAAATGTGAGGCCAGAGCAGTGTTTTAAAGGACTCACTGTATCTGGGCAGTGACTATGGTCTAGTTGGCACATCTTTGTGCATGCAGTGACAAAGGAAATCCCAAGAGTAGTGCTCCCACTGCTTCCTATCCTGACATCTGTCTGATTCACCATAGATCTGGGATAAAACTGCGAGTTTCATGGTTTGTAACATTTAGCTACTCACTGTCTTACACACTGACCATGAACATAAACTGTTCCTTCCATTTCAACCCGTAAATTTATTTTATTATGTGACTCTTCCCAATGCACCACAGTTACAGACAGTCCAACCCTCTGCAGTGAAACACAGCTCATCCAAATAGAACTCAAAACATCTGCACATAGAATTCTTCATCAAGCTGAAGCACTTAAATGTGTAATATTGACCCAAACACTAGCATCTTGCACAATGATCCATGTTTCCAGTACATCGCACATTGAATAATGGCATTGATTGCTTGATTTTACCCAAAGACAATAAGAAATATCTCCTTGTAAGAAATAAGAAAAATGGAAAATGTACCCCCCTTATACAATGTTTCACACCACATTCAACGTCTCCCCTAGACGACCCTGTGCTTCACATCGCAATCAGCATCTCCTCTTCCTGATCCTATGTCCCACATCACACTAGCAATTCTCCTCCAAGATCCTCATCTCTACATCCTATTGCACCAGATGATATTCAATTAAGTATCGTTAAGAAGATGGGACAAGTGTTATATGAGCCTGTTGTGCATATCTTTAACAACTTGCTGGATTCAGGGTCTGTTTCCAAGATGGTTTCTGGAAAAGAAGCTTGTCTGAACAATTTGAATGAATAATTTGATGAAGTCACCAGGGTAGTGGATGGGAATTGTCTGATTGATTTGCAGAACATCTCAATTCAGTTTGCAAGCATGCCCATAACCATAATCTGGGTCATAACCTGTCATTTTAATTCTCCACCTCACTCCCACCTGATCTCTTTGTTCCTGTCCTCCTACACTGTTCTAATGAGGCAACAACAAGATCAAATCATATTTATATAGTGCTTTTAGCATAATAAATATCCCAAGGTGCTTTACAGCAGTATTATGAAACAAAATATGACATCAAGCAACATAAGGAAGTATTAGATCAGATGTCCAAAGGCATGATCAAAGAAAATATAGGTGTTAATGATAATCTTTATTATTGTCACAAGGAGGCTTACATTAATACTGCAATGAAGTTACTGTGAAAATCCCCTAGTTGCCACACTCCAGCGCCTGTTCGGGTACACTGAGGGAGAATTCAGAATGTCCAAATTACCTAACACCATATCTTTCAGGACTTGTGGAGGAAACTGGAGCACCCGGAGGAAACCGGCGCAGACACCGGGAGAACGTGCAGACTCCACACAGTTAGTGACCCAAGCGGGAATTGAACCCAGCACCCTGGCGCTGGGAAGCAACAGTGCTAACCACTGTTGTGCTATTGGGTGTCTTAAAAGGGAATATCAAGATAGAGAAGCTGATAGGTATTGGAATGGAATTCGACAACTTGGGGCCTAGGTAATGGCCACCAATGGTGGAGTGATTAAATTTAGGGATGCTCAAGAGGTCGAAATTAGAGGAGCACAGATATCATGGAGGGTTGTGGGGCTGGAGGACATTACAAAGGTAGGCTGTAGAGAGGCCAGGGAGGGATTTTAAAACAAGGATGAGGATTTTAAAATCAAGACACTACTTGACCAATGTAAATCAGTGACCATAGAAGTGATAGTGAACAGGACTTGGTGAGACACAGGCAATAGTATTTTGGATGACTTCAAGTTTACAGAGGGTAGAATATGAGAGAACCAGCCAATAGTCTGTTGCAATTATGGAGTGCAGAGTAACAAAGCCATGAATTAATGTTTCAGCATAAATAATCTGTGACAAGGTGATGTTATGGAGGTGTAAATAGGCAATCTTGGTGATGGCATGAATATGAGATCAGAGTCAAATGCAATACCAAAGTTGTGAAGAGACTGGATTAAGTAAACGGAAACTCAAGGAACAGCGCCTCATCTTTCAATTGGGTACTTTATAGTCTCTGGACATCATTGAGTTCGACCTTTTCAGATCATAACTATTGCTCCCATTTTTCAGACAGTGGCTTTGGTAATGATTTACATCTGCTCTGGACCAGTTTTTGTCTTGTTATTTGCCCCATTATTTTGCCTTGCTCCGTTATTGCTTATCTCATTTAATCTCTTCTGCCTTCCAACCCACCTAAGAGTTTACTTTTTGCTTCTCCCCCTCCACTCAATATTTGCAAAAAAAATCTGTTACAACCCTTCTAGTTAATGAAGGTTCATTAGCAATGATCTCACCAAACTGCACGGCAACACAGGCTATACACAGGTCACTCCCTTTAAGACCATAAGAATAGGAACAGCAGTCGGCCGCTTGGTCTCTCGAGCCTGCCCCGCCATTCAATAGGATCCTGGCTGATCTGACATTCCTCACATCCACTTTCCTGCCCATTCCCTGTGACCTTTGACTCCCTTACTGTCTGCCTGAAATATACACAAGACTCTGCCCCCTCAGCTCTCTGTGGCAAGGAGTTCCAATGACTCACAACCCTCTGAGAGAAGAAATTCCTCCTCATCTCAGTCTTATATTAGTACCCCTTTATTCTGAGACTATATCCTCTGTCCTAGACTCTCCCATGAGGAGAAACATCCTCTCTGCATTTACCCCTGAAGAATTCTGTAAGATCACCTCTCATTCTTCTAAATTTCAACGAGTAGAGTCCCAACCTGTTTCGCCTTTGCTCATAAGACAATTCCGCCATACCGCAATCATCCTAGTGAACCTTCTCTGAACCGCCTCCAATGAAATAATATATTTTCTTAAATAAGGGGACCAAAACTGCTCACAGTGTTCCAGATGTGGTTTCTCCAGTACCGTGTACAGTTACAGCAAGATTTCCCTACTCTTATACTCCAGCCCCCTTGAAATACGGGCTAACGTTCCATTAGCCTTCCCGATTACCTGCTGCATCTGTGTGCTAGCTTTCTGTGTTTCGTGCATAAGTACCTCCAAGTCCCCTTGCGTTACAGCTTTCTGTAGTAGTTTTTCTCCATTTAAATAACACTCTGCTCTTTTGTTCTTCCTTCTAAAATGAACAACTTCACATTTTCCCACATTATACTCCATTTGCCAACTTTTTGCCCACTTACTTAACCTATCAATATCATTTTGAAAACTGTCTGTATCCCTCTTGCAACTTGCCTTTCCACCTATTTTTGTGTTGTCTGCAAATTTGGTTGCAGTACATTCGCTTCCTTCCTCCAAGTCATTAATATAAATTGTGAACAATTGCAGTCCCAGCACTCATCCCTGTGGAACCCCACTGGTTACAGGCCGGCAACCTAAAAAAGAACCCGTAATTCCCACCCGCTGTTTCCCTCCCATTAACCAAATCTCTATCCATGCCAATATACTACCTCCGATATCAATATTAAGTCTTATGACTTAACCTTTTGTGAGGTACCTTGTTGAATGCCTTCTGAAAGTCCAAATACAACACATCCCCGCTGGGTCACTGTCTGTGCGCTGCACGTTCTCCACGTGTCTGCATGGGTTTCCTCCGGGTGCTCCGGTTTCCTCCCACAGTCCAAAGACGTGCAGGTTAGGTGGATTAGCCATGATAAATTGCCCTTAATTTCCAAAAAAGGGTTAGGAGGGGTTATTGGGTTACGGGGATAGGGTGGAAGTGAGCGCTTAATTGGGTCGGTGCAGACTCAATGGGCCAAATGGGCTCCTTCTGCACTGTATGTTCTATGTTCTACTGGTTCCCCTCTATTCACTCTGGTTGAGACTTCCTCAAAAAACTCTAATTAATTAGTCAGACATGATTTCCCTTTCATGAAGTCATGCTGACTTTGCTTGATTAGGTTATGATTTTCCAAATGTGCTGCTATTACTTCCTTAATAATAGAGTCCAATATTTTTCCAATAATAGAAGTTAGCCTGATCGGCCTATAATTACCCGCTTTTTGCCTCCTTCCTTTTTTGAACAGTGATGGCACATTTGGAAGTTTGTCGATCCTCCGGTACTTCTCCAGAACCCAAGAACTTTTGAAAAATTACAACCAATGCACCCCCCTATTTTTGTAACTACTTCTTTTAGGATCCTAAGATGCAAGCCATCAGGGCCAGGGGACTTATCTGTCATTTGCCCCATTAGTTTGTCTAATACTGCTTCTCCATTGATTTTGATGGTATTTCATTTCTCCCCTGTATTCAGTAGTATTAATGGGATGGTTGACGTATCTTCCACAGTAAACATTGATGTCAAATATCTGTTTAACTCCTCTGCCATTTCCTTGTTCCGCTTAACTATCGCCCTAGATTCATTTTCTAAGGGACCTCTTCCTTTCTTTATATTTAAAGAAGCCGAGATTGTCACTTTTTATATTCCTCACTAGTTTGACCTCATAGTTTATTTTCTCTCTTTTTATTATCTTTTTAGTCCCCCTTTGCTGGATTCTGAATTTATCCAAATCTTTGGGACTCTCACTAACTTTTGCCTCCCTCTATGCTTTTTCTTTCAACTTAATATTCTCCTTAACTTCCTTGGTTAGCCACGGTTTAGCCCCCTCTTAGAATTGTTCCCCCTTACTGGAATATATTTTTTCTGAGAGTCATGAATTACCTCCTTAAATGTCTGCCACCGCTTGTTTACTGTCTTTCCTGCTAATCTATCCGCCCAGTCCACTTTAGCTAACTCTATCCTCACTTCATTGTAATTTACTTTATTTAACTTAAACACAGTTGTTTCCGACCCAGGTTTCTCACTCTCAAACTGAATATTAAATTCTATCATGTTATGATCCCTACTTCCTAAGGGAGGTTTTACTCTGGGTTCATTTATTAAATCTGCCTCATTACCCATTAGCAGATCCAAGATAGCCTGTTCCCTAATTGGCTCCTTGACATATTGCTCCAGGAAACTATCCCTAATGCACTCTTATGAATTTGTTGTCGTTGATCCCCTTACCAACTTGATTAATGCAATCAATACGAAGATTAGAGGTCACCCATAATTATTACTCTATTCTTTTTACATGCTCCTATTATTTGTTGATTTATAACCTTTCCTACAGTATTGCTACTGTTTGGGGGTCCCCGCAGGACTCCGATAGGGGGCAGAGGCCACCCAGCTGGAGCTCGTCACAAACAAAATTGAAAGCCGGCCCAATGCAGGGCCTGATGTGATTAGTTCTCAAAGCAAGGACTGTACTGGGAGTGAGTTGATGCCTTGAGCAGAATATTGTCTATAGTTGAATAAACCTCTTGTTCTCTTACCGCTGGCTTCCTTAAGTTACTAAACTGACCGACGAGGGGAAAAGGCAATTCTGGACTCGCTTATGGAACCGCCTAGCTGCGTAGTAATTTACTGTCCCAAAGCGTAGGGACAAAACAGTTCAAGATGCCGTTATTCGTGAAGTTGGAAGCCTTTGATGCAGTTCCAGCACACTTGAACTAGTACGCAGAGCGCATGAAGTATTTCTTCGAGGCGAACAGGATTTTGGGGGAAGACCGTCAGAATGTCTTGGCCCTAACCACCTGCGTGGCCCAGACTTTTGTGACTGTAAAAAGTCTAACTTACTCAGCTGCACATGACTCCAAATCATTTGTTTTTTTTAAAGTATTTTTTAATCACCTTTTTCACATTTTCTTCAAAATATACACCCACCAACAAACAGTAAACGGTAACGCATGCAATGTTAATCCCCTCATTAACAACAATGATCCCATCCTCCCACCAATCCCCAAACAACAGCCCGCATGACAACAAAACATCAAATTAAAAACAAAAAGGAATCAGGAATCGCCCTGATATGCCATCAATGAACACACGACGAGTAGTGAACGTAACTGAGGCTTTAATAAACTAAACAGAAAGCCTCCTGGCCTCAGATCCCGAACTGAGGCAGCGGCGGAGACTAGCCACCTTTATACCGAGCCCGAGGGGAGGCGGAGCCAGCAGGCAGTGGTTTACCACATTATATATAATACAGTGGCAGTTTACCACAATACACATATTATATATTACAGTGGTTCGGAGCCAGCAGGGACAAGCCCAGGCATGTAACAATACAACGGGCTGTTTAGCACAGGGCTAAATCGCTGCCTTTGAAAGCAAACCATGGCAGGCCAGCAGCATGGTTCAATTCCCGTAACAGCCTCCCCGAACAGGCGCCGGAATGTGGCGACTAGGGGCTCTTCACAGTAATTTCATTGAAGCCTACTTGTGACAATAAGTGATTTTCATTTCATTTTCATTTCATTTTCATTTCACAGTACAATACAATACAGTGGTTTACCACATTCACCCCATGTTTAAAAAAAAAAGAGTCCAGCTGGGGTGAAGCGGATTTAAAAATCAAGTCTGTCGGGGGCCTTGACCTTCCGCCATGATCGCCTCAGTCCCGGTTGTGGTGTGGGCACCGGTGTCGAGACCTGCGGGTCAGGCAGCGTGTTGTCCTCTTCTTCACCCAGTAGTTGAGCCGGTGGAGGGGGGGGATGTATGGTCGGGGTTGGTGGTGATGGCCGCCGGTGGGCCTGCGGTTTCCAGACCTTGCAGGAACTGGGTAGTGGTGGAGGGAGACGGTTTAGGGGCGGGGGTGGTGGTGATGGTCGCTGGGGAACCTGCAGGTGCCAAATCCCGGAGGGAGATTGTGTCCTGTCGCCCGTCATGATGTGCCACGTAAGCATATTGTGAATTGGCATGGAGGAGCATGACCTACTCGAGAGGGGATCTGATTTATGGCTCCACGCATGCTTACGGAGGAGGACGGGCTTTGGGACTGTCAGCCAGGACGGGAGCAAGACTCCAGAGGTGGACTTCCTGGGGAAGGCAAACATACGTTCGTGCGGGGTCCCGTTGGTGACAGTGCACAGGAGTGTCCGGATGGAGTGGAGCGCATCGGAGAGGATCTAGTGCCAGTGGGAGACAGGCAGACATCTGGACCGTAGGGCCAGGAGGACGGCCTTCCAGACCATCGCGTTCTCCCTCTCCACCTGTCCGTTGCCACAGGGGTTGTAGCTGGTCGTCCTGCTGGAGACGATGCCCTTGCTGAGCAGGAACTGACGCAACTCGTCGCTCATGAAGGAGGAACCCCGATCGCTATGGATGTAGGTGGGGAACCCGAACAAGGTGAAAAGACTGTGCAGGGCCTTGATGATGGTGGCAGAGGTCATGTCAGGGCATGGGATGGCAAAGGGGAATCTTGAGTATTCGTCAACAATGTTGAGGAAGTACACATTATGATCAGTGGAGGGGAGGGGCCCTTTGAAATTGATGCTGAGGCGCTCAAAGGGATGAGAGGCCTTTATCAGGTGCGCTCTGTCTGGCTGATAGAAGTGCGGTTTGCACTCCGCGCAGACCTGGCAGTCCCTGGTCACGGTCCTGACCTCCTCGATGGAGTAAGGCAGGTTGCGAGCCTTGATAAAGTGAAAAAACGGGTGACCCCGGGGTGACAGAGGTCATTGTGGAGGGTCCGGAGTCGGTCTTCTTGTGCGCTGGCACATGTACCGCGGGATAGGGCATCTGGGGGCTCATTGAGCTTCCCAGGTCGATACAAGATATCATAGTTGTAGGTGGAGAGCTCGATCCTCCACCTCAGAATCTTGTCATTCTTGATTTTGCCCCGCTGTGTATTGTTGCACATGAAGGCAACTGACTGTTGGTCAGTGAGGAGAGTGAATCGCCTGCCGGCCAGGTAATGCCTCCAATGTCGCACAGCTTCTATAATGGCTTGGGCTTTCTTTTCGATGGAGGAGTGTTGAATTTCGGGGCCCTGGAGGGTAAGGGAGAAGAAAGCCACGGGCCTGCTAACTTGGTTGAGGGTAGCGGCCACAGCAAAGTCCGATGCATCGCTCTCCACCTGGAACGGAATGGACTCGTCCACAGCGTGCATTGCGGCTTTGGCAATATCTGCGTTGATGGTGTTGAAGGCCAGGCGGGCCTCAGCCATCAGGGGAAAAATGGTGGACTTAATAAATGGACGGGCCTTGTCCGCATAATTGGGGACCCACTGGGCATAGTAAGAGAAGAACCCCAGGCATCTCTTCAGGGCCTTGGGGCAGTGGGGGAGGGGGAGTTCCAGGAGGGGGCCCATGCGATCGGGGTTGGGCCCGAGGACTCAGTTTTCCACAACGTAGCCAAGGATGGATAGGCGGGTTGTGCGGAAAATGCATTTTTCCTTATTAGAGGTGAGGTTCAGGAGTTTAGCAGTGTGGAGGAAATGCCGAAGGTTTTCGTCATGGTCCAGCTGGTCATGGCCGCAGATGGTGACATTATCTAGGTACGGGAACGTGGCCCGTAACCTGTACTGGTCAACCATTCGGTCCATTTCTCGTTGGAAGACCGAGACCCCATTGGTGATGCCGAAGGGAACCCTGAGGAAGTGGTAGAGGCGGCCATGTGCCTCGAAGGCAGTGTATTGGCGGTCCTCCGCGCGGATAGGGAGCTGGTGGTACGCGAACTTCAAGTCAACTGTGGAGAAGACTCGATACTGCACAATCTGGTTGACCATGTCAGATATGCGGGGGAGGGGGAACGCATCGAGATGCGTGTACCGGTTGATGGTCAGACTGTAGTCGATGACCAACCGATGCTTCTCCACAGTCTTGACGACCACCACTTGGGTTCTCCAGGGGCTGGTACTAGCCTCAATGATCCCCTCTCGTAGGAGTTGCTGGACCGCTGACATGATAAAAGCCCTGTCCCGGGCACTGTATCATCTGCTCCTAGTAGCGACGGGCTTACAGGTTAGCGAAGAGCGAGGGTGGGGCGACCTTAAGGTCGCGAGGGTACAGATGTTGAGGGGGGGCAGGTGTCCACTGAACTTTAAAGTAAGGCTTTGGAGGTGGCACTGGAAGTCGAGCCCCAGTAATAGGGCAGCGCAGAGATGGGGAAGGACGTAGAGTTTAAAGTTAATGTACTCTACGCCTTGTACAGTAAGGGTCGCGACACAGTACCCCCGGATTTCTACTGAATGTGATCCGGAAGCCAGGGAGATTTTCTGGGTCGCGGGTAACATTGGGAGGGAGCAGCGCCTTACCGTATCTGGATATACGAAGCTCCCGGAGTCGAAAAGGCAGGTCGCCTCGTGCCCGTTGATCAGGACGGTCATCCTCGATTTTGTGAGGTGATGAGGCCGGGACTGGTCGAGCATGATGGAGGCGAGCTTCGGAAGGTGATGAGTAGGCCGGTCGGAGGTAGCGGTGGCCAGTGTACAGTCGGGTGAGCAGGGCTCCCGGGAGGCTGCGGAGTGGTCCCAAGATGGCGGCCCCCATGGGTCCCGCATGGCATCGGAGATAGAACATAGAACATAGAACAATACAGCGCAGTACAGGCCCTTCGGCCCACGATGTTGCACCGAAACAAAAGCCATCTAACCTACACTATGCCATTATCATCCATATGTTTATCCAATAAACTTTTAAATGCCCTCAATGTTGGCGAGTTCACTACTGTAGCAGGTAGGGCATTCCACGGCCTCACTACTCTTTGCGTAAAGAACCTACCTCTGACCTCTGTCCTATATCTATTACCCCTCAGTTTAAAGTTATGTCCCCTCGTGCCAGCCATATCCATCCGCGGGAGAAGGCTCTCACTGTCCACCCTATCCAACCCTCTGCTCATTCTGTATGCAAAGATGGCGTCAAAGATGGCGGCCCCATGGGTCGTGCGTGGTGGGTGGAGTGCAAAATGGTGTCAAAGATGACGGCCCCCATGGGTCGCACGTGGCAGGCGAAAGCGAAGATGGCGGCGCCCACGGGTCGCACATGGCGGGTGGCGCGGCAGCTGGGGTCGGCCCTGACAGGCAGCAGGCAGCGCTGCTGGGCCTAGAACTTTTAGGGGGAGATCGGGCCTGGCAGGCTTTCGCAAAGTGGCTCTTCCTTCCACACTCATTGCAAGTCACGTTCCGTGCAGGGCAGCGTTGTCAGGGATGATTCCCCTGGCCGCAAAAGTGGCACTTGGGGCATCCAGCGTTGGCGAGCTCCTGCGCGGCACAGGCTTACGCCGCACTCGAGTCGGATGATGGCGGCACCCACGCGGTCCACGAGGGTGCCGCGCGGTCGGAGGTGTAGGCCTCCATGTTCTGGAAGGCCACCTCCAGCGAGTTGAGAGCTGCACTGTCTCTGGGAGGCCGAGTGTACACCCTTCTAGCAATCGCTGGTGGATGTAGCACGATTTCATGCTCGTGACATAAGCGTCTCTGATCAACAGCTCCGCGTGTTGGGTCGCCGATACCGCCTGCCAATCACAGTTCCGGCTGGCATGCAGGAATTCTGCTAGTGATTCCCCAGGGCGTTTTCGCTTCGTGGCAAGAAGGTGCCTAGCATACAACTTGTTTACAGACTTCACATAGTGTCCCTTCAGCAGCATTATCGCCTCCGTATACGAGGGGGCATCCCTGACGAGAAGAAAGACTTGCGGGCTCACCCGTGCATTGAGGATCTGCTTCTTTTGGAGGTCGGTGAAGTCTTCGGTGGAGGATCTGAGGTACGCTTCGAAGCAGCTGAGCCAGTGCTCAAAAGTTGCAGTGGCGTCGGCTGCCTGTGGGTCCAGCTCCAGGCGATCAGGCTTGAGCGATGAATTCATCTTAGTAGTTTAGTTTATTAAATTGATGTGCCATCAATGAACACACGACAAGTGGTGAACGTAACTGAGGCTTTAATAAACTAAACAGAAAGCCTCCTGGCCTCAGATCCCGAACTGAGGCAGTGGTGGAGACGAGCCACCTTCATACCGAGCCTGAGGGGAGGCGGAGCCAGCAGGCAGTAGTTTACCACATTACATATAATACAGCGGCAGTTTACCACAATACACATATTATATACTACAGTGGTTCGGAGCCAGCAGGGACAAGCCCAGGCATGTAACAATACAACAGTGCAATACAATGCAGTGGTTTACCACACACCCATAGTTACAATTAATATATATAGACCAACCTCCCCTCCCCCGCTAATACTCAAGGCCATCCAATCCCCGAAAGTGTACAATGAATGACACCAGTGAATTGTAGAACCCCCACCACCACCCTCCCAGACTCCTCCCCTCCACTTCCTCTCGAAAACATCCAATATTGGTCCCCTCCCCCAACTTTTCACCCATCCTAGGCTCATCGAAACCTGTTCTACCAGTCTCTGATGGTCGCAGCCCCTCCCCCCACCACACTCCTGTTCACTGGCCAGTTTAAACCAGCCAGTTTAGAGGCACCTGCGCCGGCCTCACTCCCCTCCAATCCCCTCCCCCCTGGCCGTTCCCAGGAAAACAAAGAAATCCCCTTTAACACACAACCCCAGTGCAAACATGCAAACCCCAAAGAACCATCATTGGAAAAGAAAATCCCAACTCTTACCTTGTCCAAATAGACAATGTTGACTCATTTAGCACACATTTCCAAATCATTTGATGAGCTGGTCACTTTGCTTTCTGAACACTATGCCCCCAAGCCTTCTGTAATTATTTAATACGGTGGTGCAGTCTCTAGGTGAATCAGTCACTGATTTTTTGACCTACCTAAGACATCTATCTGAGCATTGCAAGTTCAGGCCATTCCTCTCCGAAATATTGAGCAATCGACTAGTGTGTGCAGTAAACAACACGGCTACTCAGAGGAAGCTGTTGGCAGAGCCCACCTTGGATTTGAAAGGGGCCATCGAGCTTTCGCTGTCCCAAGAGCATGAGGAGAAAGGCGTGCAGGAGCTGCAGAGATCCATGAACTATGGTGTCCATAGTTTGGTCTGCCCTTTGTTTCGAACTCCCACAGCTTCACGGCACAATGTCGGTTTGATCAGACCTCCTCTGAATGGGCAGCCCCAGAGGCAATTCCACAGCCGGGTCAGGATTGTGGGAGCTTATGCAGACCGGTTGGGTTACCTCCTCCGAGGGCAAAAGGGAGAGCCGGCCTCATTGCCAAATTCTCATCACTGGCACCACAGAGAAGGAGCAAATGGATAACCTGCAGGAAGTGCTCCAGCGGTTTTCCCAGTAGGCGCCCGGCTAAGAGGAGCAAGTGTGTGTCCTGCACTAGAGAGGTGACCTATTTAAATTGCAGGGTGGACAGGGATGGTCTACACCCTATAAAAGGGGCACTGACCCCAAAGAACACCACTGAGCTCCGGTCGTTCCTAGGCCTGGTTAACTACTATGGGAAATTCATTGCAAAGCTGGCCACTTTATTAGCTCTGCTACATGTCTTAATAAGGAAGGATAGGAGTAGTTCTGGGGTGCTTCACAGGACAAAGCATTTGCCGGAGTAAATAAGTGTCTCGTCCATGCAGCTCCACATGCGCTATCATAGAATTTACAGTGTAGAAGGAGGCCATTCGGCCCATCGGGTCTGCACCGCCCTTGGAAAGAGCACCCTATGCCTCCACCTATCCCCGTAGCCCAGTAACCCCACCTAACCTTTTTTGGAAACTAAGGGGCAATTTAGCATGGCCCACATTTCTGTCTGACGAAAAAGCAAGAATTCCAGCTAACATCCTTTACTATATAAGTCAACTGTGTATTTATGTCTTTAATTTACCTTACCTGATTCCAATAGGTTTACAATGTGTGATAATTACATTTCAATGTAGACTACTTGTCACTAGTATTCATTTTTTAATACACCATAACAAGGCCTCCTGAAACTAGTTGTTCGACAGAAACATTTATACAGTGTCTCTACCACAGTCATGGAAATTTGTTAAATGCCTCTCTATTACAGAGTGCATGTGTAATTAACAAACTAATCTTTTATTGATTTTCACTCAAACTAATTCCAAATTTCAGAAAATATGAATACGGACAGCTTGATGATGTATTATTATGAAGAGATAGGCCAGTGTTTATCGACCAACATAGCCCACGGAGCAACTCTCCCGCCTGTGCATCTTATAATGACCAGACAGCAGATCCACAATGATAGTGGCAGGTTGAAGATGGTAACAGGAGAGGCTGAAATACATGTTTCCATTATATAAGTAGAAGGTGTTTCAAAAATCAAATCAGTTTATTAAGAATTACACTGAGTAGAAATATTATTCAGGAATGACAGATATGTTCAATGAGTTCTTCACTTACGTAAGCAATGAACAAATTTTAGAACCAGACATTTAAGAATCTATATAATTTGTAAAAATCAGTAAAACATACGTTAATGTGACACTGAGGAATTAAGGGGCACAGCATCGCAACTTATGGGTTACATAATGAGAAATATCTCCACCTATAGTGATGTAGTAATGTAGTAACTGCTAATTCGAGCATGTGGCATCTTAGCTCATTGTCAGTGGTAAAATAAGACATTCAATCATACGCTATTTTGAATTATTAAAATAAGTCCACTGAGAATTTGTTCTTTCACGGGATGTGGGCATTGTTGTATTCTCTATTCTGCTTTACCTGGATGGCTCGGATGCACAGTGTTGAATAAAGAACACAAAGCTTTGTTAACAAACAAAACTATGAATTTATTACACTGCTATGATTTGTTCACATTCCTAAAGTGGAAGGTTATTGTATAAAACTATGCTATCTCTAACTTACAGAACTCTCAAGTATACAACTACTCTCTATGCCTGACACTCTTACTACTCTCTCCTAACTCTTAACTCCTAATCATCTAACCATCTTCTAATCTAATCCCAGAATCCCCTAGTCACATGATATTTATATGACTGATCTATGTTGCCTCTGGTGGTAAGAAGCATTACCATTAACTTGTTAACTCTTTACATCCCAGTCAATATACATATCATTACAGCATCATTGGCCAGACCAGCATTTATTACCCATCACTAATTGCCCTTGAGAAGGTGGTGGTGAGTCACATTCTTGAAGCGCTGCAGTCCATATTGTTATGGGCCAGGGCTCAGAAACTCCAAAGTGTATTATGAAGCTCACCTGACGTACAACCTTTATGTTGAATTTGGCTAGGATGAGCACAAGAGCCTTCATTTCAGATGTGATTCATCAGAATTCCTAGGTGCTTTTATCAAAACAAAGTTTATTATAAGAATGGAGTTACCATATATATATGCATACAAACATGAAAAAACACACAACAGCTACAGTAATCTATGTGCATAACTCTTAATGAATCCCCCTCAGTAGCTGTTCCAATTCAATACAAAATCAAATAAAACCAAAACCCCTTTCAAGGCATGGCCCAGCACACTAATCTCACTTGAATGGGACTGGTTCTTTCTCTGAGATTTTGGTCCAGTTTCCAAACCAGATTGAAAACTCCTTCCGGAAGTTAACTATTGCTTTAAGGTTACCAAGGCAGTTTGCTACACTCAATGTGCTTTCAGTTCACTGCAGCAGCTTTAAAATAAAACAGAGAAACTTCCTGCAGTCCAAACCAACAAACTGAAAATGAAACCAAAAAACTAAACCCCCTCTCACCTGACAGCCACAGCCCAGCTCCACCCACAAATTACATCACTGAAGCCGTGCTACAAGCCATGTGGTAAGATAAAACCTTTCTTAAAGGGACACTCACATGACAATGTAGGTGATGTAGGTACACCCACGGTGCTGTGAGGAAGGGAGTTCCAATTTTGTTATGTTTTTTTCCAATTAAGGAACAATTTAGCATGGCCAATCCACCTATCCTGCAGATCTTTAGGTTGTGGGAGTGAGACCCACCCAGACATGGGAAGAATGTGCAAACTCCACACGGAAAGTGACCCAGGATCGAACCCTGGTCCTCATCGCCGTGAGGCAGCAGTGCTAACTACTGCGCCATCGTGCTGCCCCGAGTTCCAGTGGCATATTTCCAAGCCAGGATGGTGTGTGGTTTCGAGGGGAACTCCCAGATGGTGCTGCTCCCATCTATTTGCTGCCCTGTCCTTCTAGATGTCAGGTGCAAGTCAAAATGGATCATCCACTCAGCACTCCTGACTGAAGTTGGTTGCAAGTGCTTCAGCCTTGTATTTTGCACAGTTGTGCAGGGGCCCTCAATCATTGAGGATGGGGATATTTGTAGAGCCTCCTCCTCTAGTTAGTTGTTTAATTATCCATCACCATTCAGAACTGGATGTGGCAGGACTCCACAGCTTAGATTTGATACATTTTGTGGGATTGCTTAGTTCCGTGCATGCTGCTTATGCTGTTTGGCATGCAAGCAGTCCTGTGTTGAACATCACCGGGTTGACAGCTCATTTCTATAAATGGCTGATGTTGCTCCTGACATGCCCTCCTGCACTGTTCATTGAACCAGGGCTGACCCCCCAGCTTGATGGTACTGGTATAGAGGGGAATACGCCAGGCCACAATGTTACAAATTGTGGTTGCATTCTGTTGCTGCTGATGGCTCACAGCATCTTCTGGATGCTCAGTTTTCAGTTAGTAGATCTGATTGAAATGTATCGTATTATCACGGTGGCAGTGTTGCACAAGTATGATGGAGGGTATCCTCAATGTGAAAACGAGACTTTACCATAATTATAGCTACATCCCTATATAAAGAAAATTAAAAACAGTATCATGATTATATTTTAAACAAATTGTTGATAGCCTATACATTATAAGTGTTTCATCCCTATGTCCAATACACTTAAATGGCATAATTTATTTTTTCAAAATCTTTTCATTCGCCACATTTTCATCATTTTTACCACACAAACAAAAAAGAGAAACAACAGCAAAAATGACCCCAACAATACGCAACCTACAACAACGACTCGTAAATTCAGAACAAGTTAAAAACAGAAAGCAAACAGCTAACCAAACCACCTCTCCCTCCCTGCCCCCCCCCCCCCCCCCCCACCCCCGTTAATGTTCAATGGCAACCAACTCCCGAAGTTGCAGGATAAACAAACCCCATCAACTGTAGAACCCCTCCTTCGGCCCCCTTAGCTCAAATATCACCTTCTCCAGGGTCAAAGGTTCCAGCAGGTTCCCCGTCATGCGAGGCACAGGGCGGAAAAGTTGACCTCCACCCCAACAGGATCCGATTACAAGCAATCAGCGAGGCGAAGGCTAAAACGTTGGCCCCCACACCCGCCTGCAACTCGGGCCAGTCCGACACCCCGAAAATGGCCTCTTGGGGACCCACCCCCAAGATGATGTCAAATACCTCCTTCCAATACCATTCCAGTTTTGGGCAGGACCAAAACATGTGCTCATGATTTGCGGTGGCCCCTCCCACACCCCTCACTGACATTTTCCACCCGCTCAAAGAGCAGGCTCATCCTTGCTTTTGTGAGGTGCGCCCTATACACGATCTTCAATTGTATCCGTCTCAACCGTGCACATGAGTTTGCAGCACCTCACACCACAGACCCTCTTCCATCATCTCCCCCAACTCTTCCTCCCACTTAGCCTTCATCCACTCCATGGACACCTGGTCCTCCTCCAAAATCCTCCTATGGATCGCTGATACCACCCCACTCTCCAACCCCCCTGCCGATAGCACCTCCTCCAACAGCAAGGGGAGAAGGTCGGGAACTCCTTCCTCGCAAAATCTCAGATTTGTAGGTACCTAAATCCTTCCTCCAGCGCCAGCCTGTACTTCTCTCCCAACTCCTCCAGGAACAGATCCTTCACTGACCTAATCCCCCTCTCCTCCCACCTTTGAAACCTTGCATCCAGCTTCCCCGGCTCGCACCTATGATTCCCCCTAATCGGCCCCCAGCTTAAAGTGCTGTCTAAACTTAAATGGCATAATTTATACTATATCTGTACTTGGTTTGTTTTTCACTTCAAGTGCAAGTGTAACCCATTTCTTAATGAGCTATGTTCTTGAGGTCGTAACTTTCTTGGAGAAGGGGTGCAGTGAAACACAGGAGGTCTGTCCTTTGGGCAGGCTAGAAGCAGTTGCATACTTGTGGCCAGCGTGCTGTCTAATTTTTTTTCTAGTTTGTGTTTTTAAGTGCAGGAGCCCTTCTGCCCGTCCTGTGCAGAAAAGTTCAGCTTGCTGTGCAGTGATAACACTGTTTGTGTCCACTCGTCTTTTAATCATTGCTTACTTTAAATTCATCAATAGCTCCCAGCGATTTGAAGAATTATACTATTTCTCTCACTACTCCTGCAGAAATGCAGAGTATTTCTTAAATAGTGAAAGATTGCAAAGTGTTGATGTCCAAAGGGACCTGGATGTCCTTGTAAATGATTCACTGAAAGCTAACATCTTGGTGCAGCAAGCACTTAAGACGACAAACAGTATGTTGGCCTTTATTGGCTTTGAGTACAGAAGTAAAGATGTCTTGCTGCAATTGTATAGAGCCTTAGTGAGATGGCATCTGCAGTATTCTGTGTAGTTGTTGCCTTCTTACCGAAGGAAGGATATAATTGCCATAGAAGAGGGCAGCATAGTGGCACAGTGGTTAGCACTTCTGCCTACGGCGCCAAGGACCGGTGTTCGATCCCAGCCCTGGCTCACAGTATGTGTGGAGTTTGCACATTCTCCTCTTGTCTGCATGGGTTTCACCCCCACAACCCAAAGATGTGCAAGGTAGGTGGATTGGACACTAAATTGCCCCTTAATTGGAAAAAAATAATTGGGTACTCTAAAATAAAATAAAAATAATTGCCATTAAAAAAAGTGCAAGGAATGTTTGCCAGACTAATTCCTGGGATAGTGGAATTGTCCGATGAGGAGGCTGAACCTGTATTCTCTAGAGTATAGGAGAATGAATGGTGAAACATACAAAATTCTGACGCCGCTTGACACAGGAAGAAAGCTTCCGCTGGCTAGCATTCTAGAACCAGGATACACACTCGTGGAATAAGGTGTATGCCATTTAGAACTGAGGTGAAGAGGAATTTCTTCACACAGAGGGTGATGAATCTTTTCGATTCTCTACTCCAGAGGGCTGTGATGAATCAGTCATTGAGAATGTTCAAGATGGAGATCAACAAATCTCTAGATGTTAAAAACAGCAAGGGATTTATTTGGGAATGATGTGGGAAATGGCATTGGGGTAGAAGGTCAACCATGCCCTAGTTGAATGGTAGAGCAGACTCAAAGGGCAGAATGGCCTACTCCTGCTCCTATGTTCCCGCTCCCGTCTTCTTCAGTGGCGATGAATCTACTGGCTTGAATTTTCTTAAACATTATTCCATGAGGCCTGCAATCATCCTGGTCCGTCTACCTTTGTTAATGAATCTGTGGTGGAATCTGCTAAGGAATTTGTTCCCCTCATTGTCAGGCACTCAGTGCCTGATTGAGGGACCTGGCATCGGGAAGGGGAGGGGCAACAGAGAGCCACCCTTTCCTCCAACACCACCTCCCCTAGCCAGTGAGCCGCTCCCCATCTGTGGCCTAGGTCTCTAGTTGCTCCTGATTCTCTGGAGGGTACATTGCCAGCAGTTACCACTCCTCTCATGGTGGTGTTGATGACAATGGAGAGCTGCCAACCTCTCTTCCCAGGGAAGATCCGCCACAGACACATGTCCGATTTGCTCTTAATATGGTGGACCTTCCCCATAGTAGCTAATGACAGGCAAGGCCCCTGTAGCCTGGATTAAATTCAGCCAAGTATGCTTTTCAAACCAGCATCAGCAAAACTGCAAAGCAAAGGAATTTGCCTCAACATTGATCTGTATGTCTGTGCGATTAGAAACTGGTCTTCCAACGAAGATTCAATGGAGTCTTCTGCTGCAATGAAGAATTTTAGATTTCTGCTTCCAGCTTCCAGGATTTTCTTTGGAGCTTTTCTCAGCAAACTTTCCTCTGCACCTCTGCATCTGGAGCTTCTTTTCAGGTCATACTGCCTCACTGATTTTCTTTCTCATTCTTCCAGCATTTTAGTTTTTCTCTGCATTTTCTGTGAGGTCTTGGGCTTTTCCAGTAGCTGCCACCATGTTGTAGGGTGTTGGTTACAGTTCGGTAGATCTGAAGAAGTCTTTGTAGACATATTTGGATTAACTGTAAGTCTTTATTAACTCGAGGACTATTTACAAATACACAGTAAAGGGTACAAGCGAACAGCAATCTCCATGGCTCTGTCCAACACTAGAGCTGGGTGCGGATCATGTGCTCTCCTACATCACTGTGTGGGTGGTACGTATTAACCTTAAATGTGCCAGAACCTTGTACTGCATCTCCTTGAATAAGAGTGTCATAGTTAACACTGTCAAATCCCCTGGCACATTCCCTTCATTTAGGGAAGATTGGGAGATTATAGCAAGTAATGCAGACAGCATTATCAGAGACCCCTCCCACCCAGGGCCTTCTTCCAGACCCTTCCATCAGGCAGAAGGTATAGAAGTCTGAAGACTCGCATATCCAGACATAGGAACAGCTTCGCCCACACAACTACAAGACTCCTCAACGACTCCCTCTCGGACTGATCTGTTCCCTGTAAGAACACTATTCACAATGCCCTATGCTGCTCTTGCTCATGTATTTGCTTTGTTTGGACCCTTGTTCCGCACTGTAACCAATGACTGTTTTGTCGATGTACCATTTGTCAATGTTCTCTGTTGATTATTCTTGTGTCTACTATATACGTACTGTGTACGTTCCTCGGCCGCAGAAAAATACTTCTCACTGTACTTCGGTACATGTGACAATAAATCAAATCAAATCCCTGTTCCACTATCTCCATCCTCACTTTTCTTAGCAACCCGGGATGCAAGCTATCCAGACCAAGCGACTTACCCACTCTAGCATTACCAGCCATTCCTGCTTGACAAATTTCACCTCGTGTTACTTCTACTAATATTTTGTCAATATCCTCTTTCGTAGTAAACATCAATACTTATTGTACTCATCTAAGTACTCATTGAATATTCTAGCCTTGCCCTGTATCACAAAGCAGATTTTATTTTCCCCAATAGGCATCACTCTTCAAATACTTGAATTTTTCGACAGATTTCATAACTTTGAAGAATTGGATTACTTTGCTAAATTGCAATATTGACATCTATGCAACAAAGTGGGTTCCGCCGGACCACCAGATTTCATTCAAGTCTTTATTCAAACATGAACAATAGGCCTTACTTTCAGGTGAGATGACCACTTGATATCAAGGAGCCTTAATAAAACTGAGGGAAAAAGGCTCCACTGGCTGATGTCAAACCTACCACAAAGGATGTGCTTGCCGGAGGCCAGTCATCTCAGCCTAAGACTTTACTGCAGGAGTTCCTCAGGATAGTATTCAATGCCCAATAATCTTTTGCTGCTTCATCAATCACCTTCCCTCCATCATAAAGTCAGAAGTGAGATTGTTCGCTGACGATTACATGGTGCACAGTGTCATTCACAACTCTTCTGAAAATGAAGCGGACCCTGCTTACAAGCAGCAAGACGTGACCTACATTCAGGCTTATAATGAATGGCAAGTAGCATTTACGGCACACTCCAACAAGAGTCTAACCATCTCTGCTCATCATTCAATGCCATTACAATTGCTGAATCTCTCACCATCAACATCCTGTGATCACCATTGACCAAAAGCCTGACTGGATCAGCAATATAAATACTGTGACTACAAGAGGAGATTAAAGGCTGGGAATTCTGCATCGTGTAATCACTTGCTGAGTCCCCAAAGCCTGTTCACCAACCACAATGTGAGAATTTGCTTTTCTCAGTCCAGGTGAAATGATCAATCGAACACCAAGTCACTTCAACGTACGTTTATTCACGGCCGGGGCTGCACCACTGCACTTCAGGGGAGCACAGCAGCAAGCCAATATTAGTACATTCGACAGTAGCTTATATACAGTATAACACTGTCCCTTTTCTGAGGACGGCCCCCCTTAGAGGCCCAAGTTAGGGACACATTCTGTTGCTCTCAGCTAAATTATTATGCTCTCAGCTAAATTGTTATTATTATCTTTAGAATGAGGAACTCATCTCAGCTGCGTCCTGTTATTGCAGACTGTCTAGTGCAAAAGCAGAAGCGATTCATCTCGAAGGTCACGTACACATATTACACAAAGCTTTGACATTCCATTTCCCATCAAGCTCTATTTGACATTCCATTTCCCATCAAGCTCTATTTGACATTCCATTTCCCATCAAGCTCCGATTCTATCTTGAGCCAAACTCTCATTCTCCCCTTTTATCATTTTATGATAACTTCTAATCCATAGCCACTTGCCTCAGTCTTTCCCATTCTATCTGCACTTCTATCATTTTCCTATATTCCTCTGCACCTTCTTTCACATCCATTAGCTCTTCAAGGCTCACTTCATGTTGCTGTATTAACTGTTGGGGAATTACTGCTGCACCGACACTATTACACAAGCATTTCATTAGGAAGCTAAGCATGATTATTACAAGTATTACAACTACCAGGATTATTAATCCATGCACTAGGTAAGACCCCCATGATCCGTCAAACAACCATGGTAAATATACCATTTAACGGTTTTTGACAGGTTAAGCGGAACAGGTCTGAGGGAGATCTCTCCCTTAGCATGGGTTGGGATACATACATACCCAGCAACCAGAAACATTCATATCCTTTGCATACACATATGACATATACAGATACGTGTTTACATGTAATTCACTTTTTTTCCACAACTTTACCCTCCCTTGGTCAACGCATCCCAAGGGTAAAGTCTTATTTTTCTTTCTGCAGCTGTAGTCCCATTGACAGTTGACCCGATGACAGGGTAGGTTGCCCTTAGTCACTCCACTGATGAGTATGGTCTGATTGCATCGTTGTACGTCGGCCGAACATCCGTCTGCAGGGGTTGCGTTCCAAGGTCCTTCTCCTGAGCCTTGACTGGTGCATTGTAAGGTGTCTCCTCGACAGAGGTGATGAGTCCGCCTTCCCTTGGGACCGCAGATCCTTCGCTTGGCCTCCCCCCTCATCTCCAAAAGTCCCAGCAGGGTTACAATAATAAGTGTGGCCTTCATCCTTGAAGTGATGCCGGAGTTATTACCTAGGGCTCAAAACAGAGGGTTATTTTCTATTGCATTTTCACAACCTTACAATAGTGGATGTGGATCCAGGCATTTCTGCCTTCCACTTTTACAGCAGTGGGAGTAGTGAGTAGGATCTGGTGTGGTCCTTCCCATCGGGGTTCTAATCCTTTTCTAATCCAATTACGAATCAGGACATACTCTCCCGGATTAATAGTGACAGAACTGGACAAGAGAGGTATCTCCTCATAAGCAGCTCGCACCCGTGAATGGAGGTCTTTTAGCACTTTGGTCAAGGCTATTTCAGTAGTCATATGGTGAAACTGTCACTTCCTTAGGGCTTTCTTGATCCCAGGGAGTGCGAAAGGGTCTTCCATATAGAATTTCGGCAGGACTCAGTCGTGTCTTTCCAGCCGGGGTTGCACGTATCTGGAAGAGGGCAATAGGCAATAATTTGAGCCAAGTGGCTCCAGTCTCTGCCTGTAGCTTTGCCAGTTTCGTTTTTAATGTCTGATTAGCTCTTTCTACCATTCCCGCTGCCTGGGGTCGGTACGCACAATGTAATTGTTGTTTTATTCCCAGCTGATTAGAAAATTCCTTATTGATCAGTCCCACACAATGAGGTCCATTATCAGAGCTTAATCGATATGGAATCCCAAATCTAGGAACAATTTCTCGCATCAAAACTTTTACTACCGTGGAAGCTTTGTTATCTACAGTGGGGTAAGCTTCTATCCATTTGCTAAATACATCAACAATAACCAATACATGTTTATAACATTGGCATCTGGATGGTAATCCATCTGGAGTGTCTCAAAGGGACCTTCCGGTAGCGGGGTTTTACCCATTTTGCAGGGTACTGCTTTTCCAAGGCTATATCGCTGACATACCAGGCAACGACTGCTAATGTTTTGTGCTATTTCCTGCAGTCTTGGCTGCCACCAAGTCTTCAGCAATATATCACCCATAGCTCGCGCACCACAATGAGTTGCAAAGTGAACACATTCGGTGACCCAGGCTGCTAATGCATCGGGCATACAAGTTTGCCCTGCCGGGGTGACCCACAATTTATTTACAGGATCATAACAACATCCCAATTCTTCCCATTGTCTTTTTACACAGCCAGGAGCGTCCACCTGTAATTGAATGACGTCAGTGATGGTCGGCACTGGCTTTTCAGAGGGAGACTGACCCTTAGAGCTTTTAGTCTGACTCATCATTTTGGGCACCACCATGTCTTTTAAGCGAGAAGCCTCTTTGGCTTGGTGGTCCGCCTGCCGATTACCTACGTCCACCGGGGTTTTGCCAGTCGAATGGGCAGCGCAAATTATAACGGCTATTTGTTTAGGGAGCATTAAAGCCTGTAGTAATTGTATAACCAACTGTTTGTAGGATATCTGAGTGCCTGCAGATGTAAGAAATCCCCTGTTCTTCCATAATTGGCCGAAGTTGTGTGTGACTCCAAATGCGTATCTGGAATTGGTATAGATGTTCATTTTCTTGTCCTTTCCCAGTACACACACACAGATTAGTGCAAATAGCTCGGCTTGTTGGGCGGAGAACGGCGTTTCAAAAGCTGCCGCATCGAGAGTTTTGCCGCCCTGCTGATTAACTATGGCATAACCAGACAGTCTATCCCTCCTTTCATCGACGGAGGCACTCCCGTCGGTGAAAACAGTTAATTCTGCGTCGGGCAGGGGAGTATCAATGGACCAGTTGCAGATAAAGGGCTTGGTTATGTGGTGGAGGTGGAGGCGGTGGTGGAGGAGCAGTCGGCTGCCCCCGATATTGCCAACCTTCAGGGTCATCATCATCATCTTCCTCGGTCAAGGCAAGGCCGGCCATTCAACCGTACGGTCCTGATTTAGGGGTCAGGGGCTCGAGAGACTTAGGTCTCTTCTGGTGGGAACATTCCTTTTTCAAAACCCCTGCAGTTTTAACAATTCCCCCTTCCGTTAATTCAATGCCCAACTTTAAGGCATTATCCTGCCAGCTAGCCAATAGAGATGCATCTTTTAATTTTTGACAGTACTCCCGCCATAACACGATCAATTTCTTAGCCGTAGAGCTGCGGTTATGTTGCCAAATAACCTGTTGTGCCTCTACAACCGCCGGCAAATCTTTCGGCCCCCCCAGGGGCCATTTTCCCTGTCCCAAATTTTTATGCAGTTCCCCCGTTAACTGCCGCAGCTGCTTAGAATGTTCCGGATACTGTTCGCAAAGAATCTGAAGCGCGCTTCCACTATCAGAGGTGCCATCCAGAGTATTACCCATTGTCTCCTATCCTCGGATGATCCTCACGGTTACTCACTTAATTTGGCAGCGAGCCTAAGTCGCTTATCCAATCAAGAATTAGAACGGGGTTATCCTGCCCCGCAACCCAATCAAGAATTTAAGCAATTGTACGAGTGTTCCGACAGGGTGCGCAATGGTGAATCCCTGTTTATTGTGGAGGCTAAGGCATCATCCGCACCTGATGGGAAGTACTATCTTTTGGACGGAGTTATCGGGCTCCGCTGTAGCCAATAGTCAACCCGGAGTGTCGAACAAGTCAAGACACTGATTGAGACAATCTCTTGTTTTAAGGGCAACCTTTTATCACGAAGGTATCAAGCAACCAGAAGGATCATCATCAGCCAAGCACCTTTCTTCGGCCGAGGGCCTCTAACCCTCGCGCACGGGCCTCTAACCCTAATTCGAGGAGGACTCTAACCTCTGACGGGCCTCTAACCCTGATTCGAAGAGGACTCGAACCTCTTACGGGCCTCTAACCCGGACTGTAACAGGGGTTCGCCGGACTGACCTGGATCTCGTAAGGGTCTCTTCAGAAACAGACGGTTGGACTAGGTCGCACTCGGAACAGTGGAGGGTGAAACCAAAGTGGTAATAAGGGTACTCACGTTTGGGGCCCAATCCCTCCTTCGCGTCCGGACACGATCGGTCAGTTACACCGTCTTCCCCCGGCGAGGCTCCGTGAGATCCCACTTCTGACACCAAATGAGAATTTGCTTTTCTCAGTCCGGATGAAATGATCAATCGAACACCAAGTCACTTCAACGTACGTTTATTCACGGGCGGGGCTGCACCACTGTACTTCGGGGAGCACAGCAGCAAGCCAATATTAGTACATTCGACAGTAGCTTATATGCAGTATAACACTCTCCCTTTTCTGAGGACGGCCCCCCTTAGAGGCCCAAGTTAGGGACACATTCTGTTGCTCTCAGCTAAATTATTATGCTCTCAGCTAAATTGTTATTATTATCTTTAGAATGAGGAACTCATCTCAGCTGCGTCCTGTTATTGCAGGCTGTCTAGTGCAGAAGCAGAAGCGATTCATCTCGAAAGTCACGTACACATCTTACACAAAGCTTTGACATTCCATTTCCCATCAAGCTCTATTTGACATTCCATTTCCCATCAAGCTCTATTTGACATTCCATTTCCCATCAAGCTCTATTTGACATTCCATTTCCCATCAAGCTCTATTTGACATTCCATTTCCCATCAAGCTCCGATTCTATCTTGAGCCAAACTCTCAAAGGCACAAGTCAACAGTGTGGTAGAATACTGTCCACTTGTCTGGATGACTGTAGCTCCAACAACAATCACCAAGATCAAAATCATCCTGGATAAAGCAGCAAGCTTGTATGGCACCCTGTCTACCATCTTAAACATTCACTCCTTCCAGTACTGGTGCACAGTGGCAGAAATGTGTACCAAATGTGGTGTGCACTGCAGCAATTTACTAAAATTTCTTTTGCGGCACTTTCTAAGTACACAATGGCTTGTAACAGGAAGCCATGGGCCGTTGATTTTAAAAGAGAAATCTGCACATTTATCTGCGCTCGGATGATGCGTCCAACCTTCCTTTCCCTTCGGCAGCCTGGGGCCTCCAGCGTAGCACAGGCTCCAGCGCAGCGCAGGAAAAGTGCAGCCCCGCCCCCTTATGATGCGGCCAGCTTAGGAACACCCATTGAGGTCAGGCATTTAAACAGTAGATTTAGATAGAAGCAGCAGCTGCTGAAGTACAGTGTCCTGGCACACATCTCCTCTGACATCATTTCAGGATGTCCTTTGATAGTACACTCTTAGAGATGGGTAATTGATTCACTGCAATAACTGGCAGACAGATAGTTCACATTAGCTTACAGGAGACTTGTATATATCAACTAAGGCATTAAACTTTGTTAAAGCATTTGAAGTAATCACTGAGGCTTCTAACGATGTACATTACATCAGGGAGACTCGTAAACAACTCAGCTTAAAATACATTGCACGGTATCGAGGCCATGATCATCCAAAACCATCTCTGCTGGGCCGCCCATATGCTCAGGATGTCAGAGTCCCGACTGCCAAAGCAAATCTTCTTCACGCAGCTCAAGGAATGATCCAAACAAGAGGACAAAGGAAGCTCTTCGAAGCCACCTTGCAGGCTTACCTCAAGAAATGGAACATAGATGTCAATGCCTGGGAGACCTTTGCTCAGAAGAGACCTACTTGGAAGAACCTTCTGATTGTAGGGTCACAATTCTTGAAGAACACCCGAAAGCGAGAGGAGGCACGGGAAAGGAGCCTGAGAAAGGAATACCCGTGACTCAGTGTCCAAGGACCAATACTACCTTTTGGAAACTCCTGCCAAGTGAATGATTGAAGATGCGGCTCTCGGATCAGGCTCATCAGCCATGCAGTTATACTGAAATATTTCCGTGTAAATAAAAAGATGTAACAACTCACCAAATATCTGGGGAAGTGCCCGAAGTTAGCGCTGCAGCTGGATTTTTCATTCAGCAGCCGCAGCGCAGAGCTTCAAGCAGACACAATAAATGTCCGGGAGTTTGGACGCCACGTGCTTTTAGCGTGCGTGCCTGAACACCCACACTTCCAGCTCGTCACGCCGTGCATGTGCAGTACACCAGTGACGTAACGTCCTGCAGGATTCGTGATTCTATGGGCCAATGTCTACCATGTAGAAGAACAAGGCAATAGGTGCATGGGAACAGCACTCCTGCAAATTGCCATTCAAGTCACACAGCATCCAGACTCGGAAGGGTATATCTGTTGCTTCATTGTCACAAGGTCAAAATCCTGGAACCCCCTCTTTAAAAGCGCTGTGGATGTACCTTCACCACATGGACTGTTGTGACAACTTAACAGCACCTTTTTAGGGCGATTAAGGATGTACAATAAATGCTGGCCTTGCCAGCAATGACCGCATTCCACGAATGAATACAAAATTCTGACTGTACATAATGCAACTCATCCTCACATTGTCAGAATGGAGCCAATATCACGAAATGTGAAATCTTGTTTCATTCTGTGAATCCCCTTGAGGATTGTGGAGCAAGGTTTAATCTGTGCATTTTTTGCTAAAATCATCATTGCAGTGACATTCGGCCCATTGTTTTTTTTTATTCACCCATGGGATGTGGACGTCACTGGTTGAGCCAGCATTTGTTGCCCATCTTTTGGGCATTTAAGAGTCAACCACACTGCTGTGGGTCTGGAGTCACATGTAGGCCAGACCAGGTAAGGGCGGCAGGTTTCCTTCCCTAAAGGACATTAGTGGACCAGATGGATTTTTACGACAATCGACAATTGGTTGTTATTCCAGATTTTCATTGAATTCAAATTCCACCAACTGCCGTGGTGGTATTTGAACCCCAGTCCCCAGAGCATTACCCTGGGTCTCTGGATTACTAGTCCAGTGACAATACCACTACGCCACTGTCTCCCTTTAATAGAGAACAGTTATGGTAATGTTGCAGACATACATATAATTTAAAGTATTTTCAATTCTTTGTAATTAGTGTCTCAGTTTGTAGTGCCGTTAACTGCACTGATATACATAGTACAGATTGATAGTTGACTTGTATTATATTCATATTGAAGTAAAATGTTTTAATTTAGCAATTATGCACTCAATGGGCGCGATTCTCCACTCCCACGCCGGTTGGGAGAATCGCCTGGGCCTCCAAAATTTCCCGGGATGCTGGTCCGACGCCCTCCCGTGATTCTCCCAAGCGGCGGGAATGGCCCGGTCAGGTTTCGCAGGCCGGAGAATCGCCAGAGACATCGAAAATGTCGATTCTCCGGCACCCCCGCTATTCTGAGGCCCGGATGGGCCGAGCAGCCAGGCCAAAACGGCGGGTTCCCCCCGGCGCCGTCCACACCTGGTCGCTGCAGTCGTGAGCGGTGCGTGAACGCTGGTAGGGTGGCCTGCGGGGGGGCGAGGGGGGGATCCTACACCGGGGGGTACCTCAGATGTGGGGTGGCCCGCGATTGGTGCCCACCGATCGTCGGGCCGTCCTCTCTGAAGGAGGACCTCCTTCCTTCCGCGGCCCCGCAAGATCCGTCCGCCATCTATCCGGCCGCATAGATGACGCATGCGCGGATGACGCCCGTTATGCGGTGCCGGCCGCGTCATCTATGCAGCGCCGCTTTTACGCGGGCGACAAGGCCTGGTGCATGTAGATGACACGGCCCCGATCCTGGCCCATTGTCAGGGCCTGAATCGGTCGGGACCGGGGCCGTTTCGCGCCGTCGAGGTTCACGACGGCGCGGCCACTTTGGCGCGGGAGTGGAGAATCCCGCCCAATATCTTCAAAACTATGACAGAACAACCGTTTACTCGGCTGATTCCTCAGATTGTCCTGTGAGGAGAGGCTGAGTAACTAGGCCCAAATTCACTAGAATTTCGAAGAATGCAAGGTATCTCAGTGAATCATTAAAAATTCTTAGGGGGCTTGACAGGGTGGATGCTTCCTTTGTTTAAGTCTAGAACTAGGCATCACAGGATAATGAGTCAGCCCATTTCAACTGAGATGAGAAATTTCTTCACTCAACGGGTTGTGAACCTTTGGAATTCTTTGCGGCAGCAAATTGCGGCTGCTTAGTCATGGACTTTATTCCGGTGAGAGATCGACAGATCTTTGGCTTCTGTTACGGGCAGTGGAGAGACAGACTGCACCCCTTAATTCTTCAAAACTTCTGTCTGTAATAAGAATGGTTTAATTTTGATAAGGTGGAGATGTGTTTCCCAAAACCCACTTATGTATAATGCGGAATTTTAAGTTAGGAGCATTATATATTCACACACATTATTCCGGAGAAGGTTTGTTGCTACTACACACACACCATACACGCAAGAAACACACAGTATGAGAAAGGCGTTTCACTTCGACGAATATTATACAGAATAGTTAACAGTTCACATGAGTGTCAGAGACAAGTGGGAGGGGTTCTTTCATTCAGAAGTTAAAATTCAGGTGTCCAGGCAGCTGAAGGCAGGACTTTGAGGTGTTTTCTTCAGAGAGGTGCATCGCAAATTGAGTGAGGCCTCCTTGCTTTACCAGGCAGATTTAGGATCTTTAGGAAACAGGTTTTGAGACGGCCTTAAGCTTTAAACCTATGGCTTGATAAAAAAGGCTTGATGTTATAGTCATGTTTCTGTGGTGTCTTCACTTCAGCATTCTGCACTGCTGGGTTTTCCCCCCAAAATAAACAGGACTTAATAAAAAAAGGCTTCAGAAATGAAAGAGTTTCAGTCATGTGACCACTGGCCATTGGTATTTGATCAGAAGCAATCGATAGTCTTTTCAAATTAATGAAGCAACTGCCACCTTCTGTGGTCCAAACTATTGGCATCTAACTAGGAGTCCTTAGCACTTGTGGATAATCAGTTTTGCTAGTTCCCCATTGTTACCTGGCAATTCTGGAGTCTGGGGCTGTATAGTCCTTGCTGTGTTGGAGTGAGTCTTGACAACATAACCCTTCAGTCATTGTCATCCACTTTTAGAAGCTTCCAGAAGCTTGACCAACTCTTGCAGTTGCAAAAGTCAGGTGATCTGTGGTAGACGTTTTAAAAATCCAACAATATCCATTTTTAAAATGAATTAGTTTTGAACAATTTGCAATATTCTCATGTCTGCTCAGCCTGACAGATAGTCAGGGAAACAAGAGATATGGTGTTAGTGCGGAAAGGAGTAAATGAGGTAGAAGATCAAGCATGACCTTATTAAGTGGCAGTGCTGGCCTGAGGGGCTCATTGGCCTCCTCCTGCTTCTATTTCTTATATTCTTGTGTTCTTTCAACTCTGATCATATATAGATTAGAAGCCTTTAACATATTTTTTGTTTGCTCTGCCGAGTGTAACTGCAACTATTTGAGTTTCTGGAATAATAAGGTGTTGGTGCCTTTCACTATACCAGCTGCAACAAACATAGTGTTTTCTTTATTTCAATTGCTTCCTTGTTGGACATCTGAACGTTCCTATAATAAAATACTATGCATACATGTTTTTCATACAAATTGAGGTTCATTCTGATGTGATCAAAACTCAAATTTGATGCATAATATAGGTGTGTGCAATCATGCCAATTTAAACTTTCTGACCAATGTTATTAAAGACTTCAGTATTCCCAACTTTAGGTTGCTAGCATAGATTAATGCTGCTGAAAATGTGACTTACCATTGAGAAGAGTATGCAATGGAGCAATTTGGAACTCGTAGTATCCTTAGAGGTAATTGGATCACCACCTTCCAAAAAGGTAACCCTATAGTTTGCTGGCGTAAAAGATGATTGATGTGCTGCTGAGATAATGGTGGTACCCCTGTGGCATGCACGAGTTAGATTTATAATTGTGGTTCACAAGGATGGATGAATATGCTACTGTTTTGCTCAATTATTTTTGGCGAACGAATAATTCTGACATATTATTGGGAGTTTAGCTGTTGTCTCTCTCAGGCCATGGGTTATGTTGGGCAAGGTCCATGGCAAGGCACATTATGCATAAACTGAAGGAGGAATACATTTTGTTGGTCAAGTGGTCTTATTACATACTTTCAATGTTGTAAAAATCTAGCACCTGGTTGCTTCCTCAGCCATTCAGCCTGAAAAGGGTGCATGGCACAACGGAGATGCATAGGAAGGGGAGAAATGTATAGAATGTGTTGAGAGGAACATACAAAACATCCGTTGCATTTCTCTGATAAAACTATGAATTACCATTATCTTCAGAAAAATAACTGCTAATGTGCACAATATTTTGCTTCTAACACATTGATTGTCTTCAAATAAATAGAATGACAATAGCCAGTGGGATAAACATTAAAAATGTGAATAATTGGAGATAGCGTTTTGCTGGAAACTGAATAATGTATCACTAAAGCATTATAAATGGGTTCTTTGTAGAATCAAAGACTCCCTACAGTGCAGAAGGAAGCCATTTGGCCCATCGAGTCTGCAGCTACCCTCTGAAAGATCACTCCACCTTGGCCCACTCCCCTGCCCTTTCCCCGTAACCCCACCTAACCTGCACATCTTTTGGACTGTGGGAGGAAACCGGAGCACCCGGAGGAAACCCAGGCAGACACGGGAAGAACGAGCAAACTCCATACAGTCACCCAAGTCTGGAATTGAAGACGGGTCCCTGGCACTGTGAGGCAGCAGTGCTAACCACTGTGTCACCGTGCTGACCCTCAATGAGAAAAATAATGAGAGACAAATGATTTTTGGTGGAATTAAATTCTTGGTTTGAGTGGGATAGCTGTCTATCTGATGTTGGCCGATATCTTGAAATGAAAATGATTCTGTGACATATGCAGGCCTATGTAGTACTATCCAGGATACAAGCCAGCAAACTGCTGCACTTTAATTTCACAGTGCTTGGCATTAACTCAAATTTTTAATACGCTGCCAAGCATTTTCTCCTACATCACAGCACCCTTCAAACTCACAACTGTAATCAGCAAGCTACAGTTTGCAATAGTAAGAAAACAAACTTTTTCTGTGAAAAATTGGTTACATGTATATGATGAATGAGATAATAAATAGGTGCAAAACTGTTCAATGTGGTTATCTAGTTTACTTTGTGAACTACACAAGGTTCACTCCTGCGGTTTCTGATACCATCTGAACCTTTCTGCTTTGATTGCCGCCTTGTAACTCTATGATCTTCTGTTGTTCTGCATATATTAGGCCTTAATTTCAGCTTTAACTAGAAAAATGCATTAAAAGCATCACTTTCAGCCCAAGACATGCCAGACTGATAGTACCGCAACTTAAAGACCTTGCTGCTGTAGAACCTGGGGATCCTGCAGTGTGAATCAGTCACATTCTTTCGTAAACACAAAACTAGATCAAAAAATCAATTTGGTCAAGAGTATCTCTATATATCTCAGCAATGACAGGCCTAAATTGGGAAATATTCCATGGGAGTGGAGGAGGGAGAGGTTAAGGTGGAAATGAAACAACTGTATGATGCAGTGGTAATGGATTGACCTACTGGGCTTGACGTTAAAACTGCATTATCCTGCCCTCTGCCAAATGTACTTACAATATGTTTTGCTGGCACAACTCTCAAACAGCAACCCTCCCAAAAAATTACAACCAACAAGATAAAAACTAAAAGGGCAAATTCACCATGAAATCATACAAGGTCAAAGTCATCACTTTCCTATGCAGCTCAGATTGATAAGGTTACCTGGCAGCAACACTAAGCACAATCTTGATTATGGTTTCATTGATATTGCAAATGACTAAGAATGTTTAGAATGCAAAGATTAATCAGTGCAATGTACCCATGGATTCCTCTGGTATGTGTGGGCTTCTGCTTGATGAAAAAATTCCATTGTGCTGTCAAATTCTGAACAAGAAGCAGATTTCAAAGTAGTTACAGTCTGTAAAGTAGTTAAGATGCAGTTGTTGGTGATAAAAACTGCAGTAAGATATTCTTATGGAGGCTATCCCAGAAATGTTTTTAAATGTCCTTGCAATATGACATGGTAGACATATTTTGAATGCAGTGCGTGAAATAGCCATGCACATACAGTGGAGAAGCACTAATTCACAAGTGTGATTTCTTCACTGTAAAGAAAGACAAAATCATTGACTCCCGACAGTGAAGGTGGCCATTTGGCCCATCGAGTCTGCACCGACCCTCTGAAAGAGCACCCTACCTAGGCCCACTCCCCTGCCCTAGCTCCGTAACCCCTCCTAACCTTTTGGGTACTAAGGGGCAATTATTACCATAGCAATCCACCTAACCTGCACATCTTTGGACTGTGGGGGGAAACGGGAGAACCCGGAGGAAACCCACGCAGACACAGGGAGAACGTGCAAACTCCACACAGTCACCCGAGGCAGGAATTGAACTTGGATCTCTGGCGCTGTGAGGCAACAGTGCTAACCACTGTGCCACTGTGCCGCCCACAGATTTTCCTCATTCTGCAATTCAGATTATAATTCTCCTTTTTTACATAATGATTTCCTTGCGTTTACAAAAACTGTAACTAGCATTATATGTTCTAGAGGAAGTTCTGTTTAAGAGCAAGTTGAGTCTGTGAACGGATATTTTGCCACATTCATTGTTGTTTTTTGATTATCTGTGCCATTCAAGTTGTCTCAGTTTTCTTAAAAAATGGGCATCTGCTTTGCTGCAATGCAGCCCACTGATCTAAGATGACCTTCAGTCCTTTCAGTCTGTATCTTCCCTATTAGTCACCCTTTTCTGATCCATAGGTGCAGTACATAACAAAAGGGTCCATATGTGTTAACAACCTATATGTAATAGGTGAGAATAAACGGTTGTATCCATTAGCTGTCATGAATTTTCTCACAGAGGTGTTACTTGCTACTGCCGTGAGTTTATTCTTTCAATTTGCAGTGATTCAAATTAGTGCTTGTCCATGTATGTGTCACACTAACAAGTGGATATGAATTTTCCAATTTCTATTGTGCAGCAATATCGGAAATGTTTTCACAAACTGTGGTACTTCTAACAAGAATATTAACATGTCTTTAAAAAATTACGGGAAATCTACAAGAACATCTTTATGGTATTGTTACGCATAATGACATTTATTTGTCAGCTTTGGCTCAGCAGTACCCCTCTTGCCAGAAGGTCATGGATTCAAGCCCCACTTCAGAGATTTCAGCACATAATCCAGGCTGATACTCCAGTACAGTGCTACACTGCCAGGGACCCTGGGCGGGATTCTCCGCAATCGGCGCGATGTCCGCCGACCGGCGCCAAAAACGGCGCGAATCAGTCCGGCATCGCGCCGCCCCAAAGGTGCGGAATTCTCCGCATCTTGAGGGGCCGAGCCCTCACCTTGAGGGGCTAGGCCCACGCCGGACTGATTTCCGCCGCGCCGGCTGGCGGGAAAGGCCTTTGGCGCCCCGCCAGCTGGCGTGGAAATAACATTGCCGTGCGATGCATGCGCGGGAGCGTCAGCGACCGCTCACGGCATCCCCACGCATGCGCAGTGGAGGGGGGTCTCTTCCGCCTCTGCCATAGTGAAGACCATGGCGAAGGCGGAAGGAAAAGAGTGCCCCCACGGCACAGGCCCGCCCGCGGATCGGTGGACCCCAATCTCGGGCCAGGCCACCGTGGGAGCCCCCCCGGGGCCAGATCGCCCCGCGCCCCCCCCCCCAGGACCCCGGAGCCCGCCCGCGCCGCCTTGTCCCGCCGTTCGAAAGGTAGTTCAATCCACGCCGGCTGGCGTGGTTGACAGCAGCGGGACTTCGGACCATTGCGGACCGGCGCGATTTCCGCCGACCGGCGTGGCGCGATTCCCGCCCCCGTCGAATCTCCGGTGGCGGAGAATTCGGGACACGGCAGGGGGGGGGTCGGAGAATCGCGCCCCCTGTCTTTCTGATCAGGTCTTCAACCAAGATTCCATCTGCTCTTTCATGCAGATGTAAAAGATCCACAGCACTGTTCAAAGAGTAAGGGATGTTTCCCAGAGTCCTGCTCAACCTTCATTCCTCAATTGGCAGCACTAAAATAGATGATTTAGTTATTTACCTCTCATTTTAAAACATTGCTGTGGTCAAATGGCTGCAGTATTTCCATAATTTGCTACAGTGACTGCATTTTAAAAGTTTTTGATTGGCTATGAAACACCATGGGATGTCCTAAGAACATGAAAGGTGCTACATAAATGCAATTGTGTCCTTTTATGTAGTGAGCAAAAATCACCTTGCCCCTGATTAAGATACTATTCATCAGCAGAGATCATTGTCTTGAGGCCACAATTATGCTTTTATTACTTCTGAAAAATAGCAAATAAAGCACTTCTATTGTTTTTTGTTAACTACGAAAGGTGATATCATGCATATTAGGAAATTCAATCATATTCCTTAGCAGTGATAATGCTGTGGCACATTGGTGCTTACTTATTTAATTTATTCTCCTTCCATAAGGAAGAACAATATTTTCACACACCCTTTCAGAATCCAGGGCATTTACTAATGATGCAATGGTGAAAGTCTGCTAATAATACAGTAAGTTAATAGTAAATGATTCCTTAAAAAGAATCAACTGCAATCATTTACAATATGCACTCTACAGTTTAGCCCTTTATAGTTTTATCTTATTAATGCATGCTTTTAATTTTCAATAATAGGTAGTTATTAACAAATCTGTAGCTACCCACTTCCGTCATTGCCAGTATTTTAAAGAATATTCATCATTCATTCTGGGACTGTCACTTTTCCTCTTGCACTTTATAAGTAATCAAACGCGTCGTATTAATCCATATGTGATAATCCTTGTGGCAAATGGTACTTTAGATAAAGTGTGGTTTTAAAGCTTCAAAGCAGTCTGGCGTGGAAATTGTGTTGGTTTATAATGATATTTTGTATTGTGTCTACAGACAACACAGTAGAGAAGTTTACTAATACCTGAACGAGGTCTGCAAATAATTTCCAAGCTTTGAAGTGTGGCACAAGCCCTTAAATTAGCATCACAAATCCAACCTACTCTACACAGCATTATCTTCATATTTTACTTTAGGTGTCAGAACCTATCAGGCTTTTGTGCCTTATGACTTGAATAGCAGTGTTTCAAACCTGCAAGTACCAGAGATTCATAACATCATTTTACACAGCAGCCAATGAAGTGATTTGAAAAGGAATTGACACCATTTTGAATCATTTCATATTTTGCTTAGATTTTCAGCATACCTGCTATTTTGTAGTTCTGCTGCAAAATGTTTGATATAAAGATGCAAGGTGTTTATTTTCTTCATGCATTCCTAGGCTGAAACTCCTAAAATAATTGGGATGCATGTGTTTTCACGATACCCAGTTAATTGTCAGCGGGCAGTAATTTTTTACTGAGCAAGGTCAGCGACCAATGTGGTAGATTACACCAAGTGTGTTACAATCTATTGTCTTCACAAAACAAATGAATTTAAAAAAAATTAAAACAGATCTCACTAGACCTCTCAGCCTGCAAGTAAATTATTTATTTTTTGATTTTAGATGCAAGCTCAGATGTAAAATCCTTCCTTTAGCCTTTGACTTTGGACATTACAACATGAGTTTGTTTAATGTTGGTTAACAGTAGATGGGAAATCCTGAAAGATCTATTAGCAGGTGATAGCAGACAAATTATGCTGCAACTATCTGCTGTTTCCAATACACAAACAACTAAAGGGAAAGCATGAAGCTAGTTGACATGATTACTTGATGAACTTTCATTAACATAGATCTATAGACGATGTAAACTATAGGGTGATTTATGATTCTACGCTCCCAGCGAGAAGCTGCATGAAAGGGGAACATATGACAAGAGAATTGGCAAGGCAGTGCTGTAGCCATACCTCTGACCCACGCTCTAAAAGATTGTGAAATCACCCGTCATATCACGAGTTAATTTTTATCAACACTAACATACTTGTGCTTTGATGCCATTGAGTACTGTCAGTGTTTCATTAATATTTTGAAGACTAATTCGGGAATATTTTACTTCGAATTATTAAAGTATGCCAAAACCTTTTTTTCATTATTACTGGTGGCTTATTTTTAGTTTGTGCTTAAAAAGGATTTGTGTTGAAAATAATCGCTCCAAACGCCCTTCTGGAGTAATGGTGACAAATATTCCAGAAGGAAAATGGATGAGAGGCCTGCGTGGTGTAGTCTGATCAATGAAGATACTTCTGCACAAATCAGCCTCCATTGTTTTACCTGCTTCGAAAGAATTGCTTTGGAATGTGTCCAATGAAGCCTTTTTGAAAAGGCCTGATTGAGTTAATCAAGAAATACAGTGCAGAAATTGGCTCTTGATATTTTCATTGTGCAGCTAGCATAATAAAACAGCCGATTGTCTCCATATTGTTCCACAGAGACGCAAAGAAGGGGTGGAAATGACACTATTAGGATAAGTGCTTAGAAAGCCTGAGCTTTTATCACAGGGATATAATAAAAACTGGAAATGGAACTATGACTTGTAATAAATGTGTTTTGAAGTAGTTCTGAAGGACAGACTTTTTTATGTGAAAAATGGGGAAATATATAACTAAATGAGGATCAAGTTTTCTGAATTCTCAAAAATTGATATAAAAATCAAGATTATGTTGCATTTTCACTGCCATCTGCAATTATTTTTTGTGTGTCTGGAAAAGAAATTGAAACTACTGACCAAGTGCAGTTTTAAAATGTGTGACTACTCCTCTAATCATAAATGAATTGAGAACTATTGCACTAAAATATACTGCCTTTTAATTTAACTGGAAATGATTTCTCATATCACTTTGATAGGGAGAAATCGCTATCTGATCAAGTACACAAGTTATTTGATCATTCTAACCTTGAAACATGACCCATGGCAAAGTGCTACCTAATGGAAGATGGTTGAGAGGCATGTACTCCACAGTAGCATTAGACTTAAATGTGGAAAGAATATCTTTCCATCAGGAAATATGTGCTGTGAGCATACAACAGAAACACCTGATTTGCTAACATGGCTGATTTTTGACCTAGCCACTAGAGGTCATGTGGTAAACTGTGCCTGAGTGATAATGCATTACAATTCAGATTGAAGTCATGTCGTCCCTCTTAGAGGTTGCTGTAGAAGCTAGCCCAGTAATTTTGTTCTGTTCAGAGAGAAATTGTAACGTACAGGCACGCTTTCAAAAAAGAAAGGGCCACAGTGACCTCAAGAGTTGAATTCATCCAAATGTGCAATGATCCTGTTAAGATTCAGATAGGTGAGGAGAGCTGTGGAGAGCTGAATTCCAAAGGTGACAATTCTAAAGTGATAGGCAGGAAATGCTAAATGAAAGGGACAATAGGTACGACATTACATTGAAAGGGTTACCGGAGTTCCAAGGGAAAAGAATAGAACCATTATTAAGAAGATCAATACCAGTTATTTCACATCTATCTGTATCACAGATTAAACAAATCAGATTTCATTTGAATACTGAAATCTTTGGATGAAGGCTGTCGTTATTTTTCATTGAGAATGCTTGCAGAAGTTAAAATGAAGATATAAACTAATAAAATTCCTCCCCCTGTAAACAAAAGGAGAGCTTCATATGCATAGCCGCAATGCTAATTTAAAATATTCTCTGTTGGCCATTAAACAGAAATATCTTTAAAAGTATTAATTTACTATTGGTAATGCACAGTGTAATAAGAAAATGGGATTGCTCATGGACAGTCCTGACCCATGGTCCAATCCTTAAATGCTCCAAGCAATTCACATATAGCTTTTATTGTTAGTTGGACAATATTCTAAAATGGTCCGAACAAATAATTCAATGACATTAATCACTATGGAGACTATTTATGGTTTCTGATTACATGTAGCTTTTTGATGCTTGCTTTAGAAAGTCCTGAATCTGCTAAGATATTCCTTTGGGTAAAGATACTGCGGGGTTTAGCCCCACATGCAAGCACGGTTCTCTTTTTTCTGGTAGTTCCTAGATCTGACAGTTGATATCCAATCATGGGTATTTGTTGCCTTTCAGTAAATGCACAGCATCTCTGACATGCGAGTGGCTACTGCCAACACAACTCGATTTTGCTTGAGTTTACATACATACTTTCTTACTCAATTTTATTTTTCTTTTCCCGCCTAAACCTGTCCCATAAGAGACACTGACCTCTTTAAACATTTGAGCAAAAGTGTCACCTAAGGTTTAAGCCACGTTAACAGCACCAGTAACGTCATTTGTTCATTCGGACTTTTTTCTGATTTCATTTCAAGATATGTTACAAGATTAAGCCATTCACTTTGTTATGTACCGCCTATGCAGTGGATTGTCTGATTCCTGACATGCTGGCCAGTACTTTCCTGACCAGCTCATCCAATGCGGACTATGCCCTACAGGAGTGTCCAATCAGGACGTCAGCACTCCCTGCAATGGATCCAATACGAACAAATGCCACACCTCGGATGCCACTATTCGTAAACAAAGCAAACTAATTTTAAATGTTACTTCTGCAGCCTGAAATTAAAAAATACATTTCAATCCGCAGCTGATAAACTCGTCAATCTGATCCTGAGATTTCACAACTAAAATAAGGCTGTGTAGCCCCAAAGGGACACCGCACTACTTTAGCAGAATAACTAATTGTGCATTACATGGGATAATACTCTGTCCTCATAAAACAATTTGAACTAGCATGAGCAACACCGCGAGAGATCCATCCCTGGGTACACATAAAAGTACCACGTTTCCTGCACTGCTTGGGATGGGAGCAGCATTATTGTGCCCAATCCTCCAGTAGCCAGCTACAGGTAGTCTATCCCCAACGCTGAAAACCTTTTGGATCGTCAATGCGGAAACCCGCTGGATTTTGCCATCCCAATGCGGGGCAAACACATGTCGGCGGATGCACAGAGATGCAGGGAGTCTGGAAATCCAAAATTACAACCCCATTACCGCCAGCCACTATTCTGAGTGGTGTGGGGAACGGAGCATGTCCTGAGCATGCAAACTGATGGCGGGATTGGCACTTTGCTGCCTGAAACACGTAAACACAACTGGGCCAATACATCATCAAACAGGACACTGTTGCCGTTTCAGCATCCGCTGGAGACTTTAGCTCCCGACAATGCTGGACAAGAGTTGGGATTTGGGGAAAATCCAGCTCCATATGGATGAGAACTTCATGACCAGTATTGCTAAGTTGCGGGGATAATTCTGAACTTATTTAATTAATTCCCAGCAACCATTTAAAACTTTCTGGCAGAAAAATGTGTTCATTTACATTGATTTACATTGTGTTCATTTACATTGACCCAGACCAATGCCCCCCTGGACTGTTACATGACTTTCTTGGTGGCATTTCACCCTGGATGGAACTAAATAATTCCGCGGGGGGGGGGGGCGGGGGGAGCTGCGCAGGTACTGCTTGCGCCGCTGAGAATCCTCAGGCTCTGGATATAGGCTGCCCTCCGCCCAAAGTATCTGGGGAGATCGCTTACAAATTTATTTCCAAATTCAATAAAGTGTGTACTCCTTCCTAACTTGCACACCCCAGTGCATGTCCATTTCAAAAGCATAACTTCTGACCTGTACCACGACAATTTTGCCAATCTGTTCAAACTTACCATTCAGCTTCATGGTATTTCATTTCTGATCCTGTGTTTCTTTATACAACCTTTATAATTGATACTGCATATCCACAAACTAATGTCACCGGGTGTGGCGGAATGTCTTTGAAACTAAAACATAGTGAGAAATAATTTTTCAATGTGCCACTGATCAAATGGGAATATGGGTCAGAATTAGGAGTAAAACACGGGCCATTTCTGGAATCTGGGGCGAGATTCTCCGACTCCCCGCCGGGTCGGAGATTCGGCGTGGCGGGAATCATGCCGCGCTGGTTGGCGGCCCCCCCCCCCCCCGCGATTCTCCGGCCCGGATGGGCCGAAGTCCCGCTGTTAGACTGCCTGTCCCACCGGCGTGGATTAAACCACCTCTCTTACCGGCGGGACAAGGTGGCGCGGGTGGGCTCCGTGGTCCTGTGGGGGGCGCGGGGCGATCTGGCCCCGGGGCGGTGCCCCCACGGTGGCCTGGCCCGCGATCGGGGCCCACCGATCCGCGGGCTGGCCTGTGCCATGGGGGCACTCTTTTCCTTCCGCCTTCGCCACGGTCTCCACCATGGCGGAGGCGGAAGAGACTCCCTCCACAGCGCATGCGCGGGGATGCCGTGAGCGGCCACTAATGCTCCCGCGCATGCGCCGCCCGGAGATGTCATTTCCGCGCCAGCTGGCGGGGCACCAAAGGCCTTTTCCGCCAGCTGGCGGGGCGGAAATCAGTCCGGCGCGGGCCTAGCCCCTCAAGGTTAGGTCTCGGCCCCCTAAGATGCGGAGGATTCCGCACATTTGGGGCGGTGCGATGCCGGACTGATGAGCGCCGTTCGCAGAGGACGACCAGGGCCCCCGATCGACTAATTGCTTCCTTTTGAAATGTACATTACTGTTGTAAATAGTTAAAAGTTGTAATGAGGCAAAACGCTGTATGGAGGCATTACGGTACCTTCATAACTATAACTTCTATCACTTTTACCACGTTGTAATACAAAGCCGCCACCCCTGCCAGACTCTTTTTTAACAGGGGGTGAATGTGGTAGTCTGTGTTAGGAGGATTACGGTACCTAGTAATGTCAGAATACCATTGGTGGAGAATGTACTTGTTCCCATTGGATAAGCTTGCATGTTAGCTCCACCCTGCAAGGTGGGGTATAAGAGCCCATGCCGCCCCAGCAGCTTTCTTCTGTACCTGCGCTGCTGGGGGAAACATCTAGCGTATTAAAGCCTCCAATTGTCTCCAATCTCGTTTCTGAGGTTATTGATTGTGCATCAGCGACCAGATGTGGATGGCGCCGGCGGGAACCCGTCGTATTGGGCAGGCTGCTCGGCCCATTCGGGCCGGAGAATCGCCGCTCGCCCGTTGCAAACAGCGAGCGACGATTCTCCCAGCGGCCAGCCGTGATTCTCGCTGCGCCAGTTTGGGGCGTCGGGGCGGCGTGGCGGGACACGCACGGTGCCCCGGCGATTCTCCCAAACGGGGTGGGGGGGGGAGAATTCCGCCCCCTATCTCTGTAACCCCACCAAACCTTTGGACACTAAGGGGCAATTTATCATGGCCAATTCACCTCATCTGCATATCTTTGGACTGCGGGAGGAAACCAGAGCACCTGGAAGAAGCCCACGCTGACATTGGGAAAACGTGCAGGCTCCACACAGACAGGCACCCAAGGTTGGAATCGAAGCCGGGTCCCTGGCACTGTGAGGCAGCAGTGCTGTGCCACCGTGCTGCCCGGTTCACAGGTAAACATAAAAACTGCACCGTTTGTGAATTTTGGCCTCAAAAATGTTTTGTGAAGAACAATTTGAATCGATATAGCACAACATCCTGAGACGTTTCACATGAGCATATTCAAACTAAATTTGATGCCACTCTCAAAATCCTGGGGGTTACAATTGACCAGAAACTGAACTTCACCAGCCATATAAATGCTGTGGCTGCAATGGCAGGTCTGAAGCCGGGAAAATCTGCGGCGACTAACTCACCTCCCGACTCCCCACAGCCTGGTCCACCATTTGCAAGGCATAAGTTAAGAGCGTGATGGAATACTCTCCACTAGTCTGGATGAGTCCAGCTCCAACAACAGTCAAGAAGCTTGACACCATCCAGGACAAAGCAGCCCACTTGATTGATACCCCATTCACCACCTCATACATTCACTCCCTCCACCGATGCACAGTGTATACCACTTACAAGGTGCACTGCAGTAACTCACCAAGGCTCCTTCGACAGCACTTTTTAAACCCACGACCCCTAACATCTTGAACGATAGGATCACCATCACCTGAAAATTCCCCTCCAAGTCACACACCATCCTGACTAGGAACTAGATCACTGTTATCACGAGGCAGCACGGTAGCCTTGTGGATAGCACAATTGCTTCACAGCTCCAGGGTCCCAGGTTCGATTCCGGCTTGGGTCACTGTCTGTGCGGAGTCTGCACATCCTCCCCGTGTGGGCGTGGGTTTCCTCCGGGTGCTCCGGTTTCCTCCCACAGTCCAAAGATTTGCAGGTTAGGTGGATTGGCCATGATAAATTGCCCTTAGTGTCCAAAATTACCCTTAGTGCTGGGTGGGGTTACTGGGTTATGGGGACAGGGTGGAGGTGTTGACCTTGGGTAGGGTGTTCTTTCCAAGAGCCGGTGCAGACTCGATGGGCCGAATGGCCTCCTTCTGCACAGTAAATTCTATGATAAATTCTATAATTCTATGATTCCCCAGGGATTTGTCACTTCATCGCTAGCAGATGTCGGGCATAGACCTGGGGCGAGATTCTCCACTCCCTCACCGGTTGGGAGAATCACCTGGGCCGCCAAAATTTCCCAGGACGCGGTCCGACGCCCTCCCGCGATTCTCCCAAGCGGCGGGAACGGCCCGGTCGAGTTCCGCGGGCCGCAATCCGACTCCGGAATCTCCGGAGACACCCAAAATGTCGATTCTCCGGCACCCCCGCTATTCTCAGGCCCGGATGGGCCGAGCGGCCAGGCCAAAATGGCGGGTTCCCCCCCGGCGCCGTCCACACCTGGTCGCTGTCGTCGGGAACAGCGCGCGAACGCTGGGGGGGCGGCCTGAGTGGGGGCGAGGGGGGATGCTGCACCGGGGGGTATCTCAAATGTGGGGTGGCCCGCGATCGGTGCCCACCAATCGTCGGGCCTTCCTCTCTGAAGGAGACAACGTCATCTATGCGGCGCCGCCTTTACGCGGCGACAAGGCCTGGCACGTGTAGATGACGCGGCCGCGATCCTAGCCCATTGTCAGGGCCTGAATCGTTCGGAATCGAGGCCGTTTCGCGCCGTCGTGAACCTCGACGGCGTTCACAATGGCGTGGGCATTTCGGCGCGGGAGTGGAGAATCCCGCCCCTGGTTTACAGGGCGAATATAATATCCTTTCAGCAGCTCCATTGCTGCATCAAAATCGTCCGCGTCCTCGATGAGGGTGTAGATTTCTGGGCTCACCCTCAAGTGCAGGACTCGCAGTTTCTGTTCTCCCGTGGGTGTGTTTTCGGCTGTCCCGAGATATCCGTTGAAACACGCTAGCCAATGCTTGAAGATTGCTGCTGAGTTCGCCGCGTGGGGGCTGAGTTGCAGACACTCCGGCTTGATTTGGAGCTCCATTCTTTAAAAATCTAGCGTATTAAATTGATGCTCAATCAATATCCTCAGAAACTAGATTGGAGACAATTGAAGGCTTCAATACGATAGGTGTTTCCCCCAGCAGCGCAGGTGCAGAAGAAAGCTGCTGGGGTGGCACGGGCTCTTATACACCGCCTTGCAGGGCGGAGCTAACATGCAAGCTTATCCAATGGGATCAAGTACATTCTCCACCAATGGTACTCCGGCATTACTAGTTACCGTAATCCTCCTAACACTGACTACCACAGTCGCTGCCGGCGGGAACAGCGCGGGAACGCTGGGGGGGGGGCGGCTGGTGGCGGGAGAATAGGGGTCTGGGAGCGGGCTCCGATGCCGGAGTGAAACACTCTGGTTTTCACTCCGGCATCGGCACTTAGACTCCGATAGGAGAATTGCTCCCAGGGGCCGGGATTCTCCGACCCCGCACCAAGAGAATCCCCGGGTGGACGCAAGAATCGCTCCCGACGCTGACTTCCGATTCTCCTCTGCCGATTCTCGGGCCCCCGTGGGATTCCCGCCGCCCAGGTCGTGGGCCTTTGAAAGTACCCCTTCCCGGCGATTCTCCGGGCCCCGACGGGCCGAGTTCGGCTGAGTCCTGCCGGCGTGGGTTATTCAGGTCCCACACGGCGGGACCTGGAAGGCGTGTCTGCGGGGGCCGTCCTGGAGGGCGAAGGTGGGTGGATCTGCCCCTGGGGGGGGGGAGGGGGGGCGGGGGCGGGGCCACGGTGGCCTGGCCCGTGATTGGGGCCTACCGATTGGCGGGCGAGCTGGTTTCATGGTTCCGTGGGGACCCATGTTCCTCCGCGCCGGGCCCCTGTAGGGCTTCGCCATATTGCCCGGGGGCCGGCGCGGGAAAGGGAACCGTTCACCGCGCATGCGTGAACTCCAGCCATGCCGGCTGGAGCTGCGGGGACCACTCCGGCGCCGACCTAGCCCCCGAGGAACGGGAGCATTCCCCATTATCGGGGACCGTTGACGCCGGAGTGGTTGGTGCCGGTTTTCATGCCGGCGTGGGGACATAGCCCCATTATTGGAGAATCCCGCCCCGCCCCATTATTGGAGAATCCCGCCCCAGGGCAGGGGAGTGGCCCTAGGTGGGGGTGCTCTTTCGAGGGATCAGTACAGATTTGATGCGCCGAATGGCCTCCTTCTGCACTTTAGGGATTCTATGAACCATCATGCAATTGGTATACATATTAATATTATTATCCATTTATTGTATAAATATGGTGCGTAGTAAATTTTCATTAAGGTCAAAATTAGGCCGGTTGAATAACCTGTTGAGACTGCCCATATCCTTCTCCCGCACCCGTGAAAATTGGGGTGCTGGGAATGGGGGGTGGGCGGGGAGTGGAGAATTCCAGAATTGGGTCCCAATCACTATTTTTAAATGTCTGCAGAGTGACCAAAACTCTGAAAATCCCACCCTAAATGTCACAAGGATACCGAGTGGTACTGGGACAAGTAAAGATGCATCCAACAGAGGTGTGAATGACATCTGAAAGGAACAAAAGAAAGAGAAAAACATGAGTGAAAAGCCAAAACCAGAAAAGGAAACAAAAATCTGAAATTGTTCAACTCGATGTTTTTTGAAATTTGTAAAGCGTCCAATCAGAAACCATCTGCCATTGTTGGATATGAAGAACCAGGAGCCATTTTTAGCCGAGGGTCTCATTTAAATAAAATTGTCCAGCTGCCTGCCTACAACACTATGAGTCCCAGGAGCAGAGTTTGCAATCATGGAGGTGCAATCAAGGAGCTGAGATAGGCACAAGCCACATAATAGCACATAAAAGTGAATGATCAACTTTCACTCTGCTATGGTAGATGAGAGTAGATACTGACGCACATATAGGTCATGCAGAACCAGTTCATAAATTCTTGGCTTTTGTGGAGTATCGAGAGTATTTGAATGTGCAGCCTATCCCAATGTGCATTTGCAAATAAACAGGTAGAGGTACCCTCAATAACGACGCTTAGAGTGTAAATGGTAAAGAAGGCTTTATTAGACTAAGAACTATGCTGGAACTGAGACATGTGCTGACTGCTGCACAGCCCATGAGGTAGCCCTTTATATATGGCTCACAGATGGGCGGAGCCAGAGGCGGAGTCCCCAGGGTTCCAAGCCTGGTCTTCAAGGGGACATCACCTTACATGATGATAAGGCAGTAACCGTTCATCACATTCACCCCCTGTTTAAAAAGAGTCCGGCGGGGGTGAGGTGCCATCATAGGTCCATCCGTCTCGGTAGTCGGATCGTCCTCATCGACCTCCTCAAATCGGGCGGTGGTGCGGCGGGCACGGACGTCCCGGTTGAGGGCACATCCGGGAACACAGCGGTCGGAGCTTCGGTCCGGGTCGGGGCAGGGGGACTAGGCAGGGCCGGGGATAGCGGTGCCGGCACCGGCGGGGTGTGTAAAGGGGGGCGCAAGGGGGGCGCGCGGTAGGTGCTCACCAACGGTAGGGCCGGAATGGGGTGTGTTGTAGGGGGCGCCGGGTCCTGCAGGGGAGCGGCACGGAAAGGGGCGTCTGTCATGGGGGATCCAGCGGGTGGCAGATCCCGGAGGGAAACCGTATCTTGCCTGCTGTCGGGGTACTCAACGTAGGCGTAACTGGGGTTCGCGTGGAGCAGTCAGACCTTTTCGACCAGGTGGTCCGTTTTATGGCTCCTCGCGTGTCTCCGGAGAAGAACAGGTCCCGGAGCCATCAGCCAAGGTGGAAGCGAGACCCCGGAGGTAGACTTCCTGGGGAAGACAAACAATCGGTTGTGAGGGGTCTCATTCGTGGCCGTGCAGAGGAGTGACCTAATGGAGTGTAGGGCATCGGGTAGGACCTCCTGCCAGCGGGTGGTTGGGAGATTTCTCGACCGCAGGGCCAGAAGGACAGCCTTCCACACTGTCGCGTTCTCCCTCTCCACCTGCCCGTTTCCCCGCGAGTTATAACTGGTCGTTCTGCTCGAGGCGATGCCTTTGCTGAGCTCATGAACGATGTACCCCGGTCGCTGTGGATATAAGCGGGGAAACCGAACAGGGTGAAGATGCTGTGCAGTGCCTTAATCACAGTGGCTGAGGTCATGCCGGGGCAGGGAATGGCGAATGGGAAACGGGAGAACTCATCGATCACGGTGTGGCAGAGGTCATTGTGGATGGCTTGCAGGCAGTCCTCCTGCGCGTTGGCGCATGTGCCACGGGACAGGGCATCTGGGGGCTCGTTGAGCTCCCCTGGACGATACTTGATATCGTACGTGTAGGTGGAGAGTTCGATCCTCCACCTCAAAATTTTATCGTTTTTTATTTTGCCCCGTTGCGTGTTATCGAACATATAGGCGACCGACCGTTGGTCGGTGACGAGGTTAAACCTCCTACCGGCGAGGTAGTGTCTCCAGCGCCGCACAGCCTCCACAATGGCTTGTGCCTCCTTTTCGACTGCAGAGTGTCGAACCTCGGAGGCGGTGAGGGTTCGGGAGAAGAACGCTACTGGTCTGCCTTCCTGATTGAGGGTAGCAGCCAGGACCATGTCTGATGCATCGCTCTCTACCTGGAAAGGGATGGTTTCGTCCACCGCATGCATGGCGGCCTTGATGATGTCGGCCTTGATGCGGTTGAAGGCCAATTGAGCCTCAGCCAAGAGGGGAAAAATGGTGGTCTTTATGAGTTGGCGGGCTTTGTCCACATACTTGGGGACCCACTGGGTGTAATAAGAGAAAAGCCCCAAGCACCGTTTGAGGGCCTTGAGGCTGTGGGGGAGAGGGAGTTCCTTAAGGGGGCGCATGCGGTCGGGGTCGGGACCTAGGACCCCGTCTTCCATGACATAGCCGAGGATGGCTAGCCGGGTGGTGTGGAAAACGCATTTGTCCTCGTTATAGGTCAGGTTAAGGGCTCGGGCGGTCTGGAGGAGCTTTTCGAGATTAGCGTCATGGTTCTGCTGGTCATGGCCGCAGATGGTGACATTGTCCAAGTATGGGTATGTAGCCCGCAAACCGTACTGGTCCACCATTTGGTCCATCGCCCTTTGAAAGACGGAGACCCCATTTGTGACACCGAAGGGGACCCTGAGGAAGTGGAAGAGCCGGCCGGCTGCTTCAAAGGCAGTATAGGGGGCGGTCTTTTGGTCGGATGGGGAGCTAGTGGTAGGCAGATTTGAGGTCAACCGTGGAAAAGACTCTGTATTGGGCGATCCGATTTACCATTTCCGCGATGCGAGGAAGGGGGTACGCATCAAGCTGCGTGAATCGGTTTATGGTCTGGCTATAATCCACGACCATCCGTTTCTTCTCCCCGGACCGGACTACCACCACTTGCGCTCTCCAAGGGCTGTTGCTAGCCTCGATGACCCCATTTCCCAGTAAGCGCTGGACCTCTGACTTGATAAAAGCCATATCTTGGGCACTGTAGCGCCGGCTCCTGGTGGCGACGAGCTTACAGTCGGGAGTGAGGTTTGCGAATAGCGAGGGGGGTGCGACTTTCAGTGTCGCAAGGCAGCATACCGTGAGGGGGGGCAAGGGTCCACCGAACTTCAGTGTCAGGCTTCGGTGGCTGCACTGGAAATCCAGTCCGAGCAGCAGGGGGGCACAGAGGTGAGGGAGGATATAAAATTTGAAACGGGTGTATTTGGCGCCCTGGATCGAGAGATCCGCAATACAGTACCCCTTGATTTGTACCGAGTGGGACCCGGATGCGAGGGCTATGGTTTGGGATGCGGGATGGGTGCGTAGGGAGCAGCGCCTTACCGTTTCAGGGTGGGTAAAGCTCTCCGTGCTCCCGGAGTCGAAGAGGCATGCAGTGTCGTCCCCGTTGACCTGGACCTGCATCATAGAGTTCTGCAGGTGTTTTGGCCGAGTTTGGTCGAGGGTGCTCACACCCACTCGCGGGTGGTCCGAGTCCTCAGCCGAGTCGGACTCGTAAAATGGCCGCCGCCGTCGGTCGCACGTGTCGGGTCGAGAAGATGGCCGCCAACAAGATGGCCGCTCCCATGATTCGCACAAGGCTGATGACGCGTCAGAAGGGGGCGTGCCGGGTCGGTGCGCAGCAGCATTGCGAGGCCTGCGGGCCTGAGAGCCTGATTTTCGGGCCGGCTGTTCTTTGTTATTCTGGCCCCTGGGTCTGGCCAGGCAGACCCTCGCAAAATGCCCTTTCTTCCCGCAGTCGCTGCAGATCGTGGAGCGGGCTGGGCAGCGTGGGCGTGGGTGCTGGCCCTGCCCGCAGAAGTAGCACGGTGTGCCCTCATGGTGAGCGGGTCACCGCGTGGCGCAGGCCTGTAATACGGCTGAGTCTGAGGAAGTCCGGGGGGGGCTCGCGGAGTCCGCGGGGTACGTACCCAAGTTATGTCGGGCCACCTCCAGCGAGGAGGCGAGCGTTAGCATGTCCTGGAGGTCTTTTGCCCCGTTTTCGAGCAGCCGCTGCCGGATGTAGGTCGAGCGGATGCCGGACACGAAAGGTCATATGGACTTCCCCTGTCACATCCTGATGGTCACAGTCCCTGGCAAGCGCGGGATTTTCTCGACGAATTCTTCTAGCGATTGCCCCGAGCGCTGCCGGCAGGTAGAGAGCAGATTGCTGGCCTGTACCTCGTTGATGGGTTTGACAAACCGCTTGCAGAGTAACTCGACCGCCTCTTCATAAGTCGTCGCCTTTTCGAGCGTGGCAGAGATTCTGTGACTCACCCGGGCGTGGAGGAGGCGCAGCTTGCGTGGCCCCAGGATGGGAGTCTCTGCAGAGTCCAGGTAGGCCTCGAAGCACCGCAGCCAGTATTTAAAAATTTCCTTCGCCTCCGGTATCCGTGCTTCCAGATTGAGCTTCTCTGGGTTTAGACCTGCGTCCGTCCTGAATCTAGTTTAGTCTAATAAATTGAGGTACCCTCAATAACGACGCTTAGAGTGTAAACGGTAAAGAAGGCTTTATTAGACTAAGAACTATGCTAGAGCTAAGACATGTGCTGACTGCTGCACAGCCCATGAGGCAGCCCTTTACATATGGCTCACAGATGGGCGGAGCCAGAGGCGGAGTCCCCAGGATTCCAAGCCCGGTCTTAAAGGGGACATCACCTTACATGATGATAAGGCAGTAACCGTTCATCACACAGGTAAATGTGCTCCATCCATTCAACTGAATAAACTAATCATAGCAATTTAGGAGCTGTTTTTCCGAAATGTAAATTCCCCCTGTTTATTAAAACATGCAAATTTTCTTCAGTTAACTGTGGCAATCCTTTTCAATGATCTGCTTGTCACTTTCAGGTCAATTTCATGAATTCCAAATGAACCACACCATGATCTCTGCACACCTGATTTAGATGTAGGACTCTCCATAAATACATTACTACAGTAATATGCAAATAACTTTTTAAAGGGACAGTATCAACAGCATTTTATAGATTGCAAGAAGCTAAAAAAAACAGCTACATTGATGTGAACCCAAATTCTGATAGGCTTCTCTGGGAATGTGGGATGCTAGGGGAAATGTGAGTTAGGAAATCAGATATTGAGGCCAATGTCAGCCTCATTACAGTATTAAGTTAATATAAATCATGTTCTGGAGGCAAGCTCCACCCTGAATGTTCACCTTACCCATAAAAGAATGATGCATGACTAACCCATTGGTCAGGCCTCCAGAAGTCAACTTCTTAAAGCTGATGTTTAGCTTAAAAATGTATCCTTTGTTGAAGCATTGATACATTGTTGTATTTTACTTCTTGGAGTTATTTATGTTGCTGTTGTGCTTGCCATTTTGGCAATGTCCTTTCTTCATATTATTGATATCGCACTTACAACTGAAACAGCAGCAATCCAAGTATTGATAACATTCCACAATTTAGATGAGAAAGAGATGCTTATGAGGGTGCACCAACAACTTCTTCCCACCCAGCTCACATAGCAGCAAAGACCACTTTCCCAGCCATCAAAGGAGGAGGAGGTAGTGCATCATAGACTACATTTTATTCCTGCGCGTTGGGTGCTCTTCACTCAGTTTTAATCTGTTTTTTCATTCCTCACTCCACTCACCTCTCAAAATAGCATTGATAAAGCTTGATAAATACTTGTTCTCCACCCTAAAACTTTATAATGGGTAAAACATTATTTACACCCATATGCAGCTACTTTGAATTATCACAAGCTTTTAAATTTGAGCTATTGGCCAAACTTTCTGCACACCTCATTAGGAGGTACAGCATAAGGCCAAATAGATGCTAAGCATTTACGCTAGATATTCTAATAGCTTATCCCCACAAAACCACTGTGCAAAATTGACACTGTGATGCCTGCTTAGTGTCACTTAATGCAATGATGGGCATCAAGTCTGGGTACAATTTTGTCAATTGCAGGAGTTGTCCAAAAGTTTCACAATATATAAGCAGCATTTAAGTGTATCAATAAGAAGATCATTCTTCAAAAAAATAGGGCTATTGACAAAGTGATGATGGAATTGGGTTGCCTTCATATTTTATGATTTTAAGGCACTGGGTGGCTTCACAACTGGAAGTGCATAGTGAAAAATTACAGGCAATGAGTTCCTGATTTCTAAATGATGCACCGTTACCAGGCAAGCAGCCTAATCTCAGAAAATTCACCCCATCAGTAAGGGCTGAAATACTGTTTCAATAATTACCATTTTACTATCCGAAAACAGAAAATTATGCCTTTTAAAATATAAAATGGTGGTTTTAGAAGTTAAAATATTTCAAGAGCTTCAAGTGGTATAAGATCCTTTAATATTCAGTCTACAATGAAGCAAAGTAAATACAGGCCCAAAAGCATATATGGCTATAGGAATCAGTAAAACTTTGGCCAGCTTAGTGAGTTAGATCACTCCTTTCTCTGGAACTTGGGTTTACAAATAGCACATACAATTTTGATAAAAAATCTGGCTGAAAGGGATAACATTAAATAAGATTAATCGGTTTTGTTCATTTTCTCGTGGGTGAGTCCATAAATTCAATATTAACTTGGCAGTCTCAATCCTAAGAATGTCTCATGTAGGATATGGGAGTATAATACAAATGCACTTGGCAGCAATACTCTGAAGTTATCCATGTATATTTACTTGCACCACCCACCCCCAGCTCCGCAACACCCCTAATCTACCCCCAGCTCCGCAACACCCCTAACCTACCCTACTCAGGCACTAGAAAGGAGCTGTGAGACCTGACATTCCTGTTGGAACATTGAAGTGGCCCAGCACAGCGTTGGCTATGACTCACCTGCTGGCAGGGCTTTTAACAATCATAGGGGCAGGTATATCAGGCCAACTTGGAGGCCTATTTGGCTTCAGTCCTGCAGCTATGAGTGTAACCATGTGATCAGTATCTTCTGGTTTCCAATGACCGTTTAAAAGTTTGGAAAGTTACATGCATTCTGCCTTCGAATTTCTGATTATGAAGATTGGCTCCCTAATGGAATTGCAAAGATGGAAGGTGTAGCACCGTCAATATGACGCGAGGCAGGTTGAGGTAATGTCAATTGAAGGCTTTATTAAGCAGAACTTTATCCCCAGCAGCGTGGTTACAGAATGCAACTGCTGAGGGAAATGGAGGGAAAAACTGGGTTCTTATACCGGCATTTCTGGGTGGAGTCCAGTAGGTGGCAGATCCTATCAGGACCTGGCATCCCTCCACCAATAGCCTGTCGACACGTGGTGTACCGTATTACCCCTAATACATACCACCACATTCACCCCTTGTTGAAAAAAAACCCGGCGGGATGGTGGTTCGCATGGTGGTAGGGGTTTACAGAGTCGGTACTGTGCCGTAACTTTGAACAAAACACAAAATTATCGCTTCAACTGGGCCAACGGGCCAAACAGGGTCGGCATGATGCCATAACTATAACAATACACAATAACTGAAAACGTTGAGAGTTAAAGTGATTCGATGAGCCGGATGGGCGCCCTGGTCGTCCTTTCCGATCATCTCGGGCATGGTGGTGATGGCGCTGGCTCGAGTCCCGTCGACTCTGGGAGCGCAGCGCTGTCCCCTGTGTCCTTACTCCTGGGCGGGTCTGGGAGGAGAACCGAACCCCCCGGGAAGGGGGTGGCTGTGGGATGAACCGGCGGGAGTGAGGAGGTGGTCATTGGCGTTGGGGGGGTGTGGGTAGCTCCGGCGGGCGCCAGATCTCGCAGGGAGACCGTGTCCTGTCGCCCATCGGGGTACTCCACATAGGCGTATTGAGGGTTGGCGTGAAGGAGATGCACCCGTTCCACCAACGGATCTGACTTGTGCGCCCGCACATGTTTCCGGAACAGAATGGGTCCCGGAGCTGCTTGCCAGTGGCGTTCCAGAGGAGGACTTCCTAGGAAAGAGGAGGAGGCGCTCATGAGGCGTTTGATTCGTGGTGGTGCACAGCAGGGACCGACTGGATAGAGTGAAGGGCATCCGGGAGGACTTCCTGCCAGCGGGAAATTGGGAGGCTCCTAGACCGGAGGGCCAGCAGGACGGCCTTCCAGACCGTTCCATTCTCCCTTTCTACCTGCCCCTTCCCCCGGGGGTTGTAACTGGTCGTCCTGCTCGAGGCTATGCCCCTGCTGAGCAGGAATTGACGCAGTTCATCACTCATAAAGGAGGACCCCCTGTCGCTATGGATATAGTCGGGGAAACCGAACAGTGTAAAAATGGTACCGAGGGCTTTAATGACCGTGGACGCGGTCAAGTCGGGGCAGGGGATGGCGAAAGGGAAACGGGAGTATTCGTCAACGACGTTCAGGAAGTACGCGTTGCGATCGGTGGAGGGGAGGAGGCCTTTGAAATCCAAACTGAGGCGTTCAAAGGGTCGAGAGGCCTTAACCAGGTGCGCTCTATCTGGCCTGAAAAAGTGCGGTTTGCACTCAGCGCAGATCTGGCAGTTTCTGGTGACTGTTCGGACGTCCTCGATGGAGTAAGGGAGATTGCGGGCCTTAAGGAAGTGGTATAAACGAGTGACCCCCGGGTGGCAGAGGTCCTCGTGGAGGGCTTGTAGATGGTCCACTTGTACATTGGCACATGTGCCGCGAGCTAGGGCATCGGATGGCTCGTTCAGCTTTCCGGGACGATACAAGATCTCATAATTGAAGGTGGAGAGTTCGATCCTCCACCGCAAGATCTTGTCGTTCTTGATCTTGCCCCGCTGTGCATTATCGAACATGAAGGCAACCGACCGTTGGTCAGTGAGGAGAGTGAATCTCCTACCGGCCAGGTAATGCCTCCAGTGTTGCACAGCTTCCACTATTGCTTATGCCTCCTTTTCCACTGAGGAGTGGCAGATTTCTGAAGCGTGGAGGGTTCGGGAGAAGAAGGCCACGGGCCTGCCTGCTTGGTTGAGGGTGGTCGCCAGAGCTATATCCGATGCGTTGCTCTCGACCTGGAAGGGGAGGGACTCGTCGATGGTGCGCATCGTGGCCTTTGCGATATCCGTTTTGATGCGGCTGAAGGCCTGGCGGGCCTCTGTCGACAGGGGAAAAGTAGTGGACTGGATTAGTGCACGGGCCTTGTCTGCGTACTGGGGGACCCACTGAGCGTAATAAGAAAAGAAGCCCAGGCAACGTTTCAGGGCTTTGGCACAGTGGGGGAGAGGGAACTCCATGAGGGGGCGCATGCGTTCAGGGTCGGGTCCTATCACTCCATTACGCACTACGTAGCCCAGGATGGCTAGACGATCGGTGCGGAACACGCATTTTTCTTTGTTGTAAGTGAGGTTCAGGGCGTGAGCGGTCTGGAGGAATTTTTGGAGGTTGGCGTCGTGGTCCTGCTGATTGTGGCCGCTGATGGTGACGTTGTCGAGATACGGGAACATGGCCCGTAAACCGTGCTGGTCAACCATTCGGTCCATCTCTCGTTGGAAGACCGAGACTCCGTTCGTGACGCCGAATGGAACCCTTAAAAAGTGGTATAACCGCCCGTCTGCTTCGAAGGCAGTATAGTTGCGGTCACCGGGACGGATGGGGAGCTGGTGGTAGGCGGACTTGAGGTCCACGGTGGAAAAGACCTTGTACTGTGCAATCCGATTGACCATGTTGGATATGCGGGGGAGAGGGTACGCATCTAGCTGAGTGTACCTGTTGATGGTCTGAGTATAGTCGATGACCATCCTCTGTTTCTCCCCAGTCTTAACAACTACCACCTGGGCTCTCCAGGGACTGTTGCTAGCCTGGATGATGCCTTCCTTCAGTAGCCTCTGGACTTCGGACCGGATAAATGCTCGATCCTGGGCGCTGTACCGTCTGCTCCTTGTGGCGACGGGTTTGCAATCCGGTGTGAGGTTCGCAAACAAGGAAGGCGGTTCAATCTTGAGGGTCGCAAGGCCGCAGACAGTCAGTGGGTGTATAGGGCTGCCAAATTTAAATGTTAAACTCTGGAGGTTGCATTGGAAGTCCAACCCTAGGAGTGTGGGCGCACAGAGATGGGGGAGGACATACAGCTGGTAATTTCGGAACTCCCTCCCCTGCACCGTTAGGTTAGCGATGCAGAACCCCGTGATCTGAACGGAGTGGGATCCCGCCGCCAGGAAAATCTTCTGGGTGCTTGGCCGAATTATGAGGGAACAGCGCCTTACCGTGTCCGGATGAATGAAGCTCTCCGTGCTCCCAGAGTCGATAAGACACGGCGTCTCGTAGCCATTCACTAGGACTGTAGTGGTTGCAGTCTGGAGAGTCCAGGGTCGCGACTGGTCGAGGGTCGTCGAAGCCAGACGTGGTTGTTGAAGTTGAGCATCGTAATCAGGCAGTATGTGGCCGTCTGTGTCGGGGTCCTTCAGCCAAGATGGCGGCGTCCACGGATCGAGCGCGGTCGGGGGTGGACAAAATGGTGGCGCCCATCTCTCCCTCGTGGCGTCCGGGGTCCAAAATGGCAGCGTCCGTTGGTCACACGGGGATCGCTGGGGGGGGCTGGGTCTGTGGTCCCGTTTCTTCCCCGGAGATAGTGGCGACCCCGCGGGACTTGCACACCGTCGCGTAGTGGCCTTTCTTCCCGCAGCTTTTGCAGGTAGCCGCGCGGGCCGGGCATCACTGCCGAGGGTGTTTCGGCTGGCCGCAAAAATAGCAGCGGGGCCCCCCCGGTTGGTCTGGTGTTTTGGCCGCGCAGGTTTGCGGGGGGTGGGGGGGGTGTCGGAGAGTCGACCGCAGCGGGGGTCCACGGAGCCCAAGGGGGTGTAGTGCGGTCGGGGGCGTAGGCGCGGGCGTTACGCGAGGCCACATCGAGGGATGCCGCCAGGGCCCGAGCTTCTGTAAGTCCCAGAGATTCTTTCTCCAGAAGCCTCTGGCGGATCTGGGAAGAGGCCAAACCTGCCAGATACGCATCGCGGACCAGGAGCTCTGTGTGTTCACTCGCTGTTACCGCCAGGCAGTTGCAGTTTCGACCCAGAATCTGCAGGGCGTTATAAAACTCGTCCAGCGATTCCCCCGGAAATTGCCGTCGTGTGGCGAGCTGGTAGCGAGCAAAAACCTGGTTGGCGGGCCGGATGTAGATATCCTTCAGCGCGGCGATGGCACCGGTGAAACCGTCCTCGTCCTCGATAAGGGAGTAGACGTCAGGACTCACCCTGGAATAGAGGACCTGCATCTTTTGTTCGTCAGTCGGTGTGCCAGGGGCCATTCGGAGGTAGCCCTCAAAGCATGCCATCCAGTGTTTGAAGATAGAGGCCGAGTTAGCTGCTTGGGGTGCGATGCGCAGGCACTCCGGGGTGATTCGGAGCTCCTTGTTCCCACGTCGTTTTCTTCAATTTAAATTCTGCTTAACAAATTGTAGCACCGTCAATATGACGCGAGGCAGGTTGAGGTAATGTCAATTGAAGGCTTTATTAAGCAGAACTTTATCCCCAGCAGCGTGGTTACAGAATGCAACTGCTGAGAGAAATGGAGGGAAAAACTGGGTTCTTATACCGGCATTTCTGGGTGGAGTCCAGTAGGTGGCAGATCCTGTCAGGACCTGGCATCCCTCCACCAATAGCCTGTCGACACGTGGTGTACCGTATTACCCCTAATACATACCACCACAGAAGGTTAGCCCAAAAGTGGATAGGTTCAGCTCTCCTATTGAGGACCTCCCTGATCTCTGTGGTGCTCCAAAGCCATAATTTATTCTTAAAAAACACCAGTCCAAAAAAAAAGAACACACAGCCCATAATTCTAAATCACTCACACTGCAGCATTTAGGTCTTTGTTCAGAACCTATACTGACCATTTCTCTCTCCCTAATCTTAAATTCATAAACCTTTATCTCTTGCCAAACAATCTCTCACGTTGCACCTTGACTGCTGCAGCCAAGTTGGTCTTTACGCAACACGTATTTATTTTTCATTTTGTATTTGTTCTGTACGAAAACCAATCCCCATCGTCCAAGGCAACAGCGAAAAACGGTTACAGCCACTATCCATGTTTTTCAATGCTTGACCAGGTGCATGATCCAATTGGGATGAAGTAAGTTGTCATATTGCTGCCTAGATGAGGAGGACTAAGAGATTTGACCTGTACTCCCTCTCTCAGCCCAGTGCCCCAAACAAGCTCGAGCACCCTGATGCTCTCAGCTATGATGTATGTTCTAGCTGGGAGCAAGGTGCTCTGCTGTAAGAAATCTAAAAAGCATAAGGACAACGTTAGAATATTCCTCTGCATGATCGTTTTAATCCCCTTCAATGCCTTATCTCCTGTGGAACTCTCACATTTTAAAAGTTTATTCTTTTGGAATATCTTGAAAATTGATCAAGTAAATTTATCATCAAAATTATCATTTGGAACAAGTGCCATACATTCATTAGAAGCAACTTTTTTTTTTAAATGAAAAAATATGCACTGCATTAAATATAATTTTTCATGTGCAGTTACAGCCTCAGTTTTACGTTGCAATTTCTGCATTTTATAAATATGTGCATTCTTCTGCTCTATCGGGATGATTTTGGAGGAGGTGAAGGATACAGAGCCAAGGGAGAGCATTCCAATACTCTACAGCATACGCACTCCTCCACTGAATATTCATATTCCAATGCATATACTGTTGGCTAAAAGGCTTTTTAATTACAACAACAAGACAAAAAAAAACTCCTTGGATTCTTTCCAGACTTTAAATGATAAAATAAGCTTGCACTCTCTCGTTCTTAATCTCCGTAAAGCACCTTGGAGCCTCATCTCAGAAATACATGCAACTGAATGTGAAAATGCCATTTAGAGATGCAGGTGTGACATTTGATAAGAAACTTCTGGATTAAATATGTTCTGCTAATGAGGAACCCAGCTACCCCCATCAGGGCGAACTATTGGTTGAATTGTGCACAGGCTGATAACATTCCACATGTGAACATTCAAATTCATTATTAATAATCAGCCCAAGTCTATATCAGTAAGGTCTGGATCGGTTAGCAAGTCAGGGATGCTGTTTCTCATTAACAGAAGACATCAGATCTCCCAGAATGCAGCAGAATCTTTTTTTTCTGGCCGGCTTTACACTACATATTAATGGTGCAATGCCAATTCTAATGAGCCACAAAAAATGCAACTTGTCTTTCCTGTGCGATTCAGATTTTAAAAATCTCGCTTCGACTTTCACTCTCCTGATCAGTCAGCAGCTTAATCAAATCCGTAATCAATCCATTAAGACCAGATTCACTACCAAGTCAGTCCTACCTGGCTAATACTCATCAAATTTGATTATAGAGGGCATTGTATTTGGTCTCAGCACTGCTCAGTTTGATCATCTACGGACATGTACAAAGCATGTACAGAGCAGCTTGGTGCCTTCAGCAGTTCGTTAGCTTGTCGACAGTAAATGTTTAGGTGCTCATTTGAGGGCGACTACATGGATGAGATAGTTGAGGGTGATTGATACCAGTGTTTTATCTAATGTGTGTTGTCCCTTTTATTGTGTGATCCATATGATGCATTGATTGATCCCTTTAAGAATAATTTGTAGCCACACATGCCCACTTCTTGAACACGTGTCTGTTCCCTAAACAGTAATTCCTAGACTGCTGCATGCCCTTGCACCCGTGCCACTTACAAGGAACATTGATTGATACTCTATATTGATACAATATTTCAGCAAGGAGACAATGGGCGTGATCCAACGGCCATGCTGTGTCGGAAAAGAAACTTGCCACAGCATGACTGATGAAAGCGAAACGCTGTGATGTGAATCCTGCCCACAATGAGCGGGATCACGTTTTGGCAAATCTACTTAATGTGCAGATTCCTGAGGTACCTGAGGCTTTGGGATTCAACCCCTTCGCCTCAGAGACCTCGGGCGAGTGCTGTGGGGGAAATGAGACGGTCACCCACCTTCTTGTGGAATGTGCCTTTGCAAAGAAGGTCTGGAGAGAGATGCAGTGGTATTTGTCAAGGTTAATCCCGAGCAGCTCTGTGACACAGGACTCTGTGCTCTACGGACTGTTTCCAGGGACACACACCGAAACAAACATCAACAGCTGCTGGAAGGTCATCAACTCGGTGAAAGACGCTCTTTGGTCTGCCCAGAACTTGCTGATCTGTAATGTTTATGATAGATTTTATGAATAAAGTATATTTTTTGAAGAAAAAAAACTGGTTCCCACAAATGGGGACCAGACAGAACAGCACTCGTGGGTGTCTCGCAGGGGATTGGAGGCCCCCAGCTGCATGCCCTTTGGGCAGGGTGGTGCCCTGGCACTGCTGGTGCCACCTGGGTACCCTGGCAGTGCCACCTGTGTACCAGCCTGGCATTGTCTAGGTGGCACTGCCATCTGGTATAGGCACTTTCAGGGTGCCAGATTGGCACTGCCAAGGTGCTAAACTGGCATTTTTGAATGCGTGCGATCGGGTCGGGGTTGCCCTTCCTGGGTGTTGGGGGTGTCTGGGGACCCTCCCATAGTGCGTTTGGGCTGGGGGGTGTCGGGGATTGTTTCAGGGGCCTTGGAGATCGGGAGGCCATTTAAAAGTAGCATCCCAATCTATCGCTAAAATGTGAGTTCTGGTGAGCAGAGCTCCTCACTATACAAAACGGGGCTGTGTGCAGCTTTTATCTACGCGGTTCCCATTCAGGACCCTTATTCAACGCGACTATGTGTTTCTCTGCACTGTGAGCGCCGGGAAACAGGCGATTAAACACGCTCGCTAAGGGACTTTGTTCCCTTTGGGAAAATCACACCCAATTCCTTCAGGAGACATGAGGGAAAAGGGGGAAAAAATAGCAGATAAAGGTGGCAAACAACAACTATCAATGACTACCTTGTGCGAATCTTGAAATATATTTTTGTTTCTTAAGTTTCCCTTAATGTGCTCAGTTTTCTCTGAAAATAGTTGCTAGTTTTTTGTTATTGTTGAAGCCAGTTTCTAGATTCAGTTATGATTTCCCCTTTCAGGTCTCAAATTCATTTCTGTCATTCATCATAGAGCACTTTCTGTGATGGTGCCTAAAACAGGTATTTGTTATCCCATTTATATATGTAAATAGCAGCAGGGATGCTGAAGAATGATCCTGCTGAATTTCAGCTCGGATGTTTTGCAGACATTCTTGCATACAGAACCTTGATCTTTGAAATTGTACCCTGTGAAGTTAATTTTATATCCAAAATGCGCAGTCTGTACTGAATCATTTCACATTCACTTGAGTGATCCAGAATTTCTGAATGAGATAGAATATTACAATAGGCATTCCTAGGGCAGCACGGCGCAGTGGATTAGCCCTGCTGCTTCACGGCGCCGAGGTCCCAGGTTCGATCCCGTCTCTGGGTCTCTGTCCGTGTGGAGTTTGCATATTCTCCCCGTTTTTGCGTGGGTTTCACCCCCACAACCCAAAGATGTGCATGATAGGTGGATTGAACACGCTAATTTCCCCTTAATTGGACAAAAATGAATTGGGTACGCTAAATTTATTTTTAAAATATATTTTTTTAAAGAATTGGCATTCTTGGGCCAATATAATTATCTGCAATTATTCTTGTTTCTGGTTATTTAACACACTGGCTGAAGCTGGTAAACGATTACTGCATCCATAATAATTTAAATTGAGATTCTGTTGTGATATGACTAATTAGATGGCCTTAAGAGCAAATACTACAAATTAATATTGGATGTATACATTTTTAAATAGTCTGTAGAAATCCTGAGGTGCAAACTATTTTATGTTAAACGATTGGTTGTCAGTATTTGACTGGAGCAGGATTTGACTATAAATTCACTAATAAGTGTTAAAGAAAAGAAGGTGGCGTTCAATGAAAGATGAACATTCCAACAGCACAGATTGTGGACAGTCTCTTTATAGTCAAAACAGAATTTCTATTTGGATGTTAGATGTTGGCCCGAGGTGTCAATGTTAGCAAGTAGCATCTGAAATGAAGAGCTGTCACAAAGTAGACAACTTTGTTCGGCATACGTACACCATTTTGTTTCAAATGTGGGGCAAAATTCTCCAGTATCAGCGCGATGTCCGCCGACCAGCACCAAAAACGGCGTTAATCAGTCCGGCATCACGCCGCCCCAAAGGTGCGGAATCCTCCACATCTTGGGGGGCCGAGCCCTAACCTTGAGGGGCTAGGCCCGCGCCAGACTGATTTCCGCCCCGCCAGCTGGCGGAAAAGGCCTTTGGTGCCCCACCAGCTGGCGCGGAAATGACATCTCCGGGCGGCGCATAGGCGGGAGGGTTAGCGGCCGCTCACGGCATCCCCGCGCATGCGCAGGGGAGGGGGTCTCTTCCACCTCCGCCATGGTGGAGAACATGGCGAAGGTGGAAGGAAAAGAGTGCCCCCACGGCACAGGCCCCCCCGCGGATCGGTGGGCCTCGATCGCGGGCCAGGCCACCGTGGGGGCACCCCCCCGGGGCCAGATTGCCCCGCGACCCCCCCAGGACCCCGGAGCCCGCCCGCGCCGCCTTGTCCCGCCGGTAAGAGAGGTGGTTTAATCCACGCAGGCGGGACAGGCATCCTAGCAGCGGGACTTCGGCCCATCCGGGCCAGAGAATCGCGGGGGGGGGGGCCCGCCAACCGGCGCGTCGTGATTCCCGCCCCCGCCGAATCTCCGGTGCCAGAGAATTCGGCAATCTCACCCCAGTTTCTTCCCATCTTACTTCTGCTTTATTCGAATGTTGCTTGAATTTACATTCATAATCCCCCTTTAATTTAAGGCGGCAAAATGTTTTGTCCAAACATATGAATTCATAACGACAGTTTGCCAAGCAAAAACATGCTGAACTACCGAAGATTCACCTTAGCAGAGAATAAGGGGCGCAATTCTCCCATCGGGAGTCTAAGTGCCGACGCCGGAGTGAAAACCGGAGTGTTTCACTCCGGCGTCGGAGCCCGCTCCCAGCCCCCTATTCTCCCGCCCCCGGGGGGCTGGGAGCGGTGTCGCGTCATTTACGCGCGCCGGGCATTGGCGCCGCGTAAAAGCGGCGCCGCATAAATGACGCGGCCGGCGCCGCGTAACTGGCGCCAACCCGTGCATGCGTGGTTGCCGTCCTCCTCGAGGCCGCCCCGCAAAAGATGTCGGATGGATCTTGCGGGACGGCGGAACAAAGGAGGTCCTCCTTCAGAGAGGCCGGCCCGCCGATCGGTGGGCACCGATCGCGGGCCAGACCCCATTTTAGGCCCCACCCGGTGCAGGAACCCCCCTTCCCCCCCCCCCCACAGGCTGCACCCCCAGCGTTCCCGCGCTGTTCCCGCCGGCAGCGACCAGGTGTGGACGGCGCCGGTGAGAACCCGTCGTATTGGGCAGGCCACTCGGCCCATCCGGGCCGGAGAATCGCCACTCGCCCGTTACAAACGGCGAGCGGTGATTCTCCCAGCGGCCAGCCGCGATTCCCGCCGCGCCGGTTTGGGGGGGGTGGGTGGGAGAATCGCGTGCGGGTGTCGGGGCGGCGTGGCGGGACACGCGCGGCGCCCCCGCGATTCTCCCACCGGCGTGGGGGGGCGGGGGAGAATTCCGCCCAAGGCCATTTGGCTCATGAGTTGATGCCGGTTCTCTGTAGACCAACCCAATTTGTCGCATTCCCCCGCTCTTCCTGCATTGTTCTGCAAGTTGATCTCCCTCAAGTGCCATCCATCTCCTTTTAAAATCAATGATAGGACAGCTCCATTTCCACCACCCTCGAAGGCAGCATGTTCCAGGTCATTACCACTTGCTGCGTAAAAATAAGTTACTTCTTACATTCTCCCTGTAACTCTTGCCTAAATCCTTAAATTTGTGTCCTCTTGTCCTTGCTAATGGGAACAATCTTTATTTTGTCTACCTAACCTAAAATGTTGTAATATTGCACACCTCTATCAGTTCTCTCTTCAACTTCCTTTGTTCCAGGAGAACATGCCGACCTATTATAGCTAAAATCCTTCTTCCTTCAAACCTGCCTGGTAAATCTCCTCTCAAGAACTCTCACACCTTCCTAAGTGTGGTGGCCAGAACTTGACACAGTACTCTAGTTGCAGCCTAAACATAACTGTATAAAGGTTCAGCATAACTTACCATAAGACATAGGACCAGAATTAGGTCATTCGGCCCATTGAGCCTGCTCCACCATTCAGTGGGATCATATCTGGTATGAAAACTCTTAACGCTTTCCTGCCTTATCCCCATAACCCTGATTCCCTTACTGATTAAAAAACTGTCGATCTCAGCCTTGAACAGAGTTAACGATCCAGCCTCTACAACCCTCTGCGGGAAGGAATTCCTCCTCATCTCTTTGTCAATTGGACAACTCCTTACTCTGAGATCCTCTCAGCATCTACCCTGTAAGCCCCCTGAGCTTTCTATATGTCTCAATAAGGACACCTCTCATTCTTCTAAACTCCAATGAGTGTAGGCAAAACCTACTTAACTTGTCCTCATAAGAAAATCGCTCCAAAACTGGCATCAACTTCGCGAACCTCCTCTGGGCTGCCTCCAATGTGAGTATATCTTTCCTTAGATAAGGGGACCAAAACCTTTCACACTATTCGCGGTGTGGTTTAACTAGTGCCTTGTATAGTTTTAGCAAGACTTCCCTATTTTTATATCCCCATTCCGTTTGAAATAAAACCTGACATTCCATATTCCTTCCCAGTTCCTTGCTGAACGTCCATGCCAGCTTTTTGTGATTTATGCACGAGGACCCCCAAATCCCTCTGTGCTGCAGCTTTCTGCAATCTGTCTCCATTTAAATAATATTCAGCTCCTTTACTCGTCGTACACAACTTCACATTTTCCTACATTATATTCCATCTGCCAAGATTTTGCCCACTCACGTAACCTGTCTATATCCCTCTGCAGACTCTATGGGGGCAGTTTTTAGCCCATGCCTGCCATCAGAGAAAACAGTGAGGCAGGCAGAAAATCCAGAGAGAAGCGGGAAACGCATTTCACGATTTTCCCTGGCCCTTACCGGTGGCGTCATGAGGTTCATGCCCACAAAGGACGAGAATCTCATCTTAATGGATTTGGATGAATTTAAATATTATTAGCCAGCCCCCGCATCGTACTCCCCCCCACTTAATTGAATATTAAAACCTCGCCAATGTGACGTAGCTTTTTCAAAATGCTGTTCAGTCGGGGGGGGGGGGGGTCCCTCTGGGGTGCAAAGATAAGTATAGCCACGGGGGAAGGGGGGGGTCAAGGAACATGCCCAGGCACTGCCCCCTGGCACTGCCAGGTTGGATCATTGGCAACCTGTGACCAAGGGGCAGTGCCAGGGGTGGGCCCTCATGGGAGCCCCATGGGAGGGGTTCCAGTTATGTGTGGTGGGGAGGGGTTAGTAGGCACTGAGGGAGGGGGAATGTCGGTGAAACTTCTGCAGCGCAGCCCCCGATGTTTATCAGGGGCAGGGGGTGGGTGTGTTGATCGGAGTGCCCTTTATAAATGGCACCGTGAGAACCAAGTGCAGGCTCTATCAGGCCACACCCACTTCTTTCTCTCATAGAGGCTGAAGATCTGGAGAGAACACTGAGCTGTCCAGCTGGAGAGTTACACGCCGGTTTTCAGTCCGAGCCTGATACTTTGAAAAGATGTGGTGAGATTCTGCTTTTTGTTAAATCTCACCGCTTGCCTTTCCACTATTTTTGTGTCACCCGCAAACTTGGTAATAATACATTCACTTCCCTCGTCCAAGTCATTCATTTATATTCTAAATAATTGTGGCCACAGCATTGATATCACTGGTACTCCACACTAGATACAGGTACCATCCTAAAAATGCCCCTCTCATCCCAACTCTGTCTTCAATCAGTATCAATGCTAATATGTTACCCCCAACACCATGGACTCTTATCTTATTAAGCAGCCTTTTGTGCAGGAGGTTATCCATGAAGGCCCTGCCTTCGTAACCTTGTCCCTGGCCTGAGGTGTGGTGACCCTCCGGTTCAATCAATACCATGCAGCTTCCTCTCAAAAGGGGAGAGCAGCCTATGATCCTTGGGGAATATGGTGACTTTCATTTCACCTTATTGAATGCTTTTTTGGAAATCCAAGTGGAACAACACTCTGGGCAAATGTGCCGTCAATTCCAGCCTCACTCGTGCTGGAGTCACAGCAGCAGTGAATTAACCAATAATTCTTATAAATATTCCCAAGTCCTTGGCCCTTGGCTGCCCAATAGTTACAGTCACTAGGTTTGTAAGTTGAAACACAATTACTGTTTATTTATACCAAGAACTATCATGAAGTATGCAGTAAATACAACTGGATAACAACAAGCTAATACCTATGACCTTCTTTAACTTTCTCACCCCTCTACCCACACATACAAGTCAGACAATCATGGTGGGGGAGTTGAAAATTATAAGGATAAAGGTCAAAAGATAAGAGTCTTTGCATCAAATGTTGGTGCTTTAGTACACTTTCCTTGCAGCACACTTGCTAATTAATGTCTCTGGTTTCTGGTAATGATCCTCTTTGCAGAGTCAGTCATTCAGTGCCCTTGTAGTTTAGAAAATCGCAGTACTCACCGGGAGCAGGCTTTCTGCGGAGGCACTTTAATTCTTATCAAACTGGGCCTTCAGCTTGAGGTTCACATTCAGGCTTATATCTTTCTGAAGAGACACATTGAGCATCATTCTCTGGCCTCGTTACACTCTCGCTCAAGCGAAGCGAGGCCGGTGAATAGTGGGAGAGGCAAAATTTGAGAACCGTGCCAGGTGCCAAACAGTTTACAATGCAAACGGTTCACTCCCGTAGGTGAAATCAGTATATCACCATAGCGTGGCGCGAAACCAGTTAGCACCACTTCGGCCCAATTTCCATATAATTAACGGGAGCAATCCCATATCCAACGGCCTCCTGTCGTTCAGCGGTCTCCCCAGCAAGTGGTCATGCTGGCGCCGATTAGTACTCTTTTGAAAACATGAACCTGGCGGAAGGGTTTCTGCGTGGAGCCGAGGAGGTGAGTAGCCATCTTTGCTCACAGGCAAAGAGACCGGGGACGCTGGGTTTGCCATCCCAGTGCTCGGTGGAGGGTGAGGGACCCTCAGCTGGAGGTGGTGGACCCACAGCAGGGGTGGACTGCAATGGGAAGATGGGGGGGGGGGGGAGTGCTTGGGGGGGGGGGGGGGGCAACTGCTCGTGGCACCACCATGCCAACCCCTGGATCGTGTGTACCCATTGCAGGGCAACCCTTGTCCCTACCCATCTGCCCCAACGATTACCCATATCCCCCACTGACTGATGAGGCCTCTGGCTGTGTGGCTGATGGCTAGTGCTAATAGGGAGTTGGCAATCGTGGTTAGGTGAGCACTTCACACATGCCAAGTGGATTCCCCGTGGGTGGCCAGGCCATGTAGCATGTGGGAATCATTGCCCAGCATCCCAATCACACCCTGACACCAGGACACTGTGCTTGAACACTGCGGGAGTCAACACCACACACGCAACATCCAAACACCCAGGAGATGGGATACAGCTCTGGGGACTTGCCTATGCTGGAGGGTGGATGAGCACTGTGGCGGTTGGGGGGGGGGGGGGGGCTGAGAAAGTGACAGAGGCATCATAATGGCTGTGCAAAAAGGTATTTAATACCCCAATCACGATGGTACTGAGTCCAGCGCTGCCATAGTCGGGGGAGAGTCGATCCGCTGGCAGGGGGGACCTTGGCAGGGGCTGGGGGCACTGCTGGGGGGGTGGTCCGTTGATGGCGAGCCTGGCCAAAGGGAGGGCACTATTTGGCAGGCCAAAAAAAGTGTGATGGTTGCAAGGTATTAATTAGGTATTCATTGCACCAGGAATGCCAGGGAAATGGCGAATCCTTAAACAATACATGGCAGCATTGCAGCAGTTGCCTTCTACATGTAAATTTGGTACAATGAACTAATTCATGACCAGTTAATTCAATTCCACAAAATTAGGGAATATCTCCTCATGGAGGTGATAACTTAACTTTGGAAAAAGACATGACCCTGGTAGATTAAATCTATCATATTAGATTCAAATAGGTTCCACAGAAATACACCTTCACACTCTGGGTTGCAGCATAGCTCGCCCAACCAACTCCAGTTCAGCACCTAGCTCATTTCAGAAGATCCTTTCTTTATCAGATATTGGAAGGATTGCTCAATGTACTTGATGACAAAGGATAAAACCAGAACATGATGAATGGTTGTCAGCAGTTCTCACTCTGCTACAGAGGCAAATGCACATTTGTGGTATCCAAGATTAACTTTCTGGGGTATAGAGTGACAGCAACTGGAATAAAGCCTGCGCAAGGCAATTATCAAAATCATTCGTGCACTTTTGATTCCATCTAACATCATCGTTCCTCGGTATACCAACTTTTGTCACATTTTTGTTCCCAAGTCACAAACTTGTTCCCAAGTATGCAGAGATTGCAGAACGTCTCGTGAAGCTACTTGTGAAAGATGCACAGTGGGAAAGGCTAATTACAAAGAAAACAGCTTTTAATCTGTTAAAGGCAAAAATTGCATCTCTGTCAGTCTTTGCTCACTTCAACCCACATGCGGAAAAATATGCTCCAATGGATGCATCAAGAAATGCATTGGATCGGTGCTCTCACAGTACATTCAGTACATTCAAGGAAGCGAATAACCCATCGCTTATGCATCACGACCGTTGTTGGAAACGGAATGCAAATACTTGATTAGAGAGTGTCAAAAACAGCTTCCAGCTCAAAACAAAAGTAAAAAGCAGAGCCAGAGCCTAGCTCCACCCACACACTGACATCACTGCAGCCACTTGAGAAGACAAACATTTCTTAAAGTGACATTCCCATGACACAATTTAGATATTCCGATAATAGAGAAAAATTAGGGAACCAAAGCCAAGGCTCCTTGGATGATGTGGCAGATAGAGAATATGGTGAAACAAACAAAGAGGGTTCATGACAGATATCAGGTGAATTTTTCAAGCGAGAACCAGGTTAAATACTGCGAGATTGTCAGGGACAGCGCCAGGGACTCAGATTCTTTCAAAGGGTCTGTGCAGACTTGATAGGCTGAATATCCTCCTTCAGCACAGTAGGGGTTCTATGATTCTATGAGTATAAAAATAGAATGGAAGTCAATATAAAAGGGAACCCAAAAATGTTCTATCGGTGTGAATAGTAAGAGGTAGTAAGATGTGGATTGGTTCCTATTAGGGAAAAAGAAAATAGTATATGCTTAGATGTGCATGACATGGCTAAAATACTTGTGCACTTTGTATTAGTGTTTGCTAAGGAATCAGACAATAATGGAGTTGGTAGTGACACTGGAAAGGGTGAAGACTGAGAGGCAGAAGATACCGGAAAGACTTGCGACAGTTAGGGTAGATAAGCCACCTGATCCAGATGGCTTTCATCCCAGGTTCCTAAATAAATTGGAATGGAGATGCTAGAAGTGCTTGTCATAGTCTTCCAATCTTGTCTAGATATGGGCAGGTGCTAGAGGATTGCAGAGTGTCAGAGTATCAATCAAATAATTCACACTTTTGTTCAAATGTGCGGAATGTAGAGGCTCGTTGGTTAAACGTCAGTGATGGGTAAGGTTTTAGAACAATTATCAGGCGGGGGGGAAATCAACAGGCATCAGGAGAGGACTGAGTTCATTAAGGTAGCCGCAAAGATTTTAAAAGTCTTAATGTGCTTGGCTAATTTGAACTTTTTGATGAAGCAACAGAGATGGTTGGTGAAGTTACCCAGTAATGCAATATATGTTGTCTACGTGGATTTTAAGAAAGTGTTTGGCAAAGTACTACATGAAAGGCTGGTAAACAAAATTGGAGCTCATGAAATAAGAGGGTCCATGTCAACTTGGATTAAGAAAATGGCTTCAGCACAAGCGGTATATACAGCTATCTCTCAGCCTGGAAGAAGTCGACAGTGGTGTTCTCCAAGGGTCAGTGTAAAGGATGTAACCCATTTAATGAAGAAATTAAGGTGCTAATTAAATTAATGGAAGTTGACAAAGTAAGGTGCATAATGCAGCACTTCAATTGGTGCAAAGAATCTAGTGAAAAACACGACACAGAAGTTCAGGAATTCATAAGAACCTCAATGCCTTACTGCTGGAAAACAGCCAAACACCTGTGACAGAAATTAGATGATAAAAACAAAATAACCCTCAAAGATTCACACAAGGGGCGAAATTCTCCCCCAACGGCGGGATGCCCGCCGACTGGCGCCAAAGCCGGCGCCAATCAGACGGGCATCGCGCCGGCCAAAGGTGCGGAAGTCTCCGCATCTTTGGCAGCCTAGCCCCAACATTGAGGGGCTAGGCCGACGCCGGAGGGATTTCCGCCCCGCCAGCTGGCGGAAATGGCGCTTGTTGCCCTGCCAGCTGGCGCGGAAATGCGGCGCATGCGCGGGAGCGTCAGCGGCCGCTGTCAGTTTCCAAGCGCATGCGCGGGAGCGTCAGCGGCCGCTGTCAGTTTCCTGCGCATGCGCAGTGGGGAGAGTCTCTTCCGCCTCCGCCATGGTGGAGGCCGTAGCGGAGGCGGAAGGGAAAGAGTGCCCCCACGGCACAGGCCCGCCCGCGGATCGGTGGGCCCCGATCGCGGGCCAGGCCACCGTGGGGGCACCCCCCGGGGTCAGATCGCCCCGCGCCCCCCCCCAGGACCCCGGAGCCCGCCCACGCCGCCTGGTCCCGCCAGTAAATACCAGGTTTGATTTACGTCGGCGGGACAGGCAATTCCTGGGTGGGACTTCGGCCCATACGGGCCGGAGAATCCAGCGGGGGGTCCCGCCAACCGGCGCGGCCGGATTCCCGCCCCCGCCCAATCTCCGGGAGCGGAGACTTCGGCGGGGACGGGGGCGGGATTCACGGCGGCCAACGGCCATTCCCCGACCCAGCGGGGGGTCGGAGAATGACGCCCATGTTCGCTAAAAGATGGATAACATGCATTGAGCAACAGAGACAAAGTCCTGGTCTTAAAAAAACCAACACACAGACACACAAAAACAGAGATATAGGTCAGCCATCTTTAGGGTGCAAACGGTTTAGTTTACCTCCAATTTCCCTTAAAGGTTGAGACAAAATACACCCCAAAAAAATTAAACTAGATTGTGAGTATAATCTTCTTCAAATTAATATTTGTTTGAATATCTACCCATTAATTAAGGTGGATTTAAACATTGTAGGTAAATTTGAAGTGATGATGTTACAATCATCTTTGATTGACTATAGCTAACACTCATTATTAAGGGAATACAGTACTGAATATTTACTTATTTTAGAATATATCTATAACATAGTATTCATTACTCATATCCAATCTGTAATTGATTTTTGTAATAAATATTCAGGAGTATAAAAGATTTGAAGTCTCATACTTGTATCCTCATGAGCCCACATATAGATAACAAAATCCCATACTATTTAAGTTAGGATCCTAAGTGCTGGTATTGGTAAACTTGAAAAAGAGTTGTTTCTGCTATGATAATTTTGCCAGTTTGAAAACTCCTAGAAGGGAGGACATTTCATTGCAGACCCCAGTCTATAGCTGGTAAAAGCTAAGTTCCTTTAATGATCCAAAATTTCCCTTGGTTGAAGTTTTAAGTTAATAATAAGTTTGATTGGGTAGGTTTACCTTTCTAGGGTATAAAGATAATTGAACCGTTAACATCAGTACTAGAGCCACTACTTTTTTCATTGTTATATATATATTTACTTAAATATTGGAAAACAGAGTACATTTTCAATATTTGCTGACGATACAGAATAACAGATTTGTTACAGAACAGAAAGAGGCCATGTGTGTCATCATGTCTGCACTGGCTGTCTGAGTGAGCAATGCACCTAGAGTTAAGAAGCAAAAAAGGGTACTCTGAATGGATACTGCCCTTACCCCCTCAAGCAGTGCCATCTTACTGTTCCATCACAATGTCTTCTCTAATCAGTAATGCCAACTCATTTCCCTTTTTCCTTCCCTCTGTTTTCTGAACACTTTGTACCCTTGAATATTAGGCAGAGTCCTCACCATTTTCAAGCCATGTTTCCTTTATTGCCACAACATCATGGGCGTCATTCTCCGACCCCCCAGAGGGTCGGAGAATGGCCGTTGGCCGCCGTGAATCCCGCCCCCGCCCCCGCCAAAGTCTCCGAAGGGAGAAAAGTCGGCGGGGCGTTAATGGCGCCGCTGCCGCGGAGAATGTCACGGGTCTGCGCAAGGCAGCCGATTTTCGGCATGCCGATATTCTCCCTTCCGGATGGGCCGAAGTCCCGTCGACGTGATGACCGTTCACGTCGACGTGAATCAAACCTCCTTTTCATCGGCGTGACCCGGTGCTCCAGGCTCACGCCGACCAGCGTGGAGGTGAGTGACGGCCTGGGGGGTTGGCTCTGGGCAGGAAATGGCGTGGCCGCAGTCTGATTGCGTGAGGAGAGGTGTGTCTCGGCTTGTGTGTGTGTGTGTGCGGCGGGGGGGTGTGTGGTTAGAGTAGGCTGGGCTCCGGGGGAGTGCCGGGAGGGGGTCCGTGCCGGGGTGGAGGTTGGGGGGGGGGGGTCCGTGCCGGGGTGGAGGTTGGGGGGGGTCCGTGCTGGGGTGGAGGTTGGGGGGGGGGTCCGTGCTGGGGTGGAGGTTGGGGGTTGGGGGGGGGTCCGTGCTGGGGTGGAGGTTGGGGGGGGTCCGTGCCGGGGTGGAGGTTGGTGGGGGGTCCGTGCTGGGGTGGAGGTTGGGGGGGGGGGGTCCGTGCCGGGGTGGAGGTTGGGGGGGGGATCCGTGCCGGGGTGGAGGTTGGGGGGGGGTCCGTGATGGGGTGGAGGTTGGGGGGGGGGTCCATGCTGGGGTGGAGGTTGGGGGTTGGGGGGATTCCGTGCTGGGGTGGAGGTTGGGGGGGGGGGTCCGTGCCGGGGTGGAGGTTCGGGGTTGGGGGGGGTCCGTGCTGGGGTGGAGGTTGGGGGGGGTCCGTGCCGGGGTGGAGGTTGGGGGGGGTCCGTGCCGGGGTGGAGGTTGGGGGGGAGTCCGTGCCGGGGTGGAGGTTGGGGGGGTCCGTGCTGGGGTGGAGGTTGGGGGTTGGGGGGGGTCCGTGCTGGGGTGGAGGTTGGGGGGGGGTCCGTGCTGGGGTGGAGGTTGGGGGGGGGGTCTGTGCCGGGGTGGAGGTTGGGGGTTGGGGGGGGTCCATGCTGGGGTGGAGGTTGGGGGAGGTCCGTGCCGGGGTGGAGGTTGGGGGGGGGGTCCGTGCCGGGGTGGAGGTTAGGGGGGGGTCCGTGCCGGGGTGGAGGTTGGGGGGGGGTCCGTGCCGAGGAGGGGGATGGGAGGGCAAGTGAGTTGGTCCACCTGGCCAGGTGCCAGCCTCCAACAGTTGGACCCATGCGGTCCATGCCACCTGGTTGGGGGGAGGAGGGGATATGGGCAATGATGACATGTTGTCGTTCCCCTCCCCCCCACCCGGCCGTCATGTTTTCAGATCATCCAGCGATGTTGGCCGCCGTGGTGGCAGCCGCTCATGTCTATGTTGCCCTGGATGAGGAGGAGGAGGACGAGGAGGAGGAGGAGGAGCGTGCCAGAGAGGCGGCGCAGGCTGCCGCAGAGGGGCAGGCGGCAGCCGCCCAGGCTGGAGGGACACCTGACCGACAGGACGAGGAGGGGGAGGAGGACGTCGCGGCCCCACGGCAACGGAGGCACCCGAGGGCGCCCCATGTGTACCTGCCCCGGCAGTCATACCAGGACCTCACGGACCGGGAACGCAGGAGGAGACTCCGGATGAGCCGGGAAACCGTGGCACACATCTGCCACCTGCTGGCACACCTGTCACCGCGTGGCACTGGCAGGGGACACCCTCTCCCCGTGTCCGTCGAGGTTACGGTGGCCCTGAACTTTTATGCAACGGGGTCATTCCAGGCACCGAGTGGGGACCTGTCGGGCATATCGCAGACTTGGGTGCACCGGTGCATCCGGGCAGTGACAGATGCCCTATATGCCATGGCGCACCGCTACATCCGCTTCCCCGTGGACCGGGCCAGCCAAGATGCCCGGGCCGTGGGCTTCTCTGCCGTGGCCCGGTTCCCCATGGTCCAGGGCGCGATCGATGGGATGCACGTCGCCGTGCGGCCACCTGCAGATAACAGGGCCGTGTTCACTAATAGGAAGGGGACCTATTCGATGAACGTACAGGTGGTCTGCGACCACCGCATGATGATCCTGCACGTCTGCGCCCGTCACCCAGGCAGTGTACACGACTCATTCGTGTTGTCGCGGTCATCCATCCCCGGCATGTACGAGGGACGCCATCCCCGGCTGAGGGGCTGGTTGCTGGGCGACAGGGGCTACCCATTGCGATCGTGGCTGATGACGCCTATACGGAGGCCACGCAATGAGGCGGAGAACCGCTACAATGATGCCCATGTAGCGACAAGGGGAGTGATCGAGAGGTGCTTTGGCGTGCTGAAGATGCGTTTCAGGTGACTGGACCTCTCTGGGGGCGCCCTCCAGTATCGGTCAGATAGGGTCGGCCGCATCATTGTGGTGTGCTGCGTCCTGCACAACATAGCCCAGCAGAGGGGCGATGTGCCGCAGGCAGAGGAGGGCGGAGTGGAGGAGCAGCAGGGAGAGGCCCAGTCCTCCCCAGATGAGGGGGATGGGGGCAATGGTCAGGGCAGATGGGGTAGACACAGGCGGGTGGCTGTCCACCGTTACCGGCTGGCCCAGCGGGCACGGGACAGACTGATAGACGCCCGCTTCACTGACTAGATGGGCGTGGGAATCGGGTAGTATGGCCACAGACCGCACACCATGGCAACAGCCGACCACCCACATCCCCCACCCATCCACCCACCCAGCACCCTCACCCCCCCTCCCCAATCCCACCCACCCCACCCGCATGCTCACCACCCGCCCCCCCCATTGCCGATCCACCTGCGGCACAACGGGCCGTGCTCACACAGTTGCGGGTGGACGCGTGTCTATCGCAGGCCATGGAGGATGATGACAACCCGCCCTGCGATGAGCTCCTGGCTCTACATCGTTGGACTATGTCTGACCCATGGCCACAGTACCACCATCCACCCGGACCATCCCTGCATGCGGCTGTGACACTGCAGCGCACGGTCCCGTCCTCTGCCCGGGGGATGTAGATGGCGGCCCAGGGGGAAGGGGGCAGACTCACCTGGGGCTGAGGTAAGACCACCCCTCACACACACACTTGCGCTCAACGTACATGACACCCCCGCACACTTTGGACAGAGCACAAAGGCAGCTTCGGTAGGTGTAACATTGACTTTAATAACCAAAGGAGTTCATGCACGTGCCCTAGCCCCTAAAACTCATCTGTGCCCTGCACCCGTGCCAACTTACTCAGTGTCTAATTGTTTGGCCTTACGGGCCCTTTGACTACGTCTACGTGGTTCCCCAGACGGTACAGCAGAACTGGAGGTGGACTCCTGTGATTCCTGCCCTCTGACACTGGATCCCTTTGGCGGCCGTTTCCTGGGGCGTCCTGGCCTAGATGGGCCAGGCTGCGGCCCGGGCGACTGGGATGGCGAGCTGCCAGCCTGTCCTGCCCGTTGGCCACCCGATGCACCTGGGACGGAAGGGGGGGAGTCCGAGGTATCGCGGTGTACCGGGACCTCCCCTACAGAGGGAGCCGGGACGGACCACACCACCTCCTCCTCCCTCGGGGTGCCCGATGGCCCCCAGGCCTCTACATGGGTGGGGGATGCGAACGGACTGGCCATCCGACGCCCCCCCCCGACATCTGGCGCTGCCAGTCCTGGAGGCCCGTGCTGGTATCGACAGGGGTCTGCAGGTTTGCAGCCATGGAGCCCAGGGTGTTGGCAAACCCTGTCTGTGACAGTGCGACGCCAGCTCGCACATGGCCACTGGCGCCGATGCCCTCAGCGATGGCCTGCTGAGACTGGGCCATGGCCTGCAGAGACTGGGCCATGGCCTGCTGAGACTGGGCCATGGCCTGCAGAGACTGGGCCATGGCCTGCTGAGACTGGGCCATGGCCTGCAGAGACTGGGCTATGGCGTTGAGCGCCTCTGCCATCTGGCGCTGGCACTGGCTCATGGCCTCCTCTGAGAGGGCAGCCATTTCCTGGGCCACAGACGCCGCCTGCACGGAAGGCCCCAGGCCTCGCAAACCGTTCCCCATGTCTGACACCGTCGCAACCATTGCCTCCACCGCGGACGCCACCCGTGCGGTGTCAGCCTGGGTGCCATGCATGACCGGCACCACTCCCAGCTCCTGGACGCGGGTGGACTCCTCCACCTGCGACCGCAGCCGCCGCAAGCCGCCCGTCACCCTCTTCGCTCGTCTCCAGGTCGGTGGTTGCATCGGATCTGTGTGTGGGTGTGGTAACTGCAGGAACCCGGGATCCATCTGGGCGGCAGATGTTCGCTTGGCCTGGGCTGCCCTCCGACCGCCCGGTCACTCTGCTGCTCCTACCTCCACCTGCTGTACCGGGACGGCTGTGTTGTGCGCACCAGTGAGTGTACCAGACGCCTCATCACTAAAGTGCCCAACCGTGGTGAGTGTTTCTGCGATGGTGGAGGGTGTTGGTGACAGCAGTGGCGTTCTGTCGTGCTCTTCGTCCCACTCTGAGTCCATGGCACTTTGGGGTGGGGGTTCGTCTCCACCCATCCACTCTGAGTCACTGTCCGGTATTTCGTCTTCCTGGGTAGTGCTGTCCCGGGTAGTGCTGTCCCGGGTAGGGGTGTCCTGGGTAGGGGTGTCCTGGGTAGTGCTGTCCCGGGTAGGGGTGTCCTGGGTAGTGGTGTCCTGGGTAGTGGTGCCCTGGGTAGTGGTGTCCTGGGTAGTGGTGTCCTGGGTAGTGGTGTCCTGGGTAGTGGTGTCCTGGCTCGGATGTGACGGGGGCCTGTGGCTGCCCCCCTCATCGCTGGGTGGTCGCTCCCGCACGTGACGGGGGTGTCGTCTCCCTGTTGCTCCAGGTCTCTCCGTCTCCCGTGGTGTGCGAGGGGCATCCTGCGGGCGTCGCATGCTGGAGGGTGCGGGTCTCTCCGTCTCCCGTGGTCTCCGAGGGGCATCCTGCGGGCGTCGCATGCTGGAGGGGGCGGGTCTCTCCGTCTCCTGTGGTCTCCGAGGGGCATCCTGCGGGCGGTCTGCATCTGCGGGGATGGGTGCCTGGACGTTTGGTCCTGCGATACACAATGAAGCATGCATGGTTAGACATCAGGCAGTGAACAGGTGATACGGGGGATATAGGGGAGGGGGGATATGGGGACGGGCTGTCGGTGGCTCACTCGCTAGTACGCCCCCGACCTCTGCATCAGCAACCTCCCGGTCCTCAGGTCCGCCAGCCAGTTCCAGGGCCCTTTCCTCGTGTACGGTCAGTGGCCTCTCATCAGCGGGCCCTCCTCCAGTCCTCACATGCTCCCTATTGTTGTGTGCGCGCTTCTCCTGTTGGGGGGGGGGGGGTGGTGGCAGGGGTAAAAGGCAACAGTGTTAGGCAGGTATATGAATGCACGCCATCGGTTGCGCGTGCATTGCAGAGGTTAAGGTTAGGACTGGATTCACTTGGGGATATGGGGGATATGGGGGAGGGAGGATATGGGGGAGGGGGGGATATGGGGGATATGCGGGAGGGGGGATATGGGGGAGGGGGGATATGGAGGAGGGGGGATATGGGGGATATGGGGGAGGGGGGATATGGGGGAGGGGGGATATGGGGGAGGGGGGATATGGGGGAGGGGGGATATGGGGGAGGGGGATATGGGGGAGGGGGGATATGGGGGATAGGGGGGAGGGGGGGATATGGGGGAGGGGGGATATGGGGAGGGGGGATTATGGGGAGGGGGGATTATGGGGAGGGGGGATATGGGGGAGGGGGGATATGGGGGAGGGGGGATATGGGGGAGGGGGGGATATGGGGGAGGGGGATATGGGGGAGGGGGGGATATGGGGGAGGGGGGATATTGGGGAGGGGGGGAGGGGGGATATGGGGGAGGGGGGATATGGGGGAGGGGGGATATGGGGAGGGGGGGATATGGGGGATATGGGGAGGCTCACCCTGCCTGCTCTGACGAGGTTGTTCACCTTCTTGTGGCACTGGGTGCCTGTCCGTGGTGTCCGGGCCACAGCGGTGACGGCCTCTGCCACTTCCCTCCACAGATGCTGGCTGTGGCGTGGGGCAACTCTGCGGCCGTGCCCGGGATACAGGGCGTCCCTCCTCTGCTCCACCGCGTCCAGGAGCGCCTCCACATCGCGTGACTCGAACCTCGGGGCTGAGCGACGGCCAGCCATCCAGTCGGGTGTTGCGGTCGGGTGTTCCGGTCGGGTGGGGGGGAGCAGCGCGGCCTTATGAGCCGTCACGCCGTGCAGCGCGTATGATGCTGCACAGCGTGAACCACTGCGCAAGCGCGGATCCCGGTACGTCGCTGCTAGCCCATTTCGGGCCGGAGACTATCGACCCATTTTTCCGACGTGACGCAAGTGGGATTTGCGCCGTTTTTGCGCCCATCGGCGGACTTTCCGCCGATAACGGAGAATTTCGCCCCATATTCCAATTGCTATTTGTGCTTGTAGCTCACAAAACCTATTCACCACATTTCATGGGCGAAATTCTCCCCCAACGGCGCGATGTCCGCCGACTGGTGCCAAAAACGGCACCAATCAGACGGGCATCGCGCCGGCCCAAAGGTGCGGAATGCTCCGCACCTTAGGGGGCCGAGCCCCAACATTGAGGGGCTAGGCCGACGCCGGAGGGATTTCCGCCCCGCCAGCTGGCGGAAATGGCGTTTGTTGCCCTGCCAGCTGGGGCGGAAATGTGGCACATGCGCGGGAGCGTCAGCGGCCGCCGACAATTTCCCGCACATGCGCAGTGGGGAGAGTCTCTTCTGCCTCCGCCATGGTGGAGGCCGTGGCGGAGGGGAGGCGGAAGGGAAAGAGTGCCCCCACGGCACAGGCCAGCCCGCGGATCGGTGGGCCCCGATCGCGGGCCAGGCCACCGTGGGGGCACCCGCCGGTGTCAGATCGCTCCACGCCCCCCCCCCCCCCAGGACTCCAGAGCCCGCCCACGCCGCCTGGTCCCGCCGGTAAGTACCAGCTTTGATTTACGCCGGTGGGACAGGCAATTTCTGGGCAGGACTTCGGCCCATCCGGGCCGGAGAATTGAACGGGGGGTCCTGCCAACCGGCGCAGCCTGATTCCCACCCCCGCCCAATCTCCGGTACCGGAGACTTCGGCGGGGGCGGGATTCACGGCAGCCAACGGCCATTCTCCAACCAGGCGGGGGGTCGGAGAATGAGGCCCCATGTGTTTACAGACATCCATTGTAAACCTGACTTTGTACTCCTCAAAGTCCTTCTTAGTCTGCCTTTATCTAAGATGGAAGTAGTCCCTTCTCTAGCAGCATCCAGCACACTCACTTTATGCACCTTATTCCTCTTATACACTTCTATACGTTGGTGGCCATTCTCCTGCCACTTTAGTTTAAATCTGGCCCAACCAAACAGGTGAAACTTTCCATGAAGATATTGGTCCCAGACCGGTTGAGGTCAAATTGTCCATTTTGAACAAGTGCATCCTGCTCCAGAATTGCTCCTGATGCTCCAATAATCTAAAGCCCACTCTCCTGTACTATTTACCATCTTGGCTTTCTCAACCATTACCTTTGCAAAGTTTGGTGGATCTCCCAGCCATTTGTGTATAGATGACATTTTACTTCCTCTGATCTCCTGACAAAATCTCCAGTGCTGCATCAGAGAAGCAAACTGGCTTGAAGTAGTATAGGCTAGTTTGAATTTGTGCTAACCTTTCATAATTTTACAACCCTGCTCAGGCATGCAGAAGCTGAACAGCACACTTGCTTTTAAATCAGCAAGCAGCATGAATTTTGCATGCTGCCTGCATCGGAAACACCATGTGCCGGTTAACTGCAAATTGCGATTCCTATGCCTGCTTTCAATGGTTATTCAATTTTGCGACCGATCGGCTCTCAACCAGCTCAGAAACTCAGTGTTAATGTAGTGATGTAGAATTGAGCAATAAATTGCAAAATGTTCTCCATAAATTGCCATGATTGCATCACAATTATTAATCTTTAATGTTACGATCCAGAGTGACAAATCAAACATTGATAACTATTGTCAGTATGGAACCAACCTGAATAGACACCTACATAAAATTCCAGTTGTTAGTTATTTTTAAAAGAAAGTTTTAAATAAAAAAACAACCCAGCAGTGATTTGAAGGCTAGAATCTAATTCGGGGCTTTTTGTGGCCAATGAATGTAGATAATGAATGTAGAAATGGTTATATATTATATTTTATATGCTGTTGCAGTAATGTTATCTAAAAACCCTGGTTTAAAATGCATACAGGCAGTACTTCTAACTAAAGCTGTAATTAAGAGTCGTAAAAGTTAAGTAATCATTCATTCCAATCACTTATTTGCTTGCAGATAAAGGGCTAATGGAATCTTGTTTTAATTGCTGGAGATTCCCTGGGGTGTCGATCATTTGAGGAATTGTATTTAGTCCTAGCCAAGAAGGTCATAGAACTTAGTGGAAAAGAGATTATGTAATTAATGGGAGGAGCCAGGTCTGTCTGTAGTTTTGCCATCTGTTTTAGGATTTTAAGTTAAACAGCAGTTTTGCCAAAGGCTATTAGGTTGAGCAGAAGTGTGCTAGATCTGCTCTTGAAAGGAACTCTCTCCAAAGGTCTGCACAAATAAGCAAGTATCCTGTTTTGTTAACTATATTTATAAGTGGCATTTGGACTATATTGGATTGCTTAATTGGAATTATTGGCAGTGTAGATAGTAAGTTCAAGTTTTTCCTTGTGTTTTAGAACTATTTAGCTGTTAATTGTAAAGCTAATTCTTTGATAATGTGGCTAATTCAGTGTTTAAATTAAAGTTTATTTTAACATGAAAGATACCTAATAGTCAGAGTCATCACTCATGGGGCAAAGTATCCTTTCCTCACAGTTTTACAAATTGAAAAATTGTTTGGGGTTCTCGTCCTGTACCCTAACAAAAGTTTGGTCCAGTATCTGAACACCACATTGAATTAATCAAAAGTGTTCCTGCTACTCATGCCATTCCTCATGATGACTCGGCCATTGGATTGTTCCAATGTAATCATATAGCTGCCTTCTTATTTTTCATTTATTATAAACATATAGTCATGCATACTTCAGATCCATCAGCTGTAATTGAAATTGGATAGCAGCTTCGTTCGTATTAAGATTAAATATTGAAGCAAAAATATAAATAGTATGTTAGATACATGGTACTTTGGAACCCAGGAGTAACCTGCAAACAAATCCGTACCCTGCACCTATCGGGCATAGTATGTCTGGAAACTATAATTCCCAGTGTTAAGTACAAATGCACATGAACGCAAAACATTGAAAGATTTTCTACTCAAGACAAAATGGATTTTTTAAATATTACTCCAATGTCCCTGAAATCAGGGTCTATTTAGATGAAAGCAGTGAATCATGGCAATATCATGTCTGCAGCAAAACGTCTCTGAGGCAGAATGAGAAAGTTTAAAGCATGTATAAAGCGAAAGTCAACACCATATGGATAAAGACATACCTCCCTCTTTGGTGGTGAGGAGATTTAAAAAGGTACTGAATCAGATCAGACTAATAAACATGTGATCCAGTCACTATTGTAAATATTAAAACTTGAATTAAAACAATGAGACATTTTCCAAATTGATATCTGGTAATTACTACATTCCCTGCTCTTACTATTTACATATTTAGATTTTGAGGAAAATGGTCTGCAAAATTCCTATGCAATGAAGAATCTCTCTAAGTTCTGTCGATTTCCAGAAGGCTGTACACAATATTCTGAGTATAGTTACACCATTCCTAATAAATTCCAGCTTTCCATTCAAATGCTGCCACAAGCACATTAAAGATAAGAATTTAATTAAATGTAGATTAAAACCAAACAGGAAAACACACTGCCTGATAGTTTTATCCAGTCCTGTGGTTATATTTTTATACTTTAAACTTGTTCCTCCTTGGGCTACACTTTTTTTTAAAAAATACAGATAACCCATTGCATCATACATTACAATGCCCTGCATCTAACTTTTCAGGTGCAACACCATGAAAAGAAATTACTATATACTAGAGGAAGAGAGATCTTTGGACCTTTAAAGACCTAAAGAGGAATGTCACCCTAAGAAACCTGTTTTCATTCAGAGGTGAATTAAAACTGATCAGTATTATCAGCCAGAATAAGACTTTGCTGCAGATGTCCTGGTTAAAACATTGAAACAGGTTGCAATTGTGTCTCAACATTGTTGTAGCTTCACAAAACCTTTAACTCCTACTAACTTGTAGCAGGTAAAAGCAGTTCAGACAATAGCCTCTTCATTTATATTTATTTTGCCCTTCGCTGCTACAATATGACGTGCCACTGTGTCATAACCACAAACCAACACAGAATGAGCGACGGTCTCGAAACACCAGCATCCAAAGCCTAGCAGAGTACCGATCTCCATTTACTGATGATTGGCAGTCACAGATAAAGGCCCTCAGCGTGACACTCGCCAGTGGATTGCCACTCTCGACGGATTTACCCACGCTGGGATGTTACAGCCCCTGTCACGACCAACCTTCCTCACCAAGGCTGGGTGAGACAGGAGCAGCGAAACGTGCCCCCGGCTGCATCGGTGTGGAGTAACTGGGGCGCAGAGAGGTAAGAAACACCCCTTTTTACTGGACTAGCTGCCATAAAGGAGGTGTTCAAAGGGACAAGCAAAAGCCAAGTGGTTCAGACAAGGGGCGGGGTCGCTCCAGGGGAGGTGAAGCATCTGGGGGAGGGGGGGATCAGCCTGTGAGGGAGGGTGTCAGATCAGGTTGCATAGGAGGAGGGGGCTGTGTTAGATCAAGGTTGATGTGCTGGGTCCCCTGCGTTCCTCAGTTAGTTGCACCACCTTTCTAATTCAAAGTAAAATTTTCAGTCCAGACAAAATGATATCCTCCCATTGATCACAATTACTGTGGTAATTTGTCAATAGGCAAAGTGTACATTTCAATGGTTGTAGATTAACAACAATATAATGTGACTCCACCTTTTCCAAATTTGTCAGTAAATTTGGTTTTGAAGCTGGTTTCCCAATGTTTTTCTGGGACCTATTTAATAACGGCCAGTGTCACAGATTGCTCAAGCCTAAGGTGGAGGTGTCAGCACATCGAGGATAGAACCTAAAAAAATTATAAGGTTAATTATAATGGGGGAAGGTGAGAACTCTTGATCTATCAGACAGTAAAAGCTTTAACTGGCCAGGAATAAAAGAGGACTGCATTTATCATTAATTTTCTATTGTTTGTAAACCTACCTACTATAATGTTAATTGGATTATTTCAGATAGTAAATGCATGTGAATTTGTGTCACATTTATTATTTCATATGTGAGCAGTGAGTTTTCATATTTGTACAGGTCTTTTTAAAGATGTGAAGAACCAAACCTAGCCAAAGCAAACGAGGCCACTTGCACCCTTGCTATAAGTCGTGTTATTCACCCTGGGGTAACACAGACTGCAACAGGATGCAGATGAACTGTAAAGCATACACCAAACATAGGCATTGATTCAATACGATTTATTGAACTTCTTTAACAATGCACACAGCTGACTGTGGGTTGATACTCTACTACTCTAAGTGTACTAACTCTAACTTACTAGACCAGGCTAGCTCTGATCCACGTGTAGAAGGTGCTGACTGATATATTCACCCTGACTGTCACTACAGTTGTCACCAGTGGAAAGAGGCGGAGTGCTGATGCCTCATGTGTTTTATAGTTGGAATCCCCCTCTGGTGTTCTGTCTGGTGATTGGTTGTGTTCTGTCCTGTATGTTGATTGGCTAACCTGGGTGTCTGTCACTGCCTGTTTTTAACCTCATGATGTGCATGGGTGCATGTTATGACATCCCCCCTTTTAAAAAAAAATTTGGCGGTTGCTTAGAGCATATACGACATATTTACAAATATAACTATTTACAGCAAACGGCGAGTGAATTCATATGTACATGTAAGGTGTCTAGCATGCAGATACAGAACAATATGTACAAAGGAAATACTTATAAGTCCAATCTCTGGGGCTGGCATCGGATCCTTGTCGACCACCTGAGAGGTGGAGGTGGGGCCGACGGCACCTTGACGGGCGGGATTGCAGCCAGATTGGTGGCCTCGTGGAGTGAGGTGTCCGGAAAAGGCATAACGACAGCTGGGAACGTGAGATCCGATGGTGGGCAGGCAAGTTTGCGTAGTGCCCTTCTGTTGCGCCTGACAATGGATCCATCAGCCATGCAAACCACGAACGACCTGGGAGCAGCCTGTCGAACAACTACAGCTGGAGCTGACCAGCCTCCATCAGGTAACTTGATGCGAACAGCATCTTCCGGAGAGAGCACAGGCAAATCAGTAGCATGAGCATCGTATGTCAGCTTTTGCTGGTTTCTGAATTGCTGCACCTTTGCAGCACTGGGAGGTGATCCAGGTCAGGTAAATGAATGGCCGGAACAGTCATCCACAGGTCACGATTCATAAGGAGTTGTGCCGGAGACATACCGGTGGACAGAGTGGTTGCCCTGTATGCCAGGAGCGCAAGGTTAAAGTCAGAAGCCGAGTCCGCAGCCTTTCAGAGCAGTTGCTTCACGATATGGACCCTTTTTTCGACCTTCCCGTTAGATTGCGGGTAATGCGGGCTCGAGGTAATGTGCTTGAACTGGTATAGCTTCGCGAAGTTGGACCACTCTTGGCTGTAGAAGCAGGGACCGTTGTCGCTCATGACCGTGAGCGGAATACCATGCCTGGCAAATGTCTCCTTGCAGGCCTTGATGACAGTCCTTGATGTAAGGTCGGACAGTTTCACCACTTTGGGGTAACTCGAGAAGTAGTCAATCATAAGCACGTAGTCACGCCCATTGGTGTGAAAAAGGTCGATTTCCACCTTAGACCACGGAGAGGTCATGATCTCGTGTTGCTGGAGTGTTTCTTTGGGCTGAGTAGGCTGGAAACGCTGGCTGGTTGCACAATTGAGGACCATGTTGGATATGTCCTCATTGATGCCAGACCAATAGACAGCCTGCCGGGCCCTGCGCCTGCATTTCTCGATACCGAGGTGTCCCTCGTGGATCTGTTTGAGCACTAAGCTCTGGAGGCTGCGAGGAATAACGATACGATCCAGCTTGAGGAGGATCCCCTCGACAACTGTTAGGTCATCCTTGACATTAAAGAACTGGGGGCATTGCCCTTTCTGCCAACCATTTGCAAGGTGATGTATGATCCGCTGCAGAAGAGGGTCCTTGACAGTCTCTTCTCGAATGTTGACGACTCGGTCGTCTGAGACCGGGAGGTTGCTGGCACGCAGTTGCACCTGTGCCTCAATTTGGCGGATGAAGTCGACCTGTTCACAGGGCAAGGTGATGGCGCGCGACAGGACATCCGCAATGATTAGCTCCTTGCCCGGTGTGTAAACCAATTCGAAATCATACCTGCTGAGTCAAAGGAGAATGAGCTGAAGCCTGGGCGTCATGTCATTCAAGTCCTTGTGAATGATATGGACTAGGGGTCTGTGGTCAGTCTCTACTGTGAAGGTTGGTAGACCGTAGACGTAATCATGGAACTTTACAATACCGGTGAGGAGGCCCAGGCACTCTTTCTCTATCTGAGTATACCTCTGCTCAGTGGGAGTTATGGCCACTGGAGCCCAGGACGAGGAGTCATCCTTCTGGAGGAGCACCGCACCAACACCGGCCTGACTGGCGTCCGTGGAAATTTTTGTCACCCGCTCTGGGTCAAAAAACTCTGGTACTGGAGCAGTGGTGAGCTTTGCCTTTGACTTGAGCCACTCTGCTTGATGTGTGGGTAGACACTGAAAGGCAGTGGACTTATTCACCAGATGCCTGAGAGCCGTGGTGTGTGATGCGAGGTTGGGAATGAATTTTCCCAAGAAGTTAACCATACCCAGGAAGCGGGGTACCGCCTTTTTGTCTTCCGGGGTCTTCATGGTGTTGATGGCCTTGACTTTGTCTGAGTCCGGTTGCATGCCCTACTGGGATATTTGATCACCCAAAAACTTGATTGATGACATGCCATCATGACATGTTCAACTTTGAGGCCGTTGGCATGTATGCGTCTTAAGACTTGTTGGAGACGAGATATGTGTTCCTCTGGGGTCGTGGACCATATAATGACGTCATCAACATAAACCCGCACACCCTCAATACCCTCCAGCATCTGTTCCATGATCCTGTGAAAGACGTCAGAGGCTGAAACAATACCAAACGGCATACCTTCCGAAAGGTGTATTAAACATCCAGAGCTTCATGCTGGACTCGTCTAGTTGTATCTGCCAGAAGCCACACGATGCATCTAGCTTCGTGAAGAATTTGGCATGTGCCATCTCACAGGTTAGCTCCTCCCGCTTCGGGATCGGGTAGTGTTCCCGCATTATGTTTCGGTTAAGGTCCTTGGGATCTATATTACCAGGTTCCGAATCTAGCAGCCCTTGCTGCACACTTCGAACGCATTTGCGTTGGAACTAGAATCGCTGGCCCACGATCGAAGGTGCAAATCTGCACAAGGCTACATAATGGCCAGGCTTCCCACAATTTAAACATCGCCTGCCTCTTGCAGGGCATTGCTGCTTTAAGTGGGCGGTGTCGCAGTTCGGGCACGTCATGACGTTGACGTCGTAACGCTCCGTGCGTTGTCGCACATGCGCAGTGCGGTCAGCCGCCGCTCGCACCTGCACAGTGTGGTCTTCAGCCGCTTCGTTTTCCCGTCCGTGGTGCGCATGCGTGGGACCTCGGGAAAAGCGCGCGAAATGGCCGCCTTCATCGATGCTAAGGCGCCGCATTCGGGCGATGGCCTGTACACTCTCTGCCTCGTGGGAGCCAAGTTGGTCCTGTTCTGCCGATTTAAGGCGGGAGTAGCGACTTTTCGCCTGTTCATGCACTTTACACGTCTCAATGGTGACTGGCAGGGTCATGTTTTTTATTTTTAGGAGCTGCTCCCGCAGGGCGTCGGAGTGGACCCCAAACATGATCTGATCGCTGATGAGGGAATCAGCGGTGTCACCATAGTTGCAGGATTGCGCTAATATGCGGAGATGAGTTAGAAAGGATTAGAAAGGCTCATCCTTACCCTGAAGGCATTGCTGGAAGGCATAGCGCTCAAAGCTCTCATTCGTATTGACTTCGCAGCGACTGTCGAATTTGGCTAACACGGTCTGGAACTTGATCTTGTCCTCGCCATCAGCAAAAGTGAGCGAATGGAAGATATGGATGGCCTGGTCCCCAGCAGTCGATAGGAGCAGCGCAATTTTTCTGGCATCGGACGCATCCTCGAGGCCCAAGGCCTCAATATAGAGACTGAATTTCTGCTTGAAGACCCGCCAGTTGGCGCCGAGATTTCCGGAGATCTGGAGCTGTGGAGGTGCCTGGATCTTCTCCATGCTGCTGGAAGGTACTTGCTGGTCGTCACTGAATTATTCAAGGTAAATTACTTAGATGACGTAGACTCCTGGTATCATGTCGTGTTATTCACCCTGGGGTAACACGGACTGCAACAGGATGCAGATGAACTGTAAAGCATACACCAAACGTAGGCGTTGATTCAATACGATTTATTGAACTTCTGTAACAATGCACATAGCTGGCTGTGGGTTGACACTCTACTACTCTAAGGTGTACTAACTCTAACTTACTAGACCAGACTAGCTCTGATCCACGTGTAGACGGTGCTGACTGATATATACACCCTGACTGGAAGCCCCCCTCTGGTGTTCTGTCTGGTGATTGGTTGTGTCCTGCATGTTGATTGGCTAACCTGGGTGTCTGTCACTGCCTGTTTTTACCTCATGATGTGCATGGGTGCATATTATGACACTATATTTAATAAGGACACGGAGAGTTCACACCGAGTAAAAATAAAGAAACAAAGTTTTTATTTCCCTATCGGGTTCATCTCTGGTTGGTGCCTTACTGGCTGACCTTTTATAAAGAGGTCAATAGAGATCCCCACCCCTAGCGGGGGAGCTCGTACTCTGCAAGGGCCATGGGAAAGATAATCATTCCCACACCGTAGGCCATGTGCGGGCTATTACACTATAGAATCATAGAATTTACAGTGCAGAAGGAGGTCATTCGGTCCATCGAGCCTGCACTGGCCCTTGGAAAGAGCACCCTACTTAGGCCCACGCCTCAACCCTATCCCCGTAACCCAGTAACCCCACCTAACATTTTGGACATTAAGGGGCTATCCACCTAATCTGTGCATCTTTAGACTGTGGCAGGAAACCGGAGCACCCGGAGGAAACCCACGCAGACACGGGGAGAAAGTGCAAACTCCACACTGTCACCCGAGGCCAGAATTGAACCCAGGTCCCTGGAGCTGTAAAGCAGCAGTGCTAACCACTGTGCCACCATGCCACCCTATAGATGTTCATAGGGCAAATGTCAGATACTGGAGGATTAAATGTTGAATTTAAATGGCTTGGATGGCTATCTAAATATTGTAGTGATGGTCTAATGGCACATGCCAAAATTTTTAATCTGAAAATTTAAAGCAAAGCAGAAAGAATAATGTACCAAATTTGGCCAAACTTGCATGCCTACTGAATTGGGTTTAAAGAAACCTGCTTTTCTGAGATTGAGATGCTTCTAAGGTGAAGGTAAAGTCGCCATAGTCCCAGATGACCATAGGCTGCTTTCCTCTTTGAGGGAGAGAGCTGACTGGTGGTGATTTAACCTGAGGATCACCACATCTCAGGCGAGGGGTAAGGTTTGAAGGTGGGGCCTTCATGAATAGATGCTTCTATTCCTGTTACAAATACAATCTGGAGAATATTAATTGCGGAAAGGTAGCTCCTGGATCCTCTATTGTACACAAAGACTTGGAGGGGGGGAGTCTCCGATCGCCGCCGCCAAAATCGTGTAACATGATTGGCCAGAGAATCCGGGGGCGGCGCCATTTTTCGGCTGCTCCGCCCTATCAAATTACTCTTGAGAAGATGGTGGTGAGCTGCCTTCTTAAACCGCGACAGTCACCCACAGTTCTGATAATGAGGGAGTTCTCAATGACAGTGAAGGAATGACAGTATATTTCCAAGTCAGGATGGTGTGTGACCGGAAGAGAAATTTGCAAGCAGTGGTGTCCCCATGTTTCTTCTGCCCTTTGGAGTTTTGCTGTATTGTATGCTATAAATGTAAACACTGCTGCCAATGTGTGTTGGCAATTCAGGGAGTGAGAGTTCAAGGTATCAGATGGGATGCCAATCAAGCAGGCTGGTTTTTCTTGGGAGTTGTTAGAGTTCATAGATTATCATAGAATTTACAGTGCAGAAGGAGGCCATTCGGCCCATCGAGTCTGCACCGGCTCTTGGAAAGAGTGTTGATTCCCAAATTTCTTTCTCTGTCAGTCTGGCCTCAATAAAAGTTGAGATGGATTCGCACGTAAAAAGAAGTTATTTATTTAGCTTGCAAGCTTGATTCATTTCATAGAAATATAAGAGACATCCAGTTTCCTATATCCCAGAAAGCGAATGAACAAAGAAACAAAGGGATCTCTGCAAATCAATTCAAATGTTATCAAGTTTCACATACTCGATGCCCATAGGTCAGCCTATATCCCTCCTGACCTGTTTGATCTATTCTGATTGGCTCACTTCCAATCCCTTTCTCTGGCCCCTATCAATGCAGCATCACTCTCATAGACACACCTCTTCCTGCTTTTTCCATGTGGTCTCAAATCCCTTTGTCCCTAACTGCCAGAATCAAAGTGGCTTATTTCTACATTACATTAACTAGTATCTCTAAAGTAACTATTTTATATCACATTCGTCATTCCCTCCTTTTATCATTCCATGATAACCGAACTATCCAATCCATAGCTACGGTTCCTCATCTAAAAGATCCGTCGCTGTATTTCCAATTCCTGTCTTAGCCCCCCTTCATCTGCCTCACCCTCATGGATTTTAACAGTTACATTTTTTTTCAGTGATTGGGGCGGTGATCTGATCCAGTGCACCCCGCATTCTACCCATCACACATTTAAGGATGGCCAGGCCCACAAAGATGCAGCCGATAGCTACCACTAGATACATGGCCATATTTATCAACCAGTCCTTCCATCCTCCAAATCCCCAGTTACCCCAAGAGCCAGGATCCTGCATCCCGTCCAAGTGATCCCGTATGCGATCCATAAATTTAGTGATGTTAGCGGTCAAGTCCTGAACTCCCATGATACACTTGCCCTGTACTATGGCGCATACCCCACCCTCACGGGCCAGAAGATAGTCAAGAGCATACCGGTTCTGCATTGCAAACAACCGTAGCTGAGACAACTCCTTGGTTATTGCCCCGAGGGCTCCCAAGGTTTCATTTCCCAAGATGGTAAGGCCGCAAATAAAATAATTCCGATCACTGACAGCCAAGGAACCCCCCACACCTCCCAGTTTATCCAACTTTGAAATGCCATTCGGGCCGCCCAGCAATGCGGAAAGCCATAGTCCCAGCAGTGATATGAGAGACATTCGCCCAGCCACAGAGGAGCTGGAGGCCGGCGTTCAATGGAACGCAAGTGGTGTTGTAACAAACGCATTGGCCAGACGCCTGGGTGATATGGCACCTCCTGTCCGTACAGGTGGGAAACGGTCATGTTATATTTGTGTCCACCTCTACCAGCAAACAGCCATATCCTTCACTGCTGAAGCAATTCTCGTACGACCGGGAATCCCTATTGGGAGTGAAGTGGCTAGGTATGTACGCCCTCCACCGTCGCAGCCTATCGCACTGTGAATGGGAATTATCCCGAGGAAGGGCAAGGCAAATAGCCGGTGGTGCTGAACCCGGATCGTAAGGAAGAGTGACCTGATCGGGCAGTGGTTCGGAATGCTGACAATGAACCACCGTTTGGGGAGTGCCCCAAAGCGGTGAAACAGAAAATAACGTAGACACCGCTGCGGGGTTTGGGTAGCAGATAACCCGTCCCTGGCCATACAGACGGTGGTAAATCTGGTAGAAGAGATTCATACTACCCGGGTTTTCCTCAGTTTGGCCTTTAATTAACTTAAGTGTATCTCCCGGTAACCTACGTTCTAGCTGTACTTCCCTTCTCATACGTCCCGTCCTCTCTCTAGTCCCTTTCTCTTTCTCATAGCCTCTTCCTACACTCTTCTGACAGCCTGATTTTACCTTTATTGTACCACTCTTAACACATCCAAAATCAAATTTACATGTATTCCGAAAACAAGGCAATGTCCATATAATGTTCCCTTCCCATCGCCGGGACCGGTGCAACTGCTTCATGACTCCTGCATTCTCCTTAACTTTGATGACCTTCCATGAGTCGATACCATGTCCTCGTATATGGGGGCAGCGAAGAACATCACCTTTGCATAGGTGATGTATCCTTGTAGATTGGTTGGGGCTACACAGATACATAATATTCCCCTTTTCCATGTCCATCGCCAATAACACGCCAAGCGAAGTGAGGCCAAATATCAGACAGACGATGCGTAGCCACTCCATCATGCTCCACACCTGTAAAATAGCACTGGAGAAGGGAGGCAGGTTAGTATCCGACCTTTTACAGTAGTGGAGATGGACTCAATTTACAGTGATGTAGGTGGACCCAAGCACTTCGCCCCTCCACTTTAACTGCTGTGGGGGTGGTAAGGAGAACTTGGAAGGGCCCGTCCCATCGCGGCTCCGACCCCTTCCTAGTCCAATTTTTGACCATGACATAACTACCGGGCTGGACTGAAAGTGAGCTAGGTACTGGGGGCAATGGCTGGTGAGCCGCGCGGACCTGGCCATGGAGTTCCTTGAGCACTTGCGTGAGGGCTAGAACATAGGCGGTCATTTCTTCAGTCATCTGATGAAACTGTACCAGTCTGGGAACCTGCAGGCTCCAGGGAGTTCTAAGAGGCCTGCCATAAAGAATCTCGGCGGGAGAGAGCCGGGCCGGTCCCGCAGGTGTAACCCGCAGCTGGAAGAGGGCAACGGGGAGCAACTTAAGCCATGTCAGTCCCGTGTCTGCTCTTAATTTAGCCAATTTAGTTTTGAGGGTCTGATTGTGTCTCTCAACCAACCCGGCCGCCTGCGGTCTGTAAGCACAGTGTAACTGCTGGCGTATGCCCAACTGGGAGCAAAACTCCTTGTTAATTTGTCCAATAAAATGAGGCCCATTATCAGAACTTAACTGAGCTGGTATACCGTACCGGGGAATGATTTCCCTCATCAAGACTTTAACCACAGTAGCAGCTTTATTATCGATAGTCGGATACGCCTCGACCCATCTGCTGAACACATCCACAATGACCAAAACATATTTATAACATTGACACCTTTCCAACTCAATGTAATCCATTTGGAGCGTCTCAAAGGGACCACTGGGCAACGGGGTTTGCCCCTTCCCACAAGGGATACCTTTTCCGGTGTTATATTGCTGACAAATCAAACACCGATTACTGATACTTTGGGCCAACCCCTGCATTTTAGGGTGCCACCAAGTGTCCAGCAACAAATCACTAGTCCCTCGAGCCCCACAATGAGTTGCAAAGTGTATACATTCAATGACCCATAAAGCCGGCACATCAGACATACAAGTCTGATGTGCAGGCGTGTCCATAAAGAGGAAGCAGAATCATATGTACAACCTAACCGTTTCCACATTTGTTTATCACTCTCAGGAGCGTCCTCCTGTAACCTTATGACGTCTTGGATGGTTGGCATTGACTTGTCAGAAGCAGACATATTTATAGTAGATCGTTTAGTCTGACTTAACATCTTAGGCACCATCACTTGCTGAATTTGCGCGGCTGTTCGCGCTGCACAATCTGCTCGTTCATTACCAACGTCAACTGGGGTTGTACCATTCGTGTGGGCAGCGCATTTAATAACGGAAATCTGCGCGGGCATAAGGAGGGCCTGCAGTAGGTCATTAACTAAACCCCGGTGGGATATTTGACCACACATAATCATGTCAGGTTGTTCTGACGAAATGTCACTCAAATCGCCCCTTATTGTGGTAGTTTCCTGAATCAAGGCTAAACATTCTTGACCAGGCGCGTCCTCATGGACAGGGGGACCGCTAAGAAAACAGGCTGGATTGATAGTGGTACAGTATTTAAATGTCAGACGTGGATTGTTCAAAAGGTATATCTCATACCTATTCTGACGAGCTGCGGTAAGATGCTGACCATTCGCCCCATATCCCTGGCATGGTACTGGTCATGGACCTGACGTGTAATATGAGGGCTTACCGAAGCTGACTGTGGCCATAAATGTGGTGATATTGTAACAAAATCGGCTGTACCTTCTTTTCCCGTGACTGTGGCTGTAACCTTGACTGGCCATTCGGTCTCAAGTAATGGCCGGTATTTGTCCTCCAACTCCCTGTTTCGTCCAGTTCTGTCATAGGCCAGGGTAACGTGATGCAGTGACTGTTCAACGTCTAACGTCCACCACTGGGGGGTGATAGAAATATAGCACTGTTGTCTCATCCTCCTCTTCGCTGATCCACCCACCCAAAGTCACTATATTGGGGCTCCTGCTGGTAAACTACCATTTCTGCCGCTTGTTGGGGTCGCAGATCATCCTTTTTCATTACATACTCAGTCTTAACCTTTGTAACTGAGCCTCCTTCTTGGCCTACACCCTCCTTCCAGTAAAATCTGACTGCCCTTGCCATCTGGGAAGGGTCGTTCTCTGTCCAATTCATGTTATTACATTTCACAGCAGTAACCACAGAAGGTGGTAGGCAATGCATTAACATAGCACAGTATTGAGGGGAATTCTGACCATTTGGATATAGCAAATCGCCTGACTGCCCCCGGTAGATTTCATTAAAACGCTCCAGAAATTCCTTTGGCTCTTCAGTTTTCCTCGGTTTTAGGTCTAAGATAACAGAAAGATTTATGGGCCTTTGAAATGTGCTATTCAACGCATTCAAGATCTGTGTCCTTCTTTTCTCTATTTGCTCTTTTATTTTTTCAAACTTAAAAATGTTTGAAAATTCAAATTGAATTACTGCAACTTGCAAGCTTAGCTCTGATCTCAACTCAGAACTAAATTTACAATTTGCTTAACACAAACTTGTATAACATTTACAACTTAATTATTTCTTTATCTTAACAATTTTTCTTTTAACAATTTTTTTTTTCTTTTACATACACATAAGTATTAGCAAAATCAACTATCATCTCCAGATTGACACTTTTTAAAATGGTGTCCATGATCTTCTTTAAGTTTCTATTAATCTCCAGATAAAATGAGATAAACCTTATTTCAAGTAAGTAAAACTTAAGATTATGGCAATTTCAATCAATTGCTTTCGAAAATAATAACTTTTATCAAAGAGGTGGAGAAACCCACTGGTTTCCTTTAATTAATTCAAAACGTAACTTTGCTGGTGTTCACTGACTCAAAGGAAAGGTATCCGATTACACTACGGCTGCTGCTGTTATCTCAAAGCCTGAGTGAGAAGCACTGTCTGTTTTCAACTTTGCCTGCTGCTGTTAACTCTTTGAGAGACTTCTGCTTCAACCAATATGTAGCATTCCTCACAATCTCAACTAGACCTCGGAACTGCGTTTTTCGCCAATACAGTCCAAGGAGACAATTTTAGCTTAATCAACTATATATTTAAAACACTCACACATAGAGTTGAACCATCTTCAGATTTAAAAACAGTTATACTGGACTGAACCTTCATCTACTGAAGTCCCATCAGCCCCTGAACCCATATAATAGACTGAACCTTCATAACTGAAGTCCCATCAGCCTCTGAACCCTTATACTTGGAATTGAATCATCATTTGAGATGTCCCATCAACCCAAAACCCTAACCCAAGCCGAAACAACAATATGAAATCCCATCAATTAAATTGCTAATCCCCAGACTGACCTGTGATTTCGTCGAGGCGGTCTTTCTGTGCCAACCGCGAGTGACCAGACTAATCAGACGATAAGAAGAGGGGAACAATCAATGCGCGGTCGTTTTCCAGTTCTACATTGAGGGCCCTTTGTTCCCCATCCTCCTGTTCATAATCAGTCTAATTCTGATTTCGCAGTTGGATCAGGATCGCCCTGAGAAATCCCGGGTTTCGGCACCAAATGTTGATTCCCAAATTTCTTTCTCTGTCAGTCTGGCCATTTCTACATTACATTAACTAGTATCTCTAAAGTAACTATTTTATATCACATTCGTCAAGAGCACCCTACCCAAGGTCAACACCGCCACCCTATCCCCATAACCCAGCAACCCCACCCAACACTAAGGGCAATTTTGGACACTAAGGGCAATTTATCATGGCCAATCCACCTAACCTGCACATATTTGGACTGTGGGAGGAAACCAGAACACCCGGAGGAAACCCACGCACACACGGGGAGGATGTGCAGACTCCGCACAGACAGTGACCCAAGCCGGAATCGAACCTGGGACCCTGGAGCTGTGAGGCAATTGTGCTATCCACAAGGCTACCGTGCTGCCCACAAATCGCTATATTCATTATATTATATTCATCCAGGAAAGTGAGGACTATTCTATCACACCTCAACATGCCCCATAGATGGTGATAAGAATTTGGAGAGTCAGAAGGTGATCTACGCGCTGCACAGTGGTTAGCATTACTGCCTCACAGCGCCAGGGACCTGGGATCGATTCCGACCTCGGGTAACTGTCTTTGTGGAGTTTGCACATTCTCCCCATGTCTGCGTGGGTTTCCTCCGGGTGCTCCGGTTTCCTCCCACAGTCCAAAGATGTGCAGGTTAGGTGGATTGGCCATGATAAATTGCCCCAAAGTGTCCAAAAGATTAGGTGGGGTTACGGGGGATTGGGCTTAGTTAGGGTGGTCTTTCGCAGGGTCAGTGCAGACTCGATGGGCTGAATGGCCTCCTTCTGCATTGTATGGATTCTATGAACTCACAGTTTCTGATCTGTTGTAGTTATATATTTATGTGATTTTTCCAGTTAATGTCTAGTCAATGGTAACTACCAGAGGTGTTGATGGTGGGAAATTCAGTGATGGCAATGTGTTGAGCGGAATTTTCCCACAAAATGACTAAGTGTCATTTCCAGTGTGAAAATCTGTGCAATTCCCGTCGGCCCGGGCAGTGCGATCCGCTTTGCAATCTTAAGGCGCTTCGAGAAAAATAAATTTCCCCATGTGAAAAAAATTCCCCAATGTGAGGCACGAAGAGTCTGATTCAGCGACTGCAGGGGTTATCTGAGCACTTCAGTCAGGCGGGCACTGCATCACTCTCATTCAAGCCAGGAGCATTGCAGCTAGAAGAGCAGCTCTCAGATTCACGGAGGGAGCCCTCACTCGATTACTGGGTGCTGTGGAGGAGAGGTGGGCCACAATCTGCCCGCGTGTTGGCAGGAGGCCCTCCAGCAAGGCCACCAATCCTCTTTCGGGCATGATCGCAACACTGGTCGGTGCCAGAAACATGGCCAAGAGGACGGGTGTTCAATGCAGAAAAAAGATGAATGACCTCCTACGATCTGCATGGGTGAGTGCCCCCTGTCTCCCCTTGGCATTCAACCCTTTCCATCACCCCTGAAATGTCACCTTGAACCCACGTGGCATCACCTCGCAGGTTCCCAGCACCCGGCCTCCCAGTATCATCCTCAAACACCCCGTGGCCCCCAGGCCGCTGACACACCATATCAGGCCCCTGGCACACTACACCAGACCTCTTTCCTACTTAAGTGCAGTGCCTACTAATACCAGTTGTCCTCGACGTCGACCTGCTCGGCATCCGGCTCACAAAATCCCCTTTTGTGTCCCTGCAGGAGAAGATAGCCCATAACCACCAAGAGAGAGAGAACAGGGGAGGAGGGATGCCCAATTTAAGGATCCTGACACCTTTTGAGCTAAAGCGCCATGGAACGTGCAGGGTAGGACCAGGGGTATGCCTGCACAGAGAGCGAGGCTGGTCTGTGGCAGAGAAGTGAGAAGCCACTGCACCTTCATCCAGATGACCAGTCTCAAGTTAGATATTCATTGTTCAAACTCTAGACCAGGCCATGTACTAAAACCATGTCCCTTACCTTAAAGAAACATCAACCTACGAGCCCCGTCCATCCACAAGCGGAGTCCCCCTTCCACCCTCGACAACACCTCGGAGGAGATGTCTGAGGATGACATGGATGAAACGTAACAGCTATCACCCGCACCATCCACCATCCCCAAAGATAAGCACCTTGGTGGACGATCTTAACAGGCAGGCTCCTGGGTCACTATCTGGTGAGCACGACACAGTCTCTGATGCACATCAGGTGGCAGCAGGGACATCCCAGGGATCAGACATTCAGAGGTCTGCTAGATCCCAGGACACAACTGTGCCCCATTAAGGTGCCATGCCTCTTGACACGTTCAGAGTAACTTCATTGCCGTGTTAATGTAAGCCTACTTGTGGCACCAATAAAGATTATTATTATTATCCCTCATCTGCTTAAGATACAAAGACAGAGTCGAAAATACCAGGAGGGGTTGTCAGTGACATTCCTGCGGCTGAAGGCTTTGGGACTCCTCCATTCGGCCTTGCATTCGCAGGAATGTTGCTGTTGTTGAACCCCTCAGCCATGGTCCTCTGTGTCTGCACCATGGTCTCAAAGCAGTCAGTTTGACGACATGACTCTCAAGAATGTTAGAGGGCACAATTACTCTTTGTAGCTGTGATAGGCAACATTAATTCATTCATAATCAGACTGTGGCATCCTGGGATCTCTTTGCTGTCATGCCTTTTCACTTACAACTCCTGAGCAGCCACTGCATAATCTTGAAATGATTGTGTGCCCCCCCACCCCCCACCCACCCCACCTGGTTGCCATCCTGCCTTCGCCTTCGGGGTCTCATTCAACCAGCCCCTTAAGCTGGCCTCCTTCAGTCTCATCACGCCCTTCCCCCAACTCCCAAGTCCCACAGCACCGATGCCCCAAGTCAGTAACAGCTGTAAACCAAGCGCTCATTTTCACTTCCTGACCACACAGTCTTACTCAGGGCTGTGCACAGTTAATAAGACAGACAGGCTCCAGAATCATTCAGGGTTGTGAATATTACTTAAATTAGTCAGGCTGAAGGCTTGAGAACAACAACGACCAGTCGTGACCCCCATCCTAGAGGAGGACCCCATCCCAAACAGCATCTTTGACCCAGTCCCCCTCTACAGCTGCCCAGCAGATACTGTCTGGTTCTCCACCCTGGTCTAGGTGGAGAGGGGCTCTCCCCTCCTTCCTCCCTCTCAGAGCCTCTCAGAGGTCATAGAGCCTGGTTCTTATTTTTAAAAAGCAGTAGTGATTCACACCCATGTGACATCATGCTGGTGTGCAGGAAAATACAATGAGGTCTGAAGATTCGACTATAACCTCGCTAATGATATTGAAATGCATTAAAATTCATTCACATCTGGTTATCACCCTTCCTGGGCTTGAACTTGATGGTGTCATCAGGGAGGGCCCGGGAACATCACAATCGGAAATCTCAGCAGCATAAATCCCGATTTGGCCTCTTGTGAGATTTTGTGGCCGTGACAGGATTTGCGCATGTGGCTAACAGACCTAAAGAATTGTGCCCATTGAATGTCAATGTCAGTTGGTTAGATTCTTGCTTGTTCAAGATGGTCATTGTCTGTTCCTTGTGTGGGACAAATATCAGCCCAAACCTGAATGCTCTCCAGGGGCCTCATTCTCCGACCCCCCAGCGGTTCGGAGAATGGCCGTTGGCCGCCGTGAATCCCGCCCCCGCTGGTTGCCGAAGTCTCCGGTACCGGAGATTTGGCGGGGGCGGGAATCGGGCCGCTCCAGTTGGCGGGCCCCCCCGCTCGATTCTCCAGCCTGGATGGGCCGAAGTCCCGCCGAGAAATTGCCTGTCCCGCCGGCGTAAATTAAAGTAGCTATTTACCGGCGGGACAAGGCGGCGTGGGCGGGCTCCGGGGTCCTGGGGGGGGCGCGGGGCGATCTGGCCTGATCCACGGGCGGGCCTGTGCCGTGGGGGCACTCTTTCCCTTCCGCCTCCGCTACGGTCTCCACCAAGGCGGAGGCGGAAGAGACTGTCAGCTGACGCTCCCGCGCATGCGCTGCCCCGACATGTCATTTCCACGCCAGCTGGCGGGGCAACAAAGGCCGTTTCCGCCAGCTGGCGGGACGGAAATCCCTCCGGCGTCGGCCTTGCCCCTCAATGTCGGGGCTCGGCCCCCAAAGATGCCCGTCTGATTGGCGCCGTTTTGGGCGCCAGTCGGTGGACATCGCGCTGTTGGGGGAGAATTTCGCCCCAGGTCTTGCTGTGTGTGAGGATGGACTGCTTTAGTATCTGAGGAGATACGAATGGGACTGAACATTATGCTATCATCTGTGCCCATCTCCAGTTCTGATTTTTATGATGGAAGGAAGGTCATTGGTGAAGCAATTGAAGATGATTATGCCTAGAACACTGCCCTGAGACAGAGATGATTGGCCTCCAACGACCACAATCATCATCCTTGTTCCAGCAATGACTCCAGCCATTGGAGGGTGTGCTCCTGATCACATTACTGGGTAGATACCAGTTTTGTATGGGCACTATATTTGTTTCCAGTTTAAAACAACAAATTTGACCAGGGTTTGTTTTCCTGAGAGCATGCTCTGCCCATTGGAGACACTGAATAAGGACAGGATTGGGGTCAGTTGGAATGCCCAGTATAGTCTCTACAAGTAACCTGCTAGCACTCACTGTCTATGGGAAGGTCACTTAAATGAGATGGAGCAGCCTTATTGCCCCCACACAACTGCACATCAATAAAACTATTTGTACAACTCATTTTGAGGATGTGATAAAGTGCTATAAAAATGCAAGGTCCTTCTTTCTACCTAGTAAAGTAGCCATAGTCCCAGCTGACCATAGGCCGCTTTCCCCTTTGAGGGGGAGAGCTGTCTGGTTGTGATTTAACCTGAGGGTCACCACACCTCAGGCGAGGGGCAAGGTTGAGAAGGCGGGAACTCAGCCGGTACCGGAATTGAACCCCTGCTGTTGACCTCTCAAACCAGCTGTCCAGCCAACTGAGCTAAACAGTCCTGGCACTGTGAGGCAGCAGTGCTAACGTATCCCCCCCCCCCCCCCCCAGTTTCCTTTAATTTTTTGCAATCTGTTCTCTGATGGATAATTTTAGCTTGACAGCACTGCAATCTATGGCTCTGTTTCATATTTTACAATTCGACATTTTGTGAATTTTTATTCGAATAATTTTGAAAATACCATTGAATTTTTTGAATATGCTAGAGGGCAGTCTGACCATATTAAAGAAATACGGTTAAGTGAGAAAGGTTTCGCAAATTGTGGCAAATTTGGTGAAAATACGATCTGCCACTTCGAGGTGAGGTGTACTGTCTCTTTAAAATCCAACAAATCACAATGCTCCTGTCGTTTGTGAACAGAAGGTGAATATGTGCATGAATACCCTGAACAGAAGAAGAAATATCAGAATATTTGTGTTGCAGGTTGGATCTAATGCAAAAATTCAAACTGGAGTTTTGAATGACCCATTCTGCATCTGGCAGGGCAGACGTTAATACTGCTCCTCCTCATCTGAAGCGAATAATGCCAGTCCAGGGAATACCAGTTATGAAGCAATGGCATGAAGTGCAGCCAAAATACTGTATTTTAACTTATTTGAATGATGGAAATCAAGATTTTATGGCTCAAATGAGGTTTGCCACAGGAATTTGGTAATTGTGCTACTCTTTGAGTGCAGCCAAGAGAAAAGCAATTATTAACTGGTGAAAGGTTCGACGTTTTAGAACAGACTTAGCAGATCAAAACATTGCCACACAACCTTTTGAACTTTCGAGCTTGTACTCAACTTTTAAAGAAAAATTATATTCATGGGATGTAGATAATGTGGCAACGCCTAGTTACCCAGAAAAGGAGCTGGGGGTGCAGATGTGATAAGGGCGGCACTTCTTGTGATAATGGGGTTTCAAAATAGTTTTTAAATTTGTCCATGGGATGTGGGTGCCGCTTGCTGGGCCAGTATTATTGTACATCATTACTCTGGATCTGGAGTCACATGTAGGCCAGACCTACCTTTTTCTCTAAAGGCCATTAGTGAACCAGATGGATGCTAGCCACTGTGCTATAAACAACTCCCACCAGTGTCCTATTTCATAGAATTTCATAGAATCTACAGTGCAGAAGGAGGCCATTTGGCCCATTGAGTCTGCACCGACCCTTGGGAAGGGCACCCTACCTAAGCCCACTCCTCCACCCTATCCCCATAACCCAGTAACTCTATCTACCCTTTTTGGATGTTAGAGGTTTTAGTTGCTGTGATATGAAGAGTCTAAAGTTCTGTTCCTTTTTCACAAACACACATTTATTTCATTCCAACAGCCTTTGCACAAAACTCTAACTATACATCACCTGACAGAGGCCACCTGAAGCCCCTTTACATATCAGTGTCAATTAATGGATACTTCACATAAATGAGACAACTAATTGCAATGTCTCTTAACCCATTACTTAACAGTCTCCCCTTCCTTGGAGAAAAAAAAAAATTAGCTGAAAACAAAATTTCAAGAAACTCAAAAACACACACATGATTTCCACCCCTTTTTTTTGTTTGGACGAGAAAGAAAAAAAACAGTCACAGAAACAAGTGCCCTTCATTAACAATATCCAAAGGTTTCTGTGAACTCGCCCCTTTTTTCGTAAAACAGTCTGACAGTTGATAACTCCTGTCGACCCATTTAATTTTTGTTATTTCCCCTCTGTCCAACATCTGCTTCAAACTTGCGATGTCTATCCGTAACCTCTTTTCATTGACACTTTTTGTAGAGTGCACATTTTCCCACAGGGATTTATTGTCAATATGACAGTCAATATGTATATTACCCAAATCCCCTAATCCCAAAATTTCTGTCAATATCATACTTCTATAAAAGGCCATATCCACCGCCTCTACAAGGCTTAACGTCTCAGCAGCCAAAGTGCTTTTTACCACTCTCCTTATTTTCTTTGTTTCCCACACAAGCGGGCAACATTTACCATTGTTCCCCAAAAGGAAAATTATAAAACCTCCTGCGCTTGAAACCCCATCACATAAATTTGCGTAGGACACATCACTATAAACTATGAGTTTCAAGTGCCTAAGGTCACCTAAAGCCGAGAACTTCAAAACACACTCCTGCATTTTTAGTTTGGCCAACGCTTTATCTGCTCTTATTATGTCTTCCACTTTGGGATCATTCATTTTTGTACTCAACTCTAAGACATCAAAACTCACATCCGGTCTAGTCTGTCTACCTAACCAGTTCAGTTGCCCAATTAAATTTCACAGTTGCTCTTTTTCTTTCTTTGAAACCATTGCGTCTTTTTGTGAAACTCGGCATCGACTAATTGCTATTGGGCTGATGCTTTCCAAATAAGATTGCTGACGTAAAGTTGCCCCTAACTTAGTCTGTCCAATTTCCAGTCCAATATATTTAAATGCACCGGAAGCCTGACTTCCAACCCTGAATTCTTTCCTCAAACCAGAGGTTACAATAGCTTCAAAATCACTCGTCCCACCCCACAAAAAAATCATCGACATGCATCATAAAGATGCAGAAAGATTTCCTTTATAATGCCAGTAAAACATTGCAGGATCTGCTTTCAACTGGCAACAGCCTAACTTTAACAAAACTGACCTTACCGAAAAATACCAGACTCGAGATGCATCATTTAATCCATATACACATTTGTTCAACTTCCAGAGTACCCCTTCTGTGTTAGCTGCTTCTTTAGGAGGACTGAGAAAAATGTCTCTCTGGAGCTGATGCCCCTGCAAAAAGGCAACTTTATATCTATAGATTTGCATTCCCATGCCTTTGTGGCTAATAGAGCCAAGAAGATCTTTAAATTTCATTTTTCATTTTCATAACCTTTCCTGCTGTAGATGAATCTACCCTTAAATCCTGATCTTCTAAGTTTTCTTCAAATCCCCTTGCCACAAGCCTGGCCTTTGCCTTATAAGTTCCATCCAGAAGAACCTTTTCCGTGCAAATCCATCTGTGGAATAGAGCTCTTTGTCCCCTATCCGGTACTTCCGTGTATACCCTAAATTCACTCCAACTGTGCAATTCTTGCTGTTTAGCTTCTTTGATAGCTTTTTCATCTAATTTATTTGAAGCCACCAAAATCTCATGTGCATGTGGGCTTCTACTCCTATTAGTATTTGTAGTCTTACTCATGTTCCGAGATTTTGATAAACTACATCCCCTTTCCCGCCTGGTATCTCGTTCTGTACTGCTACTGCTTGACCTATCCCTTCTGCAGTGGAATGTCCTTTCAATAGTTCTCGACCTTTTCTTGCAGACCTGTTCACTATCCGATGTACTATCTGAACTGGCACTGCGTTTCTGTGCCCTCCATTTTTGAACTTTGTTTTCCCAATCCATTGTCTTGACTCCTTCCCCTGAATGCTGTACATTCAACCAATGTTTATACTTTCCAGTGGCCTGCCCTGCTCTACTAATAACAGTTGCATCCTTCCATTGACTAGACCTTTCAGGCAAGTATGTCAGTTTTGCAGTAGCCCTTTTGGGAAAATGGCCTGTTCTAATTCATCAGAAGTGTTGTGTTCCTCCACAGAAACCCTGTCTATATCAGTTAATTGGTCCTCATAGTTCTGTAAGACATGCATACCAGATGGTTCTGGTTCCTCGTCATGTCTGTCTACTCTAAATTTGAAAATTTGTAATCTGTACCCATTATCCTTGATGAATGTACCCTAACAGTTGGATTACCATGTTGCAAAATAATTGTTTTGCCATCTATGCCTATGATCTTCCCTGGGCCTTTCCATTCATTAGAATTGTCTCTCTTATAGTATACCATGCCTCCTTGCTGAAAAACGGCATCTGATGGCCATACGTTATGTCTTAAAGCTTTGCGAATTATTTCAGAGACTTCTGCTTCCAAAAAAACCATTCTACTGCTATGTAATGCATTTAAATGTTCAGCAAAACCAGAGCTAATTGTAATCCCCTCCCAAGCTGGAGGCTGGTCATCCAAAATGGATGGAATTTTAGGATTTCTACCAAACACTAATTGATAAGGACTATAACCCCCAACCATCTGCAATGTATTCTTTGCATGTACTGCCCATGCGAAAGCTGAATTTAGCCTGCAATTTGGTCGATCTGCCAAAATTTTCCGAAGCATGTCATCGATGCCAGCATGATTTCTTTCACAGACACCATTACTAAATGGGCATTCTGCAGCCGTATTCATAACTCTGATATTCATGTTTTCACACATATCCCTAAACTCATCATTAGCAAATTCTCCCCCATTGTCCATAAGGAATTTTGCCGGTGGACCCATTCCTGTGCCTATCCATTTTTCGATGATTTGATCCTGAATTACTCTCTTTTCTTTACTTCGTATAATCGTTGATTGACTAAATCTGGTTGCTAAATCTACAAAATGCAAAATGAATATATTATTTGCTTTATCCCAGATCTTAAGGTCCATGGCCACAATGTCGTTAAAATCCCTGGCCAAAGGTAGGGTTACTATCGGTCGTGCTGGTGTCCTTCTGTACTTCCTACAAACTTCACAGCAGTCACTAACCTGTTCTATCAGTTTAGTATAGTCGTCATCCCTTACCCCTGCATCCTTTAATACATTTTTCAGCCTCCGAGGAGACAGATGTGCAAATTGCCTATGCAGTTTTAATACCACAAGCTTTTTATCAGCTAAAGTCCCATTTTCAACTGCCATTAACACATCCTTAACCACTCTACTTGAAATATTATTTTTCAGTAATGGAATACAATAGTATCCCGACTGTGTAAATTGTAAGTCCACCGTCTTTCCAAAAACTGTTGCCTTATCCTGTTCCATATCCAGTTTCATGTGTGCTTTCTTCATCGACGGTCTGCTCAGAAGCAAAGGTATCTCACTTGATACAACATCCGTGCTAATGAAATGATTCACTCCGGCAATATTGCAATGGATCACCACTCTTTTCAGCGACTTCAGAGTATTACCATCCCCAAACCTGAAACTTGGGGAACTTTCAAATTCCTTAACCTTGTTACGATTTTCAGCATTCTAAGAGTCCAGGTAACATTTTAACCAGTCAATTCCACACACAGTAGATTCTGCAACCAACACCCTCATTACCGGCGTTAAACTGCTTGTCAATAGGACAATGCCTTCTTTCTGGTCACTATCTTTTTCCTCTTCTGTCTCTTCTGTGTCATGTGTTGCTTCAAACACTCTATCATAACGAGTTGGACAGTTGAAAGCATAATGGTATTGAGAGTCACATTGAAAACATCGATTTATCATGCCTCTTGTATTTCTGGTTCTTCTTCCTATTGTAGGTTCTAACTGGGGTTCTGTCTTCATAATTTCCTTGTCTCGGTCTCCTTCTATAGTCTTGAGCCCTGTTCGTAGCCATACGATTTCGCCATCCTGTCAGTAGTGTATCTTCCATATTCTGCCTTATTGCAGGCTGACCTATTTGGGTCATCAGAGCCATCGGAATCGAATGTTTCCCCAGAAACTTTTGTAAAGTTTTTGTCATCTGTTCGAATAAGGTATCCTTATCAGTAAACCGAACTCCTGTCAAAACCAGGAGCCAATCCATGTTTCTCACTCTAGCACAGTCAAGTAATTTAAAGGCCACCCAGTGCCCTGGCGTGGCGGGGGGACCTGTTGGAATACTTGACCCTTGAGAAGGTTAAGTTCGAACTGAGGGGAAGCTCGGAGTGGTTCTACAAGTCATGGGCACTATTTATTATGCACTTTCAAGAACTGGATAACATCGAACATTAGTTGGGGAGTGGGGGGGTGGGGAGGGGGGAGGGTTGCAGGGGGAGGGGGGCTGTGTATATTAAGGGTGACTATGGGTAATCCCGATTCCTTTTTGTTTATGTAAACATGCGGGCTGATGTTTGGGGGTTGGTGGGAGGATGGGATTGTGTATTATTGTCATGGGGATTGACATATCTTGCTGATTATTGTTTATTGGTGATGGGTGTAAATGCGGGAGAAAATATGAAAAAGGAGGAGAATAAAAATATTTATTTTAAAAAAGTAATTTAAAAGCCAACACAGACTGTGGAAATTCCAGGTTGTGTTTCTGCAGCCTTTTATATAGTCTGCCAAATTCCATTCTATAGTCTTCCATGGAGATATCCTCCATTTTCCGGAACTTATCAGAATCCGACCATGCTTCATACGCACTTAACAAGTCATCTTTCTTATAAATCTTATCCATATAATGAAATAAAGTCTCCAGACCTTCTTCTGAGTCTAACTCTTCCAATCCCAGTTCAGAAAGCACTTTGTTTCGGATTTTACTGCCATATGGTAGAGAAAGAGCCAATGCCACACTTTGTTTTCTCTTTCCCAAAGCAGTTACCTTAGTCCACATAACTACTGCACTTCTCCATTGGTCATACGATTCCCTTTCAGAAAATAAGGGAGGATAGTCATATCCAGCCATCTTTATCCTGGGTTCAGCCATGTATCTTTTTTTTTTTCTTTTCTCACTCACTCCTTGGTTTGATCTGGAAAAGTTGTATCTTTCAACCCTTCACATTTACACAGCAACCATCCTCTGCTACCAATTGTTAGACGTTTTAGTTGCTGTGATATGAAGAGTCTAAAGGTCTGTTCCTTTTTCACAAACACACATTTATTTCATTCCAACAGCCTTTGCACAAAACTCTCACTATACATCACCTGACAGAGGCCACCTGGAGCCCCTTTACATATCAGTGTCAATTAATGGATACTTCACATAAATGAGACAACTAATTGCAATGTCTCTTAACCCATTACTTAACATTGGATACTAAAGGCAATTTATCATGGCCAATCCACTTGACCTGCACATCTTTGGACTGTGGGAGGAAACCAGAGCACCCGGAGGAAGCCCACGCAGACACGGGGAGAACGTGCAGACTCCGCACAGGCAGTGACCCAAGCCGGGAATCGACCCTGGGACCGTGGAGCTGTGAAGCAACTGTGCTAACCACTTTGCTACCGTGCTGCCCCTGTCATTTCCTTTGCAATTCCTTATCTCCACCCAAACTGATTCTGCGTGTTGATCTGAAAGGCAGAAGAAACTCCTGTTCCCCAGAGAATGGTAAGAATGTGGAACTCCCTACTACAGGAAGTAACTGTGGCTAGCGATATTGTTACATTTAAAGAAAACGAATAAGCATGTGAAGGAGAAGGGGCATGCCGTGCTGATATGAGTTATATGAGAAAGGCTGTGTGGAAGGCCGAGTGAAGCATAAACACCAGCTTTGACTAATCAGGCTGATTGACCTGCTTCTGTGTCGTATTTTGAGCTAGCTAGAAACTTAATTGTTTATTTAAGTGTGACAAGAAAATCGTACGTTTGTATGATGTGTGCAATATGTCATTTCTTATGCAGTAAGTTGACCACAGTTTCCATCTTGCCTCATATTGTGTGACTGACGGCCCCAGAGTACTCATATTCTGTAGGCCAAAAATTGATAGGATGCAGTATCTCATGTGCACTGGATTTATTTTCACCCTTCCGTTTATATTGTTTTACCATTGTTAATTGCTGGAATGAAAATTGATAAGATCAGCAAGGCATCTGGGACCTCCTGAATGGCAAGTCTCCTTGACTGATGGAATTTAAGGTTTGTGAAGCAAACAAAGGGAACAACAAAGAAAGAAATGGGTGCATTCAAGTCAAATTGGAGCCTATGCCACATGGACTACAGCAGTTCCAGAGGAAGTTCATCACCCCCTTTCCCAAAGGCAATTAGGGATGGGTAATTAATGCTGGACTTCCCAACAACACCCTATCCCATGAATTCATTAAATATAGAGCTTTAGAGTCGTCAAGTCTGGAGATGGACAAAGCATGGATAAAGGGATTAATGGCTGAGAAATTAATTGTATGGAGCAGAAATTAGAGGGCATTGTAATGAATAGAATGTGGGTTTTGAAACTCCGCTCAGAGGCTAACAGGATATGAGATTACCAATTGTCCACTTCAGCGTTGGAAAGAGGCAGGGAGGGAATTGAGTCAGTGACAAAGGAGGAGGATTTCTGGCAGTGGGTTGATGATAGATGCATTCATGGACTAAAGGGCAGTGTGGGTTTAAGCTGATTGTGTGCCAGTGAATGGTTTTGGAAAGGGGAAACAAGTTTGTAAGTAACCAGAAAAAGTTGAAAAGAAACTCTTTAGGCAGCCTGGAATGGGTGGTGAATGCAGGAGATGGAAGAGAATGCATTGCTGATTTAGCAATCTAGCTGCATTTGAATAGACAGCAGTGGAATCATCAAGGACATGCCTGTGGAATAGCTTGACAAGGTGAGCCATTGGAAAATATTGACTTGGTTAACTATAATAAGCACTGTTGTGTAGGTAAGACAAGTTACACTCCCATGGTAATGATCATTCACAAATTAACATAAAAGGGAACCCAAAAATCTTCTACTGGCATGTAAATAGTAAACAGATAGTAAAAAGCACTGTGGATCCTATTAGGGACAAAAAAGCGATATATGCTTAAGAGGTTCCAGGCAAGGCTAAAATGCTTCATGGGCAGTTTGCACTGCCCTATCAGCAGAATTGCAGATCGAGAGGCTGAGAGATTTCCTGGCTGATTTTCCCACTGCCCTCCAACCTACCCCTTACCCGGCTGCAATTTTACAGAGATGGCCCACCCTCATCCCATTAAGGCTCTTACATAGCCAATTATTAGCCAGTTAAGAACTGCTTCCAGCCTGGTCTCAATGTTGAGGCTGGTGGGAAGAGTTAAGGGGCAGCGAAGTGGGGCCTCAAGGGCGTCCATTCTACATTGGGCACACTTTGCCAAGGTCTGCTCCATTGAGGGTGCTCCCTCACCATCTATCTGGGCTCCCCACCAACTCTCCCTAACTCAACCCTTCCAGGCCACATCCCCCCCCCCCCCCCCACCACGCCCCTCCCCTCGCCCAACCACTGCACTTTTCTGGTTCCTGGACTCTGGGACTTATAATCTGGAGACTGCTTATATTCCCACTGGAGTCATTGGCACTGCTAGGACCACAGAGCTGTCAACCAATCAGATTGACTGGCAGCTGTGAGGTGGGATTTCCGCCCGGGTTAGGAGCGGAAGTCCCATCTCCAAACAATTAATACACCTCTGAGCGTTAAATTGCTATGGGGCTGCTGTGATTGGTTATATATTCCCCAAAGACTCTCTGTGTGGCAAAGGGGGATCTCTGCCTTCCAAACAGTCTTACCACATGAGTTCTTTGTATCAATAGTTGCTGAGGAAGGGGATGCTGACTAAATCCTAGTAGAAGTGGAGATGGTGGAAGAATGAGTGGGATGAAAATTGATAGGAAGGATTTATGAGAAAAGCTGGCTATTTTATGAGTGTAAATGTCATGTTCAGATGGTTTAGGCTCAAGTAGCTAAAGGAGGTGGAAGTAAAGATGGGGATAAGTTTATCATAATCAGTCTTCATCAGATAAGAGGGGAGATGCCAGATGAATGAAGAGTAGCAAATGTCAGAGTTGTATTCAAGAAAGGGCGTCAGAACATTCTTGTCAATACAGGCCCGTCAGGTTAACATCAATTAAACTGACCAGGTAAGGTTGAAGAAACAATCAACTTGGAGAAGTTTTACTTAATTAAGGAAAACCAGCAGGGATTTGTAAAAGCCAGATTGTACTTGACTAACTGAATTGAATTTTTGATGAAATCACAGAGAAAGTGATGAAGGGAATGCAATGGATGGTGTCTATGCAGAGTTTAAGAGATTATTTGACAAAGTACCACATAAAAGGCTGGTTAACAAAATTGAAGGTCATGGAGTAGGAGGGTCAGTGTCAGCTTGGATAAAGAAAATTGGCTGAACGCAGAAAACAGCGAGTGGCAAATGGTTGACGGGAGGATGGTAGGCAGTGGTGACGTGGATGGGTTAGTGCTAGAAGCACTGCTTTTTTGATATAACTTGGAGATTGGAATTCAGAGTAAAATTTCAAAATTTGCCAATGATACCAAACCTGGAGTGTGGCAGACACTGAGGGTGATGCTAATCACCGGACGCAGGATATAGATAAGCTGGCAGAATGAGCAGACAAGTGACAAGTGGAATTTAATACAGAGAAGTGTGAGGTGATGCATTTTGGCAGAAGCAATAGGGTGGGTCAATATCAATGGTAAATTTCTAAACACTGCCAAGGACAGAGGGACTGGGAATGCATGTGCATAGATCTTTGAAGGTGACAGAATATAGTGCAAGAGTGGTTCACAAAACATATGGGATCTTGGGCTTCATAAATGGAGGAATTGAGTACAAAACCAGGGAATTTATGCTGAAACGTCCAAAAGCATTGGTTAGGCCACAAATAGAATAATGGCTCTGGTTCTTGTCGCTACACTTTTGGAAGGGTGTGTGAGTCCTTGAGGAGGCACAGAAGAGATTTACTAGAATGGTTTCAAGGCTAAGGGATTTTAGCTGCAAGGTTTTGTTGGAGAAACTGGGATTGTTCTCCTTGGAGCAAAAGGAACAGATGGAAGAACTGATAGCGGTGTGAGGTAAGACAGGTTTATATCAACTATACACAAAAAAGAATTTCACAATAGTGATACAATAAACGACCAGGCACAGATGTTTTGGTCGAGAGGTGCACAGAGATGTCAAAAAGAACTTATTAATGCAATGCGTGGCAAAGACCTGGAAATCACTGCTTAGAGGGTGATGGAAGCTATGAATGATTTCAAAAGAGGATAGAATGGGGGATGGGAGTTGGAACTGATTGGCTGCTGTGCACAATGCCAGTATGGAATTAATGGGCAAATAGCCTTGTCTGTGCCATGTTAAATCTTTGACCAGAATTTCCTTCCTCAGGGGAAGTATCCCAGGGCCAACTATCTTCAGCTGCTTTGCCAATGAACTTCCTTCCAATATAAAGTCTGAAGTGGGGATGTTTTCTGATTATTGCACAATGTTCAGCACCATTTGTGACTCCTCAGAAACTGAAGCCATATGGCCAAATGCCGCAAGACCTAGTCAATGTCAAGGCTTGGGCTGATGAGTGGCAAGTAACATTTACACCACACAAGTGCTAGGCAATGACCTTCTTCAACAAGAGAGAATCTAATTATCACCCCTTGACATTCAATGACATCAACAACGCTGAATCCCCATTATCAGCATGGTGGGGGTCACCATTGACAAGAAACTGAACTGGACGAGCCATATAAATATTGTGGCTACAAGGGCAGGTCATAGGCTAGGAATCCTGCGGTGAGTAACTCACCTCCTGGCTCATCAAAGCCTGTCCACAATCGGCAAAACACAAGTCAGGCATTGGATGGAATACCCCCCACTTGCCTGGATGAGTACAGCTCTAACAACACTCAAGAAGCTTTACACTTGGTGTTAGGAAGGGGTGCATAAAATCAGGTTGGGAGGTGGATATTTTACCAACACATCCTCGCTTAAGCCAATTGAGGTCCTTAGGTGGCCAATTAATGCCAAGCAGCCGGGTTGCCCAGGTCAGAGGATGGGGTGGTCCCTCCAGTGCATCAACCTGAGCACCCACCCTAACCAGTGAAAAGACAATCCCTACTTTACATCTTCACGTGCATCCCGACAGCTACCAACCCCTTGCTCTTGACGGGCCCCACCTTATCTGTTTATCAGCCCCACTTACCTGCTTCTCTCACCTTCACCACTGCTCCTGGTCTGTGATTGACTGCAGTTCCATCAGTGGCCATCTCTCCCAGTAGCACTGCTGGAACTGAGAGCTGTCGGACCGCTGATTGTCCAGGAACTCTTAGAGGAAGAACATCCTGTCTTGGTGCCGTGTGGTAAACCACTGTATTGTATTGTACTGTTGTATTGTTACATGCCTGGGCTTGTCCCTGCTGCCTCCGAACCACTGAGTATATAATATGTGTATTGTGGTAAACTGCCACTGTATTATATGTAATGTGGTAAATCACTGCCTGCTGGCTCCGCCTCCCCTCGGGCTCGATATAAAGGTGGCTAGTCTACGCCTCTGCCTCAGTTCGGGATCCAAGGCCAGGAGGCTTTCTGTTTAGTTTATTAAAGCCTCAGTTACGTTCACCACTCATCGTATGTTCAGTGATGGTACATCATGCCGGATGCCACAACCTAATTGCCTGAGCCACAGAAAATAGCGTTGCGCTTTTTAAGGCCTGCACCCTCGGGTTTTAAGCTGGTGGGTAGTGTTACTGCCTCCATATTGAATCCTGGCCTACGACTTTCTGATTTTAGCACAGGGTGACTTAGTATTGTAAGAATAATGGAAATTGAACTGGAGCAATTTGTGCAGAAAATTACAGGAAAGTGTTTTCAAAATGCTTTTATTGCAAAAAGGAATTTTTCATTGTTACAAAATAAATCCACACTAACCAACAAATACATACAGGTACAATACGTGAATATCACTTTCATAAGTTATCAACTCCCACTAACCCCATCCCACCCATCCATAGCTAACCACAGACTAGTAAACCTTCCTAACAGCTGACAGTGACTAGCTCTCTGAAAAAGGAAATGAATGGCTGCCATCTCGAGTAGAACCCTTCTACCAATCCTCGAATGGTGTACTTGACCTTCTCTAGGTAAAGGAACTCCATCAGATCTCTCAACCAGGCCGAGACACTGGGTGGAGTAGGAGATCTCCATCCAAGTAGAACTCGCATCCGGGCTATCAACGAGGCAAAGGCGAGGACATCCACCTTCACCCCCGTCTGCAGCAGTCCCCAAAATGGCCACCAGAGGACAAGGCTCTGGCTCGAGAATCCCTGACATGGTGTTAAAAAAGGAGATGCAGAAGTGAGGTACCCTCAATAATGATGCTTAGAGATTAAACTGTAAAGAAGGCTTTATTAGGCTAATAACTATGCTACAGATTTGGACGAGAGCTGACTGCTATACAGACCATGAGGCAGGCCTTTATGTATGGCTCCCAGATGGGCGGAGCCAGAGGCGGAGTCCCCAGGGTTCCAAGCCTGGTCTTAAAGGGGACATCACCTTACATGACGATAAGGCAGTAACCGTTCAACACATTCACCCCCTGTTTAAAAAGGAGTTCGGCGGGGGTGAAGTGCCATCATAGGTCCATCCATCTCGGCGGCCGGATCATCCTCCTCGATCTCCTCAGTTCGGGCGGTGGTGCAACGGGCACGGACGTCCCGGTTGAGGGCACATCCGGGAGCACAGCGGGCGGAGCTTCGGTCCGGGTCGGGGCAGAGGAACTAGGCAGGGCCGGGGGTAGTGGAGCCGGGGCAGAGGAACTAGGCAGGGCCGGGGGTAGCGGAGCCGGCGCCGGCGGGGTGTGTAAAGGGGGGGTGCACGGTAGGAGCTCACCAACGGGTGGTAGGGCCGGAAGGGAGTGTGTTGTAGGGGGCGACGGGTCCTGCAGGGGAGCGGCGCGGGAAGGGGCGTCTGTGGTGGAGGATCCAGCGGGCGCCAGATCCCGGAGGGAAACCGTATCTTGCCTGCCGTCGGAGTACTCCACGTAGGCGTAACTGGGGTTGGCGTGGAGCAGTCGGACCTTTTCAACTAGGGGGTCCGTTTTATGGCTCCTCGCGTGCCTCCGGAGAAAAACAGGTCCCGGAGCCGTCAGCCAAGGTGGAAGCGAGACCCCGGAGGTAGACTTCCTGGGGAAGCGAAACAATCGCTCATGAGGGGTCTCATTTGTGGCCGTGCAGAGGAGTGACCTAATGGAGTGTAGGGCATCGGGTAGGACCTCCTGCCAGCGGGTGGTTGGGAGATTTCTCGACCGCAGGGCCAGAAGGACAGCCTTCTACACGGTCGCGTTCTCCCTCTCCACCTGCCCGTTTCCCCGTGGGTTATAGCTGGTCGTTCTGCTCGAGGCGATGCCTTTGCTGAGCAGATACTGACGCAGTTCATCGCTCATGAACGATGTACCCCGGTCGCTGTGGATATAAGCAGGGAAACCTAACAGGGTGAAGATGCTGTGCAGTGCCTTAATCACCGTGGCTGAGGTCATGTCGGTGCAGGGAATGGCGAATGGGAAACAGGAGAACTCATCGATCACGGTGAGGAAATAGGCATAACGGTTGGTGGACGGGAGGGGCCCCTTGAAGTCCACGCTCAGTCGCTCAAAGGGGCCCGAGGCCTTCACAAGCCGAACCTTGTCTGGCCGATAGAAGTGCGGTTTGCACTCCACACAGACCTGGCAGGCCCTGACCATGGCCTTGACCTCCTTGGTTGAGTAAGGTAGGTTGTGGGACTTGATGAAATGGACGAGCCGGGTAACCCCCGGGTGGCAGAGGTCATTGTGGATGGCTTGCAGGCGGTCCTCCTGCGCGTTGGCGCATGTGCCGCGGGACAGGGCATCTGGGGGCTTGTTGAGCTCCCCTGGACGATACTTGATATCGTACGAGTAGGTGGAGAGTTCGATCCTCCACCTCAAAATTTTATCGTTCTTTATTTTGCCCCGTTGCGTGTTATCGAACATATAGGCGACCGACCGTTGGTCGGTGACGAGGGTAAACCTCCTACCGGCGAGGTAGTGTCTCCAGCGCCGCACAGCCTCCACAATGGCTTGTGCCTCCTTTTCGACTGCAGAGTGTCGAATCTCGGAGGCGGTGAGGGTTCGGGAGAAGAACGCTACTGGTCTGCCTCCTTGATTGAGGGTAGCAGCCAGGGCGATGTCTGATGCATCGCTCTCTACCTGGAAAGGGATGGTTTCGTCCACCGCGTGCATGGCGGCCTTGATGATGTCGGCCTTGATGCGGTTGAAGGCCAATTGGGCCTCAACCGAGAGGGGAAAAGTAGTGGTCTTTAGGAGTGGGCGGGCTTTGTCCGCATACTTGGGGACCCACTGGGCGTAATAGGAGAAAAGCCCCAAGCACCGTTTGAGGGCCTTGAGGCTGCGGGGGAGAGGGAGTTCCTGAAGGGGGCGCATGCGGTCGGGGTCGGGACCTAGGACCCCGTCTTCCACGACATAGCCGAGGATGGCCAGCCGGGTGGTGTGGAAAACGCATTTGCCCTCGTTATAGGTCAGGTTAAGGGCTCGGACGGTCTGGAGGAACTTTTTGAGGTTAGCGTCATGGTCCTGCTGATCATGGCCGCAGATGGTGACATTGTCCAAGTACGGGTATGTAGCCCGCAAACCGTACTGGTCCACCATTTGGTCCATCGCCCTTTGAAAGACGGAGACCCCATTTGTGACACCAAAGGGGACCCTGAGGAAGTGGAAGAGCCGGCCGGCTGCTTCGAAGGCAGTATAGGGGCGGTCTTTTGGTCGGATGGGGTGCTGGTGGTAGGCAGATATGAGGTCGACTGTGGAAAAGACTCGGTATTGGGCTATCCGATTTACCATTTCCACGATGCGAGGAAGGGGGTGCGCATCAAGCTGCGTGAATCGGTTTATGGTCTGGCTATAATCCACGACCATCCGTTTCTTCTCCCCGGACCGGACTACCACCACTTGCGCTCTCCAAGGGCTGTTTCTAGCCTCGATGACCCCCTCTCCCAGTAAACGCTGGACCTCTGACTTGATAAAAGCCATATCTTGGGCACTGTAGCGCCGGCTCCTGGTGGCGACGGGCTTACAGTCAGGAGTGAGGTTAGCGAATAGCGGGGGGGGTGCGACTTTCAGTGTCGCAAGGCAGCACACCGTAAGGGGGGGCAAGGGTCCGCCGAACTTCAGTGTCAGGCTTCAGTGGCTGCACTGGAAATCCAGTCCGAGCAGCAGGGGGGCACAGAGGTGAGGGAGGATATAAAATTTGAGACGGGTGTATTTGGCACCCTGGATCGAGAAATCTGCAATACAGTACCCCGTGATTTGTACCGAGTGGGACCCAGATGCGAGGGCTATGGTTTGGGATGTGGGATGGGTGCGTAGGGAGCAGCGCCTTACCGTTTCAGGGTGGATAAAGCTCTCCGTGCTCCCGGAGTCGAAGAGGCATGCAGTGTCGTGCCCGTTGACCTGGACCTGCATCATGGAGTTCTGCAGGTGTTTTGGCCGAGTTTGATCGAGGGTGATCGCACCCAGTCGCGGGTAGTCGGAGTCGTAAAATGGCCGCTGCCGTTGGTCGCACGTGTCGGGTCGAGAAGATGGCCGCTCCCATGATTCGCACGAGGCTGATGACGCGTCAGAAGAGGACGTGTCGGGTCGGTGCGCAGCAGCATTGCGAGGCCTGCGGGCCTGGGAGCCCGATTTTCGGGCCGGCTGTTCTTTGTTTTTCTGGCCCCTGGGTCTGGCCAGGCAGACCCTCGCAAAGTGCCCTTTCTTCCCGCAGTCGCTGCAGATCGCGGAGCTGGCTGGGCAGCGTGGGCATGGGTGCTGGCCCTGCCCGCAGAAGTAGCAAGGTGTGCCCCCATGGTGAGCGGGTCGCCGCGTGGCGCAGGCCTGTAATACGGGCGAGTCTGAGGAAGTCCGGGGGGGGCTGGCAGAGTCCGCGGGTACGTACCCAAGTTGTGTCGGGCCACCTCCAGCGAGGAGGCGAGCGTTAGCGTCTCCTGGAGGTCTTTTGCCCCGTTTTCGAGCAGTCGCTGCCGGATGTAGGTCGAGCGGATGCCGGACACGAAAGAATCTCTGATGTGCAGGTTCATATGGACTTCCCCGTCACATCCTGATGGTCACAGTCCCTGGCCAGCGCGGTGAGTTTCTCAACAAACTCGTCGAGCGATTCCCCCGAGCGCTGCCGGCAGGTAGATAGCAGATGCTGGGCGTGCACCTCATTGACGGGTTTGACAAACCGCTTGCGGAGCAACTCAATCGCTTCCTCATAACTCGTCGCCTTTTCGAGCGTGGCGGAGATTCTGTGACTCACCCGGGCGTGGAGTAGACGCAGCTTGCGTGGCCCCAGGATGGGAGTCTCTGCGGAGTCCAGGTAGGCCTCGAAGCACCTCAGCCAGTATTTTAAAATTTCCTTTGCCTCCGGCGTTCGTGCTTCCAGATTGAGCTTCTCTGGTTTTAGGCCTGCGTCCATCCTGAATCTAGTTTAGCCTAATAAATTGTGGTACCCTCAATAATGATGCTGAGAGATTAAACTGTAAAGAAGGCTTTATTAGGCTAATAACTATGTTACAGATTTGGACGAGAGCTGACTGCTATACAGACCATGAGGCAGGCCTTTATGTATGGCTCCCAGATGGGCGGAGCCAGAGGCGGAGTCCCCAGGGTTCCAAGCCTGGTCTTAAAGGGGACATCACCTTACATGATGATAAGGCAGTAACCGTTCATCACAAGAAGCTTACAAGTTTAGGACACATTCAGAACATTTGGGTATGTATTCTCCGGCTCCCGAGAACAACGTTCAAATCTATCCTCCTCCTCTTGGTCAGATACACCCTGAGCACCACCTTGAACTGAATCAAGCTGAGCCTGGCACATGGGGAGGTTGAGGTGACCCTGTGAAGAGCCTCACTCCACACCCCTCCCTCAAAAACCTGACCCAGCTCGCCCTCCACACCTCCTCCAACAGAGCCTGTACCGCCACAGGACCTGGCCATAGATTTCCATAATCTATTCCTCACCCACCTTGGCCAGAGATTAAATCCTATTCAGGAGTGAGAGTGAAGGTGCCAAGGGAAACAAAGAGATCTGCTGACACAGGAAACACACACCTGGAAATACCTGAATAAATTAGATCTCAGGAGTTAAAATTTACCCAATAGTTCCTCAAATCTGACAAACTTACCCTCCACAAACAGGTCCCCAAACCTCTCCAGCTCCTCCCTCCCCCAAACCCTGAATTTTGAGTCTAAACCCACTGGTGCAAAAAGATGATTCCTACAGATGATGTAGCCGTCAATACTCCTCCCCCCCCCCCCCCCCCCCCGCCCCTCCCCTCAGCTGATGTGCTAAAAATCGACTGGTCTTCTCACCACTTTACCAGCAGTAGCTCGAATTACGTCTGCAACTTTTTCCCCACTCGCCAGCAACTCCGGTATAGGGGCAAGTGAGTACTGTTGGTCCACTTCTAGGATGGAATCCGCCAACCTCTGCTGCTCCACCCTCCCAGTTCTGTCCAAATCAGCGTTCAAGCTCTTCAAGTGAGCAAATATTCTGACCTTTTACTGGGCCGTTCAACCCTCTTACATTCCAAGTGACCAGCCGAATTGGGGGCCTTCCACCCAGTCCCTTCCCCCACCCAAGTCAGCCATTTTCACCAAAATAGATATTCCGACAAATTCTTAAAAGTACAAGGTGGCACGGTAGCACAGTGGTTAGCACTGCTGCCTCACAGCTCAAGGGACCTAGGTTTAGTTCTGGCCTCGGATACCTGTCAGTGTGGAGGTTGCACTTTCTCCCCGTGTCTGTGTGTGTTTCCTCCGGGTGCTCTGGTTTCCTCCCACAGTCTAAAGATGTGCAGGTTTGGTGGACTGGCGATGCTAAATTGCCCTTCGTGTCCAAAAAAGGTTAGATGTGTTGAGGGTTACAAGGATAGGGTGGAGGTGTGGGCTTAGGTACGGTGCTCTTTCCAAGGGCCGGTGCAGATTCGATGGGCCAAATGGCCTCCATCTGCACTGTAAATGTTATGATACAGGCATCGAGCCCAACCAAGATGGCCGCCAAAAACCCCCGTCAAGAAAGACCAAAGAACAAGCTGTAGTTACCATCGGAATTCCCTCCCTGCTCCCCACTGCCCCACAACACCACGCCGAAATGCAAACACACTGTCAAACGGCAAGCATCCCTATCTTTTAGCCAGCTTCGCTCCCACATCTTGATGGAGTCTGATGACATGGCCCTCCCATTTATAGTCTCGGTGATCCTTTGCCCACCTCAGAACTCATTCCTTTTCCTGGTAGCTGTGGAACCTTATGATGCCTCTGGTGTCTTGCTGAATGGAGTTTCTACTGGAGTGACCGATGGGCTCCCAGCTCGGATGGGACAATGATCCATCCTCCCCACTACATACCCAAACATCTTCGATATATAATGTCTGGTTTGGGCTTTCTACTCCCTCCGGCGGCCCCACGATTCTAAGGTTCTGCCCCTTGGGGCGATTCTCCAAGTCATCCATCTTGACACAGAGTGTTTTATTATCACTGGCCAACATTGCCACCTCAGCCTCCAAAGAGACAATCCGATCACTCTGCCTTGATAGAGCCCCTCCGAGAGGGATGGCACAGTGGTTAGCACTGCTGTCTCACAGTGCCAGGGACCCGGTTTCAATTCCGGGCTTGGGTGACTGTCTGCGTGGAGTTTGCACATTCTCCCCCTTTCTGTGTGGTTTTCCTTTGGGTGCTCCAGTTTCTTCCTGCAGTCCAAAGATGTGCAGGTTAGGCTCCTCTGAACACCCAGAGAAAACCCACGCAGACACAGGGAGAATGTGCAAACTCCACACAGTCACCCAGTGATAGAATTGAACCCAGGTCCCTGAAGCTGAGAGGCAGCAGTGCTAACCACTGTACCACCATGCTGTCTCCTGTGTAGAAATTCTATGTGTACAACTCAGTCGCTCAGTCCCTTACTTTCAGCATTTTTTTATCCATTTCCCAATTGCATTCAATTCCTAAATATATCTCAGTTCTTGTCTGTAGATAATTGTTTCCCTTGTTGTTTGGTGGCCATAATAGTGATTTATGGGTCTGAGAATTTTTGCCTATTTTTTGTTCCTCCTTGTATGCAGCTTCCTATGTATTGTTTGGAGACAAATCACAACCAGTTTATAGAACTACTGGAAAATGAAAACAGAAATAAAGTTAAGTGTTCCAAGGAGTCTCACTTCATATTATTTTAGAGTTAAGTCACCCCTGACTCCAGATATTGAGTGGAGGCTATGAGCCTTGACAATATTGTGGTTGTACTGCTGAAGACCTCAGCAACAGAAATAGCGACTTATCTATCCAAGACATTCAAATCAGTGCCATGCATATCAATCAGCCCAGCAATGTAGAAAATTGCCCAGATTGCCGGGAATTGAAGAGAAAACCTTTTATTGATTGGAACATACCTGACATGTGACAATATGGTCACGGTTGTTGAAGGCCAATCACTGCAGCCCCAGGATATGGATGCATGAGTTCCTCCAGGGGACATTTCTTTGCTGAGTCACCTTAAGTTTCTTTGTCAATGACTTTGCCTCTGTCACAAGAGAGGGGCGGGCTGTTTTTCATTAAATCTTTTTTTTTAAATGTATTTTATTACAAACATGTATCAAAACAGGTTACAGCAAATAAACACCCCGGGAAACATACTTCCCAGCAATCAACTATAGTCTGTACAGATTACCCCCTCCCCCGCTCCTGCGGCAAACAGCCCCTCAAACACGGTCTCAAACATCGCCCACCTTTTTTCAAACCCTCCAGCCCCTTAACTCATACTACATCGTCTCCAACCGCAGGAAGTCGTACAGGTCACCCAACCAAGCCGCTACCTCCGGTGGCGATGCCGACCGCCACTCCTAAAATTCGTCGCCGTGCAATCAGAGAGGCGAAGGCCAAGACATCGGCCTTCCTCCTCTCCATGAGCTCCGGCTTCTCCGAAACCCCAAATATCGTCACCAAAGGGTCCGGGTCCTCCACCTCCTCCACTATACTGGCTAAGACGGCGAACACTCCCGCCCAGAATCTTCCCAATTTTTCGCAACCCCAAAACATGTGCGTGTGATTCGCTGGCCCCGCCCACATCTCTCACACTCATCTGCTACCCCCTGAAAGAACCCACTCATTCTCACCCAAGTCATATGCACCCTGTGCACCACCTTAAACTGTATCAGACTCATCCTTGCACAGGTGGAGGTCCTGTTTACTCTACGCAGTGCCTCACTCCATACTCCCCAATTGATCTCCCCTCCCAACTCCGCTTCCCATTTCTCTTTGATCTTCACCACCCGCTCACCTCCCTAGTCCCCCAGCCACTTGGATATTTCCCCAATTCTTCCCTTCCCTTCCACATCCAGAAGCAGCAGTTGCTCCAGCCGGGTGTATCCCGGCAACCTAGGGACCCCCTCCAGACCTTTTGATCAAAGTCCCTAACCTGCAGACCCGAACTCGCTCCCCCTTGGCAGCTCTACCCTTTCCCTTAGCGCCTCCCAACTGGCGAACCCTTCCTCCAAAAACAGATCCCCCACCTTCCTTCCGTCTCTTGTATACACTGTCCATTCCCCCGTGGCTCAAATCCATGATTCTCGCACAGCGGCGTTAACACTGACATCCCTTCCACCCTAAAATGCCTCCTCAACTGATTCCAATCTTCACCACGGACTGCACCACCAGCTTCCTGAAGACCCACTCGGAGCCATTGGCAACGCTGCCATCACCATAGCCCTCAAATTAGACAGCTTACAAGAGTCCTCCCCACCCTCAGCACCTACCTCGCCCTTACAAAGTCCAAAATGATGCTGTCCACTTACCGAAAAAGGCCTTTGATCTAAAGATCAGGAGAGCCTGAAAGATAAACAAGAACCTCGGCAGAATATTCATTTTCACCACTTGGACCCTCCCTGCCAACGTTAAGTGCAGTGTATCCTGCCTCTTAAGATCCTCCCTGGCCTCCTCCACCAGCTTTGTTAAGTTCCACTTATGGAGCCCCATTCATTCCCTTGCTACCTGAATGCCCAAAAACCTAAATCTATCCCTCCCTACCGTAAATGGCATGCCCCCTAAATTTGCCCTCCATCCCAGCTCATTCACCAGGAATACCTCGCTTTTCCCTACATTTAGCCTGTATCCCGAGAACCCTCCAAACCTCCCCAACAGTCCCATAATCCTTCCCATACTCTCCAGCGGATCCGAAACATACAACGGCATCAGCATAGAATGACACCCGATGCTCCCTCTGTCCCCTCATAATCCCCCGCCACTCTGCTGACCCCCTAAGAGCCATCGCCAACGACTCTGTGGCCAGCACAAACAGCAGCGGTGACAGCAGGCACCCCTGCCTCATCCCCCTGTGTAAGCCAAAGCTTTGTGAGCTCATTTCATTCGTCCTCACCCTCACTCTTGGTGCCACATACAGCAACCACACCCATGCCACAAATCTTTGCCCAAACACAAACCTTCCCAAAACCTCGAACATGTACCGCCACTCCACCCGACCAAATGTCTTCTCCGCATCCATGGACACCACCACCTCTGGTACCAGAGCTCTCGAAGGAGCCATCATCACATTCAACGGCCATCTTATATTACTCACGAGCTGCCTGCCCTTCGCAAAGCCTGTTTGATCTTCTGCAACCACCCCCGGGGCACAGTCCTCCATCCTCCCCGCCAACAACTTAGCCAATATGTTCACATCCGTGTTCAATAGTGGTATCGGCCTACACGACCCACATTCCACCAGATCCTTCTCCTTTTCCGGGATTAGTGTGACTACTGCCTGTGTCATCATCTCCGGCAACTCCCCCTTCTCCAGTGCTTCATTAAACGCCCCCAACAGATGTGATGCCAGGTCCGTCGCATATTCCTTGTAAAGTTCCACCGGGTACCCATCCGGCCCAGGGGCCTTTCCCGACTTCATACCCCCGGTACAATTCAACACCTCCCTCAGCCCCAGGGGCTCCTCCAACGCCTGCCTCTTTGCTTCCTCCACCTGGGCAAATTCGCGCTCATCCAGAAACCGCTTCATGGCCCCCTCCTATCCCCCTGGGTCCGTCTCATAAAGTCCCTGGTAGTACTCCCTGCATGCCTCATTTATCTTCCCTGGCTCCGAAACCACATTGCCAGCCCCAGTCCATATCTTCATTATTTTCCTGGACGCAGCCTGCCTCTGCAGCTGGTGCGCCAGCATGTGGCTCGCCTTCTCCCCATACTCGTATTGCACCCCCCTTGCCCTACGCAGTTACCCTACCGCCCTCCCCGTTGTCAGCCTGTCAAACTGCCCGCACAACCTTTTCCTTCTCGCCAATCCCTCCATGGTGGGCACCCTCGAATATTCCCTGTCCACCTCCACTATCTCGCTCAAGAGACTGTCATGTTCCGCCCTTCTTTCCTTATCCGCACGAGCCTTAAATAAAATAATTTCCCCCCCCCCGGCCCACTGCCTTCAGTGATTCCCAAAAAATGGCCGGCGACACCTCCCCATTCTGATTCAACTCCACATACTCCTTGATCGGAGCCCGCACCTTATCACAAAAACCTCCATCAGCCAACAACCCCGAGTCAAACTCTGCTGTCGTACCGATCTAAACCAAATCTCCAGCGGGGTGCATGGTCTGAGATAACTATCCCCGCATACTCTGCCCCCTCCACCCCAACCAAAATCTCCTGACTCACTGTAAAGTAATCAATGCTCGAATACACCTGATAGACGTGTGAAAAGGAGGAATACTCCCTTCCCCCTGGGTTCTGAAAGCGCCATGGATCCACCATACCCATCCTCTTCATAAACCCCCCCAGATCCCTTTCTATTCGTACCCGACCCATCGACCTGGGGCTCGACCTATCCACTCTCGGCTCTAGGACACAATTAAAACCTCCTCCCATGATCAACTGGTGCATGGCCAAATCCGGGATTGCTTCCAGCAACCCCCTCATAAAACCCACATCATCCCAATTCGGGGTGTACGCATTTACCAACACTACCGGTGCCTCTTCCAATACCCCACTCACAATCACATATCCCCCACCCGGACCCCTCACCTTCCTCGCACTCACAAATCCCATTTTTCTGCTCATTAAAATCGCCATTCCCCTCGATTTTGAATCAAACCCTGAGTGAAAAACCTGCCCAACCCACCCCTTCCTTAACCTAAGCTGGTCTTTCACACAGAGGTGTGTCTCCTGCAGAAAGACCACGCCCTGCTTTCAAGCTCCTGAGGTGCGCAAACACCCGCAATCTTTTAACCGACCGATTCACTCCCCGGACGTTCCACGTTACCAGCCTTACCATAGGCTTACGCCTTCAAACCCCTCTACCGTCTGTCATCTTCCCAGTTAACTTCCACCCTCTTAATTCCAACCTATTCCTAGCCTATCCCAGCTGGCCCCTTTCTCTGCCCCAGACCATGTGATCTCTCACCACCTGCCACGTCACAACAACCCTACCCCCCCCCCCCCCCGACTACCCCGCTCGGCCTTGTCCCCCACCACCTCACTTCCGTTCAGCAGCATCGCCTGCTAGTGCAGTAGCCCCTGCCCAAAAGCACCTGTTCTCCATTAAATCTACATTGTTCATCTCCATTCTAACTTTACTAACAATGAAGCAATGCATATCAGTCAATAGTAGGGCAACATTCAGGTTGGAGGTAACATTCACATTGTGAATGGCAGGGTGTTGGCTAATGGTCTTCTTCAATAAGAAACCTTACAAAATCCTTACAGGGCATGACAGGATACATGTAGATAGGTAGTAGACTTCTCTGAGCCTCTGCGCTGAAACTGCGATCAGCGCGGGGGCGGAGAATGGCGTCGACGCCGAAACCCGGCGCAACGCCGCTCCCATGATTCTCCGATCCCCAGAGAATCGCCACGAATCGTACGCGCGCGTCCTACACAACACAGGTAGGGGGCCATTGACAGAGGCCCCCCCCCAGCAATTCACCGAGTGCAGCTGGCCGAGGTCCCGACGACGTGGTTCTCTCATGGTCCCACCTGTCGGGAACAGGGCGTGGTGGCTGCGGACTCGGTCCGCAGCCGCCCTGGTGAGGGGGCGGGGGAATCCTTCACAGACAGCCAGGCTATCAATCGGGGGCCATCGATCCGCGGGCGCGCGTGATCTTGGGGGGGGGGGGGCCTATCTTTTTGGTGTGTGTCTGCCATGTCGCACGGGGTGGCCACGCAGGCCACCGCCATGCACATGCACGGATCCCGACCGGAAATGCAGGGCCCTGTATCAGCAGCCAGAGCTGCAAGGACCACTCCAGGGCCCTGCTAACCCCCTCCAGGTAGGAGAATCACTCTGGACTTTCATCAGGAAAATCCAGAGCGATTCGCCCACGTTTTCACGAGTGGGGACATATTGGAGAATCCCGCCCAGGATGTTTCCCCTAGCTGCTGAGTCTAGAAAAGTGGACACAGTCTCAGAATAAGTGTCATGCCATTTAAGATAGAGATAAGGAGGAATTTCTTCACTCAGAAGCTGATGAATGTTTGGTCGACCTACCCTAGAATGTGTGACATTGAATATGTTCAAGACAAAAATTGATAGATTTCTGGATGCTAATGACATCAAGGAATATGGGGCTAATGGAAAAAATGATGTAAGCAGATGATCGTCCATGATCCGTATGAATGGTGGAGCAGGCTCAACAGGCTAATTGATCTACTCCTGTTTCTATTTTCTATGTTCCTATGTTTCTAAATGACCCTCCTATCCCTAGCTATGACCATATCCCTCACCATTCATCATTGACCAGAGCTTTATACACCAGCCATATCGTAGCATGGCTACAAGAGCAAAGAAGATGCTGGGTACCTCCTGGCCCATCATTGCCTATCAGGCATCTGCAGGGTCCAATATTGATGGAAAACTCACCTATCACCCGGAAAGCAGTTGCAACACCTAAAGATTGTGACACCGTCCAGGAAAAAGCACTCGATTGGCATTCCTGCTACAGGACTCAGTATCTGTTACACACCATCCTAACTTGTAACTATGTCACCATACCTTCACTGTCGCTGGGTCAAAGTCCTGGAACTCCGTTCCTAAGAGCACTGAGGTGCTCATGGAATGCAGCCGTTCAAGAAGACAACTCACCACCACCTTCCCGGGGACAATTAGGAAAGGCCAATAAATGCTGACCGAGCCAGTAAAGACCACATCCCATGGATGAATATTTTTAAAATCTAGCCCCTCCGCCAGAGTACACAGTGGCTGCAAAATACAGGATCTACAAAATGCACAGGAGCAATTCAGTTTATCTAGCAGCAAGAGTATCTCCCAGTCCCCCTGTCCACTTGTACCAAGAACAACAACAGTGGCATGTTATGGGAACATCATCATCTCCAAGATCTTCTTTCTCCAAGTCACATGCCACTGATATAAACTGCAAATCATCACTAAATTAAAACCTTCGAATTAACTACCTAACGGAGTGGGCATCACCACAATAAGAAGTGCAGCAGTTCAAGAAGATCCATCTTCAACTTCTCAGTAAGGATGGGCAATAAATTGGGCTTTGACAAAGTTAAGTGCTTTCCAAAAATGAATGATAAAAATAAATACTTTGCAGCCCGCAGGTGATTGACTTTGTTAGGAAATTGGCTGAGTGGCAAGAGACAGAGATTAGAAATAATGGGCAGGTAATATAATTGGCAGGATGAGACCAGTGTGTTCTGCAAGGAGCTGTGTTGAGGCTGTAACAGTTCACTGGACTTATTAATAACTTGGACGGGATGGAAAGGCACATGCCATCATTTGCTTATGGCACAAAGATAAGTGGCATAGTAAGTGTAGCTTGAAGCATAGAGAGGTAAATGGGCAAAAGTGTGGAAAAATGATTTCAGTGCAGATAAATTTGAGGTCCACTTTGGCTTAGAACAAAATATTTTCTAAATGGCAAAAAGCTAAATACAGTGGAAATTAGGAAACGTGGAGGTGTAGCTACATAGATTATTAAAATGTCTTGAACAGGAATGGGAAATCATCAAAAAGGCTGATGGAATGCTGGTTTTAAATCTGGAGGACCAGAATACAATGGGGTAAAGGCCATACTCCAGCTTACAAAGCTCTGCTCAACAGCTACTGTGAGCAGTTCTGGACACCACACGTCAGAAAGGATATATTTGCCTTGGAGGGGGTTCATTTACCAGAATGGAACCTGGACTCCAAGGATTAAATTATGAGGAAAGATTATACAAATTAAGGTTCTGTTTCCTGGACTTTAGAAGATTGAATGGATGATTTGATATGAAGGGGATTTTGATTTCAAGATATTAAACGGAATGCATAGAATTGATAAAGAGAAGTTATTTTCGCGTCTTGGAAATTAGAGCATAGGAAGGGTGTGAGGTCGAAGGGCAGTAATAGCAACCTCGGATAGTGAGTGGGCCATATCTCAGTGGGCTGCAAGATTGAAACTGGGTTTGTCCATTGACCATGGCCCATGAAGATTGAATGCATTTAAAGTATGCAGAATATTTTGTAAGTTGTAGAAAATGCTCAATCATTTATATATTAATATAACTTATCAACTTCAAATGGCAAAAACAAAATAAAATATTTATACTTGATTGGATGCATGGTTCTCACAGTCAATGTTGTGCGCATTCAACACTCACCTCACTTCGCGTACCCTTGCTTAACGTGCGTGTTGTTTCAATTGTACCGGTCGGAGGAAACTACATGGATGGAAACCAGTAGAATGTGGCAACACTGTGTGTGCGCAATGGTCAACAAAATGTCTCCTGGGCCACACTCAGAACCCCGATGGGCCACATGTGGCCCACAGGCCGCAGATTATCATAGAATTTACAGTGCAGAAGGAGGCCATTCGGCCCATCGAGTCTGCACCGACTCTTGGAAAGAGCACCCCACCCAAGAGCCTTTTTCTTCGGATGGTGATGTCTAGCACGAGGGGACATAGCTTTAAATTGAGGGGAGATAGATATAGGACAGATGTCAGAGGTAGGTTCTTTACTCGGAGAGTAGTAAGGGCGTGGAATGCCCTGCCTGTAACAGTAGTGGACTCGCCAACACTAAGGGCATAGACATATGGATGATAAGGGAATAGTGTAGATGGGCTTTAGAGCGGTTTCACAGGTCGGCGCAACATCGAGGACTGAAGGGCCTGTACTGCGCTGTACTGTTCTATGTTCTATGTAAGGTCAACACCTCCACCCTATCCCCATAACCCAGTAACCCCACCCAACACTAAGGGCAATTTTGGACACTAAGGGCAATTTATCATGGCCAATCCACCTAACCTGCACATCTTTGGACTGTGGGAGGAAACCGGAGCACCCGGAGGAAACCCACGTACACACGGGGAGGATGTGCAGACTCCACACAGACAGTGACCCAAGCCAGAATCGAACCTGGGACCCTGGAGCTGTGAAGCAATTGTGCTATCCACAATACTACCGTGCTGCCCCCCACTGCTGTAGGGAAACCTGAAAACAAGATGAGAATTTTAAAATCGAGGTGTTGCCAAATTGAAGTAAGTCAGTACACACAAGAGTGATGGCTTAACAGTGTTTTGTGCCAGTGAAGATACAGGCAGCAGTGTTTTCAATAAGTTCACGTTTGCACAGGGTGCAAGGTGGGACTCTGGCCAGCGGAGCAATGGAATAAAAGCAGAAAATGCTGGAAATACATGCCAGAGCAGGCAGCACCTCTGGAGGGAGAGATAGAGCTAATGGGCAGAATTTTTCATTGCAGTAGGTGGGGGCATGAGAAGTGGTGTGGGCATGCATTGAAAATTACGTTCCCCCAGGGGGTCAATGAATCCCCCAACACGCAATTCAATTTTCAAAGGGAGAACAGGAGGGGGGAGTCTGGGAACATGCTTGCCTCCAATTAAGCTACTTGAAGAGTTGTAAACAGGCAGGGGAGGGCCAGAAGCCGATTTTCAAATTGGAAATTGCCAAACCTGAATAATCTGGTCCTCATGGGGCACAGATATTGGTTTCAATGCAAGTAGCAGCAAAGTCTTCTTTTTTTTTAATACAAAAGGACAATTGAGCAGTGGACCAGGGTTTCAGGGAGAGAACAATATCTTCAGTGTGCTAAAATTGGAGGGGATGGTGGGGTGGGGAGGGGGGGGGACAAACATGTTTGTTGTTGGCACCAGGTTCGAGGTGGCAGAGATGGCAAATGAAAATGCACTGAATATAGAGGTTGGCAGAGTGGAAGGTGAGGACGAGGGAAATCTGGGGCAAGATTCTCCGACCCCCCGCCAGGTCGGCGAATCGCTGGGGGCTGGCGTGAATCCCGCCCCCGCCGGTTGCCGAATTCTCCGGCACCGGATATTCGGCGGGGGCGGGAACCGCACCGCGCCGGTTGGCGGCACACACCCCCCCCCCCCCACCGCCGATTCTCCGGCCCGGATGGGCCGAAATCCCGCTGCTAGAATGCCTGTCCCGCTGGCGTGGATTAAACCACCTCTCTTACCAGCAGGACAAGGCGGCGCGGGCGGGCTCCAGGGTCCTGGGGGTGGGCGCGGGCCGATCTGGCCCTGGGGGGTGCCCCCACGGTGGCCTGGCCCGCGATCGGGGCCCACCGATCCGCGGGCGGGCCTGTGCCGTGGGGGCACTCTTTTCCTTCCGCCTTCGCCACGGTCTCCAGCATGCCCCCGCGGCACACACCCGCCCGCAGATCGGTGGGCCCCGATCGCGAGCCAGGCCATCGTGGGGGCACCCCCCGGGACCAGATCGCCCCGCGCCCCCCCCAGGACCCCGGAGCCCGCCCGCGCCGCCTTGTCCTGCCGGTAAGAGAGGTGGTTTAATCCACGCTGGCAGGACAGGCATTCTAGCAGGGGGACTTCGGCCCATTCGGGCCGGAGAATCACCGGGGGGGGGGGGGGCGCCAACTGGCGCGGCGCGATTCCCGCCTCTGCCGAATATCCGGCGCCAGAGATTTCGGCAACCGGCGGTAGCGGGATTCACGCCAGCCCCCAGCGATTCTCCGACCCGGCGGGGGGGTCGGAAAATCTCGCCCAAGGTTAGGGCTTGGCCGCTCAAGGGGCGGAGGATTCCGCACCTTTGGGGCGGCGCGATGCCGGACTAATTCGCGCCGTTTTTGGCGCCGGTCAGCGGACATCGCTCCGATTACGGGGACTTTTGCCCCTGATCTTTGCTCTTGGAATGAAGCGGGTGAGAGCAGAAGTGTTGGAAATGGGCAGACATTGTCGAGGGCGGTGTCAGGCATGGCAGGGGGAATCTGGTAACAATGATGATGTATTGGTGCTGTTTCCTGCTCTTCCCCAAAACTGGAAAATGTCAATAACTTTGCCTCCCACCCCTCTCTCATGATCACATGATGCATTCCCGAATTATCCCTTCTCTTCCTCGACTTCTCTGCCTCCATTTCTGAGGATTGACTGTCAACCAATATTCACAACTTTCTGAACTCAGCATTGAGTTCAGCAGCTTCAGACCATAATCTGATTATGTTCCCTTTTTCATTGTAGGTTTTGAATTTATTCTTTGGTTTCATTCCCTTTGGGTGATAGCTATTCGTTGGTTTGCCATTTACACTTCCTTAAGACATATCTTTTGTTCCATTTGCACTCCCTTTTCCCCATTACACCACCAACCCTTTTACCATTTGATCTCTCCTGTCTTCGATCATTGCACAGGCCTTCCCTTTATTCCTTCCTCACCCGAACCCCATTCCATTCACCTAAAAACTATTGCATTTCAATCTTTTCCCAGTTCTGAAAGGTCATCCTTGAAACTCTGTTTTTCTCTCTCTGCTGAAAATATTTGCAGATCTAGTGGATATTTTCAACCTTTTCAGATTTCCAGCATCCGCAGTCTTTTACTTTTGTAGAACACTTGAACAGTTGAGTCTCATGGTAACCTAGGCACAGGACAGTGTCTCAGCAGAAAAATGAGCTGAGGCGGAGTAAACATGAGCTGTGTTATGAAGGTGAAAATAGGTGGTCTAAGTAATGGATAGGATATGTACTGAAAAGCTTAGATCAAGGTCAGATATCACGGCAAGGTTGCAACCAATCTATAAGTAAGTCGGTAAATAAGAGCAAAATATCCTGCCCCTGACAGAGGCAATTTCACAGGAGGGGTTAGCCACTTGATCAGGTGGGAGAGTGCTGGGTGAAGACCCCACCATCTTCCGAACTCCCCCAATCAAACCCGGTAGGAAGGGTGAAGTGCTGTCTCCTAGCCTGGAAACCATTTGCCCTATTTAAGAAGCCACTTAGAAACTAATTAAGGGTGTCATTCTGCCACCACAGGAATTCTACCAGTGGCTGTGGGGAACTTCCCCCGAGGGAAAACTGCAAAACAAACTGGTTTGTCTGATGCCTACTGGAGGGCTGTCCCTTGTACTCAGGCACACACTTTGCCCGATCAGGAAGGAGAGCCCCGCAAGAAGGCACCAGCCCTTACTTTTGATCCTGCTCCTCCTTTGCTGGTGACCCCTTCCCCTGTAACCCCATCCTGCCCACGTTTACCTCTCTGCAAGACTCCCATCATTTCACCCTTGTGGAAATTGCAGTGTAGTACTGGCAGTGGCCACTGTTCCAGGTGGCGCTGCCATTACTGGAAAGGTACCAGACTCTGATTGGCTGGCTGCACCTGAGCAGGGATATCCGCCCTGTTCAGGGCTTAATTTGTTGGGAGACCTGATGCTGTCTAGGTAAGTGCCTGATTCTTACAAAATTACAGAAATATTTTCAATGCAGCGTTCCCACCAGTTTTCCAGTTGATCGCCATTTTCTGCCTTAAGTCTGTAATAAAGGCAAATGGGAGTGGAAAGTCTGCTGATGTAGGCAAATATGGGCAAATACCACTGTAAGGAGTTACAGACTACTTTTTTGTCTGCTCACTTTTTAATTAAATTGTAAATGAATTCTTTGATAACTCATTTAAGATTTCAGGAGAAATCTTTCCACTATATTTATTTACTGCTGACATAAAGCAACTAGAAAACTAAAACAAAAATCATTAGAACTTGACTTAGACATATTTATAATGAGACTTGTTCAGGGTATGATAACTTATGATAGTGATTATGTATTGAGTTAGCAATCCAGAGGTCATAAGTTTAAATCCCATCGTGGCAGGTTGTGAAATTTAATTGAATAAGTCTAGTAATTTGTGGGCTAACATAAAGTGACCATTGTCATAAAAACTCAACTGGTTCACGAATATCCTTCAGTAAAGGCAACCACTTATCCCACATCCGCATTCAAAGAGCAAATGCAACATTGGTGTTACATACATGTAACTCCAGTCCAAACCAACATGGTTATGGAAGATCTTGGGTGCGATTCTCCACTCCCACGCAGGTTGGGAGAATCGCCTGGGCCGCCAAATTTCCGGGGACGGCGGTCTGACGCCCTCCCACGATTCTCCAAAGCGGCGGGAAGGGCCCAGTCGTGTTTCGCGGGCCACAGGCCGGAGAATCGCCGGAGACACCCAAAATAGCACCCCTGCTATTCTGAGGCCCGGATGGGCCGAGCGGCCAGGCCAAAACGGCGGGTTCCCCCCGGCGTCGTCCACACCTGGTCGCTGCAGTCGTGGGCGGTGCGTGGACGCTGGGGGGGCGGCCTGTGGGGGGGCGAGGGGGGATCCTGCACCGGGCTTCACCTGGAATGTGGGGTGGCCCGTGATCGGTGCCCACCGATCGTCGGGCCGTCCTCTCTGAAGGAGGACCTCCTTCCTTCCGCGGCCCCGCAAGATCCGTCCCCCATCTTCTTGCGGGGCGGATTTAGAGAGGACGACAACCACGCATGCGCGAATGATGCCCGTTATGCGGCGCCAGCCGCGTCATCTATGCGGCGCCGCCTTTACGCGGGCGACAAGGCCTGGCGCGTGTAGATGACGCGGCCCCGATCCTGGCCCATTGTCAGGGCCTGAATCGGTCGGGACCGGGGTCGTCCGCGCCGTCGTGAACCTCGACGGTGTTCACGACGGCGCGGCCACTTCACCGTGGGAGTGGAGAATCCCGCCCAGTGACTTTGTGCAATGACCCTAATGGGCTAAATATGTCAGCAGCCCATTTTACCAAATATTTTATTCCATCAAAATCGCTAGAAATATATACTGAGAAAGATGGAAAACAGAGTGCTAAATCGCTGACACCTTTTTAACATTATTGCACAAAGATGAGGTCTATCCCATTGACTCAACACTGTCAGGAAAACCAGAATGTCCACATTCCAAAAGCAAACATAAATGTTCCAGTGAATTTCAAACTAATAATCTCATGTCTAGCCAGATTTGTGCTGAAGTCTCTTCTCTTCCTGCAACAACTCTAGGGCTATCATTTTAATCTATTCACGGATGGTGATGACAAAGTCAGTGAAAACATCAATTGAAAGTCTCGACCTTGTATTTATACCAATATTTTCACTGACCGAGGAAACAAATAAACCTAGTATGACCTTGTGAAGAGTAGAGCACAAAACAGGCCTTGGTTCTGCTTTACTTTCAGAACACAAGAAAATGTATGACAAAGAAATTGCATGTAGCCTGCCAAGTATGTTCCTCATTTTGTATAATTTGGGCGAGATGCCTGAAAATTGCTGCACTCAAGGAATTGTATCCCACCATGAGATCGTGGCATATAACGTAGATCGTGGCGTTTAAGTTGACCCCATTTTTTTCAGCGGCAAAATTCATGGGCTTTACTCGGCGTAGAAGTTTTGTTTTCTGCTAAGAAATGCTATACTCTGGATTGGAGTCAGCTTCAATTTTTCACATTAGAAATAGGTGTTATATTCACTTCATAAGTCTGCTCATGGGATAAAGCAGGCAAGATGGGCTGTGTTGCTGGTACAGGCCATGTTTCCCACACAGAAAAGACCGCGCATAGCGAAAGATGAATAGAAATGAGTCCTCTGGGAAGAAGTATGAAGTTAGTTTCAAACTAGAAGTTGTAGCATTTGCCAATTCATCAAATAAATGAGCTGCTGTAAGGATCTTTGGTATTAGTGAAAAACTGGTACAAGATCAGAAGGAGGGGAAATCTGTCCTGAAGAAGATGCCTAAGACCAAATGCACCATGAGAAGAGGAACCAGCCACTAGCCTGATCTTGGGAATAACATATCAGAATGAGTCTGCAAAAATTGTTAGAATAGCCACATCGCCACCAAAATACAATGCATCTGTATGAATTTAGGTAAGCCAAATTGAATCCCGAGTCCAGTAAAGATTTCAGAGCAACAGCTAGTTGGTGTAGCCACTTTATGGAACAAGAAGGGGGAGGCAGTGGTGTAGTGGTACTGTGACTGGACTAGTTTTCCAGAGACCCAAAGTCATGCTCTGGGGACCTGGGTTCAAATCCTGCCATGGCAGATGGTGAAATTGGAATCCAATAGAAAAACAAATCTGGAATTAAAGATCTAAAGATGACCCTGAAACCATGCTGTAAAACCCCATCTGGTTCACTTTAGGGAAAGAAATCTGTCATCCTTACCTGGTCAGGCCTACATGTGACTCCAGATCCACGGCAATGTGGTTGACTCTTAAATACCCTCAGGGATGGGCAATAAATGCTGACCCAGCCAGCGACACCCTCATTCCTGTTGCGGCAGAAGACCAAGATTACTGAGACGACTAAAAGACCTCAACGCTAAAATTACAATTTTCATTATAAGACAGCAGCAAAATCACAAGCACCCATTACATCATTTCAAAAATGAAACATCCATGAATTTAGATATGCAACCATATTGTGGAGTGAGACAGTGCAATAGCAGTTCTAGTGGAAACAACAGAACACGAGAAGACAGTCATAGTGGTATTAATTTGCATGGCCAACAATTTGTAATTTTCAAATTATAAAACTATACCGAAAATCAAGTTGCCTGCAGGAGCTTTTGTGCATGTTCATGACGATAGGTAGATGAATGAGGATAGAGTGAAGTCGTGGGTCGATAATGTGTGGAATAGCATCCCGGTGGCCTACGCAAAGAACACAGCTTCTCATTCATGTGGAACGTGATCAGATTCTGTATAACCAAAGAGATCAAGAGAAATAACACCCACATTGCAGTCATACCAAGGGGTCTAACATCTGTAGTTAACCTTTGGATGTGTTTCTCAACAAACCATTCAAGAATCATGTTCATGCCGAATGGAACAGGTGCACCGTTGTCAGAGGAAAAACGTTCACCAAGAGTGGAAATATGAGTGCCCTCTGCTTGATTCTTTATCTGGTTTCATCATCAAACCGTGGGATGCTGTTAATGAACAAACTATCATCATATCGTTCAAAAACAACAGAATGTCCAACTCAATGGATGGAGAGGAAGATGATTTATTGTGGAGGAATGATTCGGAAACCGAAAGTGCCAAACCTGATCCAGATTGGAATTCGTACGATGATGCGTGCCATTGCCAAAGTGGCTCAGAATTAATTTGATGAACTCTTTCCATCGGCTGCAAAAGGCACTGCATTTAACAGTTTTTAAAACAATGTGATTGTGGTTAAACGATCCTTGTAGAATTAATTATTCAGTAAAATGTGTCACATTGATTGATCTGAATAACCGGTGTTATATTTTTTTCACCGACACCAACCACCTGCACCAGGTTTTTATTCTCCTTTTTCACATTTTCCTCCCAATTTACACCCACCAACAATCAACGGTAACAAATACAATGTCAATCCCCTGGCCAACCATTCCTTCCTCCCACCAACTCCCAAACAATCCTCAACATTTTAAATACAAACATCAACGAAATGGAATCAGGAATCCACCATCCACCCCATACATAGTCACCAGCAACCTACACAATCCAACATAGGGGGGGAAGGAGGAGGGGGGAGGAGGGGGGAGGGGAGAAGGGGGGGAAGGAGGAGAGGAGGAGGGAGAGGAGGAGGCGGGGGGGGGGGGGAGGAGGAGGCGGAGGGGGAGGAGGGGAAGAAGAGGAGGGGAGGAGGAGGAGGGGGGCGAGGAGGAGGAGGGGGGAGGAGGAGGAGGGGGGAGGAGGAGGAGGGGGAGGAGGAGGAGGGGGAGGAGGAGGAGGGGGAGGAGGAGGAGGGGCAAAGGAGGAGGAGGAGGAGGGGGGAAGGAGGAGGAGGGGGGAAGGAGGAGGAGGGGGGAAGGAGGAGGAGGGGGGAAGGAGGAGGAGGGGGAAGGAGGAGGAGGAGGGGGAAAAGGAGGGGGAAGGAGGAGAGGAGGAGGGGGAGGAGGAGGCAGAGCGGGAGGAGGAGGCGGAAGGGGGAAGAAGAGGAGGGGAGGACAAGGGGGAGGAGGAGGAGGAGGAGGGGAGAAGGAGGGGGAGAAGGAGGGGGCAAAGGAGAGGAGGGGAGGGGAGAAGGAGGGGGAAAAGGAGGGAAAAGGAGAGGAGGGGGAAAGGAGGGGAGGGAGGAGGAGGGGTGGGCGGTAGGAGGAGGGTGGTAGGAGAGGAGGGGAGGGAAGTAGGAGGGGCGGCGAGGAGGAGGGGGAGGGGGGAAGGAGGAGGAGGGGGAGGGGGGAAGGAGGAGGGGGGAAGGAGGAGGAGGGGGGAAGGAGGGGGAAAGGAGGGGAGGGAGGAGGAGGTAGGGGGGGTAGGAGAAGGGGGTAGGAGAGGAGGAGGGGGAGAAGAGGAGGGGCGGAGAGGATGGGGAGGGGGGGAGGAGGAGGAGTAGAGAAGGCGAGGAGGAGGGGGAGAAGAGGAGGGGCGGAGAGGATGGGGAGGGGGGAGGAGGAGGAGTAGAGAAGGTGAGGAGGAGGAGGGGGAAGGAGGAGGAGGTGGAGGAGGAGGGTAGGATGGAGGAGGGGGGTGATGTGCCTTCAATGAACACAAAACGAGTAGTGAATGTAACTGAGGCTTTAATAAACTAAACAGAAAGCCTCCTGGCCTCGGATCCCGAACTGAGGCAGCGGCGGAGACTAGCCACCTTTATACCAAGCCCGAGGGGAGGCGGAGCCAGCAGGCAGTGGTTTACCATATTACACATAATACAGTGGCAGTTTACCACAATACACATATTATATACTACAGTGGTTCGGAGCCAGCAGGGACAAGCCCAGGCATGTAACAATACAACAGCACAATACAATATAGTGGTTTACCACATTCACCTCTTGTTAACAAAAAAAAGAGTCCATCGGGGGTGAAGTGGACTTAAAGATCAAGTCTGTTGGGGGCTTTGACCTTCCGCCGTGATTGCCTCAGTCCCGGCTGTGGTGTGGGCACCGGTGTCGAGACCTGCGGGTCAGGGAGCGTGTTGTCCTCTTCTTCACCCAGTAGTTGAGTCGGTGGAGAGGGAGGGACGTTGTGTGGGCGGGTTGGTGGTGATGGCCGCCGGTGGGCCTGCGGGTGCCAGTCCTTGAAGGAGCTGGGTAGTGGTGGAGGGAGACGGTGTAGGATCGGGGTGGTGGTGATGGTCGCTGGGGAACCTGCAGGTGCCAAATCCCGGAGGGAGACTGCGTCCTGTCGCCCGTCCTGATTTGCCACGTAGGCATATTGTGGATTGGCATGGAGGAGCATGACCCTCTCGATGAGGCGATCTGATTTATGGCTCCTTGCATGCTTCCGGAGGAGGACGGGCTCTGGGACTGTCAGCCAGGGCTCCCGGGAGGCTGCGGAGTGGTCCCAAGGTGGCGGCCCCCATGGGTCACGCGTGGCAGGTGGCATCGGAGATGGCGTCAAAGATGGCGGCCCCCAAGGGTCGCGCGTAGCGGGTGGAGTACAAGATGGAGCCAAAGATGGCGGCCCTCATGGGTTGCACGTGGCGGGCAAAATCGAAGATGGCGGCGAAGATGGCACTGCCCACAGGTCGCACATGGTGGGTGGCGCGGCAGCTGGGGGCGGCCCCGACAGGCAGCAGGCAGCGCTGCTGGGCCTAGGGGTTTTAGGGAGAGATCGGGTCTGGCAGGCTTTCGCAAAGTGGCCCTTCCTCCCACACCCGTTGCAAGTCGCGTTCCGTGCAGGGCAGCGTTGTCTGGGATGATTACCCTGGCCGCAAAAGTAGCACCTCGGGCTTCCGGCGTTGGCGGGCTGCTGCGCGGCACAGGCTTGCGCCGCACTCGAGTCGGGTGATGGCGGTGCCCACGACGTCCACGAGGGTGCCGCGCGGTCGGAGGTGTAAGGCCTCCATGTTCTGGAAGGCCACCTCCAGCGTGTTTGAGAGCTGCACTGTTTCTGGGAGGCCGAGTGTACCCCCTTCTGGCAATCGCTGGATGTAGTTTGATTTCATGCTCATGACATAAGCGTCCCTGATCAACAGCTCCGCGTGTTGGGTCGCCGATACCGCCTGGCAATCACAGTTCCGGCTGAGTACCCGCAAGGCACGCAGGAATTCTGCCAGTGATTCCCCAGGACGTTTTCGCCTCGTGGCAAGAAGGTGCCTAGCATACACCTCGTTTACAGACTTTACATATTGTCCCTTTAGCAGCATTATCGCCTCCGTATACGAGGGGGCGTCCCTGATGAGAAGGAAAACTTGCAGGCTCACCCATGTGTTGAGGATCTGCTTCTTTTGGAGGTCGGTGAAGTCTTAGGTGGAGGATCCGAGATACACTTCGAAGCAGCTTAGCCAGTGCTCGAATGTCGCAGTGGCGTCGGCTGCCTGTGGGCCCAGCTCCAGGCGATCAGGCTTGAGCGATGAATTCATCTTAGATGTTTAGTTTATTAAATTGATGTGCCATCAATGAACACAAAACGAGTAGTGAACGTAACTGAGGCTTTAATAAACTAAACAGAAAGCCTCCTGCCTCAGATCCCGAACTGAGGCAGCGGCGGAGACCAGCCACCTTTATACCGAGCCTGAGGGGGGGAAGGGTGAAGGGAGGGAAGGGTGAAGGGTGAAGGGGGGGGGGGAAGGGTGAAGGGGGGGGTGGGGAAGGGTGAGGGGGGGGAAGGGTGAAGGGGGGGGAAGGGTGAAGGGGGGTGAAGTGGGGGGGGGGAAGGGTGAAGTGGGGGGGGAAGGGTGAAGGGGAGGGGTAAGGACGAGGGGGGAAGGGGAGGGGGAAGGAGGAAGGGGGAAGGAGGAATAGGGTGGGGAGGGTGCAATCATGTTCGGGGGGGGGTCAGGGCAGGGGGGGCCTGCATTTTCCAGGGAGGGGGGCGGGGAGTGTTTTCCGCAGGAGCGACATGCCAGCCGGCCTGCTATGGCAGGACGGTGGCGAAGCTGATGGGCAATGGCCACTGGCGCCGCCATCCCACGCGGCCACACGTCTTGGCCTTGGGTGCGCCCAGCCCCCCCCCCCCCCCCCCCCCCGGTGCCGCAACCCCCAGCTGACGGAGACCATCTCTGGGAAAGGTCAAAGCGATACACATGCCAGCCCCCGTGAGGGCATGGCCTGCCCACTGTGGTGCGATGAGAAGGGACGGGCAAAACTCGGCGGTGGACGGATACTGCGGGCAGGGGTCAGGGTGAGTGCATGTCTCAAGCCACACCAGCTAACCGGGGCACACATGTATCCCATGGCACATGGCTGTCGAGGTGTCAATGCGCCATCAGTAAACGTGTATCTCCCTCCCGCAGATCGTAGTGTTTGGGCACCAGCCAACGATGTTTGCTGCCGTGGCGGGAACCGCTGCCCTGCAGGTGGCCCTTTGGCAGCGTCGATGCAGGCGGCTCAGAGCAGCTGCGGCTGCGGCGGCTGCAGCAGAGGGAGTGACTGCAGAGGGCCCCGAGCCACCCGCTCAGGCTGCAGGCCCGCCCGCCCGTCAGGTGCAGGAGGAGGCGGAGGGAGACGATGACCACCACATCGTCGGGGATGCACAGGACGAGGAATCTGATCTTGATGGGGCGCAGGGGGGGAGGAGGAGCAGGTGGTGGTGCCAAGGCACCGGAGGCGCCCCTTGAGGCCTCGAGTGAACCGTCACCGCATGTCGTTCGAGGACCTGCCGGACAGGGCATGCAGGAGGAGACTCCGGATGAGTAGGGAGACCGTCGCACATATATGCCACCTCATGGCATACCTGGCACCACGGAACAGGGGAAGGACATGCTATCCCGGTGCCCTCAACTTCTACGCGACGGGGTCGTTCCAGGCGCCGAGCAGGGACCTGTCCGGTATCTCCCAGGCATCGGTGCACCGGTGCATCCAAGCAGTAACCGACACCCTGTATGCCATCGCCGACCGGTACATCCAGTTTCCAGAGGACCGCGCACACCAGGATGCCCGGGCAGCGGGATTCGCCTCCGTGGCCAGGATACAAATGGTCCAGGAAATGATTGATGAGGTGCACATCGCCATGCGTCCACCATCGGAGAACAGGGACGTGTTCATGAACAGAAAGGGGACCTACCCATGAACATTCAGGTGGTCTGTGACCGCCGCATGAAGATCATGCACGTGTGCACCCAGTACCCCGGCAGTGTGCATGATGCCTTTATACTGGCGCAATCCTTCATCCCTGCCATGTTTGAGGGACAGCCCCCACCCCACCCCCAGCTGAGGGGCTGGTTGCTGGGCGACAGGGGTTACCCGTTGCGGTTGTGCCTGATGACGCCTATACGGTGGCCACAGACCAACGCGGAGACCCGCTACAATGAGGCCCATGCAGCAACCAGGGGTGTTGGCGAGAGGTGCTTTGACCTCTTGAAAATGCACTTCAGGTGCCTGGCCCGCTCTGGAGGGGCCCTCCAGTACCATTCCGAGAGGGTCGGCCGCATAGTTGTTGTCTGCTGCGTGCTGCACAACATAGCCCGGCAGAGGGCCGATGTCCTGGAGGATGAGGCACAGGGGGAGCCTGATGAGGGCAATGCATCTGCACATGAGGAGGAGGATGGGGAGGGGGAGGGGGGGGCACAGACGCGACATGGGGCTGGATATGGCCGGGAGGCTGCGCGACGCCACCGGCTTGGAGAGCGAGCACGCGAGGCATTGATCGCCGCACGTTTCACGAACTAGGGGGAGGGCATCGCGGAGCAAGGCACTTGCACCACCGTTCTGCCCAAACGCGCCACCCAGCACCCCCACCTCTCGCACCATCCGACAACCCTAGCGCCCACACCACCACTTTCACAGCAACTTACACCTGCGGCACAACGGGATGTCTCACACAGTTGCTTGTGTCGGCAGGCGTGATCAGTGCCATGTTGAATGATGACAACCCGCTCTGCGATGAGCTGTGAGCTCCGGATCATGTCTGACTCATGGCCACACCCTCCACCTGGGTGGTCCCTGTATGTGTCACGGACACTCCATCACATGGCCATGTGGGGTAGCTGGCATCGCTGTGCCGAAGACGACGGGGTGTTGGGGGAGGGGTGGGGGACACACACCCGACCTCACCGTTGTACCGAACTTCGACCCCAGCGCCACTCTGTCCCCTTCAAGACCCCTCAGGCACTGGACATAGCACAGAGGCATCTAGGTTTGGTGTAACAGTGACTTTAATCGTGACATTCACATACAAGTGCCTTAGTCCCTATAGCTAAGCTGTGCCCTGCACCAACTTACTACGTGTCTAACTTCTTTGCCTTACAGGCCCTACCACTACGCCTTGGTGTGTCCCCAGACGGTACAGCAGGAGTGGAGGCGGACTGCTGAGACTCCTGCCCAGCGACGTGGCTCCCCGTCGGCACGCGTTTCCTGGGACGGCCCGGCTTGGATGGGCCACGCTGCTCGGCGGGCATGCTGGATGGCGTGGTGCCACCCTGTTCTGCCCGCTGCCCACCAGATGCACCAGAAACGGAACAGGGGGAGTCCGAGTGTTCCGGGACCTCCCTTGCATGAGTCACCGGGATGGGCCCTAGAACCTCCTCCACCCTCGGGGAGCCCGGTGGCACCTGAGCCTCAGTATGGGACGTGGTGCGAGTGGAGACAAGCACCATGGCACCACTGACACCTGGCCTGCCAGTCCTGGAGGCCCGCTGTGGCATCGACCAGAGTCTGAACGTTCGCAGCGTTGGAGCTCAGGGAGTAAGCCATCCCTGTCAGGGACTGTGCAACCTCCCTCTGGGCTTGTGCGACGCCATCTAGCGCTTGGGCAAGGCCGCCGATGCTCTCAGCGATGGCCTGTTGGGACTGGGCCGTGGCCTGCTGAGACTGGGCCATGGCCTGCTGGGACTGGGCCATGGCCTGTTGGGACTGAGCCATGGCCTGCTGAGACTCGGCCAGACCCCAGAGCGCAGCGACAATGTCCAACTGGCTGTGGGACATGGCTGCCTGTGAGAGGGCAGCCCTGTCCTGGGCCAGGGATGATGCGTGGACATGAAGCCACACGCCTTGCAGAAACTGACCCATGGCCAAAATCGTTGCCCAAATTGCCTCTACCAAAGACGCCATCCGTGCGATGTCGGCCTGGGTGGCTGCCATGACCGGCACCACACCCTGCTCCTGGACGCGGATAGACTCCTACAACTGCGTCTGCAGATGCAGGAAGGCGGCCGTCATCCCGTTGGCCAGGAACCCGAGAACCGTCTGGGCGGCAGCTGGGTGCTGGGGCTGGGTTGCCCTCCGACCGTCCAGCCCCTCGGCTGCTCCTACCTCCACCTGCTGTAGCGGTTCGGCTGTGTGGTGCGCAGCGGTCAGTGTCCCAGAAGCCTCATCACTAATGTGCCCAACCGAGGTGAGGGTACCTGCGATGGTGGAGGGTGTGGGTGACAGCAGTGACGCAAGGTCCATGTCCTCATCGGACCACAGGTCTGGGGTCTCCTGGGTTGAACCTGGACCGATGGACGTTGTCTCTGGCCCATGTGAGGTGCCGTGTCCGGTCTGTCCATCATCTGTCTGGCCGTCCTCTGTGTGTCACTGTCCAGAGTCCCCGTCCTCTGTCCGTCACTGTCCAGAGTCCCCGTCCTCTGTCCGTCACTGTCCAGAGTCCCCGTCCTCTGTCCCTCAATGTCCTGGCCCTCCGTCCTCTCTTCGTCCGTCTCATGGCCGTCAGTGTCCTTGCTGTCCGTCCTGTGTTCATCAGTGTCGTTTCAGTCGGTCCTCTGTGCGTCCGGCTCCTGTGGCCCGGCTTCGGAAGAGGGCCCTCCTGTCCGTCTTCCTTCCCCTCCTTGGAGTGCATCCCTGTGGGAGGATGGATGTGGACCTGGACGGCGGGGGCTTCTCCGAGACGTTCCAGGACGATCGGCTGCTGGCCCTGGAATACACAATAAAGCATGTATCGTTAGACAAACGGAGTCAGGTGTGAGGGGGTGGAGGGGGCAGTGTGAGGGGGGCAATGTGAGGGGGGGTTAGGGGGTGGAGGGGGCAGTGTGAGGGGGTGCAGTGTGGGGAAGGGGTTAGGGGTGGGGGGGTTAGGGGATGGAAGGGTCAGTGTGAGGGTTGGAGTATGAGGGGGGTTAGGGGGTGGAGGGGGCAGTTTGAGGGGGCGGAGTGTGAGGGGGGTTAGGGGATGGAGGGGGCAGTGTGAGGGATGGAGAGTGAGGGGTTTAGGGGTTGAAGGGGGCAGTGTGAGGGGGAGGAGAGTGAGGGGGGTTTAGGGGTGGAGGGGGCAGTGTGAGGGGGTGCATTGTGAGGGGGAGGAGTGTGAGGGAGGTTAGGGGGTGGAGGGGGCAGTGTGAGGGGTGGAGAGTGAGCGGTTTAGGGTTTGAAGGGGGCAGTGTGAGGGGGTGGAGAGTGAGGGGGGTTTAGGGGGTGGAGGGGGCAGTGTGAGGGGGTGCATTGTGAGGGGGTGGAGTGTGAGGGGGGTTAGGGGGTGGAGGAGGCAGTGTGAGGGGGTGGAGAGTGAGGGGGGTTTAGGGATTGAAGGGGGCAGTGTGAGGGGATGGAGAGTGAGGGGGGTTTAGGGGGTGGAGGGGCAGTGTGAGGGGGTGCAGTGTGGGGGGGTGGAGTGTGAGGGGGGTTAGGGGGTGGAGGGGGCAGTGTGAGGGGGTGGAGTGTGAGGGGAGGTTAGGGGGTGGAGGGGGCAGTGTGAGGGGTGGAGAGTGAGGGGGGTTAGGCGGTGGAGGGGGCAGTGTGAGGGGGGTTAGGGGGTGGAGGGGGCAGTGTGAGGGGGTAGAGTGTGAGGGGGGGCTAGTGGGTGGAGGGGGCAGTGTGAGGGTGGAGTGTGAGTGGGGTTAGGGGTGTGAGGAGTTGGAGGGGCAGTGTGAGGGCTGGAGTGTGAGGGGGGTTAGGGAGTGGAGGGGGGCTAGGGACTGGAGGGGGCAGTGTGACGGGGGCTAGGGAGTGGAGGGGGTAGTGTGAGGGGATTGAGTGTGAGGGGGGTTAGGGGGTGGAGGGGGCAGTGTGAGGGGGTGGAGTGTGAGGGGGGTTAGGGGTTGGAGGGGGCAGTGTGATGGGGTGGAGGGTGAGGGGGGTTAGGGGGTGGAGGGGGCAGTGTGAGGGGGGTTAGGGCGAGGAGGCGGCAGTGTGAGGAGGTGGAGTGTGAGGGGGTTAGGGGGTGGAGGGGGCAGTGTGAGGGGGTGGAGTGTGAGGGGGGTTAGGGGGTGGAGGGGGCAGTGTGAGGGTGTGTGAGGGGGATGGGGGGTGGAGGGGGCAGTGTGAGGAGGTGGAGAGTGAGGGGGTTAGCGGGTGGAGGGGTTAGGCGGTGGAGGGGGAGTGTGAGGGGGGTTAGGGGGTGGAGGGGGCAGTGTGAGGGTGTGTGAGGGGGGATGGGGGGTGGAGGGGGCAGTGTGAGGAGGTGGAGTGTGGGGGGGATTTGGGGATGGAGGGGGCAGTGTGAGGGGGTGGAGAGTGAGGGGGTGGAGGGGGCAGTGTGAGGGGGTGGAGTGTGGGGGGATTTGGGGATGGAGGGGGCAGTGTGAGGGGGTGGAGTGTGAGGGGGGTTAGGTGTGGAGGGGGCAGTGTGAGGGGGTGGAGAGTGAGGGAGAGTTAGGGGGTGGAGGGGGCAGTGTGAGGGGGTGGACTGTGGGGGGGATTTGGGGATGGAGGGGGCAGTGTGAGCATGTGCAGTGTGAGGGGGGATGGGGGGGAGGTGAGGGGCTGAGGGAGTGTAGCCTCCGATCTGGCAAGGCGCTACCTCCCGGGTGGCGGCTCCCCCAGCGAGGTCCAGAGCCCTCTGCTCATGGACAGTGAGGGGGTGCAGCACAGGTGATACCCCTCCGGTCCTTGCACGCTCACGATGGTTGTGAGCTGTCTTGTCCTGCGGGGGGGGGAAAGAATCAGAGTTGGGCGGTCAGCAGCAAGCTGCGCAGATGTTGTCAACATTATGACTGGGGGGGGGGGCACAATGGGCACCACGCCATGGCAGCTCGCAAGGGCGGTGTGGTGCCCATCTGGGTTGTGTGTTATGTGGTGCCCACCCCTCCTGCGTGGGCAGGGGGCGGGTGGCACGTGGTGGGGGGGAAGGGGAGGGGTGCGATGTGGCCCGGTGGAACTCTCGTGGTACTTCCCTGGCTGCCCTCGTGAGGTCGTGGAGCTTCTTGCGGCACTGCTCCCCCGAGCGTGGGGTTTGCCCCACGGCGCAGCCGGCGATGCCCACATCACGCCAGCTGCGCCTGACTGAGCTGGCCGGGGTACCGGTGGCCACGTCTTGGGGACAGGATCGCCCTCCACTCTTCCACTGTGCCCAGCAATGCCTCCAGGTCATTGTCCTGGGTGCGGCCATCTTTCTGTGTCGCGACCTGTGCGCGGATCGTGCACGTCATCGCGCATCATCCGGGCTTCGCGCGATGACGGCGCCGCGCTGGCGCCATGCCCACCGCATTTTTCGCGGCCCCGCTGTTGGCCCCTTTTCGGGGCCTGAATCGATGCTGCCAGCGGCCCGTCCTCGCCGTCGTGAAACGCGACGGCGTTCGCGATGGCGCAGACACTCTGACTCGCCTTCGGAGAATCCCGCTCCATGAATTGTTGAACCCTTTGTAGCCACCTGAGTTGGCCAACTCCCGATGTAAAATGGAGAACAGCAAAGGCTGCAGGGAAATTCAGCCAACACAGGCAGATACCAGCAGGTGCAAGCTACTGTGTATTGAACTCTGCAAAAGCCCAGACAGCATCGATACAAGCAGCCATCTGCATAATAATGTAGCAGCCATCTACATAATAATAAGCAATCCCCGGGAACAATCGCAACATTTGGGACAAACAAAGCTAAGCCAGACTCCCCGGCGCCAGCAGGAGCCAACACAAAAGAGGTTAACGGACACCTCAAGACCGCCCATCGATCAGGGAACCGCTCCAGTATTGGAGAAATCGAAACAAGCGATTGGAACGAAGTCCAATCACCTGGAACCAGGTACAGGGTCCGCCCCGAAAGGCGGGAAGCCCCTGGGGACTATAAAGTTAAGCCCCCAAGTTCAAATCGTTCTTCTTGACCGGGTCACCCAGCAACGCGAACCAACCCCTGAGAGTGAACTGTCCAAGCTGCCGCATCACTGAAGTAAGTCTCGAGTCGACGCTCGCTACGAGATAGGTGCTCCTAGCTACCAATCCATACCAGCTTTGAATCCCGCAGACTCAGAATCCGAACGAAAGGCCATTTGTTCCCCTGACCTGGTGGGCCAGTCCGAAGCTAAGTATAGGCCTGTTAGTTGTAGAAGTAGCTTAGAAGTAGAATTTATGGATGAATAGCGATTTACTGTGTAATAAATGTGCTTTGATTTGAATCTTACTAATTGGTGTGTTGAGTTATTGATCATTACTTGAACTTGAACCTCGTGGCGGTATCATAAAGATACCTGGCGACTCGAGAGCAAAGGTTATAAAACAGAGCCAATTGAGCCAACCAAAAGTTAGCAACGCCTTCCATCCTTCCCCTCAACTCAAACTTCACCTCCTCGAGTGTTAAAAACTCCAGCACGTCCCCCCCGCCATGGCAGGGCACAGGGTGGAGAAACTGACCTCCACCCCAACAGGATCCGCCTTCAGGCGATCAGTGAGGCGAAGCTAAAACATCTGCCTCCGTACCCGCTTCCAGCCCCGGCCGATCCGATACCCGGAATATGGCCTCCAGAGGGCCCGGCTCAAGCCTCACATGTACCACCTTCGAAATGACCCTGAACACCTTCCTCCAATACCCCTCCAGCTTTGGACAGGACCAAAACATATGAATGTGGTTTGCGCCCCCCCCTCCCCCCGCAACGTTTACAAACATCCTCTACTCCCTCAAAGAGTCAGCTCATCCTCGCCTTTGTGAGGCGCGCCCTATACACCACCTTCAGGGGCAGCACGGTAGCATTGTGGATAGCACGATTGCTTCACAGCTCCAGGGTCCCAGGTTCGATTTCCCAATGGGTCAGTCTGTGCGGAGTCTGCACGTTCTCCCCATGTCTGCGTGGGTTTCCTCCGGGTGCTCCGGTTTCCTCCCACAGTCCAAAGATGTGCAGGTTAGGTGGATTGGCCATGCTAAATTGCCCATAGTGTCCAAAATTGCCCTTAGTGTTGGGTGGGGTTACTGGGTTATAGGGATAGGGTGGAGGTGTGGACCTTGGGTAGGGTGCTCTTTCCAAGAGCCGGTGCAGGCTCGATGGGCCGAATGGCCTCCTTCTGCACTGTAAATTCTATGATTCAGCTGTATCAGCCCCAACCTCGCCCACGAAGCAGCTCACATCTTGGGCGCAATTCTCCCATCGGGAGACTAAGTCCCGATGCCGGAGTGAATACCGGAGTGTTTCACTCCGGCGTCGGAGGCCGCTCCCAGCCCCCTATTCTCCCGCCCTCGGGGGACTAGGAGTGGCGTCGCGTCATTTACGCGTGCCAGACCTTGGCGCCGCGTAAAAGCGGTGCCGCGTAAATGATGTCACCTGCGCATGCGCGGGTTGGTCGGCACCAACCTGCGTTTGCGCAGTTGCCGTCCTCCCCGCAAGAAGATGTCGGATGGATCTTGCGGGGTTGCGGACGAAAGGGGGTCCTCCTTCAGAGAGGCTGGCCCGCCGATCGGTGGGCACCGATCGCGGGCCAGACCCCTTTTTAGGCCACCCCCGATGCAGGAGGCCCCCTCCCCTTCCCTCAGGCCCCCCCCCCCCAGCATTCCCATGCTGTTTCCGCCGGCAGCGACCAGGTGTGGACGGCGGCGGCGGGAAGCCGTCATGTTGGGCAGGCCGCTCGGCCCATCCGGGCCAGAGAATCGTCGCTCGCCCATTACAAACGGCGAGCGGCAATTCTCCCAGCGGCCACCCGTGATTCTCGCAGCGTCGGTGTGGGGGGTGGGAGAATCGCGTGCGGGTGCCGGGGCGGCGTGGTGGGACTCGCACGGCAGCCCGGTGATTGTCCCACCCGGCGTGGTGGGGGGAGAATTCCACCCCTTATACCCCGCATTTAAGTCAACCCTTGGTTTTGGAAGGATTTTTGAGACTTCAAAAGTCAACATGTATGCCACGATCTACATTGAGTAGAGAAGGAGACAGGTAGAGAGGGGGCAAAGAGGGTCATGAGCCTCAGAAATTGAATTGATTACTTTTTTTGTTTGCAAAATAAGGGCAGCTGATCTAATGACATCAAATAAGAGGGAAAATTAGCTGAACTATAAGGCTACTTTAAAAAAAGTTAAATAGAGTTACAAGAGATCTGTATTCATGCTAGGTAATGTTTTGAAGTAAAATTTTTATAAATTCATTTGCTGGCTTGAGAGAAGTACTATTGCCGTATTACTGCATGTTCCTTGGGCAAATGATTTGCTTACTTGCATGCAAAAGAGCAATTTCCTGTAATGATCTGTTTGATCAACTGACTAAGCCCTCAGATCAATAGAGAGACAGATGTCAGGGCCAGATGGGCACACTGTGATACCTAGGGCAAATTAGACCTGGTAAAGAAAGTGAATGACAGCAGAAAGGACAGTGACTGTTCAGTTTAACACTGCAATTTAATAAAATGTGACAAAAGGCAATTATGAATTATGATCGTGTATGATATACCTTAAATAAGAATGATGGCAAATTGTAAAAGAGGCAATTTGCCATCAAAATAATAATAGCAAAGGTTTTTTGTGTTATTCCTAACATGAGCAATAGAAATAGATCAATTGCATGCTTGAGAAAAAATTGCTACATTTCAGCAAAACAACTTCATTTTTAATGATGTCCCGCACCTTTTATATTTGTGTTGTGCAATGGCTGGGTTTTTATGCTGCTTCAGGCTTTCATTGAATTTAATTATTGAAGCAAAATAATATACATAATATCAGTCTTTGATGGGAAATAAGGTTGTCATTCATAAGTTTAATCTGTTGTAGATCCACATTTCAGTTCATTGCATACATTATGCTACATTTATGAAATGCGTGTTGTGATCTCCGAATCTTCATTTGCTTGCCCCTTATTTTGGAGTACAGGTTAAATTGTAGGAAGCTCTGAGACCTGAAAATGCATTTTTATCAGAATTTGCTGTTCAATTTTTTAAAATGTAAATCTTGGGTTGCTTGCAAGCGAACAAAGAGAAATGCAAAAAACTGTGAAATAAAGCTGAATGAAATGATAAATTTCAGCACTGCGAGCCCTTTTATAATTACAAAGAGTGACATTAATTTGGCCCTCTTCATTTCCTCTTCTTAAGAAAAGAGACAAAAAGTAAAAAAAACAGTCAATAAAACAAATTACTCATCCTCTAAATAAATAGGGTGGCCGTTCGCACCGCACGTAACCTATAGATGGAATCTTATGGCCTTTGAAAAATGTCAGGTGTTGTGTTGCTTTCGGGTCCTGACCCTGCACGGGTTCCGACAATCGGAATCGTCCAGGAGGCGGCCAAATAACAGGCCTCCTCTGCATTCACCATCCAGTTAGAGGATAGATTGCTCGACTGTTTGACATCCTGCAAACCCCTCTGCACACTAAAATCCACAGCCACGATGGCAGAAGGCATTGGGAAACTGGTGCCTGTGCTTGACTGAAAGCAGTAATCTCAGCTGCCAGGTGTGAGGGCAGCACGGTGGCGCAGTGGGATAGCCCTCTTGCCTCACGGCGCTGAGGTCCCAGGTTCGATCCCGGCTGTGGGTCACTGTCAGTGCGGAGTTTGCACATTCTCCCTGTGTTTGCGTGGTTTCCGCCCCCACAACCCAAAGATGCGCAGGCTAGATGGATTGGCTGGCCACACTAAATTGCCCCTTAATTGGAAAAAATTAATTAGGTACTCTAAACTTATATTTAAAAAATTTTTTTAAACTACCATGTGCTGCATCATGGATGGATGCATATGAAGTTGGCCACCACTTCCATGCTGGAAAATATAGAGCCCAAACTCGGTGTCAAATTGGTGATGGACCTCTCGACATTGACCACAGACATCCCAGCAATCTTTCCAATGCACCAAGAATTTTGTTGTGTATACTCATCAGGGGCGAAATTCTCCCCCAACGGTGGGATGTCCGCCGACTGGCGCCAAAGCCGGCGCCAATCAGACGGGCATCGCGCCGACCCAAAGGTGTGGAATGCTCCGCATCTTTGGCGGCCTAGCCCCTCAATGTCGGGGCTAGGCCGACGCCGGAGGGATTTCCGCCCCGCCAGCTGGCGGAAATGGCGTTTGTTTCCCCGCCAGCTGGCGCAGAAATGCGGCGCATGCGCGGGAGCATCAGCGGCCGCTGTCAATTTCCCAGCGCATGCGCGGGAACGTCAGCGGCCGCTGACAGTTTCCCACGCATGCGCAGTGGGGAGAGTCTTTCCGCCTCCGCCATGGTGGAGGCCGTGGCGGAAGCGGAAGGGAAAGAGTGCCCCCACGGCACAGGCCCGCCCGTGGATCGGTGGGCCCCAATCGCGGGCCAGGCCACCGTGGGGGCACCCCCCGGGGTCAGATCGCCCCGCGGCCCCCCCCAGGACCCCGGAGCCCGCCCACGCCGCCTGGTCCCGCCGGTAAATACCAGCTTTGATTTACGCCGGCGGAACAGGCAATTTCTGGGCGGGACTTCGGCCCATCCGGGCCAGAGAATCCAGCGGGGGGTCCCGCCAACCGGCGCAGCCCGATTCTCGCCCCCGCCCAATCTCCGGGAGCGGAGACTTCGGCGGGGGCGGGGGCGGGATTCACGGCGGCCAACGGCCATTCTCCGACCCGGCGGGGAGTCGGAGAATGGCGCCCCAGCTTTCCTCTGTATGCTGCCCCAGCAGCGTGTTCCTCTCTATCCTCTGAGGCGGAATCCATTTGCGACCTTGCCTTTGACCTGAGTACAGTGGCATTGTGATTATGTTACTGGTCGAGTAATCCAGAAATCTGTGATATGAGTTCAAATCCCACCATGGCAGCTGGGGAATTTAAATTCAGTTAATTAAATATGGAATAAATAGCTTGCATCAGTAATTTGATGACTATCAAACTATTGTCTGGTTCACAAATGATGCATTGGGGGAAAATCTGCCATCCTTATCCATAAGACGTAGGATCAGAAATAGGCCATTTGGCCCATTGAGTCTGCTCCATTATTCAATGAATCTAGCCTTTTGTGACTCCAGACCCAGACCAATGTGATTGGCATTTAACTGCTCTTAACTGAAAACCACTCAGCTGTATAGGAATGGACAATAAGTGCAGTCACTGATCTTGTTCACTCATTAAAGATTATTGAAAGTCTTGCCGCACCTCATCCAGGTCCTCTGGCCTGACTCCAGGCATTGACTTCCATGTCCATCTTCTCCCACTGTTTTAAACATGTTTCAGGAGGGCCTCCTTGTCTGCTATGGTTACAGAACATCACTCATTCTTTTCACCTCCTCTCTCAAAACCATACTCTGCCATGTTATGCAATTTTCCTTGTTTCCCAAGTCAGATTCATTTCCTGCATGATTGTCAAAATGTACTCAACCAACATGCACTTCCCCTTTAATGAGGTGCAGGATACCTCGAAGCGGTGATCTAAAATGTTGGTCCCGTTGCTGATGCGTGCGGCCAATAAATGACTGGGTGGGTCATTCAGATGACCAGGGAGCACAAAGTTGGAGCAGTGCCTGCATTACTACATTGAACACTTGCAGGTTAATCGCATATTAGAATACCCATGCAGTTTATTTGGGCTCTATCCAGTTGCACATTCCTATTGAGGTGAGAGTTAATCTGGAAATAAATATGTTTTTGCAAAACAGTGAGCTTTTATTTCACTTTGGTGCCGTTTCTAAATTGAAAATAGGGGTGAGAAATATAGTCACAAGGAACTGGTGTGGCCCATCTTTCTTTCTGGGGGTATGCTGTGCCACCAGCCACTAATGGCAGGCTGGTGCGGTGTACTCTGAGGGTATGGGTGCTTGCATGGGTGTTCCTTGTATGCATCTGAACATTGATGTCACTGAAACCAACTTGAGTGCCAGGTACGAGTGCTGAGTGATTGATGCAAGTGTGGTACATTAAGAAACATGAGAGGCTGGTGGAGCAATATGTAGAAGTTATGTGAAGATGCACTCACTGACCTTGACTACCATCATGGAGTCATTAGATGTCTTGTAACATTGCTATCAAGGAATTGATTTCACTGGTCACCTACTCTCAGTCCCTTTTGAGGATCATCCTTGAGAGCCTCCTGGGGAGCAATGGCATTTCTCCTAAGGTCCACTTCCACCAGTAAGGCTTCCAGTACCCCATCCTCTTTTCTGTCCTGATGTTCAATTTCCCTTGCCAACAATAGTGTTCAGCAGCCATCTATAATTCAGTGCAGTTTCCTTTTAAGAGGGACAGACTGTATTTAAGAGCAGATGGTTGGTTGTACTGCAAACTGGTGGCACATGTTGTCCAGTTCTGTGCTGAGCACAGGGCAGCCAGTAATATGGCAAACACTTGATCCTCTGCTGCAAACAAGAAAATTAAGTGGCAGCATAAAAGTTAAGGGCTGCCTATCTCCACCTTAACAGGCTCAAGACTGTTGCAAATTGCAACCCCGGTGGCCAAAAGGTATTTGTATAAGTTTGCTCTGAATCCAGGGTTATAATTTGTGTTTGTTCATTTTTTTATCAATAGTCTGCCAAATCCTATTTTCAATATTATGAAGACTGTTGGGCACAAGATCCATTCAATTTAGTAGACTTTATATGTAAATGTCACTATAAGAATTATAAAAACCCCTCCCTCCATAATATACCTGTAGAACTACCCATGAATTTTTCATCAGTTTTGTTACTATTTACTCACGTCGGAAAAACGTGTTCTCGATCAAAAACACGTTTGCATCAATGGTACATCAGGAGACAATACAACTATCTTTACAGATGTGCAGCCATCAATGACATTTGACAAATGATGCATTACAAAAATACATGGGACTCGATCTAAACTTGCGGAAACCATCTCCGCTCATGAGATTTCAAGTGTACCTTTATCTTAGTGTGGTCTGCAGTTGATCTGAATATTAATTTATGGCTAGTCATGTTCATATTAACAGATTTATTAACCACTTTCAATCTCCTTTTTTCTCTTGCGTTTCATAAACATCGGCACGTGGGAGAAATTTTAACACCCTGTCCCCTCTCCTCCAGGTGGGACAGTGTCAAGTTGGGAATGGAGACATGTGGGATTGAATGGAAAATTGGTAAAACCCACCCCCAAATCCATGCCAAACGGTTTCCATTATGGACATCCTAGTTACTTGCTCTTAAGAGGCAGAACAATGATTTTATTGTTCAAATGAGGCACAATTTCTGTCCCTGATATTTTGGCATCCATTAAAATTTGATGCCGGCTACCTGAATTTCCCAGAGGACATGGAAGCTATCACCGTAAGGGATCCATGTGTATCCAGAGCCAGGAAATTAGTGCTTTTTATAGCTCGATGTGGGGGAGCAGGATTCCTTCCCCAATCCTTAAAGTAAACCTTCTTTCTTGATTGCTGAAACACGCATTCGCTCCTTCCCTCTGATTGTTTGTCCAGCCTCTAGCCCCATCACACCTCCACCAGCCCCTGACTTTTCCCATTTCCCACGGGGGACCATCCCCACCAGTCTGTCAATCTGCCCAACTATTGGATGGGAAACTGAGAAAAAAAATAATACTGAGCTCCTGCTGTTAAATTGTGTTTGGGCCTCCGTGTTCCTCCCATTTCTGGTTTCCTCCCTGTGCATCTCCCCCTCCCCCACCCAATAAATATCAAGAGCATGATTCTATATGTTGTTGGAAGCATTGGGATCTGGTTAAACCCTTTATGACCCCAAGCTGCCAACGCAATAAGGTACTTCAATTTCAAATATATTTGGGGGGGGAATATATTTTTCATCGAATTAAAGAATGTTAGGGGAATTAAACATATTTTTGTTTTGCTCCTGGTATTCAGAACTTAATTCTCCAAGCTCCTATTACTGCATCAGTGTGAACTTTTTGTTTCTACTCTTGGCTTCTGGCTGAAGGAAAATGTTTCATTGACATGAGTCAAGGATGAATTATAATCCAGATTCCAGTGGGATCAAAATGTACAATTTAGCACTTCCAGCAAAGAGGTTTACATGACAGGAGCACTGAAATTCAAAATCAAAGACCATCATTCCTATTCATGGTTCGTATGATTTTCCATCCATTATTTTCCAGTGGATGAAAAATCATGAAGACTGAAATTAGATTTCCGAGTCTAAAATCCAAATATTTTGGGGGTGGTGCTCCAAAATGGAGCCCAAGTGTTTGCGCTGTCGTGAACGCCGTCGCATTTCACGACGGCGCGAAACGGGCACGGTGACGACCGATTCTGGCCCCCACAGGGGGCCAACATGGCGCTGGAGTGGTTCACGCCGCTCCAGCCTCCTTTCTCGGCGGCTAATGGGCGCCGCGCCAACCTGCGCATGCGTGGGGGACTTCTTCAGCGCGCTGGCCCCGACTCAACATTGCATCGGTGTTCAGGGGCCGTCTGCGCCAGAAAGTAGGCCCGGGGGAGGAGAGGGTGGCCCGCCGATCAGTGGGCCCCTATCGCGGGCCAGACCCCATCAGAGGACCCCCCGGTGAAGGATCGTTTTTCCCCACCTCACAGGCCGCCCCCCCGACCCTTCGCGCAGAGTTCCCGCCGGCAGCGACCAGGGGTGAACGGCGCCTACAGGACTCTGTCGTATCTGCTCGGCCCATCCGCCCCCCCCCCCCCGTGTCATGCACTTAGGATGAGAAAACGTCATCAGTCCACCAATTCCCACCCCATTTTTAAAGGACATATTCCCATATCCCCAACCTCATCTTCTTATAGATGGGAAAACCGAGAGATCCACAACCAGTTCATCAATCTTTGCCAGATAACCCCCTCCACACTCCTGGAAGCTCCAACCGAAAATCTTATCTTTCTTCTACTTTGGTCTTGTAGTTTTACAAACATTAGCCGAGTGCATTTTTGAATAGCTGCAAGGAGCCAGGCCTCATTATAACCCCTGGAATGATGTTCCACAGAATAGTCACCCTCTGCAAAACATTAAAATTCTGCACATTTAACCTCATTCCCAATCTGTTCAATTTTTTTTTTTAAATGTCTATCTCTCAGTGATCAATGCCTTAAATATTTTTTAAGATCCGGGGCGAGATTCTCCGAACCCCGCCGTGTCGGAGAATCGCTGGGGGCTGGCGTGAATCCCGCCCCTGCCGGTTGCCGAATTCTCCGGCACCGGATATTCGGCGGGGGCGGGAATCGCGCCGCGCCGGTTGGCGGGCCCCCCCCCGGCGATTCTCCGGCCCGGATGGGCCCAAGTCCCGCTGCTGGAATTCCTGTCTCGCCGGCGTGGATTAAACCACCTCTCTTACCGGCGGGACAAGGCGGCGCGGGAGGGCTCCGGGGTCCTGGGGGGGGCGCGGGGCGATCTGGCCCTGGGGGGTGCTTCCACGGTGGCCTGGCCCGCGATCGGGGCCCACCGATCCGCGGGCCGGCCTGTGCCATGGGGGCACTCTTTTCCTTCCACCTTCGCCATGGTCTCCACCATGGCGGAGGCGGAAGAGACCCCCTCCACTGTGCATACGCGGGGATGCTGTGAGCGGCCGCTGATGCTCCCGTGCATGCGCCGCCCGGAAAAGTCAGTTTCGCGCCAGCTGGCGGGGCACCAAAGGCCTTTCCCGCCAGCTGGCAGGGCGGAAATCAGTCCGGCGCGGCCCTAGCCCCTCCAGGTTAGGGCTCGGCCGCTCAAGATGCGGAGGATTCCGCACCTTTGGGGCGGCGCGATGCCGGACTGATTCGCGCCGTTTTTGGCGCCGGTCGGCAGACATCGCGCCGAATGCGGAGAATTCCGCCCCAGAATCTGGGGCGGGATTCTCCGACCCCCAGCCGGGTCGGAGAATCGCCGGGGGCTGGCGTGAATCCCGCCCCCGCCAGTTGCTGAATTCTCCGGCACCGGATATTCGGCTGGGGTGGGAATCGCGCCGCACCGGTTGGCGGGCCCCCCCGGCGATTCTCCGGCCCGCTATGGGCCGAAGTCCCGCGCTGGAATGCCTGTCCTGCCGCTGAGAATCTAACCACCTCTCTTACCGGCGGGACAAGGCGGCGCGGGCGGGCTCCGGGATCCTGGGGGGGCGCGGGGCGATCTGGCCCCAGGGGGTGCCCCCACAGTGGCCTGGCCCGAGATCGGGGCCCACCGATCCACGGGCGGGCCTGTGCTATGGGCGCACTCTTTTCCTTCCGCATTCGCCATGGTCTCCACCATGGCGGAGGAGGAAGAGACCCCCTCCACTGCGCATGCGCGGGGATGCCGTGAGCGGCCGCTGATGCTCCCGCGCATGCGCCGCACGGCACAATCAGTTTCGCGCCAACCTGCGGGGCACTAAAGGCCTTTCCCGCCAGCTGGCGGGGCGGAAATCAGTCCGGCGCGGGCCTAGCCCCTCAAGGTGAGGGCTCCGCACCTTTGGGGCGGCACGATGCTGGACTGATTCGCGCCGCTTTTGGCGCCAGTCGGCGGACATCGCACCGATTGCGGAGAATCCCGCCCCAGATGCTCTGTAAATCTATACATAAATCTGTGCACCAGAATCACCGAATCATAAAATGTAACCCAATATCTTAACACACTCGACTACCCAGTTCACTGACCAGGTAACATCTACATTTCTTGCAAAACAAGACATTTTTGGAAGATAGTTTTCTATCTATTACACAGCTAGAGGTACAATTGAATCACGCCAAGACAAGAGATGACCACAGGGCAAGCTCAAAACCTTTATTAGTGGATGGAATTAAAGAGGATTACTCTGAGCCAACCCAATTTCTGATGGTTTGACCATAAGCTTGTGTGAGTCTCTGCACATGCAGCTTTAAATTATTTTAAGATCTAGAAAACATTTCTTTGGAAGAATTGAACACCTTGAGCCTGAACACCTCCACACTAACTGGATCGTGGTTGAATTGAGCACATCGGAACTATAGCCATTTAATAAACGATTTAAAGCAATGAAAATGATGCAAGATTAATTGGTATAGGTCCAAGGGCTGTATTTCCTTCCATTGCTGGGTAGGCTTACTGCTGCAAAATGCATTTTGGATTTTTTTTCCTCATTTCCCACGGCAGGGAACAATGCTGCTGCTCCTCTCCTCACCCATCATAGGCAATAGGCACCAATTCTAGGGAGCTCCAGGAGAAGGTGACAGCAATTCCTCAGTCAGCTCTCCTACTCTTCAAAAATTTGCCTCTTTAATGATTCTCCATCTCCTCGAGATGCTACAGCATTTGAATATCAAGCTGGTCTGCTGCAGCACTGCTGATCTGTTCTGGGCATTTCACAGGCTCCCTTTATGTGATGAGTGGCGATCGTGCCAGGAGAGGAGGCTTCCCTACATTAAGAAAATATGCTGGGATATCTCAGCGCTGTCATTATCCAAACAGAGCTATACTAAGATACTAGTATGGTAACACATTTGTACAACTTATGCATCTCACTAGAAGTAATGTACTCATGACTTGCTCGTCATTTGTTTTTTTAAATAAATTTAATCGACCCAATTCATTTTTTCCAATTAAGGGGCAATTTAGCGTGGCTAATCCACCTAGCCTGCACATCTTTGGGTTGTAGGGGCAAAACCCACGCAAACACGGGGAGAATGTGCAAAATCCACACGGCCAGTGACCCAGGGCCGGGATCGAACCTGGGACCTCGGTGCTGTGAGGCAACAGTGCTAACCACTGCGCCACCGTGCTGTCCAGTCATTTGTTTTACAGACAGACATATATGTACAAGTTTCTGTCACAAAGGGTAACCTGTGTGCATTTTATTCTCTAACTCCAGTTGGCTGTAAACTGAGACTCTGCTTTCCTGCAAAGTAGGCACTGGCATGGTTAATAGCAGAGAACATACACGGTGAGAATTGTACTGACAAACTGCACTCAAAGAAATAGTAAATTCATTTTTATTTAATTAAAGGTCTTTATTAGGTTCAGGAACTGATGCCCGTAAGGTCATTGATAGGTTACTCGAAACCTTCACTTTGGGATTCAGACCACATATTTTGCCTTTTCTGAATACCACACTGTTGGCTCGTGTGGCACTACCCTGAGGTGCTTTCACAAACCTTCGTTACCGGAAATCATCTGTGATAGTGCAGGCCAGGCTAAATTGAGATCAGAGCCTTAAGGAAATGTGATATACATTTATAATTTGTTCCCATCACATTTGCATGTACAAAGAAATTGCTGGAACAGGGAACAAAATGGACTTCAGAAGAGATGGCTTCAGAAATATATTCAAAGCCATGTAAAAAAGAAATATTAGATTACTATTGCAAATTATTGGGGAGATATTTAATTTAATGCCGTTTTGGAATCAGACCAAACTGTTATCAAAAATACCAGTACACAGCTTCCAAAACCACGCAGGTACTTAAACAAAAAGAGTAAAAACTTAAAAGCTGCAGACTTTGGTGTGAAATTCTTGAGGGAAAAGATGTCACAGGCTGTTAGTTTTAGCTTTCTCTGCTTCTCTGAGTTAGAATAATACAGAAAAATGTCAGTTGTCAGAAGCTTTTAGAATATATTTTGTTGAAGTTAGTCAGCTATCGAAACTCAGTGGTAGACTTGTGGCTCCCTGACATTCATAAGGGGTTTTAATGGTTAGCACTCACAAGGATTGTGTTTTAGGCCTTCACAAATTACCTATCTTTGTGTAATTGTATCTGAAGAGAGCTGGAGATAGGCCACGTACACTGCCCTTTTGGTCGAAAAGAGCAGCAGGAGGAAGCGAGAATCTAAAGAGAAAATCATTAGAATTACATTCAGCGTTTAAGGTTTTTTCCATATTCTCGTCTGGTTTGGTTCCAGTGCCCCGCACCACCCCCCCCCCCCCCCCCCCCCCCCTCCCAGCCACCAAACAACTGTTTTTCAATTCTCAGCCTTTCCTCAAATGAAATGTTGTTCGTGTCACCGAGCAGAAATTTTGAGGCTTAGGTATGCTGCATTCTGCACTGTTTATAACCTAATGTTACTTTTCAGAATGTGTTTTGGGTGTTTAGATTTTTTTCAATGTAAAGTCTGAAATTCCGGGGGCTGGGGATGGAAAAATGGAATGTTCCCGTTGGAGAGTCAATTTGGAGCAGAACCTGGATTTGTTGGGTTCTGCCCCTGGAGCAAGCAGGTGTAATTCCATTACTGAGCCTCAAGCCCGGTGGGGGAGGCGGTATTGTCACTTTTATTGATTTTCATATGGAGCACACATTTGTTCCTTCTGAACAATCATGTCCTAAATGAGTTTCACTGCCGACCACTCAGACAGGGGATGATGGGCGCGATTTAGCAGGCCCATTAGCTATGGGTGCAAATTTCGTCCTGGCTGTTAAATATCGCGAGAGGCCGAAAACGGGGCTGCACCAGCTAGGCTTTGGAACGTGATCTTCCCAGGCCCTTCCCGATGATGCGATCAGGTTCAAGCCTAAGAAGGCCGTGAATCTGATCAACATGAATTTGAATCCATTGCCATCTACTCAGCAGGGTTAACTTTGAATCTTCAGCCTTCATCGCATCTTCCCAGCCACCAGGCATGACTTCACACAGCAGGAATTACGACTGCTTTGTAAAAACGATAACCCACCCCATGACCTTGGAAAGGGAGGAATGAGGTGGTCACCACTGTCTCCACTGAGCACCAGGGAGTCCCAAGTGGACAGACGACGCTGGACAGCTCTAGGGAGGTGGTGGTGGGGGTAGAGGTATCCGGGGTAGGGGCACAGGTGTGTTGGGTGGGGTGAGGTGTCGGAGGGGTAAGAAAAAGAGGAGCGCAGCTGTTGGGGCCATGAGGCTGTACTCGTGGTGCGGGCCGCGGTTCGTGTCAGTGGTCCGAGAGTCTGCTTTCAGTGCTGTGCGTGTTTGCAGTCTATGACATAGGAACCTGAGGCTGGGCCGGTTGCAGGGCTGGGGGTGGTGGGGTGTGATGAGAGTCAAGAGCCGGGCCAATGGTCTGGGTGGATGAGACCTCAAAAGCGAAAGCAACACGATGCCCACTTGGGAGGCATCAACCTATGGAATAGCTTTGCAGGAGATGTAAGTGTTGAGGCATGACAGCAATGAGATCTCTGAAGTATGCAGCCTGAGTAAGAAGGGTGCCTGTTCGCTCTGCCTCTCCCTGAAGCAGAAAGCAATTGTGCCCTCCAACATTCCTGAGACTCGTGACACTAATTGGCCATCAAGAGTTAACGCTTGGTAATGTCAGCTCCCCACAGGCACTCAAAATTGTTCAAAGTCAGGGAATGGGATGAATCCTCAGGGTTCAGGGCTCAAAGCTGGTGGCCTGGAATCAAAAGGCAATGGGGTCACTTCTCTGCCAGTCAGGATCCAGCTGTCCCGCAAGGCTGGCCTTGGACAGTCAGAATGAGGGGGCACATAAACGTCCTGTTCGAACCCCCAGTGGTAGGGAGCTTAAAGGAGGGAAAACCAAGATGGGAAGCTCCAGGCAAGTCTTAAGTGGTCAAGTCCAGGGCCAGTCATGGTCTGGAGATGGGAGTACACCTGTGCTGTGAGTGTGTGTGATGCGACCATCAATTCACACGAGACGGAGAGTTGAAGTGAACAGTAGTTTTAATCAGCTAGAACAAGGGCACCAACATGATACAATGCAATGTAATGTAATACAATGGTCTATAGGTGGAGCCCACAAGGGCATCAACATAGTATAATGTAATACAGTGGTGAATGGTTCAATTCTGGTCGCCACACTACCAGAAGGATGTGGAGGCTTTAGAGAGGGTGCAGAAGAGATTTACCAGAATGTTGCCTGGTATGGAGGGCATAAGCTATGAGGAGCGATTGAATAAACTCGGTTTGTTCTCACTGGAACGAAGGAGGTTGAGGGGCGACCTGATAGAGGTATACAAAATTATGAGGGGCATAGACAGAGTGGATAGTCAGAGGCTTTTCCCCAGGGTAGAGGGGTCAATTACTAGGGGGCATAGGTTTAAGGTGAGAGGGGCAAGGTTTAGAGTAGATGTACGAGGCAAGTTTTTTACGCAGAGGGTAGTGGGTGCCTGGAACTCACTACCGGAGGAGGTAGTGGAAGCAGGGACGATAGGGACATTTAAGGGGCATCTTGACAAATATATGAATAGGATGGGAATAGAAGGATACGGACCCAGGAAGTGTAGAAGATTGTAGTTTAGTCGGGCAGTATGGTCGGCACGGGCTTGGAGGGCCGAAGGGCCTGTTCCTGTGCTGTACATTTCTTTGTTCTTTGTTCTTTGGTTGCCGTAATACATTCACCAGTGTGATCACTGCCGTCAAGCCTCTGGGACTGGATGCATAGGTCAGGAAGGCCAGTGGGTTGGGGGAGATAATAATGGTCAGCTGCAGTAACACCAACATCTCTCTCTCTCTCTCTCTCTCTTTCTGTCTCTCTCTCTCACTCACTCTCACTCCTCTCTCCCTCTCCTCTCCCTCTCTCTCACTCTCTCACACTCTCTCTCTCCTCGCTCCTCTCTCTCTCTCCTCACTCCACTCTCTCACTCACTCTCTCTCTCCTCGCTCCTCTCTCTCTCTCTCTCTCTCCTCACTCTACTCTCTCTCTCACTCACTCTCTCCCTCCTCACTCCTCTCTTTTCTCACTCCTCTCTCTCCTCTCTCTCCTCTCTCTCTCACTATCTCACTCACTCTCTCCTCGCTCCTCTCTCTCTCTTCTCTCTCTCTCCTCACTCCACTCTTCTCTCTCTCTGACTCACTCTCTCTCTTCAGTCCACTCTCTCTCTCACTCACTCTCTCACCTCGCTCCTCTCTTTCTCTCCCTCCTCACTCCTCTCTCTCCTCACTCCACTCTCTCTCACTCACGCTCTCACCTCGCTCCTCTCTTTCCCTCCCTCCTCACTCCTCTCTCTCCTCACTCCTCTGTCTCCTCATTCCTCTCTCTCTCACTCTCTCTCTCTCTCTCTCTCTCTCTCTCTGTCTCCTCACTCCACTCTCTCTCTCTCAGTCTGGATCCGAAGGAAGACTCTGCAGAACAAGATCAGGGGGCTGCAGGGCAGGTTGAGGGGCCAGAGGCCGCACCAGCTGTGCAAGAGGCATGAAGCCGCCGAAGAAGCCCAAGGGTCTGCCGATCTTTTGTGTCTTTCATGGTGTGGCCCAACACCATCTACCATCAAAGACTCTGCCTCATGACAGAGACTATGCACGTCTGCACCATGTCCTGGCAGACTTGGCACCACGTGGCAGCAGAGGACACCCGGTCCCTGTGGGTTCATGGCAGCCCTCAGCCTCTATGCCACAGGGTCCTTCCAAGGCTCCATGGGGGACCTCAGTTGTATTTCCCAGGCATTCGCTCATAAGTGCATCGTGAGGTGACTGTATACACGGGCTCCGGACTAAATCCACTTTGACCTGAACCAGGGTCAGCCGGATGAGAGAGCTACAGGGTTTGGGCACATAGCAGGTCTGCCACAGGTGCAGGGTGCGATAGTCTGCACTTGTGTCGCTCTCCGCACTGTCTGGCAGGTACAGAGACCCACTGAGAAGGCCTATGTCCCTAAGGGGAGAAGCCATGACACTGGGAGGTGGGTTAATGATTGAGGTGATGAGCACAATAATATTTAATGTAGAGACATTTCAAAATGTGACAATTGACAATGACCTACTGCTGTTCCTATGTCCCTATACTGCTGGACAGTTCTTTTGTGAGCCCCTTAGGTGCTAACCTCAACTGCAACCTCTGTCCAGGTCACCATGGTCAGATAGGAGGGACTCCTGCTGCCATTCCTAGGAACCATCATCTCCCACCTTTACTGGAAGGCCTGGAGGAGAACAGCAGGGGTGCCGGAGGCTCAATGTTTTACAATTCACCTCAAAGACTTAGATGAGGAAAGTGAAGGTATGGTCACTAAATTTGCAAACAACACAAAGATAGGTAGCAAAGTATGTTATGAAGAAGAAATAATAGGTTGTAGATGGATATAGATAGGTTGAGTGAGTGGGAAAAGTCTGGCAGATGGAGTATAATGTGGGAAAATGTGAAGTTATTCCCTTTGGTAGGAAGAATAAAGAAGCAGAGTATTACTTAAACAGGTGCAAAGAGGTCTAAGTGTTCTCGTGCATGAATCACAAAAAGTTAGAATGCAGGGTCAGCATGTAATCTAGAAGGCTAACAGAATGTTATCCTTTATTACAGGAGGAATTAAACATAAAAGTAAGGATTTTATGCTTCAGTTATACAGGGCATTGGTGAGACCACATTGTGAATGCTGTGTGTGGTTTTGGTCTCCTTATTTAAGGAAAGATGTAAATGTGTTGGAGACAATTCAAAAGACGTTTACTAGAATGATACCTGGAATGAGTGGGTTGTCTGATGAGGATAGTTAGACAGGCTGGGCTTGTTTACACTGGAGCTTAGAAGAATGAGTGGTGACTTATTTGAAGTATATAAAATCCTGAATGGTTTTGACAAGGTGGACGTGGGTGAGTTCAGTACTAGAGTGCCCTGTTTTAAAATCAGGGGTACCCTTTATAGGACAGAGATGAGAATTTCTTTCTCTGAGGGTTGTGCAGCTCTCTGCCTCAGAAGGCGGCAGAATCAGGGTCATTGAATATTTTTAAGGCAACGGTAGATAGATTCTTCCTATCAGGGATAGATGAGAATGTGAAGCTCGAAACACAAACCAATCAGCCATGATCTTACTGAATGGTGGAGTAGACTCATATGTTCGTAATGGTGGACCGTATGTATTACCTGCAACATTCTGGTCTCGAAAGAATCTTGAATGACAGCCAGATCGATACTCCTGGCTTGCAGTGAGGGAATGACGGTCTGTGTGCCCTTTAAATTTGGTGCCAGGTGCTTCCACCCCACAAGGTAAGCGCTGGGACGGAATCTTCCTGCCCACCCCCACTGCACAATTTGCCGTGCTCCCCACGTATGCATGCGTAATGAGTTGGCCAACGCAAGATTCCACATGGTCTCCCAGCAGAAATCACTCTGCTCCCACCACTCATACTCCAAAATGGAAGAGACGGGCTTATATTTCAAAAAGTACTTCATTAGCTGTCAAGCATTTTTTGACGTCCTGAGGTTTAGTAATTATCCCTTTGTCACACTTGAAAGAGTTTTGTTAACAAACTACAAAACAAACAATACATCCGATTAATTCAGATACATTCATAAAAAAAAGAACAAATCCTTATTAACAGAATGGCATTGATTACCCATAATTTCATGAAACAGTGGAAATCAAGTAAGAAAACAACGAACAGACAAAACTACTAGGTTGGGTTGTTGCAGAATACAACTTCTGAAACATTTGTTAAATTCTTAGAATTCCTCGAATTTACTACTATTCCTTAGAATAAAAAACACAATCAACTCTTTTCAATCATTGTAAATTAAAGGCTCTAATTATAAACCGGAAAAATAATGGGGAACAATCCCCTAAACATTGATTAAAAATGCCAGAAAGCGAAGCAACCATTTGACTTTGTCACTGCTGACCAGTGGCCCTGCCAATAAAAAACAGAAACTAGAAGGAATGGGCAAATGTGAGAACGGTAACAAATGAAATTTAGGAAAACATTTTTAAAACAATTTTGGTTATCATCTTGTTCTGAAAAATAAGCAACTCTGCATTCTTAAATGGCTTTGCAATCTTTTTCCTCATTTTTGATCACAATTTTTACATTTGAAAGTTCCTCCGTGCTGAGAGTTCTTGTTAGACCATGTCTACGTATTTGATGAATTATGTTAAAATCTTAAGTATTTTTGTATATTAAGTATATTAAGGTTGCATCCATTTATGTAAAAATAAAGATTTAATCGTGCTTAAATATTCTTTGAGTTGTGACTACCATCATATCAGAATTATTAGACTTAAACATTTCTCAACTTAATACTTTAATATACCCTTGACAGTGATAAAACACTAAAATTATTAGATTTAATTTAATTTAATAAGGAATCTTGATTTTTTTTGCAGTTGGGAGTGTGACAGTCCAATGATTCTTTCCCTTAGTTTCAATTTATTTAAATAACTGACATAAACAGTTGATGAAATTATATAGGGCGGCCCGGTAGCACAATGGTTAGCACTGTTGCTTCACAGCGCCAGGGTCCCAGGTTAGATTCCTGGCTTGGGTCACTGTCTGTGCGGAGTCTGCACGTTCTCCCCGTAACTGCGTGGGTTACATCCGGGTGCTCCGGTTTCCTCCCACAAGTCCCGAAAGACATGCTGTTAGGTGAATTGGACATTCTGAATTCTTCCTCTGTGTACCCGAACAGGCGCCGGAATGTGGCGACTAGGGGATTTTCACAGAAACCTTATTGCAGTGTTAATGTAAGCCTACTTGAAACAATAAAGATTTAAAAAAGAATAATCACAAGCAATCACTTGCACAGGTTTTCTCACTTGATGAATAGTAAAGTTTCTTGTGATAATACAATATTAGTGGCTATTAGTCATCAATGACAAAGCACTTTGAATAAGTTGGAGGATACTTTTCTTTAAAACTTTGTGTTTGCTGTACAGTTCTGACGGGAACTGGTGCTGGAAGTGAACTTCTCACTTCTGGTACAGGAGAGCTGCTCTTGGGTCATGCGAGTATTTCTGGGGGAGATTCCTCTCAGAGGGGTTGGCAGCATGATAATGGGAAGGTAAGTGTCTGATCAGGACTTAATCCCATTCAATCTCCTGAAAATGACCGGGTTGGATTACCTCCGGTTTTCCAGCTGGCAAACAGGTTCCCCCCGCTCCTGCACCCATTAAATCCTGCCCAATGTCTGGGGTCAATGATGGCATTTTATCAGCAATCAGACAGACTTAGGATTCCCTAAAGGAGCAATTGTGGGTCACTTCACCCGCTGCTGGATCAGGACAGGGTGACCTTGATGCACTCTTGCGATGTACACAGTTCAAAAGGGCCGGGTCAGCGGCCAACAATATGGCTGGCTGGGAGTACCCTCCTCTTGCACTTGTGCTGACAGAGAGGGATTCCTGGAATTTGATGATCAATCTCTCTTTGAGAGGGTTAATGCACATGTTCACGGTTCTTGATGAGCAATAATGTGGCTGAAGAAAGAAGCTGGTGCTATTTCCAATGTGTGCTTGGTGAAAAATGCATGAAGATGACGATGGGTATTTGATCTTTACTGATCTATGCTTTTTCCCCACAAAGCAGAATGGTGTTTTGAGCTACTACAAGTGCACCAGTGATACACAGTGGAGTGGTTTCCATGTAATTGTATGATTGCATTCTAATTACAGCCTTGTTAGGGTATTGAAGCCCAGTTAAAAGGGTTTTAGTTGTCTTTGCCTGCATGTCTATATGCAGAGTAAAGTGAAAAATATTTTTTGTAGCTGCTCATAATACAGAGCAACTGATTTCCCAGCAGCCTTTACTTCTTGAAGAGCAATTTTGCGACCTTCAGAGAATGGTTCAAATGGTCTGTTCGCAAACATATTTTGCGCAAGTAAAGTGTTCCCATGACCACTTTATGAGCCTTTAATGCTCACGCTCTGATTTAACCATGCTAATTCCAGAAGTGTAAACTTCACATCCACATACAGACGACACGCAGTGTCTCTTGGACACACTAAGATTGGTGTAAATGTAAAACTTTGGTTGGCTCCACATGTGTTGTGATGCATATATAGTCCCATCTAGTGGCAGGAGGAGGGGTTGGTACTACCACTTTTGCATACTTGTAAAACCCAACAAAGAAAGCTGGACATGTGGGAAATCTGTCTCTGGATTTCCAGAGTAATCCTAGGGTTCTCGACAGTTACGAGGTTCATGCATTCCATTACTAATAAGCCTTCACTCCAGATAAACCAGAGATTTCTTGCTCCTTTGCCCTATCTGCATAATTAGCTGGTGAAACATTTCATTTGCAGTGGGAGAAGATCTCCGATTGAGTCTCATCACAGTAACAAACTGAAGAGTGTGCTTCAGCGTGATTTATATTGTTAATTATTTAGTGCTGCCCTGACACTCTAAAAGTGAGCTTAAAGTTAGAAATCTGGGTACAGGGAAGCAACAAATAATAAATGTGAATTTTCAAGGGGACAAAGCACATCTGGGACATTAATTAGCCTCTGCCTGGTTCCAGGTCATTTTATAACTTTATAATTAAGCTTCATCAAGAACAGAAATCTCAGATGAGCACTGCCATTCTCAGACTTGTAGTCCATCTCAGCCTAATGCCCTGGCTTTCAGTGGGCTGGATTCTCTGGTCCCCCAGCCGCATGTTTCTCGGCCGCGAGCCGATCACTGCGGCAGGATTCTATCGGCCCACCACTTGGCAATGGGATTCCCCATTGAATCCACCCCACTCCGCCGGGAAACCCACGGGTAGGGCTGCACTGCCAACGGGAAAAGTGAATCGCAACAACTGCAGAATTCTGGCCAGTATATAATATGTGTCAGTATAAAATGTCTGCCGAATGTCCTTTGCAGCACAAACATTTTGCATGCATTCCATTACTAATAAACCTTCTCTCAAGATAAATTATGAATTCCTAAGACCAACAAAATAATATGTTTTTCTGTGGTTCAGTATGTCAAATCCCATTAATGAATAGAAATGGAAAATATAGACACCGACAGATATAGTGCAGCTGTGTTGGAATTGATCTTAACTATTATATCTACCTCGTACTAGGAAGGCGCTGGAATGTGGCGACGAGGGGCTTTTCACAGTAACATCATTTGAAGCCTACTTGTGACAATAAGCAATTTTCATTTCATTTCATTTCAGATAGTTTAGTATGAATACAGCACTAAAACATCCATAATCAAAGCCACAAATGGCATGGGTTTTGACAAAAGCTCATTGACCTGAAAAGGTAATTCTGTTTCTCTCTAGGTTCCACATGTATGCTGGTGGCACCAAACTCAGCCTTACCTCCCTCAATGCTCCACTGTGCCTATGTTGTATAATTGCTTGCCCAACATTGAATCCTGGATGAGCTGCAACTTCCTCCAATTAAACATTGAGAAAACCAAAGTGCTTTTAGACCTCTGCCACAAACACTGGCCAGGATTGTCCCTGATATTGGCTAAGGCTGATATTGGGCAGGAAAAGCAGTGATGAATCACACAGAATTACACAGTGCAGAAGAGGCCCCTCGGCCCATTGAGACTGCACCGACACACGAGAAACATCTGACCTGTCTACCTAATCCCATTTACCAGCACTTGGCCCATAGCCTTGAATGTTATGATGTGCCAAGTGCTCATCCAGGTACATTCTAAAGGATGTGAGGCAACCCGCCTCTACCACCCCACAAGGCAGTGCATTCCAGACCATTACCACCAGCTGCGTAAAAACATTTTCCCTCACATTCCCCCCCCTAAAACTCCTGCCCCTCACCTTGAATTTGTGTTCCCTCGTAACTGACCCTTTAACTAAGGGAAACAGTTGCTCCCTATCCACCCTGTCCATGCCCCTCATAATCTTGTACACCTCGATCAGGTCACCCCTCAGTCTTCTCTGCTCCAACGAAAACAACCCAAGCCTGTCCAACCTCTCTTCATAACTTAAATTTCCATCCCAGGCAACATCCTGGTGAATCTCCTCTGAACGCTGTCCAGTGTAATCATATCCTTCCTATAATGTGGCGACCAGAATTGCACATCGTAATTCAGTTGTGGCCTCATCAAAGTTCTGTACAACTCCAATATGACCTCCCTGCTTTTGTGATCTATGTCTCGATTGATAAAGGCAAGTGTCCCATCTGCCTTTTTCACCACCCGATTAACCTGCCTCTCTGCCTCTAGCGATCTTTGGACAAACACACCAAGGTTCCTTTGTTCCTCAGAACTTCCTAGTGTCATGCCATTTATTGAATACTTCCTTGCCAAATTGCTCCTTCCAAAATGTATCACTTCACATTTTTCAGGGTTAATTTCCATCTGCCACTTATTTGACCATTTGATCATCCCATCTGTATCTTCCTGTAAACCAAGACACTCAACCTCACTGCTAACCACCTAGCCAATCTTTGTGTCATCCGCAAATGTACTGATCCTCCTCCCCACATAGTCATCTATATCATTTATATAAATGATGAATAATAGGGGACACAGCACAGGTCCCTGGGCACTGGCTTCCTCACAAAGCAGTCTTCTGCCATTGCCGTCTTTCTCCTACAACTAAGCCAATTTTGAATCCACCTTATCAAATTACCCAGTATCTCATGTGCATTTGTCTTCTTTATAAGTCTCCCAAGTGGGACCTTGTCAAAGGCTTTGCTGAAATCCATATAAACTACATCAACTGCACAACGCTCATCTACACACCTGGTCACTTCCTCAAAATACTCAATCAAATTTGTTCGTCATGACCTCCCTCTGACAAAGCCATGCTAACACAATGATGGCTTTCTTCGCCTGCTAGTGTAGCACTTTGGGGGGGTGGAATGTTCATGCTACGGGTTCCACAAAGTATCACTGGTGGGGCAGCTTCTGATGATCGGGGCATAATTTTTACAAGTTGACTCAGTGTAGAGTACGCAAGCCAGTGTACCTTAGAACAGCCCCCCTCCCCCTCCGGGCACCTCCTCTTAAACTCCTCAGGCATGCCCTGGGCACTGACCGCTGGCATTACCTGGCACTGCCAGGGCATTCTCTGGCATTGTCCAGGCAGTGTCAGAGGCAGTACCCAGGCGTGACCCTTTTCCCCTTCCCAAGTGCTGCGCTACCTGAGCTCCCATGGGAGGTCTGCTCCCTAGGTGCACGCCTTGGGAGACCAGTCATGATTCACACCCTCACGTGGATGGATTTTCTGACAGTGGGGCTGGATAATCATGTGGAACGTGACCTTGCAGTTTTGCGATATTTTCTGCTCCTGTTGCCCCAACCCACCCGACACAAACTGGAGTGAAGAATCCCGGCAACTCTTCCCTTGGTAACTATCCCATTCCCACTACGATCACTGTATCAAGCTGAGCAGGTGGTGTGTGGTAATGTCACTGGACTAGCAATCCAGAGGCCCAAGCTAATGTCAGGGAATACGGGTTCAAATCCCACCACAACACCTGGTGGATTCATAAAATCCTAAAGCTAGTCCCAGTATTGGTGACCATGAAGCTATCATCGATTGTTGTAAAAACTCATCTGGTTCACAAATGTCCTTTCGAGAAGGAAACCTGCCATCCTTACCTGGTCTGATGTACATGTGACTCCAGACCCACAACTCACCTCTGAAACGATCAAGCAAGCCACTCAGCTCAAGGATAATTATGGGTGAGAAACAAACGATGGCCTTGTCAGTGATGCCCACATGCCATGAAGGGAAAAAAGAAGGCCTTTTAACCCTCCAAGCTTCTGTTAGCTTTTTGAAAGCTAAAAATGTTGTTTTTTTTGCAACATGCAACATTCTCTGGAATGCACAAAATGCACTTGCAACAGTAACTCCCAAAGTGGAGTGGGATATGGACTTGAAATGGAAAATATTGCATGGCTGTGGGAAACAGTAAGAAAGTTAGACTAATTGGATAGCTCTTTCAAAGATAGTCACTGGCCCGATGGGCCAAATGGCCATCTTTTGTCCTGTATCATTCTGCACAAATTAGTGTGCCAATTAGTGTTTGTACATTTTAGAGTTCGATAGTTGTTGTAATTCAGTGGTGTGATAACTTGTGGTCGTTTTTTGAACTTCTGCATAGATAGTTTAGAATGCGCATAGATAGTTTAGAATGCGCAACTGAGTATGTGCATTTGTAACACATTAATTTATTATAACTTGCCGTGTTTTGTGTTAGGTAATTATAGTTTATATGGATTAGAATGGAGACAAATGTTGGAAACACTTATCAGGCAAAGCAACATTAATTTGAGAACACAAGTCAGCATTTTGGCTATTGAACCCTTTCTTCGAATTTGAATCCAAAAGAAAGTCTCCATATCCACAACATCACCTAGTATTTTCTCCGCAGAGGCTGCCTGACATGCTGAGTGTTCGTTATGTTTTCTGTTTTTGTTTCAAATTCTGATACCCTGCCGTGTTTTTTTTTCAGTTGTTATATATTTTACTATTTGCCTGAGCAATATGTGGCCTATCATTTTGTTCTGTAGATTAAAATCTTTCAATATTTTGGTGAATGCTTAACTATTCATCTCCTTCCTGTATTTATTTTTAAAATTATTTCTTGCTTATTTATAATAAAAATTGGAAGTACTGGAAAAAGTTGACCAGTCTCGCAGCATCTGTGATGAGAGAAACAGAGTTAATGTTTCAAGTCCAATATGCCACTTCTTCAGAGCTGCACTCCAATCCACTCGCTGAGTCACTTTCTCAAAGTGACTCACCTCTACTCTTCTTCCTGGATTGTTCCTACCTTAGATTCCCTTGTATAGAACATGCCAACTTAGATCCTTCTTGTAGTAAAAGGAAAAGTCTTGCATTGATAGAATGCCTTTCATAATTTTAGGAGATCCCAAAGCACTTTATGGCCAATGAAGTACTTTTCGAATTTAGCCACTGTTATAATGTAGGGAAACATAGCAGCCAGAAACTGGGTGGCATGGACAAGCTGGGCCGAAGGGCCTGTTTCCATGCTGTAAACATCTAAGACTCTTAGGATTTTGCACACAGCTATGTCCTGTGCATAACAATGAGGTAAAGACTGAATACGGGCTCAATCTAACCCCACAAAATTCAGAGTCCACTCTGGGCGGGATGCTATTTCGGGCCCCGGTGGGGAATTTTCCCTCGCCCAGGCTGCACTTAGCATAATTTCTCCCAGTAAGGAATTCTGCCGAGTGGAAAATGGTGCCCCAATCTCTTGACTCTTTTCCCCCCCCACCCCACCCGATGCGACCGTAGGATCTCCCCAACTCGCATGTTGAACGTCCTCGAGCCCCCCCTGCATCCCACCACATAGCAGCAGGACACCAATCCCCGGCGTGGGCAAAATTCCAGCTTGGTACCTTGGCACTGCCAGCTTGACACCCTGGCAAAGACCCTGCCAAACTGGCAGTGCCAAGGTGCCTAGGTGGCACCTGCAATGCCAGGGTGCCAGCCTGGCCAGAGGCCGACCAACCAGGGGCCTCGCTCGCCTGGGAGACTCTCCCTCAAGTGCCATGCCGCCTGGTCCAAGTTTGTGGGGAGCAGTACTAATCGGCGCCCGGCTGGGGTCTCCTTTGGCGAGGCCGTTAGGTGTCAGGTGGCCATTCGATCAGCGTCAGTATGCCTAAGAGGCTCCTTAAACTCACTTAATGTGGGCGGGACCGAGACTTCCGTTGGTACCATGGAGTGTGTGGTCGCACATTTGGTGGGTGGATTTTTCTTGGTCTTTCCCCACCTGGAGGGTGTGGTATTTGAGGGCAAAATGTGCAGCAGTGCCCAGATAAGTTAATACTCCTCTGGTGTGGCTGGTGCATGCATCAGCGGACGAGGAGCCCCACAAGAATGAAAAGCAGTGAGCAGAAGAGTTTTTGTGGTGTGCCATAGGTAAAGATGGCGGAGGTAAGTTGCCCGCCCAGTTGTCAATGGAGCAGCTGGTCTTCTTGAATAACAAATTTCAGCAGCAGAGGAAAGGGACCCTGGAAGATCTGGCCAAGTGGTGCAGCCACTGAGAACTGGGATTGAGCGAGTTGAGCAGAGGCTGGTGTCCCAGGGCCGGGCGATTCAGAAAGTGAAGGAGGTGGTGGGGAGCCATGAGGAACAGGTGGCCTCATTGGTGGAAGAGTTGGGGGTGATGCGGAAAAGCCAAAAGAGACTGAGGGAGAAAGTGGAGGACCTGGAAGAACTGCTCCAGGAGGCAAAATGTGAGACTTGTTGGGATGCCTGAAGGCATTGAAGGTGCAGAGGCCACTGTGTATGTGGTGACTGCTGGAGAGGTTGGTGGGGGAGGGGGTCTTTTACTGGCCTCTCGAGGTGGACCGAGCGCACGGTGTTGAGGAGGAGGTCGCAGGTGAGGGAGCCGCCCAGAGCGATGGTGTTGCGGCTGCAACACTTTTTGGATAAGGAGAAGATCCTATGATGGGCAAGGCAGACCAAGAAGTGTACCTGGAAGGTCTACCAGAACCTGGGTGCAGAGCTGGCGAAGAGGAGGGCCGGGTTCAACCGGATAAAGGCTGCCCTCTTTGAGGGGGTGAAGTTTGGAGTTTTGTACCGGGCCCACCTGTGGGTAACATTCCAGAACAGGAGCTCTATTTTGACACGCCAGAGGAGGTGATGGACTTTATGAGGGACATTGAATTTTGGAGATTTGTGTGTTTTGTAAAGTGCATGGGGGGTAGGTATGTGAAGGTAAAGCGTGAACATCTGCGACAACCATAGATTTGCGCCGGCAGGGCTGGATGTGAGGATCAAGGAGCGGCGGCAGGTTGGGATTGAGCACTTCAGGAACTTGTATATAGGGGGCACATTTGCGGGGTTAGAGGAAGTGTATGAGTTGCCCAAGGGGAATGGCTTTAGGTACCTGCAGGTTCGGGATTTCATGAAGAGAGAAGTGCTGGGGGCCCCGATGGGGGATCTTTTAAAAAAAATATTTTATTAAGGCATTTGTATAAACAACAAACACACAAATAAGAGCAAGAGCAAACTAGTACAACATAATAGATAATCCACACACCCCCTCCCCCCTCTGCTGACACCTCAATCCTCCTGAAAGAAGTTAATGAACAGCTTCCACCTCTGGGAGAATCCACCAACCGACCCTCTCAAGATAAACTTAATCTTTTTCAGCCTCAGGAATTCCTCCAGGTCGCTCACCCACTCCCTTGGTTTTGGCAGCTTCGAGAGTCCTTCCAGCCAAGCAAAATCCATCTCTGGGCTATCAGGGAGGCGAAGGCCAAAACATCGGCCTCTCTCGCCTGGACTCTCGGGTCTTCCGACACCCCAAATATCGCTACCTCTGGGATTGGGACCACCCTCACCCTCAACCCCTACGACATTACGTCCACAAATCCCTGCCAGAACCCCTTCAGTTTCGGGCATGCCCAGAACATGTGGACATGGTTTGTAGGTCTCCCCACGCACCGCCCACACCTACCCTCTGCTGCCTCAAAGAACCTACTCATCCTAGCCACTATCATATGCTCCCTGTGAACTACTTTGCACACGACGAGGACGCATTCACCCTCCGCGGGGCCTCTTCCCACATCCCGGCCTCCAACTCCCACCCTAGCTCCTCATCCCATTTCCGTTTAACTTCTCCTATTGGGGCTCCCTCCCAGTCCATCTGCACCTTATAAATCTCGGACACCTTTCCTTCCACTACTCCCTCTCTCGACAGCACCTCATCCTGCAACCCCAAGGGCGGCAACCTGGGAAAGGATGGCACCTGCCTCCTCACAACGTCCCGATCTGTAATTATCTCAACCCATTCCCGTTGGGCAACTCTTAATCCTCCTCCAGGTCCTCTAAGCTCGCAAAGCTGCTCCCTACAAACATGAGCTTCCCCACTGAGAAGCAGGGGCCCCATCAGCAGAGTCATGGACACTATGTATAAAAGCTCGGCCCAAGTGGGAGCTGAGTAGAGAAGTCCTGACTGGGATCTGTGTACAAATTGTCAATAGTTTCTTGTTCAATAAACAAACAGTTAATTTCAGCCTCTCGTGTAGACTCCTCTGTGGTCACAATACATACCCTCAGTCAGTTCTCACCATATCACAACAGAGTTCATCCTTCCATTCCAAAGGCTTCATCCTTTGGCATTCTCTGACTTTTGGAATTATACTCATAGTCATGAACCAATCCAATGAAAGTCCATGGTCCCAAATGCCCTCTTAGAACACAGCACCTGAAGGAGGGGGAATTCCTCTCACTCTTAGACTCACTTTTTAGTCCACTTTATTGTCCAATGTTGTAAATCCTTCCTCCTACTACATAGACCCCTCACACACTGCATCATGTAGTCCAGCGCACTTTCGGACTCTTCTAACCATAAGACCATAAGACATAGGAGCAGAATTAGGCCACTCGGCCCATCGAGTCTGATCCGCCATTCAATCATGGCTGATATTTTCTCATTCCCATTCTCCTGCCTTCTCCCCATATCCCCTGATCCCCTTATTAATCAAGAACCTATCTCTCTCTGTCTTAAAGGCACTCAGTGAATTGGCCTCAACAGCCTTCTGCGGCAAAGAGTTCCACAGATTCACCACCCTCTGGCTGAAGAGATTCCTCCTCATCTCTGTTTTAAAAGATCGTCCTTTTAGTCTGAAATGGTGTCCTCTAGTTCTAGTTTTTCCTACAAGTGGAAACACCCTCTCCACGTCCACTCTATCCAGGCCTCGAAGTATCTTGTAAGTTTCAATATGATTCCCTCTCATCCTTCTAAACTCCAACGAGTACAGACCCAGAGTCCTCAAATGTTCCTCATATGACAAGTTCTTCATTCCAGGGAACATTCTTGTGAACCTCCTCTGGATCCTTTCCAAGGCCAGCACATCCTTCCTTAGATACTGGGCCCAAAACTGCTCACAATACACCAAATGGTGTCTGACCAATGCACCTGATGCCATTATGTAGCATATTTGATTGTCAGATCTTCACTGTGAAAGCAAAAGCCATTTGAAAATCACCTGTTATAACATATTCCATTCCCAGATCACCCCCCACCTTAGTGTACCTCACTCCTAGTACATCATACTTTCAAATACGATCCTAACCAATTCAGTCTCCTCTTAAAAGCACGGACATTTTACACATTTCATTTTATACATCCGTGAAAAATTCTAAAAATAAATCCAAATCCATAAGATAACTCCAAATAGGAAAGATGTTAAGCTTTTCCAGTATCTTAGATTCTCAAGTTAGTTCATAAGCCTACCAGCTAGTAATTTTGATTTAGCAAACAAGCTTTTAATTAACATTTGACAACAAAAATAAACTGAAACATGGGGAACGTCATAGTTGAATTATCTGTAGTCTGCTCGAGCTGGGTTCCTTTATGAGTGCTTTTCTGAAGCAGCTGGCCTTTTGTTTCTCTTTAATTCCTCTATTGTTTTGAGAATATGTAAAAACCCTTCATTCTTTTATCAGGTACTTTGCAGGAGGATTTCAACAATCTCCCCATTTTCACTGGAGTAGAAGTTTGCAAGCCACATAAAACACAAGTGATGGACACATTAAGATTAAATGGTTTTCTGTGGCGGCGCGAGCACCCAGCAAATGAGTTTCACCGACAACAATACGCAATCACTGTGGGGAAGAGATGATTGACAATAGGTTCATTTGTTTGTTCAATAATGATAAGTTTGTGTGGTTGGTAATCATCAATAATCAATTGACTCATAATATGCATATATTGGCAAATCCTCCTACCGAAAGCATACTTTTAGATTGCCTCGCTGTTATGAAAAGCACATTGAACACCTACCTAATGGACTTTTTGCAAGCCACAGCCATGTTTAGGAGCATAGTGTAATTTGCATCAAAAATTGATTTCATTGCGGTTCTCTATATTTCACGGGGACTAATATTTTGTTTGGATCGTGTGCATTATTCAGATTAATATGACTTTCATAAAAATTGACTTGCATTTCATCCAAAGCTTTCATTCAGGTTTTCTAATAATGATACTAACACATGCAATTGCAATAAAAAATAAAGGTTTGACATGAGGATGTAATCACAGGATGAAGTACAGTATTTGTTATTTATATTAGGCTGGCGTAGTGCAAAGTTCTCGGCTATGAATGAGTGATATTGATGTATTTAGAATATAATGTCATCAAAAGTTGGGGTTTCCAGAGGTAAGGTGGCATGAATCATCCGTGGAATTGGAGACATGTGATAAGGATTGGGGAGTCAAATCTTTGGAAGATCAACTGTGATGTTAGAAAAAACCATGGAGCTGAGCCTTTGGAAGATCAGCTGTGTGATAGAGAAGGTTGAGGAGAGATGAACGCACGGGAAGAGTCTTTGGCCTCGATGTTTGATCACGTAGCACAAATGTCTGTGCATGTGCATGTTTTTCCATACCATAAAAACATTGCTCGTCATGTTGGGTTGGGTCCCACTGTAATTGCTGGAATTATTAAAATACTCATTACAATATTTAAGTCAGACTTCAATATGTGTTGTAGGGCTTCTCTAATGCCAAATTTGCCCCATTTAAAAAGATCTAGAAAATCAGGGCACCGCCATTGATTCTGCAAGAGTACATTTTAAATACTGCATCCATTCTATAAAGTTTCATTGCTGTTTGATCTTAATGACTGGACTTTTATTTGGCTATTTACTCTGTTGGTGCTGGACTGCACTTATCTGTTTAAAAACAGTTTTAGTACAGTTATGTGTGACATGGTAGGGGTCTGCATTTGGGGAAAGGAGGGCAGCAGCAAAAAAGGCAGGACAAAGCTGTCAGAAGAACATGCCTACAGTGGATCTTTAGGGAACATTTGTCGCACCACTTGGAGATGCCATGTATGAAGCCCTTCAGTTCACCATAGAGGCTGTCACTGAGCTATTTCACCTGCAACAGCCATAGATTGAGCCTCAAAACAGGGATCTGACAGCATTGCTTGGAGACTCACATGAAGACCCTCCCTTTAACATAGCGGACAAAGTACATTCAGTGCCATTTCCTGCGCTGGTTGGGTTCAGGTCATGCTGCAGAAGACTAGTCCTTTTCTTCAAGTGGTATAGGGACCATGAAGCATTCAGTACCTGAATTGAAAGCATTAACATTTAGTGCAAAGGGAGAAGAGTGATGAATGAATGGCTGCTGAAAACAGCTACAGTTTGACATGCAGTGTGAGGATGTGATAGAACTAAGAAGGGGAACACAGGATAAGGTGAAGTCTTGCTGCAATTATATAGAGCCGTGATGAGACTGAGTATTGTGTACAGTTCTGGTCTCCTTGCCTAAGAAAGGATATACTTGGCATAGAAGGAGTGCCAGAATTGTTCTATATGGGCAGGTTGAGGAGACTTAGATCTATATTCTCTAGAGTTTAGAGGAATGAGTGGTGATCTCATTAAAGCATAAGAAATTCTTACGGGGCTTCACGGAGGAAGGATGTTTGGTTGTCCTGGTCTCTGGGTTTCGTTATATTCTTTTTTCCCATTCCTTGGTATTGAACTGTCCTTTGTCTATTTGACAGTTGTGGTGATAGGTAATTGTTGATTTATCCTGTTTTTTCCGGAGTGGACGAATGTTGTGCCATAGTGTTTTTCCTCTTTCATTGTGCGTTCGTCGCGACGCATCTGGAAGTTCACATTTCAACAATGGAACCTTCATTTCCACTTCTTTCACAATTCTAGCCAGGTTTTTGATTATTTTCTTCTTTTCAAGCTGTTTTTTCAGCTGATGAATCTTTCCATTCAGCCCAGCAAGAACTCTGGTAAGTTCAATTGTTTTTGAGGAACCCTTATAGATGTTTAACAACTTCTCCTGGGAATTCAATTCTTTTCTTCTTCCATCTTTCTTCCAAAGTCACCGACTGCTCTTTAGACTCTTTCAGTTCATTTGTTAGACCTCCAATCTATCCTGTAAAATTCATCTCTTCTGTTTGTAAAGTCTGGATTTGCTCTTCCACACTGCACATCTCATCCTTCATGTTGTTCAGATTGGACCGAAGTTCAAGAAGTTCACCAGTTTTGGATGTTAATTCTATTCTCAAGAAACTATTCTGATTCATCAGCAATTCCATCTCCTGGTTCCGGGATTTGCACGATGCTTACTAGAGATCTCTGAATGTTTCAAGTTCATAAAGCTTTAATTGAAGAGTCATTTTTGTCGAATTTGTTTCTCCAAGTTCATAGTTTAAGCATTTCAAGTATTTCACTTCCTGTGAGCGACATTACAGTGTTCTCATTAGTTCTCATTTTTCCTTATCAAACACATCTTTTGTATGTGAAAATTGCTTCTCTACATTGATCAGTTTTTCCTTGGCAGCGTTTAATTCCTCTGTGCTATTGTTCAATCTCACATTCTGTAATTGTGCTTTTGCTAATTGGTTTTGAGACTCCTCATGCTCCTTTGTGAAAACTTATACTTTCTCTTGCCATTCTAGACTCTTAATTTTCATCTCTTCATTTTTGCCTTGGAAATGTAGGGTGGGATTCCCCCCTTGCCCCGCCCCCTGGTATGTTTTGCAGTGGCAGAGGTGGCCTGCCGTTGGCTGGTGGCAGGATCTTCTGATAAAGAATGCTTCTTCAAAATGTTCTTCAGTGTTGCAGGATTTTAGTTTTTCTCTACGTTTTTTGCAACGTTTTTGGTTTTTCCATTTGCTGCCACCATGTTGTAGGGTGTTGGATACCATTTAATAAGTCTTAATTAATTCCTCGTAGTATTAAGTAGTTTAACTGTTATGTATTTATTAACTACAAGAGTTAAGTATATATACACAGTCACAGGTTCAAGCTACGACCTGTCTCCATGCTTACTTGTGCACACGGTTCTGTCCAATATGAGACTGATCTCTACATAGAACATAACATAGAACATAGAAAATACAGCACAGAACAGGCCCTTCGGCCCACGATGTTGTGCCGAACCTTTGTCCTAGATTAATCATAGATTATCATTGAATTTACAGTGCAGAAGGAGGCCATTCGGCCCTTTGAGTCTGCACCGGCTCTTGGAAAGAGCACCCTACCCAAACTCAACACCTCCACCCAACACCAAGGGCAATTTGGACATTAAGGGCAATTTATCATTGGCCAATTCACCTAACCCACACATCTTTGGATTGTGGGAGGAAACCGGAGCACCCGGAGGAAACCCACGCAGACACGGGGAGGACGTGCAGACTCCGCACAGACAGTGACCCAAGCCGGAATCGAACCTGGGACCCTGGAGCTGTGAAGCAATTGTGCTATCCACAATGCTACCGTGCTGCCCTTGAGAACAAATAAATCTACACTATATCATTTAACCGTAATCCATGTACCTATCCAATAGCTGCTTGAAGGTCCCTAATGTTTCCGACTCAACTACTTCCACAGGCAGTGCATTCCATGCCCCCACTACTCTCTGGGTAAAGAACCTACCTCTGATATCCCTCCTATATCTTCCACCTTTCACCTTAAATTTATGTCCCCTTGTAATGGTTTGTTCCACCCGGGGAAAAAGTCTCTGACTGTCTACTCTATCTATTCCCCTGATCATCATATAAACCTCTATCAAGTCGCCCCTCATCCTTCTCCGTTCTAATGAGAAAAGGCCTAGCACCCTCAACCTTTCCTCGTAAGACCTACTCTCCATTCCAGGCAACATCCTGGTAAATCTTCTTTGCACCTTTTCCAAAGCTTCCACATCCTTCCTAAAATGAGGCGACCAGAACTGTACACAGTACTCCAAATGTGGCCTTACCAAAGTTTTGTACAGCTGCATCATCACCTCACGGCTCTTAAATTCAATCCCTCTGTTAATGAACGCGAGCACACCATAGGCCTTCTTCACAGCTCTATCCACTTGAGTGGCAACTTTCAAAGATGTATGAACATAGACCCCAAGATCTCTCTGCTCCTCCACATTGCCAAGAACCCTACCGTTAACCCTGTATTCCGCATTCATATTTGTCCTTCCAAAATGGACAACCTCACACTTTTCAGGGTTAAACTCCATCTGCCACTTCTCAGCCCAGCTCTGCATCCTATCTATGTCTCTTTGCAGCCGACAACAGCCCTCCTTACTATCCACAACTCCACCAATCTTCGTATCGTCTGCAAATTTACTGACCCACCCTTCAACTCCCTCATCCAAGTCATTAATGAAAATCACAAACAGCAGAGGACCCAGAACTGATCCCTGCAGTACGCCACTGGTAACTGGGATCCAGGCTGAATATTTGCCATCCACCACCACTCTCTGACTTCTATCGGTTAGCCAGTTCGCTATCCAACTGGCCAAATTTCCCACTATCCCATGCCTCCTTACTTTCTGCATAAGCCTACCATGGGGAACTTTATCAAATGCCTTACTGAAATCCATGTACACTACATCCACTGCTTTACTTTCATCCACATGCTTGGTCACCTCCTCAAAGAATTCAATAAGATTTGTAAGGCAAGACCTACCCCTCACAAATCCGTGCTGACTATCCCTAATCAAGCAGTGTCTTTCCAGATGCTCAGAAATCCTATCCTTCAGTACCCTTTCCATTACTTTGCCTACCACCGAAGTAAGACTAACTGGCCTGTAATTCCCAGGGTTATCCCTAGTCCCTTTTTTGAACAGGGGCACGACATTCGCCACTCTCCAATCCCCTGGTACCACCCCTGTTGACAGTGAGGACGAAAAGATCATTGCCAACGGCTCTGCAATTTCATCTCTTGCTTCCCATAGAATCCTTGGATATATCCCGTCAGGCCCGGGGGACTTGTCTATCCTCAAGTTTTTCAAAATGCCCAACACATCTTCCTTCCTAACAAGTATTTCCTCGAGCTTACCAATCTGTTTCACACTGTCCTCTCCAACAATATCGCCCCTCTCATTTGTAAATACAGAAGAAAAGTACTCGTTCAAGACCTCTCCTATCTCTTCAGACTCAATACACAATCTCCCGCTACTGTCCTTGATCGGACCTACCCTCGCTCTAGTCATTCTTATATTTCTCACATATGTGTAAAAGGCCTTGGGGTTTTCCTTGATCTTACCCGCCAAAGATTGTTCATGCCCTCTCTTAGCTCTCCTAATCCCTTTCTTCAGTTCCCTCCTGGCTATCTTGTATCCCTCTAATGCCCTGTCTGAACCTTGTTTCCTCAGCCTTACATAAGTCACCTGTTTCCTCTTAACAAGACATTCAACCTCTCTTGTCAACCATGGTTCCCTCACTCGACCATCTCTTCCCTGCCTGACAGGGACATACAAAACAAGGACACGTAGCACCTGTTCCTTGAACAAGTTCCACATTTCACTTGTGTCCTTCCCTGCCAGCCTATGTTCCCAACTTATGCACTTCAATTCTTGTCTGACAACATCGTATTTACCCTTCCCCCAATTGTAAACCTTTCCCTGTTGCACGTACCTATCCCTCTCCATTGCTAAAGTGAAAGTCACAGAATTGTGGTCACTATCTCCAAAATGCTCCCCCACTAACAGATCTATCACTTGCCCTGGCTCATCACCCAGTACTAAATCCAATATTGCCCCTCCTCTGGTCGGACAATCTACATACTGCGTTAGAAAAGCTTCCTGGACACACTGCACAAACACCACCCCATCCAAACTATTTGATCTAAAGAGTTTCCACTCAATATTTGGGAAGTTAAAGTCGCCCATGACTATTACCCTATGACTTCTGCACCTTTCCAAAATCTGTTTCCCAATCTGTTCCTCCACATCTCTGCTACTATTGGGGGGCCTATAGAAAACTCCTAACAAGGTGACTGCTCCTTTCCTATTTCTGACTTCAACCCATACTACCTCAGTAGGCTGATACTCCTCGAACTGCCTTTCTGCAGCTGTTATACTATCTCTAATTAATAATGCCACCCCCCCACCTCTTTTACCACCCTCCCTAATCTTATTGAAACATCTATAACCAGGGACCTCCAACAACCATTTCTGCCCCTCTTCTATCCGAGTTTCCGTGATGGCCACCACATCGTAGTCCCAAGTACCGATCCATGCCTTAAGTTCACCCACCTTATTCCTGATGCTTCTTGCGTTGAAGTATACACACTTCAACCCCTCTCTGTGCCTGCCAGTACTCTCCTTTGTCAGTGTTCCCTTCCCCACTGCCTCATTACACGCTTTGGCGTCCTGAATATCTCTCGGTGTGAGTCATATCTTCTCTTGCATCACTGTGTGAGTGGTACTGTACTCAGTCCAACATTTACCCTTATACGACACAAACCATGGAGGCAGCCCGAAACAGTGGTGAGCCCCCTTCTTGAATTGTTGCAATCTATCTGGTGTAGGTACAGTGCTGTAGAGTGCGGCAGATCTTGACCCGGCAGAATTAGGCTAATTGTAATGCGGGGGTCGGAGAATCGCCGGGGGCTGGCGTGAATCCCGCCCCCGCTGTTTGCCGAATTCTCCGGCACCGGATATTCGGCGGGGGCGGGAATTGTGCCGTGCCGGTTGGCCCCCCCCCCGCGATTCTCCGGCCCGGATGGGCCGAAGTCCCACTGCTAGAATGCCTGTCCCGCCGGCGTAGATTAAACCACCTACCTTACCGGCGGGACAAGGCTGCGCGGGCGGGCTCCGGGGTCCTGGGGGGGGTGGGCGATCTGGCCCCGGGGAGTGCCCCCACGGTGGCCTGGCCCGTGATCAGGGCCCACCGATCCGCAGGCGGGCCTGTGCCGTGGGGGCACTCTTTTCCTTCCGCCTTCGCCACGGTCTCCACCATGGCGGAGGCGGAAGAGACTCCCTCCACAGCGCATGCGCGGGGATGCCGTGAGCGGCTTCTAACGCTCCCGTGCATGCGCCGCCCGGAGATGTCATTTCCACGCCAGCTGGCGGGGCACCAAAGGCCTTTTCCGCCAGCTGGCGGGGCGGAAATTAGTCCGGCGCGGGCCTAGCCCCTTAAGGTTGGGGCTCGGCCCCTCAAGATGCGGAGGAATCCGCACCTTTGGGGCGGCGCGATGCCCGACTGATTTGCGCCGTTTTGGGCGCCGGGCGGCAGACATCGCGCAGATACCGGAGAATTTCGCCCGAGATCTGTGAGAAAATGTATTAATTTACTTACATCCTAGCTGCGTGCTGCTCGTCTGTATGTCCATTTTCAGTGGTGATCAAATTTGCCAGGTCAGTATGTCTGAACCAGTAATCTTATAAAGACAGCACGTTTTTGTCTTGTTAATACATTAGGTTCCGAATGACACAAATCTAAGGTTAAAGAAACTGCCTGGGCAACTACCAATGTTAAATTGGCTATAGGCTGACCAATCACATACAGTCAGGGGCTGAGAAGGGCATGTGACAACTAAAATTAACTTCCCAACTCTTAGCAGGAGTAGCAAGAGAGGGAAATTACCTGCACAGAGAGCAATTTCTCGAATGAGATACCCTTAAATTATATTTCACATAATTGGTGTGTTTTTTTCACCTTGTGTGTGCATTTGTCAACCATGTTTATTTGCAGTGCATCATTTTTGGGCCAAACGTATTCAATGCAGTTTATATCAACAGACCCCAATCAATTGGGAAATAGCTGTAATTGTTCAATTACATGAACTGAAACAAAATAAATCTATATTACCAGTTGTACAAGTGGAAGATATCCGATTACAATGCTGAGTTACAAAGTTACTTACTATATTGTTTCTATTATGAGATAGTTCACAAACTAAGCAATACGATTTAGATCATAGGGTTGCATTCCCAGACTAACTAAGCAGATAGTACAGGATGACTGAAAAAGATAATAACACTATGCTACGCTTAAAGCAGCAGGATGTTTTAATTACATTTTTAAATTAGTATTTAACCTTATTACTCCAACAAAAGTGCTGAAATGTTTATATTTTGTGTTTTTTAATGGTCAGTGTAAAACATCTAGTGCGCCTTGTGCCCCCGTTGGGTACAGTAACAGGTATTACAGTGAATCTACCACATCAATCCTTGAATGAACAAGCTACGTAGGAAACAGGGATGAGAGGTGGCACTGTGGTTAGCACTGCTGTCTCAAAGCGCCAGGGATCCGGGTGTAATTCCGGATTCGGGTGACTGTCTGTGTGGAGTTCACATTTTCTTCCCGTGTCTGATGGGTTCCCTCCGGGTGATCCGGTTTCCTCCCAAAGATGTGCAGGTTAGGTGGATCGGCCATGCTAAATTGCCCTTATTATCCAAAAGGTTTGGTGGAGTTACTGGGTTACCGGGCTAGGGTGGCACCGGTGTAAGTTCCCGTAGCGAGCGTGGAAGCAGGCGAAGAGCCCGGCGATTGCGCCTGCGAATGGAGCCATCAGGCATGCAAACCAGGAACGAGCAGGGATCCACGCGTCGGAGAACTTCGGCAGGTGCTGACCAGCCACCTTCTGGTAGGTGGATGTGGACGTCGTCCCCGGCGCCAGGGCGGGAAGATCAGTTGCCCGTGTGTCATGTGCCACCTTCTGGCGAACGCGCTGCTGTCATATCCTGTGCAGTACTGGAGCATGGTTGGTTGTGGGGACCAAAATGGAAGGCACAGTGGTCCTGAGGGTGCGACCCATCAACAGCTGGGCTGGTGAGAGGCCAGTGGCTTGTGGGGCCGAGCAATAAGCTAACAGGGCTAAGCAGAAATCCGAACCGGCAGCAGCAGCCTTGCAGAGGAGCCGCTTGACGATGTGAATGCCCTTCTCCGCCTTTCCATTGGACTGGGGATGCAGAGGACTGGACGTCACGTCCGTGAAACCAGACGAAGCAGCAAAGGAAGACCGTTCCTGGCTGGCAAAACAGGGCCCATTGTCCGACATGACAGTAATCGGAATGCCGTGGTGAGCGAAGGTGTCTTTGCAGGCCCTTATGACAATGGACGATGTCAAATTGTGCAGGCGTATGACCTCTGGATAGTTTGAAAAGTAATCTATGCTGATTACATAGTCCCTGCCGAGCGCGTGAAAAAGGTCCACACCCACCTTCGGCCAGGGGGACGTCACCAGCTCATGGGGCTGAAGCGTCTCAGGAGGTTGCGCCGGCTGAAACCTTTGGCAGGTGGGGCAGTTGAGCACCATATTGGCAATGTCATCACTGATGCCCGGCCAGTATACCGCCTCTCGGGCCCTCCGTCTGCACTTCTCGACCCCCAGATGGCCTTCGTGTAGTTGGTCGAGGACCAACTTGTGCATGCTGTGTGGAATCACAATCCGGTCCAGCTTTAGGAGGACACCATCAATGACGGCCAAGTCGTCCCGGACATTGTAGAATTGATGGCACTGTCCTTTGAGCCACCATCCCATCATGTGGCATATCATACGTTTAGAAGGGGGTCAGCCGCAGTGTCCCGACGAATACGGGCCAGACTGGAGACATCGGCTGGCAGATTTGCCGACGTGAAGGCCACCTGCGCTTCGACCTGACAGACGAACCCCTTCGAGTCGGGCGGTGTGCTCACTGCTCTAGATAGGGCATCCGCAATGATAAGGTCCTTTCCCGGGGTGTAGACCAGTTGGAAGTCATACCTCCTGAGTTTCAGTAGGATGCGCTGGGGGCAAGGGGTCATCTCGTTCAGGTCCTTATGTATGATGCTGACCAGGGGGCGATGGTCAGTCTCAATGGTAAACTGAGGGAGACCATACACGTAGTCATGGAACTTGTCTATTCCGGTCAGCAAACCCAGGCACTCCTTTTCGATCTGCGTGTAGCGCTATTCTGTGGGGGTCATGGCCCACGGGGCATAGGCGACCGGGGCCCATGACGCAGTGTCATCCCACTGTAGGAGTACCGCTCCAATGCCGGACTGGCTGGCATCAGTCGAAATGTTAGTGTCATGAGATGTGTCGAAAAACGCCAATACCGGAGCTGTGGTGAGCTTAATTTTGAGCTCCTCCCATTCCTGCTGGTGTGCGGGCAGCCACTGGAACTCCGTGGACTTCTTGACTAGGTGGCGAAGAGCCGTCGTGTGGGAGGCAAGGTTGGGAATGAACTTCCCCAGGAAGTTGACCATGCCTAGGAAGCGTAGCACTGCTTTCTAGTCTGCTGGCTGCGGCATGGCTGTAATGGCGCTCACCTTGTCTGCATCCGGACGGATCCCTGACCGGGATATGTGGTCCCCCAGAAACTTCAGCTCGGTTTGGCCGAAAGAACACTTGGCACGGTTGAGGCGCAGGCCGTTTTCCCGTATCCGCGCAAAGACGCGCTGGAGACGATTGATGTGCTCCTGTGGTGTAGTGGACCAGATGATGACGTCGTCAACGTAGATGCGCACCCCTTCGATGCCCTCCATCATCTGTTCCATGATCCTGTGAAACGTCGAGATGATGCTAAACGGCATTCTGTTATAGCAGAACCTGCCGAAAGGAGTGTTGAAGGTGCACAGCTTCCTGTTGGACTGGTCCAGTTGGATCTGCCAAAAACCCTTTGAGGCATCCAGCTTTGTAAAGATTTTAGCCCGGGCCATTTCGCTCGTGATCTCTTCCCGTTTGGGTATGGGGTAGTGTTCCTTCATGATGTTGTTGTTCAGGTCTTTCGGGTCAATGCAGATCCGGAGTTCGCCAGAGGACTTCTTAACACACACCATGGAGCTGACCCATGGCGTGGGCTCCGTGACCCGGGATAGCACCCCTTGGTCCTGGAGATCCTGCAGCTGCTGCTTGAGGCGGTCTTTGAGTGGTGCTGGGACGCTGCGAGGTGCGTGAATGACCGGGGTGGCGTCCGGTTTGAGTCATATTCTGTAGGTATAGGGCAGTGTGCCCATGCCCTCGAATGCATCCTGGTTGTGGGCGAGGAGCGATTGAAGTTGTGCCCTAAATTCTGCATCCGGGAAGTCTGATGTGCCTTCTGGAGACAGAGCGTGGACTTGTTGCACAAGGTGGAGAACCTTGCATGCCTGTGCGCCTAGCAGGGAGTCCTTTGATGATCCGACTATTTCGAATGAGAGTGTGGCCCTGTGTGTGTTGTGTGTCACCTGGAGCTGGCAGGATCCCATGGCCGGGATAACATTTCCATTGTAGTCGACCATCTTGCAACGGGATTGCCGAATTGGTGGTCTGACCTTCAAGGCGTAGAAGGCTGACCATGCTATTAGGTTGGCGGTGGCACCAGTGTCCAGACGGAATGTTATCGGTGATCGGTTGACCGTTAGGGTGGCACACCATTCATCACCCGGATTGACGCTGTTCACTGGCATCGGCTGGTGGGTCCTGCCTGGAGACATCCGGTTCCTATCAATGACCGTAACATGGAAGGCGTCCCGGTCGTCTGTGTCACTGGTTTGGATGTCGTCTGGGCACGACTCGTAGTACGGAGGCTGAATGGTCCGCACGTCCCTGCGAGGTTGTCGGAATTGGGGAGCGTTGGCAGGTTGAGCTGCTCGGCAGCAGGCAGCGTAGTGGCCCATCTTGCCACAGCGGAGGCATTGTCGTTTTTTTGCCGGACATTGCCGCTTTACATGTGTGGCTCCGCAGTTGCCACATGGCGTTCATTGCGCCACCGCGCATGCGCAGTTCGGTCTTGCGTCGAGCTCGCCTGCGCATCACGTCCCTCTGCGTCAAGGTCTTTTTTGGCGCGCACAAACGTGGGAGGCCGTAGAAAGCGCGCAAAATGGCCGCCCTCGTCCGGGCCGCGGGCCGGGAGGAACTCGATCGGCGGGACCCGTTCGGCCTCGTAGGACGCCTGCCGCGCTGATTCGATGCTTGAAACTGGGAGTAGCGGCTGGCCGCATTTTCATGAAGGACACAGGCTTCGATTGCGGAGGCTAGGGTGAGGCCTTTAATTTTGAGGAGCTGCTGGTGTAGGGCGCCCGAGGTGACCCCAAAAACAATCTGGTCCCGAATCATTGAATCGGAGGTGGTGTCGTAACCGCAGGACTGCGCGAGGATACGGAGGTGTGTAAGGAAAGATTGAAAGGGCTCATCCTTACCTTGCAGGCGCTGCTGGAAGAGATACCTCTCGAAACTCTCATTTACCTCGACGCTGAAGTGTTGCTCGAGTTTGAGAAGGACCGTCTTGTACTTGGTCTTGTCCTCACCTTCCACGAACACCAGGGAGTTGTAGACATGGATGGCGTGTTGCCCTGCCGTGGAGAGGAGGAGGGCGATTTTTCTGGTGTCCGAAGCGCTCTCCCTTTCGGTGGCTTCCAGGAAGAACTGGAAGTGCTGTTTGAACAGCTTCCAATTGACGCCGAGGTTTCCAGTGAATTGTAACGGATGTTGTGTGCTGACGGTGTCCATGGCGCAGGATGGCGGATTCGTAGGTAGGTCTCACAGTTACCGGGTTCCAATCCAGGTACTATGTCGTGTTGGGTGCTCTGCTACACAGACGAACCAACACGGTTGCGGATGGTACAACTCAGTTTTATTACTAACTATATTTACAATGTTAAACTGGTTACTGTGGTTCGTTCATTCCCCTTGAATCTGTGGACCTATCCCTAACACTATCTTGGAGTGGCACTCAGCACATGGTGGGTGTCTGAGTGGCTTGCTGTGAGCACTGTGTCCTGAGCTGTCTCCTGCTGGAATCAGCGGGAAGTGTCGTGTTCCCCGTTTTATAGTGTGTATGCTCTTGCCTGTGATTGGCTGTGGTGTTGTGCGTGTATTGATTGGTCCGTTGATCAGTCCATCAGTATGTATGTATGTTTGCACCATGATGTTTACCAGAATATCATGAAACTTGCTGTTTGTGATTATGGTAGCAGTTGAACACTTAACACATGCATATAATTTCCAATTGTCCTATACTTTAAAGCAAGCATTAACTTTGTTTTTTAAAGCGGATTTCAACGGATTTCTGTTTAAGTCACTTTCTGCTAAGCACAAAAGAAAAAGAACTGCCCATAGTTTTTGCTCGCGCATGTTGCCAACCGATGGCTCTTGGTAAGACATGTTAATACAGCAAAGTATTGCACACACAACATTTTTCCAAGTACATAAGTTTTTAAACCAGAACCTGTTAATTTCACTGTGATGGCAAAATTGAATGGTGCAACTTGTTACACACTGAACAGCTGGTAACTCAGGAATCTGAAAGAGAATTAGAAGCTGCTTTTTGCTTTGTCAGAGCGTTGAAGAGATTTGTGGATATATGCGAGAAACGACAAAACTGCATCAAAATCCTGAGACAACAGGGTTGACTTTAAAAGTTGGCATTTCATTCAGCAGAACCTGCATTTGGAGAAATCACAGGCTGCTGCCCACCGTTTATTATATGTTATAATTAATAGATGGAAAATTAAGGGTGTCACATCTGCTATTTTCTAATGTACATTGGAGGTCTCAGCCAGATGGGTTCACCTGGAAAATCAGCCCCATTCACAAATGCTTTAGGTGCAATTACTGCCACACAATGCCATTTTTCAGCTGCGCAGATATTTGAAAGGTTTCTCGAGGTAGACATCGCTCTACTGGGATCGACTGGTTCTCAGGTGAGTGGTGAAATTATCACCTCTTAACATCAGGTAATCATTGTAATTGACTGCAGGCTACTTTCTGCTTTGCATCCACTGCATTTTAATTTAAATGAGTAGCAGGTCAACCAAATTAAATAGCAGAGCATTGTGAAAACCAACTAAAACATCATCTTTGAAAACGTCTGTAATCTTATCTGCAGCTCAAGATTGTTTGCAATCAAAGGGGAATGTTTACTTAGTAGAAAAAAACACCATGGGCACGATCTAACGGAAAGGTTTCTGGGGGCGATCTACCGGCCACATTGCACCTGAAGGTCAGCGTGCCACAGCACAACTTGGCCGGTAGATAACAGAGACCCCGCTCCCAGGATCTACCCAACTCGCTATGCCTCGCGAGGTGTAACGCGATCTTGCGAGACGTTGCGATGTGAATCCCGCCCATCGTGGGTGGGATCACATTTCGGCAAATCTGCATATTAGGCGTGGGTATCTGGCCTCTTCGCTTCGGTGACCTCGTGCAAGCACCATTCAGTACTGGGCCCCGCAAAGGGGACCAGGCGGATCAGTAGCCCCCCAGGTGCTTGCCCTCTGGGCAGGGTGGCACCCTGGCACTGGTGCCAGCCTGGCACCCTGACAGTGCCTGCCGGGCACCCTGGTATTGCCACCTTGGTGCCAGCCTGACACTGCCAAGGTGCCAAGCTGGCAATTTATTCAAGACGGTGATTGGAGCGGGGGTGCTCTGCGCGGGTGTGGGAAGGAGCGGGGGGTTACTGAGGACCCCCGATAGTGAGTTGGGGCTTGGGGGAATTCGGCATCCTGATCTCTCGCTGCATTGAGGAGTTCCAGCGAGCAGAGCTCCTCAGTGCAGAAAACGTGACTAAATGCGGCCTCAGCAGCCATTCCCCGCTGAGCCCCCTGATCTATCCGGGTGAGCATTAGATAGTGGGGTGTTACTTGGTGCTCCGAGCCCTGGAAAGCACCCTGCTAATCTCACACTAAGGGACTCTGCCCCCATTTGGGTCAATCGTGCCCGCTTAGTGTTATGTGTGGCAGATTTTGCTGGGAGCTTCCTGCCGGTGAGTTCCCCACTGCTATCTAATGGCACTTAGTCACTTTTTGGGTCCCTGGGGAGTTTCTCACTCGTTTTTCCAGACTTAAAATTATTTTCATCACTGGGAAACTGAACTCTGAGATCGGGTCACCATTTTGAAAGGGTGACTGATCTCTAAATGAACTTGTGGGTCCTCCACACCCCCCAACCATGGGCAATGTCACCCCCACACACACATGGGCAATACCCCCACCCCGCCAAGTGAGGACACCCCGCTATGGTGTCCCTGAGGCTCCTGCTCTTCACACTTCCCCAGGCTCCCTTACAGGCTCTCCCCTTCCAGGACCCCCATCCATCCCCCAACCACCCCACCTTCCTTACACACCCCATCCTCCATAGCCCCCTCCACCCTCCTTTTATGGGCATGGCCGCCTCAGGCCCTGACCCTTGACAGTGCCACCCAGGCACCCTTGCACTGCAACCCTGGCAGTGCTCCTGTTATCATGGCAGTGCCACCCTGCACCTTGGCATGCCAGGGTAGCAGTGCCAAAGTGTCAGCCAGGCAGTGCCAAGGTGCTCACGTTCCAGGTGGAGGACCAGGGTGCCACCCTGCCCTGTCCCTGACCACCCAGGGGCCTCTGATGGCCAGGGTACGTTCCGCCTGGTGCACATTTGTGTGCACCGGTACTTAACAGCGCCTGGCTTGGTACTCTGTGGGAAGGCCAATGCCGGGAGGCCTTAGTATGTTTATGGCCTACTTACGTGGGCGTGGCCTGGTCACGCCCATTGTGGGCGGATTCCTGCTCATAATGCCTCGTGGGACTTGGGTAGATCCCATGAGGCGTACTGGTTTCTGGGAAACCCGCGGGAGGCTTCACCTGGCATCGACTGGCCATGTCGTGCTCCCGTTCGCATGGGGCGGCAGATTCACTGCCACTAGACACCATGAGCTAGATTTTACATCCTTCCGCAGAGCATGTTTTTGGTGGAGGGCACCAACCCCACCACCTTCCTGCCTATCCCCGGGCTTACCCCATAATACACAGTGGGAGGATGAGCGGCAAACAAAATCAGCAGCTGGCCAGTCATATTAAAATAAATAATCTATGGTCATCTGAGCTTGTTAACATGCCACCTGACCCCAATAGTACACTGTCTGCCCCACAATAAACATCAAGGTGTTAAGTGCTTTCACTCCCTCTCTTTCTCAGCAGAAAGCGCTTAACTGCTTTTGATATGATCAGGAGCTGTTAATTATAATGAGATGTTTATAAACATTGTGCTTAGGTCCAAAGCACAGTACTTGGGATGTATTCAAGCATGAAGAGAAATTAATTAAACAATCCAGACACCTGGCAGTCTGGAGGCTATTTCTTTCTCTTTGAAAGTGAATAGAAGCCTCGCAGATCAAAGGACATGACGAGGTCTCTAATGGTGGGGTCTCTGATGGCGGGGTTTCTGATGGGATGGTCTCTGATGGCGGGGTCTCTGATGGCGGGGTCTCTGATGGCGGGATCTCTGATGGCGGGGTCTCTGATGGCGGGGTCTCTGATGGCGGGATCTCTGATGGGCGGGGTCTCTGATGGGCTGGGTCTCTGATGGCGGGGTCTCTAATGGCGGGGTCTCTGATGGCGGGGTTTCTGATGGGATGGTCTCTGATGGCGGGGTCTCTGATGGCGGGATCTCTGATGGCGGGTTCTCTGATGGGCGGGGTCTCTGATGGCGGGGTCTCTGATGGCGGGGTCTCTGATGGCGGGGTCTCTGATGGCGGGGTCTCTGATGGCGGGGTCTCTGATGGGCGGGGTCTCTGATGGGCGGGGTCTCTGATGGGCGGGGTCTCTGATGGCGGTGTCTCTGATGGCGCGGTCTCTGATGGCGGGGTCTCGGATGGCGGGGTCTCGGATGGCGGGGTCTCTGATGGCGGGGTCTCTGATGGCGGGGTCTCTGTTGGCGGAGTCTCTGATGGCGGGGTCTCTGATGGCGGGGTCTCTGATGGCGGGGTCTCTGATGGGTGGGGTCTCTGATGGGCGGGGTCTCTGATAGGGGGTCTGATGGGGAGGTTGGTGGGCGAGGCCGGGTCACCCTCATGTGCGCATGCTGTGGAGGGGTTCCTCTAATGAGAAGTAGGATGCCCTTACCTGTCAGCGGAGGGGTGCAGAATTTGCATTCTGGTTGAGCAGCCGCTCAAAATGGCGACCCGAAAGCGGGATTCAGAACGGAATCCCTTGCTCTCCCCGCCATGCATACATTTGCATGGTAAGGGATCGTGAATCGCTTCTGGGTGCTGCTCCTAATGCCAGCGTAAACTAGAAGCGATTCAGATCCAGTGCAAGAACATAAACCAGTCTAATATTTAATTGAAAGAAATAGTGCGGGATTCTCCGTCGGCGGGATAATCCGCATCCATTGACTCTACTACTTCCATTTCCTGGCCTCCTGGGGGCATCGTAATCACATTTAATAATTGTCTCATATTAAACGACAGCTGCCGCACTTTCATGAACCCCGTTTGGTTCTCCCCTATTATCCTCGGCACACAGTCCTCTATACCCGTTGCCAGCACCTTCCTATCTATTTTTAAAAGCGATATCGGGCGGTAGGATCCACATTGCTCTGTGTCTTTTTCCTTTATTAAAATGAGTGAGATAGAAGCTTGAGATAGCGTGGGTGGGAGCTCTCCCTTACCAACTGATTCATTGTACAGCTCGACTAATAAGGGCCCCAATTCCAAACCAAGCTTTTTATTAAACTCTGCTGGGAACCCATCCAGGCCTGGGGCCTTGCCCGAATACATTGAGCCCACACAGCCCATTACTTCCCCCAGCCAATCAGGGCATCCAACCTCTGCACCTTCCCCTCCTCAACCATCGGGAACTCCAGTCCATCCAGAAACTGCCTCATACACTCATCCTCCACCGGGGACTACGAACTATACAATTTCGGGTAAAAAGGCCTCAAATACTCCATTTACCTCCCCAGACTCAGTAACCACCCTGAACCCCACCATCCCGTCCCTCATCTGCCCAACCTCCCTCATCCACCCAATCTCCCTCATCACCACCTGCCTCCTAAGCTGATGTGCAAGCATCCTACTGGCCTTTTCCCCAGACTCAAACATTGCCCCCCCCCCCCCCCCCCATTCCGCGCAGTTGCTCCACTGCATTCCCCATCGACATAAGCTCAAACGCCATTTAGAGTTCCTTACTTTCTTTCAGGGGCTGCTGAATACCTCTGATCCACCACCAAAATGGTCTCCACCAATCTCTGCCTCCCAAACTTCGCCACTTTCTCCCTATGCACCCAGATCGAAATAAACTCCCCTCTTATCACCACCTTCAACGCCGCCCACACCACGGAGGGAGAGACCTCACGCATCATATTGTGCTCCACAGAGTCTCGAATATCCACTCCTATCTTTTCCCAAATCCCTTTGTCGGCTAGCAACCCACATCTAACCTTCACTGCGGCCGCTGGGAGCCTCCCCTTTCCACCGGAATGTTCACCCAATATGGCATACAATCAGACACTACAATCACCGAATATTCCAATCCAACCACCTCCGCCAACAACATTTTGTCCAGGACGAAGAAATCAATCCGGGAATACACCCGGTGGACATGCGAATAAATCAAGAATTCCTTTGCTCTTGGCTTCCAAACCGCCATGAGTCTACCCCTCCCATCCGCTCCATAAACCCCAATAGCTCTTCTGCCAGCTGCGACACCTTCAGGGACTTAGGACACGACCAATCCAACACAGGGCCCAACACAGTACTAATTCCTCCCTTAATCGGCCAATGTGTGTCCAATTCTGGAACCTTTTCCAGTGCCCTCTTCATAAATTCCACATCATCCCAATTTGAGGTGTAGATATTCACCAGCAGTTCAGGCGCTCCCTCCAGTCTCCCACTTACCATTGCTCCCAGGGTCAATTACTATACTCCCTGCCACAAAAGTCACCCTCGTACTAGCTGGCACTGCTGCTCCCCTCGCCTTCATGCCCAGGAATGGAATACCTGCCCCACCCAATCTTTCCTCAACCGCGCCTGATCTACCATCTTCAAATGGGTCTCTTGTAAGAACACTACATCTGCCTTAAAACTCTTCCAATGAATAAAGATGTACAACCTTTTAATCGGCCCATTTAACCCCCCTAATGTTCCAAGTGATCAGACGGAAGGCTCCAGGATCACCCCCCCCCCCACCACCACTGCTCCGATTAGCCATACTCCCTCTTTAGTGGGCTCCCCAAACCCACGCCTCGCTCAGCACCAGGAGCCCTCCAAGACGTTCGTCACCATCCCCTCATAACCAACTGCACCACACCAACTCTATCCACGTCAGCAGCCATCTCTCCAACTACTCCTCCGCCAAACCAAGCACCAAATAACCTGCCCTCCAAAACGCCCCCTATCCCCCAGCCGCAAACAAAGAGAACAAACCTGACCCAATCCCCCCCTCCCCTTCACCCTCGACAACTCTACCCCCCACTTTGCTTCCATTAACTAGCTTTCTTGCTAGTTAACCCCCACCCGAGGCATCCGCTTACTCCATCTCGAAGCGCCCCTTTTGTCCAACTCAGTCTTTGTGCCCTCCCAAGTTCCTCCATCTTCACCTCTCTCTCTTCCCCACCCACCACATTTCCACTGAATGCCCCACATCCCACATTTGAAAAAATATCTAACACAACTCCCACCACTGGGAGGGTAAAAAGAGATACAACATTTTCTATTTTCTTTTTAAAAATATTTTTATTCTCCTTTTTCACATTTTCTCCCAAATTTGCACCCACCAACAATAAACAATGAACAGTAACGAATATAATGTCAATCCCCATATCAATAACAACGTTCCCGTCCTCCCACCAAACCCCAAACATTAGCCCGCATGTTAACATAAACAAAAAGGAATCAGGAATCATCCATAGTCACCATTAAAACATAAAGCCCCCCTCCCCCAACCCTCCCCCACTAATGTTCGATGTTAACCATTTCTTGAAAGTGCATAATGAATAACGCCCATGAATTGTAGAACCCCTCCATCCTTCCCCTCAGTTCAAACATAAATTTCTCCAGAGTCAAGAATTCCAACAGATCTCCCCGCCACGCCAGGGCACAGGGTGGAGAGGTTGATCTCCATCCCATCAGGATCCGCCTTCGGGAAATCAACAAAGCGAAGGCTACAAAATCTGCCTCCACACCCGTTTCCAACCTCGGCTGGTCGGACACCCCGAATATGGCCTACCGAGGGCCCGGGCCAGTTTCACGTGCACCACTTTCGGGATTACCCTAAAAACCTCCTTCCAGTAATCCTCCAGCTTTGGACAGGACCAAAACACCCCCACCCCCCCACCCCGCAACGTTCACACACATTTTCTACCCCTTCAAAGACCTGGCTCATCCTCATCCTCGCCCTGTGAGGTGTGCTCTATATACCACCTTCAGCTGTATCAGCCCCAACCTCGCGCACGAGGTGGAGGCGTTCACTCTCCGGAGCACCTCACAACAGAACCCCTCCTCTAGAACCTCTCTCAACTCTTCCTCCCACTTTGCTTTGATCCCTTCCAGTGGTGCCTTCTCCTCTTCCAAAATAGCACCAACACTACCCCCTTCTCCAGTCCCCCTGTCGTCAGCACGTCCTCCAGCAATGTGGAGGCCGGCTCCACCGGGAAGCTTTGTATCTTCTTACTGGCAAAATCTCGAACTTACATGTATCTAAACACTTCCCCCTGCTCCAGTCCATACTTCGCTTCCAGCTCCTTCATTCTTGCAAACCGGCCCTAAAGAAACAAATCTTTTAGTGTCTTAATCCCTTCTCCTCCCATTTCCAAAAATTTCCATCCCACTTCCCTGGCTCAAATCTGTGGTTCCCCTGAATTGACATTTCCCTTGACCCTGCCCCCAACCCAAAGTGTTGGCGAAACTGCCTCCAAATTCTCAACGAAGCTATTACTACCGGACTCCCTGAGTATCTCCCCGGGGCCGTTGGGAGCTGTGCTGTTGCTAGCGTCTTCAATCCCGACCCCTTACACAAACTCTCCTCCATTCTGACCTATTGGGAGTCAACCCCTCTGACCCAGCTCCGTACCTTCTCCACAGTCACCGCCCAGTAATAATACATCAGGTTCGGAAGACCCAAACCCCCTCCCTACCTTCCCCTCTGTAGCAGCATCTTCTAACTCTGGCCACCTTCCCTCCCCATACGAACGAGGTAATCATCCCTTCAATGTCTCTGAAAAATGCTGTTGCCAGGAAAATCGTCAGGCATTTGAAAATAAACAGAAATCGCGGCAACACGTTCATTTTAACTGCCTTTACCCGACCCGCCAATGACCATCCCACCTTGCCAGATCAGCTTTCACTCTCCCCACCAAACTAGAAATGTTGTACCTACCGCCCCCCCCCCCCCCCACTCCCGGGCAACCAGCACCCCCAGGTATCTAAAGTGAGACCCTGCCCTACGGAATAGCAGCCACCCCCCCCCCCCCACACCTGCCCGAGACACCACAAAATACTCACTCTTGTCTCGATTTAATTTGTACCCCGAGAAAGACACAAACACCCGAAGCAGCTCCAATATTCCCCCATCATAGAATTTACAGTGCAGAAGGAGGCCATTCGGCCCATCGAGTCTGCACCGGCTCTTTGAAAGAGCACCCTACCAAAGCCTACACCTCCACCCTATCCCCATAACCCAGTAACCCCACCCAACACTAAGGGAAATTTTGTGAGCAATTTATCATGGCCAATCCACCTAACCTGCACATCTTTGGACCATGGGAGGAAACCGGAGCACCCAGAGGAAACCCACGCACACACGGGTTGAATGTGCAGACTCCGCACAGACAGTGACCCAAGCCGGGAATCGAACCTGCGTCCCTGGAGCTGTGAAGCAATTGTGCTAACCACCATGCTACCGTGCTACCCTATTCAATACCCTCCTAACGTTTGAAAAGAGCTGCCTCCCTCTCAGGAACCCCGTCTGATCTTCACCTATCACCTTCGGGAGGCACTCCTCCAGCCTACAACATTTTCTATTTTAACGCATAAAACTGATTAAACACAGTAGGTAGAACAACAACATCAAACATTACAACCCAGCAAAAATGTAAACAGTTCCCTCCCCAGGCCCAGCACCTCCAGTCCATCCATTTCATAGGTGAATCCATCCAAATGTTCTCATAAGTTCCCCAGTCCCTCAAAAACTTACTTGCTTCCTCCGGTGTATCAAATAGTGCTCTTGGCCTTCACACGTGACCTACAAACCAGCAGGGTACAACACCTCGAATCATAATTTGTTCCTAAATAGGGCCGCTTTGACCCTATTGAACCCGGCCTGTCATTTGGACAACTCTGCTCCCAGGTCATGGTGAATGCAAACCGCATGCCTTCCCACGTTCACTGTCTCATCTCCTTTGGCCACCGCAAAATCTTCTCCTGATCCAGGTATTGGTGCAGCAGCACAATGATCGCCCTTGGCAACTCTCCCGCTTTCGGCTTCCTCCTCAGCGACCTGTGTGCCCGATTCACTTCAGGAGGTCGGTCGAAGACCCCCTCCCCCACTAATGTCTCAAACATCCTCGCCATGTGCTTTGTGGCCTGCGTTCCCTCGATCCCTTCAGGCAGCCCCACGATCCTGTGATTCTGCCTCCTTAACCAGTCCTCCAGATCATGCACCTTCTCTCTTAACTTCTTCTGGCCTTCCACCATCAGCAGCATTTCTGCCTTCAACGAGACCAACCGATCTTCATGGTTAACCACTGACTCCTCCACCTTCTGGGGCGTCGCATTCTGTGCTTCCAACCTTTGCTCCACTCTCTCTATGGCTGCACAAATCGGCCCGGCCACCCTGGCCAGGTCCTCCTGAGGCCTCCTTCCTCTGCTGCTGAAAATTAGCTGTCAGAAACTCCACCAATTGTCCCGTTGACCATTGTGCGGGCAATGACATCACAGAGCTCTCCGCAACTTTTTCCACTGTTGCACTTCGAGAGTCCTCCTAGTCTGACTATTGTCCCTTATTTGTTGCACTCTTCGGTCCTGTGCATTCCCTACCGAAGGAGACTTCTTAGTTCTCTGTACGTTTACACTTTCTACCCAAGTAACCCCCCCCCCCCCCACAAAAAGGGTAAAAGGACCAAAACAATTCCACCTCTGTCAAGAGCCACTGAATGTGCGACCACTTACTCCATGGCCACCACCGGAAGTCCAAAACTCTATTTTATCTTGATTAGATTTCCTGAGCCAAGTGTTTGAAAGGGGTAACTCTTAGCACTATTGCCTCATTGGTAGATAAATCCAAAGTGACAGCATAATATCTGTTAATACGCACAACTTGAGATACAAGCACATTAATGGAAACAAGATTTAAACTTCATAGCCTCGATTCAAGGTCCCACTGATATAGGTTTAGAAAATAAGCCACCTGACATCGAATGCCAGGTGCAAGGCACTGAATTTTAGCAAGTTATTTAAGGGGAAAGGTGATAACATGAAACGCATGTGAAATACACATTTACATATCTTTAGCCTGTAAACAGAACACGTGTAGTAAGGTTTTATGAACTGTTTGTCTCCTGATTCCATTCACATCACATTTTTAACCTGATCTCATTTTCAAACCACAATGCATAGGCCATTTTATTTAAAATCTCGCTGTCGCATATTATTTTCCTCAGAAGAGGTTTGTACACAATAATTATATCATCAATCTGCAAATGCAACCAGGATGTAGGAGTTGATTGTCACAATCACTTTGCATTTGGAAAAAAATGTTGAAAATGATAAAGGGTTTTACATAGGTTTGTTTGCACATTGTTGAAAACTAACAGACTGGTTTAATTAATTGGCCTGGGTTTCTGTACAACAATGTCCTAATTCTGTCAGAGCGTTAACATATCGTACTTGTTCTTATCTCCTCTACCAGATTCTTGCACATAGTCATTTCCAAACTTTAATCTTCAGGAGGAAAAAAATGAAGTGTCGGTAAAAGCGCTGTCATATTAGAAGATAAACACTGTAGTTACTTATCAAAGACTACAGTATTTGCTTCACTAATGAACAGCATAGTTTATATTGAATTCACTGTTTTGTTAGAAAAAAACTATTCCAAATCTGCAAGATCTATGTCCGAGGTGGCAGAAACATCTAGTCCCACACACACACAGTTGGTAAGTGCACACCGCATTTTGTGAAATAGAGACGTAAGCGACTGCATTTGATCTGTACTGAGTGACTGACCTCAGTCAAACCCGTGGGAAGAACAAGATAGGGCCCCCTGAGCTAGAAAATTGAAAGATCACCCAGAGTTCCATCTCCTGACCCGCTCTCTAACAATTGGTGCTGAAAAATGAATTATAGCTTTAGCTTTAGCTCAGCACCGAGCTCCATTTTCATGTTATATAGCCGACTGACAATCACTGTCCAGGATCGAACATAAATAATGGGCAACGTCAACTCAGCCTTCGCCTGCTGTCACATTTGAGGTCTGGGGGCTTGTGGTCAGCATGTGGTCTTCCCATTCCCTTTCATCCCGCCCCCCAACGTGACTATCATTTTACAAGGGACAGCGGAGGCATTGGGTGGCCGCACACCCATGGGCCTATCGAGCTGCTGGACTACCCGCTTGGCGTGGGCCTACAGCTGCCGCAAGTAGAATAATGGCAAGGGTGGAATGAGGCCCTTATGTGGCCTTTAATTAGGATTATTATTAGATGTAGAACTATAACTAGCATAAGATCAGAAAAATTGGAGTAGGAAAAGGCCATTCGGCCCATCGGACCTGCTACACCCTTCAATAATCTGACAGCTAATCTGATTGTACCTTCATTCCATTTTCCTGGCTGTCCCCAATAAGCCTTAATTCACTTGTTGATCAAAAATTTCACTCAGCCTTGAATATATTCAATGACTAAGCCTCCACTGCTCTCTGCGGAAGAGAATTAGTCTCTGAGAAATTTGTCCTCATCGCCATCCTAAATGTGAGAACCCTTATTTTTAAACTGTGCCCATTGTTCTCGATTCCCCCATGAGAAGAAACATATTTTCAGCATCTATCTTGTCAAGCATCCTCAGAATCTTACCTGTTTCAATAAGATCATCCACTCATTATTTTAAGCTGCAATGAATATAGGCTCAACCTATACTGGGGCCGCATGGTAACACAGTGGTTAGCACTATTGCTTCAGAGCACCTGGAAACCTGGGTTTGATTGGTTTGGATCACTGTCTGTGCGGATCTGCACCATTCACCCCGTGTGTGCGTGGGTTTCCTCCGGGTGCTCTAGTTTCCTCCCACAGTCCAAAGATGTACAGGTTAGGTGGGTTGTCCATGCTAAATTGCGCTTAGTGTCCCCAAAGGTTAGGTGGGGTTACTGGGTTACGGGGATAGGGTGGAGGTGTGGGCTTAAGGAGTGTGCTCTTCCCAAGAACCGGTGCAGACCCAATGGTCCGAATGGCCTCCTTCTGCACTGTAAATTCTATGAACCTCCTCCATATTTCTGTGTAAGACATCCCTTCTCTTGATACAATACCCAGTCTCGCATGGCCTGCTTTCTAGTTGCTTCCTCATCATATTATTCCAAAAAGCCATCCAGTACGGAGGGGCAGCACGGTAGCATTGTGGATAGCACAATTGCTTCACAGCTCCAGGGTCCCAGGTTCGATTCCGGCTTGGGTCACTGTCTGTGCGGAGTCTGCACATCCTCCCCGTGTGTGCGTGGGTTTCCTCCGGGTGCTCCGGTTTCCTTCCACAGTCCAAAGATGTGCAGGTTAGGTGGATTGGCCATGATGAATTGCCCTTAGTGTCCAAAATTGCCCTTAGTGTTGGGTGGGGTTACTGGGTTATGGGGATAGGGTGGAGGTGTTGACCTTGGGTAGGGTGCTCTTTCCAAGAGCCGGTGCAGACTCGATGGGCCAAATAGCCTCCTTCTGCACTGTAAATTCTATGATAATCTATGAGTACATATTCCAGGAATTCCTCCTGTCCGGTATTGGTGCCCAATCTAAATGCAGATTAAAGTCATCAATAATTAGAGATGTTCCTGTATCAAATATGTCTAATTTCCTGTTTAATGCCATCCCTAAAATCACCACTATTGTTTGAGGATTTACGATCCCCCCTAAGATTTTTTGCCCCTTGGTGTTTCTCAGCTCTCCCCAAACAGATTCCACATTGTCAGAGCTCATATCCTTCCTCACTATTGTGTTAATTTTATTGTTAACCAGCAATGCAAGCCCACTGTCCTTTCCATTTTGTCTGTCCTTCCCAAATACTGAATACCCTGGATGTTCAGTTCCCATCCCTGGTCACCCTGCAGCCATGTCTCCATAACCCTGTTTATATCTTACCCATTTACATCTACCTGTGCAATTAATTCATCCACTCTCTGTAGTTTCTTACAGTCTTGGGCCGAACAATTGCCATACCAAGCTGTGATACAGCCAGGTAGAATGTTTTCTATGGTGCATCTATAAAATTGGTAAGAGTCATTGCAAACATGCTGAATTTCCTTAGTTTCCTGAGGAAGTATATAGGCTCTGATGTCCTTTCTTGGTCATAGCGTGAACATGGGTGGACCGATTGTTGATGATTTGTAATCACCTAGTAATTTGAAGCTGTCAACCATCTCCACCATGACATCATTGATGCAGACAGGGTGTGTACGACACTTTGTGTCCATGACCAGCTCCTTAGTTTTACTTTCATTGAGAGAGAGAGATTGTTGACATTGCACCATGCCACTAAGTTCTCTTTCTCCTTCCTGTACTCTAACTTATCGTTGTTTGAGATCCGACCACGCTACGGTCGTGTCATCAGCAAACTTGTAGGTTGTAGTTGGATCCAAATTTTACCACACAATCGTGTAGGTATAGGGAGTATAGTAGGGGGCTAAATATGCAGCCTTGCAGGGCCCGGTATTGAGGACTATCGTGGAGGAGGTGGTGTTGTTTATCCTTTACCGGTTGTGGCGGTATGCAAATTGCTGTAGATCAAGGCATTCTGGGAATATGGAGTTGATATGTCTCACGACTAACCTCTCGAAGCACTTCATAATGGTAGATGTCAGAGTTGCCGGTCGGTAGTCTTTGGGACATGTTGCCTGGTTCTTCTTTGGCGCAGGTATGACAGTGGTCATCTTGATGCAGGTGGGAACTTTGGAACAGAGTATGGAGAGGTTGAAGATATCTGCGAACACACCCGCCAGTTGGCCCACGTAGGATCTGACTGTACGACCGGGGACTCCGTCAGCACCCATTGCTTTCCGTGCGTTCACTTTCAAGAAGGCCCATCTAGCTTCTGAGACTGTGACTGAAGCTATGGGTGTATCCAAGGCTGTTGGGGCAGTTGACAACGAATCTTTGGCTTCCTTCTCGAACCGAGCATAGACTACACTGAGTTCATCAGGGAGCAGTGCTCTGCTGCCAGAGATTCTACTCGGCTTTGCTTTGTAGCCCGTTATATTGTTTAAGTACTGCCACAATCGATGAGAGTTTGTGTTGTTAGTCTGGGACTCTAGCTTAGTCTGGTAATGTCGCTTGGCATCCCTGATGGCTTTGCGGAGGTCGTACCTAGATTCCTTGTACAGGTCAGGATCACCCATCCTGAAGCCTCAGACCTGGACTTGCTCACTAAATCAGCTGCTTCCAGCATTACTCTTGAATCCTGATGTCACCTCAGGAGCTGCAAACACCAAGCTAACTCTCAGATTTCTCACTGTACTCTTGCACTGTTTTCAACCCCCCGACAATCAGCTCTCTCCCTTGCAGTCTCTACTCCAGCTCTAGGTGCGACTGACTGTCTGTCCCGGTGTCCTCCTCTCGCACTCTCATCTAGGTGCTGCTGACTGTCTGTCCCGGTGTCCTCCTCTCGCACTCTCATCTAGGTGCTGCTGACTGTCTGTCCCGGTGTCCTCCTCTCGCACTCTCATCTAGGTGCTGCTGACTGTCTGTCCCGGTGTCCTCCTCTCGCACTCTCCTCTAGGTGCTGCTGACTGTCTGTCCCTTGTCCTCCTCTCGCACTCTCCTCTAGGTGCTGCTGACTGTCTGTCCCGGTGTCCTCCTCTCGCACTCTCCTCTAGGTGCTGCTGACTGTCTGTCCCGGTGTCCTCCTCTCGCACTCTCCTCTAGGTGCTGCTGACTGTCTGTCCCTTGCCCTCCTCTCGCACTCTCCTGTAGGTGCCGCTGACTGTCTGTCCCGGTGTCCTCCTCTCGCACGCTCATCTAGGTGCTACTGACTGTCTGTCCTGGTGTCCTCCTCTCGCACTCTCCTCTAGGTGCTGCTGACTGTCTGTCCCTTGTCCTCCTCTCGCACTCTCCTCTAGGTGCTGCTGACTGTCTGTCCCGGTGTCCTCCTCTCGCACTCTCCTCTAGCTGCTGCTGACTGTCTGTCCCTTGTCCTCCTCTCGCACTCTCCTCTAGGTGCGACTGACTGTCTGTCCCGGTGTCCTCCTCTCGCACTCTCCTCTAGGTGCCGCTGACTGTCTGTCCCGGTGTCCTCCTCTCGCACTCTCCTCTAGGTGCTGCTGACTGTCTGTCCCTTGTCCTCCTCTCGCACTCTCCTCTAGGTGCCGCTGACTGTCTGTCCCGGTGTCCTCCTCTCGCACGCTCATCTAGGTGCTCCTGACTGTCTGTCCCGGTGTCCTCCTCTCGCACTCTCATCTAGGTGCTGCTGACTGTCTGTCCCGGTGTCCTCCTCTCGCACTCTCATCTAGGTGCTGCTGACTGTCTGTCCCGGTGTCCTCCTCTCGCACTCTCCTCTAGGTGCTGCTGACTGTCTGTCCCTTGTCCTCCTCTCGCACTCTCCTCTAGGTGCTGCTGACTGTCTGTCCCGGTGTCCTCCTCTCGCACTCTCCTCTAGGTGCTGCTGACTGTCTGTCCCGGTGTCCTCCTCTCGCACGCTCATCTAGGTGCTGCTGACTGTCTGTACCGGTGTGGTCCTCTCGCACTCTCCTCTAGGTGCCGCTGACTGTCTGTCCCGGTGTCCTCCTCTCGCACTCTCCTCTAGGTGCTGCTGACTGTCTGTCCCGGTGTCCTCCTCTCGCACTCTCCTCTAGGTGCCGCTGACTGTCTGTCCCGGTGTCCTCCTCTCGCACTCTCCTCTAGGTGCTGCTGACTGTCTGTCCCTTGTCCTCCTCTCGCACTCTCCTCTAGGTGCTGCTGACTGTCTGTCCCGGTGTCCTCCTCTCGCACTCTCATCTAGGTGCTGCTGACTGTCTGTCCCTTGTCCTCCTCTCGCACTCTCCTCTAGGTGCTGCTGACTGTCTGTCCCGGTGTCCTCCTCTCGCACTCTCCTCTAGGTGCCGCTGACTGTCTGTCCCGGTGTCCTCCTCTCGCACTCTCCTCTAGGTGCTGCTGACTGTCTGTCCCTTGTCCTCCTCTCGCACTCTCCTCTAGGTGCTGCTGACTGTCTGTCCCGGTGTCCTCCTCTCGCACTCTCATCTAGGTGCTGCTGACTGTCTGTCCCTTGTCCTCCTCTCGCACTCTCCTCTAGGTGCTGCTGACTGTCTGTCCCTTGTCCTCCTCTCGCACTCTCCTCTAGGTGCCGCTGACTGTCTGTCCCGGTGTCCTCCTCTCGCACTCTCATCTAGGTGCCGCTGACTGTCTGTCCCGGTGTCCTCCTCTCGCACGCTCATCTAGGTGCGACTGACTGTCTGTCCCGGTGTCCTCCTCTCGCACTCTCCTCTAGGTGCTGCTGACTGTCTGTCCCGGTGACCTCCTCTCGCACGCTCATCTAGGTGCCGCTGACTGTCTGTCCCGGTGTCCTCCTCTCGCACTCTCATCTAGGTGCAACTGACTGTCTGTCCGCTGTCCTCCTCTCGCACTCTCCTCTAGGTGCCGCTGACTGTCTGTCCCGGTGTCCTCCTCTCGCACTCTCCTCTAGGTGCCGCTGACTGTCTGTCCCGGTGTCCTCCTCTCGCACTCTCCTCTAGGTGCTGCTGGCTGTCTGTCCCGGTGTCCTCCTCTCGCACTCTCCTCTAGGTGCCGCTGACTGTCTGTCCCGGTGTCCTCCTCTCGCACTCTCCTCTAGGTGCCGCTGACTGTCTGTCCCGGTGTCCTCCTCTCGCACTCTCCTCTAGGTGCTGCTGACTGTCTGTCCCGGTGTCCTCCTCTCGCACTCTCCTCTAGGTGCCGCTGACTGTCTGTCCCGGTGTCCTCCTCTCGCACTCTCTTCTAGGTGCCGCTGACTGTCTGTCCCGGTGTCCTCCTCTCGCACTCTCCTCTAGGTGCTGCTGACTGTCTGTCCCTTGTCCTCCTCTCGCACTCTCCTCTATGTGCTGCTGACTGTCTGTCCCTTGTCCTCCTCTCGCACTCTCCTCTAGGTGCTGCTGACTGTCTGTCCCTTGTCCTCCTCTCGCACTCTCCTCTAGGTGCTGCTGACTGTCTGTCCCGGTGTCCTCCTCTCGCACTCTCCTCTAGGTGCTGCTGACTGTCTGTCCCGGTGTCCTCCTCTCGCACTCTCATCTAGGTGCGACTGACTGTCTGTCCCGGTGTCCTCCTCTCGCACTCTCATCTAGGCGCGACTGACTGTCTGTCCCGGTGTCCTCCTCTCGCACTCTCATCTAGGTGCTGCTGACTGTCTGTCCCTTGTCCTCCTCTCGCACTCTCATCTAGGTGCTGCTGACTGTCTGTCCCGGTGTCCTCCTCTCGCACTCTCATCTAGGTGCTGCTGACTCTCTGTCCGTTGTCCTCCTCTCGCACTCTCTTCTAGGCGCGACTGACTGTCTGTCCCGGTGTCCTCCTCTCGCACTCTCATCTAGGTGCTGCTGACTGTCTGTCCCTTGTCCTCCTCTCGCACTCTCCTCTAGGTGCTGCTGACTGTCTGTCCCGGTGTCCTCCTCTCGCACGCTCATCTAGGTGCGACTGACTGTCTGTCCCGGTGTCCTCCTCTCGCACTCTCATCTAGGTGCGACTGGCTGTCTGTCCGCTGTCTTCCTCTCGCACTCTCCTCTAGGTGCTGCTGACTGTCTGTCCCGGTGTCCTCCTCTTGCACTCTCATCTAGGTGCTGCTGACTGTCTGTCCCTTGTCCTCCTCTCGCACTCTCCTCTAGGTGCGACTGACTGTCTGTCCCGGTGTCCTCCTCTCGCACTCTCCTCTAGGTGCTGCTGACTGTCTGTCCCTTGTCCTCCTCTCGCACTCTCCTCTAGGTGCTGCTGACTGTCTGTCCCGGTGTCCTCCTCTCGCACTCTCATCTAGGTGCGACTGACTGTCTGTCCCGGTGTCCTCCTCTCGCACTCTCCTCTAGGTGCTGCTGACTGTCTGTCCCTTGCCCTCCTCTCGCACTCTCCTCTAGGTGCCGCTGACTGTCTGTCCTGGTGTCCTCCTCTCGCACTCTCCCCGAGGTGCTGCTGACTGTCTGTCCCTTGTCCTCCTTTCGCACTCTCCTCTAGGTGCCGCTGACTGTCTGTCCCGGTGTCCTCCTCTCGCACTCTCATCTAGGTGCTGCTGACTGTCTGTACCTTGTCCTCCTCTTGCACTCTCCTCTAGGTGCTGCTGACTGTCTGTCCCGGTGTCCTCCTCTCGCACTCTCCTCTAGGTGCTGCTGACTGTCTGTCCCGGTGTCCTCCTCTCGCACTCTCCTCTAGGTGCCGCTGACTGTCTGTCCCGGTGTCCTCCTCTCGCACTCTCCTCTAGGTGCTGCTGACTGTCTGTCCCGGTGTCCTCCTCTCGCACTCTCCTCTAGGTGCCGCTGACTGTCTGTCCCGGTGTCCTCCTCTCGCACTCTCATCTAGGTGCGACTGACTGTCTGTCCCGGTGTCCTCCTCTCGCACTCTCCTCTAGGTGCCGCTGACTGTCTGTCCCGGTGTCCTCCTCTCGCACTCTCATCTAGGTGCGACTGACTGTCTGTCCCTTGTCCTCCTCTCGCACTCTCCTCTAGGTGCCGCTGACTGTCTGTCCCGGTGTCCTCCTCTCGCACTCTCATCTAGGTGCTGCTGACTGTCTGTCCTGGTGTCCTCCTCTCGCACTCTCCTCTAGGCGCTGCTGACTGTCTGTCCCAGTGTCCTCCTCTCGCACTCTCCTCTAGGTGCTGCTGACTGTCTGTCCCTTGTCCTCCTCTCGCACTCTCCTCTAGGTGCTGCTGACTGTCTGTCCCGGTGTCCTCCTCTCGCACTCTCCTCTAGGTGCTGCTGACTGTCTGTCCCGGTGTCCTCCTCTCGCACGCTCATCTAGGTGCTGCTGACTGTCTGTCCCGGTGTCCTCCTCTCGCACTCTCCTCTAGGTGCCGCTGACTGTCTGTCCCGGTGTCCTCCTCTCGCACTCTCCTCTAGGTGCTGCTGACTGTCTGTCCCGGTGTCCTCCTCTCGCACTCTCATCTAGGTGCTGCTGACTGTCTGTCCCTTGTCCTCCTCTCGCACTCTCCTCTAGGTGCTGCTGACTGTCTGTCCCTTGTCCTCCTCTCGCACTCTCCTCTAGGTGCCGCTGACTGTCTGTCCCGGTGTCCTCCTCTCGCACTCTCCTCTAGGTGCCGCTGACTGTCTGTCCCGGTGTCCTCCTCTCGCACGCTCATCTAGGTGCGACTGACTGTCTGTCCCGGTGTCCTCCTCTCGCACTCTCCTCTAGGTGCTGCTGACTGTCTGTCCCGGTGTCCTCCTCTCGCACGCTCATCTAGGTGCGACTGACTGTCTGTCCCGGTGTCCTCCTCTCGCACTCTCCTCTAGGTGCGACTGACTGTCTGTCCCGGTGTCCTCCTCTCGCACTCTCATCTAGGTGCCGCTGACTGTCTGTCCCGGTGTCCTCCTCTCGCACTCTCCTCTAGGTGCCGCTGACTGTCTGTCCCGGTGTCCTCCTCTCGCACTGTCCTCTAGGTGCTGCTGACTGTCTGTCCCGGTGTCCTCCTCTCGCACTCTCCTCTAGGTGCTGCTGACTGTCTGTCCCTTGCCCTCCTCTCGCACTCTCCTCTAGGTGCCGCTGACTGTCTGTCCTGGTGTCCTCCTCTCGCACTCTCCCCGAGGTGCTGCTGACTGTCTGTCCCTTGTCCTCCTTTCGCACTCTCCTCTAGGTGCCGCTGACTGTCTGTCCCGGTGTCCTCCTCTCGCACTCTCATCTAGGTGCTGCTGACTGTCTGTACCTTGTCCTCCTCTTGCACTCTCCTCTAGGTGCTGCTGACTGTCTGTCCCGGTGTCCTCCTCTCGCACTCTCCTCTAGGTGCTGCTGACTGTCTGTCCCGGTGTCCTCCTCTCGCACTCTCCTCTAGGTGCCGCTGACTGTCTGTCCCGGTGTCCTCCTCTCGCACTCTCCTCTAGGTGCTGCTGACTGTCTGTCCCGGTGTCCTCCTCTCGCACTCTCCTCTAGGTGCCGCTGACTGTCTGTCCCGGTGTCCTCCTCTCGCACTCTCATCTAGGTGCGACTGACTGTCTGTCCCGGTGTCCTCCTCTCGCACTCTCCTCTAGGTGCCGCTGACTGTCTGTCCCGGTGTCCTCCTCTCGCACTCTCATCTAGGTGCGACTGACTGTCTGTCCCTTGTCCTCCTCTCGCACTCTCCTCTAGGTGCCGCTGACTGTCTGTCCCGGTGTCCTCCTCTCGCACTCTCATCTAGGTGCTGCTGACTGTCTGTCCTGGTGTCCTCCTCTCGCACTCTCCTCTAGGCGCTGCTGACTGTCTGTCCCAGTGTCCTCCTCTCGCACTCTCCTCTAGGTGCTGCTGACTGTCTGTCCCTTGTCCTCCTCTCGCACTCTCCTCTAGGTGCTGCTGACTGTCTGTCCCGGTGTCCTCCTCTCGCACTCTCCTCTAGGTGCTGCTGACTGTCTGTCCCGGTGTCCTCCTCTCGCACGCTCATCTAGGTGCTGCTGACTGTCTGTCCCGGTGTCCTCCTCTCGCACTCTCCTCTAGGTGCCGCTGACTGTCTGTCCCGGTGTCCTCCTCTCGCACTCTCCTCTAGGTGCTGCTGACTGTCTGTCCCGGTGTCCTCCTCTCGCACTCTCATCTAGGTGCTGCTGACTGTCTGTCCCTTGTCCTCCTCTCGCACTCTCCTCTAGGTGCTGCTGACTGTCTGTCCCTTGTCCTCCTCTCGCACTCTCCTCTAGGTGCCGCTGACTGTCTGTCCCGGTGTCCTCCTCTCGCACTCTCCTCTAGGTGCCGCTGACTGTCTGTCCCGGTGTCCTCCTCTCGCACGCTCATCTAGGTGCGACTGACTGTCTGTCCCGGTGTCCTCCTCTCGCACTCTCCTCTAGGTGCTGCTGACTGTCTGTCCCGGTGTCCTCCTCTCGCACGCTCATCTAGGTGCGACTGACTGTCTGTCCCGGTGTCCTCCTCTCGCACTCTCCTCTAGGTGCGACTGACTGTCTGTCCCGGTGTCCTCCTCTCGCACTCTCATCTAGGTGCCGCTGACTGTCTGTCCCGGTGTCCTCCTCTCGCACTCTCCTCTAGGTGCCGCTGACTGTCTGTCCCGGTGTCCTCCTCTCGCACTGTCCTCTAGGTGCTGCTGACTGTCTGTCCCGGTGTCCTCCTCTCGCACTCTCCTCTAGGTGCTGCTGACTGTCTGTCCCGGTGTCCTCCTCTCGCACGCTCATCTAGGTGCGACTGACTGTCTGTCCCGGTGTCCTCCTCTCGCACTCTCCTCTAGGTGCGCCTGACTGTCTGTCCCGGTGTCCTCCTCTCGCACTCTCATCTAGGTGCCGCTGACTGTCTGTCCCGGTGTCCTCCTCTCGCACTCTCATCTAGGTGCAACTGACTGTCTGTCCGCTGTCCTCCTCTCGCACTCTCCTCTAGGTGCCGCTGACTGTCTGTCCCGGTGTCCTCCTCTCGCACTCTCCTCTAGGTGCCGCTGACTGTCTGTCCCGGTGTCCTCCTCTCGCACTCTCCTCTAGGTGCTGCTGACTGTCTGTCCCGGTGTCCTCCTCTCGCACTCTCCTCTAGGTGCCGCTGACTGTCTGTCCCGGTGTCCTCCTCTCGCACTCTCCTCTAGGCACTGCTGACTGTCTGTCCCGGTGTCCTCTGCTTGCCCTCTCCTCTACGTGCTTCTGTCTTTGGCTATGTCTTTGGCATGTGGCTGTGAGAACAGTTGTGGTCCGTCTCCCCATTTGGGGACCAGTTGGGCTCCTTCCTCCAACCGCAGTGCCTGCAGAGATGCAGTGGCAGCCGTCATCACTGGGAGCTGGAACGCACATGCTCTGTCAAACGGGCTGAGAGAGCTGAGGATAGTGAAGTTCCTGCAAGCTGCATGGAACCCTCATTCTCCTCTTGAACATCTTCTGACCTTAGTGTGCTTTCCCACTGATATGCAGGTTTCTGTTGCTGGGGATTAGAGGGCTGGGCAAGGAGGCAGATGGAAATCCATCCAAGCCCAACAGGATGCCCAGGCAGCAGGATTGTCCGCCATCGCCAGGGTGCCACAGGTCCAGGGGTAGTGGATGGCACACATATTGCCCTGCGCTCACCGGGCCATCTGGGAGTGCCCTACATTAAAAGAAAGGGGTTCTGCTCCCTGAACATACAGCTTGTGTGCGACTACAACATGAAGATCATGCACTTCCCAGGGAGTGTGACTGACAGCTACATCCTGGGGCAGTTGGTTATCCCTGGCCTCTTCGAGGACCACTCCAGGATGGGCGGCTGGCTCTTGGGAGATAAGGGGTACCAGCTGAGGACCTGGCTGATGATCCAATATGGAGACCGGAGACCGAAGCGGAGACCCGCTACAACTAGGCCCATGAGGCCACCCGGACTGTCTTTGAGCAGTGCATCTGACTCCTCAAGATGCGGTTCCGATGCCTCGACCGCTCCGGTGGTGCCCTGCAGTACACCCCCGGAGGGTCGCTCGCTTTGTGGTGGTCTACTGTGTCCGCCACAACCTTGCACAGCAGCGGGGCGATGAGCTAGAGTTTGGTGATGAGGACCATGTGACCACCACCGAGGATGAGGAAGTGGATGAGGATGATGAGGCGGCGCTGGACTAGCAGGGGCTGGAGGATGATCCCAAAGAGGAACCTGAGGGCCAGCCGGAGACTGCAGGACAGGCAGCAACAGCAAGAGTCCGGCAAGCACGGTAGCATGGTGGTTAGCACAATTCCTTCACAGCTCCAGGGTCCCAGATTCGATTCCGGCTTGGGTCACTGTCTGTGCGGAGTCAGCACATCCTCCCCGTGTGTGTGTGTGGGTTTCCTCCGGGTGCTCCGGTTTCCTCCCACAGTCCAAAGATGTGCAGGTTAGGTGGATTGGCCATGATAAATTGCCCTTAGTGTCCAAAATTGCCTTAAGTGTTGGGTGGGGTTACTGGGTTATGGGGATAGGGTGGAGGTGTTGACATTGACTGGGGTGCTCTTTCCAAGAGCCGGTGCAGACTCGATGGGCCAAATGGCCTCCTTCTGCACTGTAAATTCTATGATAAAAGCCCGGAGGGCCAGATACCCTCATACTCATCCGATTCACAAAAGATTGGCCTGGTCCATCGTTGATACTTTACCCACCCCACTCCCATCTCCCACTCTTCCAGGGTATGTGTTACATCACCCCGGGGTGCTGGGACTGTGTCGGCACCATCAGCGGGTCACTGTCGAGGGCGGGGGGGGTCTGATGATAACCCGCAGAGAGCTGAGGGCCGATGTTCCTCAATCTATGCCATTGTCTGACCCCTGCCTGTCTGCTGAGTGCTCACTCATACCCATCACCCACAGACGTGTTTCCCCAGGATGTACGTCTGAGGTAGAGGTAGTCAGCTGCTTACCCCGCCCCATGGCCTTCGATACCCAGTGGCAGGCAGCCTCTGGGGGCTCTGGGCCCGGAGGGCCCCCAACATACTAGATGACGGCAGATGCACAGCTGTACTGCCCTATCCCGTGTGCTGACCTCGAGATGTGTCCTCATCAGACAGGTCAAACTCAGGGGAGCTGGTGACCTTGTCGCCGCTCCATGGAATGGGTCCGGGTTGGCACCCAGCTCCCCTTCCTCCCGGTCTGTGTCCATAGGGCCCTGGAATTCACCTGGGATGGAGGAGCAGCTGTCCCTGGACTATATGCCTCTGCCAGCCCTAGCGGCTCCCCGATGTCTGCACTAAGGCTTTGACGCCATCGGCGATGCTCCTCAGCGATTGGGCCATACTCTGCAGTGACTGGGACAAGCTCCACAGCGCCTCGGCCATTGCCATCTGAGAGCAGGACATGTCCCGCAGCTACTCATCAAGGCCGTTGGTGTCTATTCACCCGTCCTGCCCAGTCGGTGTAGGTCATTGACCTTCTTATAGCACTGGAGGCCAGTCCTCCTCATCACCCTCCCAGAGCTTAACGCCACCTCATCCCAGGCAGCACTGGCTGCCCTGTCACATTTTCAGTCAAGGGGTGGGATTCTCCCCTACCCGGCGGGGCGGGGGGTTCCGGAATAATGGAGTGGCGGGAACCACTCCAGCGTCGGGTCGCCCCAAAGATGCGGAATTCTCCGCACCTTTAGGGGCCAAGCCCTCACCTTGAGGCGCTAGGCCCGCGCCGGAGTGGTTTCCGCTCCACCGGCTGGCGGGAAAGGCCTTTGGCGCCACGCCAGCCAGCGCCGAAAGGTCTTCGCCGGGCGACGCACGCGCGGGAGCGCAGCGGCCGTTCACGGCATCCCTACGCATGCGCAGGGGAGGGGGTCTCTTCCGCCTCCGCCATAGTGAAGACCATGGCGAAGGCGGATCGCGGGCCAGGCCACCATGGGGGCATCCCCCGGGGCCAGATTTCCCCGCGCCCCCCCCCAGGACCCCGGAGCCTGCCGGCGCCGTCTTGACCCGCCATTCAAAAGGAGGTTTAATCCACGCCGGTGGGCGAGGGTTGACAGCGGCGGGACTTCGGCCCATCACGGGCCGGAGAATCGCCAGGGGTGGGCCTGCCGACCGGCCCGATTCCCGCCCCCGCCGAATCTCCGTTGGCGGAGAATTCGGGACACGCCGGGGGCGGGATTCACGGTGGGGGTTCGGAGAATCCCGCCCAAGCTCTTTCTATCCCAAAGTTAAATTGTTCGCACATAGGACATGAAGTCTGTTTAATTTCCAGTTTATTGGCGAAAATTGTCAATCTCTTTAATATAAACTGAGAATATTACAACTGTCAAAAATAGCCCTTTCTCCCAACGTGTTGATTGCAGTGTAATTGTTTCGAATTCAGTTGAGGCTAGTTGTTTTCTTGCCTCTACTCCAGAGACTGCCGTGTTTTTTGAAATGATTGCCCTAGCAGCAATCTGTCTTTTTTTTTCATCTGACCTGCATCAGTGGGTTATGTTCACCAGAACAAAGCCAGGAAGCTGTCAAAATCACAGATGGGGAGAATTGATTAATTGCCAATGGGGTAGAATAGAAAAAGAACTTGCATTTATATGGTGTAATTCACATCCTTGGGGTATCCCATAGCGCTTCACAGTCAATCAATTATATTTTAAGTGTGGTCACTGTTTTGCTTGCAGAGGCAACACCTGCCACACAAGGTGCCATAAATGGCAATGACATTGATAATTGGGACTGTTAGTTGAGAGATGAACATTGGCAAGGACATGGGGGGGGGAATTTCCTGTTTTTGTCTGAAGAAGTGTCATAAAATCTTGTGCACCCACTGAAATAGATAGTTTGTTTTAATGTCTCAGCCTAAATCAGCACCTTTGACAATTCAACATTAGTAGTGCACTAAGTGGCCACCCAGATTACATACTGGTGCGTGTAGCAGACCTTAGACTGACAACCTTCTGGCTCAGAGGTGAGCATGTTCACACAGAGCCAAGCTGACACAGCTCGAAGACTTGTGCCACCAAATGGTTGTACTGGTCACTCATCAGTTGAGAACAGACCTTTTCTGGCCAGGATCACAATCATAATTGAGCATCACTTCAATTTTGTGCATATGACACAATCCTATTCATGGCGATAATTAGGCATTACTGCCTGAATCTGAGTCAGATCTAATATAAATGATAAAGAGAATGAGCATAGCTAGTTCAACTCTTAGAACTAAAAAGGTGCTTAGCTTTATGACATTAGGTAAAATAGGAACAATCTTATCAATACTTTGAAGGATCTTACAAATAAAGATCTAGTGGACCCTCTCAGAAATTTAGTTTGCAATTAAACAATAAAACTGTTTTTCTTTTATTTTTCTTTAGGTGGCCAGCTTTGGTGCACAATGACGAAAATGCTATTGGAAGGTGAGGAATTGGTTGCATTTGCTGTGGAATTTGACTCAAGGCTGCAAGCTGTCAGCCAAATGGCCATCACAGAGGGCATGTATCCAGCACGTCTCCTGGACACAATACAGCTGCTCCCCCAACAAGCAGCCATGGCATCCATTTTACCTACAGCAATTGTAAACAGTAAGTTTAAAATTCATGCTTTTCGTCGTGAATCTGACTTTTGTTTTTAAAGGAGCATAACTGTGCTTGTTGTAACAAGACAGAAATTAATTTTAATCTGCCTTTGCAAAATTTAGTATAGAGCAAGAAGAGCCTTATGTTGAAAATTAAATGAGAAAAGTTGGTGTGATAATAAAATGGGATTTCATTTCCTTGCGCTCTTACCAATTTTTACGTAAAATTACAGAAAGGAGAATTTTCACCTAGTACCACTGTATCTTGTTAAAATACTTTTTCTCATATACACCAAATCAACTAATAAGAATGCTGTATAGTTAGCCAAATACGTGCTGTGACTATTGCTTTAAGATATAACACTATGCTTTTTGGCAGAAAAGCTGAGAAACTTCAGCCCAGTTGGCTTTAATGAAACAACATGAGGAACATTAATGGCCTAAACCCAGACTCTATACAAATCACTGATATATCATCTTGTATATCATCTGTTCTCTTGCACCATTACAAGCACATTTTGTGATATTTATCTCATGAATCATGTTTCTTTGTACTTTGCATTTGATAAATGTACATGTTATGTCTTGTATGATGTCCCAAACCCGTGCAGTTTTTCTTAAAAGAACACTGTCATCTTGACAAGCCTTTGGAAACCTGAGGGAAGAGAGTAAAGTAGAAGGGTGTTATTTTCTTCATGGCATTATCTTGTAAACTCATTGGTGCTTTTTGTTGCAATTTCCACCATCTCATTGTACACAATTGAAAAAATACTTACAGTGCAAGTACCCCCCTTAAAATCTTGTGATGACAAAGAAAAAGGCACAATGAGCCAAGGGAACTGACCATTACTTTTGGTGTCATAGATTTTAATTGTTCTATTAGTAGGTGCTCTTACAATCACGGATGAGACCACGGGCGAACCTTTCAGCGTGGGGGGGCGGGGGGGGGGGGGGGGGAGGGGATAATGAATGGGCCACTTGTTATACACTCTGTCTGATTTTCCTTCCATTTAAAATCAATGGAAAGGTGAAACAGGAAACGTATAACAGGCTGGTGATCCACTCCTGTTCCTTCCATGCCCTTGTGGACATTAAATGTTTTGTACCATGTCTGTTTGGAATATAGGATTTCTTTGAACAATTTCACATAGATGGAAAGCAAAAACTAGAGATACTGGAAATGTGAAAGATGAACAGAAAATACCGGCAGGTCAATCAGCATCTTTGAAGGGGACAAAGTTTGTGTGCAAACCCTCTGTCAAAGCAAATGGCCTGTGCTTGAAACTTCTGTGACATTCATTCCTCTGTTTCCTCCATGGATGCTGCCTGACCAGCATTTTCTGTTTTTGTTGTGCAGAGGTAGAGACTGCCTTGCCAAGGTCAAAGATTAGAGAGTTACCAATTTAACAAAACTTTGGCAGAATGGGGACAGAACAAAGGTTTTATTCATTTTATACTTTTCAGCAAATAATTGTAATATAACCAAAATTCATCATATCTTTGCTTACAAAGAGGGCAGCACGGTGGCACAGTGGTAACACTGCAGCCTCACGGCGCCGAGGTCCCAGGTTCGATCCCGGCTCTGGGTCACTGTCCATGTGGAGTTTGCACATTCTCCCTGTGTTTGCATGGGTTTCGCCCCCACAACCCAAAAGATGTGCAGGGTAGGTGGATTGGCCATGCTAAATTGGCCCTTGATTGAAAAAATGAATTGGGTACTCTAAATTTATTTTTAAAAAATCTTTGCTTACAAGAAACTTCATATGATGGACTTTTCATTATTGCTTAATTTTAACAAAAACGTAAGAGGAACCAGTTCATAAATTGCTGAAGATTATTTCACAATCTTGAGGAAGACAAAAAGACATAGCCTCAAAATCATTTTGATGACTTAGAACTGCCTGATTTCATCCATACTATAATACGCATCTATTCTTTCATTGCAGAGGATATCTTTCCATGCAAGTCATGTGGAATTTGGTACCGCAGTGAACGCAACCTGCAGGCTCACCTCATGTACTACTGCAGTGGGAGACAAAGGGAAGCATCCTCAATAAAAGAGGAGAAAGAGGCTGGTCCTCTTCAGCAACCATGCCCTTACCCACAATGCAGCAAGAGCTTTCCCAATGCCAGGGCTCTTGAAATTCACATGAATTCACACAGTGGTAAGAGTCACCATGGGATAATTTGAATTTTGCATTGTCAATTCACTGATAGCTGCAAAATGGAGTTTAGAAAGTTACATAGGCTGGACTGAAGGAATAACTTAGGATGATGTTTCTAGCCTGTTACATTGTAATCACAGTATTCAACGATAGTAAATGATTTGAATAGCACTATATCTCAGACCAGCCGTTACAAAACACAACTAAAAATGCAGCTTTATGCTAAATGTGGAAGTTGCAGTATCCCTATTGAAGCCTTATCAGAGTATTAGTACATGTGCATGTGTTAGATAAGTTGACTTAAATTAATAGCAACCTACCTCAATGAAAGTACATTCTGGAGCAATCATTATTTGCCCAGTTAAGCTGTTCATTCATGGTAAAAAAAAATTAATGGAACAACGTTTATTAATTGGCACTTTGTAGGTGGTACAATGCTAATAGTAGAAACCTATCAATAATAATAAATATATGTAATAGGATGCTACGGCAAGGTGGGATGGCACTTGCAATTGCCCCACGTGCTGAATTGCAGATTTAACAAGGGAAGACCAAATGCCAATTCACAAAGAGTGGGGAAAATTAATGGAAGATGTTCCTGGCTGGTTAACCAATGGTTAGTTTTTAAACAGCAGCCACCTGCAGATGCTGTCTTGGAGACCAGGGAAAAAAAGACAAGGGAGCAAAAACAGCAAACGGAGGGGATGTTACCCATCCCTGCCACCCTCTCCCCCCCCTCCCCCCCCACCCCCACCCCACCACTGCAAAAACAAAAATTATGTTTTGACCAAATATACTTCCTACCATTTTTAATGCAAATTCACTGAGATGATTGCATTTTTATACATCATTTCATAGGGTGTCACTGAATAGGTATTACTCCTGTCTGGTGGCACCTTAGCGATGTGGTTCATTAGCTGAAATGTTTACCCATTTTTCAAGTGTTAAATGCCAATCAAGCTGTGTATTTCCGACATTTTCTATCTTTTTCTTAGGATGCTTGGAATTTGTACTTATTTTAAATGTCAGCTGCTGAAGTTGGTTTGGGTTTTATTATTGTATGTGGTAAATACATACCTACGGTAATGCTAATTTCGTATCCACCTAAAATGGAACAACAAATGCAAGTGTCCCTGTTGTAATGTAGCTATAATAACTGGGCTCCTGTAAACCAAAGTCGCCTTTCTAGTTTATGCAGACAAATGGGGCTTGATTTTAACTTAGGAGCAGGAATGCAGAAATGATGATGTGCCCACCTGGGAGTGGCAACTGACAGGCTTAGTGACACCGAGCTATTAAATCAGACCCAGGTCTGGAGTATGGTTTCTGTGAAAGTTGCAGGATGAAATCTTTGTCAAGGGAGGTCAGAGGAAATCTGGGGCACAGGAGGCCCAAGTATTTGTTTGTGGAGTTCAGGGTGCACTCTTGCGCCATCAGCTCACAAGGTACTTTAAACAATGAAACTCACTTCACTCAGCCTCTGCTGTTTTTATTGGCTACTGCTCCAAGCAGTTTGCCAGACAAGGAAACCACCATTGCTCCCATGCTCAGGTGTAAGGTTAAATATATTGAAGTAACCGGAGCCTGAACCGCATATTTAAAGAGAAGTCTGCCAGCTTTGAGTGGGTACACTTCCCGTCTGCAATTGAGGGCTGGATGTTACAACCCCCAGGCCAGGATGCCGAGATTGCACATGTCTACCCATCCCCACTCCCACCAATATTTTACCAGAAGCATTGATGGCTTTGGGAATCCGAAACAGTTGAGGCACTCCTCCTTCAAGGCGAGTTGTAAATCCCAGCAGTTGCTGGGACCAGAGAGATGCCAGCCATTGGATTCACCAGCAGTTCTTGAGGAAGGACTTACTCTTCCAAGGGGGGGGGCAAGTGCCCAGCTCAAGCCAATTGACCGCACTATGGCCCTTAAATGGATGTGGGACCAGTTGGCCAAACAAGTGGCAGGCTCAGCCCTGGCTTTCACCCCATTAAATCAGGTGGGGAGAATTAAAATTGAGGTTGTTATATTCAGATTTTTCTTTGTCCTTTCACATGCATTGCATTAATTTTCTTAAATTAATATAAACTCAACTGCAGATCATTGACAAATTGATATTGTGTGTTTCAAAAGAATGAGGAAATAAAATTGGGACCATGTTGCATCATATTGTGATGGAATATGGCTCATTCCTTCAGTTCCACCTATGCTGTGTTCTCAACCTCAGGTGAACCACCATCAGGGAGACCAAATACACAAAGACAGAAAAGTTGAGCGAAAGTCACTTCCCTCCAGATCCGATGATATTAGATTCGCTTCATGGTTGATTAATTATTTTCTTTATATTATGTTCAAGTGAAATAAATAAAATTATATTTTTTGCGAGTGTATATTAATTTAAAAAATACAATGGGGAAAGACAACATTCTGTTCCATATTAGGAAAGAAAGTACTTTGTTTCACAATGTTGTACTGAAATATTTAAATGTGATTTGTTGCCAACTTTTCTATTTGAAAAATGGTGTGTTTAGCAAAAGATTTGTATTGAATAAAAATTAATACCACAAAGATAACATCTCTTCTTATTGTCTATATTCAAAATAGGAATCTATTTTAATATGCCTTTAACCTTTTTGAGTGTTGGACCTCTTTTGTATTATTTAAAGTAGATAACTATGGTAAATTTTCCATTTGGATGGTCCCAATAGACGACATACATACACTGGGAAATTGTACATGCACACAGTCCATGAGTTCCTTCTATTTACCAGGCCCATACGGTGGGAAAACTTATACTATATTTTTGCTGTTAGGTAATCGCCACTAAATGCTTTCTCTTAAAAGCTCCCGTGCTGGTTTTCTCCTTCCTGGTTTTATAAATATATATTTACAAATATTGTTTAATTGGAGATGATACCTTATTTGGAAGTAGCTGCGAAGCAATTGCACAATCAGAGGTTCTGGGAAAGTTAGAACTCACAGAAGTGATGGTCAAGGGAATCCTGCGATTGCATTATAACTTTTCAACCGTTTCAGTGCCTCCTGTTTTAGTTAATACAACACTTGATTTGATCAGGGCATAATTTGATTTGGTCAGTGTAATAAAAGATTAACGGGTTATGAGGCAAAACCTTAATTGCAGTTAAAAAGAGTTAGATATGCACTTAAAGATGCTTTATCCTGCAAGCTATAGACCAAAAGCTGAAAGGTGGGATTCGGCTGCATAACCCCTTTGGCACATATCAATAGTCCAAATGGACTCCTGCTGTGCTGTAAATCTTTCAAAAAGATTTTCCCCAAGTACACAGATCCACCAAACCTTTGTGTTTGCCACAAAGCAGCGCGGGAAATATTATTTCTTTGATAATTTCTTAATAATTTATATTGCAATAAACAAATAAATAATGTGATGAAGTCCCTAGGGTGTAAAATGGCTAGTCCATCCTGTATTTAATAAATAAACACAATCTATGTTGTTGTATGTCCTTTACACAAAAGAGAGGCTGTCTGATCTTTTGCATTATTAGTGGTTCCCCTTCAATTAAACATGGCTAAAGCACCTTAAAATATCATTAAATGAGTATAATAATCTGGAATTGATGGCTGACAGCATTAACGAACAAATGCTTAACTTTATATGACATTGCATTGTCTGCTGTTTCAATGCAGGCATTAACTCATTTGTTTTAAAAGAGTTCATGTGTGCATTATAATAGCAGACAGAGGAACATCATCCTAATGAGGCAACCATTTATCCACCACACTTGTGGATCATCATTTCTGACTTCAATCTTCTCCTATCTTAGCAATACCAAGTTTATCAAAACCCTCCCTGATCATTGTTTCGTAGAAGACAGAGGGACATAGGGACATTAAAAGACTGAATTCTAGTCAGCTTTTCATTTGCTAAATACTACATGCATTGTTAATATTGTACTTTGTTAAAACAAAATTGACAATTTCAAGGAAATCAATGACAAAGTTTATCAATATGCAAAAAACTACATGGCAGATGTATTATTTGATTAACTTTCCATTGCAAAATCTACTGTCAGTTCGTAATGGAACTACAATAGTGAAAATATTTTCTTTCTGAACAGGTTTGAAAGTTGAAGAGTCCCCTTCTGCTGGTGCCAGCCTGAAGTGTACCATCTGTGAGTTCATAGCAGACAATGTGCTGAGCTTCCAACACCATGTACTCACTCACCTCACACCAGCTGCCTTCAAATGCAGTCACTGCCACTTTGGTTTCCAGAACCATAGGAAGCTGCTGCAACACCAGGAGCTCCATCACAGTCAGGGCAGGAGGCTGCGAAGGGAAAGCGAAACCGAACACGTGCCACTCGACAATGAAGATGCTTTTCAGCCAACAGCAGCAGATACAGCAAGCAGACAGGAGGTCCCACCTTGTCCAGGAGTCAGCCAGAATAAGGAAGTGTGCTCTGACACTGAAAGTGAAAAGGTGGAGAAAAATGTACAGCTGGGTGTAACAAATCTGAAGAATGAAACACAAACTGGAGGAAACAGGCAGAGTTTTCCATACACCAGAATCAAATCAGAGCCATCCAGCCCACGGCTTGCTTCTTCTCCAATTCAACCCAATATAGGATCCAATGTCCCAATGGGTCCCTTCCTTTCACAGTTTGCCCTCTCCCAGGATATTTCCATGGTTCCTCAAGCTTCTGAAATCCTAGCTAAAATGTCTGAACTGGTACATCGCAGGTTAAGACAGGGTGGAAACAACTATCCACCTGTCATTTACAGTCCACTAGTACCAAAAGGGGCTATTTGCTTTGAATGCAATATCACTTTCAATAATTTGGATAATTACTTGGTTCACAAGAAGCATTACTGCAGCACCCGATGGCAGCATGTAGCTAAGTCATCAGACTTTGCCAACCCCAGTGAAAAGGTGCCAGAGACAGTAAGTCCCAGCAGTGGGCACAGTCCCATTAACATTCACGGTGCCCTTTGTCATCTACCTGATCCTGAAAATCCACTTCTTCAGTCAACCAGCATCAACTCCTCTGCAGTCCCAGATGCAGCAGGCTCCAATGGAAAAAGTCCAGAAAAGGAAAGTTCAGTGCAGTTGAAGAAAGAGTCAGCTACCAGCAGCAGTGATGAACAACTCAATGGAAAGTCCAAGGATGTGAAGAGCCCCAGCGCTCCCATAATGGACATTGCTAATGATCCGAATAAAACGACATGTGAAGCATGCAACATAACTTTTAGTAGGCATGAAACATTTGCTGTGCACAAACAATACTACTGTGCGTCACGCCATGATCCACCAATGAAACGGATGGCAGCAAATAAAGTACCAGCAATGCAAAGAGCCATACGTAGTCGCAAGCGGCGGAAGATGTATGAGATGTCACTCCCAGAACAGGAACAAAGATCACAGATAGTCCACCAAGCTTTCCTTAGTATGTCAGCCATGGGTAGCCCTGGAACATCTTCTCAAGAGTCACAGGAGAATCCAGGTGAAACCTCCCACCAGAGGTGTGATATGTTTCTTGGAAAGCAAATGGAGTCCTCGGTCTCTGGGGCTAGAAACATTACTTCCGCCAAGTGCAGTACAGCACTACCTGTAGTTGCCAATATGGAGCTGGATCTTCCAATGGATCTAAGCAAAAAATGTTCACCTCAATCTGAGAAAACAACCTGTTCTCCTAAAAGACTTTTGGACTACCATGAATGTACTGTCTGCAAGATTAGTTTTAACAAAGTAGAACGTTACCTTGCTCATAAGCAAAATTTTTGCCCAGGAATGTGTGTCCAACGTGGTGAAGTAGGCCATTTTGAACAAACAAAATTTCAAGAGCAGCAGAGAGAAGATGCTTTAGTGAAAAGTGAAGCAATCAGCCCTGCAAGCAGCAATGAAAGAAATATAATTGAATGTGAGAAAAATGAAAATTCGAAGCACATCTCCCCAAATGGAAATATATTCCCCCCACAGTTAGCAGCGCTCCATGGGCTGAAAGCTTTCAATGAGGCAGCTCAGATAATTTCTACTAAGGAAGAAAACAAGAATTTGCTTTATCCAAATTGCCTTTATCCTGGAGCAATAAAAAAAATGACAGGGAATGAGCAGTTATCTCCATATTATGGAATTAAGCCCACTGACTATATCTCGGGAGCTGTTTTCATACGCAGTGAGATAGACGAACTGGTGCAAGCCACGCGTGATAGGATTGATCCTACTAGAGACCAGCCTGTATCTAATGGATGTTCTCCACAGAAGAAGGAACCTGTTCCATCAATACCAAAGAGCAGGGGCATGATAGCAGTCAATGGAGGAATAAAACAGGAAGATAGGCCTTTCCAGGGCAACCCACATCAAGATAGCTTATCCCAGAGTTTCCAACAAGCAGATGGCCAGGAATCTCCTCCATGGGCATCTGAGAATCCTGTCCCTGCAAATGAAAATGCCTCACCCACAGCTAAAGCTTCATTAGAAGAGCAATTAGTCCACACACCAAAAAACATTGGTGGTTCTGCCCAGCCCACAAACAGTGGGAAATACTGTCGCCTCTGTGACATTCAGTTCAATAACTTGTCTAACTTTATAACCCACAAGAAGTTCTACTGCTCATCACATGCTGCAGAACATGTCAAATGAAAATTACTGTCATGCACTGCATCCATCTGTAGTATAGTGCTAGCCATGCACAGTTTATATAAAAAAAAGAAAAAAGAAAAAATTGCTGCTTGAGTTACATCAGGACAGTTACATCAGGACAATCAAGGGATAGCTGTGTAGTTCAATGGCTTGAGGCTAGTCTGTCATTTCATAATGCTGTTCATAAGTCTTGATATTAATGTGAAATGTCAGTGCTATTTTTCACCAGAATTAATTTATTTTCCAAGCAGTATTCATAGCTGTGGTTAAATTTCAATTTTTATTTTAAAAAGTTTATACTGAAATTGTTTTTAACATTATTGTATAGTTATTCTCGTGTAACAATTACGGTTTGCACTGTAGAGAGAGGTCCGAGTCACATACATAGAGACAGTATTTGTAGGTAAACTGGTGAGGTAAAGCACTTGTGTCTTCGAATATCCCTGTATTTGTTGCAACTTTGCTGTACATGCCAGAATATAAGTTGCATTCATTTTAAGACTGCAAACGCCAGAAGGTATTACAAGCCTTAAAAACTAAAGTGGCATCTAAATTCCATTTCATATTTAATTCATTTTCAGTCCTAAATTGCAGCTTATATATCAGCATATACAGTAATTAGTAGGCTTTGCATAAGATGATATATATGTAGCAGTTTGTTCCTATCCATTTTCTTAAAACTGAAGTATGTATGTTTTATTGAAGTTGTTAACTTTCCTGTATAGTAAACTGTACTGTACTTTACTTTGCTGATGCTTTTGTCTCACTTTTGAAACATTTGCTGTTAAATGCAAAATTTAATATGAAGAACATTACTGGAAGCAGTATTGAACAGTGGTTGAAACCTTCCTGCTGTATTTTATTGAAAATATAATTAATAGTTGCAGTTTGCTGTTGCAAAAATCATTTTGGGGACAATAAAATCTGAATAATGGAGTACCAATACTGCAACTGGTGATAAAACAAATATTGTTCTACTTCTGATAGAAATTATTTCTCAACAATGTTGTTACTATGCATGTATATGGATGGAATAAAGATTCCATAAAGCAAGAGAACCTTACATGGCTTGCCTCATTGTTGTACACGAGGTGACATTTTTCATCGTTATGCGTAACCATTTCAGGACTATTTTATCGAGGCACTTTGCTCCAAGGTTGAGATTCTCCATTTAGCATTTTCTGATCGGGATTCCCGATTTGGCAGAGAATGGAGAATCGAGGGGGATAATGGGTTTGGCAAACTCATTGTGCGTGCTGTGGAGTCAGGGGAGGGGGGGGGCGTGAGGGTTGACTCATTATTCCCATGGTGGGGCGGCGGGAGTGGAGGATGCCCCTACTTGTCAGCAGGAGGGTCGGGGGGCAGGATTTGCATTGTGGAAGGGAGAGGAGCCTGCTACCACACCTCGAGATCAGGTCACTCAATATGGTACCAGGATTCTGACGGAATCTGGCACGGTCTCCCCCATGCATGAATTAACATGGTAAAGGGGAGAGACTTACATACCGGGCCCCATTCTTTCAGATGATTTACAAGGGTCGAGATTGGAAATTCTGGTTCCAAAATGCTTGACTTTCCATTTAAGTCTTTATGGATGATATATATGCCAGACAGTTTCCTTCATGATCAGATATGTTGTATTGCAATGCTATCATGAAAGATGTGAATGTTGTCATGCACTTTCATTGGCATAGTTGTAAGTTCTCTTGGTCATTGCCAATGAAAATAAACATGTATTAAAAAAAATGGTGCGTTGCTGGTAAATCAACCAACAGGGAGAGGGATAGAAATGGTGACAAGGGAATGTAGTTTCTGATGGCGACCAAAGACAATAGCTAGGATTCTCTGGAGCCACCTGCCAGCAAAGGAAATCCTGATGGCCCGGTGGATCGGGCATCAAGCCAAAACGGGCTTATGCCTTTCGTGAAACCCTTTGCAAAACTCCCAACCCACCCAGCTGGCCCCAGTGAGCTTTCTGACATCCCCAGCAAAGTTCCCGCCCAGGCCTGCAGGAACATGCAATGAGATGTTTTGAATCAAATTTACGGCAGGGCACCTGATTCACTTGCCTCCTGGAATTCTCCAGCACCACCACGCCCCCCACCCCCACCCAAACACACCCTCCAGCCATGAGTCCCGCTGGGGTGAATTAGTGCAAGTCCTGAGAAACAGAGACATGGCGGCTTGGAGTCCAAGGTGTGGCAAACCTCCAGGGTGTCCATGGTAGGTGAGGTGGGGGGGGGGGGTGCATCAGGAGGGCTTGTGCTGGGTTGGAAAGACTCTGGTCAGGCATCTTTCCTGGGATGGAAGCCGTTTGGCTGCTCTTCCCATCTGCAGCTTTTAAACCAGTCTGTCAGTATCTCAAAAATACAGTACTCTGATAATAAAGTGAAAATCTTCCTATATGAAGTCTTACACCCTTTAAAGGGGTTACTATGCTAAGTTCAAAGATTTGTGAGGTTAAGGTATTCCCTTTATTGTGATGGAAACCTTTGAACTGTTTTTTTCACAGTCAATTTCATTGCCTTTTAACTTTTTCTAGTCTGTTTATATGCTTAGAAGCCTAAAAGCTTTGAACTGCATTGTTTACATTCAATTTCACAGATCTTTGCCTTTAACAAGCTATTTCATTGACATCTCCAGGCAGTTTGAAAGGGAAGATTAAAGGTGTTTGTATATAAAGCTGCATAGGGTTTCCACAGGGAAGCAGCTATTTTTATAACCACAGTTTTATTTAAGAGGCTGTCTCTTTGTTCTCAAGAGCTTCCAGGCAGACAGTCACCCAAGGCCGGAACTGACCCTGGAGCTGTGAGGCAACAGTGTTAACCATTGTGCCACCATGCCGTCCGTACTGTATAGTAAAGTCATTTTCTGGACTATGGTTAGTTCGGTAGGATTTATTCCAAGTATATTAATATTCTCCCCTGTTCACAAAATGGTGACTGAGTTTGAAACAGGAGCACAGGCTCAGAAAGATTCCCGACTCTGCAAACCTGACTAAGAATAAAGTGCCTTGGATCTTTGGATTTTCATTCCGGAAAGCCAGCCACCCTTGGAAATAGTACAGCGACAGCCACAGGGCTGTTAAGTGCCGAGGTGGGCTGACTAAAATCCCACCTCAGTGCTCTAAGACTTTGACCCAGTTACCCTAACACAAAAAACAGCCCTCTAACCCTCACACCCCCTCACCCCCCACACATTCACCTGCTTCACCTGTGCCAACTCAAATGACTTCATTCCCCCCACCCACCTGGCATGACCTCTCATACTCTCCATGCCAACCTATGCCCTTTTACCCGCTCCTATTGGCTGTTATAGCCCTTATGCCAAGTTATCATTAACCATGGCAAACTGTGTCCTCCCACTCATCCCTATAGCCTTTAAATGCCCCAGTGCCAACTTGGTGCCAACTCATTCCAACCAAGAACCCCCTACCCACCACCCTTACACCCTCCCTGTCAACTAACCCAGTACATCCAATGGGAAAATCTCAGGAGCCATGGTGGGATGAACTAAAATAAAGCGCTAAGTGTCTATTGCAGATTTCACTGTTTTAAAAAAACTCATAAAAACCCATTCAATATATTTAAATTCATTCAAATATTTAATCCAATATGAAAACAAACATCAAAGACTTTATAACTATTTGGAGCTGTCAATCAAATTGTGAACTTTCAGGCCAGGCCTGTGATAATAATAGATTATACAATCAGTCATGCAGCAGTGATCCAATAATGAAAGCCCTCAAGCTCATATCAACAGACAGCTCGTGAAATTATCAGCAGCCACAGCAAGGTTTATGCCCCCCCAAAAAAAATTGTAAGGGCTTAATGATCTAAATGACTTGACAGTTTGGCAGTCCCACTGAGCATATTCACTTTTTATGCCCATTTAAGTCTACTCTTAACAATCCTGACGGGCACCTGATCTCTCCCAAAGGGGCACCTGGACCTCTCCAAAAGGGTACCCTACATCTCCAAATAACTGGCAGAATTTGACATTTTCCTGAAATGTCCAAAGCTTACAAGTTGAGCTTTGGACATCCTGGTTAAGAAAACTGTGTCTGTTTGAAAGCAGTTGCACACTGCCTGAACCACCAATGTACAAAGTACTACCCACTCCCACTCTCCCCCCCTCCCCCCTCCCACAGTGAAAAAAGTAGGTGCTGATTTCAGGGCGGCGTCCTCTGGAATCAGGATTCTGGTCATTTTGACTAAGGCACGGAGCCTATTGCCTATTTTTCTATCCTAGTTTTCCATCTGTTAAAAAGATGAGCTTTGTATCACAATGCACCCCTAGCAAACTATAATTAATAGCTCTTACCTTCACATTTTTGCTAAAAAATTTTAAACTATTTTGCTCAAATCAGCAGGACTTTAACTGTCTTCTTCCGACTCACTTGGCAAGCGTTTTCAGATTTCCAGAAGGCCAAAGGTTGAAAGCAGAACAGCAAAATACCTTTAAGCTGGCAATCTGAAATAAAATCAGAAATGATGAGAAACACGCAACACCTAGCTAGAAATAAACAGATGTTTCAGATTGATGCCGATTCATCAGATCCCTGGTATAGCATCTGTATATTTGTGTTTGATCCATTCCACAGACCTATTGATCAGGTTCCATGGCAAAAAAAAGTCAGTGTTTTTTGAGAAACATGGTGAACACCCTTGCAAGGACTGTAATGCAAGACACCTTTGAATTTAATTGGGCGAGATGGGAGACATAATCAAGTGGGAGTGGTTAGTTTAAATTTGGATTGCAAACAGAAGAGAAAGTCACAATCAAAGTATAGAGCTTGCAGGAGAATATATTGTCCTATGTGCTCCAAGGAAGTTTCCACCATTTCCTTCCTAGCCATTCTCTGCAATTATTTTACAATTTTAATAGTTCTCTTTATTTACAGGATAATTATGCATGAGGATATTGCAAGATACCTGTGATGAAGGAAAATATTTTGCCTAGTTTTAGATTGTTTTGGGGGCATTTAATGCTGTCATGGTACGTCGTGTAAACCTTAGCCGCACTCACAGAATTCATATTCCAGCTTAATTCAATACAAGTGTCGCAAAGTCGACCATTTAGCTGTCTCTGCGCTGCTGGCTTGAGGGAGAAGCAAAGACGTACAATTCATATTGCACACTGTCATTTGTTCAGTCATGTATCTGAATGGCAGCTGCTTTTAAATTTCCCTGGCAGTTATTCAAATTCAAAAGGAATATTCAAACCAGACTGTCAACCTGGAGTGTTCAAAGGGACGATTATTATTTTCCTCATTCAACGATTCTGATTATTTATTTGTTTGACTATTAGTCGATGGATCTTGTTTGGCATTTCAAAAATGAAATAAATGTTCTGACATTTTGTCATTTCTCAAAAACACAAATAGGTTGCTGGGCGAGCACAGGAGGTGAAAAAGAAGAAAGACTTATTTGCTGTTCATTATTCCAGGATGGCATCAAACTTGACGAGAGATCAGAGCAAGTGTAAAACACCTCAAAGTGTTGGGGAATGAGTCTCACTTGTAAAATTTAAAGGCCAAAAATTTGCCCAGAGTAAAAAGGGGAAAATAAATGAAACATTTTCGTGGCAGCATATGCAGTAGTTTAAATTTAAAGCAAGCATTAAAACATTTACAACACGGAAGGAGGCATTTGGTCCATCGTGTAACTGCCAACTAAAGAATGAGCTATCCAGCTTAATCCCACCTTGCAGTTTTGGTCCATGGCCCTGTAGGTTATGACACTTCTAGGTACTTTGAAAATGCAAAGAGGATTTCAGCTCTATCAACCTTCCAGGCAGTGGAAAAATCATTAACTCCTCCTCTAACCCTTCTGTCAATTGCTTTAAATTGATTTTCCACGGTATTAAACTCTCTTTTAAATAAAGTTAGACTGGGGTGGGCACAGTAAGAAGTCTTACAACACCAGGTTAAAGTCCAACAGGCTTGTTTCCAATCACTAGCTTTCGGAGCGCTGCTCCTTCGGTGAATCACCTGAGGAAGGAGCTGCACTTCGAAAGCTAGTGATTCGAAACAAACCTGTTAGACTTTAACCTGGTGTTGTAAGACTTCTTACTTCATAATTATATTCACCACAATTAAAAAAGTAATAGGGTGGTTTACATACATACAAACATACCAATTAGGAATAGGTCAATTGAGGTTTCCTCTTTGTTCCCCCCCTTTGTTCCAAAGAAAACATTCCCATTCTATTCAATCTTTCCTCCTGGCTAAAATTCCCCATTACTGGCAACATCCTTGTAAATTTCCTCTGTTGCAGTCACACCCTTCCTATAATGTGGTAACCAGAACAACACTCTTAACTTTGGCGAACAAATGTTTTATAAAGTTCTAGTGTAACCTCCCTGCTATTATCTTAATTAGGTAAATCACAGAATATAAGTTTCCTGTTTGCCTTCTTAGCCCCTTTATCGACCTGTCCTGCAACTTTGGGGATCTATTAACATGATCTCCAGGAGCCCTCTGTTCCTCTGCATTTCTCTGCATCCTACCGTTTACAGGGTATTCCCTTGCCTCGTTTGCCCCCTCCAAATGCATTACCTCACTCTTTTCAGTATTATATTCCATCTGCCACCCTGATTAATCCATTGATATCTTTCTGCAGCCTTCAGCTTTCTTTCTCAGTATCAACCACTCATTGCCACCCTCCCTGATATATGTACAATAAAGGAAAGGGGACGGGACCAAAATGGGCCGGAGAATCCCCGTTTGTGGCAAAACCGGAGGTGCCGCCGCTTTCGCGATGCTCCGCCCCCTCCAATATCGTATAGACGGCCTCAGGACGTTACTGAGGCCGTCCCCCGACCGTCGAGGTCCCGAAGGCGTGGGACTCTCATGCTATTTTTTTTTGTCGGGAACTCGGCGTGGCGGCTGTGGACTCAGTCCAGCGCCGCCACAGTCGGGGGGAGAGCCAATCCAGGGGCAGGGAGGACTTTGGCAGGGGCTGGGGGCACTGTGGGGAGATGGTCCGTGCCAAAGGGGGGGCACTACTTGGCAGGCCGGGTCCGCATGCGGCTGGCGCCATGTGCACGCACGGACCTGCCAATTCTCCGGCCGCATCGGCAGCTAGAGCCGGGTGCTCTACGCTGCCTGCCTGCTAGCCCCCATCAAACGGAGGATTTAACACCGATTTTTCAGTCGTAAAACGCTACCGTTCCCACGCTGGTGTCAGGATATAGCCTGAAAATCGGAGATTCCAGCCCAGGGTTCGACAACTGAGCCCTGCAAAAGCCCACTGGAAACAGTCTTCCATTCACAAAACACCTGGCGACCATAACCTGGCACCCACCATCCTCTGTGTAAAAGAAACTTACCTCCCACATCTCCTCTGAACTTTGCCCCTCGCATCTTAAACCTATGTCCCCTAGTAATTGATTCTTGCACCCTGGGAAAACGCTTCTGACTATCCACTCTGCCCATGCCCCTCATAATTTTGTAGACTTCTGTCAGGTCGCCCCTCAACCTCCGTCGTTCCAGTTTTAAACAAACCAAATTTATCCAACCTCTCCTCATAGGTAATGCCCTTCATACCAGGTAACATCCTGGTAAACCTTTTCTGTACCCTCTCCAAAGTCTCCACATCCTTCTGGTAGTGTGGCCACCAGAATTGAACATGACATTCCAAGTATGGCCTAACTAAGGTTCAGCATGACTTCAGTTGCAGCATGACTTGCCAATTTTTATACTCAATCGTATGCTTCCAACAAATCATCTTTTTTTTAAAAACGTATCCAAAATCTGTAAAAGAGGGTCATCACAACTTTTTCTCACACCCATTCAATATGAATTTGAAAAACAGCACAAAGCAGGGAAAACTATAAGAAAATATAGATTGACCCACATGGCTGGCATTTATTTTTTTAAATAAATTTGGAGTACCCAATCCATTTTTCCCAATTAAGGGGCAATTTAGCGTGGCCAATCCACCTATCCTGCACACCTTTGGGTTGTGGGGGCGAAACCCACGCAGACACAGGGCGAATGTGCAAACTCCACACGGTCAGTGACCCAGAGCCGGGATCGAACCTGGGACCTCGGCATCGTGAGGCAGCAGTGCTAATCACTGCGCCACCGTGCTGCCCCATGGCTGGCATTTAGAGCGAATTGCGGAAATAATTCCCTTCAATACCGCATCGACCAAAATCGTTATATTGAGGGTACGCTTCCTCTTGTGTGCGAGGAGTGTAAATGTTTGTAAAAATTCATTCACGAGATGAGGGCATCACTGGCTAAACCAACATTTGTTGGCCATCCCGGATTGCCCTTGAACTGAGTTACTTGCCAGGCCATTTCAGAGGGCATGTAAGAGTCAACCACATTGCTGTGGGTCTGGAGTCACATGAAGACCCGACCAGGTAAGTATGGCAGATTTCCTTCTCGAAAGGAGATGGGTCTTCACAACAACTGACAATTGTCCTCAGACTTGTAAGTCCAGATTTTTTAAAATTCAATTCACATTATTCCATGCTGGGAATCGAACCTGGTTCCCCAGAGTGTTACTCTGGGACTCTGGATTATTCTGTCCAGTGACAATACCACAAAGCCACCGCCTACCCCAAGTGGAAATCATCCCCTCATTTGTCTGAGAGCTGAAGATCTTTGGAAATTTCGGCGAGGAGCAGAGAATGTGAACAGTAGTCTCCACCGACGAACATTAAGGAATTAATTTTGTGAATCGATGTTGCGCAATCTAAGGATAAAGTTCCTTGACCGTGAGCAGATAAGCAAATGAACAGATTACTTAACGACATTAAGAACATTGGAGCGTAAAATGAGCAGTCAAATTTATTAAATCCAGTTAGCTATTTGGATGTGAATCCAGTTCCTGGAGGAACTGCCCTGTAATGCGTTGAAGAAAGCTGCAATGGTGAGTCAGAGTCAGGAAAAGGTTATGGGTGGAATCTTACCAGAATTTGGCAAAGTGTCGGTTCCGGTGAGAAAACAGACATCGCCAAGGCCGGGATGCGCGCAGTGGACGAGTCACTGCCTTTCCAAGTAGAAAGCGACGCTTCAGACGTCACCCTTGCTGCCACTCTAAACCGGGCAGGCAGACCCGTGGCATTCTTTTCCCGCACCCTTCATGCCTCTGAAATTCGACACTCATCCATCGAGAAGGAGGCCCAAGCTATTGTTGAAGCTGTGCGGCATTGGAGGCATTACCTGGCCGGTAAGAGATTCACTCTCCTTACAGACCAACGGTCGGTAGCCTTCATGTTCAATAACACACAGCGGGGCAAGATCAAAAATGATAAAATCTTGCGGTGGAGAATCGAGCTCTCCACCTATAATTCCGAGATCTTGTATCGCCCTGGTAAACTCAACGAGCCCCCAGACGCCCTATCACAAGGTACATGTGCCAGCGCACAGGTGGACCAACTCCGGGCCCTACACGACAGCCTTTGTCACCCAGGGGTCACTCGATTGTACCATCTGGTCAAAGCTCGCAATCTGCCCTACTCCGTCGAGGAAGTAAGGACAGTCACCAGGGACTGCCAGGTCTGTGCGGAGTGCAAGCCGCACTTCTACCGGCCGGACCGTGCACGCCTGGTGAAGGCCTCCCGCCCCTTTGAACACCTCAGCGTGGATTTCAAAGGGCCCCTCCCCTCCACCGACTGTAACATGTACATTCTCAGTGTGGTCGATGAGTACTCCAGATTCCCCTTCGCCATCCCATGCCCCGATATGACGTCTGCCACCGTCATCAAGGCCCTCAGCACCATCTTCGCTCTGTTCGGTTTCCCCGCCTACGTCCACAGTGACAGGGGATCCTCATTCATGAGCGTTGAGCTGCGTCAGTTCCTGCTCAGCAGGGGTATAGCCTCCAGCAGGATGACCAGCTACAATCCCCGGGGAAAAGGGCAGGTAGAACGGGAGAATGGGACGGTTTGGAGGGCCGTCCAGCAGGCCCTACAGTCCAGGAACCTCCCAGCCTCTCGCTGGCAGGAGGTCCTCCCTGACGCTCTGCACTCCATCCGGTCACTATTGTGCACTGTCACTAATAACACATCCCACAAACGTGTTTTTACCTTCCCCAGGAAGTCCACATCCTGGGTGTCGCTCCCGACTTGGCTCGCTGCTCCAGGACCGGTCCTTCTCCATAGGCACGTCCGACTCCACAAGGCGGACCCCTTGGTGGACAGGGTACACCTGCTCCACGCCAACCTTCAACATGCCTACGTTGAGTTCCCCGACGGCCGCCAAGATACTGTCTCACTCAGGGACCTGGCACTGTCAGGTTCCACCCCAACACTCCCCTCCCCCCCCACCCCCCCACCACCAATGCGCCCCCCCCCCCCACCACCTCCCACCACGCCGCCAATATTGACCCCACCAGACCACCCCCCTCCCCTTTTCCGCACAAGAGGATGAAGAGGACTTCTGCATGCTCCCGGAGTTCACCGATGACTGGCCAGCATCAGCACCGCCATCAGTGCCACCTCCACCACCGCCAGCACCGACTTCGCCACCATCGTTACGCCGCTTCCAACGAAGCACCAAAGCACCGGAACTACTGAACCTTTGACGTACTCCGGACCGTCAACATAGACTTTTTTTTCCCTGCCACTGTACATAATCGCACTAATCGTATATAGTTTCACATCATCACCGCCGGATTCATTTTTAACAGGGGGTGAATGTGGTGAACCACTGTAATAGGAGATGTAAGGTAGGACCTGCACTACAGGTTCGCCGGTAGCTCCTGCCGGCTGGCTTCGCCCACGGAGAACTGTATAAATATGCATGACCTCCAGTGCCCTGCCATTTCGTCAGCTGCAGCAGGAGGCCACACATCTGACTGTAATAAAGCCACAGCTGTACCCAACTTTAGTCTTTGTGTAATTGATCGTGCATCAATTTACACACACAATTAATCATGCAATATTAACACTACTAGTTAAACTACACCTATCAACTATGACAACCTGTACTTAACTTCAGGCACCCGGCTTAGGTCAGAGGGACAGTGGCCGTTGTTAGGATCGGTATCATTCGGGTCTGTAGGAGTAACTGCTGCTCAGCTAGGCTCATCCGTCTGGTAGCGGGCGTTGAACTTGGACTTGCTTCTGGTGGTGCTGCAATTGTAAGTAGACGTTGCCGGAGCGCCAGGTCCAAGAGAGGCTGAACACATGGTGATCTCTCTCTTTATCCTTGGGGGTTTTGGTGCTCTTTTGGGCGGTCCTTCAGTTTGGACCCCACTAATTGGGTAATTCCTGATCACTTTGTTCGATTTGAGCCAATAAAGGGGCGGGTGCCTTGATGGCCGGGTGTGTCCTAAGCGGTCATTGACCCTGTTGTTTACGCTTCCCGAGTACAGGGAGTGGCGCCGAAATGTCTGGGATTGTATCGGTTGCTCAAGTATCAGTCTTTTGTCTTACGGAGATGGGCCATCAAAATGCTAATTGGTTGGGGTTTCGATACCGTCTGGATTCTTCGCTCACAAATATACATTCAGGCTCTGAGCCTGCCTGAACCTTGTATTGGCCATTTTTCCCGTTCTGCTTTGCGACCGTCCATGTTTCTTTCTTATTGTAAGTGGCCATCCCAATTGGTTACAGTCTGCCTCCTCCAGTCTCCCACTGCACCCCCTCACACCTCCAAGGTGATCTCTCACCCAGCCACCTCGTGGGTTGCCAACACCGATCAACACCTACCCCACTGTCAGTCCCCATGCCCTCCCCTCCCCCAGTTGCTACTCTGCTCCTCACATCCCCGCTCCCACTTAAGTTCCACACATGTCACACCTCAACACCATCTGAACTGGCAGGACTCCAGCCTACACTCTCCCTACCTTTCTCATTTTAAGCCAAACTTGAGCATCCAGAGTGTGAGTGGGCACAGCCAGTCGGAGTCATGCACGAGCTCAGGTGCCTTTCGAGGAAAGAGCCCTTTGAGTTGGTCAGAGAGGAGCAAAACCGTGCCTGTGCAGAGAGCAAAGTGGCGCAGTGAGAACCCTCAAGACATGCAGTCATTCCTCAAGCCTCACGTGAGTAAACGTCCCTTCAGTTATCCCCGGTGATGCACTAAAACCATCTCCCTTCTCTTGCAGGGTAACCAGTCAAGCAGCCAGGACCACCCTCGTGCCTCTGGACACCACAGACCCCAGCAGCTCCAATAGAAACTTCACAGAGACAAACATAGAAGAGGCGACACATCCGTCACCGCACCCTCCACCAGGGCAGATACTCACACCTCGGTGGGATTACTAGTAGGCAGGCTTCTGGGTCACTCACTCATGACCACCTCACAATCGAAGATCCACAGCAGCCGGAGGCAGGGACACCCCAGGAAACCGGCACTGGGAGGGACATTGGAGCCCAGGACTCTGCTGAGACCCTGGCCGATGACATGCCCTGGGTCCGGTTGTCCCAGAGCTGCTGGAACTAAAAGGATGACAGCATCCCTTCTCGCACACTCCAATGCCGGGGATGTCTGCTCCATGGTTCAGCTCATGATCTCCATAGCTGAGGGTATGAGCTAACTGGTGCAGGGCTTCAGCTGCAAGTTGCAGGCAACAGGGGAATCCACGCGAGGCAGTGCCAGATAATGGTGGGGCTTCTGCATCTCACTCCAGCTTCTCTATCCTATAGAGAAACACAGCGGCCCCCAGGCACCCAAAAGGAAGAGGGTAGGCAGGACTCTGGGGGTGTCCAGCCTACCTGTCCCCCCTGCACTGTGTGCGGCACTCCTCCAGCCCAGCACACTGGGGAGGGTAGGACTGCAACACCTATGCTGCCCGAAGGTAGGCCTGGATTTTCAAGGTCCAGGCCCCCCAGGGGAGCCCTGCCAATGTCATCTCAGGCAACAGGGCGTGGAAGACATCAGACCACTTCAACCTCAGCTGTGGATCCTGGAGATACATACTGGGCGGGTGAGGAACAACAAAAAGCTATTGACGCCTAGTGGGCATGGATGAAACTCGCCACTTGTAGAGATAGGTCACCACTGTAATATCACTCTTGTATTAAACATCACTCTGATCACCAGCAGATCCTCCACTTTGTCATGTCATAGCGGCCTGCTCCCCGAGCCCCTGTAGACACTCAGCGCTTCATCCATGTGCAGTGTGAGTGTGGCAGCGCTATGCCTCCACCACCCAAAGATGTGCAGGGTAGGCGGATTGGCCACGCTAAATTGCCCCTTAATTAGAAAAAATTAATTGGGTACTCCAAATTTATAAAAGAAAACACTCAGGCCTCTCATTGCAACCACACTTCTCCAGTGATGAGGATTCCATCGGCTGACAAAGGACAGGGCGGCTGACCCACCCAGGAGTTTGTTGGAATAACACCCCAGGACCCCCTGACCTTGCAAGGGGTCTGGAGCAGATGAGAACTGATCCCGTGTCTCTGAATCCCATGATAAGCCCGTTCACTGGCAGGATGTGTTCAGCTCTCTGTCAGTCAGGAGTCAGACATATCGTTGAGGATGAGAGAAGCATCACTCAGTCATCATCATTCTCCCACAGATACCGGCCAATGGCTTTACCGTCCTGCCCACGAACCTGGGCACCATTACGAAAACCTACTGCTGGCACCAGAGTAATGATGAGATTACACTTCCCACAGAGGGAGAGCTCCTTACTCCCTATTCCTGGTCATCCCCAAACGGAGAGGCTATGAGGGTGAGCCGAGCTCTTTGGCCAATGGGGGCCCTGTCCGTAGCCCGAGCTTCTTCCTCCTCCTCATCTGCGGGTTTCACTTCGCGGCTCTTCGACCTTCTCCTCTTCCGAGGAGGTGTGGTGCTCCTCCATCTCCTCCAGGTCCAGGTGCTCTCCCCTCTGCAGCGCCAAGTTGTGCAGAGCAAGCAGGTGCCAATTATGGGGACACCTTCTGAGGGCTGTATTGGAGGGCACCCCCCCCCCCCCCCCCAACCATTCCAGACACCGGAACCACAACTTCAGTTGTCCAATCGCCTGCTCGACTAGCAGGCGCATTGACGCATGGGCCTTGTTGTAGGGAGTGTCCACAGGTGTCTGTGGCCTCTGCACTGGCATCATCAGCCACCTCCTTATTGGGTACCCTCTGTCCCCGAGAAGCCACCCCATCCAGCCACTGCTTTCCCTTGAAACGTCCGGGATCTGCAAGTGCCCCATGATGTAACTGTCATGGACGTTTCCAGGGAAGTGGGCACACATCTAACGAAGTGCATCATGTTGGCACAAACGAGTTGGAAGTTAGGGGAGTGGAATCCTTTGCGGTTCATGAATGGCACCGCACGATGCCATGGAGACTGCAGGGCCATGTGGGTGCATCCTATCACACCCAGCACATGGGTCAAGCCTGCTAAACGGGCATGGCCATGGCCCTGGCATCTTGGCTCGCCTGGTCCCGGTCCAAGTTGATATTCACGTGGGTCCTTGCGTAGGACATCTATTCCCTCCCTCGTGCATTTGTACATGCCTGATTGGGAGGCACCACACACAAAACTGATACTGCTCGGAAACGAGCTGCTCAAATCGAAGTTCAGAGCGGTGGTGACTTTAAGGGGCACAGGCCGTGTGGTGGCACCTCTTGCAGGACATGGCAAAGGTGGTCCACCATCCCCCGGGACAGAAACAGTCTTCTCTGACACTGTAGGTAGGATGTCTGGCGTCGGAACTTTGCTCCACCCTCTGGGGTGCTGCTCCTGGAGCAGCCATGGACCTCCACACAGACAGTGACCCAGCGGCCAATCGACCCTGGGACCCTGGCGCTATGAAGCCACAGTGCTATCCACTTGTGCTACCGTGCTGATGGAAGACACCACAATCGCACCTCGAGTGGGGGTACACATCAGTGTCACCTGTGTAATGTCAATGCTCGTATGACCATTGGATTTCAATGCTCGGGGACAACGCTTCCAAAGGGTCAAGAACTGGACTCCAAACAGTGACACTGATGTTTAGCTCTGAAGATTTCATTGGCATAATTGACAAGTCAGGACAATAACTGCCTCTTGTTCAGACAAAGCATAGCTGATCCGAGTGAAGCCTACACTTTGCATGACAAGCACATCCCTGGAGGGCACCCTCATTCTCCCAGGTCACAAATGCTGCAGATTTGACCAGCCTTCCATCAGTCAGCAGCCACGAGCCCAACACTAATTCCTGACAGTCAAACGTCTTTGCGAAGCGGATTTGAACTTCCGTGCATCTTAGCCCCTTTTATCCTGATGGTGCTGCCTGATGTGGGGTTCTACTCACAGCTGTCCTGCCCCCAGTGAGAGAGTTATCATGCATTATTAGGCAGGGATGCAACCCATTCCTGAGTCGCCCACTCTGCCCTTACTGCCTGGCCTCTCATGGAACCCCATCCAGGAACGTCACAGTTGACCCAAGTGCTGGCCCTCTGTATTCACCTCCTCCCACCCACTTTCCAGCTCCCAGTAACACGAGCACTCCCTCAGCAGTGATTTGGACACAAGCCCAGCGAGGGGGACATGGTGAGTATTGCAGCCTCCAGACCCCCTTAAATCAAGGAGGGCCCTGACATGAAGGGAAGGCACAGCTTGCTAGTGACCACTCCCATTGAGATTGAGAGACTGCACCCCACCCAGGCCTCAGGTTGCATTTATCGGTGCAGCCGCATCTTCTCCAGTGTACCCTGAGAATTGGGCAATGGGCACGGTCCTGTAGTTACTGGGTAATGGGCATGGTCCTGTAGTTACTGGGTAATGGGCATGGTCCTGTAGTTACTGGGTAATGGGCACGGTCCTGTAGTTACTGGGTGGTGGGAGAAGTCCTGTAGTTACTGGGTAATGGGCACGGTCCTGTAGTTACTGGGTAATGGGCATGGTCCTGATGTTACTGGGTAGTGAGCACGGTCCTGTAGTTACTGGGTAATGGGATCGGTCCTGTAGTTACTGGGTAATGGACTCGGTCCTGATGTTACTGGGTAGTGAGCACGGTCCTGTAGTTACTGGGTTATGGGATCGGTCCTGTAGTTACTGGGTAATGGGCTCGGTCCTGTAGTGACTGGGTAATGGGCACGGTCCTATAGTTACTGGGTAATGGGCACGGTCCTGTAGTTACTGGGTAATGGGCTCGGTCCTGTAGTGACTGGGTAATGGGCACGGTCCTGTAGTTACTGGGTAATGGGCACGGTCCTGTAGTTACTGGGTAGTGAGCACGGACCTGTAGTTACTGGGTAGTGAGCACGGTCCTGTAGTTACTGGGTAATGGGCACGGTCCTGTAGTTACTGGGTAATGGACACGGTCCTGTAGTTACTGGCTAATGGGCACGGTCCTGAAGTTACTGGGTAATGGGCACGGTCATGTAGTTACTGGGTAATGGGCACGGTCCTGAAGTTACTGGGTAATGGGCTCGGTCCTGTAGTTACCGGGTAATGGACACGGTCCTGTAGTTACTGGGTAATGGACACGGTCCTGTAATTACTGGGTAATGGACACGGTCCTGTAGTTACTGGGTAATGGGCACGGTCCTGTAGTTACTGGGTAATGGGCACGGTCCTGTAGTTACTAGGTAATGGACACGGTCCTGTAGTTACTGGGTAGTGAGCATGGTCCTGTAGTTACTGGGTAAAGAGCACGGTCCTGTAGTTACTGGGTAATGGGCACGGTCCTGTAGTTACTGGGTAATGGACATGGTCCTGTAATTACTGGGAAATGGGCACGGTCCTGTAGTTACTGGGTAATGGGCTCGGTGCTGTAGTTACTGGGTAATGGGCACGGTCCTGTAATTACTGGGAAATGGGCACGGTCCTGTAGTTACTGGGTAATGGGCACGGTCCTGTAGTTACTGGGTAATGGACACGGTCCTGTAATTACTGGGAAATGGGCACGGTCCTGTAGTTACTGGGTAATGGGCACGGTCCTGTAGCTACGGGGTAGTGAGCACGGTCCTATAGTTACTGGGTAGTGGGCACGGTCCTGTAGTTACTGGGTAATGGGCATGGTCCTGTAATTACTGGGTAATGGACACGGTCCTGTAATTACTGGGAAATGGGCACGGTCCTGTAATTACTGGGAAATGGGCTCGGTGCTGTAGTTACTGGGTAATGGGCACGGTCCTGTAATTACTGGGAAATGGGCACGGTCCTGTAGTTACTGGGTAATGGGCATGGTCCTGTAGCAACGGGGTAGTGAGCACGGTCCTATAGTTACTGGGTAGTGGGCACGGTCCTGTAGTTACTGGGTAATGGGCACGGTCATGTAGTTACTGGGTAATGGGCACGGTCCTGTAGTTACTTGTTAATGGGCACGGTCCTGGAGTTACTGGGTAATGGGCATGGTCCTGTAGTTACTGGGTAATGGACATGGTCCTGTAGTTACTGGGTAATGGGCACGCTCCTGTAGTTACTGGGTAATGGACACGGTCCTGTAGTTACTGGGTAATGGGCACGGTCCTGTAGTTACTTGTTAATGGGCATGGTCATGTAGTTACTGGGTAATGGGCACGGTCCTGTAGTTACTGGGTAATGGGCACGGTCCTGTAGTTACTGGGTAATGGGCACGGTCCTGAAGTTACTGGGTAGTAAGCACGGTCCTGTAGTTACTGGGTAATGGGAATGAATGGTCCTGTAGCTACTGGGTAATGGCCATGGTCCTGTAGTTACCGGGTAATGGGCTCAGTCCTGTAGTTACTGGGTAATGGGCATGGTCCTGTAGTTACTGTGTAATGGGCACGGTCCTGTAGTTACCGGGTAATGGGCTCGGTCCTGTAATTACTGGGTAATGGGCAAGGTCATGTAGTTACTGGGTAATGGGCACGGTCCTGTAGTTACTTGTTAATGGGCACGGTCATGTAGTTATTGGGTAATGAGCACGGTCCTTTAGTTACTTGTTAATGGGCACGGTCATGTAGTTACTGGGTAATGGGCACGGTCCTGTAGTTACTGGGTAATGGGCATGGTCCTGTAGTTACTGGGTAATGGGCACGGTCCTGTAGTTACTTGTTAATTGGCACGGTCCTGTAGTTACTGGGTAATGGGCATGGTCCTGTAGTTACTGGGTAATGGGCACGGTCCTGTAGTTACTGGGTAATGGGCATGGTCCTGTAGTTACCGGGTAATGGGCATGGTCCTGTAGTTACTGGGTAATGGGCACGGTCCTGTAGTTACTGGGTAATGGGCACGGTCCTGTAGTTACTGGGTAATGGACACGGTCCTGTAGTTACTGGGTAATGGGCACGGTCCTGTAGTTACTTCTTAATGGGCATGGTCATGTAGTTACTGGGTAATGGGCACGGTCCTGTAGTTAGTGGGTAATGGGCACGGTCCTGTAGTTACTGGGTAATGGGCACGGTCGTGTAGTTACTGGGTAATGGACACGGTCCTGAAGTTACTGGGTAGTAAGCACGGTCCTGTAGTTACTGGGTAATGGGCATGGTCCTGTAGTTACTGGGTAATGGGCTCAGTCCTGTAGTTACTGGGTAATGGGCACGGTCCTGTAGTTACTGGGTAATGGGCACGGTCCTGTAGTTACTGTGTAATGGGCACGGTCCTGTAGTTACTGGGTAATGGGCTCGGTCCTGTAATTACTGGGTAATGGGCACGGTCCTGTAGTTACTGGGTAATGGACACGGTCCTGTAGTTACCGGGTAATGGGCTCGGTCCTGTAATTACTGGGTAATGGGCACGGTCCTGTAGTTACTGGGTAATGGGCATGGTCCTGTAGTTACTGGGTAATGGGCACGGTCCTGTTGTTACTGGGTAATGGGCTCCATCCAGTAGTTACTGGGTAATGGGCACGATCCTGTAGTTACTGGGTAATGGGCATGGTCAAGTAGTTACTGGGTAATGGGCACGGTCCTGTAGTTACTGGGTAATGGGCATGGTCCTGTAGTTACTGGGTAATGGACACGGTCCTGTAGTTACTGGGTAATGGACATGGTCCTGTCGTTACTGGGTAATGGACACGGTCCTGTAGTTACTGGGTAATGGACAGGGTCCTGTAATTACTGGGTAATGGGCACGGTCCTGTAGTTACTGGGTAATGGACACGGTCCTGTAATTACTGGGTAATGGGCACGGTCCTGTAGTTATTGGGGAATGGGCATGGTCCTGTAGTTACCGGGTAATGGACACGGTCCTGTAGTTACTGGGTAATGGACACGGTCCTGTAGTTACTGGGTAATGGACACGGTCCTGTAGTTACTGGGTAATGGGCACGGTCCTGTAGTTACTGGGTAATGGACACGGTCCTGGAGTTACTGGGTAATGGGCACGGTCCTGTAGTTACCGGGTAATGGGCACGGTCCTGTAATTACTGGGTAATGGACACGGTCCTGTAGTTACTGGGTAATGAACACGGTCCTGTAGTTACTGGGTAATGGGCTCGGTGCTGTAGTTACTGGGTAATGGGCACGGTCCTGTAGTTACTGGGTAATGGACACGGTCCTGTAGTTACTGGGTAATGGGCACGGTCCTGTAGTTACTGGGTAATGGGCATGGTCCTGTAATTACTGGGTAATGGACACGGTCCTGTAATTACTGGGAAATGGGCACGGTCCTGTAATTACTGGGAAATGGGCTCGGTGCTGTAGTTACTGGGTAATGGGCACGGTCCTGTAATTACTGGGAAATGGGCACGGTCCTGTAGTTACTGGGTAATGGGCATGGTCCTGTAGCAACGGGGTAGTGAGCACGGTCCTATAGTTACTGGGTAGTGGGCACGGTCCTGTAGTTACTGGGTAATGGGCACGGTCATGTAGTTACTGGGTAATGGGCACGGTCCTGTAGTTACTTGTTAATGGGCACGGTCCTGGAGTTACTGGGTAATGGGCATGGTCCTGTAGTTACAGGGTAATGGGCATGGTCCTGTAGTTACTGGGTAATGGACATGGTCCTGTAGTTACTGGGTAATGGGCACGCTCCTGTAGTTACTGGGTAATGGACACGGTCCTGTAGTTACTGGGTAATGGGCACGGTCCTGTAGTTACTTGTTAATGGGCATGGTCATGTAGTTACTGGGTAATGGGCACGGTCCTGTAGTTACTGGGTAATGGGCACGGTCCTGTAGTTACTGGGTAATGGGCACGGTCCTGAAGTTACTGGGTAGTAAGCACGGTCCTGTAGTTACTGGGTAATGGGAATGAATGGTCCTGTAGCTACTGGGTAATGGCCATGGTCCTGTAGTTACCGGGTAATGGGCTCAGTCCTGTAGTTACTGGGTAATGGGCATGGTCCTGTAGTTACTGTGTAATGGGCACGGTCCTGTAGTTACCGGGTAATGGGCTCGGTCCTGTAATTACTGGGTAATGGGCAAGGTCATGTAGTTACTGGGTAATGGGCACGGTCCTGTAGTTACTTGTTAATGGGCACGGTCATGTAGTTATTGGGTAATGAGCACGGTCCTTTAGTTACTTGTTAATGGGCACGGTCATGTAGTTACTGGGTAATGGGCACGGTCCTGTAGTTACTGGGTAATGGGCACGGTCCTGTAGTTACTGGGTAATGGGCATGGTCCTGTAGTTACTGGGTAATGGGCACGGTCCTGTAGTTACTTCTTAATTGGCACGGTCCTGTAGTTACTGGGTAATGGGCATGGTCCTGTAGTTACTGGGTAATGGGCATGGTCCTGTAGTTACCGGGTAATGGGCATGGTCCTGTAGTTACTGGGTAATGGGCACGGTCCTGTAGTTACTGGGTAATGGGCACGGTCCTGTAGTTACTGGGTAATGGACACGGTCCTGTAGTTACTGGGTAATGGGCACGGTCCTGTAGTTACTTCTTAATGGGCATGGTCATGTAGTTACTGGGTAATGGGCACGGTCCTGTAGTTAGTGGGTAATGGGCACGGTCCTGTAGTTACTGGGTAATGGGCACGGTCGTGTAGTTACTGGGTAATGGACACGGTCCTGAAGTTACTGGGTAGTAAGCACGGTCCTGTAGTTACTGGGTAATGGGCATGGTCCTGTAGTTACTGGGTAATGGGCTCAGTCCTGTAGTTACTGGGTAATGGGCACGGTCCTGTAGTTACTGTGTAATGGGCACGGTCCTGTAGTTACTGGGTAATGGGCTCGGTCCTGTAATTACTGGGTAATGGGCACGGTCCTGTAGTTACTGGGTAATGGACACGGTCCTGTAGTTACCGGGTAATGGGCTCGGTCCTGTAATTACTGGGTAATGGGCACGGTCCTGTAGTTACTGGGTAATGGGCATGGTCCTGTAGTTACTGGGTAATGGGCACGGTCCTGTTGTTACTGGGTAATGGGCTCCAACCTGTAGTTAATGGGTAATGGGCACGATCCTGTAGTTACTGGGTAATGGGCATGGTCAAGTAGTTACTGGGTAATGGGCACGGTCCTGTAGTTACTGGGTAATGGGCATGGTCCTGTAGTTACTGGGTAATGGACACGGTCCTGTAGTTACTGGGTAATGGACATGGTCCTGTCGTTACTGGGTAATGGACACGGTCCTGTAGTTACTGGGTAATGGACAGGGTCCTGTAATTACTGGGTAATGGGCACGGTCCTGTAGTTACTGGGTAATGGACACGGTCCTGTAATTACTGGGTAATGGGCACGGTCCTGTAGTTATTGGGGAATGGGCATGGTCCTGTAGTTACTGGGTAATGGACACGGTCCTGTAGTTACTGGGTAATGGACACGGTCCTGTAGTTACTGGGTAATGGACACGGTCCTGTAGTTACTGGGTAATGGGCACGGTCCTGTAGTTACTGGGTAATGGACACGGTCCTGTAGTTACTGGGTAATGGGCACGGTCCTGTAGTTACCGGGTAATGGGCACGGTCCTGTAATTACTGGGTAATGGACACGGTCCTGTAGTTACTGGGTAATGAACACGGTCCTGTAGTTACTGGGTAATGGGCTCGGTGCTGTAGTTACTGGGTAATGGGCACGGTCCTGTAGTTACTGGGTAATGGACACGGTCCTGTAGTTACTGGGTAATGGGCACGGTCCTGTAGTTACCGGGTAATGGACACGGTCCTGTAGTTACTGGGTAATGGACACGGTCCTGTAGTTACTGGGTAATGGACACGGTCCTGTAGTTACTGGGTAATGGGCACGGTCCTGTAGTTACTGGGTAATGGACACGGTCCTGTAGTTACTGGGTAATGGGCACGGTCCTGTAGTTACCGGGTAATGGGCACGGTCCTGTAATTACTGGGTAATGGACACGGTCCTGTAGTTACTGGGTAATGGACACGGTCCTGTAGTTACTGGGTAATGGGCTCGGTGCTGTAGTTACTTGGTAGTGGGCATGGTCCTGTAGTTACTGGGTAGTGGGCATGGTCCTGTAGTTACTGGGTAATGGGCACGGTCCTGTAGTTACTGGGTAATGGACACGGTCCTGTAGTTACTGGGTAGTGAGCACGGTCCTGTAGTTACTGGGTAATGAGCACGGTCCTGTAGTTACTGGGTAATGGGCACGGTCCTGTAGTTACTGGGTAATGGGCACGGTCCTGTAGTTACTGGGTAATGGGCACGGTCCTGTAGTTACTGGGTAGTGAGCATGGTCCTGTAGTTACTGGGTAATGGACATGGTCCTGTAGCTACGGGGTAGTGAGAACGGTCCTATAGTTACTGGGTAGTGGGCACGGTCCTGTAGTTACTGGGTAATGGGCACGGTCCTGTAGTTACAGGGTAATGGGCACGGTCCTGTAGTTACTGGGTAATGTACATGGTCCTGTAGTTACTGGGTAATGGACACGGTCCTGTTGTTACTGGGTAATGGACAGGATCCTGTAATTACTGGGTAATGGGCACGGTCCTGTAGTTACTGGGTAATGGACACGGTCCTGTAGTTACTGGGTAATGGGCACGGTCCTGTAGTTACTGGGTAATGGGCATGGTCCTGTAGTTACTAGGTAATGGAAACGGTCCTGTAGTTACTGGGTAGTGAGCATGGTCCTGTAGTTACTGGGTAATGAGCACGATACTGTAGTTACTGGGTAATGGGCTCGGTCCTGTAGTTACTGGGTAATGGGCACAGTCCTGTAGTTACTTGGTAATGGGCACGGTCCTGTAATTACTGGGAAATGGGCACGGTCCTGTAGTTACTGGGTAATGGGCATGGTCCTGTAGTTACTGGGTAATGGACATGGTCCCGTAGCTACGGGGTAGTGAGCACGGTCCTATAGTTACTGGGTAGTGGGCACGGTCCTGTAGTTACTGGGTAATGTGCACGGTCCTGATGTTACTGGGTAATGGGCACGGTCCTGTAGTTACAGGGTAATGGGCACGGTCCTGTAGTTACTGGGTAATGGGCACGGTCCTGATGTTACTGGGTATTGGCCACGGTCCTGATGTTACTGGGAAATGGGCACGGTCCTGTAGTTACAGGGTAATGGGCACGGTCCTGTAGTTACTGGGTAATGGGCACGGTCCTCTAGTTACTGGGTAGTGGGCACGGTCCTGTAGTTACTGAGTAGTGGGCACGGTCCTGTAGTTACTGGGTAATGGGCACGGTCCTGTAGTTACTGGGTAATGGGCACGGTCCTGTAGTTACTGGGTAATGGGCACGTTCCTGTAATTACTGGGTAATGGACACGGTCCTGTAGTTACTGGGTAATGGACACGGTCCTGTAGTTACTGGGTAGTGAGCATGGTCCTGTAGTTACCTGGTAATGAGCATGGTCCTGTAGTTACTGGGTAATGGGCAAGGTCCTGTAGTTACTGGGTAATGGGCACGGTCCTGTAGTTACTGGGTAATGGGCACGGTACTGTAGTTACTGGGTAATGGGCATGGTCCTGTAATTACTGGATAATGGGCATTATCCTGTAGTTACTGGGTAATGGGCACGGTCCTGTAGTTACTGGGTAATGGACACGGTCCTGTAGTTACTGGGTAGTGAGCACTGTCTTGTAGTTACTGGGTAATGAGCATGGTCCTGTAGTTACTGGGTAATGGGCACGGTCCTGTAGTTACTGGGTAATGGGCAAGGTCCTGTAGTTACTGGGTAATGGGCACGGTCCTGTAGTTACTGGGTAATGGGCACGGTCCTGTAGTTACTGGGTAATGGGCAAGGTCCTGTAGTTACTGGGTAATGGGCACGGTCCTGTAGTTACTGGGTAATGGGCACGGTCCTGTAGATACTGGGTAATGGGCACGGTCCTGTAGTTACAGGGTAATGGGCACGGACATGTAGTTACTGGGTAATGGGCACGGTCCTGTAGTTACTGGGTAATGGGCACGGTCCTGTAGTTACTGGCAATGGGCACGGTCCTGTAATTACTGGGTAATGGGCACGGTCCTGTAGTTACTGGGTAATGGGCACGGTCCTGTAGTTACTGGGTAATGGGCACGGTACTGTAGTTACTGGGTAATGGGCACGGTCATGTATTTACTGGGTAATGGACACGGTCCTGTAATTACTGGGTAATGGGCACAGTCCTGTAGTTACTGGGTAATGGGCACGGTCCTGTAATTACTGGGTAATGGGCACGGTCCTGTAGTTACTGGGTAATGGGCACGGTCCTGTAGTTACTGGGTAATGGGCACGGTCCTGTAGTTACTGGGTAATGGGCACGGTCCTTTAATTACTGGGTAATGGGCACGGTCCTGTAGTTACTGGGTAATGGGCATGGTCCTGTAGATACTGGGTAATGGACACGGTACTGTAGTTACTGGGCAATGGGCTCGGTCCTGTAGTTACTGGGTAATGGGCATGGTCCTGTAGTTACTGGGTAATGGGCACGGACCTGTAGTTACTGGGTAATGGGCATGGTCCTGTAGTTACTGGGTAATGGACTCGGTCCTGTAGTTACTGGGTAATGGGCACGGTCCTGTAGTTACTGGGTAAAGGGCATGGTCCTGTAATTACTGGGTAATGGGCATGGTCCTGTAGTTACTGGGTAATGGGCTCGGTCCTGAAGTTACTGGGTAATGGGCTCGGTCCTGTAGTTACCGGGTAATGGGCTTGGTCCTGTAGTTACCGGGTAATTGGCACGGTCCTGTAGTTACTGGGTCATGGGCACGGTCCTGTAGTTACTGGGTAATGGGCACGGTCCTGTAGTTACTGGGTAATGGGCATGATCCTGTAATTACTGGGTAATGGGCACGGTCCTGTAGTTACTGGGTAATGGGCACAGTCCTGTAGTTACTGGGTAATGGGCACGGTCCTGTAGTTACTGGGTAATGGGCACGGTCCTGAAGTTACTGGGTTATGGGCTCGGTCCTGTAGTTACCGGGTAATGGGCTCGGTCCTGTAGTTACCGGGTAATTGGCACGGTCCTGTAGTTACAGGGTCATGGGCACGGTCCTGTAGTTACTGGGTAATGGGCACGGTCCTGTAGTTACTGGGTAATGGGCATGATCCTGTAATTACTGGGTAATGGGCATGGTCCTGTAGTTACTGGGTAATGGGCATGGTCCTGTAGTTACCGGGTAATGGGCACGGTCCTGTAGTTACTGGGTAATGGGCATGGTCCTGTAGCTACTGGGTAATGGGCATGGTCCTGTAGTTACTGGGTAATGGGCACGGTCCTGTAGTTACTGGGTAATGGGCACGGTCCTGTAGTTACTGGGTAATGGGCACGGTCCTGTAGTTACTGGGTAATGGGCACGGTCCTGTAGTTACTGGGTAATGGGCACGGTCCTGTAGTTACTGTGTAATGGGCACGGTCCTGTAGTTACTGGGTAATGGGCACGGTCCTGTAGTTACTGGGTAATGGGCACGGTCCTGTAGTTACTGGGTAATGGGCACGGTCCTGTAGTTACTGGGTAATGGGCATGGTCCTGTAGTTACTGGGTAATGGGCACGGTCCTGTAGTTACTGGGTAATGGGCACGGTCCTGTAGTTACTGGGTAATGGGCATGGTCCTGTAGTTACTGGGTAATGGGCACGGTCCTGTAATTACTGGGTAATGGGCACGGTCCTGTAGTTACTGGGTAATGGGCATGGTCCTGTAGTTACTGGGTAATGGGCACGGTCCTGTAGTTACTGGGTAATGGGCACGGTCCTGTAGTTACTGGGTAATGGGCACGGTCCTGTAGTTACTGGGTAATGGGCACGGTCCTGTAGTTACTGGGTAATGGGCATGGTCCTGTAGTTACTGGGTAATGGGCACGGTCCTGTAGTTACTGGGTAATGGGCTCGGTCCTGCAGTTTTTTTAAATAAAAATTTTTACTCTCCTCCTTTTTCACAAATTTACACCCAACAAAAACAATAATCAGTAACGAATGCAATGTCAATCCCCATATCAATAACAATGATCCCATCCTCCCACCAAAACCCCAAAACATTAGCCTGCATGTTAACATAAACAAATGACAAAAAGGAATCAGGAATCACCCATAGTCACCATAAACACATACAATCCCCCTCGACCCTACCCTCCTAGCCCCCCCCCCCCCCACCAATGTTTGATGTAATCCAATTTTCAAAAGTGCTCCACTGGGAAGCTCTTCTTGCAAAGTCTCGAACCTGCATGTATCTAAATATTTCCCCCTGCTCCAGCCCATATTTCGCTCCCAACTCCTTCAATCCTGCAAACCGACCTACAAGAAACAAATCTTTTAGTGTCCTCATTCCTTTCTCCTCCCATCTCCCAAAATTTCTGTCCCACTTCCCTGAATCAAACCTATGGTTCCCCCGAATCGGCATTTCCCTTGATCCTGCCTCCAACCCGAAGTATTGGGAAACTACTTGCAAATTCTCAACGAAGCTATTAGTACCACTGATTCGCTTTTCCCAGTGCACCTTATCAGTGGGGAGCTCCATATAAACGCCTCCCCTGCACTCCCCAGCAATCGTACCAAATGCAGCCAGGGGATGGCTGCCTGGGGGCCGAAGCTATTACTACCGGATTCCCTGAGTACCTCCACGGGGCCGTTGGGAGCGGCGCTGTCGCTAGCGCCTTCAATCCCAACCCCCTACAGAAACTCTCCTCCATTCTGACTCACTGGGAGTCAACCGCTCTTACCCAGCTCCATACCTTCTCCACCTTCGCTGCCCAGTAATAATGCATCAGCTTCGGAAGATCCAAATCCCCTGCCTGCCTTCCTCTCTGTATCAGCACCTATCTAATTCTGGCCACCTTCCCGCCCCATATGAACGAGGTATTCATCCCTTCAATCTCTACAAAAATGCCTTTGGCAGGAAAATCAGCAGGCACTAGAAAATAGACTAGGTAGGTTATGCTGCAGTGGAAGACACACGTTTCACACCAGAAATAGTGGGTAACTTAGATGCTAAAAAGTGAGGTAATTAATATCAGCAGAGATAAAGGACTGGAGAAACCGGAGGGGATAAAATCCAATAAACCCCAAAACCTGATTTCCTAATGTACATCCTAGAATTCTAAAAGAGATCGCTACAGACGCTCTGGCAATGATTTTCCAAAATTTCCTAGCGTCTAGTTCAATTGTCAAGAAAGTGCTGGAAACTCTTAACGAAATCTCAACCATAGAACCCCGACAGTGCAGAAGGAGGCCATTTGGTGCATTGAGTCGGTACTGCCCACCCGAAAGAGCACCCCACCTAGGCCCATTCCCCACAATTCCACCTAACCTGCACATCTCTGGACACCAAAGAGCAATTTTAGCATGGCCAATCCACCCAACCTGCACATCTTTGGACTGTGGGAGTTAACCAGAGCACCCAGAGGAAACCCATGCAGACACGGGGAGAAAGTGCAACCTCCACACAGTCACCCACGGCCGGAATTGAATCTGGGTCCTTGGAGCTGTGAGACAGCAGTGTGTCACCCCGATGCACTCAGAAAACCATAGTATGATCAGACAAAGTCAACATTTATTTTACAAAAGGGAAATCCTGTTTGAGAAGTTTATTTGAGGCTTTTGAGAATGTAACTTGGAGGTTGGACAATGGCGGCCAGTAGAAATGGTATACCTGGATTTCCACTCGATCAGATTGCGCACAAAGGTTAATAGGCAAGATAAGGGCTCATGGAGTTGGGACAATATATCGGCACAGATAGAGGATTGGTTTATGAACAGGAAACAAAGAATGGGCATAAATGCAGCACTCTCAGGTTGGTAGGTTGTGCCGCTAGGACCAGTGCTGGGATCTCAGCTATTTGCAATGATTTAGACAGACAGACAGTAATGTATCTAGGTCTGGTATGATACAAAGCTAGGTGGAAAGCTTTGGGGAGGACACAGAGGCTGCAAAGAAATATAGACCAGTTCAGTGAGTGGGCAACAAGGTGGCGGATGGCAGATGGAGCTTAATGTGGTTATTCACTTTGGTCATAAGAATAGTAAAGCAGTACATTTTAGAAAAGGTGTAAAACTTGTAAGTGTTGATGTTCAAAGAAGCTTGGGTTTACTCATACAAGGAATGTAAAAGGTTCGCATGCAGATATAGCAAGCAGTAAGGACGGCAAATGTCACGGTCTGTATGGCAAGGGGATTTGCATACAAGAATAAAGAAGTCTCGTTGCAATTGTGCAGGGAAATGGTGAGAACGCACCTGGAGTAGTGTGCAGCTTTGATCTCCATATTCAAGGAAGGATATACTTGCATTGGAGGCAGTACAAACTTTACTAGAATGTTACCCGAGACGAGAGGTGTGCTCTAGGCCGAGAAACTGAGCAAATTGGGCCTATACTCCACTGGAGGTTAAAAGAATGAAAGGTGATCTCATGAAAACATGCAAGAGGTTTGACGGGTACACACTGGAAGGTTGCATCAACCGACTGGGGAATGCACATCTTCATGATAAGGGGCCATTATTTAGGACAGTGTGGAGGAGAAATTTCTTCACTCAAAGTGTTCTAAATCAGTGGAATTTTCTACCTGAGAGTGTTGGGGATTCACCAGCGTTGACTATATGTTTTTTTTCTTTACTCTTTAACAGAATGTGGGTGTCGCCAGCAAGGCCAGCATTTGTTGCCTACCCCTAATTGCCCTTGATCCAAGTGGCTTGCTAGGCCATTTCAGGAGGCAGTCAACCACATTTACGTGGATCTGGAGTCATATGTATACCAGGCCAGGTCAGGATGGCCGATTTCCTCCCGTAAAAGGATTTAAGATTTCCTTCACTAAAAGAGATAACTGAACCAGATGGGTTCTACAACAAATTGATAATAGTTTCATGGTCACCATTACGAAGACTAGCTTTCAATTCCAGATGTCATTAATTGAATTGAATTTCCACCAGTTGTTGTGCTGAGATTTGAATCCATGTCCTCCAGTGATATTACCTATCAAATGCCTTCTCTGCGTCCATTGCCGCCACTATCTCAGCCTCCCCCTCCACTGGGGGCATCATTATCACCTCTAATAGTCGTTGAACGTTAACATTCAGTTGTCTCCCCTTTACGAACCCTGTCTGGTCTTTGTGCACCACCCCCGGGACACAGTCCTCTATCCTCGATGCCAGTACATTTGCCAGCAATTTGGCGTCCACGTTCAATAGTGAAATAGGTCTATAGGACCCGCACTGCAACGGATCTTTGTCCCTCTTCAAAATTAGCGATATCGTCGCCTCCGACATCGTCGGGGGTAGAGTCCCCCCTTCCCTGGCCTCATTGAACGTCCTCGCCATCAATGGGGCCAACAAGTCCACATATTTTCTGTATGCAAATTACAATGCGACGATTTTAGACATATGTAAGGTGGAATTACTTACTCAAAGTATTGTGAATCTTTTTAATCTCTAAAATTCATGATCAAAGAGAGTTCTGCAGGCTCAGCCATTCAGCTCATTCAAGGCAGATGCAGGAAGACTGAATTGAATTTCTAAAAAAATCTTCTCCTGGGTCAGCGTGCTGATGTCAGGAGGAGGCAGTGTTTATCTCTGGGCTGCTGGTATGCGCACTGATGAGCGGGCATGTATGTGCAGTGTGCCCACATTTTTAAAGCCGGTCGCGGCTGTCATTTATAAAGCTGCTCGCAGCTGGAATTTTACAAGCCGGCTGCTGCGCCCGTTGTGCCTGAATTCCCGCGATCGGGAACCCCTCCCTCGGGTCACGATCCCCACTTTGAAAATGCCTGCTTTAAGGGACATATAGACTGGGAATCTGAAATGAGACGGCTACTTTTACAAATGTGTTCTCAGTTGGCAAGGCTTCTGCTGAGTGTAATGATTTCAAACAAAATATTCACCCCACAGAAACGTAGTCAGATTTCCATTCTCAATTTTCTTCACTCCAGGGATGAAAGAAGAAATCACTGGTACAGTAACAGCATTCAAAATCTACAGCCCCAATTTGTTACTGGGGTGCAAACCGCATAGGCAGAAAACCCCAATAATGTCACCAGTGTGAGGCCCGAGCAACTTTATCTCCCAAGCCTCGGTTCTTTTGAGCAACGGGATCAAACAGTCCATCCACACAGATTTACACAATTTTCAGTTTACCTCCAGCAGTCCATCTAAAGTGGAGATGTATACTCCCGGATAGATTTTTTTGTTTTGGGAAAGTCGTTGATCTCTAGGGTGGAAGAAGCTGAGTACTCAGCCATAGCGGTTTCGGATCATGCCCCACATTGGGTGGACCTGGAATTAGGAGAGGACAGGGAGCAGAGAACACTCTGGCGATTAGATGTGGGACTGATGGCAGATGAGGGAGTGTGTGCAAGAGTGCGGGGGTGTATTGAGAGATACCTGGAGGTCAATGACGACGGCGAGGTCCCTGTGGGAGTGGTTTGGGAAGCACTAAAAGCGGTGGTCAGAGGAGAGCTGATCTCTATTGGGGTCCACAAAAGGAAAACAGAGGCCAAGGAAAGGGAAAGATTACTGGGGGAGATTTTAAGGGTGGACAGGGAATTTGCAGAGACCCCGGAGGAGGAATTGTACAGGGAGAGGAGACGACTCCAGACGGAGCTTGACCTTCTGACCACCAGAAAGGCGGAGGTACTGTGGAGGAAGGCACAGGGGAGGAGGTATGAATATGGGGAAAAGGCTAGTCGCCTGTTGGCTCATCAATTGCGAAAGAGGGCAGCAGCGAGGGAGATAGGAGGAATTAGAGACGAAAGGGGAGACACGGTGCGCAGGGCAGGAAAGATAAATGAGGTGTTCAAGACCTTCTATGAGGAACTGTATAGGTCTCAACCCCCAGAGGGAGAGGAGGGGATGCGGCAGTTCTTGGACCAATTGAGGTTCCCGAAAGTGGAGGAGCAGGAGGTGGTAGGCCTGGGGGCACCGATTGAGGTGGACGAGGTTATTAAAGGACTGGGAAGCATGCAGGCAGGGAAGGCCCCAGGGCCAGACGGGTTCCCGGTGGAATATTACAAATCTTTTAGTGTCCTCATTCCTTTCTCCTCCCATCTCCCAAAATTTCTGTCCCACTTCCCTGAATCAAACCTATGGTTCCCCCGAATCGGCATTTCCCTTGAGTTACAGGGTAATGGGCTCAGTCCTGTAGTTACTGGGTAATGGGCACGGTCCTGTAGTTACTGGGTAATGGACACGGTCCTGTAGTGACAGATAATGGGCACGATCCTGTAGTGACAGGGTAATGGGCTTGGTCCTCTAGTTACTGAGTAATGGATCCAGTATTTTATGATGTGTTGCTGGTGGTGGCAAGGGTGCCCTACCATCAATTATGTTGTGGGGCGGTTCCATATTTGAGGCCGTTGTCCTGTGTCCTGGGTTGGGTACTGTCTGGCTGATGATTCTCACATTAATGGTCCTTTCAATCAACCCCCCCTCAAACACCGCCACCACCACCACTCGAATGAATCCCCATGCCAGACTGTCCCTTAATTCTCACCATGAGACGTGGTCACCCTGGCAATGAGTTATGTGATGAGGGAGTGGATTTCCTGTCTATCGGTAAAGTCTGCAATGGTCCCAATGAGGAACACAGGACATCATGTGCACACATGGCTGGAGGCAACTTAATTGTGAAAAAAGGCAACAACAAAAGGAGTTCAAGACTGGCCAGACCTCTGTGTGTTTAATTACATTTCCAACAGCTGTGGAACTCCAGAAAATAAATTTCCAATTTGAATAGCAAGAAGTAATAATCCACTAATTTACCTGTAACTTCTGCATGCTCCCTTTATATACCCCAGACAGGGGATACTTCATGTAATGTTGCCTCATGTTCTGCTGCATGAGGTTAGCCAATGCTGTCCAATTGATTGGAGTCTTCCATAATAGCAACAGCAGTATCAGTTTAGCTTTCCAACTTGATCCATGTCAGGATATCAGGGAAATGGCCCAGGTGCAACCATCTTCAGCTGCTTCATCAGTGACCTATAGATATACTCCGTCATAAGTTTGGGAGTGGAGCTGTTCAGTGATGTGTGTAAGGTGGCCAGCACCATTCACAACTGCTCGGACACTGAAGCCGTCTGTGTCCAAACGCAGCAAGATCTGAACAACACCCAGTCTTGGGCTGATCAGTGACAAGTAACATTCCCACCACAGTGCCAGGCAATGACCATCTCCAGCAAATTCTATTTTACAGCACTTTCAGTGTAAGTTTTCCAGGGACTGATGGCTATTTAACCTTCTGCCATGATCTTCCAAATATCCCTTTTAAGCAAGCAGAAGACAGAAAATGCTGTTGGCAATTTCTACACATGAATGCTTCCAATCTTCATGCAAGATGTAATCCGTGCCCTAATTTGATGGCGTTTTCGAAACTTTCTACATATCTCATCTCATATTTACAGTGCAGAAGGGGGCCATTCAGCCCATCGAGTCTGCACCGGCTCTTAGAAAGAGCACCCCACTTAAGCTCACACCTCCACGCTATCCCATATCCCATCCCCTTATATATATATAGAAAGTTTCTGGAAATTACCTGATATAGAAATCATTATTTTCAATTGTAGTGCAGTATATGTATGTATGCATATATATATATATATATTATATTATATATATATTTATACCGGGCAGCACGGCAGCCTAGTGGTTAGCACAGCTGCCTCACGGCGCTGAGGTCCCAGGTTCGATCCCGGCTCTGGGTCACTGTCCGTGTGGAGTTTGCCCATTCTCCCCGTGTCTGCATGGGTTTCGCCCCCAAAAATGTGCAGAGTAGGTGGCCACACTAAATTGCGCCTTAATAAGCTAAATTTAAAAAATTATATATTTATACATCGTCATTTCTGCACTCGCTACTTTTATTGTAAATTGGTCATTGATTGATTCATTGCATCAGCCTTTTGAGCAGCCATTAAACAAAATTGTACCTGAAGACCACAGCAGCCCACATCCTAATATCATGCTATTGGCCAGAAAGAAGCCGGCTGCATTATTGCCTGTGTCAATGTGCTGCTACGAGCTGCCAGTTTTACTGCCACACCGTGCCATTGTCCCACAAGATTAATTGCTGGCTTTGTAATGCAATGGTTCACAATTCGATAACAGTCTGTTTTTGCATAAGCATCAGTTTTTGTTTCTGAAACACTTGTTCATTAACTGGCTTAATTAAAAACATAAAAGTAGATACAACATTACAAAGGCTGGATTAATTGTATGAATAGTCCTGTGTCTCTAAGATTTCACTTTCAATCCACTTGTGCCTACCTTACCAACACACTGCTTTGGCCTCTGGATCTACGATCTGCTACTTAAAGCTGCAGTACTTCAGTTCAATTTCATGTCCAGCTGATTTCATCTCTTTTAACGGTAAGCAACAGTATTGTGTTGACTGAGCAGAGAGGCTGTGAGTAAGTCGTTTTGCTGCAATAATTTAAGTTCAGCTCGTAACTACTTCAGGAAAGTATCGATGAAAATTAATTTGATAAATTTTCAAATAATAGGATCCGAGAGATGCGGTGACATCACAAAATAGTTTTCCCAATTTAACCAAGGGGTGAGGGACTGTGAATCAGCGATGGCTCCCAGCCTGGTACCCTCTGTTTCTCCATGGTTCCCCCTCCTCGTACCCCTGTCATCCCTCAAAGTGCCGTCCAACATGCTCTACTCATGCACCCCTTGCTGAGTGGGCACTCCGGGGCACCAGAGCACAGACCCTGTACCCCAGACACCCCCTGGTAACGTTACCTGGTCTGGGCCCTGGTTCCCTCCCCGGTCCACCCACCCACCCGCTGGTTGCGGGGATGTACCCAGTGCTGAGGCCCATCTCTTGTGTGTTTGGATGTTGCCATCTGCCTCTGTGCTGTTGCAGCCTCTGGTGTTCCGGCAGAGTTTCCAGGCCTCACTGTCTGATTGGAATGCTAAGCAATAACTCTCACGTGCAACATGGCACGTGCACCCACGGGAATCCACTTGGGGGCTGTGATGTGCTCTAATTACCACGATTGCCAATTCCCTATTTGCAATAATCTTCAGGTGTGCGCCTGGAGGCCGCCACAGTATGTGGGGGATATGAGTGGTCAGGGAGACAGATAGGCAGTAGTCAGAGCTGCCCCGTTACCAATATCCCTTACAGATATTGTACAAAATGGATGATATCTTGGACCCCGCGGATGCTGCCTTCACGGTGCTGGTGACAGACCAGGCGGGCAGACGATGGAGAGGGCAGGGGTAGCAGCATCGACAGAGGCTCGAGGCGGCAATCCCTGTGCAGGGCCCCACCCCACACCCTGAGGACCCAGCTGCCCCTCAGGCCAGGGAGGAATCCAAAGGGGGAGGCAGGTGACGGCCCAAGTGTACGGGCGTCATTGGTCATTTAAATAGATGACGGACAGCATGTACCGCAGGAGGCTCCGCCTCAACAAGGAGAGAGGGCGGCACCTGTGCCATGTCCTTTGCGAACGTGGCCCCATGTGAAGGAAGAGGATACCCGCTCCCAGTGGCCATCAAGATCACTGCAGCCCAGAACCTTTACGCTTCAAAGTCATTCCAGGACTAGAGCGGGGACTTGTGTAGTATTTCCCATCCAACAGCCCACAAGTGCATCCATGATGTTACCGGTACCCTGTTTGCCCAGATAGCTGACTATAAAGTTTGAACTGGGCCAAGCCTCTCATGATTCAGAAGGATTCTCCACCATCATCAGGATGCCCCAGGTCCTGGGATAAATAGATGCCATGCATGTCACCCTGCACTCATCGGGGCATAAGGAATGTCCTTCATTAACAGGCAGCGGCTCCACTCATTGAACATCCAACTTGTGTCCAGCCACCACCTGAAGACCATGCATGTGTTTGCATGCTTCCCCGGGAGTGTACATGGCAGCTACATCCTGGGGCAGTCGGAGATCCCCGGCACCTTCGAGGGATACCCCAGGGTGACCGGGTGGCTCTTGGGAGATAAGCGCTGAGGACCAGTTTAATGATGATGTAGCCATCTGGGATGGCCACTTACAAAGGATCCCAGTAAATATGGCCACCTGCAAAGGCCCATGAAATATGGTCAACCCAGGACTCAGACGCTCAGAGTTTATGTCTATTGGCAACTCAGATAACTAGACGCTATCGAAACCCCCAGCTACTTTGCATTCTAGTGGACCATTTCCCCAGAACAAAAGACCTGTACTCAGGTAACAGATACACAAACAGACTCATTGGCACCACTCCCTTTGCTCAGGGAGCCCAAAAAAGCCAAGGTCAATGATTGCTTAGGAAATGCCCCACCATCAAGACACCCGCCCCTTTATTGGCCAAAATCTAAGGCAGTAATCGAAGCCTGCCGAATTATTGGGTCCAAAGCTAAGGACCGCCCAAAAGTGTGTGAATTCCCGGAAGTATAATGAGAGACACTGCCATGTGTTCAGTTTCTCTTGGCCCCGGTGCTCGGTCTCTCTTGGCCCCAACCTACGCCTAAAACCAAGTGCAGCACTACGACCAGAAGACAAGTTCAAGACCAACGATTGCTACCAGACGGATGAGCCCAGCAGATACAAAGTCACTTCTCCAGACCCAGCCACGCAAGAACCAAATAAAGGCCTTGTTCCTCTGCATAAAGCCGGGTGCCTGAAGTTAAGTACAGGTTGTTGTAGTGTTAGGTATAATTTAGCTTGTAGTGTTTTATGTTGCATGTCGAAGTAATTCTTGTGTGTAAATAAACTATCATTGAACTTGAACTAACTAACTGGTTGGTCTTTGATCGATATCCGGTAAAACCTTGTGGTGGTACCATTTGATACCTGGCAACTCTGAAAAGCAATATCATCATTAATAACTGTATCAGTATCCAGTTAAAAAGAGCAACATTATTGGTGTCTCCGGTGCCGATTGACAACATTATTGGCGAACTCTGACGGGACTCGACCTAGAAGTGATTTTGTCACTCTGAGAGAACCCACAAAACTTTGCATTGGAAACCCAATTGAGAAAAGTGAAAGAAACCACAAGTGTAAGGCCCATATCGATCAAATCTCCAAGATTCGGAAGTGTGTATTAACTTGCATGTGTATTAACAGAGATACAAGGTAAACTCGTCAGATTTTGTTGCGTAAAACTATCGGGAGTATTGTGAACCGGAAAACAGCCTCGGCCATACCCGCTGTTCGAATCGCCGCCTTATTCCCCCTGTCCCAAATTAACGGTAGGAAAAGAGATAATAGAAGCAATGGCAGCAAAGGCAATGGAACGCCTAATTAACCCACAGGAACCTGAGGTCGCAGCGACCAGTAGAGCAGAGCAGTGTCCCATATGGGAAGAGGAATTGAGAAAGTATTTTTCGGGGAAAGGATGGCCCCTTTGGTCCGAGTTTTGTTCAAATGAAGAGTCGGGTCCAGGAAGCATAGGACAAACCTGGTGGGACAACCTAACCAAGGTACATAAAAAGAATGCAGTGAAAGTTCGTAAGCCGATGGCAATCGTGTCCTGTTTGGCACAATTCCGAGGCACAGTGGAGGTCGTGAGGATGTTCCGCAGACAGCTAGTTGAGAACGAGGAGAAGAATGAGGGAAACTTTAGTGAATGTGAGAAAATTAATGAGCAACTCCGGGGACAGTTGGCAGCTAAAGATAAAGAGATGGCTGATGTCAAACGGGCACACCAATCTTGTATCGTTCACCTTAGCAGCTTTCAGACCCAGTACGATAAGGCTTACCAAGATACGCAGTACGCAATTTTGGTACGAGAAGAGACGGAACAGCAGGTAGAACAGCTAAAGAAACAATGCGCAGATTTGAAGGCAGCTTTACGAGCGCTCCACAGCTCCATTACAGAACAAAAACAGAGCACAGTGGATCACGCCAAATGTAGGCAACAAATCGCAAAGTTACAGTCACTGCTTTCAGTGCAAAACGGCTTCAGAGATAGCTTTGGACCGAATTTAGATCAGGAGAATGGCCCCAGTTGGCAAGGACTCAATGAAACCGCCCATAGATATGTAGAGGATACAGAAAATCAGAATAGAGCCCCCCAGGCCCCGAAAAGGAAAACACCCGCACCACCGACTGCACAGGCAGCACACATCCACATGAATCCAGTCACCACACAGCGCACGTCACAGGATCGCGAGGAGCCCCATTTCGTTGACACCACCCCACTAACAATCACCCAATTGAGAGATGCCTGCGCCAAAATTGAACCATTTGAACCCACAGCAGACCCGCATAATTTCTTTGAGAGAGTACGACAGCAAACAGCTATGTAAGGTCTGGACGAACCGGAAGAAGTTAAGCTTATAGTCATGAGCCTTGACCCGTCCGTTAGCTCAGCTTTACCAGAACCCCAGAATGTAGGGGGAGGAAGCCTCCAGGAGATGAAGGCAGCTATTTTGGGCGCGATGGATACAACAGAGGCGATCCCGTAGAAGGGTTGAACCGATGTAGACAAAAGAAGGGAGAGCATCCGACTGCATACGCAGGTTGCCTTTGGATCCATTTTAAAGCGGTATTTGGGGAATTGAACCGCACAAACGTAGACCACGACAACACAACTAAATGGGCTCGTACTTTAGTCTCCCACACCCCAGAAGCAGGTCAAAACGCCTGTGTAAATTACGACCCCGCAGACGCCACACATGATGAAGTTTGGGTTTTAAAGAGACTCTCCAGAGCTTGGGAACAATCCCCACATAGAAAGGTAGATCAGGAGAAGGCAGAAGCGAATATGAACCCAGTCAGAACTACTCAGGATCCCGCATGGGTAAATTAAGGCAGAAATGAAGGTCAGCACTCCAGAGCACAGGCACCATGAGGTTGCTATAATTGTGGACAAAAGGGACATTACACCCACGAATGCAATGCCCCGCCCCCCCCCCCCCCACCCCCCCCCCACCCCCCCCCCCCCACCCCCCGAACCAGCAACGGAACCAGCAATCGAACGCCCCACCTAGGAACAATGTTAGGCCCATACATAGCATTAGCGCCCGATCAGATAATGCAGTGATTAATAGCACAGATTGATGGTGTTCGGACTCCCCAACTTGGGTCTGCGACACACTCTGGGACAAATCAAGCAGGCCAGTAGTCACAGGCACAGTCCGGTGACACCCAGTAGAGTTCCTTTGGGACACAGGAGCGTCCCGCACCACTTTAAACTCCTCCACCATGTTTCAGCGTGACAAATGGCCCACCACAGACACCATCACTCTTAGTGGATTGAGAGGACATGTACAGCATTGATACATTACTGCCCCCATAGATATTCAAATCGGCAACATAAACACCAAGCACCCTGTTGTTTTAGTGAACTTGCCCCAAACAGCAGAGCACATTTTAGGGATCGACTTCATGAGTTCACACAACCTTTCCTTTGACCCCGTGAATAAGTGTGTTTGGAAAATAGCCAGAACAGCAAGAGCCCCCGCCACGCTCACAGTAGGAGACTACGAACATTGAATCTGCTCAGTGGGAGATTATTGGTTTGACCCACAAGCCATTAGCATAGATAAGACAATTATAGAGGTCCTAAGAAAACATAAAGCATCCTTCGCCCAGCACAAGCATGATTGTGGAAAAGTCCTGGGAACAGACACAATTACAGGTCCCGATCCCAAGCTCCAGAAGCAATACGGTTTCCCACAGCAAGCCGAGGGTGAGATCTCAAAACTCATCAGTAGCTTACTAGATTAAGGAGTAATTCAGCCCATAGCCTCAACAAACAATGCCCCAATTTGGCCCGTAAAGAAACCCGGCGGTTCATGGAGATTGATCATTGACTACCGAGAGCTCAACAAGGTCACCCCATTAGCAACCCCTGCCGCTACCACAAGTCCCGAAACCATGCTGAAGCAGGGAGTACATGCTAAGTACTTTACTGTGCTGGACATTAGCAATGGCTTTTGGTCCATTCCCTTAGATAAGGCCTGTCAATACAAGTTTGCGTTCACGTTTCAAGGACAGCAGTATGCATGGACATACCTTCCGTAAGGTTTTCACAACTCCCCATCCATCTTTCACCGACGATTGGCCAACGGACTTTCCAAATTTACCCGTCCCGAATGCCTTATTCAGTATGTGGACGACTTACTCCCACAGATGGACACAAAGGAAGGGCATGTTAAGCTTCTTTACGAATTGCTAGGTCTCTTACAATCAATTGGATGCAAAGTCAACCCGAAAAAAGCCCAGATCCTGAAAGGAAAGGTCCTTTACTTAGGTACCATTATCACATACGGGAAAAGAGAGATCGAACACAAACAGATTGAATCAATAGTTAAATTGCCCCTGCTCCACAATGTCACTGCACTCTGATCATTCTTGGGATTAGTTGGGTATTGTAGGAACCACATAGATGGTTTTGCCACAAAAGTAGCCCCACTTTCAGATCTTCTTAAAAAGAACGCCCCATGGGAATGGCTTCCTCAGCACACGCCATCGATGAATTAAAACACGCCCTAGGTACAGCCGCCACTTTGCAGGTATCAGACCCACACTCTCCCTACGCCATAGAAGTAGCAACCACCGACCAAACCCTCTCTGCAGTACTACTACAGGAAGGACATGACCATTTAGGACCCGTAGCCTATGCTTCACGCGTTTTGGATCCCGTGGAGCAAGGATTTTCAGCCTGCGAATGGCACTTGCATCACAGTCTTTTGGGCAGATCAATATTTTGTGTATGTCACAGGCCTCAACCCCATAACGATTTTAACCGAGCACACCCCAATGCCGCTACTGTTAGGTGGTAGGTTAAAGGACAGTTCAGTCAGCCATATCAGAGCAGCTCGCTGGACACTGTTATTACAAGGAAGGGACATCACAGTTAAATGGACAAAGTCCCACACGTTTTTAGCGGACAAACTGCAATATGAAGGAACCCCACATGAGTGCCAAATCATTGCAGCCAAACAACACACAGGACCCTTTATACCGAAATCACTGTCCACACGAGCAGGCAACAGAGCACAGAATCCCCCGACCACTTATAACTCTTTAAAAATTTATGCAGGTGGTTCCTCCACCATTGACAATGGAAAAAGAATAACAGGATGCAGTATTTATTTGGAAGACGCGCAGGGACGCGCATTAGAGGAAATATCTTTAAAATTGCCAGGCCACTTAGGATCACAAGCAGTCGAATTAGCAGCAATAGCATATGTGGTGCAGCACCCAGATTCTTTCCCGACCCCCACAGATATATATTCGGACAGTTTATATGTCTGCAATAGTTTGACAGAATTCCTGCCCCTGTGGGAATCTAGAGGATTCATATCTGCTGATGGTAAACCCCTACCCTCAGCCCCATTATTGAAGCATATTCTTGAGACAGCAAAAGACAGCATAAATGGCATAATCAAAGTCAGAAGCCATCATCGTTCCTCCCCACCCGGTAATGTAAAGGCAGACGCCTTAGCAAAGGCAGGATCACGACACGGTCACTTTTGGCAACCCCCCCCGAGAGTGAAACGATACACGAGTTCAGGTTTCACAGACCAATATCGAAGATTTAGCCCAGACCCAAAAGGCAGACGACACTCTTAAGCAAGTTTTAAGACAGAAACTACCCAGCCCCCACGATAAATTCAAGGACTCACTGATGGTACAGGACAGTATGATTTTAAAGAATGGAATTTATGTGGTCCCCACCCAGGACGGCAAACAGATATTTTGCCAGTTTCATGATGGACACAGACATCAGGGGTTAAAAACCACCATTGCCCACTTAAGACCTTTGTGCTCGTGGCCCAATTTAAATGCAGACGTCATGCATTATGTTGAGAATTGTTTAATATGCACACAGAATAATCCTGAAAGGTGCTCCAGGAAAGGACAATTAAGACACACCCGACCTGTTAATGGCCCATGGACGAATTTACAGCTCGATTACATTGGTCCCCTCCCCCGCTGCAGAAATGGTTTTAAATATGTGTTGGTAGTAATCGACACCTTCACAAAATGGGTGGAAGCATTTCCCTCCAGGACAAACACGGCTAAGGCAACAGCCAAGATCTTAACACAACAGATATTTACATGCTGGGGACTCCCCCGCAGCATTGAATCAGACCAAGGTTCCCAATTCACCGGCAGAGTAATGCAGAATGTCCTAACGATTTTTGGAATAAAACAAAAATTCCACATTGATTATCACCCCCAATCCAACGGTATTGTGGAAAGTATGAATCGGACCCTGAAAGCGACTATTAGGAAAATGGTACAACAGTATAACACCACATAGGACACAGTTCTCCCATTCGCCCTTATGTTTATTAGGAACACAGTATCAAGTTCCACAGGATTCATCCCCCACACTCTCATGACAGGACAATCCATGAAAGGAACTGAATATTTATTAGGACTTGATTTGGCCAGTCACACAGTCACCGCCCTCACCCACGAAAAAGCAGTCCACAACTCACGGAAAATATTAAAGCAGCCCAGCTCGCTGCAGCTGTCCGACGAGGCGCTAGGAAAAAGCAGAGTAAGGCCTGCTTTGATAAAACAGTCTACCCGGTAGAGTATACAGTCGGTCAGCAAGTGATAGTTTCCCTGTATAATCCAAGTCCGTTCCTCACCCCTAAATTTACCGAACCCTACTCCATTTAGGATAAAGTGAGCCCCTCTGTGTACAAAATTATATACGCCAATGGAAAAACAGGTTGGTTCCATATCAACCAGCTTAAAGTTTATGGAACCCAATGTAACCACTCCCACCACATCTCCCTTGCAACAGCAGACGATTCCGCCCCGGCATTGACAACTTAGACCAGCCCCCCTCCCAGCCAGGACAGCACGTCCACGCCCACAGACTCGGCCTTGTCTCCACCCACAGTACACCTTTCCACGTTGAGCTTGATTCAGACGACAGCGACAGCCCCTGGAACCACGACCAGGACTTGTTTGGCACCCTGTATCCCCTTTCGCTGGCACAGCCAGAGCCACCGCCACCGCCCAACAACGGAAATTTTCCCTTTGCAGCTACCGCCCCTCATGACAAACGAACCCCCCATTGGCACCGCGACAACTCTTGTCCATTAGTAAGGAATGACGATTCGGATCCCACGACCGCCCACGCGGCCATGGCACAGAAACGACAAACACGAGTTTGGCAACCGGGAGATGATGATGACTCAGAGTCTGACTCCCGTTACGGTAACCCTTTTGCGACGCTTTTTGATACGGAACCCTGAGGTGTCCAGATGATGAGAAAAAGGAACCGTAAATTACAGTGTCCTATTTCCTGATGGAACCTGCCCGCTTTCTGTCTTTCTTTCTTTCTTATTGCTACATGGTTTTAATTAATGTCGGCTCGACACAAAATTTCTTGATACAGTTTATTCTTCCGATCTCACATGGTTTTAATTAATGTCGGCCAGTTACAAAATTTCTTGATACAGTCATGATACAGTTACTCTTCTGACGCCATTTACTGCCCAACAAAGAACAAAGAACAAAGAAATGTACAGCACAGGAACAGGCCCTTCGGCCCTCCAAGCCCGTGCCGACCATGCTGCCCGACTAAACTACAATCTTCTACACTTCCTGGGTCCGTATCCCTCTATTCCCATCCTATTCATGTATTTGTCAAGATGCCCCTTAAATGTCACTATCGTCCCTGCTTCCACCACCTCCTCCGGTAGCGAGTTCCAGGCACCCACTACCCTCTGCGAAAAAAACTTGCCTCGTACATCTACTCTAAACCTTGCCCCTCTCACCTTAAACCTATGCCCCCTAGTAATTGACCCCTCTACCCTGGGGAAATGCCTCTGACTATCCACTCTGTCTATGCCCCTCATAATTTTGTAGACCTCTATCAGGTCGCCCCTCAACCTCCTTCGTTCCAGTGAGAACAAACCGAGTTTATTCAACCACTCCTCATAGCTAATGCCCTCCATACCAGGCAACATTCTGGTAAATCTCTTCTGCACCCTCTCTAAAGCCTCGCTACCCCAACTGCTATTTACTTGTTTGACACACTTGGTTGTTACACATTTGCTGCTATACATCAACTACCTCTGGACCCTGGACGGAGAAATTGTCTGCCTACTCACCGCATCAACCACAAGCTGCGGGATTCCTAAACAGAATTTTTTTTTTGGATGTCTTGTCTCTAAAATGGTTATTTCAAAAAAAAAAATGAGGGAGTCACACGTGGTGACGATTCTAATGGGTAATTGAAGTTGAAGAGAGAAAGACAAACAAAACGAGATGTTAGCCAATGATAATAACAGATATTATGCTTGCACCCTCAGGAATATACGAAGAACGAAGAACAAAAAGACAAGATGAAGACAGGACTGATGACCTCCATTGTGATCATCGCTGGACTCCTACAACTGCGCGCATTGACAGCCTTTGTACCCCACACCACACCGGCCCTGGACATGACCATACAATATGAGACCCCTAGCTCAGACACCACACCTTACATGAAAATAAACACTGATACCCCCACATGGTGCGGAAACATTGTAAAATGGTATTCCCTTTCCTATACAGTAGAAGCCCTTTTGGTAATAGCAATACTCTGCACTGTCATTCAGACACTTGGAAAATGGCGAAGGAGAGCCTTCCGCTCCCCGAAATACACACTCTAACCCCTTTCCTTGGAATCCAACAGACCCACAAACCTTTTTCACTGACAAAATAAAAAGACTGTACTTCTTGTATGATTGTAATATGAAAGTAGAGATGTGATGCTGCTGTTTATTTCTTAAAAATTTTTGTATTGTACATAAGTTCCTTTTTGATATTTGCCAGCAGCATGAGAGTAGCTTAGGTAATGATAGTTAGAGGTTCCCTTGTGTAAATAAGTTAAATGTGTAATGATTAAATGTTTTATAGTGGCCCCTTTGAGTTTATGAATTTATGATGTGTTGATAAAATTAGGTAAATGCTCCAAAAACATAGGACAGAGTAGTGTAGAACCTGTCCTTGACCAAGGGTAACCGGCACACCAAGGACGGATGAGGATCAGCAGTGTAATCCACCACGCTTCGCATCAGGATCAAAAGGATAGGATGTAGCCATCTGGGGTGGCCACAAAGGATCCCGGGAAATATGGCCACCTGCAAAGGACCATGGGAAATATGGTCAACCCATGACTCAGACGCTCAGAGCTTATGTATATTGGCAACTCAGATAACTAGAGGCTATCGAACCCCCAGCTACTTTGCATTCTAATGGCCCATTTCCCCAGAACAAAAGACCTGTACTCAGGTAAAAGATACACAAACAGACTCATCGGTGCCACTCCCTTTGCTCAGGGAGCCCAAAAAGCCAAGATCAATGACCGCTCAGGACATGCCCCGCCATCAAGGCACCCGCCCCTTTATTGGCCACAATTGAAGGCAGTAATCGAAGCCTGCCGAATTATTGGGTACAAAGCTACGGACCACCCAAAAGAGAGCAAAACCCCAGAAGGATAAAGAGAGACACTGCCATGTGTTCAGTCTCTCTTGGCCCCGGCGCTCGGTCTCTCTTGGCCCCGACCTACGCCTAAAACCAAGTGCAGCACTACGACCAGAAGACAAGTTCAAGCTCAACGATCGCTACCAGACGGATGAGTCCCGCAGAAATGAAGTCACTTGTCCAGACCCAGCCACGCAAGATCCGAACATAGGCCTTGTTCCTCTGCATAAAGCCGGGTGCCTGAAGTTAAGTACAGGTTGTTGTAGTGTTAGGTGTAATTTAGCTTGTGGTGTTTTATGTTGCATGTCGAAATAATTCTTGTGTGTAAGTAAACTATCATTGAACTTGAACTAACTAACTGGTTGTTTGGTCTTTGATTGATATCCGCTGAAACCTTGTGGTGGTATCATTTGATACCTGGCGACTCTGAAAAGCAATATCATCATTAATAACTGTCATAACAGTATCCAGTTAAAAAGAGCAATATTATTGGCGTCTCCGGTGCCAATTGGCAACAATGCCAGTCGGGAGGCCGGTGACCGATGTGGAGACCCAATATAGCAAGGTCCATGTGGGCCCCGGGCTGTCATTGAGCAGTGCATAGGACTGCTCAAGTTACGGTGTGATCGCTCCGGTGTTGCACTCCAGTACACACACACACACCCCCCAGAGGGTCGCCCGATTTGTGGTGAGCTGTGCCCTCCACAAACTGGCACAGTGGTGGGGCAACATGTTGGAGGTGGAGGGAGTGGAACATGAGGCCACCGAGGAGGAGGAGGACGAGGAGGCACCACAGCAAGAGGGGCTGGAGGGCGAGCCCAGGGAGGACCTGCAGGACTATAGGTACGTGAAGACAAAAAGATTGGTGAAGAGAAATGTTGGCCCCTTACTTTCTTTTCAAATGTATTTTATTACAAACATGTATCAAAGCAGGTTACAGCCAACAAACACCCCGGGAAACATACTTCCCAACAATCAACAATACAGTCTGTACAGATTTTCCCCTTTCTCACTCCCATCCACCTCCCCCATCCCCTGCGACGAACAGCTCCTCAAGCACAGTCACAAACATCCCCCACCTTTTGTCAAACTCCCCTGCTGAGCCCTTTAACTCATACTTTATCTTCTCTAACCGCAGGAAGTCGTACAGGTCACCCAACCAAGCCGCTATCCCCGGTGGCGATGCCGACCGCCACTCCAGCAAAATTCGCCGCCGTGCTGAGAGGCGAAGGCCGCGACATCGGCCTTCCTCCTCTCCATGAGCTCCGGCTTCTCTGAAACCCCAAATATCGCCACCAAAGGGTTTGGGTCCACCTCCTCCTCCATTACCCTGGCTAAGACCGTGAACACCCCCGCCCAGAATCTTCCCTATTTTTCACAACCCCGAAACATGTGCGCGTGATGCGCTGGCCCCGCCCACACATCTCACACTCATCTGCTCCCCCTTGAAAGAACTCACTCATTCTCGCCCGAGTCATATGCACCCTGTGCACCACCTTAAACTGTATCAGGCTCATCCTTGCACAAGAGGAGGTCCCGTTTACCCTTCGCAGTGCCTCACTCCATACTCCCCAATTGATCTCCATTCCCAACTCCGCTTCCCATTTCTCCTTGATCTTCAGCACCCGCTCGCCTCCCTGCTCCCCCAGCCACTTATATATATCCCTAATTCTTCCCTCCCCTTCCACATCCGAAAGCAGCAGTCGCTCCAGCTGGGTGTATCACGGCAACCTAGGGAACCCCCTCCAGACCTTTCGCGCAAAGTCCCTCATCTGCAGATACCTGAACTCACTACCCCTCGGCAGCTCTACCCTCTCCCTTAGCTCCTCCAGACTGGCGAACCCTTCCTCCAAATACAAATCCCTCACTTTGACCAGCCCCACTTCCCTCCACCTCCTGTATACGTTATCCATCGAACCCATGATTCTCGCACAGCGGTGTTAGCACCGATATCCCTTCCATCCTAAAATGCTGCCTCAGCTGATTCTATATCTTCACCGTGGACTGCACCACTGGGCTACCTGAATACCTACGCGGAGCCATTGGCAAAGCTGCTGTCACCATAGCCCTTGAACCAGACCCCTTACAAGATTCCTTCTCCATCCTAACCCATCTACCCTTTCTCCTTCCCACCACCGCCGCACCTTGTCCACATTCGCCGTCCAATAATAATGAAGCACGTTCAGCAACGCCAACACCCTTGCAGCCTCTGCCTCTGTAGCAGGGTCCTCCCCACACTTGGCACCTTCCCTGCCCATACAAAGTCTGATCGTGTCCACTTTCCGAAAAAAGACCTTTGGAATAAAGATCGGGAGAGCTTGAAAGATAAACAAAAACCTTGTAGAATATTCATTTTCACCACTTGGACCCTCCCCGCCAACGTTAAGTGCAGTGTATCCCACCTCCTAAGATCCTCCCTGGCCTCCTCCACCAGCTTTGTTAAGTTCCACTTATGGAGCCCCGTCCATTCCCTCGCTACCTGAATCCCCAAATACCTAAACCTATCCTTCGCTACCGTAAATGGCATCCCCCCTAAATTAGCCCGCGAACCCAGCTCATTCCCCGCGAATACTTCGCATTTTCCTACATTCAGTTTGTACCCTGAGAACCCTCCAAACCTCCCCACCCGGCCCATAATCCTTCCCAACGGATTTGAAACATACAGCAAGAGATCATCGGCACAGAACGACACTCGATGCTCCCTCTGTCCTCTCATAATCCCCTGCAACTCTGCCGACCTCCTGAGAGCCATCGGCAATGGCTCTATGGCCAGCGCAACCAGCAGCGGCGACAGCGGGCACACCTGCCTCGTACCCCTGTGTAAGTCAAAGCTTCGTGAGCTCATATCATTCGTCTTCACCCTCGCCCTTGGTGCCACGTACAGCAACTGCACCCATGCCACAAATCTCGGTCCAAACCCAAACTTTCCGAAAACCTTGAACAAGTACTGCCATTCCATTCATGCAGCAGAACATGAGGCAAATGCCTTCTCCGCGCCCATGGACACCTCCACCTCCGGTACCTGAGCCCCTGATGGATTCATCCCCACATTCAACAGCCGTTTTATATTACTCGCGAGCTGCCTGCCCTTCACGAAGCCTGTTTGACCTTCTGCAATCACCCCCAGGACACAGTCCTCCATCCTCCCCGCCAACAACTTAGCCAATACTTTCACATCCGTGTTCAATAGTGATATGGGTCTATATGACCCACATTCCACCAGATCCTTCCGTTTTTTGGGGATTAGTGTGATTACTGCCTGCTTCATCGTCTCCGGCAACTCCCCCTTCTCCAGTGCTTCATTAAACCCCCGCCACACACACAGATGTGGTGCCATGGCCGTAACAAATTCCTTATAAAATTCCGCCGGGTACCCATCCGGCCCAGGAGCCTTCCCCGACTTCATACCCCTGAGACTATTCAGCACCTCCTTCAGCCCCAGAGGCTCCCCCAACGCCTACCTCTTTGCTTCCTCCACCTGGGAAAATTCCAGCTCATCCAGAAACCTCCCCATCCCCAGCTCCAGTCCGTATCTTCAATATTACCCTGGACGCAGCCTGCTCCACAGCTGGTGTGCCAGCATGACGCTCGCCTTCTCCCCATACTCGTATTGCACCCCTCTTGCCCTACGCAGTTGCTCTACCGCCCTCTCCGTTGTCAGCCTGTCAAATTGCCCCTGCAACTTTTTCCTCCTCGCCAATCCCTCCACGGTGGGCACCCACGAATATTCCCTGTCCGCCTCCACTATCTCGCTCACGAGACGGTCATGTTCCTCCCTCCTTTCCTTATCCGCACGAGCCTTAAATAAAATAATTTTTCACCGGACCACTGCCTTCAGTGCTTCCCAAAAAATGGCCGCCGACACCTCCCCATTCTGATTCATCTCCACATACTCCTTAATCGGCGCCCACACTTTATCACAAAAACCTCCATCCACCAACAACCCCGAGTCAAACTTCCACCCTGGTCTCTGCTCTCGTCCCGTTCTAAACCGAATCTCCAGCCAGTGGGGTGCATGGTCCGAGATAACTATTCCCGGATACTCTGCCCCCTCCATCCCAACCCAAATCTCCCAACTCACTATAAAGTAATCAATCCTCGAATGCACCTTATGGACGTGTGAAAAGAAGGAATATTCCCTTCCCCCTGGGTTCTGAAAATGCCATTGGTCCACCATATGTTGGCCCCTTACAGTCAGAAACAGGAATGTATAATAGGAGTCAAAGAAATAGCTGAGCAACTAAACACGTACTTTGGTTCTCTCTTCACAAATGAGGACACAAATTAGAAAGCAGTAATGTGGGGAACACAGGGTTTTGTGAGAGAGAGGAACTGAAGGAGACCAATATTAGTACGGAAATGATGTTGGGGAAATTGATGGGATTGAAGGCTGATAAATCCCCAGGGCCTGAGAATCTACATCCCAGAGTACTTAAGGAATTGGAAATAGAAATAATGGATGCATTGGTGGTCATCTTCCAGGATTCTATAGACTCTGAAACAGTTCCTGCAGATTGGAGGGTGGTTAATTTAACCCCTGTATTTAAAAATGAAGGTAGAGAGAAAACAGGGATGGATAGACCAGTCCGACTGATGTCAGTAGTGGGGAAAATTCTAGAATCCATTATGAAAGATTTTATAGCAGAAAATAATGGCAGATCAGACAGAGTCAGCATGGATTTATGAAGGGGAGGTCATAGAAACCTAGAAAATAGAAGCAGGAGGAGGCCATTCGGCCCATCGAGCCTGCTCCACCATTCATTCTGATAATGGCTGATCATCAAGTTCAATACCCTGATCCCGCCTTCCCCCCTCCCATAGCCCTTGATCCTTTAGCCCCAAGAGCTATATCTAATTCCTTCTTCAAATTACACAACATTTTGGCCTCAACTACTTTTTGTGGTAGTGAATTCCACAGATTCACCACTCGCTGGGTGAAAAAAAAATTCTCCTCACCTCAGTCCTGAAAGGTTTACTCCTTATCCTCAAACTATGACCCCGAGTTCTGGGCTCCCCCACCATTGGGAACATTCTTTCTGAATCTACATTGTCTAATCCTGTTAGAATTTTGTAAGTTTCTATGAGATCCCCTCTCATTCGTCTAAACTCCAATGAATATAATCCTAACTGACTTAGTCTCTCCTCATATGTTAGTCCCGCCATCCCAGGAATCAGCCTGGTAAACGTTTACTGCATTCCGTCCACAGCAAGAACATCCTTGCTCAGATAAAGACACCGAAACTGCAAACAGCGTCCTCTGGGGCCCTGGGATGAAAGGGCCCCGAACAACCTGCAGGCAGCAAATGCCCCACCGTGTCACCATGTTCCGGATGCTGACTCTGAGATGTCCAATTGTCAGGAGGGGGTGCTGGTGGCCGCTGTCGTCACCCCTCAGGGAGGCCTCGGGTTGGTCCGCAGCGCCCCCTCCTCCTGGTTTGTGCCCGTAGGGCACTGGGGGTCACCTCGGCATGAAGGGGCAGCTGGACTGAGCTCCAGATGCCCCTGCGTCATCTGGCTCTGCCAGCCCTGGCGGCTCCCCAATGTCTGCACTATGGTGTCAATGCCCTCAGCGTTGGCCCTTCTGTGAGCGGGCCATGCTCTGCAGTGCCTCGACTAGGTGCCCTTGCATCTGGGACACTGTCCTCCCTGACCGGGACATGCTCTGGAGTGCCCCAGCGATGCCTGTATGGGACTGGGACACCTGAGACTTGGACACGTCCCTCAGCATCCGGGATATGCTCTGTGGTGCCTTGGCAATGCCCACCTGAGCCTGGGACATTCTCGCGGTGCCTCAGAAAGGTCCACCTGCCTCACGAACACGTCCCCTGCGACTGTGACTGTGCCTTGGGCACCTTCATTCATGGTGCTGACGTCGTGCTCGAGCCTCTCCACTGCAGTCACTACCCTGGCAGTGGAGGCCTTGGTGCCACCTGTTGCCGGCACTATCTACCGTGCCCTCAGCCTTGGGGACTCCTCCAATCAGCAATGGACGCTGACATCCCCCTCCGAATCTCACACCGCACCCTATCAACTTTATCAGCTCTGGGTAAACCTGGTCCAGAGGCTCAGCATCTGACTGGGACCCAACTGGGTCCTGGGATCCAGCAGACCTCCGACTGCTGTCTCACCTGGGGGTTCCTGTTTCCACCTGATGTGCATCAGCAATTGTGTGGTGCTCTCCAGAATGTGCCCCGGAAGCCTGTCCACGACTTTCTCCCACCGAGGGAAGTCCGTTTGCGCATGTGCAAGACGCCGCGCATGCGCAATCACGAAAACGGCTACCGGTAAAGGAACAGCGATCTGCACATGCGCAACCGCTTCCTACAAGCTTCGTCACATGCGTCATGACGTCAGAGGCCCCGAACCACGCCCATTTAAATGGGAAACGTCCCAAATCAAAGAGAAAATCTTTTAAAGCTGTAAAACAACATTCTTTCACCTGGAATGACAGCACAATACCTCAAATTAAACCAGGAAATGAAATTAACCTCCAAAAAACCCTGCAACAAGCAGTTACCTACGCCCAAACCTATGATTCCAACCTTGAATATTTCGATACCGACCTTTACATTTTCTCTGGACCTCGCGAGCCCAATGCCAGCTCTGATGCAAACAGTGATGATATGGTCCTAGAAGACTACGACTCAGGTGAACCTTTCACCTTGGGAGGCTACCCCAGTACCAAATCCGAACCGCACAATACTGTGAGGAAAGACGTGTTGCACATTGGCGACCCCCGTATTGAATCCGGCGCAGACGTGGATTCGTTCTTTGATTTGAGGATCTTCAGCCCAGCAGATATGACATCCCAACTCGTGAGTGCAGGATGATGCTGCGGCCTGAAACCAAGAGACAGAGAGAGGTACAAGCCCACAGAGAGCGGCCTGCTGCCACACAGAGCGTGATCCATGCACCGTTCAGGGTTCCCGACTCTACGAAAGAAGACATGCAAGACTCCACACCGCAGTCCTTGCATGAACAAGAAGTGACTCCAGTGTCACAAGCCTCCACAGCGATCTCGTGGACAGACTCCACGATACAAGAAACGTAAGACTCCAGAGCACAGTCCTTGCACACACAAGACGTGACTCCAGCGTCACAAGGCTCTGCAGCGAGCTCGTGGACAGCCTCCACAATAGAAGCAACGCAAGACTCCGACGCGCAGTCCTTGCAGGAACAAGGCCATGAGGGTCTAGCAACCTCCTCTGACCAACTAGGGGCAGACGATGCAAGTCTGCCATGCTCAAGTAAACAGCAAGAAGACTATGACAGTCTACCATACTCCAGTGCACAGCAGGACGACCATGACGGTCTATCATGCTACAGTGAAGAACAAAGCGACGATGACAGTCCAAGCCCAAATGAAGGACAACAGCAAGACAATGACAGTCCAGCCACATTGTTTGCGCCACCAGATGAAGACTCTGACAATTTACACAACCCAAGTGAACAACAAGCAGCTACTGAGGCTCTACCCACGGTATGTGAGACGAGTGACGACAGCAACCCACTTCCCATGCAAGATGTGCAAAGTGACAGACCTCAGCTAGTGTGTACAGAGGCACTCGACGATCACTGTGAGACCACTAGTGACTCCGGTGACATCATGATACTTCCACCCTCATTCGCTCGAACCTCTCCACAAGTTAATGCATTCCTGCATGTTCCAACTCCAGACGTGCAGCTTCAAGAAATCTCAGCTGACTCCAGTGAACCTGCTAAGATTCCGGTCGGGGAGCATCAACAAACCAACACTGACTCAGTTAAAACAGACCAGACTCCAGATGGGGAGCAACCAAACGCCAACTCTGATTCACGTAAGCCGGACTTTACTCCAGACAGGGAGTGCCGCAACCTCAGTGATGGCATGCTCAGGGTGACAGCAGATGCCACAACAACAGGAGATGGATCACTTAATAATTACACTGGGTCGATAATAACAAGCAGCAGCTACAGTCCAAGAGGAATACACCAATATTCACCACAGCTATATCCACACATTTTTTCCACACCAGCAGTGCAGCCAATGACAGCTCATGCTGGACAAACCCAGTATTCAGGCATGCAGCAGCCAGCAGTCTATGCAGCAAATTCTCAAACAGGCCAGCACTACGGATTGCCCACTAATGGAATCCAGACCGAAGGAGGACTACCGCAAGCGCAATCTGCACTACAGACTGGATGCCTTAGTTACAGCCCAGGATTTGCTGCACCCCAGCCTGGCCAGATGGCATATTCCTATCAGATGCAAGGTTCTAGTTTCACACCATCACCAGGTATTTATGCGAGCAGCAATTCTGTTTCCAATTCGACAAGTTTCAACGGTTCTCAGCAGGATCACCCTTCCTGCACAGCATGTGGCCAGAACCAGTACGTACAGTCTTATCCAACTTCAACATATGGCACATCCATGACCTCGAATGATACTGTTGATGGTACCTCTTCAACGTCAACACCTTATCAGCTACAAGGTGCCATCCGACAGCACCATTACAAACATTGGAAAAAGAAAAAGACTCCAAATCAGACGGCGAAGTGATTTGACCACTTCTTGGTTCCTGATACACAAGGACACTGATGGCGTTCATAAGGACATGCCACCATCAAACTCACCACCCCACCAAGAGAGACATTTGACCATGATGATTGAAGGGTTTTGGACTCGCACATTTGACTTGGACTTATTGTTTAATCATTGTTCCCATGACTTGTATACACCTTAACGTATCTACCTGTTTTTTTGTTAAATTTTCTTAAAGTATACAGAAAATATGTAACATCTAAAAAAAAGGGGGGATGTGGTGATGTGCATCAATGTGAATACATGTAGGCTAGCTAGACACTAGAGGGAGCACCAGTGACATCACACACACACACTCAACCAATAGAGCAGGTAGATAGGACACGACCAATAGACATTCACGATACACACGGAAGTGACACGACCACAGGGGGGCATTACACCAACCCATATATAAAGGACACCACACACATGATCTGTCTCTTTCCAGTGGAGACAGTCAGTGAGTAGAGACACAGTGTTGATTCAATATTACACCCACCACGTGGATTGCAGCAACTGGTTAGTCAGTCTGGGTAGCTATAGTAGGATTAGCTATAGTGTCGAACCCGAATAATAGAAGTGTAAATAGTTTAATAAACATGTTGAAGTTATCTCCACGTCTGAACCTTCCTTTGTCAAGTGCACCACAAGGAAGCCGCTTATGTTACACCTACAACATAACAAATCAGTGACATTGTGTGGCGGTCCACCCGGTGGTGCTCGCTGTGCTGACGGCCACTGCCACTTCCTCCCAGGCGGCACTGGCTGCCCCGTGGCTGACCTGCCGACCCCATCTTCGCTGCGTCCAACATTCTGGCCAGGTCTGCATCTCCGAATCTTGGAGTTGGTCTCCTTGATGGCATGGCTGCGAGCTGTGTGGGGTATACTCTGCGACAGCGGTTCAAGTGCCGCTCCCTCACATTACCGGGCATCTGGCAAACGTGGCCTCGGCGAATCAGCCGGCGTGACAGTCATTTGTGGCGTGAAGCCTGGGGGGCCTTGTTAAGTGGAGCAATTAAGGTTAGATATCATGACAGCACTGCCGCGTCAGCTGTCAGGAAACTCTCGGCGATTCCCACCTGCCCCCACACTTAGAACGAATTTGGTTAGATTCCATCCTACATCTGTCATTCGCCAGCCCATACACCTCTCGTACTACTGAATGCAGCACACCATCATCACTCATGCAGCAGCACACCCTGGCACTGAGAATCCAGCCCTAATATACTTACACGACAACTCACCCACAAACACGGCACAGAATCTCCAACCTTTGTCTTTTTTTGTCCTCACAGTATGTTTCTAGCTGGTCAAGTTTAGTTTCTAGTCAATGATAACTCCAAGGATGTTGACAGCAGGAGACTGATTCTAATGTAGTTTAATGACAATGGGGGATGAATATATTTGATCTTGTTTGAGATGGTCATTGCCAGGCACTTTAATTGTGTGTTTGAAGGTAACTTACACGTATTAACCCAAGCCTGAGTGTTGTCCAGGCCTTGCTCATCCAAGCATCAAGTGCCTTACTCCCTGAGGAGTTGTAGACACACTTGAACACTGTGCAATCATCAATGAACATCCCACTTCCAACCTTTATGCTGGAAGGAAGGTGATGAAGCAACTGAGGATGGGTTGGGCTCAGGATACTGGCTTGAGGACTTAGATCATAATCACTGCTCTCTTCCTTTTGGATGTCAGTTGCTGATATTGATTCTGCTGTTGTTGTTTACAGTTCCTCTAGATCCATCTTTGGTTTAAATGCTTGTCCCAACACCTCATCCTTTTGCCTTGCACATTTTAATCCTTTCTGCCTCCCATCCTATCACAGAAATTCACTTTTGTTCTTCCCCTCACTCTCTGACTTCTTACTGCATCTACATTTGTTTAAACCTATTACACCTGCAATGTTCTCCAGTTCTGATGAAAGGTCACCAATATGTAACACAAACTCTTTGACTCTGTCATTCAATGCTTGCTGACCTGTTGAGCATTTTCTGTTTATATTTCAGTATTCTAGTATTTTGGCTGTTGAGGAGTAACAAAAATTACAACGGATTGAAATTTGTATATATTTGCATGATTAGTGAGACACACTTGCTTGGATGAAAAGTACTCTGCAAGCAAATTACTTTCAAAATTTGAAATATTGTGCTGTGTGAATAGTGCAGGACAGAGGATTGATTAGCTGATTTTCCAAACCACTCCAGTGCCTGTTCAATGGATTTGAATGTTTGCGGATGGCTTTGGGATCTGTAGTGATCTCTATATTTGCATGTACACAAGGGGTTAATGTGTAATCAGTAACACCTCATGATCACTAGAGGGCGGGACCAACAGGGGTATAAAAGGCAATCACATTGGGTCTCGGGCTCTCTCGGGGTGCACTGTGACCAGGGCAATAGCAGAGTAGTTCAGATGGCTAGTGGAGTTACGTATAGTTACTGTAGTTAGATCTTGTTAACCTTATCACTAGTATCAAAGGTAAAATAAAGAACTCATGCAATTCTTGTTATAGTTACTCAATAAACCTTTTGTTACTACTGGATGAGTTCGAGTCTTCTTCATCGAGATTCAGAAGACCTCTTTATTAGCGAAGGATTGAGTAGCACATGTTACCTACCACACAGGTAACAAAACAAGGTACCAGGCGTGTTGGCTTTAACAGAACTAGTTAGATTAGCTTAGACAAAAAAGAGAAGAAAATTCAGACCAGATGTTCGACTGTGGAAGACTTCGCAGCAAATGGATCCTTGTTGACTAACTATGGGACTCTTTGGACATCTAGGGAAGCTGGAAACAACTGGCTATTTAAGTTATAACTGGAAAAGATTTGAACAGATATTCCAAATATTTATCGCAGCTCATGATTTAAGCACAGTCTCTGATGCAACAAAAATAGCACTACTACTCTCAATAGGAGGGCATGAGGCTGGACAAATCAATAATTGCTTTATTTACTTAGAAGGTGAAGACAACACCAAAATGGAAGTAATATTCAAAAAATTTGATGAACACTGTAAGAATCAGTCTGGTGAGATGCTGGAAAGATTTAACTCTTGTCATAAATGCCAGAGAAACGGAGGGCCCATCTCTGATTTTATCACAAATCTCAAGTTAATATCACAAGGCTGTGATTATGCTGATTTCAGAGATGCTATGATAATGGATCTATTAATTTCTGGACTATTTGACAAAAATTTGAAGGAAGAAATTTCGCACGATAAGTATCTAACTCTAGAAACTGCTATACAAAAATGCCTTGCTTATGAACAAAAACAAAATCAATACTGTGAGTCTTTACAAACACAGAATCAGTATTTACAAAACAAAATTGGTAAAAATGGCGCAAACACTCACCACGAAGCAGAAGCAGGATCTCACTCGATGCAACAGCACCTTTTGATTGGCAACCACCTTGAGCGAGAGCGTTCCGGTCAGTACACATATGCGCACTTCTCAAAAAGAAGGAAAATGGCAAAATACACTCGAGAAGCTGCGCATGCGGAGTTGGGAAAAGAACGCACTGTAAAGGAAACTCAAATTGCACATTTGCATTGATTCCTACACATGATGTCACGAGCGTCATGATGTCAGAGGACCCGGACCAAGCCCACTTAAAAGGGAAATGCACGAAAAGGAACAAAAAGACATTTAAAGCTGCAAAGCCAAATTTTCTAACATCAAAAGACAGAACAATGCCAGAACTTACACCAGCAGTTAAAAATAACCTCCACAGCACCCTGGTACAGAAAAAAGTCCAGGTCAGACAATGGTGTAACACAGAATCGCTACCACAAGTATAGAGAAAAAAAAAGAAAGTCTAAATCAGACAACAAAGTGATTCGACCATTCGAACACCTCATGATGACTTGATGGTCACTTAAACACAAGAATATTGACGACGTTCACAAAGAAATAACCACATCAACATCACCACTTCAACAACGGAAGACAAAAGCAACTCAACTGAACAAATTCATAAAGTTTGGACTCACAATTTTAAAAATTAAGATTGAACTCATAAATATTAATTGGCTTTTTATAATCATCAATATCATCACAACTTGTACATAACATCATTTGTCTACCTATTTCACGCAAGCGAAAAAACCTTCGAGACTAAATGTATTCACATTTGACGGACCGCCTCATTGATTTTATGTAATGCATTTGCAAACTGCATCCATTATGTTTGTTCAGTTTTCTTTACAACGTACAGAAAATATGTAACACTAAAAAAAGGGGAATGTAGTGATCTCTATATTTGCATGTACACAGGGGTTAATGTGTAATCAGTAACACCACATGATCACTAGAGGGCCGGACCAACAGGGATATAAAAGGCAACCACATTGGGTCTCTGGCTCTCTCTGGGGTGCACTGTGACCAGGGCAATAGCAGAGTAGTTCAGATGGCTAGTGGAGTTACATATAGTTACTGTAGTTAGATCTTGTTAACCTTATCACTAATATCAAAGTTAAAGTAAAGAACTCATGCAATTCTTGTTATAGTTACTCAATAAACCTTTTGTTACTACTGGATGAGTTTGAATCTTCTTCATCGAGATTCAGAAGACCTCTTCATTAGCCAAGGATTGAGTAGCACATGTTACCTACCACACAGGTAACAAAACAGGACCTACCTGCTCCCTGTTTTTCTCTGTTTTCTAGATATAAACTCCATGAAGTGTCATCTGTATTGGAGAGAATTCATTGCCTGGAATTTGTAGGATTTTTGATGCCGAACTGTCACCGTTCACCTTCACTCTCTCCGAATTTGATCAAACTTCAGGATAAATCGCATGTGTTAAAGTTCCAGTCTGTTATTCACTTCCTCACCATGGGCTGCATCCTCTCACAATACCCACCTCCCACCCAGCCCTCGAGGCAGCAGTCGGTGGAATCAATCGATCTGCTAAGAGCTTTTCCTCTTTTCTGCTCCCATAGCACTGTGGAAACATCGTAAAACGTTAAGCTTTATTCAATGAGAAAAAAACAGAGCTTTCAATCTGAGTAATAACTACTGAAGAACAATTGATCTAGCCCTGAAAAAATTATAGAATGTTATTAAACTTCATAATTATGATTAAGTACTAGATGTTTTTAAAACAATTGTTTCTTTTGAAGTTTGTTCATGATATTTGTTCCTCATGTCCCAAAGTCTATCTGTATGTTCCAACCTTTACTTCACTCTCTGCAAAATCTTCAAAATGGTTGTTCACTTTGAGAACTCTCCAACATGCTGCCTGGACAGCTTGATGATGCCATTACTGTAGTTGGGCACGGGAAGTCCTCATTAAACTCCGCCACAATCAATTGCATATTGAAACAGGCACATTCCTTGCCACCAATATTGTTAAATCTCTCAGCTCAGCTTTCTTCGAGGTCAGTATCCAGGGCTGTTGTTTTGGTGTGATTGCAAATTATGGGCCATTAAGCACGTGAACCCAAAACAGAGACAAAAGGAACCTGGAGAAGCTTTTAGCAACAAGAGATGACAATAGATTACTAACACAATGGTAAGTAAGTTTACAAAATACATCTGCATAACAACATGATTGCGAGATCTGCCAGGAAATGACACCTGCATAGACAGAGAGAGAGAGAGAGAGGGTGGCCATCTTTAGTGCCTGACTAGCAACAGCCTAAATAGCACTGAACAAATCTTTCCAACTTTGAAAATCATGACATCTTTTTCATTAAGCATTTCCAAAATGATGAGGAAACTTGTAACGATGAGAGTACATGAAGGACACAGCACAAGTAAGGAGTAATGAAGGGCAGTTACACACATACCCTACAGGCTTCATAGCTTTACAGTGCTTTCACCTTCAGTAAAATTAACTCCAGATTTTTAATTTCACAGTGAATTATACTTAATACTATTCACATATAACTTATTATGTCGTTCCTTTTAAAATAAATGTATTACAATGTGTTACTTCATTTTGCCCACTGCATTGAAATCTTTTCTGATCAATGAATAAATTATGCATGATTTCGGCCTGCCTTTTCAGGATCTGCAGAATGAGGCTAGATCACAGCCACTTTTCATCTTTATTAAGTGCAGGTTCTTTGAAGCCCCACTCCTCTAATGAGAGTGACGGCAATTTTCAGGAACCAGAATTACATTTTTACATTTCACATATGTGGAAGGTCACATTGGTCAGTAAAAGTGATATCTGTATAAGTGGTCTGGAAGCAATAGGGGAGATTGTTATCTCCTCGATTATAAATACATTGCAGAATGACATCCAGTGCTCCAATCAAAAAGTAGCATTCCTAAATGCCAGGAGCTTGGACTTTCATGTTAACACACTGTGATTTGTTGAACAGGAAATGACAGACTCCTTGGGTGGAAATATCCCAGGTCCCGTCGACATTTCCGGGGGGGAAGAATATTGCAGGAAGCCCAGCTTTTGGAGTTCAGGATGGATGTCGCCCACAACCCTGGACCCTGGAACACCACAGCAGTGTGTCCTGGAGGGAGTCCATCTTCCAGCCTCGGAATGTTCCTGGAGATCCATCTTCAGTCTCAAGAGGCCCATCTCCTGGTCTTAGAGTGCTCTCTTTATTTTCAGGATGTCCACCTTCTTTCTTCAATAGTGGCACCTGGACACACTGGTAGATTATGCGTCATCCAGGCCTTTACCGCTACCGAGTATGGTGTAATACACCTGCCTGTGTAATTAGTCAGGCCAGGGTTGGAGGTTTTGTTGTGTTTCCCTGCCAGCCTCCTCCGTGGAAAACACTCGACATTCCTGCCCCCACAACTGGAATTCTCAAAATAGGAAAATTCCACCCCTTGTTCACAATTTCCTGAGGTACACTTCCTGAAAGTCTCCCACTTTTGGTACGATCCCAGTGGGGGAAACTGTAAACCATAATAACAAATTTACCAAACAACCTCCAAATAAAAATTACCAACAAAATGTCATTTTTTGTAATCTTTGCTTTAATATAAAATCAGAACCAATGCAATCTGGACATGAATTAACAGGCAATCTTACTTCAAACAGAAAGGTATATTTCAATTTTAAATATAACAAAGATAAGTCTGACACACCCCAAGCATTCTTCTTCAGCATGTATGGCATTACATAGCAAAACAGCTCCATAATATTCAGACAGGGAGCCCTCTTCGACAACAGCTTTTGTCTCTGTATTTCACAGATCTGATTACCATCAGCAAGGTGCACATCTGCAAAGTGTCTCTACCTGGATCGTGACCATAATGATGAGTTCATTTCCAACTGACCAACCAATAACTCCTCAGTTCACGGTTTATCTACTGAGAAAATACCCAGCTTTTTCGTGTCCTCAAGCTATTCATACAGCCTTCCACTTTTCAACCCACTCCACAGTGCCTCCAAGGGCTCTTGCATCTGTGTGCTGATCGCCTTCTGCCTCCAGCTCTCCCTCGTAGCTGCCAGCCACATTGTCCTTTTCAAACATTATTAAAAACAATTACAAACTGTACAGAAAATAAATTGCATGTTTTCCTTACTGTCCTGTCTTCTGGGTCAAAGGTTCTCACGCTTGGAGGGAAGACAGCTTTACCATAGTAAAGGTTTCTCTACAACAGGCTTCGAAATACAGCAAGTTCTTAACATCATAAACACTTTAACAACTACTCTAATTGAGGCAACTGATACATCGTATTAACAAAACATAGGATCCAGTCAGTTGCTGTGATCCAAGTTGGAACAAACAACATAGGAAAGAGGACCTTTTGGGGATTATCAGGAACTAGGAACAAAGTTAAAGAACAAGTCCTCAAGAGTTCTAATCGCTGGATTACAACCCGAGCCACGTGCAAATTGGCATTGGGATGAGAAAATTAGGGAAGTAAACACGTGGCTAAAGGAGTGGTGTGGGGAAGAGGGGTTCCATTTCATGGGGCACTGGTATCAGTATTGGGACAGGAGGGATCTGTGCCGTTGGGACGGTCTCCACCTGAACCGATCTGGGACTAGTGTTCAAGCGAAAAGGATAAATAGGGCGGTCACAAGGACTTTATGCAAGCAGATGGGGCGAGAGAGAAGGCCTCAAGGGAACTCAATACAATTCAAAAAACAAGTAACAGGGTAGAGAGTAAAGGAATAGTCAGGCACCTAACTGTACGAACTGTAGCTAATGGTATAACTATAAGAAGTATAATAGTAAATGGGAACCAAAGCAACAGGCCAGCATGTCAGGAGAAGGTAGAGATTAATAGGATGAACAGGCAGGACCAGTCTAACGACAATGGAGGGGAAAGGAAACGTAAAAGATCAAAATGTGAGGTGACTGTGGGGGTTAAAGTTGGGGTGAGGCTGTGTGTTATCAGAGTTAATAAAGGAGGTCACAAAGGATGAAAAGTGTAGTGCAGAATGTGGTAGTCACCACTGCTGTATTATATTGTATATACTGAATTGCATACGAGGGTATTATGGTAAGGCCCCTGTACTACAGGTGCGGGGGTAGATCCCTGCCTGCTGGCGCCGCCCAGTAGGCGGAGTATAAATGTGTGTGCTCTCCGAACTGCATCCATTTTAGCAGCAGCTGTAGGAGGCCAGACTGTGGCATTCTTTTCCCGCGCCCTCCATGCCTCCTGGCACCAGCTGGGTTCCCCCCCCTGCCCCGGCGCCACCCTCCCTTCCCCCAACGCACCCCACCACAGCCCCCGCTCCTGGACAATCCGTCCTCCCCTTGGTCCCACCCGGGGATGAAGAGGATGTCGACACTCTCCCGGAGTCACCAGAACAAATATCATGAACAAACTTCAAAAGAAACAAGGATCCTCTTGGAAGGAATGATCACAGCATGCTAGAATTTCAAATTCAGATTGAGCGCGAGAAAACAGAGTGCCATTTTTGAGTTTTAGCGTTGGGTAGAGGTAATTATACAGGCCTGAGGAAAGAGTTGCCCCAAGTAGACTGGGCACACATAATTGAGGTTAGGACAGTTGAGGAACAATGGTGGATGTTCCGGTAGATATTAAATACCTCTCAATTAAAGTATATTCCTGAGAGGAAGAGGAATTGTAAAACGGAGAACAACATTTAATGGCTAAACAAGGAAGAGAAAGGGGACATAAAGGCAAAAACTAGGGCATTCCATCTGCAAAAGCTAGTGGAATCTGGAGGATTGGGAGAACTTTAAGCTTCAGCAAAGGGCTACTAAAAATAAAATCAAAAGAGTTAAGATGAACTAGCAGAAAACATAAATATTGATACCAAAAGCTTCTATAACTATATAAGGAGGAAGAGAATAGGTAAAGTAAATTGGTCCTTTAGAGGAAGAAACTAGTGAGGTGATAATGGGGATCACAGGGATGGCGGAGGCATTGAACCAACATTTTGCCTCTGTCTCCATGGGAGAGGATAATAAAATTTTTCCAAAAACTGCAGTTAATGCAGAGGAACTTGGTGCAATAACCATCACTAGGGAGATGGTATTGAATAAACAAATGGGATTGGAGGCAGATAAGTCTCCGGGACCTGATTGCCTGCACCTTAGGGTATTAAAAGAGGTGACAGCAGTGGATGCATTAGTCATGATATTTCATAATTTCCTAGATTCTGGAAGGGTCCCAGTGGATTGGAAACATGCTAATGTGACACCCCTATTCAAAAAGGGAAAGAGGCAAAACGTAGGAAAATATAGACTGGTTAGCTTAATCTATGTGGTGGGGGAAGTTGCTGGAATCAATCATTAAGGAGGAGATGACTGAACATTTGAAAAAACAAACAAAGAACAAAAACAAAGAACAAAGAAATGTACAGCACAGGAACAGGCCCTTCGGCCCTCCAAGCCCGTGCCGACCATGCTGCCCGACTAAACTACAATCTTCTACATTTCCTGGGTCCGTATCCCTCTATTCCCATCCTATTCATGTATTTGTCAAGATGCCCCTTAAATGTCACTATCGTCCCTGCTTCCACCACCTCCTCCGGTAGCGAGTTCCAGGCACCCACTACCCTCTGCGTAAAAAACTTGCCTCGTACATCTACTCTAAACCTTGCCCCTCTCACCTTAAACCTATGCCCCCTAGTAATTGACCCCTCCACCCTGGGGAAAAGCCTCTGACTATCCACTCTGTCTATGCCCCTCATAATTTTGTATACCTCTATCAGGTCTCCCCTCAACCTCCTTCGTTCCAGTGAGAACAAACCGAGTTTATTCAACCGCTCCTCATAGCTAATGCCCTCCATACCAGGCAACATTCTGGTAAATCTCTTCTGCACCCTCTCTAAAGCCTCCACATCCTTCTGGTAGTGTGGCGACCAGAATTGAACACTATACTCCAAGTGTGGCCTAACTAAGGTTCTATACAGCTGCAACATGACTTGCCAATTCTTATACTCAATGCCCCGGCCAATGAAGGCAAGCATGCCGTATGCCTTCTTGACTACCTTCTCCACCTGTGTTGCCCCTTTCAATGACCTGTGGACCTGTACTCCTAGATCTCTTTGACTTTCAATACTCTTGAGGGTTCTACCATTCACTGTATATTCCCTACCTGCATTAGACCTTCCAAAATGCATTACCTCACATTTGTCCGGATTAAACTCCATCTGCCATCTCTCCGCCCAAGTCTCCAAACAATCTAAATCCTGCTGTATCTTCCGACAGTCCTCATCGCTATCCGCAATTCCACCAACCTTTGTGTCGTCTGCAAACTTACTAATCAGACCAGTTACATTTTCCTCCAAATCATTTATATATACTACAAAGAGCAAAGGTCCCAGCACTGATCCCTGTGGAACACCACTGGTCACAGCCCTCCAATGAGAAAAGCATCCTTCCATTGCTACTCTCTGCCTTCTATGACCTAGACAGTTCTGTATCCACCTTGCCAGCTCACCCCTGATCCCGTGTGACTTCACCTTTTGTACTAGTCTACCATGAGGGACCTTGTCAAAGGCCTTACTGAAGTCCATATAGACAACATCCACTGCCCTACCTGCATCAATCATCTTAGTGACCTCCTCGAAAAACTCTATCAAGTTAGTGAGACACGACCTCCCCTTCACAAAACCGTGCTGCAAAGCTTAATCCACCATTGTCAGCATGGTTTTATGAAGGGTAAGTCATGCTTGACCAACTTGCTTGATTTCTTTGAGGACATAACCCGCAAGGTGGATAATGGGGAACCTGTGGATGTGGTATATCTAGACTTTCACAAGGTGTTTGAAAGGGTGCCGCACAAAAGACTTTTCCAGAAGGTGAGATCGCAGGGCACTGGGGGTAGGATACTAGATTGGATTGAGGATTGGCTGTCTGACAGAAAACAGGTCGGGATAAATGGCGTCATCAGCCACGACGACAGCGGATAACCCCTGCCACCCAGAAGCCAACACCCCATCCGGGGATGCGCCTCGAAGAGGTCAGGACCTGTCGCAAGAGCCAGGATGAAGGCATCATGCACACTGCCCGCGTACCAGGCACAGATGTGCATGATGTGCATCGCATGGTCGCACACCAGGAACTTGGAGGCGAAGAATCATGGGGGGCCCACTAATGATATGCGAATGATATTTTAACTACGCATGGCATGCTTCGCATTGACGCCGTTTTCAGGGAGGCAGAGGATTGCGATTCAGCGTCACACCACTGCCTGCCGCGACTTTGGCATTGGGAGCAATTCTCCGCCTGATTGCACTCCGCGATTTCACCGTTGGGCAATGGAAAATCTTTCCCATTATTTGTCAAAACTTTTCATCTTGCACTCATCACATTTCCAAGAATAGAGTGAAAGGGAAATCAAAAAATGTGTACTGTATAAGAAGAGAGTGATGATTTGTTGGCAAGTGGACTCTGATTGATAGAGGCATTGCCATGGAGAATGCACCAGGTTATGGTGACTGGCAGTTAACTGTCAAGCAATGTTTGAAATTTAAGCCAGGAAACTTGATTCTGATTGGTCAAGGTACTGCCCTGAGGAGCGAAGCAGCAAATGGCTGTCACTCATTTTGAAACAGGCACAATGTGTACGCATGTTCTTTCTGTCTGCAAAAACCAGGACCATGTGTATTAGTGTATAGTTTCAAGTATCTGCAAGCCTGACTGTCATATGGCTGTCAGTGTCATTCTTAGCACACTGAAAATTATTTACAAATGTTGTCCAATTGTTGAATCACATCTAATGTTCAATAGCATGTTTTGAGTTTTGCAAGCACGGTCGATTGGGTGCTCTCTGTACCTTGTCCTTTGCAAACCTCAGAAGGAACTACCCGTTTGATACTATCCACCATTTTTGGGGATCTATGGCCTATATACATAGCATCACAATGCCACGGAAATTCAGATACCACATTTGCGTGATAGGTAGAACATATTTTTGGCATCCTATTAATGGTGAATACAACTCATGTTGCTACTGCATGGTTGCAATGTGAAACAGCAAACTTCACCTGTTGCTCACATTTTGAGATACCTTGCTCTTCCAGGGTAATCTGGGGTAGACTGGACACTTTTCAGAGCCAAAAGTGATGGCCTTGGGCCTGTTCAAGAATCTGTGCGATATACAGTGCAAAATTGTTTGATTAGGGTAGCCATTATCCCACAGGAAGCCTTTGATGTGTCCTATTTCATCAACAAGCTTGCATGTTGAACAAATTTCCTTACGTGTCTTAATGGGCTCCAGCTTTTGCTTAAATTCACCTTTGAAATGGGGCGGTCAAATTACTTGACACACTAGTTGAAAAATATGCCAATGGGTTCTCTACCACAGTCCACTACAAGGCTACCTTCATTGGTCAATATACACATTGGGATTCCTACGATTCTACACGGTATAAAATTGGTCTTATCGGCAATTTTATAAATAGGCCCTGAAATTATAAACAGGGCAAACTCATGAACGGGCCGAATTCCATCACTTTCATCCCTGAAAGGTGCCCAGTCTACCTTGTATTACCCTGGAATGACATAGTATCAAACAGCATGCCCTTTCCACTGTTCGTAATGGGAAATGTGCAGACTGTATTCAACAAGCCCGTGCTTGCAAAACTCAAAACATAGTGTCCAACATCAGACGTGATCCCACAATTGGACATTTGCTAAGTAATCCTTAGTGTGCTAAGAATTTAACCTATTTGCAACCAATTTCAGATTGTCAGTCGGGCTCGCAGTGTGGTGCATTTATGTGTGCTGGATGCTACATTCATTGGAACACATGGCCCTGTTCTTTGCAGGCAGAAAGAACACGTTGCGCCTGTTGCAGCTAAACAAAATAAGCGACAACCATTTGCTGGTTCATTCCTCAGTACGATGTCTCTACCAATAGGAGTCCACTTGCCAACCAATCAACACTCTCCTCTCGTACAGTATAATTGGTTTTATTTCCCTTACATCGTACTCTTGCAAATGTCCTGTTGAGTACAAGATGAAAAGCTTTGATCAAAAAGTCTCTTTTGTTCAGCAGTACTCAAACTTTGTATGAGAAAATGACTTTTATCCCTGAATTATGAGTAACACTAACATGCAGAATTATTGCCTCATTGTCCTGAGAAAGTGCTGCTGGGGACTTATTTTTGATCTCCTACAGTCCATTTGCTAACTACGTTCCCATAATGGTGGAAGTTCCAGCACATTTACCGCGTGATTATAAAAACATAGGGCGCGATTCTCCAGCGGGAAAGGCCAAAAACGAGAACTGCGCCAGGTGCCGAACTGTTTACGATGCAACCGGCCCGTACCCGTAGGCGAAATCGGGATCCCGCCGTAGTGTGCCGAGAAACCAATAATCGCCCCTTAAACCCTATTTCCATACAATGAATGGGAGCCACCTCATAACCGTTGGGTGTGTGATGCAGCGGCCTCCCCAGCAAGTGGTCACGCTGGTGTTGATTAGTGCTTCTTTTGAAAAAACCTGGCAGATGGATTGCTGCGGGCCACCGAGGAGGTGACGAGCCATCTTTGCTCAAAGACAGTGAGCCTGGGGGCACTGGGCTTGCTGCCCCTGTGTTCGGCGGGGAGTTTGGGGGGGCAACCGGGGAGTGTAGCCCTGGTTGGGATTGAACCGACCTGGGGACTGGGGATATTGCCTGTTTGCCTAATAACCGCCCATAACTCCCACTGACTGCAGAGTCCTCTGGCCTTGCTAGCAAAGGCTATCGCGAATAGAGAATTGGCAATCGTGGGTAAGTGAGCACTTCACACATCCCAAGTGGATCCCCATGGGTGCCTGGGCCATTAGCCTGTGGGACTCAATGCCGAGCATCCCAATCACACCTTATGCATGGGCACTGTGCTTGAACGCTGCGGGAGGCAGCACCACACATGCAATAGCCAATCTATGATCACTCAGGGGATGGGCCCCAGCCATGGGCACATGTCCTCGGCCAGGTGTGTGTAGGGTGGGCGGGGGGGGGGGGGGGGGGGGGGAAGTAATGTCTGGGGGGATGGGGCATGGGATTGGTGGTCGGCCCGCATCGCAGATTAAAGACCAGGGGCGTCATACTTGTTGTGCTGAGGGTTAATTAATGTTTCTTGTACAGGTGTACAGCACTGCCCATTCTCCCGATGGTGTCACCCCTCTCTCCCTCCCTCCCTCCTTCCCATACACACACCGCTCCCTACCCCCCCACTTACACCACCACCCCCCCCGTGCCCTCTCAGTGACCCTCAATATACTTGGCCTTCCTTGCCCTACCACTATGTCTGGGCGTATCCCCAGGATGCACATCAAAGGTGGATGGAGCCAACTGCTTGCCTCGTCCCGTGGCCTTTGAGTCCACTAGCGGGTGTCCTCTGGGGACTCTGGGGCAAGAGGGCCCCGGCACACTTAATGGTGTCACATGCACAGCTGTGCCGCTCTGTTCAGTGTGCTGGCTGCGAGACGCGGTTTTATCAGAGGAGTCGATCTTGGGTGATGCTGGTGGCCACCGTCGCCAGTCCATAGGACCGGTCCGGGTTGCCACCCAGGTTGTCCTCCCGGGTTGTCCTCCTGGTCGGTGCCCATGGGGCCCTGGGATTCACCTCAGGCTGGAGGGTCAGCAGGATTGAGTGCCAGCTGCCCCTGGGTCACCTGGCCCTGCCAGCCCTGGCGGCTCCCCAATGTTTGCGCCAGAGTGTCGACGCCCTCGGCAATGTTCCTCAGTGACCGGGACATGCTCCGCAGTGCCTCGGCCATTTCCACCTGAGACCGAGACATTTCCCTCAGCATCTCATCAAGGTCAGTCTGCTACTGGGTCACAACCCCCAGCGAGGCGGACATTCTACCGAGGCCCTCAGCCATGGCCGTCACCAACTGAGCCACGCCTTAGATGCCTCCACTAATGCTCTTGACGTCATGCGCCAGGCTCTCCACTGTGGTCGCCACCCTATCAGTGTTGGCCTCAGTGCTACGCATTGCCGGCAACATCTCCTGTGCCCGTGGCCTCTGGAACTCCTCCAATCGGGTATTGACCTGCTGACTTCTCCCTCTGAATGTCCCAGCTGCTCCCTAACGTCTCCATCAGCTCTGGGTAAACCTGTTCTAGAGGCTCAGCATCTGACTGGGACCCAGCTGGGTCCTGGGATCGAGCAGCCCCTCCGACGTCTGCCGTGCCTGAGCGTTCCTGCCTCCTCCTGATGTGCATCAGCGACTATGTAGTGCTCACCAGAATGGGACCCAGAAGCCACTAACGTTGTCCATTCCTCGTAGGTCATGAAGATTCTTATGTCCGCCACCCCTCCGCCAGTCTGGATCCTCTCCCAGCGATTATGGGACAGCCTCTCCTGCTGAGACAGGGAGGGCATTGTCAGCTGCACATCGGTTCACAGTGGTGGGGGTGGGGATGTGAAGGAAGGGTTTGGGGGGGGCAGGTGAAGGGAGGGGATCGAGGGAGAGTTGGGGAGGCAAATGGAAGGCTGGAGGGCTGGTCTGTAGGGGTGGGAAGGATTCAAGGGAGGGAGTATCAACTCATGCGTGAGGCCCAGTGTATATTGTTGACCTACTTGTGGCACTGGAGGCCTGGTCATGCTTCCTGAGCTGACGGCCGCTGCCACTTCATCCCAGGTGGCACTTTTTGCCCTGTGGTTCACCCTCTGGGACCCTAGGGGGAACAGGACATCCCTCTTAGCCTTGGCTGCATCTAGGAGCCTCCCCAGGTCTGCATCTCCAAACCTTGGGTCTGGCTGTCCCGGCGCCATGGCTGCGAGCTGAGTGGGATTGGCTGAGCAAATGCTGTTTAAGAGCTTCTTGACCTTGTTAGCGGGGGGCTGACGAGCACGGCCCCGATGGATCAGCTGGCGAGCCTTCATTTGCAGCTTGAAGCCCGGGGGCCCTCATTAAGTGGACCAATTAATGTTATATTGCATTGCTGGCCTCGCCGGGCCGGGTGCCAGGAAGCTCGCGGCAGCTCTTGCACGCTACCACACTTAGAAACTTTTCTGGAGAATCGCGCCCATAGTGTCCAGGTTAGGACGATGTGTGACTTGCAAGTGATAGCGTTCCCATGATATCATTGATCCTTGTGTCTTTCATAGAATTGTAGAATCATGGGACAAAAGTTTAATCTATAGGAGCACATGGGTTTGGGTGTGGCCGAGGTGCTAAAACTGGCGGAATTGTGAGGAAACCAGCCCTAACCTTCCTACTTTGGCTTTCACTCAAGCTCATTTAGCTGTGCAAGCAACTCCTCAGATTGTCAATTGTCATATGTTAACCACCGAATTACACTTTTGACTTTAACGTTGGGTTCACAGGTTCCCTGGGCTTCCAGAAACTCCTTTGTGGAACCAAAGCAAGTGTAGAACAGAAATTGAGGGAGCTGAACCATGTCAGGGAAACATGGCAATAAAAATAATCAGTCGTGACAACTGTTTTCTTAGCTGCCAGAGGGAAACAGTTTGCCATACCAACTTTGCTAAGAGGTTACTTGTTGCATTTTGAAGGTTACGTTCTACATTTTGGAAGCATGTTTGATCATATCAGAATGGCAGCCACTTATGCTGCATTGATTGGACCTCAGATAAAGATCAAAATGACCAACAACGCTCATGACTTACAAGTGACAGCCCTGATGCACACAGGAGAAGGGATCAGCAGAGAGTTGCAGCTTCCAGGATGCACTGCCGACAAAAAAGGGTCAACAGGCAGAGTTTGTTTAATTGACAAACCTGAAAAGCAGTGTGCAATAGTGCTGAGTGTCATGTTAGATGGTGATAGGCACCTTGCAGGAGGAAGATCTGCCATCTGCTGGACCTGCTGGCCACATGACAGCAGTGACTGTCAAACTGATCACCGCCTTCATCATTTTTACTTCCAGATTATTCTGGCGTAGACATAGCCAGGATATCCAGGTCAGCCACCAACAAAGGCAAAAGGTAGGTCACTGATGGGTGTCATATCATGGTGCAGATGCACACACACTGCTGGACACACAGTGGGATCAATCAACACACACAACACCGCAGCCAATCATCAGTTAGAGCACACGCACTATAAAGACAGGGGGCATCAGAGTTCCCGTTCATTCGAGCTGCAGCTTCCTAGTAGGACAGATCTCACAGCCTGCAGCACAGACGTTCACCATATGCTGAGTGCATCGACTGATTAGGACAAGGCAAAGCTCTTTAGTTAAAGCTAGTATTGTGTTAACCCACAGTGAGAGTATGTTAAACTGTTAATGACTCAATAAAATAGCGTTGCACTATTTCAAGTGTTGATGACCTGTATGTGTTCCACGGATCCAGAGCGCACAACACAACATGATACCAGGAGTTGAGGGATATTAGCACTTCTTAGACTTACCTGCAAGTGATCTGCCTTCTGCCAGCATTCCGTCATCCTGCAACATGGACAACATCTGCCCGCCGCCACCGCTCCGCATCACCGGCAACCTAGGGGCCAACTGGAAGATATTCAAACAGCGCTTCCAGCTCTTCCTTGAGGCCACAGACAGGGAGGACGCCTCGGATACCAGGAAGATTGCTCTCCTCCTATCCACGGCCGGGGACCATGCCATCCACATTTTCAATTCTCTCACCTTTGCGGATGATGAAGATAAAACAAAATTTAAGAAGGTCCTCCTCAAGTATGACACTCACTGCAGCATAGAGGTGAATGAAAGTTTTGAGCGCTATGTGATCCAACAGCGTTTGCAGGGTAAGGATGAACCTTTCCAATCCTTTCTCACTCACCTCCGCATCCTTGCGCAGTCTTGCGGCTACGGGCCCACCTCCGACTCCATGATACGTGACCAGATCATTTTTGGTGTTCAGTCGGACCCCCTACGACAGCAGCTCCTCAAAGTAAAGCAGCTCACCCTAGCGACCGCCATTGAGGCCTGTGCCCTACACGAAAATGCCACGAGTCGGTATTCCCACATCCAAGCGGCTGAAACGGCGCGGCAAGGTCCCCACGAGGTGGAACGGGTCCAAGCAATTGAGCAACTCCAGGGCCTCAGCCTGGATGAGGGCGGCCATTTCGCATACTTTTCGCGGACTCCCGCGCTTGTGCGCACCAAACGAGGGGACGGCGACGTCGAAGAACGTAATGTGCAGGCGCGCACCAGGCACGACCGCACCGCGCATGCGCGGTGGCGCAGCGAACGTGCTGACACTATGACAAGCGGCAACTGTGGCTCCGCCCATTTAAAACGGCAATGCCCTGCCAAATCTCGACAATGCCTAAGATGTGGCAGACTTAGCCACTATGCTGCCTTCTGCCGAGCAGCTCAGCCTGCCAATTCATATCGCTTCAGCCAGCCTCGCAGGAATGTCCGTGCAATTCAACCCACGGTCACCGAGTCCGATGCGGACCTCCCACACAGCAGTGACACCGAGGACCCGAAGGCGCCTTTTCAAGTCGGTATTGTGACAAAAAACAGGATGTCCCCGAAGCAAAGACACCAGCCGCTGTCGGTATACAGCATCGATCCAGACGATGAGTGGTGTGCCACCCTGACGGTCAACCGGTCCCAAATACGATTCCGCCTGGACACTGGTGCCTCTGCCAATCTCATTGCGCGGTCTAACTTTGTGTCAAACCAGCCATCCTTCCATCAGCCTGCCAGCTATTGGATTACAATAGCAATGCCATTGATGCCAGCGGCTCGTGCCAACTTGAAGTGATGCACAGGTCACGCAAAGCCATCCTTCCCTTTGAAATCGTGGGCTCCGCGAAAGCCTCCCTGCTTGGCATGCAGGCATGCAAGCTGTTGAACCTAGTTCAGAGAGTTCACTCTCTCTCTCCTGATGACATGTCCGCCTTTCAGGACACCGGCTTCAGGGCGCAACTGCTATCACAGCCATGAAAGCGCCAGAGGACAAGAAGGCGGTCCTCCGATTTCTGGGCATGGTCAACTTTTTAGGGAAGTTCATCCCTAACCTCGCCTCTCATACCACGGCTCTCAGGAACCTGGTCAGGAAGACGACAGACTTCCAATGGCTCCCTGCCCACGAGCGTGAATGGAGAGAACTCATAACCAAACTGACCACGGCCCCGGTCTTAGCTTTCTTTGATCCAGCAAAAGAGCCCAAAATTTTGAGCCAATCAGGCATTGGGGCAGTGCTCCTGCAACGCGATGAGGCCTCATCATGGGCCCGCACTGCATATGCGTCACGCACCATGACCCCCACGGAGCAGCACTACGTGCAGATTGAAAAGGAGCGCTTGGGCCTTCTGGCCGGTGTGGTTAAGTTTCACGATTATGTGTACGGACTTCCTCAATTCACCGTCGAGACCGACCATTGCCCGCTGGTCAATATATCACAGAAAGACTTGAACGACATGACGCCTCATCTCCAGCGTATTCTTCTCAAGCTCCGGCGATATGACTTCCAGTGATATGACTTACACCCCGGGCAAATACCTCATCATTGCTGACGCTCTGTCCAGGGCAGTCAACGCTCCGTCTGACCCAGCGGGATTCGTCTGCCAGGTTAACGCCCATGTGGCATTCGTGGCCTCCAATCTACCTGCCATGGATGAACGCCTCGTCCAAATTCGCCGTGAGACGGCGGCTGACCCTTTGCTACAGCGTGTCATGCGCCACCTAACGGACGGGTGGCTCAAGGGCCAATGCCCTCAGTTCTATAATGTCAGAGATGATCTGGCGATAGTAGATGGGGTTCTTCTGAAACTGGACCGCATTGTCATCCCGCATAGCAAGCACCAGCTCGTCCTGGAACAGCTACACGAGGGCCACCTTGGCGTGGAAAAGTGCCGCCGACGGGCCCGAGAGGCAGTGTATTGGCCCAGCATTAATGAAGACATAGCCAACACAGTGCTCAACTGCCCCACTTGTCAGCGCTTCCAGCCGGCCCTACCACGTGAGACCCTGCAGCCCCATGAGTTGGTCACGTCACCTTGGACCAAGGTGGGCATCGACCTGTTCCACGCGTTGGGGAGAGACTATGTCCTGATCGTGGACTACTTTTCAAATTACCCGGAGGTGATACAGTTGCATGACCTCACATCGTCTGCAGTCATCCGTGACTGTAAGGACACCTTTGCTAGACATGGCATCCCACTCACAGTTATGTCGGACAATGGCCCCTGCTTCGCAAGCCAGGAATGGTCCAACTTTGCCAGGCGGTACAATTTTGCCCATGTGACATCCAGTCCCCTGTGCCCCCAATCCAATGGCAAAGCGGAGAAGGGAGTCCATATAGTCAAACGGCTCCTCTGCAAGGCTGCCGCTGCTGTGTCCGATTTCTACCTCGCGTTGCTGGTCTATTGCTCCGCCCCACTGTCCACTGGCCTGTCGCCAGCCCAATTGCTCATGGGTCGTACCCTGAGGACGACGGTGCCGTCCATTCATGTCCCAGACCTCAACCACGTTCCGGTCCTTCGACGGATGCAGCTGTCTCGAGCACAGCACAAGGCGGCTCATGACCCCCGTGCAGCTGATCTCCCTGCTCTGGCTCCAGATGACAACATTGGTATCCATCTTTCGGATGGTGGTTGGTCTGCGACGGCTGTTGTCCTTCGGCAGGTGGCCCCCCCCCCGCTCGTTCCTCGTTCGTCTACCAGATGGCTCCATTCTGCGCCACAATCGACGCGCCCTTCGTCTCGTTCCACGCTCGCTACGTGATCCTCCACTGTCGCCTCGCCCTCCTGCTGACCCTGACCTGGACTATGCAGAGATTCCGGTCACTCTGCATCCTCCTCACTCTGACGCAGTCCAGCCTGCTCCTCAGCCGGCGGCTCCCGACCCACCCTTGAGGTGGTCAACCAGAATTCGTCACCCACCTCAGAGACTTAATTTGTGAACTTTGTGGACTTATAGACTTTCTGAATTGTTCTGTTCTTCCGTTTGATCGTTTACATGGTTTGTATATAGTGCTCATCTCGTTATTCTTGTTGCATACTGTTTTTCTGCACCAGGCACCTTCCCATGTAAATAGCTTAGTTCTCATGTACATAGTCCTGTAAATATGTCTTTCGCACACACATAGCTAGGGACATTCTTACCATACATTATTTATTGCTACACATGTACATTCTTTTATAAAAGGGGGGATGTCATAATATACACCAGTATATCATGGTGCAGACACACACACTGATGGACACACATTCCAATCAACACGCACAACACAACATGATACCAGGATTTGAGGGATATTAGCACTTCTTAGACGTACCTGCAAGTGATCTGCCTTCTGCCAGCATTCCGTCATTCTGCAACATGGACAACATCTGCCCGCCGCCGCCGCTCCGCATCGCCGGCAACCTAGGGGCCAACTGGAAGATATTCAAACAGCGCTTCCAGCTCTTCCTCGAGGCCACAGACAGGGAGGACGCCTCGGATACCAGGAAGATTGCTGTCCTCCTATCCACGGCCGGGGACCATGCCATCCACATTTTCAATTCTCTCACCTTTGCGGATGATGAAGATAAAACAAAATTCAAGAAGGTCCTCCTCAAGTATGACACTCACTGCAGCATAGAGGTGAATGAAAGTTTTGAGTGCTACGTGATCCAACAGCGTTTGCAGGGTAAGGATGAACATTTCCAATCCTTTCTCACTCACCTCCGCATCCTTGCGCAGTCTTGCAGCTACGGGCCCACCTCCGACTCCATGATACGCGACCAGATCGTTTTTGGTGTTCAGTCGGACCCCCTACGACAGCAGCTCCTCAAAGTAAAGCAGCTCACCGTAGCGACCGCCATTGAGACCTGTGTCCTACACGAAAATGCCACAAGTCGGTATTCCCACATCCAAGCGGCTGAAACGGCGCGGCACGTTCCCCACGAGGTGGAACGGGTCCAAGCAATTGAGCAACTCCAGGGCCTCAGCCTGGATGAGGGCGGCCATTTCGCGTACTTTTCGCGGACTCCCGCGCTTGTGCGCACCAAACGAGGGGACGGCGACGTCGAAGAACGTAATGTGCAGGCGCGCACCAGGCACGACCGCACCGCGCATGCGCGGTGGCGCAGCGAACGTGCTGACGCTATGACAAGCGGCAACTGTGGCTCCGCCCATTTAAAACGGCAATGCCCTGCCAAATCTCGACAATGCCTAAGATGTGGCAAACTTAGCCACTATGCTGCCTTCTGCCGAGCAGCTCAGCCTGCCAATTCATATCGCTTCACCCAGCCTCGCAGGAATGTCCGTGCAATTCAATCCACGGTCACCAAGTCCGATGCGGACCTCCCACACAGCAGTGACACCGAGGACCCGAAGGCGCCTTTTCAAGTCGGTATTGTGACAAAAAACAGGATGTCCCCGAAGCAAAGACACCAGCCATTGTCGGTATACAGCATCGATCCAGACGATGAGTGGTGTGCCACCCTGACGGTCAACCGGTCCCAAATACGATTCCGCCTGGACACTGGTGCCTCCGCCAATCTCATTGCGCGGTCTAACTTCGTGTCAAACCAGCCATCCTTCCATCAGCCTGCCAGCTATTGGATTACAATAGCAATGCCATTGATGCCAGCGGCTCGTGCCAGCTTGAAGTGATGCACAGGTCACGCAAAGCCATCCTTCCCTTTGAAATCGTGGGCTCCGCGAAAGCCTCCCTGCTTGGGGTGCAGGCATGCAAGCTGTTGAACCTAGTTCAGAGAGTTCACTCTCTCTCTTCTGATGACACGTCCATCTTTCAGGACACCGGCTTCAGGGCACAACTCGACGCCATCATCAACCAGCACCAAGACGTCTTCGAAGGCATGGGCACACTCCCATTCACCTACAAGATCTTATTGAAACAGAATGCCACGCCTGTGGTGCACGCACCTCGCAGGGTCCCAGCGCCCCTTAAGGACCGCCTCAAGCAGCAGCTGCAGGACCTCCAGGACCAAGGAGTGATTTCCAGAGTCACGGAACCGACCGACTGGGTCAGTTCCATGGTATGTGTAAAAAAGCCTTCCGGCGAGCTGAGAATTTGCATTGATCCCAAGGATCTAAATCGCAATATCATGAGGGAGCATTATCCAATTCCCAAGCGCGAAGTGATCACATGCGAGATGGCTCGCGCCAAGCTCTTCACCAAGCTCGACACCTCAAAAGGATTCTGGCAAATCCAGCTCGACAAATCCAGCAGGAAACTGTGTACATTTAATACCCCCTTTGGCAGATATTGTTTCAACAGGATGCCGTTTGGGATCATATCTGCTTCAGAAGTGTTCCACAAGGATCATGGAACAAATGATGGAAGGCATTGAAGGTGTTCGCGTCTATGTCGACGACATGATCATTTGGTCCACCACCCCGCAGGAGCATATCAGTCGCCTCCAGCGTGTATTCAAACGTAGACGTGAGCATGGCCTCCGCCTCAACAGGGCCAAAAGCTCTTTTGGTCAGACAGAACTCAAGTTCCTCGGGGACCACATCTCTCAATTGGGTGTGCGGCCGGATGCGGACAAGGTGGCTGCTATCACAGCCATGAAAACGCCAGAGGACAAGAAGGCGGTCCTCCGATTTCTGGGCATGGTCAACTTTTTAGGGAAGTTCATCCCTAACCTCGCCTCTCATACCACGGCTCTCAGGAACCTGGTCAGGAAGACGACAGACTTCCAATGGCTCCCTGCCCACGAGCGCGAATGGAGAGAACTCAAAACCAAACTCACCACGGCCCCGATCTTAGCTTTCTTTGATCCAGCAAAAGAGCCAAAAATGTTGAGCCAATCCGGCATTGGGGCAGTGCTCCTGCAACGCGATGAGGCCTCATCATGGGCCCGCACTGCATATGCGTCACGCACCATGACCCCCACGGAGCAGCACTACGTGCAGATAGAAAAGGAGCGCTTGGGCCTTCTGACCGGTGTGGTTAAGTTTCACGATTATGTGTACGGACTTCCTCAATTCACCGTCGAGACCGACCATCGCCCGCTGGTCAATATATCACAGAAAGACTTGAACGACATGACGCCTCGCCTCCAGCGTATTCTTCTCAAGCTCCGGCGATATGACTTCCAGCTGGTATACACCCCAGGCAAGGACCTCATCATTACTGACGCTCTGTCCAGGGCAATCAACACTCCGTCTGACCCAGCGGGATTTGTCTGCCAGGTTGACGCCCATGTGGCATTCGTGGCCACCAATCTACCTGCCATGGATGAACGCCTCGTCCAAATTCGCCGTGAGACGGCGGCTGACCCTTTGCTACAGCGTGTCATGCGCCACCTAACATACGGGTGGCTCAATGGCCAATGCCCTCAGTTCTATAATGTCAGAGATGATCTGGCGATAGTAGACGGGGTTCTTCTGAAACTGGACCGCATTGTCATCCCGCCTGTCATGCGCCAGCTCGTCCTGGTACATTCTTTTATAAAAGGGGGGATGTCATAATATACACCAGTGTATCATGGTGCAGACACACACACTGATGGACACACAGTCCAATCAACACACACAACATCGCAGCCAATCACCAGTTAGAACACATGCACTATATACACATGCCATTGGAAGTCTGTCGTCTTCCTGACCAGGTTCCTGAGAGCCGTGGTATGAGAGGCGAGGTTAGGGATGAACTTCCCTAAAAAGTTGACCATGCCCAGAAATCGGAGGACCGCCTTCTTGTCCTCTGGCGTTTTCATGGCTGTGATAGCAGCCACCTTGTCCGCATCCGGCCGCACACCCAATTGAGAGATGTGGTCCCCGAGGAACTTGAGTTCTGTCTGACCAAAAGAGCTTTTGGCCCTGTTGAGGCGGAGGCCATGCTCACGTCTACGTTTGAATACACGCTGGAGGCGACTAATATGCTCCTGCGGGGTGGTGGACCAAATGATTATGTCGTCGACATAGACGCGAACACCTTCAATGCCTTCCATCCGAGTTCCTGCTCATTCGATCCGCAGCTTCCTAGTAGGACAGTGCTCACAGCCTGCAGCACAGACATTCACCATGTGCATCGACTGGTTAGGACAAGGCAAAGGTCTTTAGTTAAAGCTAGTATCGTGTTAACCCACAGTGAGAGTATGTTAAACTGTTAATGACTCAATAAAATAGTGTTGCACTATTTCAAGTGTTGGTGACCTGTATGTGTTCCACGGATTCAGAGCACTCAATACAACAATGGCGTGTTTGTTAGTTCCGGCAACCAAGTCAACTTTGCCTGTGACAATGTCAGACACAATGAGCAGGTGCCCAGCTTTGCTGCTTTGACAGGCCCCCCCCACAGGTGAAGAGCACCATTCACTGCACATAAATGGGACTGGATACTCCGGTTTTGGGGCTATGTCCGGAGGATCTGTGGCATTTTACGTGGGAAAAATCGGCAAAGCCCCAGCACCGATCCTCCGACTGATGAGGTGCGAGCAGCCGCGCCACGCAAAACGCATGGCCTTCCCGATATAAACATTCACAGTCCGCCGCCACCACGCCGGGTTCCTGACCGTTGAGACCACACGTGGCCTGCGCGGTCGGGAACTCGGCCCATCGGGGGCGGAGCATCTGGGGGGGGGGGCTTCGGGTAACATCCTGAGGCCGTCCCAACAGCGTGCGGTGCACCCCTCGATGACACCGTTTTGGAGGGGGTGGAGCATCCGAAAACAGGCGGCGCTCCCTTTCGGTCGGATAAAGGAATTCTCTGCCTGATCGCCGATTACGAAATCGGCGTCGGCAAGTGGAGAATGACGCCCATGGTAATCCAGGCTACCCCAGAACAACCAGGCATATTTGCTGCTTAACTCAGCCTTGAATATATTCAATGACCCAGCTTTCACTCCTCTCTGGGATAAAGAATTCCAAAGATGAACAAAGGTTCGAGAGAAAATGGGTGGGACTCACCGTGGGCTGACACCAAAATCGGGAAGGCGATTGGATGGAGAATTAGTCGTGAAGTCGAATTTGTGGCTATCGCCGGGATCACGACAAATCACAATTCTTTGGTGTCTCGACAGCGTGGTCAATGCGTTCTACTCTGCATGTACATTAAAAGGCGTTTGCGTATCATTAGTGGGCCTGATTCAGTAGTCTCTGGGGCCTCCGTGATGCTCCGCCTCTGCCAAGGGGAATTACCGACGGCGAGCATCACTTGTGGTTTTAACAATCGGAAAACAGGTGCCATGGCTGGTGAGCGAGAGAGAGGAGTTAGGGGTGCGATGAGCAGAGTGCCAGGTGAAATGGCCAGGGGTGGGTGTGGGGATGGGGGAGGGGGTAAGGGGACATGCAAGGGCAGGGGCTTAAGTGCAGGCTGGGGCCACCGTATAGCCAAATGGACCTGGTGCGGCACGGGGCTATACACCATGCTAACATGTCTGCCTGTCACCCCCTACAGACAATGGACTTCGGAATTCAACCAGGAATTGGGCAGCACGGTAGCGCAATTGGGATAGCGCTGTGAAGCCACAGGTCCCAGGTTCGATTCCCCGCTTGGGTCACTGTCTGTGCGGAGTCTGCACATTCTCCCCGTGTCTACGTGAGTTTCCTCCGGGTGCTCCGGTTTCCTCCCACAGTCCAAAGACGTGCAGGTTAGGTGAACTGGCCATGATAAATTGCCCTTAGTGACCAAAAAAGGTTAGGAGGGGTTATTGGGTTATGGGGATAGGGTGGAAGTGAGGGCTTAAGTGCGTCGGTGCAGACTCAATGGGCCGAATGGCCTCCTTGTGCACTGTATGTTCAATGTTCTATGAATGGTGGGCTTCATTCTGACCACTGCAGCCCTGAGGCTGTACGAGCTGGAGCTGCTCGAGGAGGAGGGCCTATACTTGCCCTGCATCCATGCCAACTTAACTGGTGTCTACCTTTCTGGCCTTACAGGTCCTATTGCTACGTCTAGGTGGATGCCCAGACGTACATCAGGAGTGGAGGCTGCCTGCTGCGATTCCCGCCCTGTGGTCCCCTTTGGCGGCCGTCTTCTGGTGCGACCAGGCCTGGGTGGGCCCGGCTTCTGCTCAGGTGTCGCAGTTGGTGCGGTGCCTCCCATGCGATGCACCGAGGACAGGAGGGAGGGGGGGGGAGTCCGAGGCGCGGAGCTGTTCCGGCACCTCCCCTGCGGGAGTTACCAGCATGGGCCCTATCACTACCTCCTCCCTTAGGGTGCCCGAATGCCCCGAGGCTGCTCCATGGGATGGGGGTGCGATCAGAGCTAACCTCTGAGGCTCCCCCACCACCTGACACTGCCAGTCCTGGAGGTCCACGCCCACCCCGACAAGGGTCTCAATACTCGCGGCCATGGAGCACAGGGAGTGAACCACCTCCCTCTGGGACTGCGCCACATCACGCTGCAACTGTGCCACCACTTTCTGGGTCTGTGCCACATCAGCCAGTGACTGTGCCACCTCCCTTTGGATCTGTGCCAATGCCGCCGCCGCCCTCAGCCATGGCCCGCTGTGACAGGACCACGCTCAGGAGCACCGCTGCAATGTTCGGGTGACCCTGGCACATGGCTGCCTGGGAGAGGTTAGCCCTGTCCTGGGCTATGCCCGCCACCTGCACAGTGTGCCCCAGGCCTTGCACATCCTGACTCATGGCCGAAACGTTGCCCACAAGGCTTCCACCCCGTATGCCACCCGTACTGTGTTGACCTGGGTGGCACGCATGGTCGACATCATCTCCTACTCCTGCAGGCAATTTGACTCCTCCAACTGCCGACACCCCATCATGCAGTGCCTGGCTCTGAGACTGCATCCCCACAATGGATGGGACCGCCCTTTCCAGAAGCCTGAAACTCATCCAGACGGCAGCTAGTCCCTGGGGTCGGCCCGCCCTCGGAGGTTCCTACATCGACACGTGTGTGGTGTGCACTAGATGGTATCCCAGGAGCCTCTTCTTTGTAAGCAGGGCTTGTCTGCTAGGCGACAAGGGATACCTTCTGCAAACGTGGCTCATCTCACATTTAAAAAAAACAAATTTAAAAAGCCCAACAGCTCTTCAATTCGATTCATTCAGGGGATTTGGGTGTCGCTGGCTGGGGTAGCATTTATTGCTCATCCCTAATTGCCCTTGAACTGAAAAACTTGTTGGACCATTTCAGGGGGCAATTCAAGAGTAACCCACATTTCACATGTAGACCAGACCATTTCCTTCCCGAAAGGACATTAGTGAACCAGATGTTAAATTGAGGGGAGATAGATATAGGGCAGGTGTCAGAGGTAGGTTCTTTACTCAGAGGGTAGTAAGGGTATGGAATGCCCTGCCTGCAACAGTAGTGGACTCGCCAACATTAAGGGCATTTAAATGGTCTTTGGATAAACGGATGGATGATAATGTAACAGTGTAGATGGGCTTTAGATTGGTTTCACATGGCGGCGCAACATCGAGGGCCGAAGGGCCTGTACTGCACTGTAATGTTGTATTGGTTTTTTTTGATAATCATCAATATACTTTGAATTCCAGATGTTTATTAAGTTCAAATTTCACTCTCTACCGTGGTGGGATTCGAACCCGGATCCCCAGAGAATTACCCTGGGTCTTTGGATTACTAGTCCAGTGACAATACTGTTGTGTTATTCACCCTGGGGTAACACAGACTGCAACACGATGCAGTTAAATGATCAAGCATACACCAAACGTAGGCGTTGGTTCAATAAGATTTATTGAAATTCAGTAATGAAGCACACAGCTGCCTGTGGGTTGACTCTCTACTACTCTAAGTAAACTAACATTAACTAGGAGGACTAACTAACATTATTTAGGAGGAACTTCTTCACCCAAAGGGTTGTGAATCTATGGAATTCCTTGCCCAGTGAAGCAGTAGAGGCTCCTTCATTAAATGATTTTAAGATAAAGATAGATAGTTTTTTGAAGAATAAAGGGATTAAGGGTTATGGTGTTCGGGCCGGAAAGTGGAGCTGAGTCCACAAAAGATCAGCCATGATCTCATTGAATGGTGGAGCAGGCTCGAGGGGCCAGATGGCCTACACCTGCTCCTAGTTCTTATGTTCTTATGTTCTAACTATCTAGACCAGGCTAGCTCTGATCCACGTGTAGAAGGTGCTGACTGATATATACACCCTGACTGTCACTACAATTGTCACCAGCGGAAAGAGGCAGAGTGCTGATGCCTTGTGTGTTTTATGGTTGGAAGCCCCCCTCTGGTGTTCTGTCTGGTGATTGGTCGTGTTATCCTGTATGTTGATTGGCTCACCTGGGTGTCTGTCACTGCCTGCTTTTACCTCATGATGTGCATGGGTGCATATTATGACAAATACCACTGTGCCACATGCCTTCCCTCCTCCCCGAGAGTGTTATATCACCACCAGGTGTGTATTTGAGCAAGTCAGTAACATGCTGATAATGCGTTTCAGGTGCCGTAACAGATGTGACAGTAAACACCGGCCAGAGACTCCGGAACGGTTGTGGTTTGCTGTGTACTGAATAACACAGCAACTTGGAAAGACTTGGACCTGTAGGAAAAGGGTGAAGAGTTCAGATCCAAGCCAGGTGATCTTCAAAGGAAAGAAGAGAAGGAGCACAGTGATGAGTGCAATGCATCCCAACTGCTCACATTGATATCCAGAATGCTTTTATTAATGTCCCATTCACTTAGGATTCTGCAGAGGTCCCATATTACCAGAAATGCAATGGCCACTACCTCCACCCCACAATGGTTCACATTCATTCCTTTCTTCTCATTCATCATCAAACAAGTTAGAAAGTCAATTATGACCCAGCACACAAGAATGAGCAAGGTGGGAAAGTGCTGAAAAGAAATGGCATTTATGTGAGCTAAATAAAGAACAAAAAACTTATCAAAGCAACGGGTGGAATTCACCAAAAAGATTTCTCTAAATGTGGTCTCCAGTAGGAAACAAGGTGCGATTCCCGCCGGGTGGATCAGCACGATCCAATCTCTTTAAAAAAATATATATTTATTCAAAATTTTCAACAAATTATCAACAAGAGCCTCCCTCCCCCCCCCCAACAAAAAGAAAGAAACAAAGACACAACAATCAAAAATTATGCATTGGATTTCCCCCATATACAATAACCCCCCATATGACATTTAAAAGCACAAATAGGGGAAAAAAACACCTTCACCCAAACGCCACCCCAAAAGAACCCCCCCCCCCAAGCCCCTGGGCTGCTGCTGCTGACCTCCTCCTAACGCTCCGCGAGATAGTCTAGGACCGGTTACCACCGTCTGAAGAACCCTTGCACAGACCCTCGCAAGGCAAACTTTATCCTCTCCAACTTGATGAACCCTGCCATGTCATTGATCCAAGGTTCCACACTAGGGGGCTTCGCATCTTTCCATAGTAGCAAAATCCTCCGCCGGGCTACCAGGGATGTAAAGGCCAGAATACCGGCCTCTTTCGCCTACTGCACTCCCGGCTCGCCTGATACCCCAAATAATGCCAATCCCCAGCTCGGCTTGATCCGGGCATTCACCACCTTGGGCATAGTCCTCGCAAAACCCCTCCAAAACCCATCCAGCGCCGGGCACGACCAGAACATATGGACGTGATTTGCCGGGCTCCCCGAGCACCTCTCACATCTGTCCTCCACCCCAAAGAACCTACTCAACCTCGCCCCTGTCATATGCACTGTGTGAGTAACTTTGAACTGTATTAGGCTGAGCCAGGCGCAAGAGGAGGAAGAATTAACCCTACTCGGGGCATCAGCCCACAGACCCTCATCTATCTCCTCCTCAAGCTCATCCTCCCACTTGCCCTTTAACTCCTCCACCGAGGCCTCCTCCTCTTCCTTCAGCTCCTGGTAAATCGCCGAAACCTTGCCTTCTCCAACCCATACACCCGAAATCACCCTGTCCTGCATCTCACGTTTCGGAAGCAGCGGGAATTCCCTCACCTGCCGCCTCACAAACGACCTCACTTGCATGTACCTGAAAGCGTTTCCCGGGGGTAGTCCAAACTTCTCCTCTAGCGCCCCTTGGCTCCCAAACATCCCATCGATGAACAGGTCCCCTCCTTCTAATCCCTGCCCGATGCCAGCTCCGAAACCCCCCATCCATCCTTCCCGGGACGAACCGATGATTCTCCCGAATCGGTGACCAAACCGAGACTCCCACCTCGCCCGTGTCACCTCCACTGCCCCCAGATCTTCAGCGTCGCCGCCACCACCGGACTCGTGGTGTACCTTGTCGGCGAGAGCAGCAGCGGTGCCGTCACCAGCGCCCTCAGGCTCGTGCCCACACAGGACGCCATCTCGAGCCTCTTCCACACCGCCCCCTCTCCCTCCATTACCCACTTATGGATCATCGCCACATTGGCTGCCCAATAATAGCCGCACAAATTCAGCAGCGCCACCCCCCCCTGTCCCTGCCATGCTCCAGAAACACTCTCTTCACCCTCGGGGTCTTATTCGTCCACACAAATCCCATGATGCTCCTGCTTACCTGTTTGAAAAAGGCCTTGGGGATCAAAATGGGAAGGCACTGGAACACAAAGAGAAACCTCGGGAGGACCGTCATTTTGACCGACTGCACCCTACCCGCTAGTGAGAGTGGCAGCATATCCCATCTTTTAAAATCCTCCTCCATCTGCTCCACCAACCGCGTCAAATTGAGCTTGTGCAGGGCCCCCCAACTCCTAGCTACTTGGATCCCTAGGTACCGAAAGCTCCTTTCCGCCCTCTTCAGTGGTAGCTCGTCTATCCCCCTTCCCTGGTCCCCTGAAGGCACCACAATGAGCTCACTCTTCCCTACGTTGGGTTTATACCCCAAAAAGTCCCCAAACTCCCTAAGGATCCGCATGACCTCCGTCATCTCCTCCACTGGATCCACAATGTACAACAACAGGTCATCGGCATACAACAACACCCGGTGTTCCTCTACCCCCCGGACCAATCCCCTCCATTTCCAGGACTCCCTCAGTGCCATGACCAACGGCTCAATTGCCAGTGCAAACAACAAGGGGGATAAGGGCCACCCCTGCCTCGTCCCCCGGTACAACCGAAAGTACTCCGACCTCTGCCGGTTCGTAGCCACACTCGCTACCGGGGCTCTATATAGCAGCCTGACCCAACTGATGAACCGCTCCCCGAACCCAAACCTCCGCAACATTTCCCAAAGGTACTCCCACTCCACCCGATCAAAGGCCTTCTCCGCGTCCATAGCTGCCACTACCTCCGCTTCCCCCTCCACCGAGGGCATCATAATCACATTGAGGAGCCTCCGCACATTTGTGTTTAGCTGCCTACCCTTCACAAATCCCGTCTGGTCCTCATGAATCACCCCGGGACACAGTCCTCAATTCTCGTAGCCAGCACCTTCGCCAGCAACTTAGCGTCAACATTGAGGAGCGAGATCGGTCTATACGACCCACATTGCAATGGATCCTTGTCCCGCTTCAAGATCAAAGAAATCAGCGCCCCGGACATTGTCGGGGGCAGGATTCCCCCCTCCCTCGCCTTATTAAAAGTCCTCACTAGCAACGGACCCAGTAGGTCCACGTATTTCCTGTAAAATTCAACCGGGAACCCATCCGGCCCCGGGGCCTTCCCCGCTTGCATGGTCCCCAATCCTTTAACCAGCTCCTCCAGCCCAATCGGTGCCCCCAAACCAGCCACCTCCTTCTCCTCCACCCTCGGGAACCTCAGCTGATCCAGGAATCGTCGCATCCCCATCTCCCCCGCTGGGGGCTCAGACCTGTACAGATCCCCATAGATGTCCCTAAATACCATGTTTATTCTCACCGCACTCCGCACCGTATTCCCCCCTCTGTCCTTGACTCCACCAATCTCCCTCGCTGCCTCCCTCTTACGAAGCTGATGTGCCAGCATCCGACTCACCTTCTCCCCATACTCATACGCCGCCCCCTGCGCTTTCCTCCACTGTGCCTCTGCTTTCCCCGTGGTCAACAGGTCGAATTCCGTCTGAAGGTTCCGTCGCTCCCTAAGTAACCCCCCTCCGGGGCCTCTGCATACCTCCTGTCCACCCTTAAAATCTCCCGCACCAACCTCTCCCTCTCCCTCCCCTCTCTCTTCTCCCTGTGGGCCCTAATAGAGATTATCTCTCCCCTGACCACCGCCTTCAATGCCTCCCAGACTACCCCCACCTGCACCTCCCCGTTGGCGTTGGCCTCCAAGTATCTTTCAATACACCCCCGCACCTGCCCGCACACCCCCTCATCCGCCAACAGTCCCACATCGAGGCACCACAGCGGGTGCTGGTCCCTCTCCTCCCCCAACTCCAACTCCACCCAATGCGGGGCGTGGTCCGAGATGGCTATGGCCGAATATTCCGTTCCCTCCACTTTCGGGATTAGCGCCCTACTCAAAATGAAAAAGTCTATCCGGGAGTAGGCTCTATGGACGTGGGAAAAGAAGGAAAATTCCCTGGCCAGCGGCCTGGCAAACCTCCATGGATCCACTCCCCCCATCTGGTCCATAAACCCCCTGAGCACCTTGGCCGCAGCTGGCCTCTCACCCGTCCTGGACCTAGAGCGGTCCAGCACCGTGTTGAAGTCCCCCCCCATTATCAAGCTTCCTACCTCCAGATCCGGAATCCGACCCAGCATGCGTTTCATAAATCCGGCATCATCCCAGTTCAGGGCATATACGTTCACCAGTACCACCTGCAGCCCCTGCAACCTACCACTCACCATCACATATCGACCTCCATTATCCACTACGATATTCAGTGCCTCGAACGACACCCGCTTCCCCACCAGTATTGCAACCCCTCTGTTCTTCGCATCCAGCCCTGAATGAAAGACCTGCCCTACCCATCCCTTTCTCAGCCTAACCTGATCTGCCACCTTCAGATGTGTCTCCTGGAGCATAACCACGTCTGCCTTCAGTCCCTTTAGGTGTGCGAACACCCAGGCCCTCTTGAGCGGCCCATTCAGGCCCCTCACATTCCAAGTTATCAGCCGGATCGGGGGGCTACTCGCACCTCCCCTCCCTGCTGACTAGCCATCTCCTTTTCTAGGCCAGCCACGTGCCCGCGCCTCCTGCACCCTCCAGCCCCCCCAGGCGGCGGACTCCCGCCCAGACTACCTCTCCTACTTCCAGCTCCCCTTTGGCCAATGCAGCAGCAACCCAGTTCCACCCCTCCCCCTCCCTCCCGCGAGATCCTCATCTAGCCATTTTGCTCCCCCCATGATACTCCCGTAAGTCAGCTGACTCCTGCTGACCCCGGCCTCTCCCGCCATTCCATCGACCCCCCAGTGTGAGAATCCCCCACCCCTTGGCAGTCAGTGTGCACTCCTGTCCAGCACTGCCCTCCCCCCGCCCCCCCCACCCCCCAGTCCTGCCCCCAAGCACGATCCAATCTCAATCCAGTCAGACTTAGGAACTTTTTTGGAGAAACGGGTGATTTGCACTGTTGGACCCGAAGACGGTGACAAGGTCAGAGATCGGGGTGCTTCTCAGACTAACATCAGAGCCTGCACCGCCACCCCTCCCTCCCCACCCCCGCCAATCGCTGGCATGGCTCCCCTCCCCCAATCGCTGGCAAGGCACCCCACCCATAATTGCTGGCAAGGCTCCCCACGCATAATTGCTGGGAAGACCACTCTCTCCTTTCATGGCAAGGCTGTCCCACCCCCTGCATTACTGGCAAGGCCCCCTCTCCAAATGCTGGAAAGACTCCCCCCACCACTCATTGGCAAGACCCCCACCCGCACCAATTGCTGGCAAACACCCCCAAGCAATCGCCTTCAAGGCTCTCTCCCCCAGTCGCTGGCAAAGCCTCCCCTCCAATTGCTGGCAAGACCCCTCAAGTGAGCAACACCCTGCCATGTGTTTGCCAAAGCCCCCCTCTACAAGGCTTTCCCCCAGTCCCCCTTTCAGGCCACACATTAGCAGTGCTAACCTGGCATTGTCTCCTAGCACTGCCAGGTTACACTGCCAGGATGTCAAGGGCAGCACTCAGACAGAGCACTTGGTTATTCTAAGAAATACTTCAGAACAGAGGCAATCCCAGCAGAAAAAAGTTGTGGTTAGAAACAACACCTGCTTTTTCTAGGAAAGTCTAGAGCCGGGATGGAACCTGGGACCTCGGAGTCGTGAGGCAGCAGTGCTAACCACTGCGCACCGTGCTGCCCAGTAGTTCACAGTTAATGGACAATGAAGAGCTATAAAAACAAAGCTAAGCCCTTCTTTAATATAGCCTGAACCTGTTAATCAAAAGGCTTGTAAAAGATAATGAAATTGAATGTAAGCAATGCAGTTCAAAGCTTTTAGTCTTTTTAGCAAGCCCAGAGGCTTGAAAAAGTTAATGGGGAATGAAAGTTATGTGAAAACGGCACTTTGAAGGTTTCCAACACGTCCGAGGGAAGACTTTTATCTTCATCCGACAGATTATTGAAATTGACATGCTGAACGAGTTTAAAGATTTTCAAGGCTACAGAGGGAAGGTGCCATGGAGAAGTGGATGGCCCCATCCTGGGAAAGACCACGGACCTGAGCTCCACCAGCCCAGCCTGAGCTTCCCCTCCCCACCAGCACCCTGGAGGTAAGAAGTTACTCACCTCCCTGATCACCTTTGATGTCCCGGGCACATGGTCCCCGCTTTTAGGGACCGGCAGTGATTCGCACTCGGGTGACTTCCTGCTGGGGAGGGGGCCGGGTGAATACAGGGAGGCCACTGCATTCAATTTTAATACTGCTACTAAGATTAAAATAAATACAGATGAGTTGTGATCAGGTACTCACTCTTCCTGAGCGAAATCCTGATCACGCCAGCTAAAGCGGGCTGGGAGAATGGGAAACTGATTTGTTCCTGCTGCAAATCACATTTTGGGCTCTCCTATAATTCTCCTAACGTAGTGGGATTGGCGCCAGGCGCAGCACGTAGAATCGCCCCCAAAGTTTTCTCAAATTCCCGTACGCATACTTTTGTTCAACTTACAAAGCCTTAATTTTCCTTTTTCTCCAACCTCTGTGGTTTTAGCTGTTGCAGAGGCAGGTGGGCTGCCCATACCCCCAGGCTGCCCACTCTCCTTTTCTGACCCCTGAAATGCTGGTGGCCATCCACTTCTCCACCTGCACCTATGCAGGGGCAGACCTGGACGATCGGAGATGAGGCAGCATACGGTATACTGGCTGAGAAGAGTGCTTTGGGTTAAAATGGAAGCCCTTCAGGTGCTACCATGAGCCCTTTCTCTATCATTCCTCGCATGGCTCTGCCACATTACTATGCTACCACCATGCTGCAGAACACTTTGATGTCGATCAGTCTGGCCCTGTAAGGCAAAGTGTGCCGGCCGCTTTAAGATGGCAGACATGTTGATATCCAGGCTCTGCACCCTTGTGTTCAAGACGTGAACCCACTTGATTAACGATTTATTGCTTTGGTCAATCTATCAAGGGATGAAAACACCTCGCTGGCTTGCAACATCACCCCCTTCATACTTGAGATAGACTTCAAAGGCATTTCAGTACATTGCGCATTACTGCTGCTCAAATGATTTTCCTCTTCAACAATTGCCGCCAGGCAACAGTTGGCAGAGCTTGGAGAAGGCTGCACCCTCTCCAGTGTACTTTCCATGGCTGTCCCTTGAGCGCTTGCTCACTTGTGAAGTGTCAGTCACCAGTTCAAAGCCCGTTGTCTGGTTCAACTGCCCCCCACCCCCCCAAGGTGTGAATATATGAGCTGGTGCATGGTCTGAATGAGCCCTGTGATGGTGCACCATCGGTTCCTCAGGGCAATTATTGTCTGCTATATCCACTGGTATGTCTGCTGATTATTTGGAAGATATAGAATGAATTAGTGATGGCAAAGAACAGGCGCCCGAATGTGGTGACTAGGGGCTTTTCACAGTAACTTCATTGCAGTGTTAATGTAAGCCTAATTGTGACAATAAGAAGATTATTATTATGTGATTCATCCAGTTATGTTTCTGGTCAATGATGACCCCAGGATGTTGGTGGTGGTTGTTATATTACGATATGTAATATATTTATTACTCTCTTAATCGAGTTGTTAAATGATAGCCGTAATCTTCCAGTAATGATTAAGTAATTCATTGAGTAACATAAATTAATTCTCGTGAGTTCTATTTACTTAATACTAAGCTAGTAAAACAAATAAACAATTGTAGAATATTAACCATTAAATAAGTTGATCTAAAACTCTGATAACTAATAACTTCTTCTCTCTAGCTTTCTTACTTCTGTTCTCTCTGCAATCCTGACACACACTCCTCCAAGAAAGAGCGGGAAAACATTTATATAGGTCCTGATAGTGAGGCCATCCTCTGGTCATTTGCCTGGACTTGCTTAACACAGTCCGATCATGTATTATTAAATACAGAGATCACTACAGTGGGGACTTCAATGAGGGTAATGCTGTTGAACGTAAAGGCAATGTTGTTACCCTCTCTAGTGTCAGAGACAGTCATTACCTGGCATTGTCTGATGTTACTTGCTATTTATCAACACAAGCTTGAATGTTGTCCAGTTTGTGCTGCATTCCAGCACAGACTTCTTCATTGTGAGGAGGTCCAAATAGAACTGAACAGCAAACATCACCACTTCTGACCTTAGGATGTGAGGAAGGTCATTGTTAGAGCAGTGAAGGTGGCTGAGCCGAGCACACAGCCCTGGGGATCTCCTGCAGCGCCACTGTAGGACTGTGATGACCAACCTCTTACATCGGCATGGTGGCACAGTGGTTAACACTGCTGCCTCACAGCGTCAGGGACCAGGGTTGAATTTCGATCTTGGGTAACTGTCTGTCTGGAGTTCATACGTTCTCCCCACATCTCTGTGGGTATCCTGCGGATGCTCCAGTTTCCTCTCGCAGTCCAGCCATGTGCAGGTTAGGTGGATTGGCCATGATAAACTGCGCCTTTATGTCCAAAAGATTAGGTGGGGTTACTGGTTTACGAGGATGGGGTAGGGGAGTAGGCTAAGGAAGGGTGTTCTTTCGGAGGATCGTTGCTGACTCGATGGGCTGAATGGTCTCCTCCTGCACTGTAGTGATTCTATTCTGTTCTATACTAACCACAGTCATCGTCTTTTGTGTTAGGTATGCCTCCAGCCAATGAAAAGCTTTCCCACTGATTCCAATTGACTTCAATTTTACTAGGGTTCCTTGATGCCATGCTTGGGAAAATGCTGTCTTGTCTCAGCTATTTTGTCCATTTTTGGGCCAAGATTCATAGAATCATAGAATCCCTACAGTGCAGAAGGAGGCCATTCGGCCTATCAAATCTGCAGCGGCCCTTCGAAAGAGCACAATACCGTTGTCCACTCTCCCGTGAACCCCGCCCTACCCCGTAACCCTACAACACAGTTTCCTGACGCAGTATGCAGATAGGCCAACGAGAGGCGAGGCCATATTGGATTTGGTACTGGGTAATGAACCAGGACAGGTGTTAGATTTGGAGGTAGGTGAGCACTTTGGTGATAGTGACCACAATTTGATTACGTTTACTTTAGTGATGGAAAGGGATAGGTATATACCGCAGGGCAAGAGTTATATCTGGGGGAAAGGCAATTATGATGCGATGAGGCAAGACTTAGGATACATCGGATGGAGAGGAAAACTGCAGGGGATGGGCACAATGGAAATGTGGAGCTTGTTCAAGGAACAGCTACTGCGTGTCCTTGATAAGTATGTACCTGTCAGGCAGGGAGGAAGTGGTCGAGTGAGGGAACCGTGGTTTACTAAAGCAGTCGAAACACTTGTCAAGAGGAAGAAGGAGACTTATGTAAACTTGAGACATGAAGGTTCAGTTAGGGCGCTCGAGAGTTACAAGTTAGCTAGGAAGGACCTAAAGAGAGCTAAGAAGAGCCAGGAGGGGACATGAGAAGTCTTTGGCAGGTAGGATCAAGGATAACCCTAAAGCTTTCTATAGATATGTCAGGAATAAAAGAATGACTAAGGTAAGAGTAGGGCCAGTCAAGGACAGTAGTGGCAAGTTGTGCTTGGAGTCCGAGGAGATAGGAGAGGTGCTAAATGAATATTTTTCATCAGTATTCACACAGGAAAAAGACAATATTGTCGAGGAGAATACTGAGATTCAGGCTACTAGACTAGAAAGGCTTGAGGTTCATAAGGAGGAGGTGTTAGCAATTCTGGAAAGTGTGAAAATAGATAAGTCACCTGGGCCAGATGGGATTTATCCTAGGATTCTCTGGGAAGCTAGGGAGGAGATTGCTGAGCCTTTTGCCTTGATCTTTAAGTCATCTTTGTCTACAGGAATAGTGCCAGAAGACTGGAGGATAGAAAATGTTGTCCCCTTGTTCAAGAAGGGGAGTAGAGACAACCCCGGTAACTATAGACCAGTGAGCCTTACTTCTGTTGTGGGAAAAATCTTGGAAAGGTTTATAAGAGATAGGATGAATAATCATCTGGAAAGGAATAATTTGATTAGAGATAGTCAACACGGTTTTGTGAAGGGTAGGTCGTGCCTCACAAACCTTATAGAGTTCTTTGAGAAGGTGACCAAACAGGTGGATGAGGGTAAAGCAGTTGATGTGGTGTATATGGATTTCAGTAAGGGGTTTGATAAGGCTCCCCATGGTAGGCTACTGCAGAAAATACGGAGGCATGGGATTCAGGGTGATTTCGCAGTTTGGATCAGAAATTGGCTAGCTGGAAGAAGACAAAGGGTGGTGCTTGATGGGAAATGTTCAGACTGGAGTCCAGTTACTAGTGGTGTACCACAAGGATCTGTTTTGGGGCCAATGCTGTTTGTCATTTTTATAAATGACCTGGAGAAGGGCGTAGAAGGATGGGTGAGTAAATTTGCAGATTACACTAAAGTCGGTGGAGTTGTGGACAGTGTGGAAGGATGTTACAAGTTACAGAGGGACATAGATAAGCTGCAGCGCTGAGCTGAGAGGTGGCAAATGGAGTTTAATGCAGAAAAATGTGAGGTGATTCATTTTGGAAGGAATAACAGGAAGACTGAGTACTGGGCTAATGGTAAGATTCTTGGCAGTGTGGATGAGCAGAAAGATCTCGGTGTTCATGTACATAGATCCCTGAAAGTTGCCACCCAGGTTTAGAGGGTTGTTAAGAAGGCGTACGGTGCGTTAGCTTTTATTGGTAGAGGGATTGAGTTTCGGGGGCCACGAGGTCATGTTGCAGCTATACAACACTCTGGTGCGGCCGCATTTGGAGTATTGCGTGCAATTCTGGTCGCCGCATTATAGGAAGGATGTGGAAGCATTGGAAAGGGTACTGAGGAGATTTACCAGAATGTTGCCTGGTATGGAGGGAAGATCTTATGAGGAAAGGCTGAGGGACTTGAGGCTGTTTTCGTTAGAGAGAAGAAGGTTAAGAGGTGACTTAATTGAGGCATACAAGATGATCAGAGGATTGGATAGGGTGGACAGTGAGAGCCTTTTTCCTCGGATGGTGATGTCTAGCACGAGGGGACATACCTTTAAATTGAGGGGAGATAGATATAAGACAGATGTCAGAGGTAGATTCTTTACTCAGAGAGTAGTAAGGGTGTGGAATGCCCTGCCTGCAACAGTAGTGGACTCGCCAACATTAAGGACATTCAAAGGGTCATTGGATAGACATATGGACAATAAGGTAATAGTATAGATGGGCTTTAGAGTGGTTTCACAGGTCGCGCAATATCGAGGGCCGAAGGGCCTGTACTGCGCTGTAATGTTCTATGTTCTAACCTGTACATCCCTGGACACTAAGGGACAATTTAGCATGGTCAATCTGCCTAACCCACACTTCTTTGAACTGTGGAAGGAAACTGGAGCACCTGGAGGAAACCCTGCAGACAAGGGGAGAACATAAGACATGGGGAGAATGTAAGAGGTCTGGAGCTCAGAGGTACTGGCAAAACCCAATTAAGGATCGGTGAGTAGGTAATTAATGAATAAGCGCTGCTTGACTGCACTGTCCACAAGTTGGGCAATCTTCAAGTGCCCATGTTGTAGCTCTATTGGAACAACTTGGTTAGGGGCACAGCTAGCTCTGTAGCATCACAGCCATTCCTGATCTGTCCCATGGCCTTTTCACACGATTACACCGCTACATGATAGGATTTTGTCAGGTTGTAGCCGATGCCATTCGATGACATACATACAAAAAGACATTTTGCCCCTGTGGGGCACTCCAAACTCAACCAGGCTACTTTCAAAATAATCCCACAGTTGAGCAGGATGACTTTAAGAAGGACCAACAACATTAGTCCCATGTGCGACGTTATCGGAGACTGGGATGAGAATTAACAATAATGTTCAGCGCATACCATTAGCATTTTATCTTGGTTATAGGTACGGAAGTAATTATGCGAGCTTGATTTAATAAAAAGCAAACTTCAAGCACTGAAAGGGTTAATGAAGTTATCTTAATGACAAGCAAGCAGCAAACAATAGGATTCACAAAATGGTCATTTTACAAAATTTCTGCTCCGAAGAGATATCCCAATATCTGCAGCAAATAGAACTTTGAGTTCAAGAATATCTTGAAACAAAACGGAACTTTACATTATAATGGAATCACTGCTGCTAAATGTACCCAGTCATTATAAATCATCAAGAATCAGTAAAAATAAGTGCTTTTGGTTTTGCACACATTAGAAATGCTGAGGTAACGATTTTACAGTTCCAGATAAGTGTTAATAAATTACCTGAATTTCAAAATTAATGGGTGCTGGGCTGTTCTGCGGAGATATCATTGTGTTTCATGAATATTTTGATATCAAGATTAGATCAAATGCACCGAATTTCTAAACAAGCATATCCAAGGTCTAGTGATCATATAATGTGCTTTAAAAAAATTATTTCCAGGAACAAAATGTGTAGATATGAAATAATTAAAATTATATTTGCTGCATTTCACTGTTATCATATTTGCATGACTTTGTATCTCCTCTATTGATCTTCCTGGAGCTGAGAAATATACATTTTTCTGCCTTTTTAAATATACCTTGCTGGCAGAGATAATGGTTTATATTGTGATGTTAAAAAGGCTTGTATTCGCAAAAAAAAACAATGAGGTGTCATTGCACAGCTCTGGGAGCCAACGATTACACCAACTGTATCATTTCTATTCAACTCTATATCTATTTAAACAGCTTTTCTGTGTTGTCTTTTGTGCCAGTCAAAGATCAATATTCAGCAAACTCTTCATAATTTATTCTGTTATTAAGCTTTATTGGCTGTAGCAAAACCAGGAAGGCTCGTTCCTCCAAAATACGGTCGCGTATTATTCAATGATAAATGATTGCATTTTTTCAGGAGCTTGGTTTAAAGCTCGCAAATAAAGAAATATGTATTTTACCCCCCTCATAAACTTGCCAAATTTTTCATAAAAGACATTCAGAGAACTTAGAATATTAGAAATCTTCCAAATAATTTGTTTGTTTTAGAATTGGTGCCTTTTTTTCTGAAGGTTTTTAATAGACTGTGTGTAAGGGTTAAGCATCTGCTTCTCAATTAACTTCTTTCCACTGGTTGTGCCACAGGTTTCCCACGGCAATTGTCTTCTGTCATAAGTTTAACACACTAGCTGGATGTGTTTCCTTCTGAGCACCTTCTCTTGTGATCCTCTCTCATCTATTGGACTTGTAAGATATTAATACATTTTCAATACACTAATGAAGTATGATCTGAGGGCTTCCATCAGAATATGAATCTTCATCCTTACCAGCCAGCCTTCAGCAGCAACACTTTGACCCCAGTGTTACAATGAACCTTTCCTGAAAATAAATTGATTGCAGAAACCACGAGAGGTGACTTCTATTCGCACAAAACAGAATACAGTTTTGCATCTTCATAATCTCTGCTTCAAATTAAAGGTACTGGATTCCCCGCTCAGTGCACCCATCTGAGGCTCTGCCCCACTGCAGAGGGAGTGGATCGAGGGTGCAGGGTGCCGCTCTGGTGGACACAATGAGGCTGTATGAGCAGGAGCTGCTTGGGGAGGACCCTGCAGAGCAGGAGCCTGCCCGAGAGGTGTAGAAGCCAGCCAGTGACACCAGCCACCCCGGAGGCCGAGGAGGAGGTGGGAAGGAGGCGTCACATCAGGCCCCATGTATACCGGGGTACAAACCCCTTGCTCTTGTACTTTATGCACCTATTAATAAAGGCTAGAATACTATGTGCTTTATTATCTGATCTCCCCACCTGTCCTGCCACTTTTAATGATCTATGCACATGTACATCCAGGTCCCTCTGCTCCTGCAACATGTCAAGAATTTCCCGCCTTATTTCACATTGCTTCTCCATGTTCTTCCAACCAAAATGCATCATCTCACACTACTCCACTTCATCTGCCACCGATCTGCCCTCTCCACCAACTTGTTTATCTTCTTTTGAAGTTCCACGCTATTTTGTATTATCTGCAAACTTTGAAACTGTCCCCTGCACACCAAAATCTGGATCATTAATATGTATCAGAGGAAGCAATTAATCCAAAACCAACCCCTGGGGAATAACCACCCCAGGCCTTCTTCCAGCCTGAAAAATATCCTTTGACGATTACTGTTTGCTTCCTATTTTTCGGCCAATTTTTTATTCACATTGCTATTGCCCCTTTTACTCCATGAGCTTTAATTTTTCTCACAAGTCTGCTGTGTGGCACTGTATCGAACACCTTCTAAAGGTTTATATACATCATAGCAACAGCATTACCCTCATTGACCCTCTCTGTTACCTCCTCAAAAACTCCAGCAAGTTAGTTAAACATGATTTTGCTATTTGAAATCCATGTTGGCTCTTCCTAATTAACCCACATTTTCCATGTGACTAACAATTCCCGAAATATAGTTTCTAAAGGTTTGCCCACCACTGATGCTAAACAGACTGGCCTGTACATGCTGGGGCTATCCTTACAATCCTTTTTGAATAAGGGTGTAATATTTGTAACTCTCCAGTCCTCCAACCCCTCCCATGAGTCTAGAGAAGATGAAGATTATGGTCAACTCCTCTGCAATTTCCAATCTCACTTCCTTCAATATCCTTGGATGCATGTCATCCGGTCTTGGTGCCTTGCCAACTTTAAGCACCGACAGTTTATTCAATCTTTTCAATCCTTCAAGAGACAGAGTTTCCTCATCTGTTGCCATGGTCTGGGTAACAGAGAGTCCCTACAGTGCAGAAGGACGCCATTCGGCCCATCGAATCTGGACCGACCCTCTGAAAGAGACCCCTGCCCTATCCCCGTAACCCCACATAACCTTTTGGACACTAAGGGACAATTTTTTAGCATGGCCAATGCACCTAACCTGCACATCTTTGGACTGTGGGGGGGGGGGGGGGGGGAACCGGAGGAAACCGGAGCACCCGGAGGAAACCCACGCAGACGTGGCGAGAATGTACAAAATCCACGTAGACAATCACCCAAGGTTAGAATTGAACCCGGGTCCCTGGTGCTGTGAGACAGCAGTGATAACCACTGTGCCACCGTGCCGCCTAGAAAAGATGGATGTAAAGTATTTATTTAATACCTCAGCCATGCCCCCAGCCTCCAGATGTAAATGTCCTTTTCGGTCACTAATCGGTCCTACTCCTCCTTTTACCGCCCTTTCACTATTATATGCCTATCGAAGACTTTGGGATTCCCCATTATGTTGACTGCCAATCCTTTCTCATAATCCCTCTTCACTTCTCTAATGAGCCTTTTCACCTCCCCTCTGAACCCTCTATATTCCTCTTGGTTCTCGACTGTATTTCCGTCTGACCCCTGTTGTAAGCGCACTTTTTCTTCCTTATTTTAATTTCAATCTTCTTTTTCTTTTTGGGGCCTCTGGATTTGTTTGACCCACCTTTCCCTTTTAAGGGAATAGACCTTAAGGTAATAGTCTGCAGGTAGCCCATCGTTCAGCTACAAAGCTTCCGCCAACCTTCCATTCTAGCCTAAGCGGACCAGCTCTGTTCTTGCCCACTGAAGTCAGCTCTCCCCTGTCATGATATTCAGGTAAACATCATAGCACATACATACATACATACTGATGGACAGATCAACGGACCAATCAACACACACAACACGACAGCCAATCACAGGCAAGAGCATACACAGTACAAAACAGGGAACACAACACTTCCTGGGCACTCGAGCAGGAGACGGCTCTGGGCACAGAGCTCATTACAAGCCACTCAGACATCCACCATGTGCTGAGTGCCACTACAAGATAGAATTAGGAATAGGTCCACAGAATCAAGGGTCATGATCGAACCTCAGTAAACAGTTTACCAGTGTAAATAGATGTTTGAAATAAAACTGCGTTGTACCATTCGCAACCGTGTTGGTTTGTCTGTGTAGCAGAGTACCCAACACTTCATCCCCCACTTAATTATTTTCACTCTGGATTGCATAGAATCCTTATCTATCATCATCCTAAACCTGATGATACAATGATCACTGTCTCCTAAATGTTCCCAACTCACACTTGATCCCTTTGACCCACCTCATTTCCCAAAACCAGGCCCAACAGCGCCCCCTTTCTTGTTAGAATGGACACATCCTGTTGCAGAACATTTTCCTGAACATAACCCCTCTCTGCCCTTTACAGTTCTCCTATCCCAGTCTATGTTTGGATAATTAAAGTCCACATTATAACTTGTCTATAATATTTGTCTCTCTCTGTGATTTCCCTGCAGATTTGTTCTTCTACATTTTGTAGGGAAATCACAGTGCCTCCACCTCTGATGTGCATCCTGGGGACACACCTAGATGTAATACTAGACCATGAAAGATCAAGAAGTGTGAGGAGCACTGAGTGGGCACTGGGGGGGTCACTATCTGTGACTCGGGGGAATGGAAATGCCAAATGTTCACTGTTAAAACATGTTCCACCTGATACATGTGAAGCCTCTGTCACGTTAATCTTTATAACAGGCCTGCCTGCATCCCCATCCCGATTCCCTCCGCCCCCCAAACCCTACCCCCTGAACACAGTGGTCAAAAGTCAAAAGCCCCCGATGCAGACCCTGTTCAAAGGATGGGTGTGAGCGCACTGTCAGCGGAAATGCAGGAATCAGACTTTTTCAGGTCCTGAGGAATACAACAGCTTTACTCACAGTGAGTTATCATCACTCTCATGCCTTGTATATTGACCAGCTGACAATGCTGACACAGGCCCATCGCCCTGGAGTAATGTTACACAGACCTTTGGAAAATAGAATATGGTGGTTGGGGAGGGGGCAGTGTGATGGGGCAGCGGGGAATGGGGGGAGGTGGGGGCGATTGTAGGGAAGGAGGGAAATGGTTGGGAGGGGTTGAGCTGATGGACATAGCCTCGTCCTATGAGAATCTGGTGAGTATAAGGGTCTCCCTGGTCCTCCGGGCGTGTTGGACCTTTACCACTGCCTGTCCTCCATCCTCCAAGCCCTCCTCCAGCCCATGCCCTGGCTCATCCTCCAGCTCCTCATGGTCCATCTCCTCCTCAGACGAGGCTGCATGTCCCTCCTCCTCCTCCAGCATGTCACCCTGCTTCTGTGCCAGGTTGTGGAGGGCACAGCAGACTACCACAAAGTGGAAGTCCTCTGGGTCGGTGTACTGCAGTGCACTACCAGAATGGTCCAGGCATCGGAACCACATTTTGAGCAGTCCGATGCACTTCTCAATGACAGCACAGGTGGCAGCATGGGCCTCGTTATATCAGGCCTCCGCCTCGGTCTCAGGCCTCTGCACTGGCATCATCAGCCATGACCTCAGTGGGTACGCCTTAACCCCAAGAGCCAACCCGTTATCCTCGGGTAGTCCTTGAAGAAGCCAACGATCTCAGGGTGTCCCAGGATGTAGCTGTCATGCACGCTGACTGGGAAGCATCCACACATGTACAGGATATACAGGTGGTGGTCGCGCACGACCTGAGCATTCAGGGAGTAGAATCCCTTCCTGTTAATAAAGGGCACTACTTGATGCCCTGGTGTGTGCAGGGTGACATATGTGCCATTGATTGCCCCCTGGCCCTGTGGCAGAAAATCCTGCAACCCAGGCATCTTATCACCCAGGTTGTAAGTGATAAAATCTGATGCCTGAGCATACAGGGCATCGTGACCCCCCAAATGCACCTATGGGTTAGATTGTGAAATGACGCACAGGTCCCCACTCAAGCCCTGGAATGAAGTCATTGCTGGTGTCCTCCTCAGCCTGATTGGCGGAAGGGTCTTCAGGGTGTGCGGCAGCCCCCTGCACATGGGGTGCCGCCTCTAGCCCAGGCATCGCTGCTGCTTTCTCCACCGTCTGGCCATCTGGGCTTCCACCAGCAACGTGACGACAGCTGTTACGAAACTTACACCAGCATCCATTTTGGTATCTGTAAGGAATTGGAGAAGGAGAGAGACTGACAATCAGTTAGAGCTTCCATTCTGGGACCCTCAAATCCCCAAGCCTCCCCCACCCTTATGTGTCCCGCTTTCTCTCAGAGTCCCATCCAGCGAGCCACCTTTGCTTGAAAAACTTGCTCTGCACAATCACCCGAGGCCACATCAGGAGTCCCTAGACCCCAGACCTCTGCCGGGAACATTAGGGATACTGCGCTCAGGTGTTCTTCCCCGACCCACACTCTTACCCTTTGGTCACGAGGACACCACCAGTGCTGAAGCCCAGTTCTTTAGTGTTTGATTATTGGCAGCTGTCTCTGTGGTGCTGACGCTTCTGGAGTTCAGGCAAATTGTTCAGGCTTCAATTATTAATTTCCTTCAATTATTAGGGCACATAGGTTTAAGGAGATGTGTGAGGGAAGTTTTTTACGTAGAGGTAGAGCGCGCCTGGAACTCGCTGCCAGAGGAGATGGTGGAAGTAGGTACGATGGTGATGTTTACCGGGCATCTTGATAAATGCATGAATAGGGTGGGAGTAGAGGGATACGAACCCTGGAAATGTAGAAGGTTTTAGGTTAGGCAGGCAGCATGGTCGGCGCAGGCTTGGAGGGATGAAGGGCCTGATCCTGTGCTGTACTTTTCTTTTTTCTTTGTTCTTTGAAGCGCGATGCACTAATCAAGCTCTGAGACTGGGCACGTATAATCTGGAAGAGGTACTTGAGAGCTGAGAATATTTTATCGGTAAAAACAGTCAACAGTAACAAAGATTTGAATACCAATTATGTAACATTCCACATATTACTCTAACCAGTAAACAACAAAGAAATGTCACCGTTCCATATTGGTACCAATACAAAGCTATATTAGCACAAAAAAAGCAAGGTTCACTCCTTGCAGGTTCCTCAACAGAAACGGACGATAAGCCTGAGAATGTGTTATAATGTCCAGAACTTGGTCAGAGAAATGGGGCAGGATTCTCCGCCCTGCCGTGCCACATTTCTGCCCCAACCCACCGGCAGGACGTTAGACGTTTTAGTTGCTGTGATATGAAGAGTCTAAAGTTCTGTTCCTTTTTCACCAACACACATTTATTTCATTCCAACAGCCTTTGCACAAAACTCTAACTATACATCACCCACCAGAGGCCACCTGAAGCCCCTTTACATATCAGTGTCAATTAATGGATACTTAACATAAATGAGACAACTAATTGAAATGTCTCTTAACCCATTACTTAACAGTCTCCCCTTCCTTGGAGGAAAAAAATAATTAGGTGAAAACAAAATTTCAAGAAACTCAAAAACACACACATGATTCCCCCCCCCCCACTTTTTCAGTTTTTTTTTGTTTGGACAAGAAAGAAAAAAAACAGTCACAGAAACAAGCGCTCTTCATTAACAATATCCAAAAGTTTCTGTGAACCCGCCCCTCTTTTCATAACACAGTCTGACAGTTGATAGCTACTGTCGACCCATTTAATTTTTGTTATTTCCCCTCTGTTCAACATCTGCTTCAAACTTGCGATGTCTATCCGTAACCTCTTTTCATTGACACTTTTTGTAGAGTGCACATTTTCCCACAGGGATTTATTGTCAATGTGACAGTCAATAGGTATATTGCCCAATTCCCCTAATCCCAAAATTTTTGTCAATATCTGACTTATATAAAAGGCCATATCCACCACCTTTACAAGGCTTAACGTCTCAGCAGCCAAAGTGCTTTTTTACCACTCTCCTTATTTTCTTTGTTTCCCACACAAGCGGGCAACATTTACCATTGTTCCCCAAAAGGAAAATTATAAAACCTCCTGCGCTTGAAACCCCATCACATAAATTTGCACAGGACGCATCACTATAAACTATGAGTTTCAAGTGCCTAAGGTCACCTAAAACCAGGAACTTCAAAACACACTCCTGCATTTTTAGTTTGGCCAACGCTTTATTTGCTCTTATTATGTCTTCCACTTTGGGATCATTAATTTTTGAACTCAACTCTAAGACATCAAAACTCACGTCCAGTCTAGTCTGTCTACCTAACCAGTTCAGTTGCCCAATTAAACTTCGCAGTTGCTCTTTTTCTATCTTTGAAACCATTGTGTCTTTTTGTGAAACTCGGCCACGACTAATTGCTATTGGGCTGATGCTTTCCAAATAAGATTGCTGACGTAAAGTTGCCCCTAACTTAGTCTGTCCAATTTCCAGTCCAATATATTTAAATGCACCGGAAGCCTGACTTCCAACCCTGAATTCTTTCCTCAAACCAGAGATTACAATAGCTTCAAAATCACTCGTCCCACCCCACAAGAAATCATCGACATGCATCATAAAGATGCCAGAAAGATTTCCTTTATAGTGCCAGTAAAACGTTGCAGGATCTGCTTTCAACTGGCAACAGCCTACCTTTAACAAAACTGACCTTACCGAAAAATACCAGACTCTAGATGCATCATTTAATCCAAATACACATTTGTTCAACTTCCAGAGTACCCCTTCTGTGTTAGCTGCTTCTTTAGGAGGACAGAGAAAAATGTCTCTGGAGCTGATGCCCCTGCAAAAAGGCAGCTTTTATATCTATAGGTTTGCATTCCCATGCCTTTGTGGCTAATAGACCCAAGAAGGTCTTTAAAATAACCTTTCCTGCCGTAGGTGAATCTACCCTTAAATCCTGATCTTCTAAGTTTTCTCCAAATCCCCTGCCACAAGCCTGGCCTTTGCCTTATAAGTTCCATCCGGAAGAACCTTTTCCGTGCAAATCCATCTGTGGAATAGAGCTCTTTGTCCCCTATCCGGTACTTCCGTGTATACCCCAAATTCACTCCAACTATGCAATTCTTGCTGTTTAGCATCTTTGATAGCTTTTTCATCTAATTTATTTGAAGCCACCAAAATCTCACGTGAATGTGGGCTTCTACTCCTATTAGTATTCATAGTCTTATTCATGTTCCGAGATCTTGATAAACTACGTCCCCTCTCCCGCCTGGTATCTCGTTCTGTACTGCTACTGCTTGATCTTTGCCTTCCGCTGTGGGATGTCCTTTCAATAGTTCTCGACCTTTTCCTGTGGACCTGTTCACCTTTCCAATGTGCTATCTGAACTGGCACTGCGTTTCTGTGCCCTCCATTTTTGAACTTCGTTTTCCCAATCCATTGTCTTGACTCCTTCCCCTGAATGTTGTACATTCAACTAATGTTTATACTTTCCAGTGGCCTTCCCTGCTCTACTAATAACAGCTGCATCCTTCCATTGACTAGACCCTTCAGGCAAGTATGTCACTTTTGTACCAACTTTTGGCAGTTGCCCCTTCGGAAAAATGGCCTGTTCTCATTCATCAGAAGTGATGTGTTCCTCCACAGAAACCCTGTCTATATCAGTTAATTGGTCCTCATAGTTCTGTAACACATGCGTACCAGATGACTCTGGTTCCTCGTCATGTCTGTCTGCTCTGTCTAAATTTGAAAATTTGTAATCTGTACCCATTATCCTTGATGAATGTACCCTAACAGTTTGATCACCATGTTGCAAAATAATTGTTTTGCCATCTATGCCTCTGATCTTCCCTGGGCCTTTCCATTCATTAGAATTGTCTCTCTTATAGTATACCATGCCTCCTTGCTGAAAAACGACATCTGATGGCCGTACATTAGGTTTTAAAGCTCTGCACATTCTGTCAGAGACTTCTGCTTCCAAAAAAGCTTTTCTCCTGCTATGTAATGCATTTAAATGTTCAGCAAAACCAGAGCTAATTGTAGTCCCCTCCCAAGCTGGAGGCTGGTCATCCAAAATGGACGGAATTTTAGGATTTCTACCAAACACTAATTGATAAGGACTATAGCCCCCAACCAGCTGCAATGAATTATTTGCATGTACCGCCCATGCTAAAGCTGAATTTAGCCTGCAATTTGGTCAATCTGTCAAAATTTTCCGAAGCATGTCATTGATGACAGCATGATTTCTTTCACAGACACCATTACTAAATGGGCTTTCTTCAGCCGTATTCACAACTCTGATATTCACGTTTTCACACATATCCCTAATCTCATCATTAGCAAATTCTCCCTCATTGTCCGTAAGGAATTTTGCCGGTGGACCCATTCCTGTCCCTATCCATTTTTCCACGATTTGGTCCAGAATTACTCTCTTTTCTTTAATTCGTACAATCGTTGATTGAATACATCTGGTTGCTAAATCTGCAAAATGCAAAATAAATATATTATTTGCTTTATCCCAGATCTTAAGGTCCATGGCCACAATGTCGTTAAAATCCCTGGCCAAAGGTAGGGTTACTATTGGTCATGCTGGTGTCATTTTTTGTACTCCCTACAAACTTCACAGTGGTCACTAACCTGTTCTATTAGTTTAGTATAGTCCTCATCCCTTACCCCTGTATCCTTTAATACATTTTTCAGCCTCTGAGGAGACGGACGTGCAAATTGCCTGTGCAGTTTTAATACCACAAACCTTTTATCAGCTAAAGTCCCATTTCCAACTGCCATTAACACATCCTTAACCACTCTACTTGAAATATTATTTGTCAGTAATGGAATACAATAGTGTCCCGACTGTGTAAATTGTAAGTCCACCGTCTTTCCAAAAACTGTTGCCTTATCCTATTCCATATCCAGCTTCATGTGTGCTTTCTTCATCGACGGTCTGCTCAGAAGCAAAGGTATCTCACTTGATACAACATCCGTGCTAATGAAATGATTCACTCCGGCAATATTGCAAGTGATCACCACTCTTTTCAGCGACTTCAGAGTATTATCATCCCCAAACCTGAAACTTGTCGAACTTTCAAATTCCTTAACCTTGTTACGATTTTTAGCATTCAAGGAGTCCAGATAACATTTTAACCAGTCAATTCCACACACAGTAGATGTGCAGCCACTGTCCAATACAGCACAGTTGAAGGATTCTGCAACCAACACCCTCATTACTGGTGTAAAACTGCTTGTCAATAGGACAATGCCTTCTTTCTGGTCACTATCTTTATCCTCTTCTGACTCTTCCATGTCATGTGTCACTTCAAACACTCTATCATAACGAGTTGGACAGTTGAAAGCATAATGGTATTGAGAGTCACATTGAAAACATTGATTTATCATGCCCCGTGCATTTCTGGGGTTCATCGTCCTATTGTAGGTTCTAACTGGGTTTCTGTCTTCATAATTTCCTTGTCTTGGTCTCCTTCTATAGTCTTGAGCCCTGTTCATAGCCATACAATTTCGCCATCCTGCTAGTAGTGTATCTTCCATATTCTGCCTTATTGCAGGCTGACCTATTTGGGTCATCAGAGCCATCGGAATCGAATGTTTCCCCAGAAACTTTTGTAAAGCTTTTGTCATCTGTTCGAATAAGGTATCCTTATCAGTAAACTGAACTCCTGTCAAAACCAGGAGCCTATCCATGTTGTTCACTCTAGCACAGTCAAGTAATTTAAAGGCCAACACAGACTGTGGAAATTCCAGGTTGTGTTTCTGCAGCCTTTTATATAGTCTGCCAAATTCCATTATGTAGTCTTCCATGGAGATATCCTCCATTTTCCGGAACTTATCAAAATCTGATCATGCTTCATACGCAATTAACAAGTCATCTTTCTTATAAATCTTATTCAGACCTTCTTCTGAGTCTAACTCATTTACTGCCATATGGCAGCGAAAGATCCAATGCTGTCATAATATACACCAGTATATCATGGTGCAGACACACACACTGATAGACACACAGCGGGACCAATCAACACACACAATACCACAGCCAATCACCAGTTAGAGCACACTCACTACAAAGACAGAGGGCATCAATTTTCCTGCTCATTCGGGATGCAGCCTCTCAGAAGGACAGAGTTTACAGCTTACAGCACAGAGCCTCACCATGTGCTGAGTGCATAGACTGATTAGCACAGGCATAGGTCTTTAGTTTAATCTAACATCGTGTTAACCCACAGTGAAAGTATGTTCACAGTTTCTAGCTTAATAAAATCTATTTTAATGTTCTATTTTAAGTGTTGGTAGCCTGTATGTGTTCCACGGATCCAGAGCACCCAACACATCATGGTACCAGTAGTTGAGGGATGGTAGAACTTCTTAGACCTACAGGCAAGTGATCTGCCTTCCACCAGCATACAGCCATCCTGCAAAATGGACAGCGTCCGCCCGCCGCCGCCGCTCCGCATCACCGGTAACCTAGGGGCCAACTGGAAGATATTCAAACAACGCTTCCAGCTCTACCTTGAAGCCACAGACCGGGAAGCTGCCTCAGACACCAGGAAGATCGCTCTCCACGGCCGGGGACCATGCCCATCCACATTTTCAATTCTCTCACCTTTGCTGATGGTGAAGATAAATCAAAATTCAAGACGGTCCTCCTTAAGTTTGACAGTCACTGCGACATCGAGGTGAATGAAAGTTTTGAGCGCTATGTATTCCAACAGCGTTTGCAGGGTAAGGATTAACCTTTCCAGTCCTTTCTCACCCACCTCCGCATCCTTGCGCAGTCCTGTAATTACGGGTCCACCTCCGACTCCATGATACGCGACCAGATCGTTTTTGGTGTTCAGTCGGACCGCCTACGCCAGCAGCTCCTCAAGGTAAAGCAGCTCACCCTAGCGATTGCCATCGAGACCTGCGTGCTACATGAACACGCCACTAATCGGTATTCCCACACCCAAGCGGCTGAAACGGCGCGGCAAGGTCCCCACGAGGCAGAACGGGTGCAAGCAATCGAGCAACTCCAGGGCCTCAGCCTGGTTGAGGGCGGCCATTTTGCGTGCTTTTCGCGGACTCCCGCACTTGTGCGCACAGAACGAGGGGACGGCAACGTCGACGAACGTACTGCGCAAGCGCGCACCACGTTGGACCGCACCGCGCATGCGCGGTGGTGCAGCGAATGTACTGATGCTACAACATGCGGCAACTGTGGCTCCGCCCACTTAAAGCGGCAATGTCCTGCCAAATCCCGACGATGCCTGCGATGTGGCAAACTTGGCCACTATGCTGCTTTATGCAGATCAGCTCAGCCTGCCAACTCTCGTCGCTCCAGCAAGCCTTGCAGGAATGTCCGGGCCATTCAACCCACGGTCACCGAGCCCGATTCGGACCTGCTACCCGATATTGACACCAAGGACCCGAAGGCGTCTTTTCGAGTCGGTATCATTACAAAAAACAGGGTGTCCCCGAAGCAAAGAATCCAGCCTCTATCGGTATACAGCATCGATCCGGACGATGAGGGTTGTGCCACCCTTATGGTCAACCAGTCCCAAATACGATTCCGCCTGGACACCGGTGCCTCCGCCAATCTCATTGTGCGGTCTGACCTCCAAAGCCTTTGTGTTAAACCAGCCATCCTGCCATCAACCTTCCAGCTATTAGATTATAATGGCAATGCCATTACTGCCAGCGGCTCATGCCAACTTGAAGTGATGCACAGGTCACGTAAAGCCATCCCTTTGAAATTGTGGGCTCCTCGAAAGCCTCCCTGCTTGGCGCGCAGGCATGCAAGCTGTTGAACCTAGTTCAGAGCGTTCACTCTCTCTCTCCTGCTGACGCATCTGCCTTTCAGGACACTGACTTCAGGGCACAGCTCGACGCCATTATCAACCAGTACCACGACGTCTTCGAGGGCATGGGCACGCTCCCGTACACCTACAAGATTTTATTAAAACCGAGTGCCACGCCTGTGGTGCACGCACCTCGCAGGGTCCCAGCACCCCTTAAGGACCGCCTCAAGCAGCAGCTCCAGGACCTCCAGAACCAAGGAGTGATTTCCAAAGTCACGGAACCGACCGACTGGGTCAGTTCCATGGCATGTGTAAAAAAGCCTTCCAGCGAATTGAGAATTTGCATTGATCCCAAGGATCTAAATCGCAATATTATGAGAGTGCACTATCCAATTCCCAAGCGCGAAGAGCTCACATGTGAGATGGCGAGCGCCAAGCTCTTTACCAAACTCAACGCCTCAAAAGGATTCTGGCAAATCCAGCTCGATAAATCCAGCAGGAAACTCTGCACGTTTAACACCCCCTTTGGAAGATATTGTTACAACAGGATGCCATTTGGGATCATCTCTGCATCAGAAGTGTTCCAAAGGATTGTGAAAAATGAAAATTGCTTATTGTCACAAGTAGGCTTCAAATGAAGTGACTGTGAAAAGTCTCTAGTCGCCACATTCCGGCGCCTGTTCGGGGAGGCTGTTACGGGAATCGAACCATGCTGCTGGCCTGCCTCGGTCTGCTTTCAAAGCCAGCGATTTAGCCCTGTGCTAAACAGGATTATGGAACTATAATCAGTAGACAGGTTTCTTCTAAAACTGGACCGCATTGTCATCCCGCATAGCAAGCGCCAGCTTGTCCTGGAACAACAATACGAGGGCCACCTTGGCATGGAAAAGTGCCGCTGACGGGCCCGAGAGGCAGTGTACTGGCCCGGCATTAATGAGGACATAGCCACCACAGTGCTCAACCGCCCCACTTGTCAGTGCTTCCAGCCAGCCCAACCACGTGAGACTCTGCAGCCCCATGAGTTGGTCACGTCACCTTGGACCAAGGTGGGCATCGACCTGTTCCACGCGCTGGGTAGAGACTATGTCCTGATCGTGGACTACTTTTCGAATTACCCGGAGGTGATACGGTTGCACAACCTCACCTCGTCTGCAGTCATTCGTGCATGTAAAGAAACCTTTGCTCAACACGGCATCCCGCTCACGGTTATGTCGGACAATGGCCCCTGCTTCGCCAGCCAAGAATGGTCCAACTTTGCCAGGCGGTACAATTTTGCCCATGTGACGTCCAGTCCCCTGTACCCCCAATCCAACGGCAAAGCAGAGAAGTGAGTACATATCGTCAAACGGCTCCTCTGCCAGGCTGCCAATGCTGGGTCTGATTTCTACCTTGCCTTGCTGGCCTATCGCTCCGCTCCACTGTCCACTAGCCTGTCGCCAGCCGAATTACTCATGAGTCGCACCCTGAGGACGACGGTGCCGTCCATCCATGTCCCAGACCTCGACCACGTTCTGGTCCTTCACCGGATGCAGCTGTCTCGTGCACAGCACAAGGCGGCTCATGACTCCCGTGCAGCTGATCTCCCTGCTCTGGCTCCAGATGACAACGTCCGCGTCCATCTTCCAGATGGTGGCTGGTGTGCAACCGCTGTTGTCCTTCGGCAGGTGGCCCCCCGCTCGTTCCTGGTTCGTCTACCGGATGGCTCTATTCTGCGTGGCAATCGACGCGCCCTTCGTCTCGTTCAACGTCTGCCACGTGATCCTCCAGTGTCGCCTCGCCCTCCTGCTGACCATGCCACGGACTATGCAGAGCTCCCTGTAACTCTGCCTCCGACTTTGACGCAGTCCAGCTCGCTCCTGAACCGGCGGCTCTCGACCCACCCTTGAGACGGTCAACCAGAATTCGTCGCCCACCTCAGAGACTAATTTTATGAACATTTCAAATTTATGGACGCTCTGAATTGTTTCGTTGCTTTGTTTGATCGTTTCCCTGGTTTGTATATAGTGTTGATCTCGTTACTCTTGTTGCATACTGCTTCTCTGCACCAGGCACCTTCCCATGTAAATAGTTTAGTTCTCATGTACATAGTCCTGTAAATATGTCTTTGCACCCCACATGTAGTTCGGAACATTATCACCACACATTATTTATTGCCACACACATACATTTTTTTACAGAAGGGGGGGGATGTCATAATATACACCAGTATATCATGGTGCAGACACACACACTGATGGACACACAGCAAGACCAATCAACACACACAACACCACAGCCAATCACCAGTTAGAGCACACTCACTATAAAGACAGAGGGCATCAGTTTTCCCGCTCATTCGGGATGCAGCCTCTCAGAAGGACAGAGCTTACAGCTTACAGCACAGATCTTCACCATATGCTGAGTGCATAGACTGGTTAGGATAGGCATAGGTCTTTAGTTTAATCTAACATCATGTTAACCCACAGTGAAAGTATGTTCAACAGTTTCTAGCTTAATAAAATAGTGTTCTATTTTAAGTGTTGATATCCTGTATGTGTTCCACGGATCCAAAGCACCCAACACATCAAATGCCATACCTTGTTTTCTCTTTCCCAAAGCAGTTACCTTAGTCCACATAACTACTGCACTTCTCCATTGGTCGTACGATTCCCTTTCAGAAAATAAGGGAGGATAGTCATATCCAGCCATCTTTATCCTCGGTTCAGCCATATATCCCTTTTTTTCTTTTCTCACTCACTCCTTGGTTTGATCTGGAAAAGTTGTATCTTTCAACCCTTCACATTTACACAGCAACCATCCTCTGCTACCAATTGTTAGACATTTTAGTTGCTGTGATATGAAGAGTCTAAAGTTCTGTTCCTTTTTCACCAACACACATTTATTTCATTCCAACGGACTTTGCACAAAACTCTAACTACACATCACCTGACACCTGATGTGTCACCTGAAGCCCCTTTACATATCAGTGTCAATTAATGGATACTTAACATAAATGAGACAACTAATTGCAATGTCTCTTAACCCATTACTTAACACGGGATTCTCCGTTACGCCGGCCGGTCAATGGGGTTTCCCATTGTGGGGCAGCCCCACGCCGTCGGGAAACCCCCGGGCGCCGGCATAGCGGAGAATCCCGCCGGCGGAGAATCCTGCCCATGATCTGTCCATCAATATGTTACTTCCTCCACGTATCAGTGTCATTCTCCATCCAGGAGCTTCAGCTGTGCAGGCCCCTCCCACACGGCCCAAACTCAACGGAACCAAATCTTGGCATCCACATATTCCACTGGCGCTCAAGCTCCAGTCGAACATCCTTGACTTCTAGTGTGTTTAACTCGGTACAGGCAGAACTTAACACACCAGCAACAAATGCATCAGCAATCTGCAAAAGCATTTCTTCAATGGCATATTCTGCTCATGCCTATGAAAAGAATATTATAAAACTAAACATTTTCACTCCATGCCCCAAACACAAATTAATTTATTAGTTTGAAGACAAATCTAACTTTTAAAAAAATAAATTTAGTGTACCCAGTTCCAGTTTTTCCAATTAAGGGCCAATTTAGCATGGCCAATCCACCTACCCTGCACATCTTTTTTGGGTTGTGTGGGCGAAACCCACGCAAACAAGGGGAGAATGTGCAAACTCCACACAGACAGTGACCCAGAGCCGGGATCGAACCTGGGACCTCGGCGCTGTGAGGCAGCAGTGCTAACCACTGCGCTACCGTGCTGCCCTCAAAGCCAAATCTAACTTAAAAGTTAAAAGAGCCCCCAACAAGATACAATCTAATCCTGAAAATTCTCTCTCCTGCAAGCATTGGTATTGTAAATCCCCCTAAGCCTTTTCACCCGATAATGCATTTAATCAGGTTGACAGTCAACTTCTATGTAAAAGGCACAAGGCAAATGCAAAAACAATGCGCCAAACTATAAGCAAAATTCAAATGAATTAATAAAAAGAAACATTAATCCATGGGAGGGTGGGGGGGGGGGGGGGGGGGGGGGGGGGGGAGAACATTCCAACTGACAATGATGATGACAAATATTTATATCTCTTGCATTATAATTAAAAACAAGACAGTTTGCAACAGAAAAGTCCCATTACTGTGAAGTCTTAAAATGTAATCAAGTATTTGTATTAAGTAATTCCTTCAACTTAAGAGGCATAGATTATATACAAAAACATAGTTGGTACATACCAAAGCATATGGCATTAGATCCAATAGAAAATGGACTGTATTTGAAAGAGGTCACGTAGATAAAATAACAGACTGCAGAAAGTGGGGCATTGATCTGACTGTGCAGTAGCAGGGTGCATTCCTCACTTTCCTCTATTCTGATTGAAACAGGTGTTCCTGGCTCACTGGGTGACTTTGCTGGCAAATTCACTAGCCGGAGTGGAATTGAGCCATGGAGATCTGATCCAACACCCAACCTGTGTGATGTTAGCTATCTCAGCTGGGGTGATGGTTCAGGTGCTATAGTTGGTCTCAAAATCCCCAATCTAGACAAATAGGAAAAAAAATGCAATCAATCTGCTCTCTTGCCCTTGTTCACTAAGTCCTGATGGAAAATGGTTTTGTGTAGGCATTGGTTGAGGTCATGATTCAGCCCAGCTGCGATACCTTCCAGAACCTGCCGACCTTCATTGTCTGGGCTGAGATAGTAAACATTAGGTGAGTAGATGGTATCTGAAAAGTATTACTGTACGGGTTGATTGAGGCGGGCAGCACACTGGCAGGGGTCAGTTCGATTCTGACCTCGGTGACTCTCTGTGCAGAGTCTGCACATCCTCCCCGTGTGTGCGTGGGTTTCCTCTGGGTGCTACGTTTTCCTCCCACAGTCCAAAGGTGTGCAGGTTAGGTGCATTAGCCATGATAAATTGCCCTTTCGTGTCCAAAGATGGGCAGGTTAGGTAGGGTTACTGGGATAGGGCGGGGGAGTGGCCAAGGTAGAGTGCTATTTCAGAGGGCCAGTGTGAACCTGATAAGCGAAAGGCCTCCTGCAAATTTGGGATTCTACTGAGGGGGCAAATTTGGGATTCCACGGAGGGTACATTGGGCACGATTTTAAGGCCATGTTGCATCTAAAAAGCAACTCACTGCAGCACAGCATGGCAGATAGAGGCCGGGAGACCCCAGTCCCAGGATCCACCCAGCTCACAACGCCTCGCGAGATCGCGATGTTGCAATGTAAATTGTGGGCGGGATCACCTTTTAATCAAATCTACATATTAAAGCAAGACAGCTAGTTTCACTTTGACGTGCAGATTCCTGAGGTACCTGAGGCGTTGGATCTATCTCCTTCACCGTGGAGACCTTGGGCGAGCACTGTCCAGTACTGGTCTCAGATGGAATGGCATTCATGGGGGTTTCCCCAGGAGATTGGAGGCCCCTTGGTGCATGCCCTTTGGGCGGGCTGGTACCCTGGCACTGTAGGTGCCAAGTTGGCACAACCAAGCTGGCATTTTTTGTGCTGTGGTGATCTGGCCAGGGGCGCCCTCCATGGGTGTTGGGGGTGTGTGCAGGGTACCCTCCCATAGATTATTGGAGTTTGTTCCGGCGAGCAAAGCTCTTCTGTGCACAAAGTGGGGCTATGTATGGCCTCGGCCACACGTTCCCCACTGAGGCCTCCTATCTAACACGAGTGCTGTTTTATAGCTTTGTGTTTCTTGGCGCTATGAGCGCAGGGAAACATGCAACTAAATGCGTTTGCTATGGCACTTTGTTCCCATTTAGTTAAATTCCATTGAATCTACTTGTAACAAAAACTAAGAATACTGGACTGGATTCGCCGCACCCCAACGCCGAAATCACATTCGGCGCCAGGGCGGAGAATCTGTTTTCCCCACAAAATCGGGACCGCTGCTGGTTCTGCAATTCTCCACCCCCCGAAAAGCAGCATAATTGGGGAGTACACCGCGCAGAGTATCCACCGCCTCAGGCCATTACCTGAGGTCTGCCCCGCTATTCTCCGTCCCCGACCAGCCGAATTCCCGTTGAGTATTTCAAATGTGGTCCTGCCATTCAGAAAACTCGTGAGGCAGCTGCGGACTCAGTCCGCGGCCGCCACAGTCGGGGGCAGGCTGATCGGAGTGCAGAGGGCGACCTCATTCGGGACTGGAGGCTGTGTGTGCAGGCAGTTCGGGTCGGGTGAGTGGCCGATGTGGGGCACTATTTCGGGGGTCCACATCCGTGGGCTGAGTCCACCATGGAGCACTGTGCGGCAGCTGGAGACCGCCGCTGTGCGCATGTGCGGCCTCTGACCTGGACGTGTGGTGGATCGTTTCGGCAGCTGGAGCTGCGAGCTCCACGACAGCTGCCTGCTAGCCCCCTGCAAGACTGTGAATCTGTGGCCTTTTGACACCAGTTGTCCTGGGGTGTTATGGGCCAGGGTTTAGAGAACCCCAAAGTGTATCATGGAGTTCATCTGACCCACAACTTTTAAGAGATTGTGGTATGGGGAGCACATGGCCCACTCTACAGGTGTGATACAGCAGAAATGGAAAAGTATTTTTCAAAGCAAAACAATGTTTATTCTAGGAACTCAAGTTAATCTTTTTAAAACATACAGCGAACATCTTAGCAACCATTAATTCAAATACAACCCCCAAAGACTACAACACTAAGTAATCCTTTAAGCTTTCCTTTTTAACATCCATACGACTTAAAAACAAAACCTTTAACAGAAGCATATCAGGTTAATGTCACTACTGAAAACATGTATAATTCTGAATTCACCAAATGATCAAGAGATAGTCTTTTGATGGCAGAGAGAACAGCAGTACACTTGCTTGGTCTGGCTTCAGCTCCAACACTGAAAACGAAACTAAAACACACCCTGCAGCAAACAGCCTAAAACGAAAGTAAAAAGCTGACAGACAGCCCAGCTTCACCCACTCTCTGACATCACTGCAGTAGTAAACACCCATTTCTTAAAGGTACTCTCACTACAGTTATTTATATACACATCCATTTATAAACACCCATTTCTTAAAGATACTCTCACATGACAGGGGTAAAAGACCACAGTTTTCACGATGGTGTGGGGACATAGTCCCTGAAACGGAGAATCCAGCCCCATGTATTCTTAGTCTATGACCCCTAGTTCTGGACACCCCACCATCGGGAACATCCTTCCAGCATACATCCTGTCCAGTCCTGTTAGAATTTTATAGGTTTCTATGAGATCCGCCCTCATTCTTCTGAACTCCAGCGAATACAATCCTAACCGACTCAATCTGTCCTCATAAATCAGTCCTGCCATCCCAGGAATCAGTCTGGTAAACCTTCTCTGCATTCCCTCTCGAAAGAGGTGATCACCGAGGAGGAGCAGGAGAATAATAATATAATATAATAATATAATATAATATTGCAAACCTTAAACCAATATGAAATACAAATTAAATCTTGTTGTCAGCTGCCATCACCAGCACTATCTTTGACATAGCATTGGAGCAATTAGCGCAGGAGGTAGAGAGGGGTGTTCCGTCCACACGGTACTAGGTACAGAGTGCCATGTCTGTGAGGACATGGCACAGGTGTCGCACTGTCTCTTTGTTGAGTTGCAATCTTCAGCGGCATATGCTGTCTATCTGCTCATTGAAGGATCAACCAATCCTGTACACCCTGGCATGTTGCTGGCCTCCCCTTCTGGCCCCCTCCTCAGCTTAATGGATGACCATGTATTCCGGGTGTGCAGCGGCCCACCACACATCTGGTGCCACCTCCAGCCTGCGGTGGCCTTGCTGCCTTCTTTGGTGTCTGCCGGCCTTGGCTGCGACAAGCACAACGAGGGCACCCTCCCTGGGATCGACTCCGACTATTTTGATGGAAAACAATTAAACAAAGTTAAATAAACTGAAGGACAAATTAAATGGGGCAACCCTTTAAAGGGAAACTGCCTTAAACAAAAACAAATCACAGAATGGGTCGATAAAGCACCCCAGACCCTGCAGCACCCACTGGGCATGGAATGCTTGATGGTGCTAGTGGCACCGGATGCTCCCTCTCCAGGAACACCTGGCCGTGAATGTAGCCGCGGTAGAGGGGCAGGCAGTCTGATCAGAAGACCCCCTCGGTTGCCGGCTACCTGGACTGTTTATGGAAGATTTGGCCAGGTCCACGAGCAGGTTCATGAGGAGGTTCTCCTCGTTCCTCACCCCTCTCAGCACCAGGTGTCCGTAGATCTGCAGTGCAAACAAAACTGTTGTCATAATATACAGTATATTATGGTGCAGACACACACACACACACTGATGGTCATGCAGTGGGACCAATCAGCATGCACAAGACCGCAGCCAATCACCAGTGAGAGCACACGCACTATGAAGACAGGGGACAGGAGAGTTCCCGCTCATTCTAGTAGCAGCCAGCTCGGAGCACAGAGCTCACAGCCTGCAACACAGACATTCACCATGTGCTGAGTGCATCACCTGGTTAGGACTAGGCAAGAGTCAACAGTTAAAGTTGGTATTGCATTTACCCACAGTTCAAGTATGTTAATATAGTTAACCTTATAATAAAATAGAGTTGCACCACTTCCAGTGTTGGTGACCTGTTTGTGATCCAGAACACCCAACACATCATGATTTCGGGATTGGTTGCACACTAGCACTTCTGAGACCCACCTGCAACTAATCAGCATTCTGGCATCCTGAAGTATGGAGAACATCAACCTGCCGCCGCCGCTCCACATCGCCGGCACCTCAGGGTACAGTGACAACCACCAACGATACCCAGGCAAGATGTTCAACCAGGAATAAAAGGTAAGAGAAGCGCCAGTACTCACCTCGAAGCAAAAATCCCGGAGCACAGAACAATCTTGGTCGGCGGCCATCTTTGTAAAGGAACAGCACATGCGCAGTTATGCGGCGCCGTGCACGCGCAATCACGAAAACGGCCATCAGTAAAGGAACCGCGATCTGCGCATGTGCAAAAGCCTCCTACATGCTACGTCACACGTCACATGACGTCACATGACATCACAGGCCCCGGACCACGCTCATTTAAAGGGGAAACGTCCCAAATCAAAGAAAAAATCTTTTAAAGCTATAAAACAACCTTCCTTCACCTGGAATGACAGGACAATGCCTCAAATTGAACCATGAAATGAAATAAACCTCCAAAGATCCCTGCAACAAGCAGTTACCTACCCCAAAACCGAGTCCGATTCCAACTTCCCGCAGACCAGTGACACTGAGGACCCGAGGGAGCCTTTTCCAATCGCTGTTATAACAAAGAACAGGCTGTCCCCGAATCAAAACCACCAGCCGCTGTTGGTGCACAGCATTGATCCAGATGATGAGTGGTGTGCCACCCTGATGGTCAACCGATTCCAGATACGATTCCGGCTGGACACTGGTGCTGCCGCTAATCTCCTAGCATGGTCAGCCTTTCAGACCCTTGGGGTTATACCAACCATTCTTCCGTCGACCTGCCAACTAGTGGACTACAATGGCAACGTCATTCCTGCTACCGGTTCATGCCAACTCGAAGTGACGCACAACTCGCGAAAAGCCATCCTTCCCTTCGAGATCGTGGGCTCCTCGAAGGTCTCTGTGCTAGGCGCACAGGCGTGCAAACACCTAAACCTCGTTCGACGAGTACACTCTCTCTCTCCAGAGGACACGTCTGCCTTCCAGGATGCAGACTTCAGGGCGCAACTCAATGCCATCATCGACCAGCACCGCGACGTTTTCGAAGGCATGGGCACGCTTCCATACACTTACAAAATTCTGCTCAAACAAGACGCCTCGCCTGTGGTTCATGCACCTCGCAGAGTCCCAGCACCCCTCAAGGACGGCCTCAAGCAGCAGTTGCAGGACCTCCAGGACCAAGGAGTGCTCTTCAGAGTGACAGAACCAACCGACTGGGTCAGTTCCATGGTGTACGTAAAGAAGCCCTCCGGCGAGCTCCGGATCTGCATTGACCCAAAGGATCTGAATCGCAACATAATGAGAGAGCATTACCCTATCCCCAAGCGCGAGGAGATCACGTGCGAGATGGCTCGGGCCAACATCTTCACCAAACTTGACGCCTCGAAAGGATTCTGGCAAATTCAACTAGACAGGTCCAGCAGAAAGCGGTGTACCTTTAATACCCCGTTTGGCAGATACTACGACAACAGGATGCCGTTTGGGATTATATCGGCATCAGAAGTATTCCACCGGATCATGGAGCAAATGATGGAGGGCATTGAGGGTGTGCGCGTCTATGTTGACGACATCATCATTTGGTCCACCACCCCGCAGGAGCATATCAGTCGCCTCCAGCGCGTTTTCAAACGAATACGGGACCAAGGCCTTTGCCTCAACAGAGCCAAATGTCCCTTCGGCCAGACGGAACTCAAGTTCCTAGGGGACCACATTTCCCGCTTGGGTGTGCGGCCGGATGCGGACAAGGTGGCAGCCATCACGGCCATGCAGAAGCCAGCGGATAAGAAGGCGGTCCTCCGATTTTTGGGCATGGTCAACTTCCTGGGGAAGTTCATCCCCAACCTCGCCTCCCATACCACAGCTCTCCGGAGCCTGGCCAGGAAGACGACAGACTTCCAATGGCTTCCCGCCCACGAGCGCGAATGGGAGGAGCTTAAGACCAAGCTTACCACGGCCCCGGTATTGGCATTTTTTGACCCCACGAAGGAAACAAAAATTTCAATGGATGCCAGTCAATCCGGCATTGGGGCGGTGCTCCTGCAACGCGATGTGGCCTCATCATGGGCCCCCTTTGCATATGCGTCACGTGCCATGACCCCCACGGAACAGCACTGCGCGCAGATCGAAAAGGAGTGCCTGGGCCTGTTGACTGGGATCGACAAATTTCATGATTACGTGTACGGCCTCCCCCAATTCACTGTCGAGACTGACCACGCCCGCTAGTCAACATTATGCTAAAAAACCTGAATGATAAGACCCCTCGCCTCCAGCGCATTCTGCTTAAACTCCGGCGGTACGATTTCCAGCTCCTATACACCCCGGGCAAGGACCTGATCATACCCGACGCTCTGTCCACGGCAGTCAACACCCCGTGTGACCCAGAGGGGTTCGTCTGCCAGGTTGTCGCCCATGTGGCCTTCACGGCCTCTAATCTGCCGGCCACGGATGAACGCCTAATCCACATTCGCCGCAAAACTGCGGCTGACCCCCTACTACAGCGTGTCATGCGCCACATGACGGACGGGAGGCTCAAGGGCCAATGCCCGCAGTTCTACAAAATCAGAGACGATTTGGCAGTAGTCGATGGTGTCCTCCTTAGCTGGACCGCATCGTGATCCCGCACAGCATGTGCCAGCTCGTTTTGGAACAGCTACACGAGGGCCATCTTGGCGTGGAGAAGTGCCGACGGAGGGCCCGAGTGGCTGTGTACTGGCCCAGCATCAATGAAGACATCGCGAACACAGTGCTCAACTGCCCCACCTGTCAGCAGTTCCAGCCGGCCCAACCACATGAGACCCGGCAGCCCCATGAGTTGGTCATGTCCCCTTGGTCTAAGGTAGGCGTTGACCTGTTCCATGCGCTCGTCAGGGACTATGTTCTGATTGTAGACTATTTTTCGAACTACCTGGAGGTTGTACGCCTGCATGACATCACATCATCGGCGGTCATCCGTGCCTGCAAGGAGTCCTTTGCTCGTCACGGCATCCCACTCACTGTGATGTCGGACAATGGCCCCTGCTTCGCGAGCCAGGAATGGTCCAACTTTGCCAGCAGGTACAACTTTGTGCATGTGACACCCAGTCCCCTGCACCCCCAATCCAATGGCAAAGTGGAAAAGGGCGTCCACATCGTCAAACGGCTCCTCTGCAAGGCTGCCGATGCAGGATCCGACTTCTACCTTGCCTTGCTGGCCTATCGTTCGGCCCCACTCTCCACGGGCCTGTCACCAGCCCAGCTGCTCATGGGTCGCACCCTCAGGACCACGGTGCCGCCCATTCTCGTCCCAGACCCCGACCACGTTCCGGTCCTTCAGCGGATGCAACAGTCTTGTGCACAACACACGGCAGCGCATGACGCTCGGGCGACTGATCTCCCTGCTCTGGCACCGGATGACAACGTCCGCATCCATCTTACGGAGGGTGGCTGGTCTGCAACTGCTGTGGTTCTTTGGCAGGTGTCTCCCCGCTCGTTCCTGGATCGTCTGCCAGATGGTTCCGTTCGCCGCCGCAATCGGCGTGCCCTTCGTCTCATTCCACGCTCGCTATGTGATCCTCCACTGGTGCCACACCCTCCTGTTGTCCCTGACCTGGACTATGTGGAGATTCCGAATACTCTGCATCCTCCTCACTCTGCCGTGGCCCAGCCCGTTCCTCAGCCGGTGGCTCCTGACCCACCCTTGAGGCGGTCAACCAGACTTCATCGCCCACCTCAGAGACTTGACTTATGAGTTTTACGATGTTGGACTCTTTGATCTGTTCTGTTATCCTGTTTCATCGTTCCAGTAATTTGTATATAATGTTCATTTCGTTGTTGGTGTGACACCCTACTTCTCGGCACCAGGCACCTTCCCGTGTAAATAGATTAGCCTCATGTACATAGTCATGTAAATAGCACGCACACACATTGTCAGGTACATTCACTACATGATATTTATTGTCACGCAGGCACATATTCTTTATATAAAAGGGGGGATGTCATAATATACACCAGTATATTATGGTGCAGACACACACGCACACACACTGATGGACATGCAGTGGGACCAATCAGCATACACAAGACCGCAGCCAATCACCAGTGAGAGCACACGCACTATAAAGACAGGGGACAGGAGCGTTCCCGCTGATTCTAGTAGCAGCCAGCTCGGAGCACAGAGCTCACAGCCTGCAACACAGACATTCACCATGTGCTGAGTGCATCACCTGGTTAGGACTAGGCAAGGGTCAACAGTTAAAGCTGGTATTGCATTTACCCACAGTTCAAGTATGTTAATATAGTTAACCTTATAATAAAATAGAGTTGCATCACTTCCAGTGTTGGTGACCTGTTTGTGATCCAGAACACCCAACACGTCAACTGTAATAAAATGTTTTTCAAAAAACTAAAATGGGGAGGCAATCCATGACAACTTACATTTACATGGTCCACGGACTCCAAGGCCGCAAAAAAGGAGGCATCTTGGGAGTTTGTGAACCTATGTAGTCTACGGTTCTTTGGGATTGTTGCGTTCGACACCCTCCACCCCAGGTTCCCGAGTTTAAGGGGGAGGGCTCCTCCGTGGAGGGACCCCCAGTGTGGACCTCTGCCACTGGACTGCAAACAGGCGCACCGAGGTGTGGCCGGGCAATGGGCGAGGGCAAAGGGGTGGAGGGTGTGCAGCAGCAGCTCATACAGGAAACCCCTCCGTGCAGTACGAATGGGCATGGAGGGCATTCCCATGAGGCGGCTACGGCTGTGGGGCTCCGGCTCGCGAGCGGGGGCTTGGGGCTTTGGACCAATGTGAAATTCTGCCCGAGCTGGGGTCCGCTGAGATGATGTTCACCGCACAGCTGGGCCTCCCCAAAACCAATCCTGCCATCGGGTTCGAGCATGACTATTTTGAGGTCATGGATGGCATTGGCAGCGGGATGGACATCCACTGCTGCACAATGTGCCAATTTGTGGGCTGTCATCCAGCCCAATCCCCCGCCACCCAGCACATCCCCGATCCTGGTCACCCCGACAGCCACAGCCCTCCACTCCGCCAGCCACACAAATTGACGCTGGTGGAAGTGCGGATTTCTGAGCAGCTCCTAGATGGCAGCTGCTATTCCTGACAGGGGAGAGCTGCGGCACGAGGCGACCCATGTTCCAGACTTTGAGCAGGTCCTGGTGAAAGACAGACTGCATCCGCATGGAGTTACAAAGACCCCTCAGATCTATGAATAGGAGTTGCACGTCATAGTTCACACCGTGGACCTGGCATACAAAATACGCTGCCAGGGCATCTCGGAGGGGGCTCGACGTAGAGGTATGGCTGCAGGGTCTGAAGGTGGAAGATTGCCACCTGGGTGTGAAGGTACACCAGTGCCTGACCCGCCTCCCTAAGAGGGAGATTCAGACTTCAGCAGCAACCCAGTGCAGTCTTTGTCCCAGGAGTACTGTGTGAGCATTCTCTGGATCTTTGTGACAAAGTCAGGGTCAGTGGTCAGAGTGATTAGCCGGCACCACAACATGGTGGCAATTAGCTAGTTTATGACCAGAAATCGACCACTGTAAGATAGCCCCTGAGATGTCCTGTCCATCGTCTCAGGTGAGACGTGACCTTGCCCTCCAGCTCCTGCCTATTCGCCGACCAGGATTTCTCAGCCGGGCAAAGGTGGACTCCCAAGTGGAGGAGGCTGATCCTGCTTCAGGTGAAAGCCCCAAGTCTCTCAGGGAGGGGTTCCATCTGCCACGGACCAACCAGGAGTCCAGAACACTTGGCCCAGTTGATCCTGGCAGAGGACGCATCGGAGTATACAGCCTGGCAATCGCGCATACTCCACAGGTTAGCAGGTTCTGTAAACATGAGGAGCATGTCATCATCATAGGCTGAAAGGATCAGCCAAAGTCTTGGCCTGCACAGATCCAGCCCCAACAACCTCCTCTGCAAGAGGCACAGAAAAGGCTCTATGCAGATAGAATACAGTTGCACAGACAAGGGGGCAGGGTCAACTCCAGCAAATATTGCTTAATCTGGAAGAAATTGGAGAAAGAGAGAAACCGACAATCAGTTAGGTCTTCCATCCCGGGACCCTCAAATCCCCTAAGCCTCCCCCACCATTACCATGACTATCCCGCCTTCTCTCAGAGTGCCATCCAGCGAGCCGGCTGTGCTGACAAACCTTTCTCTGCACACTCGCCCTAGAGTACGGGCACAATGCTCAGGCATCAAAGGTTGCCGAACATATAGTCCACTAATCACCTTCTCAGGCAGGGCACCTGCTCCTTTGAGAAGGCACTTAAGAGTTCAAGAGTATGAAGTGCTCTCACAACTAATAAGGCTAATCTCGCCTTTGAAATAGCCAACAGCTGTGAAGCTAGAGGCTGATCACTGTCAAAGGGGGTGAAATGGAATTTGAGGAGAGTAGCTGCACCTGGGAGTGTTTGGCAGGACAGACAGGCAGCAATTGTGGTTCCCCCTGTTATGCATCTCCACAATATTTAAAGATGGCTTGAAGGCCTCACAGATGCAAACCCTGAAGCACCCCCCACTGTGCTCTACTGTACAGTCCCCAGAGGGTCTCCCTCTTTGTGGTGATATGCTGTGCCTACCACAAACTGGCATAGCAACGGGGCAACAGGCTGGATGAGAAGGAGGAGGAACATGCGGCCTCGTCTGAGGAAGAGGGAGAGGAGGGCCAGGAGGCGCTGGAGGATAGAACAAAGAAATGTACAGCACAGGAACAGGCCCTTCGGCCCTCCAAGCCCATGCCGACCATGCTGCCCGACTAAACTACAATCTTCTACACTTCCTGGGTCCGTATCCCTCTATTCCCATCCTATTCATGTATTTGTCAAGATGCCCCTTAAATGTCACTATCGTCCCTACTTCCACCACCTCCTCTGGTAGCGAGTTCCAGGCACCCACTACCCTCTGTGTAAAAAACTTGCCTCGTACATCTACTCTAAACCTTGCCCCTCTCACCTTAAACCTATGCCCCCTAGTAATTGACCCCTCTACCCTGGGGAAAAGCCTCTGACTATCCACTCTGTCTATGCCCCTCATAATTTTGTAGACCTCTATCAGGTCTCCACTCAACCTCCTTCGTTCCAGTGAGAACAAACCGAGTTTATTCAACCGCTCCTCATAGCTAATGCCCTCCATGCCAGGCAACATTCTGGTAAATCTCTTCTGCACCCTCTCTAAAGCCTCCACATCCTTCTGGTAGTGTGGCGACCAGAATTGAACACTATACTCCAAGTGTGGCCTAACTAAGGTTCTATACAGCTGCAACATGACTTGCCAATTCTTATACTCAATGCCCCGGCCAATGAAGGCAAGCATGCCGTATGCCTTCTTGACTACCTTCTCCACCTGTGTTGCCCCTTTCGGTGACCTGTGGACCTGTACACCTAGATCTCACTGACTTTCAATACTCTTGAGGGTTCTACCATTCACTGTATATTCCCTACCTGCACTAGACCTTCCAAAATGCATTACCTCACATTTGTCCGGATTAAACTCCATCTGCCATCTCTCCACCCAAGTCTCCAAACAATCTTAATCCTGTTGTATCCTCTGACAGTCCTCATCGCTATCTGCAATTCCACTAACCTTTGTGTCGTCTGCAATCTTACTAATCAGACCAGTTACATTTTCCTCCAAATCATTTATATATACTACAAAGAGCAAAGGTCCCAGCACTGATCCCTGCGGAACACCACTGGTCACAGCTCTCCAATTAGAAAAGCATCCTTCCATTGCTACTCTCTGCCTTCTATGACCTAGCCAGTTCTGTATCCACCTTGCCAGCTCACCCCTGACCCCGTGTGACTTCACCTTTTGTATTAGTCTACCATGAGGGACCTTGTCAAAGGCCTTACTGAAGTCCATATAGACAACATCCACTGCCCTACCTGCATCAATCATCTTTGCGACCTCCTCGAAAAACTCTATCAAGTTAGTGAGACACGACCTCCCTTTCACAAAACCATGCTGCCTCTCACTAATACGTCCATTTGCTTCCAAATGGGAGTAGATCCTGTCTCGAAGAATTCTCTCCAGTAATTTCCCTACCACTGAAGTAAGGCTCACCGGCCTGTAGTTCCCTGGATTATCCTTGCTACCCTTCTTAAACAGAGGAACAACATTGGCTCTTCTCCAGTCCTCCGGGACATCACCTGAAGACGGTGAGGATCCAAAGATTTCTGTCAAGGCCTCAGCAATTTCCTCTCCAGCCTCCTTCAGTATTCTGGGGTAGATCCCATCAGACCCTGGGGACTTATCTACCTTAATATTTTTTAAGACGCCCAACACCTCGTCTTTTTGGATCTCAATGTGACCCAGGCTATCTACACACCCTTTTCCAGACTCAACATCTACCAATTCCTTCTCTTTGGTGAAAACTGATGCAAAGTATTCATTTAGTACCTCGCCCATTTCCTCTGGCTGCACACATAGATTCCCTTGCCTATCCTTCAGTGGGCCAACCCTTTCCCTGGCTACCCTCTTGCTTTTTATGTATGTGTAAAAAGTCTTGGGATTTTCCTTAACACTATTTGCCAATGACTTTTCGTGACCCCTTCTCGCCCTCCTGACTCCTTGCTTAAGTTCCTTCCTACTTTCCTTATACTCCACACAGGCTTCGTCTGTTCCCAGCCTTTTAGCCCTGACAAATGCCTCCCTTTTCTTTTTAACGAGGCCTACAATATCTCTCGTTATCCAAGGTTCCCGAAATTTGCCGTATTTATCCTTCTTCCTCACAGGAACATGCCGGTCCTGAATTCCTTTCAACTGACACTTGAAAGCCTCCCACATGTCAGATGTTGATTTGCCCTCAAACATCTGCCCCCAATCTAGGTTCTTCAGTTCCCGCCTAATATTGTTATCATTAGCCTTCCCCCAATTTAGCACATTCACCCTAGGACCACTCTTATCCTTGTCCACCAGCACTTTAAAACTTACTGAATTGTGGTCACTGTTCCCGAAATGCTCCCCTACTGAAACTTCTACTACCTGGCCGGGCTCATTCCCCAATACCAGGTCCAGTACCGCCCCTTCCCTAGTTGGACTGTCTACATATTGTTTTAAGAAGCCCTCCTGGATGCTCCTTACAAACTCTGTCCCGTCTAATCCCCTGGCACTAAGTGAGTCCCAGTCAATATTGGGGAAGTTGAAGTCTCCCATCACAACAATCCTGTTGTTTTTACTCTTTTCCAAAATCTGTCTACCTATCTGCTCCTCTATCTCCCACTGGCTGTTGGGAGGCCTGTAGTAAACCCCCACCAATGTGACTGCACCCTTCTTATTCCTGATCTCTACCCATATGCCCTCTGAGGTGTCCTCCCGTAGTACAGCTGTGATATCCTCCCTAACCAGTAGCGCAACTCCTCCCGAGGAGGAGCTGGAAGATGGGCGACAGGCAGCGGCAAGTGTCCGACATGTCAGGAGGACAAGGGAGGCCCTCATTATATCCAGATTCTCCAAGGATGAGGCTGCCAGCTCAACATCTCCCCTCCCATCATATCATCCCCTCCCTGACCACCCTATTCCCCCCCTCCAAGGATCTATGTAACAGCACTCCAGGGTGGGCCGTGTCGGCACTGTCAACGGGTCCCTATACAAGGCAGGAAAGTGATGGCTACTCGCTGTGAGAAAAGCTCTGATGCTCCTCAAGACCTGATTAAGTCTGACTCCTGTCTTTCTGCTGACAGCACGTTCACATCCATCAACGTGACAGAGTCTGCATCGGGGGCCTTTTGATCTTGGACCACTGTAGGGGAGGAGGGGTTTGTGGAGTGGAGGGATAGCAGGGGAGACAGGGAGTGGGGGTGCAGCTAGGCCTGCTGTGAAGATTAAAGTGACAGAGGCTTCACATGCAGCAGGTGTGAAATGGTTGAATGGTGAAGATATTAATCTGACAGATCGCCATTCTCCCTGGCTACGGATAGTGACCTCACCAGTGCCCACTCAGTGCTCCTCACTCTTCTTGATCCTCCGTGGTCTAGTGCTATGTCTCGGCGTGACCCCAGGATGGACATCAGAGGTGGAGGCAGCCTGCTGCTTTCCATACCCAGTGGCCTTTGACGCCCTTGGTGGACGTCCTCTGGAGGTCCTGGAGCCGGAAGGGCCTGGCTGACTTATCGGTGTCACAGGCAGCGCCTTTCCCTTGAGATGCACCGCTGTCAGGGGGGGGGGATTTAGAAGAACCGCAGACCGCCTGTGTCTCCTTAGTGCACGGCCCCGGATTTGGCCCCAGTGCTTTCTCCTCCCTGATGGTACCCGTCGGGCCCTGGGTGACTTCATGGGAGGAGGGGCAGCTGGAATGAGCCCCAGAAGCCTCTCCGTCATCTGGCACTGCCAGTCCTGGAGGCCCCCCATTGTCTGCACCATGGTGTCAAAGCCCTCAGCAATGGTCCTCAGTGACTGGGCTATGCTCTGGAGTGCCTCGGCAATATCCGCCTGCATCTGCGATGGTGGCATAGAGATTAGCACTGCTGCCTCACAGCGCCAGGGAGCCCGGGTTCAATTCCGGCCTTGGATGACTTTCTGTGTGGAGTTTGCGCGTTCTCCCCGTGGCTGCGTGGGTTTCCTCCGGGTGCTCTGGTTTCCTCCCACAGTCCAAAGATGTGCCGGTTAGGTGGATTGGCCATTGTAAATCGTCCGTTCGTGTCCAGGGATGTGGAGGTTCGGTTAAGGGGATGAGATAGGATGGGGTGGGGGCATGAGTCCAGGTGAGGAGCTCTTTCAGAGGATCGATGCAGACTTGATGGACTGAATGACCTCCTTCTGCACTGTGGGAATTCTATTATGTCACTCATTGACTGGGACATGAAAGCTAGGCCCTCAGCCATGGTCATCACAGACTGAGCCACGCCTTCGACACCACCACTTAAGAGGTGGGCGTCGTGCTCCAGGTTTTCCACTGCGGTCACCACCCTAGCAGTGTTAGCCTCGGTGCCAGCGTATTGTCAGCACCATGCCCTGCACGCCTCCAATCGGCTCTGCAGTCGCTGGAATGTCGCTGACCCCCCCCTTCTGAATATCATGGCTCTGGCCTATTATGTGCATCAGCTCTGGGAGAACCTTGTCCAGAGGCTTGACATCTGTTGGGGCCCAGCTAAGTCCCGTAATCCAGCAGACGTCCAACTGCCGTCTCCCTTGGATGTTCCTGCACCCCTCTGATGGGCATCAGCAACTGTGTGGTGCTCACCAGATAGTGCCCCCGAAGCCTGTTCACTAATGTCACCTACTGAGGTGTGTGTCTCTGCATTGGTGGAAGGTGGGAGTGACAGCTCTGATGCACCTCAGGGTTCTCCTCAGAGCTCTCCTCCGAGATGTTCCCTTGGGGGGTTGGCGGGGGGGGGGGGCGGTTGCGGCATCCCCACTTCTCTTGAGCTTGTCAACCTCGCTGGTGGTGACTGCTCTCTCCTCGGGCAACCTTGCGATCTCCAGGGCCCGTTCCTCAGAGAGGGTGAGGACTTGGATCTATGGGACTCCATTCCCCCCCACCACCCACGACCCCCACCTCCATTCTCCATTTCTCTCTTATTATGGGTTACCTTCTCCTGCAGGGACAAAGGGAGGGCATTGTGAGCCGCACGCTTTGTGGGTTGGGGGTCTATACAGGTGGCATGTGTGGGCACCGCACCTGGACATGAAGGGTTGTGCTGGTGGGTCCCAGGGTGTTCTGAGGAACAAGCTTGTTGATCAGATGTAGGGAGGGCGCGAGGTGTCAGTCACTGGATTTGCGGATGGCGAGGTGGGCTTAGGAAATTGAAGTGTGGCAGGACTGGTGCCATGAGAGGGGTGGTACCTTGCCCTTACAGCTTGTTGGAAGTCGTTGGTCTTCTTCTGACATTGGACGATGGTCATGCTGCCACACTCATTGCAGCTGCCACTGCTTCCCAGATGCCATTGCTGACTCTGCTGCTGGTCCTCCGACCCCCTCGGGTTAACAGGATGCCCCACCTCTCAACCGTGGTGATGATAAGCCTGGCCAAGTTGGCATCCTTGCCTTCATTGGCCGGGGCATTGAGTATAAAAATTGGCAAGTCATGTAGCAGCTGTATAGAACTTTAGTTAGGCCACACTTGGAGTATAGTGTTCAATTCTGGTCGCCACACTACCAGAAGAATGTGGAGGCTTTAGCGAGGGTGCAGAAGAGATTTACCAGAATGTTGCCTGGTGTGGAGGGCATTAGCTATGAAGAGCGGTTGAATAAACTCAGTATGTTCTCACTGGAACGACGGAGGTTGAGGGGCGACCTGATAGAGGTCTACAAAATTATGAGTGGCATAGACAGAGTGGATAGTCAGAGGCTTTTCCCAGGGTAGAGGGGTCAATTACTAGGGGGCATAGGTTTAAGTTGCAAGGGGCAAGGTTTAGAAGAGATGTACGAGGCAAGCTTTTTACACAGAGGGTAGTGGGTGCCTGGAACACGTTGCCGGAGGAGGTGGTGGAAGCAGGGACAATAGTGACATTTAAGGGGCATCTTGACAAATACATGAATAGGATGGGAATAGAGGGATACGGACCCAGGAAGTGTAGAAGATTTTAGTTTAGACGGGCAGCATGGTCGGCATGGGCTTGGAGGGCCGAAGGGCCTGTTCCTGTGCTGTACTTTTCTTTGTTCTTTGTTCTTTGTTATCCCCAAAGCGAGGAGCAGATCTCCACGCTGCCATGCTTGTGTTTTGACTGGGAGTAAGTGGTGAGGCAGCGTTTAAGAACAGCTCTTTCTTATTTGCAGCGAGCAGCTGAGGCATGAGTAGGGCGAATCAGATGGCGAGGGAGTCAGGCATGTCGAGATTTGGGGACTTCCAGTAGCGGCCATGGAGTGAGTGGTCACACATAGGGCAGCTCCTGTTCGAAGGCGTAGAACCAAGCTCTTTTTACCCCAAAACAGGAGAAATGTCGACAGGAAAGTGCAGTTGTAGGTGTGGATGAGAAGTCCCCCCCCCCCCCCCCCCCCCCCCCCGCACACCCAGGTGTGGCATGTCTGCTGGTTACCAGACCCGGCAGAAGAAGGTAAAAGACCTGGCCAAGGAGCTGGAAGAGACCTGTGGCACTGCGGTTATTGGAAAGATGACAGAGGAGGAAGGGCCGATGCAGGTTAGTAAGCACCAGATGGAGCAGTTGATCAAATGGTGCGAAGAAGATTTCATGAGGCTAGAGTTAGCCTCAAAAAGTGAAATGTACTTTTCAGGCCAATGCAGTGGCTTACCTGGGTTACCAAAATAGATGCACATGGAAGATAAGGTTAGGGTAATAAAGGAGGTACAGGCTCCCAGGAACACATCTGAACTTCTGTCCTTCTTTGGAATGGTGAATTATTATGGGTGTTTTATGCTGAATTTGTTGACATTGTTGGCTCCAATACATGGTGTTACTAAAGAAGCACCAGCGTTGATTTTGGGGGATGCCTCGGAGAGAAGCTTTTAACAAGGTAAAGCAATCATTCCATTCATCTTGTTCATTGGTGCACTTCGACCCGCCCAGAGAACTGGTGTTAACTTGTGATGCCTCTCCTTATGTCATCGATGAGTCTTTATCTCTTACAATGGATGATGGGTCTGAAAGACCTGTAGGATATGTCTCCAGAATCCATTCAGAGGCCGACAAAGGCTATTCTCCGGTTGAGAAAGAAGGATTGGCTATCGTGTGCGGAATAAAGAAGTTCCACCAGTATGTGTATGGAAGGCATTTTACCATTGTCACAGAGCACCAACCACCTTTGGGTCTTTTTAAGGGAGACAAGGCTATTCCGCCAATCACATCAGCAAGGATTCTGGGCATTAATCCTATGAGCGTACGAGGCCTGGAACACAGATAATAAATGTGGATGCACTGAGTCGCATACCATTGTCTAGATGCGGTATTATCCGGGTATCTTCCACCTGAGTTCCGTAGGAAATTGTGATGGCAATAAACTTCTTGGCTACGTTGCCAGTTTCAGCGCTGCAAATCAAGTAGTGAACTAGCAGAGATCCGATATTGTCCAAAGTGAAGCAGAAAATATGAACAGGATGGGGCAACAAGCCAGGGTCTGACAAAATGAAGCCATATTAATTAAGTTGTGAAGACGGCACCTTACTTTGGGGAGCAAGAGTAGTTGGCCCTGTGCCAGGAAGGGAGTTGCTCTTGGCTGGATTACATGGTGCCCGTCCGGGTGTGTCAAAAATGAAAATGCTCACCAGGAGTTGTGTTTGGTGGCCTGGAATAAATTCGGACATTGGGAGGTCAGTGAAGCACTGTGATCAGTGCCGGTTGCAACAGAAACTGCCTGCTACGGCAGCCTTTGCACCATTGGGAATGGGCCAGGGGTGCATTTCCACATTGATTATTTGGGGCCATTTTTGGACACAATGTTTTTGCTCCTGATAGATGCCCATTCCAAGTGGGTGGAAGTGTTTGAAATGAAGTCTATGACTTCACATGCCATATTTGAGAAATTGTTTCAATGTTTTGCATCCCATGGGATACGTCAAGTAGTCGTGTTGGATAATGGAACTGTTTTCATGAGTGCTGAATTTCACCTTCACGGATAGGATAAAGCATATCCGGACTGCGCCATGTCACCCAACATCCACCGGACTTGCTGAACAATTCGTCCAAACATTCAAGGCAGGTCTTAAAAAGTGGTCAGGTCCGACTCTGGAAACCAGAACATCTCGATTTCTTCTAGGACACCAGACAACTCCGCATTCTACAACAGGACTGTCGCCAGCAGAATTCTTGATGGGCCGGCGTCTTAGGACCAGAGTAGGTCTGGGTTTCCAAATTTGCTCGGGAGGGTAGAGGTCAGTTAGAACAGTCAGACGAAAAATCATGATTCAGGCCAAGCAGCCAGGCAGTTTGCAATCGATGAATCAGTGTATGACAGAAACTTCAGAAGCGGACCAAGCTGGTACGCGGATGTTGTTATAGCCAAGACAGGACCTCTGCCCTATGAAACAAATGTACAGGATAGAATTGTCAGGAAACAAATGGGTCTGGATTCTCCTGTCGCTGGTGCCAAAATCACATTCGGCGTTCGGTCGGAGAATCAGAGTTCTCGACCAAACCGGGGGCGGCGGCGCTTTCGCGATGCTCCGCCCCCTCCAAAGTGGCGTACTCCTAGAGTACGCCGCGCCACATATCGACCGCCTCAGGACATTGCCTGAGGCCCGCCCCCGATGCTCCGCCTCCGACCGGCCGAGTTCCCGGCGGCATGGGTTGCGTTTGGTCCCATCTTGTCGGGAGCTCGGCGTGGTGGCTGCGGACTCAATCCAGCACCGCCACAGTCGGGGGAGGGCCGATCCGCGGGCAGGGGGGACTTTATTAGGGGATGGGGGCACTTTGGGGGTGGTCCGGTGTGCGCGTGCCAGCCAAAGGGAGGGAGCTATTTCACCGGCCGGGTCCGCTGCAGGCCGCCACCGTGTGCATGCGCGGCCAGGGACCCGGCAATTCTCCGGGACGTATCAGCAGCTGAAGCGGAGTGCTCTATACTGCCGGCCTGCTAGCCCCCAGCAGAACGGGGAATCGGTGGCCGTTGAGTGCCATTTTGTCTGGCGTAGGAGATCAAAACTGTTCACACTATTCCAGGTGTGATGTAACTAGTGCCTTGCATAGTTTTAGAAAGACTTCCACTATTTTCATCCCCTTTGAAATAAAGGCAGAGAGAGTGGGGCAGTTTGGGTTTGATAGGGAGTAGGGTAGCAGAGATGAAGGTGAGTGCACAGTTGAGCAAATTAGTAACTGCAGAAGTGTGGCTAATGGGGTCACTGGATAAATCAGTCCTGGTACTCAATCCTCATCTTTAAATAAATATCTACTACAAATACAAAAGCAAAATACTGTTTATGCTGGAAATCAATTAAAAACTGAAGTGTTGGGAATATTCAACAGGGGGAGTTCCCAGCAATATCTGTGGAAACAGAAACAGAGTTAACAGGCCTTAATAACTTTGGCTCACCAGCTAGGTATGAAACAATGAACGTTTATTTACAACATACGATCTGACACAGTCTTGCAGCTTCGTGGCTGTCAGTCCGTGTTCGGAATCGATCTGGGGCAAAAGCCCGCGTTTGCTAGGGTGAATTCCATAACCCAGGCCCCCTGATTAGTTTTCCCGGGTGATTTGGCCCTATTGACTGATGCACAATCAATTACCCGTGAGACAAGGAGAGTCATACTAATCGGCTTTAATCAGCTAGAACTGTACCCAGCAGCTTCGATGCAGAAAGTGAAGGCTGCTGGGAAGGCATTGGTTCTTATACCCCGCCTCTCAGGGCGGAGCTATGTGCGTTAGCCAATGGTAGACTCCTAGGCCTAGCCAATGGGCATCCACCTCTCAGGTACTGCAATACCTGGTATTACCACATTCACCCCCTGTTAAAAAAAGGACCCAGCGGGGTGATGGCCAGTGTTACTGTCGCCTTTTTCATGGCAGGACCAGGTATTGCAGGTACCGTGATGTCGAGGGTAACAGAGAAAGTTTTTATTGTTTTATGGTGCAGCAATCAGACGATCGGGTGGCCTGGTCGTCCTTCTGGAGCGTCTGGGCTTCGGCGATGATCCTGGTGTAGGCCCCGGCAGTTGTGGCTCCGGGAACGTGGTGTCTTCCTCCCTGGCAGCTTCGTCACCCCTAGGCGGCGCTGTTGGGGCGAAAAGTGGGCAGGGGGAGGGGTGCCTGTAGGGGGCGCCGGTGCCTGTTCGGCGCTGAGTAGGGGCGGCGGCAGTAGTGACCCTCCGGTCAGGTGCTGCGGGGAGGGTGGGGGCAATGGTGCGGATGCGCATGGGGCTCCGGCGGGTGCCAGGTCCCGAAGGGAGACCGTGTCTTGCCGGCCGTCGGGGAACGCTACGTAGGCGTACTGGGGGTTTGCATGCAGCAGGTGGACCCTCACGACCAACGGGTCCGACTTGTGCGCCCTCACATGTTTCCGCATCAGGACAGGTCCGGGTGTCGCTAGCCAGGTTGGGGGCGAGGTCCCGGAGAAGGACTTCCTGGGGAAGATAAGGAGACGTTCGTGAGGTGTCTGGTTTGTGGTAGTACAGGGCATCGACCGGATGGAGTGAAGGGCCACTGGGAGGACTTCTTGCCAGCGGGAAACTGGGAGATTCCTGGACCGAAGGGCCAGCAGGACGGTCTTCCAGACCGTTCCGTTCTCCCTCTCTACCTGCCCATTTCCCCAGGGGTTGTAACTGGTCGTCCTACTGGAGGCGATGTCTTTGCTGAGCAGGAATTTACGCAGTTCGTCGCTCATGAAGGATGACCCCCTATCACTGTGTATGTAAGCGGGGAAACCGAACAGTGTAAAAATACCCTGGAGGGCCTTGATGACGGTGGTCGTGGTCATGTCCGGGCAGGGGATGGCGAATGGGAACCGGGAGTATTCGTCAATCACGTTCAGGAAATACGTGTTGCGGTCGGTGGAGGGGAGGGAGCCCTTGAAGTCCATGCTGAGGCGTTCAAAGGGACGGGAGGTCTTGATCAGATGCGCTTTCTCTGGCCGGTAGAAGTGCGGTTTGCACTCCGCGCAGTCCCTGGTGACTGTCCTGACCTCCTCGATGGAGTAGGGCAGGTTCCGGGACTTAACGAAATGGAAGAAACGAGTGACCCCCGGGTGGCAGAGGTCCTCGTGGAGGGCTCGGAGGTGGTCCACTTGCACGGTGGCGCAAGTGCCGTGGGACAGGGCATCAGGAGGCTCGTTCAGCTTCCCGGGACGGTACAAGATCTCGTAATTGTAGGTGGAGAGTTCTATCCTCCACCGCAAGATCTTGTCGTTCTTAATCTTGCCCCGCTGTGCATTGTCGAACATGAAGGCCACCGACCGTTGGTCCGTGAGGAGAGTGAATCTCCTGCTGGCCAGGTAATGCCTCCAGTGTCGCACAGTTTCTACTACGGCCTGGGCCTCCTTTTTGACCGAGGAGTGGCGAATTTCGGAAGCATGGAGAGTGCAGGAGAAGAAAGCCACGGGCCTGCCCGCTTGGTTGAGCTACGTCGGACGCATCACTCTCGACCTGGAAGGGGAGGGACTCGTCGATGGCGCGCATTGTGGCTTTTGCGATGTCCGCTTTGATGCGGCAGAAGGCCTGGCGGGCCTCCGTCGACAGGGGAAGGTTGTGGACTGGATCAGTGGTCAAGCCTTGTCTGCGTAATTAGGGACCCATTGTGCATAATAGCTGAAGAAGCCGAGGCAGCGCTTTAGGGCCTTGGGGCAGTGAGGGAGGGGGAACTCCATGAGGGGGCGCATGCGCTCAGGGTCGGGGCCTATAACTCCATTTCGCACTACGTAACCCAGGATAGCTAGACGGTCGGTGCTGAACACACATTTATCCTTATTGTAGGTCAGATTAAGGAGGTTCGCGGTCTGGAGAAATTTTCGGAGGTTGGTGTCGTGGTCCTGCTGGTCATGGCTGCAGATGGTGACGTTATCAAGATGCGGCAACGTTGCGCGTAAGCCGTATCAGTCAACCATTCGGTCCATCTCACGCTGGAAGACCGAGAACCCTTAAAAAGTGATAGAGCCGCCCATCTGCTTCGAAGGCAGTGTACTGACTGAGGGGCAGCTGGTGGTAGGCAGACTTGAGATCCACCGTGGAGAAGACCTTGTATTGCGCAATCCTGTTTAACAGGTCGGCTATACGGGGAGATGGTACGCGTCCAGCTGCGTAAACCGGTTGATGGTCTGGCTATAGTCGATGATCATCCTATGTTTCTCCCCGGTCTTTACCACCACTACTTGAGCCCTCCAGGGGCTGTTGCTTGCTTCGATGACCCCTTCCTTCAGCAGCCTTTGGACCTCGGACCTGATGAAGGTCCGGTCCTGGGCACTGTACCATCTGCTCCTGGTGGCGACGGGTTTGCAATCCGGGGTGAGGTTCGCAAACAGGGAAGGCAGGTCGACCTTAATGGTCGCGAGGCCGCAGACAGTAAGGGGGGGTATAGGGCCGCCAAATTTAAAGGCCAGGCTTTGTAGGTGGCACTTGAAATCCAGCCTGAAAAGGGTGGCTGCGCAGAGCTGCGGCAGAACGTACAGGTGGAAATTGCGGAATTCCCTGCCTTGGACAGTGAGGTTCGCTAGGCAGAACCCCTTTATCTCCACTCCGTGTGACCCGGAGGCCAGGGAGATCCGTTGGTTTACGGGATGGGTGACAAGGGAACAGCGCCTTACCGTGTCGGGGTGGACAAAGCTTTCCGTGCTCACGGAGTCGATCAGGCACGACATCACGTGGCCGTTGATAGCGATCATTGTGGTGGCTTTCGCTAGCGTCCGGGGCCGACTCTGGTCCAGGGTCACGGAGGCCAGCTGCAGCAAAGGGAAGGTCTGGTCAGACAGCGTGGAGTCGGCAGTGCTGGGGGCTTGAGGCCGGTTCAGGGTAACGGAGGCCAGCTGCAGCAAAGGGAAGGTCTGGTCAGACAGCGTGGAGTCGGCAGCGCTGGGGGCTTGAGGCCGGTTCAGGGTAACGGAGGCCAGCTGTAGCAAGGGGGAGTTCTGGTCAGGCAACGTGGAGTCGGCGGTGCTGGGGGCTTGAGGCCTGTTCAGGTTAACGGAGGCCAGCTGCAGCAAGGGGGAGTTCTGGTCAGGCAGCGTGGAGTCGGCGGTGCTGGGGGCTTGAGGCCGGTTCAGGGTAACGGAGGCCAGCTGCAGCAAGGGGGAGTTCTGGTCAGGTAATGTGGAGTCGGCAGCGCTGGGGGCTTGAGGCCCCATCCAAGATGGCGTCAGCCACGGGTCTCACATGGAGTCCGGGGATACAGAAGATGGCGTTGGCGAGGGACAAAATGGCGGCGCCCACCCATCCAGCGTGGTGGCCGGGGGGGAAAAATGGCCACGCCCGTGGGTTGCCTGTGGGTAGGAGGGCGGTGGTGGGCCTTGGAGAGCCGGGACCTGGAACAAAGGCTGATGATAGTCGCAGGTGACCGCTGCCACGGCGCGGACCTGGCAGACCACGACATAGTGGCCTTTCTTGCCGTACCCTTTGCAGGTGACGCTGCGGGCCGGGCAGCGCGCGCGGGGATGATTCGTTTGGCCACAGAAGAAGCAGCGTTGGCCGGCGGTGAAAACGGGACACAGAGTGAAAGAGCGCAAGGAGAGCAGAAGGGACACAGTGAAAGAGCGCGAGGAGAGTGGTGGGGACACAAAGAGAAAGAGAGTGAGGAGAGCGGCGGGAAAACAGTGAAATAGCACGAGGAGATTTTATTATCATGTTTGTTTTATTTTTTGGGAGCAGCAAGCTATCTTTGTATCATTTAGCAGAATCACCAATTTTAGAGGGTTCACTTGGAGGTCTAGTAGCAGTATACATATATGTTTTTTAAGGGCCGAACGGTTGTTTAATCTTTTCCTTTTTTTTTGTTTTTCCCTTTAAATGTCTTCGGGAGTTCTGATCAGAGGGGATGGAGGCTAGGGCAGTTGCTTGCTCCTCCTGTATGATGTGGGTGGTGAGGGACACCACCGGTGTCCCCGTTGACTACACCTGCAGGAAGTGCACCCAACTCCAGCTCCCCAGAGACCGTGTTAGGGATCTGGAGCTGGATGAACTTCGGATCCTCCGTGATGCGCAATCAATTACTCTCGAGCCAAGGTGAGTCTTTAATCAGCTAGAACAGTACCCAGCAGCTTCGATACAGAAAGTGAAGGCTGCTGGGACGGCATTGGTTCTTATACCCCGCCTCTCAGGGTGGAGCTATGTGCGTTAGCCAATGGTAGACTCCTAGGTCTAGCCAATGGGCATCCACTTCTCAGGTACTGCAATACCTGGTATTACCACATTGACCAATTGCCCCTTGAAGGTCCCAGACATGGCAAACCTCCCCGTCCAAGTCCTTTTATGCAACAATAACAGTTATAACAATACAGTCCCCAATAAGTTTAACCCATTTAACCCATTCAACCAGTCCATCATCGATTTAGTTTATCTGGTGGGTTCCGCTTTCCGGCAGTGTCGGCATAAATCCACCGACTTGGGTCCCTCTACCGGGATATTTTCCACAGAAACTGCTGCACCTGGTATCTCCTCAGGTAAGAGCAACTAGGCCTCATCCATTTTGGTGGTGACGGCAGGTTCTCCTGTCGCACATTGACTCAATATTTCACTACTTGGATAGCCAACATCGTTTCCTGCTGATAATATAGTTTCAGGCTGTGGTACCGACTGCTAGAACAACTCTTATCCATGTAAGTGGTCCATGGGCTGGATTCTCCAATTCTAGGGCTATGTCCCCGTGCCGGCGTGGGAACGGTGGTGTTTTACACCAGATTAAATGGCATAAAACGGCCAACGATTCCCCGCTTTGTTGGGGGCTAACATGCCAGCAGTGTAGAACACCCGGCTCCAGCTGCCGTTACAGCCCGGAGAATTGCTGGATTCCTGACCACGCATGTGCACGGCGGTGGCCTGCAATGGCCGCGCCGTGCTACATGGCGGAGGCCTCTCGTGGACCCAGCCCGCAAAATAGTGCCCTTCGATGCACGATCAATTACACAAAGACGAGAGTAGGATGTAATCGAGGCTTTATTACACTGAGATGTGTGGCCTCCTACAGCAGCTGACGAAATGGCTGCTGTATGGGGAGCACACATATTGGAGGGGGGTGTGTGTGTGTGGGACCAGCTGGTGCCAGGTCCCTGAGGGAGACTGTCTTTGCGGTCATCGGGGTACGCTACGTAGGCGTACTGCAGGTTAGCGTGAAGTAGCTGTACCCTCTCAACCAACGGGTCCACCTTGTGGAGTCGAACGTGTCTACAGAGGAGAACAGGTCCAGGAGCTGCCAGCCATGTCAGGAGCAAAACCCTGGAAGTGGAATTCCTGGGGAAGGCAAAGAAACGTTCATGGCGGGTTTCGTTGGTCGCGGTGCACAGGAGCGACCGAATAGAGTGAAGTGCGTCGGGGAGGACCACCTGCCAGCGGGAGGCCGGGAGATTTCTGGACCATAGGGCCAGCTGGACTGCCCTCCAGACTGTCCCATTCTCCCGCTCCACCTGCCCGTTTCCCCGGGGGTTGTAGCTGGTCGTCCTGCTCGAGGCAATGCCCCTGTTGAGCAGGTACTGGCGCAGCTCATCGCTCATCAATGTGGATCCCCAGTCGCTGTGGACGTAGGCGGGGAAGCCGAACAGAGCGAAGATGGTGTTGAGAGCTTTGATGACGGTGGCAGATGTCATGTTGGGGCATGGGACGGCAAAGGGGAATCGGGAATATTCATTGACCACACTGAGAAAGTACGTGGGGAGGGTCTCTTTGAAGCCAATGCTGAGGCGTTCAAAGGTCACCAGGCGCACACGGTCTGGCCGGTAGAAGTGCGGTTTACACTCCGCGCAGACCTGGCAGTCTCTGTTGATAGCCCTGACTTCCTCGATGGAGTAGGGCAGGTTTCGGGCCTTTATGAAATGGTTAAAAACGTGTGACCCCTGGGTGACAGAGGTTGTCGTGCAGGGTCCGGAGTCCGTCCACTTGTGCGCTGGCACATGTACCTCGGGATAGGGCATCGGGGGGTTCGTTGAGCTTATCAGGGCGATACAAAATCCTGTAATTGTAGGTGGAGAGCTCGATCCTCCACCTCAAGATTTTATCGTTTTTGATCTTGCCCCGTTGTGTATTATTAAACATGAAGACAATCGACCGTTGGTCACTGAGGAGAGTGAATCTCCTGCCGGCCAGGTAATGCCTCCAATGCCGCACAGCTTCAACGATAGCTTGGGCCTCCTTTTTGATGGAGGGTGCCGAATTTCGGAGGCACGGAGGGTGCGGGAAAAGAATGCCATGGGCCTGCCTGCCTGGTTGAGGGTGGCGGCCAGAGCGACGTCTGATGCATCGCTCTCGACTTGGAAGGGGAGCGTCTCATCGACCGCGTGCATCGCAGCCTTGGCGATGTCAGCCTTGATATGGTTAAAGGCCTGGTGAGCCTCGGCCATCAGATGAAAAACAGTGGATTGAACAGTGTGCGAGCCTTGTCCACATAGTTTGGGACCCACTGGGCGTAATTCGAAAAGAACCCCAGGCAACGTTTGAGGGCCTTGGGGCAGTGTGGGAGGGGGAGTTCCAAGAGCATGCGATCAGGGTCGGGCCCCAGAACTCTGTTCGGGACCACATAGCCGAGGATGGCTAAGTGGTTTGTGCTGAACACGCACTTCTCCATGTTATACGTGGGGTTGAGGAGAGTGGCAGCGTGGAGAAATTTGGCAATGTTGGCGTCATGGTCCTGTGATCGTGGCCGCAGATGGTGACATGGTCCAGGTACGTGAAAGTGGCCCGCGGCCCGTACCGGTCAACCATTCGGCCCATCTCCCGTTGGACGACCGAGACCCCGTTGGTGACGCCGAAGGGAACCCTAAGAAAGTGGTAAAGGCGGCCGTCTGCCTCGAACGCAGTGTATGGGCGATCTACCTTGCAGATGGGGAGCTGGGGATGGCCGATTTCAGGTCTACTGTCGAGAAGATCCGGTATTGTGCAATTGACCATATCAGATATGCGTGGGAGGGTGTACGTGTCGAGCTGCGTGTACCGATTCATGGTCTGACTGTAGTCAACGACCACCCTGTTTTTCTCCCCAGTTTTGACCACTACCACTTGGGCTCTCCAGGGACTGTTGGTGGCCTCGATGATACCTTCCCGAAGCAGCCGCTGGACTTCAGACCTGATGAAGGTCCTGTCCTGGGCGCTGTGCCATCTGCTCCTGGTGGCGACGGGTTTGCAATCCGGGGTTAGGTTCGCAAAAAGGGAAGGTCGACTAGGTCGGCCTTAAGGGTCGCGAGGGGTGGTAGGGGCCCGTCGAATTTCAGGGTTAGGCTCTGGAAGTCCAGGCCGAGTAGCAAGGCAGCGCAGCGGTTGGGGAAGACGTAGACGCGGGAGCCGCTGAACTCCACGCCCTGGACAGTGAGAGTGGTGATGCAGTACCCCCGGATAGCCACGGAGTGGGACCCGGAGGCCAGGGAGATTCTCTGGTTAGCGGGTTGTACCGCGAGGGAGCAGCGCCTTACCGTATCGGGGTGAAATAAGCTCTCAGTGCTCCCGGAGTCCAGCAGGCAGGAGATCTCGTGCCCGTTGACCTTCACTTTAGTTGAAGCAGTCACGGGGTTGTGTGATCGAGACTGGTCAATCGTGACCGAGGCGAGACGTGGCTGGTCGTTGGCAGTTACAGGCGATGAGCGGCTGGATGAGGTGCCCGATGGGCATGGGTCCTGAGTCGGATAAGATGGTGGCCCCCCCACGGGCCGCACGTGTCGTGGGGAAAGCAAGATGGCGGTGCCCGTTGGTCCTGGGAGGAACAAGATGGCGGCACCCAGGGGCCACGCGTGTTGCAAGTCGAGCAAGATGACGACGTCCACTGGCCGCATGTGGTCCCAGGAGGGGAAGATGGCGGCGCCGACTGGCTGCTCGTGGGGGGTACCGGGACAATAGATGCGATTGAGTGGGCCTGGCACACTGCAGCGAAATGTCCCTTCTTGCCACAGGCCTTGCAGAGGGCGCTCCGCACTGGACAGTGCCGTCAGGGGTGTTTTGACTGCCCACAGAAGTAGCATTTGGGCCCCTCGGGGTTGGTTGGCTGCCGCGCGGCACAGGCGTGGGATTGGCTGAGGGCGGTCACTGATGGGGTCCACGATGGGACGGCCGTCTGCGGAGTCCACGATGCACAGCGGGGTGGGCTACGCGGTCGGGGGCATAGGCCTGAATGTTGCGTGATGTGACCGTAAGTTGCTGCGAGGTCGAGCGTGGCCCCCTCTAAGATGCGTTGGTGAATATAGTCAGACCCTATGCCGGTAACAAATGCGTCTCTCATTAGCAAATTTGAGTGTTCCGTGGCCGAAATGGCCTGACAGTCACAGTCTCTAACTAGGGGGAGCAGGGCGTGCCAGAAATCTTCCACCGACTCACCGAGAAGTTGACGCCGCGTGGAGAGGAGGTGCCTGGCGTAGAGTGTGTTAGTCCGCTGAGCGTAATTTTCCTTCAGTAGCGTCATGGCCTCTGCGTAGGTTTGTGCGTCCTGGACAATTGGAAAGACGTTGGAGCTCAGCCGCGTGTAAAGGATCTGAATCTTCTGAGCTTCTGGAATTGGGTAAGGCGCAGACCCGATGGATGCTTCAAAACAGGCTAGCCAATGTTCAAGGCCCTTTTTGGTGGTGTCTGCTTGAGGATGCAGCTGCAGGCGATCCGGCTTGATGCGGAGGTCCATCTTCTGAAAAACTCAGTGTAATAAATTGATGCACGATCAATTACACAAAGACGAGAGTAGGATGTAATCGAGGCTTTATTACACTGAGATGTGTGGCCTCCAACAGCAACTGACAAAATGGCTGCTGTACTGGGAGCACACATATTTATACTCCACCTACTGGGCGGAGCCAGCAGGCAGGGATCTACCCCCGTACCTGTAGTACAGGGGCCTTACCGTAAAGCACCTATATCAACATCCTATATAAGAACATAAGAACTAGGAGCAGGAGTAGGCCATCTGGCCCCTTGAGCCTGCTCCACCATTCAATGAGATCATGGCTGATCTTTTGTGGACTCAGCTCCACTTTCCGGCCCGAACACCATAACCCTTAATCCCTTTATTCTTCAAAAAACTATCTATCTTTATCTTAAAAACATTTAATGAAGGAGCCTCTACTGCTTCACTGGGCAAGGAATTCCATAGATTCACAACCCTTTGGGTGAAGAAGTTCCTCCTAAACTCAGTCCTAAATCTACTTCCCCTTATTTTGAGGCTATGCCCCTTAGTTCTGCTTTCACCCGCCAGTGGAAACAACCTGCCCGCATCTATCCTATCTATTCCCTTCATAAGTTTATATGTTTCTATAAGATCCCCCCTCATCCTTCTAAATTCCAACGAGTACAGTCCCAGTCTACTCCACCTCTCCTCGTAATCCAACCCCTTCAGCTCTGGTATTAACCTAGTGAATCTCCTCTGCACTCCCTCCAGTGCCAGTACGTCCTTTCTCAAGTAAGGAGACCAAAACTGAACACAATACTCCAGGTGTGGCCTCACTAACACCTTATACAATTGCAGCAGAACCTCCCTAGTCTTAAACTCCATCCCTCTAGCAATGAAGGACAAAATTCCATTTGCCTTCTTAATCACCTGTTGCACCTGAAAAACAACTTTCTGCGACTCATGTACTAGCACACCCAGGTCTCTCTGCACAGCAGCATGTTTTAATATTTTATCATTTAAATAATAATCCCTTTTGCTGTTATTCCTACCAAAATGGATAACCTCACATTTGTCAACATAATATTCCATCTGCCAGACCCTAGCACATTCACTTAGCCTATCCAAATCCCTCTGCAGACTTCCAGTATCCTCTGCACTTTTTGCTTTACCACTTATCTTAGTGTCGTCTGCAAACTTGGACACATTGCCCTTGGTCCCCAACTCCAAATCATCTATGTAAATTGTGAACAGTTGTGGGCCCAACACTGATCCCTGAGGGACACCACTAGCTACTGATTGCCAAACAGAGAAACACCCATTAATCCCCAATCTTTGCTTTCTATTAATTAACCAATCCTCTATCCATGCTCCTACTTTCCCCTTAATGCCATGCATCTTTATCTTATGCAACAACCTTTTGTGTGGCACCTTGTCAAAGGCTTTCTGGAAATCCAGATGTACCACATCCATTGGCTCCCCGTTATCTACCGCACTGTTAATGTCCTCAAAAAATTCCACTAAATTAGTTAGGCACGACCTGCCCTTTATGAACCCATGCTGCGTCTGTCCAATGGGACAATTTCCATCCAGATGCCTCGCTATTTCTTCCTTGATGATAGATTCCAACATCTTCCCTACTACCGAAGTTAAGCACACTGGCCTATAATTACCCGCTTTCTGCCTACCTCCTTTTTTAAACAGTGCTGTCACATTTGCTAATTTCCAATCCGCCGGGACCACCCCAGAGTCTAGTGAATTTTGGTAAATTATCACTAGTGCATTTGCAATTTCCCTAGCCATCTCTTTTAGCACTCTGGGATGCATTCCATCAGGGCTAGGAGACCTGTCTACCTTTAGCCCCATTAGCTTGCCCATCACTACCTCCTTGGTGATATCAATCCTCTCAAGGTCCTCACCTGTCATAGCCTCATTTCCATCAGTCACTGGCATGTTATTTGTGTCTTCCACTGTGAAGACCGACCCAAAAAACCTGTTCAGTTCCTCAGCCATTTCCTCATCTCCCATTATTAAATCTCCCTTCTCATCCTCTAAAGGACCAATATTTACCTTAGCCACTCTTTTTTGTTTTATGTATTTGTAGAAACTTTTACTATCTGTTTTTATATTCTGAGCAAGTTTACTCTCATAATCTATCTTACTCTTCTTTATAGCTTTTTTAGTAGCTTTCTGTTGCCCCCAGTCCTCTAGTCTCCCACTGATCTTTGCTACTTTGTATGTTTTTTCCTTCAATTTGATACTCTCCCTTATTTCCTTAGATATCCACGGTCGATTTTCCCTCTTTATACCGTCCTTCATTTTTGTTGGTATAAACCTTTGCTGGGCACTGTGAAAAATCACTTGGAAGGTTCTCCACTGTTCCTCAACTGTTTCACCATAAAGTCTTTGCTCCCAGTCTACCTTAGCTAGTTCTTCTCTCATCCCATTGTAATCTCCTTTGTTTAAGCACAAAACACTAGTGCTTGATTTTACCTTCTCACCCTCCATCTGTATTTTAAATTCCACCATATTGTGATCGCTCCTTCCGAGAGGATCCCTAACTATGAGATCCTGAATCAATCCTGTCTCATTACACAGGATCAGATCTAGGACCGCTTGTTCCCTCGTAGGTTCCATTACATACTGTTCTCGGAAACTATTGCGGATACATTCTATAAACTCCTGCTCAAGGCTGCCTTGACCGACCTGGTTAAACCAATCAACATGTAGATTAAAATCCCCCATGATAACTGCTGTACCATTTCTACATGCATCTGTTATTTCTTTGTTTATTGCCTGCCCCACCATAATGTTACTATTTGGTGGCCTATAGATTACTCCTATCAGTGACTTTTTCGCCTTACTATTCCTGATTGCCACCCAAATGGATTCAACCTTATCCTCCATAGCACCGATGTCATCCCTTACTGTTGCCCGGATGTCATCCTTAAATAACAGAGCTACACCCCCTCCCTTACCATCCACTCTGTCCTTCCGAAAAGTTTGATACCCTCAAACTTTGTATACCCTTTATACAAAGTTGTATACCCTTTGATGTATGCAATATATACATCAGTGGTGACTACCACCCCCCCCCCCCCCCGTTTGGCCAGCTTGCATGCCCCGGGCCACCCCCCCCCCACAGTGCCCCCGGCCCCTAATAGAGTCCCCCCTGCCCATGGATCGGCCCTCCCCCGACTGTGGCAGCGGTGGACTGAGTCCGCCGCCGCCACGCCAAGTTCCTGACGGATGAGACCACACGCGACCGACACTGTCGGGAACTCGTCCGATCAGGGGTGGAGGATCAGAAGGGCGGGGCTCAGGCAATGTCCTGATGCCATTGATGTGCGAAGTGGTACTCCCGATTTGGTTGGGAACTATGATTCTCCGGCCGATCGCCGAACGCGGTTTCGGTGTCGGTAAATCCAGCCCAAGATACACTGGTATTGGAGGCAGTCCAGAGAAGGTTCATTATGTTGACCACGAGTATGGAGGGATTTTTTATGTGGAGATGTTGAGTAGATTGGGATTATACTCAGAAGAGTTTTGAAGAATGAGAGGCGGCCTTACTGAGACAGGGGACTTGACAGGATAGATGCTTAGAGGTTGTTCCCCTTGTGAGAGAGTCTGGGACCAGACGGCATAATCAAAGAGTACGGTGTTGCCAATTTATGGCAGAGAGGAGGAGGAATTTTTCAGAGGGTAATGAATCTGTGGAATTTACTATCATAGAGGACTGTAGAAATTGGGTCATTGAGTATGTTCAAGGCTGCAATAGACAGGTTTTTAATCAGAGGGAATCAAGGGTTATTGGAACAGGACAGGATAGTGGAGTTGAAGATTCATTTCCGGGAGCAGGAGAGAGAGAGGGAGTCGGAGCGCAGCGAGTGCAGCTTGGGATTCAGGTAGGTGTTTAAACTTGCCCACTGGTTCCAGCGGCCTTCATTTCCGGGAGCGGGGGAGAGAGAGGGAGTCGGAGCGCAGTGAGTGCAGCTTGGGATTCAGGTAGGTGTTTAAACTTGCCCCCAGGTTCCAGCGGCCTTCATTTCCGGGAGCGGGAGAGAGAGAGGGAGTCGGAGCGCAGCGAGTGCAGCTTGGGATTCAGGTAGGTGTTTAAACTTGGCCCCAGGTTCCAGCGGCCTTCATTTTCGTGAGCAGGAGAGGGAGCCGGAGTGCAGCTTGGGAATCAGGTAGGTGCTTAAGTGTTTGATTTTTATCTCTATTTAAGTTGGGCGGTTGCTAAACCCGAGACACTACACTTGTAGTGTCTCCCACCCTTCCCCCTCCTCTAACCTAAGGGGGTGAGTGAATATCAGGTAAGCTCTCTCTTTTCTTTTTCTTTTATCCGCAAGTTATAGCTTCAGATTTTCGGCTGGAGCAGTGGCCAGGGGTCTGTCGGGAAGGTAAGTAGCTGGGAGAAATTTAACTCTTCGTTGGTTGGTAAGCATTGTGGTTGGTAAGTAAAGTCCTTATTCCTTTCACTTATTCATTGTTTGACATTATATTTGTAATCAGAAAAGGTAAAGTGTAAAATTGTCAGGAGATCCCAGACCCGTGTTATGCTCCTCGTGCTCAATGTGGGAGTTCAGGGACGCGGCCGATGCCCCTGACTCCTTCATGTGTGGGAAGTGTGTCCAGCTGCAGCTCCTGTTAGACCTCATGACGGCTCTGGAGCTGCGGGTGGACTCACTTTGGAGCATCCGCGATGCTGAGGAGGTCGTGGATAGCACGTTCAGTGAGTTGGTCACACTGCAGATTAGGATTGGTGAGGGAGACAGGGAATGGGTGACCAAAAGGCCGAGAAAGAGCAGGAAGGCAGTGCAGGTGTACCCTGCGGTCATCTCCCTCCAAAACAAGTATACCGTTTTGGATACTGTTGGGGAAGATGACTCACCAGGGGAAGGCAGTAGTAGCCAGGCTCATGGCACCGTGGCTGGCTCTGCTTCACAGAAAGGTGGGAAAAAGACTGGCAGGGCTATAGTCATAGGGGATTCAATCATAAGGGGAGTAGACAGGCGTTCCTGTGGTCAAAAACGAGACTCCCGAATGGTATGTTGCCATCGGGTGCAGGGGTCAGGGATGTCTCAAATCGGCTGCAGGACATACTGAAGGGGGAGGGTGAACAGCCAGTTGTCGTGGTGCATATAGGCACCAACGATATAGGTAAAAAACGGGATGAGGTCCTACAATCAGAATTTAGGGAGTTAGGAGATAAGTTAAAAAGTAGGACCTCAAAGGTAGTAATCTCAGGATTGCTACCAGTGCCACGAGACAGTCAGAGTAGAAATTCAAGAATAGTCAGAATGAATACGTGGCTTGAGAGATGGTGCAGGAAGGAGGGGTTCAGATTTTTGGGACATTGGAACCGGTTCTGGGGGCGGTGGGACCATTACAAATCGGATGGTCTACACCTGGGCAGGACTGGAACCAATGTCCTAGGGGGTGCTTTTGCTAACATTGTTGGGGAGGTTTTAAACTAATGTGCCAGGGGGATGGGAACCAGATTAGGAAGTTAGAGGTCAGTAAAGAGGCAGCAGCTAAAGCCAGTAAGATACTAGATAATAAACTCAATGTGACTGAGGGGAAGAGTAGACAGGGAAGAGATGATGAACGCAAAGGGACAGGTGGTCTGAGGTGCATTTGTTTCAATGCGAGAAGTGTAGCAGGTAAGGCAGATGAACTTAGGGCTTGGATCAGTACCTAGGAATATGATGTTATGGGTATTACGGAGACTTGGTTGCGGGAAGGGCAAGACTGGCAACTAAATATCCCAGGGTATAGATGATTCAGGAGGGATAGAGAGGGAGGTAAAAGGGGTGGAGGAGTTGCATTACTGGTCAGAGATGATATCACAGCTATGATTAAGGAGGGCATGATGGAGGATTCGAGCACTGAGGCAATATGGGTAGAGCTAAGAAATAGGAAGGGTGCACTAACATTGTTGGGACTTTACTACAGGCCTCCCAAAAGCGAGCGTGAAGTAGAGGTACAAATATGTAGACAGATTATAGAAAAATGTAGGAGCAATAGGGTGGTCGTGATGGGAGATTTTAACTTCCCCAACATTGAATGGGACTCATGTAGTGTTGGAGGTGTAGATGGAGCAGAATTTGTAAGGAGCATCCAGGAGAGTTTTTTAGAGCAGTATGTAAATAGCCCAACTCGGGAAGGGGCCATACTGGACCTGGTATTTGGGAATGATCCCGGCCAGGTGGTTAAAGTTTCAGTCGGTGATTACTTTGGGAATAGCGATCACAATTCCGTAAGTTTTAGAATACTCATGGACAAAGACGAGAGTGGTCCTAAAGAAAGAGTGCTAAATTGGGGAAAGGCCAAGTATAACAAAATTCAGCAGGAGCTAGGGAATGTGGATTGGGAGCAGCTCTTTAAGGGTAAATCCACATTTGAAATGTGGGAGTCTTTTAAGGAAAGGTTGATTAGAGCGCAGGACAGACATGTCCCTGTGAAAATGAGGGATAGAAATGGCAAGATTAGGATGACGGGTGGAATTGTGAGACTAGCTAAGATGAAAAAGGAAGCATACATAAGATCTAGGCGACTTAAATCTGATGAAGCTTTGGAGGAATATCGGGAAAGTAGGACAAATCTCAAACGCGCAATAAAGAGGGCTAAAAGGGGTCATGAAATATCTTTGGCTAACAGGGTTAAGGAAAATCCCAAAGCCTTTTATTCGTATATAAGGAGCAAGAGGGTAACTAGAGAAAGGATTGGCCCACTCAAAGACAAAAGAGGTAATTTATGCATGGAGTTTGAGGAAATGGGTGAGATTCTTAATGAGTACTTTGCATCGGTATTCACCAAGGAGAGGGACATGACGGATGTTGAGGCTAAGGATGGATGTTTAAATACTCTGGATCAAGTCGGCATAAGGAAGGGGGAAGTTTTGGGTACTCTAAAAGGCATTAAGGTGGAGTAGTCCCCAGGTCCGGATGGGATCTATCCCAGGTTACTGAGGGAAGCGAGGGAAGAAATAGTTGGGGCCTTAACAGATATCTTTGCAGCATCCTTGAGCATGGGTGAGGTCCCGGAGGACTGGAGAATTTCTAATGTTGTCCCTTTGTTTAAGAAGGGTAGCAGGGATAATCCAGGGAATTATAGACCTGTGAGCTTGACGTCAGGGTAGGCAAACTGTTAGAGAAGATACTGAGAGATAGGATCTATTCACATTTGGAAGAAATTAGACTTATCGGTGATAGGCAGCATGGTTTTGTGCAGGGAAGGTCATGTCTTACAAACCTAATAGAATTCTTTGAGGAAGTGACAACGTTAATTGATGAGGGAAGGGCTGTAGATGTCATATGGGGTTCAGGGTATACTAGCTAGATGGATAAAGAACTGGCTGGGCAACAGGAGACAGAGAGTAGTGGTGGAAGGGCGTGTCTCAAAATGGAGAAAGGTGACTAGTGGTGTTCCACAGGGACCCGTGCTCAGACCACTGTTGTTTGTGATATACATAAATAATCTGGACGAAGGTATAGGTAGTCTGATTAGCAAATTTGCAGATGATACTAAGATTGGTGGAGTTGCAGATAGCGAGGAGGACTGCCAGAGAATACAGCTAAATATAAATAGATTGGAGAGCTGGGCAGAGATATGGCAGATGGAGTTCAATCCAGGCAAATACGAGGTGGTGCATTTTGGAAGATCTAATTCAAGAGCGGACTATATGGTCAATGGAAGAGTCCTGGGGAAAATTGATGTATAGAGAGACCTGGGAGTTCAGGTCCATTGTACCCTGAAGGTGGCAACGCAGGTCGATAGAGAGGTCAAGAAGGCATACAGCATGCTTGCCTTCATCGGACGGGGTATTGAGTACAAGAGTCGGCAGGTCATGTTACAGTTGTATAGGACATTGGTTACGCCACATTTGGGAAACTGCGTGAAGTTCTGGTCGCCACATTACCAGAAGGATGTGGATGCTTTAGAGAGAGTGCAGAGAAGGTTCATCAGGATGTTGCCTGGGATGGAGGGTGCTAGCTATGAAGAAAGGTTGAGTAGATTAGGATTGTTTTCGTTGGAAAGACGGAGGTTGAGTGGGGACCTGATTGAGGTCGACAAAATTATGAGAGGTATGGACAGGGTGGATAGCAACAAGCTTTTTCCAAGAGTGGGGGTGCCAATTACAAGGGGTCACGATTTCAAGGTGAGAGGGGGAAAGTGTAAGGGAGGTGTGCGTGGAAAGTTTTTTCTTTCAGTTGAATAATCTCGGTTTGTTCTCACTGGAACGACAGAGGTTGAGGGGCGACCTGATAGAGGTCTACAAAATTATGAGGGGCATAGACAGAGTCAGAGACTTTTCCCCAGGGTAGAGGGGTCAATTACTAGGGGGCATAGGTTTAAGGTGAGAGGGGCAAGGTTTAGAGTAGATGTACGAGGCAAGTTTTTTACACAGAGGGTAGTGGGTGCCTGGAACTCGCTACCGGAGGAGGTGGTGGAAGCAGGGACGATAGTGACATTTGAGGGGCATCTTGACAAATACATGAATAGGATGGGAATAGAGGGATAGGGACCCAGGAAGTGTAGAAGATTGTAGTTTAGTCGGGCAGCATGGTCGGCACGGGCTTGGAGGGCCGAAGGGCCTGTTCCTGTGCTGTACATTTCTTTGTTCTTTGTTCTTTGCTTGCGTACAGGGCAACCTCACTGTCCACTGGCATGTTGCCGGCTCAACTCCTGATGAACAGGGACTTGCGGACGACACTTCCAGCCATACACTTGCCCAACCTGGATCACCTCCCGGTGCTGCAAAAGGTGCAGCAGCTCCGAAACCAGCAAAAGCAAGGCTATGATGCTCATGCCACCGATTTGCCCGGGTTATCCCCGGCAGACACTGTCAGGATCAAGATACCGGATGGTGGCTGGTCTGCTCCAGCTGTCGCTGTTCGACAGGCTGCGCCCCGCTCGTATGTTGTACGTATGGCTGATGGTCCTGTTGTGCGACGAAACAGACGGGCACTGTGCAAAGTTGCCTGCCCGCAACCGCTTTCTTCTCCGTTTCCGTCCGTTGTTTTGCCACCTCCTGATACCTCGAACTATAAGTCCACCAGTCAGGCTACCATCCCGCCTGTCAAGGCGCTGTCATCCCCACCACCACCTCTCTGGTGGTCGACAAGGATCAGACGCATGCCCCAGAGACTGGACTTATGAACATTTGCTTTGTTTGCTATGTTCTGTTTCCTCACATCAGACAGCTGTCTTAACATGTAAATACATTCACATATGCCACCGCTTGCAAATATGTTAATATATGCCACCACATGTGCCAACAAAACATTTTTTAAAAGGGAAGATGTCATGATATACAGACATGCAGATCGTGATATACAGACAAGCACAGACAGGCAGCTAATGAACACAGAGAACAGGACATGACCAATGAGCAGGCAGGACACTCAGGGGTGGTGTCTCACGATAAAAGGCACGAGGCACTCACACTCCGCCTCTTTCCACTGATGAACATCTACAGAGTGAGTCAGGGTGTATGTACAGTATCACACCTCCAGCACATGGCTAAGAGCTAGTCTAGTTCAGTCAGACAGAGTAACCACACTTAGGTTAGCAGAGAGCCGTACTCATAGAGAACTGTGCTAACTGTGCTACTGGTTCAATAAATCAGACTGAACTAACTTCAAAGTCTGGAGTATCTTTTGGTTAAAGCTGCATCCAGTTGCAGCCTGTGTTATCCAGAGTACAGAACACATCAGCCGGGTTAGAGACATTTTCGATCTGCAAGGATAAAGGGGGTCCCACAGGAAAGTGGAGTTACGCCCGCAGTCACATCAACCATGATCTTATTGAATGGCGGAGCAGGTTCGAGAGGCCAAATGACCTGCTCCTGCCCCTATTTCTTATGATCTCATGAGAGCCTCAGGTTTCCGCCGCCATGCTTGGTGCCTCCAACTGTTCTTCACCCGAAAATGAACTGAGACCAATTTCTATCCCATTGCCTCTACTCCTTCTACTCCTTTACTACTTGTCTATGCAGCACAGAATATAAGTTAAATAAGGAAATATTGCGAAACAAAACAGGAGGTTGAAGTTTGGAACTCTCTTTGACAAATGGCAATTGATGCTCGATCAATTGTTTTATTTTAAACCTGAAATTGATAAAGAGTTTTGCTACCTAAAGGTATTTAGCGATATGAGGTAAAGGTGGATGGAGATGGAGTTAGGTCACAGATCAGTCTTGAGGCTTGAGGGTATAAATGGCCTACTCCTCTTCCAATGTTACTAAGAGTAGAATAGGCAAGTTGGAAAGTAAAATAAGAAGAACCTATGCTAAACGAGGTTAAATGGAATAGTAAAAATGAAATCAGGTTTCACGGAAAAACCAGCAAACCAGTAAATCCAGATGAAAATGTATGTAAATTAATGCACAGCGTGTAAGAAACAAAATTAGGGAGCTGGAGTCATTGATTAAAATCTTGACACCGGAGCAGTAAATGAGACATGGTTGCAGTTGGTTCAGGATTGGCAATTAAATATTCCTGGAGGGATAGGGAGGAAAGAAATGAAGGAGGATATAGTTAATAATTAGAGGCAATTTCATAGCACTAGAGGGTATGGATTTAAATAGTAAAATTGTCTTTACAGGATCCCTTTGGATTGAGCTAAGAAATCACAAGAGCTCATTCGCATTAACTGGAAGGGGCTTACAGGCCACCACGAAGAGGGCAAAATATTGCAGATGGAAGTTTTACACCAATTAGAGTGGCATGTAAAAACAGTTGTAATTGCAGTAACTTTTAATTATCCCAAAAAATGTATTCAGGTCTGAGAAATATTTGTGAGCGGGCTTTGCAGTGCCTTTCTTCAAAGCAAAATACTGCGGTTGCTGGAAGTTCGAAATATAAACTGGAGGAGCTGAATATGCTGAGCATCTGGGGAGAAAGACCATTTTTGAGTCAAATATGAAGAATATGTTCTGAAGGTTGGTCATATTCCACTCGAACTGTTATCTCCGTTTCCCTTTCCGCACATGCTGCCAGACCGGCTGAATATTCCCAGAATTTGCTGGTTTTATTTGAGGTGCCTTTGCTTAGACACGCACCTGTGTAAGTTATTCCAACAAAGGAAGGAAGCCTCACCTGCCCAAATTCTAAGTGATAAATAAACACGAGTAGGGAATCCAGACAAAAAGATCTGTATTGATACCGTGCTTTTCACAACCTCAAGGCAAAGTGCGTTACACCGATTGAAATTCTCTGATGCAATGTGGGAACTGGCAGACAAACCAGGCATGGCAAAGTCCCTCAAAAAAGGCCAGCATTTATTTCCCATCCCTAATTGCCTTTGAGCAACCTTCTTGAACTTAACTGAAAACCTTACTGAACCGTATCAGAGGACAGCTGAGAATCCACTACATTGCTGGGCGAGGGAAGTTGGCAGATTTCCTTCCCTCAAGGACATTAGTGAACCAGATGGCGTTTTTGCGACAATCTGCTAGTTTCATAGTCACCATTACTGCACCAGCTTTGTGTTACAGATTTATTGAATGAATTGAATTTAAATTTCCTCGCTGCCAGGGCGGGAATTCATCTTGTGTCTCCGGGTCATCCGTCCACTGTGCTTCCTATTTAATATTGTTTTTGGGTGTGGGTTGAGAGGTAAATGGTGGGAGCAGGGGAATGTTTAGAAAGGGTGCCAGGATATTACTGGCACGGGGATGAATCCTGACGTCAGGTCTATATGCAGGTCCCCAAATTGGCTGGCAGGGAGCTTGGTGGCAATCTTTACAGCAGTGGCCAATGAAGAGGCAACTGCTGGGGCCACTGTCCAATTAAGAATGGCAGGTTTGTTCTCCATGTGGGGGTGGGGGGGTGGAGCTGGCGGAGGGTTAGCTGTGAGAGCTGTGGGGGAGGGGGGGGGGTTATCTGTGAGAGCTGTGGGGGGGGGGGTTAGCTGTGAGAGCTGTGGGGGGGTTAGCTGTGAGAGCTGTGGGGGGGGGGGTTAGCTGTGAGAGCTGTGGGGGGGTTAGCTGTGAGAGCTGTGAGGAGGGATAGTTAGCTGTGAGAGCTGTGGGGGGGGGTAGCTGTGAGAGCTGTGGGGGGGGGTTAGCTGTGAGAGCTGTGGGGGGGTTAGCTGTGAGAGCTGTGGGGGGGGGTTAGCTGTGAGAGCTGTGGGGGGGGGGTAGCTGTAAGAGCTGTGTGGGGGGGGTAGCCGTGAGAGCTGTGAGGAGGGGTTAGCTGTGAGAGCTGTGGGGGAGGGTTAGCTGTGAGAGCTATGAGGAGGGGTAGTTAGCTGCGAGAGCTGTGGGGGGGGGGGGTAGTTAGCTGTGAGAGCTGTGGGGAGGGTTAGCTGTGAGAGCTGTGGGGGGGGGGGTTAGCTGTGAGAGCTGTGGGGGGGGTTAGCTGTGAGAGCTGTGGGGGGGTTAGCTGTGAGGGGGGGTAGTTAGCTGTGAGAGCTGTGTGTGGGGAGTTAGCTGTGAGAGCTGTGGGGGGGGTAGTTAGCTGTGAGAGCTGTGGGGGGGGTTAGCTGCGAGAGCTGTGGGGGGGTAGTTAGCTGTGAGTGCTGTGGGGGGGGTAGCTGTGAGAGCTGTGGGGGGGTAGTTAGCTGTGAGTGCAGTGGGGGGGGGTTAGCTGTGAGAGCTGTGGGGGGGGGTTAGCTGTGAGTGCTGTGGGGGGGGGGGTAGCTGTGAGAGCTGTGGGGGGGTAGTTAGCTGTAAGAGCTGTGGGGGGGGTTAGCTGCGAGAGATGTGGGGGGGGTTAGCTGTGAGAGCTCAGGGTGGGGGTTAGCTGCGAGAGCTGTGGGGGGGGGGTTAGCTGTGAGAGCTGTGGGGGGGTTAGCTGTGAAAGCTGTGGGGGGGGGGTTAGCTGTGAGAGCTGTGAGGAGGGGTTAGCTGTGAGAGCTGTGGGGGGGGGGTAGCTGTGAGGAGGGGTTAGCTGTGAGTGCTGTGGGGGGGGGGGGTTAGCTGTGAGAGCTGTGAGGAGGGGTAGTTAGCTGTGAGAGCTGTGTGGGGGGGTTAGCTGTGAGAGCTGTGGGGGGGGGTTAGCTGTGAGAGCTGTGAGGAGGGGTAGTTAGCTGTGAGAGCTGTGGGGGGGGTAGCTGTGAGAGCTGTGGGGGGGGGGTAGCGGTGGGAGCTGTGTGGGGGGGATTGCTGTGAGAGCTGTGAGGAGGGGTAGTTAGCTGTGAGAGCTGTGGGGGGGGTAGCTGTGAGAGCTGTGAGTGGGGGGTAGCGGTGGGAGCTGTTTGGGGGGGGTTGCTGTGAGAGCTGCGGGGGGGGTAGCTAGCTGTGAGAGCTGTGGGGGGGTAGCTGTGAGAGCTGTGGGGGGGGGGGTAGCTGTGAGAGCTGTGTGTGGGGGGTAGCGGTGGGAGCTGTGTGGGGGGGGGTTGCTGTGAGAGCTGCGGGGGGGGTAGCTAGCTGTGAGAGCTGTGGGGGGGGGTAGCTAGCTGTGAGAGCTGTGCGGGGGGGGTTAGCTGGGAGAGCTGTGGGGGGGGGGGTTAGCTGTGAGAACTGTGTGTGGGGGGTTAGCTGTGAGAGCTGTGGGGGGGTTAGCTGTGAGAGCTGTGGGAGGGGGGGTTAGCTGTGAGAGCTGTGGGGGGGGGTTAGCTGTGAGAGCTGTGGGGGGGGGGTTCGCTGTGAGAGCTGTGTGGGGGGGTTAGCTGTGAGAGCTTTGGTTGAGGGTTAGCTGTGAGAGCTGTGGGGGGGGGGGTAGTTAGCTGTGGAGCTGTGGGGGGGGGGTAGTTAGCTGTGAGAGCTGTGGGGGGGGTTAGCTGTGAGAGCTGTAGGTGGGTGTTTAGTTGTGGGGGGGTTAGCTGTGAGAGCTGTGAGGAGGGGTTAGCTGCGAGAGCTATGGGGGGGGGTAGCTGTGAGAGCTGTAGGGGGGGTAGTTAGCTGTGAGAGCTGTGAGGAGGGGTTAGCTGTGAGAGCTGTGTGGGGGGGTAGCTGTGAGAGCTGTGGGGGGGGTAGCTGTGAGAGCTGTGGGGGGGGGGTAGTTAGCTGTGAGAGCTGTGGGGTGGGGTTAGCTGTGAGAGCTGTGTGGGGGGGTAGCTGTGAGAGCTGTGTGGGGGGGGTAGCTGTGAGAGCTGTGGGGGGGGGGTAGCTGTGAGAGCTGTGGGGGGTTAGCTCTGAGAGCTGTGTGGGGGGGGGTTAGCTCTGAGAGTTGTGTGGGGGGGGGTTAGCTCTGAGAGTTGTGTGGGGGGGTTAACTATGAGAACTGTGGAGGGGGGTTAACTGTGATATGCCATCAATGAACACTCGTCGAGTGGTGAACGTAACTGAGGCTTTAATACACTAAACAGAAAGCCTCCTTGCCTCTGATCCCAAACTGGATCAGAGGCGTAGACCAGGCACCTTTATACATGAGCCCGAGGAGAGGAGCCACAGGCGGAGCCAGCAGGGACAAGTCCAGGCATGTAACAATACAATACAATACAGTGGTTTACCACATCCACCCCCTGTTAAAAAAAGAGTCCAGCGGGGGTGAAGTGGGTTTAAAGATCAAATATGTCGGGGGCCTTGACCTTCCGCCGTGATCGCCTCAATTCCGGCTGTGGTGTGGGCCCCGGTGTCGAGACCTGCGCGTCCGGGAGCGTGTTGTCCTCTTCTTCACCCAGTTGTTGAGTCGGTGGAGGGGGGGGGTGGGGGTGGTGCTGATGGTCGCCAGTGGGCCTGCGGGTGCCAGTTCTTGAGGTAGGTGGGTAGAGGTGGGGGAAGATGGTGTAGGGTTGGGGGTGGTGTTGATGGTCGCTGGGGAACCTGCAGGTGCCAAATCCCGTAGGGAGACTGTGCCCTGTCGCCCGTCATGATGTGCCACGTAGGCATATTGTGGATTGGCATGGAGGAGCAGGACCTTCTCGACGAGGGGATCTGATTCATGGCTCCTCGCATGCTGCAGCAGGAGGACGGGCCCTGGGACTGTCAGCCAGGACAGGAGCGAGACCCTGGAGGTGGACTTCCTCAGGAAGGCAAACATACGTTCATGAGGAGTCTTGTTGGTGGCAGTACACAGGAGCGACCGGATGGAGTGGAGCGCATCGGAGAGGACCTCCTGCCAGCGGGAGACTGGGAGACTTATAGACTGTAGGGCCAGGAGGACGGCCTTCCAGATCGTCGCGTTCACCCTCTCCACCTGTCCGTTTCCCCGGGGGTTGTAGCTGGTCGTACTGCTGGAGGCGATGTCCTTGCTGAGCAGGGACTGACGCAACTCGTCGCTCATGAAGGAGGAACCCCGATCGCTATGGATGGAGGTGGGGAACCCAAACAAGGTGAAAAGACTGTGCAGGGCCTTGCCAACGGTGGCAGAGGTCATGTGAAATGATAATCGCTTATTGTCACAAGTAGGCTTCAAATGAAGTTACTGTGAAAAGCCCCTAGTCGCCACATTCCGGCGCCTGTTCGGGGAGGCTGTTACGGGAATCGAACCGTGCTGCTGGCCTGCCTTGGTCTGCTTTCAAAGCCAGCGATTTAGCCCTCATGTCAGGGCATGGGATGGCAAAGGGGAATCTTGAGTACTCGTCAACAATGTTGAGGAAGTACACGTTACGATCGGTGGAGGGGAAACCCTTTGAAATCGACGCTGAGGCGCTCAAAGGGGCGAGAGGCCTTTACCAGGTGCGCTCTGTCGGGCCGCTAGAAGTGCGGTTTGCACTCCATGCAGACCTGGCAGTCCCTGGCCACGATCCTGACCTCCTCGATGGAGTAAGGCAGGTTGCGAGCCTTGACAAAATGAAAAAAAAAACGTGTGACCCCCGGGTGACAGAGGTCATTGTGGAGGGCCCGGAGTCGGTCAACTTGTGCACTGGCACATGTACCGTGGGATAGGGCATCTGGGGGCTCATTGAGTTTCCCAGGTCGATACAAGATATCATAGTTGTAGGTGGAGAGCTCAATCCTCCACCTCAGAATCTTGTCATTCTTGGTCTTGCCCCGCTGTGTATTATTGAACATGAAGGCAACCGACCGTTGGTCAGTGAGGAGAGTGAATTGCCTGCCGGCCAGGTAATGCCTCCAATGTCGCACAACTTCTACAATGCCTTGGGCTTCCTGTTTGACGGAGGAGTGTCTAATTTCGGAGGCATGGAGGGTACGGGAGAAGAAAGCCACGGGCCTGCCCGCCTGGTTGAGGGTAACGGCCAGGGCAAAGTCCGACGCATCGCTCTCCACCTGGAACGGAATGGACTCATCCACAGCGTGCATCGCGGCTTTGGCAATATCTACCTTGATGCGGTTGAAGGCCAGGCGGGGCTTAGGCGTCAGGGGAAAAACGGTGGATTTAAAAAGCGGATGGGTCTTGTCCGCATAATTGGGGACTCACTGGGCATAGTAGGAGAAGAATCCCAGGCATCTCTTCAGGGCCTTGGGGCAGTGGGGGAGGGGAAGTTCCAGGAGGGGACGCATGCAGTCGGCGTCGGGCCCGAGGACTCCGTTTTCCACAATGTAGCCAAGGGTGGCTAGGCAGGTTGTGCAGAAAACGTATTTTGTCATGGTCCTGCTGGTCATGGCCGCAGATGGTGACATTATCTAAGTACAGGAACGTAACCCGCAGCCCGTACTGGTCAACCATTCGGTCCATTTCCCGTTGGAAAACCGGGACCCCATTGGTGACACCGAAGGGAACCCTGAGGAAGTGGTAGAGGCGGCCATCTGCCTCAAAGGCAGTGTATTGGCGGTCCTCTGGGCGGATAGGGAGCTGGTGGTATGCGGACTTCAAGTCAACTGTGGAGAAGACTCGATACTGCGCAATCTGATTGACCATGTCAGATATGCGGGGGGAGGGGTACGCATCGAGCTGCGTGTACCGGTTGATGGTCTGACTGTAGTCGATGACCATCCGGTGCTTCTCCCCAGTCTTGACGACCACCACTTGGGCTCTCCAGGGGCTGTTACTAGCCTCAATGATCCCCTCTCGTAGGACTCGCTGGACCTCCGACCTGATAAAGGTCCTATCCCAGGCACTGTATCACTTGCTCCTAGTAGCGACGGGCTTACAGTCCGGGGTGAGGTTAATGAAGAGCAGGGGTGGGGCGACCTTAAGGGTCGTGAGGCTACAGGCGGTGAGGGCGGGCAGTGGTCTGCCGAACTTTAAAGTAAGGCTTTGGAGGTGGCACTGGAAGTCGAGCCCCAGTAATAGGGCAGCAGAGAGGGGGAAGAACGTAGAGTTTGAAGTTAGTGTACTCTACGCCTTGTACAGTAAGGGTCCACGAGGGTGCCGCACGGTCGGAGGTGTAGGCCTCCATGTTCTGGTAGGCCACCTCCAGCGAGTTTGAGAGCTGCACTGTCTCTGGGAGGCCGAGTGTACCCCCTTCTAGCAATCGCTGGATGTAGCTCGATTTCATGCTCGTGACATAAGCGTCCCTGATCAACAGCTCCGCGTGTTGGGTCGCCGATACCGCCTGGCAAGCACAGTTCCGGCTGAGTACCCGCACGGCACGCAGGAATTCTGCTACTGATTCCCCAGGGCGTTGTCATCTCGTGGCAAGAAGGTGCCTAGCGTACACTTCGTTCACAGACTTAACATATTGTACCTTCAGCAGCATTATCGCCTCCGTATACGAGGGGGCGTCCCTGATGAGAAGAAAGACTCGCGGGCTCACCCATGCGGAGGATCTGCTTCTTTTGGAGGTCGGTGAAGTCTTCGGTGGAGGATCCGCGGTACGCTTCGAAGCAGCTTAGCCAGTGCTCGAAAGTTGCAGTGGCGTCGGCTGCATGTGGGTCCAGTTCCAGGCGATCAGGCTTGAGCGATGAATTCATATTAGATGTTGAGTGTATTAAATTGATATGCCATCAATGAACGTGGTGAACGTAACTGAGGCTTTAATACACTAAACAGAAAGCCTCCTGGCCTGTGATCCCGAACTGGATCAGAGGCGGAGACCAGCCACCTTTATACATGAGACCGAGGGGAGGAGCCACAGGCAGAGCCAGCAGGGACAAGCCCAGGCATGTCACAATACAATACAATACACACTGTGGAGGGTTAGCTGTGAGAGCTGTGCGGGGGGGGGGGGGTTAGCTGTGTGGGGGGTAGCTGTGTGGGGGCATGGTTAGCTGTGAGAGCTGTGGGGGAGGTTAACTGTGAGAGCTGTGGGGGGGGGGGTTAGCGCTGTGAGAGCTATGGGGGGGTGGTTAGCTGTGAGAGCTGCGGGGTGGGGGGTAGCTATGAGAGCTGTGGGGGGTAAGCTGTAAGAGCTGTGGGGGGGGGTTAGCTGTGAGGGCTGTGTGGCAGGGGTAGCTGTGAGAGCTATGGGGGGGTTAGCTGTGAGAGCTGTCAGGGGGTTAGCTGTAGGGGGTTAGCTGTGAGAGCCAAGGGGGGTGTTGTGTTATGTACTCTGGGATAACACAGGCTGCAACTGGATGCAGCTTTAACCAAAAGATACTCCATTCCTTGAAGTTAGTTCAATCTGATTTATTGAACCAGTAGCACAGTTAGCACAGTTCTCTATGAGTTCAACTCTCTGCTAACCTAAGTGTGGTTATTCTGTCTGACTGAACCAGACTAGCTCTTAGCCACGTGCTGGAGGTGTGATACTGTACATACACCCTGACTCACTCTGTAGATGTTCATCAGTGGAAAGAGGCGGAGTGTGAGTGCCTCGTGCCTTTTATAGTGAGATACCACTCCTGAGTGTCCTGCCTGCTCATTGGTCATGTCCTGTTCTCTGTGTTCATTAGCTGCCTGTCTGTGCCTGTCCGTATATCATTATCTGCATATCATGACAGGGGGGGTGGAGCTGTGTGGGGGTGTTGGCTGTGGGGGCGGGGGATAGTTGAGCTGTGTGTGTGTGGGGGGGGGTTAGCTGTGAGAGCTTTGTGGGGGGGTTAGCTGTGAGAGCAGTAGGGGGGGTTAGCTGTGGGGGGTTAGCTGTGAGAGCTGTGGGGGGGTTAGCTGTGAGAGTTGTGGGGGGGGGGGTTAGCTGTGGGGAGTTAGCTGTGAGAGCTGTGGGGGTGTGGAGCTGTGTGGGGGGTTAGCTGTGGGGGGGTAGTAGAGCTGTGGGTGGAATGAAGCTGTGTGAGGGGGGTGGAGCTGTCTGAATGGAGGGCGGAGGCGTGTGTGGGGGTGGAGCTGTGTGGGGCGTGGAGCTGTGTGGGTGGAGGGCGGAGGTGTGTGTGGGGGTGGAGCTGTGTGAGGGGGTGGAGCTGTGTGGCGGGTGGAGCTGTGTGAGACGGTGGAGCTGTGTGGGGGGTGGAGCTGTGTGGGGCGTGGAGCTGTGTGAGGGGGGTGGAGCTGTGTGGGGGGTGGAGCTGTGTGGGGCGTGGAGCTCTGTGAGGGGGGTGGAGCTGTGTGGTGGGTGGAGCTGTGTGGGGGGGGTGGAGCGGTGTGGGGGGCGGTTGATCTGTGGGCGGGTTGAGCTGTGGGGGGTGGAGAGCTGTGTGGGGGGGTTGAGCTGTGTGGGGGGGTGGAGCTGTGTGGGGGCTGGAGCTGTGTGGGGCGTGGAGCTCTGTGAGGGGGGTGGAGCTGTGTGGGCGGGTTGAGCTGTGGGGGGTGGAGAGCTGTGTGGGGGGGTTGAGCTGTGTGGGGGCTGGAGCTGTGTGGGGCGTGGAGCTGTGTGGGGCGTGGAGCTCTGTGAGGGGGTGGAGCTGTGTGGGGGGGTTGAGCTGTGTGGGGGGGTGGAGCTGTGTGGGGGGGTTGAGCTGTGGGGGTGGCTGAGCTGTGTGGGGGGGGTGGAGCGGTGGGGGGGGTTGAGCTGTGGGGGGGTTGAGCTGTGTGGAGGGGTGGAGCTGTGGGGGGGTGGAGCTGTGGGGGGGATTGAGCTGTGTGGGGGGGTGGTGCTGTGTGGGGGGGTTGAGCTGTGTGGGGGGTGGAGCTGTGGGGGGTGGAGCTGTGTGGGGGAGTTGAGCTGTGTGGGGGGGTGGAGCGGTGGGGGGGGTTGAGCTGTGGGGGGGGTTGAGCTGTGTGGGGGGTGGAGCAGTGTGGGGGGTGGTCAGCTGTCTGGGGGTGGAGCTGTGTGGGGGGTTGAGCTGTGTGGGGGGGGTGGAGCTGTGTGAGGGGGTGGAGCTGTGTGGGGGGTTGAGCTATGTGGGGGGGTTGGGCTGTAGGGGGGGTTAGCTGTGAGAGCTGTGGGGGTGGAGCTGTGTGGGGGGGTGGAGCTGTGTGGGGGGGGTGGAGCTGTGTGGGGGGTTGAGCTATGTGGGGGGGTTGGGCTGTAGGGGGGGTTAGCTGTGAGAGCTGTGGGGGTGGAACTGTGTGGGGGGGTTAGCTGTGTGGGGGAGTTGAGCTGTGGGTGGGGTTGAGCTGTGTGGGGGGTGGAGCTGTGTGGGGGGTTGAGCTGTGTGAGGGGGTTGAGCTGTGGGGGGGGGTTGAGTTGTGTGGGGGGGTTGGGCTGTAGGGGGGTTGAGCTGTGTGGGGGGGATTAGCTGTGTGGGGGGATTGAGCTGTGGGGGGGTTGAGCTGTGTGGGGGGGTTAGGCTGTAGGGGGGTTGAGATGTGTGGGCTGTGTTAGCTGTGAGAGCTGTGGGGGGTGGAGCTGTGTGGCGGGGGTTAACTGTGTGGGGGGCTGTGTTGGGGGGGGTTAGCTGTGTGGGGGGGATTGAGCTGTGCGGGGGGTTAGCTGTGAGAGCTGTGTGGGGAGGGGCTGTGTTAGGGGGGTTAGCTGTGTGGGGGGGGTTGAGCTGTGTGGGGGAAGTTAGCTGTGAGGGGGTGGAGCTATGTGGGGGGGTTAGCTGTGTGGGGGGGTGGCTGTGTTGGGGGGGTTAGCTGTGAGAGCTGTGGGGGGTGGTGGAGCTGTGTGGGAGGGTTAGCTGTGTGGGGGGGGCTGTGTTGGGGGGGGTTAGCTGTGTGGGGGGGGCTGTGTTGGGAGGGTTGGGCTGTAGGGGGGTGGAGCTGTGTGGGGGGGGGGTTAGCTGTGTGGGGGGGTGGCTGTGTTGGGGGGGTTTGCTGTGAGAGCTGTGGGGGGGGGTGGAGCTGTGTGGGGGGGGTTAGCTGTGTGTGGGGGGGGGCTGTGTTGGGGGGTTGGGCTGTAGGGGGGTTGAGCTGTGTGGGGGGGTGAGCTGTGAGAGCTGTGGGGGTGGTGGAGCTGTGTGGGAGGGTTAGCTGTGTGGGGGGGGGCTGTGTTGGGGGGTTAGCTGTGTGGGGGGGGCTGTGTTGGGAGGGTTGGGCTGTAGGGGGGTGGAGCTGTGTGGGGGGGTTAGCTGTGTGGGGGGGTGGCTGTGTTGGGGGGGTTTGCTGTGAGAGCTGTGGGGGGGGTGGAGCTGTGTGGGGGGGGGGGTTAGCTGTGTGTGGGGGGGCTGTGTTGGGGGGGTTGGGCTGTAGGGGGGTTGAGCTGTGTGGGGGGGGTCAGCTGTGAGAGCTGTGGAGGGAGGGTGGAGCTGTGTGGGGGGGTGGCTGTGTTGGGGGGGTTAGCTGTGAGAGCTGTGGGGGGGGTGGAGCTGTGTGGGGGGTTAGCTGTGTGGGGGGGGCTGTGTTGGGGGGTTGGGCTGTAGGGGGGTTGAGCTGTGTGGGGGGGTGAGCTGTGAGAGCTGTGGTGGGGTTAGCTGTGTGGGGGGGGCTGTGTTGGGAGGGTTGGGCTGTAGGGGGGTTGAGCTGTATGTGTGAGGGGGGTGAGCTGTGAGAGCTGTGTGGGGGGGCTGTGTTGGGGGGGTTAGCTGTGTGGGGGGGTTGGGTTGGGAGGGTTGGGCTGTAGGGGGGTTGAGCTGTGTGGGGGGGGGCTGTGTTGGGGGGGTTGGGCTGTAGGGGGGTGGAGCTGTGTGTGTGAGGGGGGTGAGCTGTGAGAGCTGTGTGGGGGGGCTGTGTTGGGGGGGTTAGCTGTGTGGGGGGGTTGGGTTGGGAGGGTTGGGCTGTAGGGGGGTTGAGCTGTGTGGGGGGGGGCTGTGTTGGGGGGGTTAGCTGTGTGGGGGGGGGCTGTGTTGGGGGGGTTGGGCTGTAGGGGGGTTGAGCTGTGTGGGGGGGTGAGCTGTGAGAGCTGTGGGGGGGTGGAGCTGTGTGGGGGGGTTAGCTGTGTGGAGGGGCTGTGTTGGGAGGGTTGGACTGTAGGGGGGTTGAGCTGTATGTCTGGTGGGGTGAGCTGTGAGAGCTGTGTGTGGGGGGGGGCTGTGTTGGGGGGGTTAGCTGTGTGGGGGGGAGTTGTGTTGGGAGGGTTGGGCTGTAGGGGGGTTGAGCTGTGTGGGGGGGGCTGTGTTGGGGGGGGTTGGCTGTAGGGGGGTGGAGCTGTGTGGGGGGGTTAGCTGTGTGGGGGGGGGCTGTGTTGGGGGGGTTGGGCTGTAGGGGGGTTGAGCTGTGTGTGTGTGGGGGGGGGGGGAGCTGTGAGAGCTGTGATTGGGCCTCTCATTTTCTTGGCATGTAAGAGAAAAAAAAAATCACTTGCGCACATGTGATCATCCCTCACAGCCAATGACAAGACTGACCCATCCGAATGAATGCTCCACAAACGTCATTGCTGTCTTGGAGGAGAGGGGCCTTGTGACTCAATTTTCTCTTCCCATATCATCACTGGAGTTGCGACCCACAGGTTGAAACTCCTGTTCTGGGTGGCAGACATTGTGGGTTCGGACAATGGTTTCAAAAGAGCTTTGGCAAGTTGCTGCAGTGAGCCGTGTTGCTGACTGCAGCCACTGAGCATTGATGGGGTGCTGATCGAGTGGGCATCTTTGTCTTTGATGCTATTGAGCTGTTTGAGCTACACTCATCCAGGCAAGAGGACAGCATTCATTAAACTGTGCTAGCTATGACTTCAAACAGTGTAGGGTTGTCTCTCTGAAACCTTGTCAAGGGCAGTCACTCTTACCTCACCTCTTCAATTCAACCCTTTGGCCCATGTTTGGACCAAGGCTGTAATGAGGCCTGGAATTGAGGGGCCCTGATGGAACCCAAAGTGAGCATCACTGAGCAGGTTATTGCTGAGTAAGTGCCGCTTGATAGCATCTTCCATCGAAGTCCCAACCAGCTTCATCAATGACCTTCCTTCCATCATAAGGTCAGAAGTGGGGGTGTTTGTGGATGACTGCACACTGCTCAGTTCCATTCATGGCTCCGCAGATACAGAAGCAGTCCATGTCCAAATGCAGCAAGACCTGGACAATATCCAGGCTTGGGCTGACAAGTGGCAAGTTACATTGGCGCCACACAAGTACAAGGCAATGACCATCTCCTACAAGAGAGAATTAAACCATTGCTCCTTGACATTGAATGACATTGCCATCACTGAGACCCCCACTATCTACATTCCAGGGGTTACTTTTGGCCAGAAACTGAACTGGACTAGCCATATAAATTCTGTGTCTACAAGAGCAGGCCAAAGGCTACAATTCCTGAGACGAGTATCTCAACTCCTGACCCGCCAAAGTCTGTCCACCATCTACAAGACAGAAGTCAGGAGTGTAATGGAATACTCTCCACTTGCCTGGATGAGTGCAGCTCCAACAACACTCAAAAAGTTCAACACCATCCAGGACAAAGCAGCCCCACTTGATTGCTCCCCCTTCCACAAACATTCAAACCGTCCACCACCGATGGACAGTGGCAGCCGTGTGTACCATCCACAAGATGCACTGCAGGAACTCACCTTAGCTCCTCAAGCAGCACCTTCCAAATCCACGACCACTACCATCTAGAAGGACAAAGACAGCAGGTACCTGGGAACGGCACTATTTGGAGGTTCCCCTCAAAGTCACTAACCACCCTGACTTTGAAATATATCACCGTTCCTTCGCTGTCGCTGGGTCAGAATCCCGCAACTCCATCCCTAACATCACAATGGATGTACCTACACCTCAGGCACAACAACAGATCAAGAAGGTAACTCACCACCACCTTCTGAAGGGCAACTTGGGGTGGGCAACGATTGTTGGCCTAGCCAGCGAAGCCCACATCCTGAAAATGAAATTTAAAAAAAATTGCTGATTAATGAGAGTAGACTGATGAGCCGGTAATAATAATAATCTTTACTGTCACAAGTAGGCTTACATTAACACTGCAATGAAAAGCTCCTAGTCGCCACATTCCGGTGCCTGTTCGGGTACACAGAGGGAGAATTCAGAATATCCAATTCACCTAACAGCACATCTTTCGGGACTTGTGGGAGGAAACCGGAGCACCCGGAGGAAACCCACGCAGACATGGGGAGAACTGTAGACTCCACACAGAGAGTGACCCAAGCCAGGAATCAAACCTGGGACCCAGGAGCTGTGAAGAAACCATGCTACCCACTGTCCCACTGTACTACCGTGCTGCCTACTAATGGACCAGAATCAATTTGTTATACTTTATGTTGGCAGGATATTGCTGGTCATTTTTCCACATTGTAAATGTTGTGGATAATAAAACAACTCATTGAAAGAAAAGCTTTGAAATGATCCAAATCATTAATGATGTGGCAGCCCAGCATATTGGAAGCCGGTGTTGTCGCTGTACTGGAATAGCTTGGCTAAGGGTGCAGTTCATTCTGGAGCACAGGTCTTTAGTACTACAGCTGGGATGTTCTCAGGGCTCCCAGCCTTTGCTGTACTCAGCACCTTCACTTTTTCTTGATGTAGCTTGGAGAATGTAATTGGTTGAAGATTGGCATCAATGAGAGTAGGAACATCAGGAGGAGGCCAAGATGAAGCAACCACTTGGCACTGCTCTCACCAATCTAGATTCTTGATCATAGAATCCCTACAGTGTAGAAGAAGGCCATTCAGCCCATCGAGCCTGCACTAACCCTCTGAAAGAGCACTCTATCCAGGTCCACTACCACTCTGCCCTATCCCCGTAACCCTGCAACCTGACATCTTTGGACGGTGGGAGGAAACCGGGGCACTCGAAGGAAACCCACGCAGACATGGAGAGAATGTGCAAACTCCACACAGACAGTCACCCAAAGCCAGAATTGAACCGGGGTCCCTGGCGCTGTGTGGCAGCAGTGCTAATCACAGCGCCACCTTGTCACCAGTGGAGGAAGATGTTTCCACTTTGTCTTTTGCACAGACATGCTGGACTCCCCCATTATTGAGAATGGGGAGGGCAGCACGGTGGCGCAGTGGTTAGCATTGCTGCCTCACGGCGCCGAGGTCCCACGTTCGAACCCAGCTCTGGGTCACTGTCCATGTGGAGTTTGCACATTCTCCCCGTGTTTGCATGGGTTTCGTCCCCACAACACAAAAGATGTGCAGGCTAGATGGATTGGCCACGCTAAATTGCCCCTTAATTGGGAAAAATGAATTGGGTACTCTAAATTTATTTTTATAAAAATAAAAAATCATTGAGAATCTGGATTTTTGTGTAGCCTCCTCCTCCAGTTAGTTATTTAATAATATTCATCACTTGTTGTCACAATTAGGCTTCAATGATGTTACTGTGAAGAGCCCCCAGTTGCCACATTCCAATACCTTTTCAGGGAGGCTGGTACGGGAACTGAACCCACACTGCTGCCTTGTTCTGTGTTACAAAGCTATTTAGCCCACTGTGCTAAACTAGCCACTCGTCCTCCTTCAATTGTCCACCTTCACTCACATAAGAGCTTTAACCTGATTGATTGGTTGTGTGATTGCTTAGCTATGTCTATAGAAAACTATTGACCACTTATCTTAATGTCAGTTATTCGCATCTTGTGATCAAATTAGTGAAAATGTATACATACGTGGGACAATCAATGCCTTTATTGAATGAAGTAAAGATATGTGTATATGTATATTCAGAATTAATTCATTAAAGAGCTGCAAGGTTTCAGGCATATGCTTTTGGAGGAAATGGAACAGCATTAATAGAAAGTTGGCTGAGTTGGTAACAAAGAAACATTAGATGGGAGAACAGTTGGATGTGATATATCCCAGGGATCAGAACTGGATCCATTTTCGATATGGTATGCCATACCAGGCTTTGGACATAGTAAGTATGTCATCAAGATTTGCAGATGACACATATGTCGGGCTTTTGGCAAACAGTATGGAGTTGTAAAATGTTCCAGATGGTCATAGGCAGCAGAATAAGAGGACATGTGGCTGAATCAAGTGAAGATGGAGAAGTGTGATGTCGTACATTTTAGGAGCAAAATAAGGAATGCAGTAAGGCAGATGAACTTAGAGCTTGGATTAGTACTTGGAACTGTGATGTTGTTGCCATTACAGAGACCTGGTTGAGGGAAGGACAGGGTTGGCAGCTAAACATTCCAGGATTTAGATGTTTCAGGTGGGATAGAGGGGGAGGTAAAAGGGGTGGAGGAGTTGCGCTACAGGTTAGGAAGAATATCACAGCTGTACTGCGGGTGACAATCTCAGAGTGCAGCGAGGCTATATGGGTAGAGATCAGGAATAAGGAGGGTGCAGTCACAATGTTAGGGGTTTACTACAGGCCTCCCAACAGCCAGCGGGAGATAGAGGAGCAGATAGGTAGACAGATTTTGGAAAAGAGTAAAAGCAACAGGGTTGTTGTGATGGGAGACTTCAACTTCCCCAATATTGACTGGGACTCGCTTAGTGCTAGGGGGCTTGGACGGGGCAGAGTTTGTAAGGAGCATCCAGGAGGGCTTCTTAAAACAATATGTAGATAGTCCAACTAGGGAAGGGGCTGTACTGGACCTGGTATTGGGGAATGTGCCCCGCCAGGTGATAGAAACTTCAGTAGGGGAGCATTTCAGGAACAGTGACCACAATTTAGTAAGTTTTAAAGTGCTGGTGGACAAGGATAAGAGTGGTCTTCGGGTGAATGTGCTAAATTGGGAGAAGGCGAATTATAACAATATCAAGCGGGAACTGAAGAACATAGATTGGGGGTGGATGTTTAAGGGTAAATCAACATCTGACATGTGGGAGGCTGTCAAATGTCAGTTGAAAGGAATTCAGGACCGGCATGTTCCTGTGAGGAAGAAGAATAAATATGGCAAATTTTGCGATCCTTGGATAACGAGGGATATTGTAGGCCTCGTCAAAAATAAAAAAAGAGGCATTTGTCAGGGCTACAAGGCTGGGAACAGATGAAGGCTGTGTGGAATATAAGGAAAGTAGGAAGGAACTTAAGCAAGGAGTCAGGAGAGCTAAAAGGGGGCACGAAAAGTCATTGGCAAATAGGGATAAGGAAAATCCCAAGGTTTTTTACACGTACATAAAAAGCAAGAGGGGAGCCAGAGAAAGGGTTGGCCCACTGAAGGACAGGGGAGGGAATCTATGTGTGGAGCCAGAGGAAATGGGCGAGGTACTAAATGAATACTTTGCATTGGTATTCACCGAAGAGAAGGAATTGGTGGATGTTGAGTCTAGCGAAGGGTATGTAGATAGCCTGGGTCACATTGAGATCCAAAAAGACGAGGTGTTGGGCGTCTTGAAAAATATTAAGGTGGATAAGTCCCCAGGGCCTGATGGAATCTACCCCAAAATAGGAGGCAAGAGAGAAAATTGCTGAGGCCTTGACAGAAATCTTTGGATCTTCACTGTCTTCAAGTGATGTCCCGGAGGACTGGAGAATAGCCAATATTGTTCCTTTGTTTAAGAAGGGTAGCAATCCAGGGAACTACAGGCCAGTGAGCCTTACCACAGTGGTAGGGAAATTGCTGGAGAGAATTCTTCGAGACAGGATCTACTCCCATTTGGAAGCAAGGGGTCGTATTAGCGAGAGGCAGCACGGTTTTGTGAAGGGGAGGTCGTGTCTCACTAACTTGATAGAGTTTTTCGAGGAGGTCACAAAGATGATTGATGCAGGTGTGGTAAACCACCGTTGAACCTGTATTAGGTGTTGTACGGTCGGACCTGTAGTACAGGTTCGCCGGTAGTCCCTGCCTGCTGGCTCCGCCCAGGAGGCGGGGTATAAATATGTGTGTTCTCCAGCTAACAGCCATTTCGCCAGCTGCTGTGGGAGACCACACATCTGATAGCAATAAAGCCTCAGTTGGATGCAACTATCGTCTTTGTCCAATTGATCGTGCCTCAATTCATTGCTATCAGCTTCTAAGGATGGACCTCCGTATCAAACCGGATCGCCTGCAGCTGGATCCTCACTCAAGCGATGCCAGAAAGGACTTCCAGCACTGGCTAGCTTGCTTCGAAGCGTATATCAACGCGGCACAACCCCTGTACCGGAGGCTCAGAAGATTCAGATTTTATATTCCAGGTTGAGCTCCAAAGTCTTTCCGTTAATCCAGGAGGCGCCGAACTACGCCGAAGCCATGACTCTACTCAAGGGCAACTACGCACAGAAAACGAACACGCTCTTTGCCAGGCACGCACTCGCCACTCGCTCTCAACTCCCTGGTGAGTCCATAGAAGACTTCTGGCGGGCCCTAATCCCACTACTCCGGGACTGTGACTGTCAGGCTGTTACGGCCAAGGAACACTCAGACCTCCTTATGCTTTTGTGACTGGAATTGGGTCAGATCTCATACGGCAGTGGCTCCTAGAAGGGGCCACGCGTGACCTCGCAGAGACTAAAACGCTAGCGCTCTCCATGACGGTTGCCCTGTGCAACGTCCAGTCCTACACCCGCAGCCGCATGGCCCACCCCTCCTACACTTCGTGGACCCCACAGACAGCCGCCCGCGGGGACGCTGCCCACCCAATACACCTGCGCTGCACGCCAGCCAGCGAACCCCGGGGCTCCCCGATGTTATTTCTGCGGCCAACAGAAGCACCCCCGCCAACGCTGCCTGGCCCGCGCTGCCCTTTGTAAAGCCTGGGGGAAGAAGGGCCACTTTGACGTGGTGTGCCAGGCCCGCTCAGTAGCTGCTATTGCCCCCACCCCCCTCGGTCACGGACAATGCGCGCCGCCACCCCCTCCTCAGACCACGTGCGCCATCTTCCCCTCCGCGCAACACGTGCGTTTCATGGGCGCCGCCATCTTGTTCCACCCACGCAACGTGCGTTGCATGGGTGCCGCCATTTTGTAACCCTCAAGATCTTCAGGCGCCGCCATCATGTCTACCCCTCAGCACATGGGCACCACCAGCGTTCCAGGGCCCGGGCTCACCAGCCGCACCATTATCCGACGACCACCCAAGATTTGCCTCCATGTCAATCGACCAGTCTCATCCGCATAACCTGACCAACGCAACCACCAGCGTGAAAGTCGACGGACATGTAGCCTCCTGCCTGCTGGACTCCGGGAGCACCGAAAGCTTCATACACCCAGATACGGTAAAGCGCTGCTCCCTCACGATACACCCCGCAACTAAAAACTCTCCCCGGCCTCCAGATCCCATTGCGTAACGATCCAGGGGTACGGTCACGCTCACGGTCCAGGGCATAGAATTCAGTGGGGTCCGCCTCTACATCCTCCCTAACCTCTGCGCTGCACTAATCCTCGGCCTGGACTTCCAGTGTAACCTCCAGAGCCTAACCCTGAAATTCGGCGGGCCCTTACTATGTGCGGCCTCGCGACCCTAAAGGTCGACCCACCTTCCCTCTTTGCCAATCTAACTCCAGATTGCAAACCCGTCGCCATCAGGAGCAGACGGTGCAGCACCCAGGACAAGACCTTCATCAGGTCCGAAGTCCAGCGGCTGCTTCAGGAGGGTATCATCGAGGCCAGCAACAGCCCCTGGAGAGCTCAAGTGGTAGTTAAAACTGGGGAGAAACACTGAATGGTCGTGGACTACAGCCAGACCATCAACCGGTACATGAGGCTCGACGCGTACCCCCTCCCACGCATATCTGACATGGTTAACCAGATTGCGCAGTACCGGGTCTTCTCAACGATAGACCTGAAATCCGCCTAACACCAGCTCCCCATCCGTAAATCGGACCGTCCATACACCGCCTTCGAGGCCGACGGACGCCTACACCACTTCCTTAGGGTCCCCTTCGGCGTCACAAACGGGGTCTCGGTCTTCCAAAGGGAGATGGACCGAATGGTCGACCGGTACGGGTTGCGGGCCACCTTTCCGTACCTCGACAACGTCACCATCTGCGGCCACGATCAGCAGGACCATGACGCTAACCTTGCTAAATTTCTCCACACCGCTACTCTCCTAAACCTCACTTACAACAAGGAGAAGTGCGTGTTCCGCACGAACCGCTTAGCCATCCTCGGATATGTGATCCAGAACGGAGTTCTGGGGCCCAATCCAGACCACATGCGCCCCCTCATGGAGCTCCCCCTCCCGCACTGCCCTCAAATGCTGCCTGGGGTTCTTTTCGTACTATGCTCAGTGGGTCCCAAACTATGCGGACAAGGCCCTCCCACTCATACAGTCCACTCAGTTTTCCCTGACGGCCGAGGCCAACAGGCCTTCGCCCGGATCAGAGCTGATATTGTCAAAGCCACAATGCACGCTGTAGATGAGACACTGCCCTTCCAAGTAGAAAGCGACGCATCAGACATCGCCCTTGCCGCCACCCTCAATCAGGCAGGCAGGCCCGTGGCATTCTTCTCCCGCACCCTTTATGCCTCAGAAATTTGGCACTCATCGGTCGAAAAGGAGGCCCAGGCTATCGTTGAAGCTGTGCGGCATTGGAGGCATTACCTGGCCAGCAGGAGATTCACTCTCCTCACTGACGGTCGGTAGCCTTCATGTTCAACAACACACAGCGGGACAAGATCAAAAATGATAAAATGTTGCGGTGGAGAATCGAGCTCTCCACCTACAATTACAAGATTAAGTATCGCCCTGGCAAACTCAACGAACCTCCAGACGCTCTATCACAAGGTACATGTGCCAGCGCACAGGTAGACCGAGCCGGGCCGTGCACGACAACCTTTGTCACCCAGGAGTCACACGGTTGTACCACTTCATTAAGGCACAAAATCTGCCCTACTCTGTCGAGGAAGTAAGGACAATCACCAGGGACTGCCAGGTCTGTGCGGAGTGCAAGCCGCACTTCTACCGGCCGGACCGCGCGCACCTGGTGAAAGCCTCCCGCCCCTTTGAACGCCTCAGCGTGGACTTCAAAGTCCCCTCCCCTCCACCAACCGTCACACATATTTCCTCAGTGTGATCGACGAATACTCCAGGTTCCCCTTTGCCATCCCATGCCCCGACATGACGTCTGCCACCGTCATTGAAGCCCTCAACACAATCTTCACTCTGTTCGGTTTCCCAGCCCAAATCTACAGTGACAGGGGATCCTCACTCATGCGTGATGAGCTGCATCAGTTCCTGCTCAGCAGGGGTATCGCCTCCAGCAGAACGATAGGTGGAGGGGCAGGTAGTATGGAGGAGGTGGGGAGGCTTCAGAAAGATTTAGACAGTTTAGGAGAGTGGTCCAAGAAATGGCTGATGAAATTCAACGTGGGCAAGTGTGAGGTCTTGCACTTTGGAAAAAAGAATAGAGGCGTGGACTATTTTCTAAACGGTGACAAAATTCATAATGCTGAAGTGCAAAGGGACTTGGGAGTCCTAGTCCAGGATTCTCTAAAGGTAAACTTGCAGGTTGAGTCCGTAATTAAGAAAGCAAATGCAATGTTGTCATTCATCTCAAGAGGCTTAGAATATAAAAGCAGGGATGTACTTCTGAAGCTTTATAAAGCATTAGTTAGGCCCCATTTAGAATACTGTGAGCAATTTTGGGCCCCACACCTCAGGAAGGACATACTGGCACTGGAGCGGGTCCAGCGGAGATTCACACGGATGATCCCAGGAATGGTAGGCCTAACATACGATGAACGTCTGAGGATCCTGGGATTATATTCATTGGAGTTTAGGAGGTTGAGGGGAGATCTAATAGAAACTTACAAGATAATGAATGGCTTAGATAGGGTGGATGTAGGGAAGTTGTTTCCATTAGCAGGGGAGACTAGGACCCGGGGGCACAGCCTTAGAATAAAAGGAGTCACTTTAGAACAGAGATGAGGAGAAATTTCTTCAGCCAGAGAGTGGTGGGTCTGTGGAATTCATTGCCACAGAGGGCGGTGGAGGCCGGTACGTTGAGTGTCTTTAAGACAGAAGTTGATAAATTCTTGATTTCTCGAGGAATTAAGGGCTATGGAGAGAGAGCGGGTAAATGGAGGTGAAATCAGCCATGATTGAATGGTGGAGTGGACTCGATGGGCCGAATGGCCTTACTTCCACGCCTATGTCTTATGGTCTTATGGTCTTATGGACAAGCTACAACCCCCGGAGAAACGGACAGGTAGAAAGGGAGAATGGGACGGTATGCAGGACCGTCCAGCTGGCCCTACGGCCAGAAACCTCCCGGCCTCCCGCTGACAGGAGGTCCTCCCTGATGCACGCCACTCCATTCGCTCATTACTCTGCACTGCCACTAACAATACACCCCATGAATGTCTTTTTGCCTTCCCCAGGAAGTCCACACCCGGGGCGTCGCTCACCACTTGGCTCACAGCTCCAGGAACCATGCTTCTCTGTAAGCACGTCTGAATCCACAAGGTGGAGCCGTTGGTGGAGAGGGTGCACTTGCTCCACGCAAACCCCTAGTACACCTACGTGGCGCTCCCTGATGGCCGCCAGGACACTGTCTCCCTCAGGGACCTGGCACCAGTCGGTTCCACCCCCACACCACACCCTTCGCCCCCGGTGCCACCTTCCTGTCCCCCGTCGCTCACAACAGCAGCCCCCCCCCCTCCCCCCCAGGATCGTCCGTCCCCCCTCTGCCCAGGCCCGACGATGAAGAGGATTTTGGCATGCTCCCGGAGTCACCATCGACCAGATCAGCACCAACATCGCCGACAGCACTGCGTCACTCCCAGAGGAACATCAAGGCCCCAGACCGGCTAAACCTCTGACCGGTCCACCGGACATCAAAGGACATTTGTTTGCTCAAATCTTGTAAATATTAACTCATTGTTGTATATAGTTATCCACCACCCCCGCAGGTCTCAATTTTTAACAGGGGGTGAATGTGATAAACCACTGTTGAACCTGTATTAGGTGTTGTATGGTAGGACCTGTACTACAGGTTCGCCGGCAGTCCCTGCCCGCTGGCTCCGCCCAGCAGGCGGGGTATAAATATGCATGTCCTCCAGCTAGCAGCCATTTCGCCAGCTGCTGTGGGAGGCCACACATCTTTTTTTTGAAAATAATTTTAATTAAAGTTTTCACAAAATATCAACAACAAAATGTAAAAGGAACCCAGTAGAATTAAGTACAAAACCAAACAAAACAACCCTGTACCCCCCTCCCCCCTATACATAAATAATAAATTAACACCCCGAATTAACACACAGCAAACATAGAAAATATATATACCCCCTCAGATCCTCAGTGTAGACAAACAAAAATAAAATAGAACACCCCCCCCCCCCAGGTTGCTGCTGCTGCTGACCATTCTCTACCATTCTGCCAGGAAGTCCAAGAACAGTTGCCACCGCCTGAAAAACCCTTGCACCGATCCTCTTAAGGCAAATTTCACCCTCTCCAATTTAATAAACCCTGCCATATCGTTGATCCAGGATTCCCCACTTGGGGGCCTTGCATCCTTCCACTGAAGAAGAATCCTTCGCCGGGCTACCAGGGACGCAAAGGCCAGAATACTGGCCTCTTTCGCCTCCTCCACTCCCGGCTCCCCTGCAACCCCAAATATTGTGAGCCCCCAGCCCGGTTTGACCCTGGATCCTACCACCCTCGACACCGTCCTCTCTATGCCCTTCCAAAATTCCTCCAGCGCTGGGCATGCCCAGAACATATGGGGTGTGGTTTGCTGAACTCCCTGAGCACCTAACACACCTGTCCTCACCCCTAAAAAACCGGTTCATCCTTGTCCCGGTCATGTGTGCCCTATGCAGCACCTTAAATTGTATGAGGCTGAGCCTCGCGCAAGAGGAAGAAGAGTTCACCCTCCCCAGGACATCCGCCCACATCCCCTCGTCAATCTCCTCACCCAACTCCTCCTCCCACTTACCCTTCAGCTCCTCCACCGAGGCCTCCTCCTCCTCCTGCATCACCTGGTATGTTGACGAGATCTTCCCCTCTCCAACCCACACCCCCGAGAGCACCCTGTCCTGTACCGTGCATGGCAGCAGCAGCAGTAATTCCACAACTTGCCGCTTGGCAAACGCCCTTACCTGTAGATACCTAAAGGTGTTCCGCGGGGGGAGCCCGTACTTCTCCTCCAGCTCACCCAAGCTCGCGAACTTCCCATCCACAAACAGGTCCCCCAACCTTCTTATCTCTGCCCTGTGCCACCCCGAAAACCCTCCATCTATTTTCCCTGGGACAAACCGGTGGTTCCCCCGTATCGGGGTCCACACCGAGGGCCCCACTTCCCCCCTGTGCCGCCTCCATTGCCCCCAGATTTTGAGGGTACCCGCCATCACCAGGCTCGTGGTATACCTCATTGGAGGGAGCGGCAGCGGCGCCGTTGCCAGCGCCTCCAGACTCGTACCCTCACAGGACACTGTCTCCAGCTTCTTCCATGCCACCCCCTCCCCCTCCATCAGCCACTTGCGCACCATTGCCGCATTGGCGGCCCAGTAGTACCCACAGAGGTTGAGCAGTGCCAGCCCTCCCCCATCCATACTCCGCTCCAGGAACATCCTTCTCACCCTCGGAGTCCCTCATGCCCACACAAACCCCGTTATGCTCCTGTTGATCCGCCTAAAGAAGGGCTTCGGGATAAGAATGGGGAGGCACTGGAACAGGAACAAAAACCTTGGGAGCACCAACATCTTGACTGACTGCACCCTACTCGCCAGGGACAGCGGCAACGCGTCCCACCTCTTAAACTCCTCCTCCATTTGCTCCACCAGCCTCGTGAAATTAAGTCTATGCAGGGCCCCCCAGCTCCTGGCCACCTGGACCCCCAAATACCTGAAGCTCCTCTACGCCCTTTTTAGTGGGAGCTCACCAATCCCACTCTCCTGGTTCCCTGGGTGAACCACAAACAACTCGCTCTTCCCCATGTTGAGCTTGTACCCTGAGAAATCCCTGAACTCCCTGAGGATCCTCATTACCTCCGGCATTCCCCCCACCGGGCCCGCCACATATAGCAGCAAGTCGTTCGCATAGAGCGACACCCTATGCTCCTCCCCACCCCGCACCAACCCCCTCCAGTTCCTCGACTTCCTCAGTGCCATAGCCAGGGGTTCAATCGTCAGTGCGAAGAGCAGGGAGGACAGGGGACACCCCTGCCTCGTCCCTTGATGCAACCGAAAGTACTCAGACCTCCTCTTGTCCGTGGCCACACTTGCCATCGGGACCTCGTACAACAGCCTAACCCACCTGACAAACCCCTCCCCAAACCCGAACCTCTTCAGCACCTCCCACTGGTACCCCCACTCTACACTATCGAAGGCCTTCTCAGCACCCATCACCACCACTATCTCCGCCTCCCCCTCCCTCGCCGGCATCATAATAACGTTCAGGAGCCTTCGCACATTCGCGTTCAACTGCCTCCCCTTCACGAACCCCGTCTGGTCTTCGTGGACAACCTGCGCCCCCAATCCTCAATTCTCGTGGCTAAGACCTTCGCCAGCACCTTGGCATCTACATTTAACAAGAAAATTGGCCTGTAAGAGCCACACTGCAGAGGATCCTTGTCCCGCTTCAGGATCAAGGAGATCAGTGCGCGGGACATCATCGGAGGCAAAGCCCCCTCCTCCCTTGCCTCATTGATGGTCCTAACCAGCAACGGTCCCAACAGGTCCACATATTTTTTGTAGAATTCGACCGGGAAACCGTCCGGCCCCGGTGCCTTCCCCGCCTGCATGCTCCCTATCCCTTTGGCCAGCTCCTTCAGCCCAATCGGGGCCCCTAATCCTGCCACCAGTCCCTCCTTCACCTTCGGGAACCTCAATTGGTCCAGAAAGCGGCCCATCCCTCCCTCCTCCAGTGGGGGCTCGGACCGATACAGTTCCTCATAAAAAGTCCCTGAAGACCCCATTGATGCCAACCCCACTCCGCACCACACTCCCTCCCCTATCCTTAACTCCCCCGATCTTCCTAGCTGCATCCCGCTTCCGAAGCTGATGCGCCAGCATCCGGCTTGCCTTTTCACCATATTCATAAACCGCCCCCTGGGCCTTCCTCCACTGCGCCTCCGCCTTCCTGGTGGTCAACGGGTCGAATTCGGCCTGGAGGCTACGCCTCTCCCTCAACAGTCCCTCCTCCGGCACCTCCGCGTACCTCCTGTCTACCCTCACCATCTCCCCCACCAGCCTCTCCCTCTCCCCCCCGCTCCCTCCGCTCCTTGTGGGCCACAATGAAGATCAGCTCTCTCCTAACCACCGCCTTCAGCACCTCCCAGGCCAGCCCCACTCGGACCTCCCCGTTATCGTTGGCCTCCAGGTATCTCTATATGCTTCCTCGGACCCGCTCGCTCACCTCCTCGTCCGCCAACAGCCCCACCTCCAAGCGCCACAACGGGCGCTGGTCCCTCTCCTGCCCCAGCTCTAGGTCTACCCAATGCGGGGCGTGATGCGAAATGGCTATCGCCGAGTACTCGGTATCCTCTACTCTCGCTATCAGCGCCCTGCTCATAGCAAAAAAGTCGATCCGGGATAGGCCTTATGAACGTGCGAGAAGAATGAAAATTCCCCAGCCTCCGGCCTTGAAAATCTCCAAGGGTCTACCCCTCCCATCTGGTCCATAAACCCCTCAGCACTTTAGCCGCCGCCGACCTCCTACCCGTCCTAGACCAGGAGCGGTCCAGTGCCGGATCCAACACCGTGTTAAAGTCCCCCCCCCCATTATCAGGCCCCCCACTTCCAAGACCGGGATCCAACCCAACATGTGCCGCATAAAACCCGCATTGTCCCAGTTCGGGACGTACACATTGACCAGCACCACCCTCTCCCCTTGCAGCTTACCACTTACCATTACGTACCTGCCGCCATTGTCTGTCACAATGCTCTACACCTTGAACGACACCCTCTTTCCCACCAAGATCGCCACCCCCCCCCGATTTTTGGCATCCAGCCCCGAATGAAACACCTGACCTACCCACCCCTTCCTCAACCTTACCTGGTCTGCCACCTTCAGGTGTGTCTCCTGGAGCATGGCCACATCCGCCTTCAGCCCCTTCAAGTGTGCGAACACCCGGGCCCGCTTATTCGGCCCGTTCAGTCCCCTTACGTTCCAGGTTATCAGCCAGATCAGGGGGCTACCCGCCCCCCTCCCCCGCCGACTAGCCATAACCCCTCCTCGGCCAGCCACGCGCCCGCACCCCATGCCAGGCCCGTTCCCCACGGCGGCAGACCCCCGTCCCAACCCCCTCTACTCGCTCCAGCTCCCCCTTGACCATACCAGCAGCAACCTGGTTCCCCCCCACCCCCCCCCAACCCCCACCCCACCTCCAGATAGGACCCCTCCTAGCTGATTTGCTCCCCCCATTGCACTCCCGCAAGTCAGCTGACTCCTGCTGACCCCGGCCACTCCCGCCTCTCCTTCGACTCCTCCCATTGTGGGACTTCCCCTCCCCCTCCATTACCCACCAGCAGGCTCTCCACCACCCCCTTCCATCCCAAGCGCGGGAAAATAAAACGCGCTTCCCCGCCCCGGCCCCGCCCTCCCAGCCTTCAGCGTGGGGAAAAGCCCGCGCTTTCCACCTGCCCGGCCCCGCCTCCTCTGGCGCAGCTCCTTTTACAGGCCCAGTCCCCTCATCCGTGACTCGGGCCTCACCCTCCCCCTCGGGGCCCCAACCCCACTACCGGCCATCCACCCCCTACTCAGTTTACTTGCCCCCCTCCAAGAGCCCACCCGACAGACCCAACCAAAACAGTGCCCAACCCACCCTAACCACCCTCACCGAATCAAAAAGAAACAAGAACAAAAAAAAACCCTTCAAAATGAAACACAACAACAACAATCCCCGACCATCCCCACGCCCGACCCCCCCATCCCGACCCTCAGTTTGTGCCCAGCTTCTCAGCCTGAACAAAGGCCCACGCCTCCTCCGAGGACTCAAAATAATGGTGCCGGTCCTTGTAGGTAACCCACAGTCGCGCCAGCTGCAGAATGCCAAACTTCACCCCCTCCCTGTGCAGCACCGCCTTCGCCTGGTTGTAACCGGCCCTCTTCTTCGCCACCTCCGCGCTCCAGTCCTGATATATTCGAACCTCAGCATTCTCCCACCTGCTGCTCCTCTCTTTCTTGGCCCACCTGAGTACGCACTCCCGATCAGCGAACCGATGAAACCGCACCTGCACCGCCCGCGGCGGCTCGTTAGCCTTGGGCCTCCTCGCCAGCACTCTATGGGCCCCTTCCAGTTCCAGGGGCCCCTGGAAGGACCCCGCTCCCATCAGCGAGTTTAACATGGTGACCACATAGGCCCCCACGTCCGACCCCTCCGGGAGGCCCAGGATCCGCAGATTCTTCGGCCTCAACCGGTTCTCCATCTCCTCGAACCGTTCCTGCCATTTCTTGTAGAGCGCCTCGTGCGCCTCCACCTTTACCGCCAGGCCCAGGATCTCGTCCTCGTTATTAGAGATCTTTTGTCAGACCTCGCAGATCGCCACCCGCTGGGCTGTCTGGGTCTCCAGCAGCTTATCAATAGAAGCCTTCATCAGCACCAGCATGTCCACTTTGAGCTCCCTGAAGCAGCGCTGGATAACCTCCTGCTGCTCCTGCACCCACTGGATCCACGCGCCTGGTCCCCGCCCGCCGCCATCTTGCTCTTCTTCCCTCCCACTTCCTTTGGGTTCACCACCACATTTTTAGTCGCCCCGCTCCTGGTCCAAGCCATACACTGTCGGGGGAATGTTGCAGTCTTCTTCCCACACCGGGAAATGTCGCAAAAAATGATGTTGGGGGCCCTGAAAAGAGCCCAAAAGTCCGTTCCAAGCGGGATATGCCGAAAGTGCGACTTATTTCTGCATAGCCGCAACCGGAAGTCGGAGGCCACACATCTGATAGCAATAAAGCCTCAGTTGGATTCAACTATCGTCTTTGTCCAATTGATCGTGCCTCAACAGGTAGGGCAGTGAATGTTGTCTATATGGACTTCAGTAAGGAATTTGACAAGGTCCCTCATGGCAGACTTGTACAAAAGGTGAAGTCACACGGGATCAGAGGTGAGCTGGCCAGATGGATACAAAACTGACTAGGTCATAGAAGGCAGAGAGTAGCAATGGAAGGGTGCTTTTCTGATTGAAGGGCTGTGACTAGTGGTGTTCCGCAGGGATCAGTGCTGGGACCTTTGCTGTTTGTAGTAAATATAAATGATTTGGAGGAAAATGTAACTGGTCTGATTTGTAAGTTTGTAGACGACACAAAGGTTGGTGGAATTGCGGATGGCGATGGGAACTGTCAGAGGATACAGCAGATTTAGATCGTCTGGGGTCTTGGGCGGCGAGATGGCAGATGGAGTTTAATTCGGACAAAGGTGAGTTGATGCATTTTGGAAGGTCTAATACAGGTAGGAATATACAGTGAATGGTAGAACCCTCAAGAGTATTAACAGTCAGAGAGATCTTGGTGTACAGGTCCACAGGTCACTGAAAGGGGCAACACAGGTGGAGAAGGTAGTCAAGAAGGCATACGGCATGCTTGCCTTCGTTGGCTGGGGCATTGAGTATAAAAATTGGCAAGTCATGTTGCAGCTGTTCAATTCTGGTCGCCACACTACCAGAAGGATGTGGATGCTTTAGAGAGGGTGCAGAAATGATTTACCAGGATGTTGCCTGGTATGGAGGGCATTAGGTATGAGGAGAGGTTGAATAAACTCGGTTTGTTCTCACTGGAACGAAGGAGGTTGAGGGGAGACCTGATAGAGGTATACAAAATTATGAGGGGCATAGACAGCGTGGATAGTCAGAGGCTTTTCCCCAGGGTAGAGGGGTCAATTACTAGGGGGCATAGGTTTAAGGTGAGGGGGCCAAGGTTTAGAGTAGATGTACGAGGCAAGTTTTTTACGCAGAGGGTAATGGGTGCCTGGAACTCGCTACCGGAGGAGGTGGTGGAAGCAGGGACGATAGTGACATTTAAGGGGCATCTTGACAAATACATGAATAGGATGGGAATAGAGGGATACGGACCCAGGAAGTGTAGAAGATTGTAGTTTAGTCGGGCAGCATGGTCGGCACGGGCTTGGAGGGCCGAAGGGCCTGTTCCTGTGCTGTACATTTCTTTGTTCTTTGTTGTTGTATGTGGTCAACATTTACAAGCATTGGAGTTTCACCACATAGGCCAATGAACTGTGAAGGGATATGAATGGATCAAAGTTGCAGATGGTTTGTTGAAGCTGTCAATCACAGACCACTACTGGAACTCTATGAATGGCTTTCAGCTAATGTGGGAATCAGATGCAGGCACAGCTTCCATCCTTTCAGGAATGGATATGTGGAGCTGCAAGGTAAGTATTACAACTATGATGCTTCCCATTGCTCCTGTCAGGGCTGCTCACTAGCTTCCAGACAGGGGTCCCTTTTCCTGGGGGGGGGGGTTGGGGTCTCTGTGATGGATCTCCCTATCACCTGTGTAGTGTCTCCCTATTACAGGGGTCCCTGTGAGGTTCCCCCTATTACAGGGATCCCTGTGGGGTTCCCCCTATTACAGGGGTCCCTCTGTGGGGTCTCCCTATTACAGGGGTCCTTGTGGGGTGTCTCCCTATTACAAGGGTCCCTGTGGAGGGTCTCCCTATTATAGGGGTCCCTGTGGAGGGTCTCACTAGTACAGGGGTTCCTGTGGGGGGGGGGGGGGTCTCCCTATTACAGGGGTCCCTGTGGAGGGTCTCACAGGGGTCCCTATGGGGGGTCTCCCTATTACAGGGGTCCCTGTGGGGGGTCTCACTATTACAGGGGTCCCTGTGGAAGGCCTTCCTATTACAGGGGTCCCTGTGGGGGTCCCCCTACTGCAGGGGTCCCTGTGAAGGATCTCCCTATCACCTGTGTAGGGTCTCCCTATTACAGGCATCCCTGTGGGGTTCCCCCTATTACAGGGGTCCTGGTGGGGTTCCTCCTATTACAGGGGTGTCTCTGAGGGGTCTCCCTATTACAGGAGTCCCTGTGGAGGGTCTCACTATTACATGGGTCCCTGTGGGGGGCCCCACTATTACAGGAGTCCCTGTAGGGGGTCTCCCTATTACATGGGTCCCTGTGGGGGGTCTCCCTATTACAGGGCACCCTGTGGCAGGTCTCCCTATTACAGTGGACCCTATGGAGGGTCTTCGTATTACAGGGGACCCTGTGGAGGGTCTCCCTATTACAGGGGACACTGTGGGGGGTCTCACTATTACAGGGGTCCTTGTGGGGATCTCCCTATTATAGGGGTCCCTATGGGAGGTCTCCCTATTACAGGGGTCATTCGGTGGGGTGGGGGGGTGCTGCTGGTTTAGGAGGCGTGGGCAGGCAGTGCATTGTTGGTGGGAGATGGTCTTGGACGGTCTCAGATGGTCTCTACCAGTGTGGCTCTGGTGTGGTGGATCTCGCAGTGGGCAGTTATACCCTTGGCCCATCGCGGTGTCCACCACTTCAGGGCCACACTGGTAAAAACTACAAATGATCCGCGCCCACGTGATTCCCGGCCACGGGGACCGGAGAATTCCAGGAGGCAGGAGCAAAGGGCACTGTAACCGCTAGATGGATGCAAATGAGCATTTATTTACATGTTCCCATGTCCCCGCCGCCAGTTGGGGGTCGGGGCATCGCGTTCGGGTTGGTGCCCGGCGCCGATCTCGATTTACACCCGATTGGAGAACACAATCCAGGGTGTCCCAGGACGGAGAATATGACCCATGATTTCAAATCTCACCACAGCAGATGGGAGAATTTAAGTTCAATGAATTACTCAATCTGGTTAAAAATGCTCGAATGCAGCGGCACGGTGGCGCAGTAGTTAGCATTGCTGCCTCATGATGCTGAGGATCCGGGTTCAATCCCGGCCCTGGGTCACTGTTTGTGTGGAGTTTGCACATGCTCCCCTTGTCTGCGTGGGTTTCATTCCCATAACCTAAAGATGTGCAGGGTAGGTGGATTGGCCTCATTAAATTGCCCCTTAATTGGAAAAAGATAATTCTCCACTTTAAATTTATAAAAATAAAAAAATCTCGACTCATTGATAACAATCATGAGATTACTGTATAGCCCATAAAACCCATCTGGTTCACTATTGACCTTCGGGGAAGGAAATCTGCAGTTCCCACCTGGCCTGGCTTACATGTAACTCCAGAACCATGGCAACGTCATTGAATCTTAGCTGCCTTCTGAAGAAAATGCACTTTAGGTGTGCCTACAGTGCTAGGACTAAAGCAGACGAAGAAGATAGCTTACCACTACTGTTTGAAGGGCAATTAGGGACGGGCAATATAAGCTTGCCTCGTCAGTGATGTCCAAATCCCAAGAACGAATTTTTAAAAATGGCACAGAAGCAAGTGAAGTAGCTGTACCTTGCACCTCTAATGAAGGACAAGAGAAGCAACACCAGCAATACCAACAGCAGCAGGAGCAACATTTGCAGCAACATCACCTTCCTTCTCCTCAACCATATGCTCCTCTACAGAGCAGAAGGAATGAACACTGAGATCCAGCTGGAGGGAGGTGAAATTCCCAACATAGGGTCAACAGGCAAAGGATCAGCTCTCCCCACATTCCAGAACACAGTGTTTAGGTGGCCCGAGCTTTCACAACTGGGTCACTGCTGACATCTGCAGCCTCCAGGAGCAAGACATCCTTCCCAGTGGAGCACTCTTCCTACCACCACACACAACGGGTCCCCCCCCCCCCCCCCCCCCAAGGTTTCTCCCCAGAGTGCCAGCCCCAGAACTGCTTCAAAATCTCTTATGAGCACAGAAACAAATCATGCTCAATGAATAAAAGGCTTTGAGTATTATATTCGGGGTAAGAAGGTTTCATCACTACCACTATGGACACCATTTTACACTTTTGACATATCACCGACCCTTGATGACAATCTCGGGTCGCATAAATGTATTCCTTCTTTAGCAGCTAGTAGGTTGCAGCAGGTTCCATCCTGGAAATCCTGGAATGCGTTCCCCGGTGGGACGGAAAATTGGGTGTTGAGGGTAAATTGGGATCGGCTGCGAGCCTAATTTTGCATGGCAAGGCGTATGAATTGTATCCCACTTTACAACCCCAAGGGGATTGTAAAACTGGTGGAATTCAGCTCCGCAGGAGAACAAGTCTCCCAAACGGAGAATCCAGCCCATGGTCTTTGATATTATCGGTGCACACCAAAATGGTCGATATTGTAAATCGGAGCAACTTGTGAATGCTGACTTTTTGTGAGGATTGGTGTTACAAATCAAGCAAGAACCTGTAAACAATTTTGTTAACATCCTATATTTCTCACATGTGGGTAATGTACCTGTGACTTTATCTCAAGAACAGAGACACAAAAGAACTGATCCAGTGTTGGGAAAGGTTATGGAAATGATCCTGAAAGGAACAATGACAAATGTACATTGTTCAAATACAGATCTTAAGTCCTACATTACAAGAAGACTTCAGTTGAAAGTCCAGAATAGAGTTTATTATGGGGAATCCGACTGATTATTCCTCCGTGCTGGTTAATAAAATCCTTGACCAACTTCATGACGGATATCCCAATGTGGTGAGGATGAATGAACTGGCGTGCGGTTATTTTTGGTGACTGGGATTAAATGGTCAAATCAAAAGGAAGGTAGGGCAAAATGTCAGTCCTGTGCAAAAATAAGAAACACTCCACTTGCTACAATCCTTACATCCATGGGAATGGCCAACACAGCCATGGCAGGGAATACACATAGACGACGCTGGTCCTATTGAGGGACACATGCTCCTAGTAATTGTAGATGAGCATTCTCGTTGTGATTATGAAATCCATGACAACAGAACAAACAGTGAGGAAGTTGGATGAAATATTTGTGAGATTTAGTAGACCAGAACAGGTCTTGAGTGACAATGGAATACAGTTGACTTCCAAAGAGTTCGAAGACTACTTGAAAGGAAATGGTCTACAGCACATCAAGTCAGCTCTGTATCATTCTTCCACAAATGTATTGGCCAAGCGATTCGGACACCCACTTAAACACCCAATCAGGGCATCAAAAGACCAGGGTACATCATTAAGATGAATAAATAACTTCTTGATATAATACTGAAACACCACACATCCAATGACACAGAGTTCACCAGCAATGCAGCTTTCAAAAGAAAGTTATATATTTTTTTAATTTTTCCAATTAAGGGACAATTTAGCATGCCCAATCCACATACCCTGCACTTCTTTGAGTTGTGGGACGCAGATATGGGGAGAATGTGCAACTTCCACACGGACAGTGACCCAGGGCTAACCACTGCAGCACCATGCCGCCCCCAATAGAAAGTTGGGGACAAAGTTTGACCTCTTGCTGCCACCTGATACTTCAGCGATTGTCAAATGTCAACCACAAGCACAGATTGCTAGGAGGGACCAAAACTCTAAAAAGCGAGTATTCCCTCACGGAGAGCAAGTACTGGCCAGAAGTTACTACAAATGAAAAGTGGATTCCTGCAGTTATCTGAGCAAAAACAGGTCCAGTATCTTACACTGGACAGACAGATGATGCGAGACTTTGGCGACGTCATACTGACCAACTACCAGCTTCATGAAGTGAAATCGCTGAAACTTTCCAGGAAGTGTATCCATCGAGAAATCTAAGCTGTGATACGTCTGAGCAGAGATCAAACACAGAGACACTTTCAGATTCTGTTTTAGAAGAATCTTCAACACCAATGGAGACGGACACTGAAGTAGCTTCAAAGGAAGTATTAGCAACAGAAGAAAAAAAAGAAACTTCAAAGGCCTCAAGCAGCCAGATTCCAGAACGTCGAGTACAACCCAATAGAAATAGAGGTCCACCTGAGAGACTGTCTTATTAAATTGAATACACATAAAATGAATAATGGTGCAAAGTCGTGTATCTAAGGTTTAATTGGGCCTGTTTTTTAAATGTTAAGAAAAGTTGGCGCGTGAACTAAAGAAGGCAAGGCAGAGAGGTGTTATGTATTTTAGTAGTACATCCATGCTGGTGGGGTGTCACGTGACCTGCCGTGATGTCAGCAGAGTGTTCGCATGGGCTTTGGTTCTACCCTTAGACTTGAATGAGCAACATCTCCTGAATAAACCTTGCTCCGTGTTTTGAAGAGATCCAAGTGTGTGGTACCTCCACACTTTTTCTCTTTGCGGTGATTTAAGAATATAACAATAAGTTATTGTTGTCTTGCATCAATTGGGTAGATTTCTTTGTCCAGATCCTATGATTGTGTATGTTTCATTACCAGCATGGTTTATGTGATGTGCCTGTCACTGGATTACTGGCCACCAAGGGAAAGGTTCTGCTTAACAGATGTGCGGTTGACGCTCATCATTTTGTGTATGATGGTCCTGGGCTTTCTCCATCTTGTTCTGTGTAACATATTGAGAAGTCAAAACTTATTTTTCATCCATGAGACACTTCGGTCAGTGTAGCTAACTGCTTCTACAGCTGAGTGATAGTTAATATCCCTCTTTGTGAAAGGCTGTGTATTAGACCAAGACCAAAAATTAACATACAAAAATATGAATTAGGTGCAGGAGATTGTCTAAGGCTCTGCCACAGTTCATGTGCACACCTGGGGCTTCCACCTTTGCGTTCTGTGGGGCGAGGGTAGGTGGGGAGGGATGAAGTGGGAGGAGCGGCGAGGCGAGGGGGGTAGGGGAGGTTGAGGCTGTTATATTACTTGGATTAAGTAATATATGTTGTTACTAACTGTAGATGATGTTGAAGAACACTTGAGTCTTCATAATAAACTGAAAGAATTTATTAAGTAAGTTACATATCTGTCTACATATCATTACAGAGACGTGGGGGGAAGGGAGCCCAGAAATGCAGGTGCGCACAGATCCCCATTAACTGTAAATCCGCCACTGTTGCAATGTCAGAGATGTTGCCACCGGAGAAAAGACCAACAGCCCATTCAGGTGACTACTAAAAATCCAATTTCCCTGTTCAGAAAGAGTGTGACTGTAACTTTAAACTCCAGTTTGATGCTACAGTTTGATATATTGCCGTGGTGTTTCTGCCAAATAAACACCATTAACTACCTCAAATGACTTTTCTTCAATACAATCAAAGAACTAAAATCTTTGATTCATCTTCACAAGAAACATTCCGATTCAAAGTAGCTGTGGTCTACCAGGTACAATTTTAATGATGAAAAGTGGTTATCCACTGTTGTATTTCATGACCTTTATGATATCATTGGAATTGATGAGTGACAAGTCAATATTTAGCGCTGATTTTATGTACGTAACTCTTCCATTCCGCAAAGGGCTGAACACTGAGTGACAAGCACAAAATGACAGGGATGTCTGGCAGGTGCACACTTCCACATTCTTCTCTTATATACACAAACATACTTTTCTTCTTCTGTTAGTTGGTAATAAGCCTCTTCAAAGATGCTTATACAAGCACCGCAGATAAAATCTAGAGTATGTCATCCTCATCCTTTTGAATGCTTTTTTTTCTCTCTAACTCCCTTAGTTTTCTTTAGAAAGTGTCAGTCGAATCATATCTTACAGCTTTGATACCGGTTTTTCTCTGCCGACTCACAGAGCACTCACCTGAATCTTCTGAACAGCTTGAATTCAGATATGATAAAAAGCACTGATTGCTGAGAAGGAAAGTGATTATGGATGTTTGTGGTAATTTATGGCTTTCTTTCATGTGGTACTTACTCTGAATGGAGTTATCTCACAGTTCACTGCTGCACTGACCTTGGCGAAGTTGTTGCTTGTAATTTTACAATTTGTAAGCCTAGATTTCCTTGATTATCTTCATTATTAGTTTTACCCTTCCATGGCTGAACAAAACATGCAACGAATACTCGCATTAACCCGATGGCAGCAGGAAGGTCCCAGATATCTCCCACATCTGGCCCACCGGGTTTATGGCTGAATAAGGCAAAGCCAGTTTTTTTACAGCATGGGAATAGGATCCCTACTGCTGTTCTGGAAATCATATTCAAAGAATTCTGAAAATAAATGTTGCATGTTCTAAACTGACAATTACTGACCATTAACAACAATAACTTACATTTATCTAACACCTTTAATGTGATAAAACATCCCAAGGCTCTCTGCAGGAGCGTTACAAAGCATGCAAGGACATATTAGGTCAGATGACCAAAGGTTTGCCTTGAGGCAGGTTTTAAGTTATGTCTAAAAGGAAGAACGCAGGGTAGAAAGGTAGCAGAGTGCTGTGAGGGAATTTCAGAGCTGAAGGCTACACCAATGGTGAAGAGATTAATTTTGCGAAATTAGATGAGTGCAGATATCAAAGGGTTGTGAGACTGGAGAAGACGACATAGGTCGGGAGAAGTGAGACCAGGAAGGGATTTGAAAGCAAGGATGAGAATTTTAAAATCAAGATGATGCTTGATGGGGTTCCAGTGTAGGTCAATGAGCAGGGGTGATAGATGAATTGAGACTAGGTGGGATAAGATACTTTTAAGACCATAAGACCATAAGACATAGGAGTGGAAGTAAGGCCATTCGGCCCATCGAGTCCACTCCGCCATTCAATCATGGCTGATTTCAACTCCATTTACCCGCTCTCTCTCCATAGCCCTTAATTCCTCGAGAAATCAAGAATTGATCAACTTCTGTCTTAAAGACACTCAACGTCCCGGCCTGCACCGCCCTCTGTGGCAATGAATTCCACAGACCCACCACTCTCTGGCTGAAGAAATTTCTCCTCATCTCTGTTCTAAAGTGACTCCCTTTTATTCTAAGGCTGTGCCCCCGGGTCCTAGTCTCCCCTGCTAATGGAAACAACTTCCCTACATCCACCCTATCTAAGCCATTCATTATCTTGTAAGTTTTTTTTAGATCACCCCTCAACCTCCTAAACTCCAATGAATATATCCCAGGATCCTCAGACGTTCATCGTACGTTAGGCCTACCATTCCTGGGATCATCCGTGTGAATCTCCGCTGGACCCGCTCCAGTGCCAGTATGTCCTTCCTGAGGTGTGGGGCCCAAAATTGCTCACAGTATTCTAAATGGGGCCTAACTAATGCTTTATAAAGCTTCAGAAGTACATCCCTGCTTTTATATTCCAAGCCTCTTGAGATGAATGACAACATTGCATTTGCTTTCTTAATTACGGACTCAACCTGCAAGTTTATCTTTAGAGAATCCTGGACTAGGACTCCCAAGTCCCTTTGCACTTCAGCATTATGAATTTTGTCACCGTTTAGAAAATAGTCCATGCCTCTATTCTTTTTTCCAAAGTGCAAGACCTCGCACTTGCCCACGTTGAATTTCATCAGCCATTTCTTGGACCACTCTCCTAAACTGTCTAAATCTTTCTGAAGCCTCCCCACCTCCTCCATACTACCTGCCCCTCCACCTATCTTTGTATCATCGGCAAACTTAGCCAGAATGCCCCCAGTCCCGTCATCTAGATCGTTAATATATAAAGAGAATAGCTGTGGCCCCAACACTGAATCCTGCGGGACACCACTCGTCATCGGTTGCCATTCCGAAAAAGAACCTTTTATCCCAACTCTCTGCCTTCTGCCTGACAGCCAATCGTCAATCCATGTTAGTACCTTGCCTCGAATACCATGGGCCCTTATTTTACTCAGCAGTCTCCCGTGAGGCACCTTATCAAAGGCCTTTTGGAAGTCAAGATAGATAACATCCATTGGCTCTCCTTGGTCTAACCTATTTGTGATCTCTTCAAAGAACTCTAACAGGTTTGTCAGGCACGACCTCCCCTTACTAAATCCATGCTGACTTGTCCTAATCTGACCCTGCACTTCCAAGAATTTAGAAATCTCATCCTTAACAATGGATTCTAGAATCTTGCCAACAACCGAGGTTAGGCTAATTGGCCTATAATTTTCCATCTTTTTCCTTGTTCCCTTCTTGAACAGGGGGGTTACAACAGCGATTTTCCAATCCTCTGGGACTTTCCCGGACTCCAGTGACTTTTGAAAGATCATAACTAACGCCTCCACTATTTCTTCAGCTATCTCCTTTAGAACTCTAGGATGTAGCCCATCTGGGCCCGGAGATTTATCAATTTTTAGACCTCTTAGTTTCTCTAGCACTTTCTCTTTTGTGATGGCTACCATATTCAACTCTGCCCCCTGACTCTCCGGAATTGGTGGGATATTACTCATGTCTTCTACTGTGAAGACTGATGCAAAGTACTTATTTAGTTCCTCAGCTATTTCCTTGTCTCCCATCACAAAATTACCAGCGTCATTTTGGGGCGGCCCAATGTCAACTTTTGCCTCCCGTTTGTTTTTAATGTATTTAAAGAAACTTTTACTATCATTCCTAATGTTACTGGCTAGCCTACCTTCATATTTGATCCTCTCGTTCCTTATTTCTCTCTTTGTTATCCTCTGTTTGTTTTTGTAGCCTTCCCAATCTTCTGACTTCCCACTACTCTTTGCCACATTATAGGCTTTCTCTTTTGCTTTGATGCATTCCCTAACTTCCTTTGTCAGCCATGGCTGCCTAATCCCCCCTCTGATAACCTTTCTTTTCTTTGGGATGAACCTCTGCACTGTGTCCTCAATTACTCCCAGAAACTCCTGCCATTTTGACCGAATACAATGAAAGTCAACCTGATAAGATATGGCCAACAGAGATTTGGATGCCCTCAAGTTTATGGAGGCTAGAATATGGGAGACCAGCCAGGAGTGTGTTGAAAAAGTCAAGCCCAGAGGTAAGAAATGCACGAATGAGGATTTCAACAGCGAATGAACTGACACAAAGTGAAGTTGGGTGATGTTATGGAAATAGCTGGTCTTGTTGAAGATGAGAATACATGGACAATCGCTCATCTTGGTGTCATATATCACTAAGATTGCAAACTGGCTGGTTTAATCTCGGACTGTTACCAGGGAGATGGAGTCAGTAATTAGGGAATAGAGATTGAAATGGGGACTGTAACATTATTTTCAGTCTTCCTAATATTTAACTGGAGGAGGACAGCCTGATAATTTAGTGGAGGTGTTGAGAGATGGTACTATGGTGAGTTAGATGTCAACAGCGTACATGTGAAAACTAACGCTATATAGACCAGGATTTTTGCATTATTGCAGAACTGGCAGAGGAGGTCAAAATCTAGAAGTCACCTCCCTGAACAAGGCACCTAGAATTTTTGTTGGAGCCCAAATGGGGATGGGTTATCCACATGCGCATTTCATAGAAGCAGCTGCCTATAAAAATCAGTAGGTACCTCCATTTATGTCTGATTTTGGTGACCTAGATGTGTGAAACATAGCATGTGCAAGATGAGGCCTGGGCCTGGTAGGGGTAGGCCAAAATTATGCTGAGTCCTTTGGGAAGGTGAAACACCCAATTTGGAGAGGTATCCCTTTGAATATGGATTTGGGAAGATTTGCTCTTTGAAAGATGTAAGGTGCTCTTTGGAAGAGGTAACATGCACTCTGATGTTTGTAAAATTAGACAAGGATGTGCGTAAAAAAGTGCATAAACGCACCAGCATTATCACTGGTGCTGTCAAAATGAAGAGTCACAAGCATCAAAAGGAACATTCAAAACTATGAATAGGAATTGTCAAAAGCAACTGTCAAGGCACATAAACCCCCTGTCCTTTAAATCTTTGAGTAACAATGCAGAGTATTTTAAAATAAGCATTGCTTGCTATTTCACTCTGTCTGTTGACATAAACCCAAGGGTTGTCAATAGTAGATTAGTGTTCCATGGTTAATTTCACAATATTCCATCATTATAGTATCTGCCATTTCACAGTTTGATCGACATCTCAAAATGGTTATAAACTCTTTAAAGTGGCACTATGAATTCCAATCCCAGCTACCATAATGCATTTATTGTTTGGATAAAATGCTTGTTTTATAAAGGATTAAGTACTTGAAAAATATATTCGTGTTTTGGAGGGATTATGGAGTTTAAGGGATGGAAATGTGGAGAATGAGCATTTTGAATGAGAGTATTTTTTTAAAAATAGGTCTGCAATAAATACGTAGAACTTTATTTTAATCTGTCTCAGCATGAATCTGAGGTCTGCCCATGCTGTATACTTGGTGAGTTTGCGTGGAGGGTGTAAATGAACAGGGTGGAAGGTTGGCATGTATTTGCACCATGTTTGCATAAGAGTTATAAAGTGCCATGAAGGTGGGTAGAAGGGCATAGGCTGACATTGAGGGTATGAGGGGTCATGGAGGGTTGGTGAGGGGCATGAAGAGGGTTGCAATAGATGGGGCATGAGGAGTGTGTGGAGGCATTGGAGGACATGAGGGCTGGAGAACTGTTTTATAGTCTTTTTTTAAACCTCAAAATGAGTCAGATCTTCTGCTCAGCCCTCCTCCACACCTGTTCCGTGTTTGCCCAACAGACTCCCATTAAAACCCAC